>NC_136071.1:1111445837-1112645837 GCF_964261635.1 Lissotriton helveticus
ATCTCTATTCTGCGGATCAGTGGATCCATATACATAGCGAATAAAAGCAGTGAGCAAGGGCACCCCTGTCTCGTACCTCTCCTTATCCGAAATTGTCCTGTGGACCCCGCATTCACTCGCACAGAAGCCACTGGATCTGCATATAGTGCCTGGATTGCTTTAACAAATCGCTTTTTAACAACTGATCTTTCCATTACGTGCCAGAGGTAGTCCCAGGAGACCCGATCAAATGCCTTTTCTGCGTCTAACAGCATAACCGCCATCGGGTCCCCTGTGACTGCTGTGGCATCAAATAGAGTTATCACCTTACGTGTGTGGTGGGTGGTGCCCCTTCCGGGTATAAAACCATGCTGACTACTGCTCACCACCTTATCTATTACCTTGGCATATCTTGTTGCCTAAGCTTTAGAAAATACCTTAGTATCCGTATTCATTAAGGTGATGGGCCTGTACGATCCAGGTTCTTCCGGAGGCTTCCCTTTTTTCAAAATTATCACGATTTCCGCGCCCCCCCATGATCCAGGAATAGATTCACCTGTCTGTGCCTGCTGCATTGTCTTAATTATATCCCCTTCTAGTGTATCCCAAAACACTTTATAGAACTCGATTGGGATTTGATCAGGGCCCGCTGCTTTCCCTGAAGGGAGGTTTAAGATAGCATCCTTGATTTCTTCTACATGCAAGACCTCTTCCAGACCTTCTGCATCCTCCTCCATTAACTTAACTACCGGGATCTCCTGCAAGTAATCTCTAATTCCCCGAATATCTCCCCCCAATGGTTCGTCATACAATTTCTCATAGAAGGTTCTAAAGACTTCCCTTATTTCCTCTGTGTCTGTATGAGTCCTGCCTGAGGTATCCCTGATCTCTCTCACAGTGCCTGACGCTTCTTGTTGCCTTGTCCGTATAGCCAAAGTTCTCCCTACTGTCTCACTGAACTCATGGCATCTCTCTCTTTTTGTCGTGTATATTTTCGCAGCTTTTCTGGCAATATCTCCCTCTGCCTCCCCTTTAGCTTTCAGGAGTTCTATCATAACAGTATCTAATGGGGTTCCAGTCATGACACACTTCTCCAACTCCTCCTCAGCCTTGAGTACTGCCCCCGCTAATTCTATATTCCGCAACTGTTCCTGCTTTCGTTTAAAAGAATTAAAGCTCAACGTCTCACCCCGAACCCCCGCCTTAAAAGCATCCCAGACTACCCCTGTAGCAGCACTACCCCTGTTGATCCCGAAAAATTCCCTAATCCATTTTTTCATATGTTCCACATATTTATCTTCTTGTAGAAGCCCTCTTTCAAAAGTCCACATTCTTTGCTGTCTAGTGTTTGTTGGCTTAGTTATTGTAAGCACAAGGGGATTATGATCACTAAGGATCCGCGGGAGTCTTTCTATCCTCGAGTCCGAGAGAACTGTACTTGAAACAAAAAAGTCGTCCAATCTTACACAGGTTTGGTGCGGAGCGGAATATTATGTAAAGCCCTTGTTATCTGCCCTTTTTTTCCACAGACATCTGATAAAGCGTTGTTTGCTACTAAGCTCTGTAGCGCCTGACTTACTCTCCTCTTCCTACCTTGATATTTACCAAATGAACCCAGCCCCAGGCCATCATCACCATTAATATTAAAATCCCCTGCCAAGATGATTCTAGGCGCCCAGGTAGCTAGTTCCACATCCAAAAACTGGAAGATCTCAGGATCGTCCTCGGTTGATCCATATACTGTTACTAACGTAGTCCACTCCCCATCTATCATACACTCAACCATTGCCCATCTCCCCCATTGATCCTGTGCCTTTCTTCTTAATAACAGATTTTTATTTTTAGTTAATATAGCTACCCCCCTCTTTTTGACACCCTGCCGCGAGTTTACTAATACGTGAAAACCCAGCTGGTTCAGAAAATATTTTTGTGAGGCCATAACATGTGTTTCCTGTAAAAAAATAAAATCAACGTTCATTTGTCTTAATACAACTGCAACCTTTAACCTTTTCTGGGCATCATTTAAACCGCAGACATTCCATGTTACATACCTAGTCCCCATAAATAAGTTCTTAGACTTTTACCATCTATGCTCATGCGTTTAATAAGCACATTTATTTTTATTTTTCCATTATTTTTTTATTCTTTTACTTTGTGCCAACCACCAATTAGTGCCTTCCTTCCTTCAAGCCCCAAACACCTAACCCAATCCCCCTTCCCTCCCACCTCTTCTCCTGTGAAAAATTCCAACTTTTGCTGCTGTACCGTGCCCTGCACTCCCCCCTCCCCTCCCCCTTACCCCCCCCCCACCCCCCCTTACTGGCAAATAGGTCAATCCTGACCTATGTCTGACAGCCGAACCCCCCTAGGAAGCTTCCCCCACCCCCTCTCCACTATCCCTTTCTTAGTCCTGCATAGCAAGGATATGCTGATCCCTTCCCTTCCCTTCCTTCCTTATTGCTATGTCATATGGGCTGTCTGTCTTATAGCTGCAACCCGGTCACTTTGCGCCTTTCCTTCCCTTTGCGCCCTCCCTTCTCTAAGGAAAGTCAGGTACTCCTGTGCCACTATTTCAGAGTAAAATACCCTGAACTGACCATTGAATCCAACTTTGAGGCGACAGGGAAACATCAAATATACCTTACATCCTACATTTTGAAAGGGTGTTATTAGCTGCCTCATGCGCCACCTTCTCTCCACAGTAGTGTGGCAAAAGTCCGGACGAGCAAAAAAGGTTATATCTTTGTATGATCGTTTGGCCACTGGCTTTGCCTTACTAATTCCTCCCTTAACAGAAAGTTTCCCACATACACCAGTATAGCCCTTGATTTGGAGCCTACATTGTTCTTTCTCTGGATCATGGGGAAGCGATGCGCCCGCTGCACCTCCTTATCCCAGTCCCACTTATCCTTCTCTGGGAAAGCCCCTTTCAACAAATCAACAACAAAGGCACGCACGTCCCCCCCCACCTTCCCTTCCTCAATTCCAAGTAGCCTTATATTATTGCGTCTTTGTCTGTTCTCAAAGTCTTCAAGTTTCCAAAGAACGTGATCTTGTCTGTACTCCTGCAGTTTCACTATTTCATCCTCCATTTTCCCTGTCCTCTCCTCCACCTCCTCCACTCTGCCAGACACTTCCGCATACATTTTATTAACTTTACGCAGAGACCCTTGAATTTTCTTATTTGCGTGCTTAGCTCTCCGACTCTCAAGCCGAGCCTCCCCCTGGATTTGCTTCAGGGTTGAAAAACAGAAGATCGAAACTAGCTGCATAGCCTCCCGCCTGAGCCTGTGCCTGTGCCTGACTTGCTTGTTGGGGGCCACCAACTGCGCCCTCCTGGTACAACTGCAAAGTAGCTGCATAGTCCCAATCCAATTTCTTGGCTACCCCTATTTGCATTGTGCTCCCAAGTTTCTTGGCTCTCCTGCGGGACCTTCCTTTGACTCTACTCGACTTGCATACTGGGTTTCGTTTCAGTGCAGTGTTATGCTCTAACTCTAGCTCTGAAGTATCCATCTCTGACTCCTCCGAGCAACTCTCCGTAGATGGTGAGAGAACATCTGACTTAGTAGACAAATCATCACTTAAAGCTGAGTCATCGTCCTCCTCTTCATTATCCTCATTATCCTCTTTATCTTCATCATTACCGGTATAAAAGCAGTCATCACTAGGTGAGCCAGTGGCTGATGGAGGCAAATAATTTTTCCTACTGTCAACTCCCCCATTAGCCTCCCCCACATCCACCACTTGAGCATTATCAGGTCTTTTATAGGCTGCCCCCTCACCAGTGTTCTCCATACTACCACCTTTAGCTTTACTTGTTTTGTCTGCTGGCTCCGTGCTTGGAGGGGCACCCCCCGGTGCTTCATTATCGCCCAGTGATTGCTGTGCTTGCTGTGCCTCCTCCACTATCAAGATGCCATCACTCAAATGTTTAGTCCCCTCTTGTACCTTGCCCGTCTGAACTTGCTGCACACTCTGCACAGGTACTGATACTGGGGAGAAAGTCACTGCCTCTGAAACAACTGCTGAGACATTCCCCTGTGGGACTGCTTCCTCCCCCACACTCCCAGACACGAGACTTATCTGATTCGGGTCGGCCAGCTGCTCCACGACTGCTGCTTTAAGCTGTGTCTTACTACTGAGAACGGTCTCGACATCAGAAGCATTCACCCTGTTCTCACTCTCTTCCCCCCGAGTCAGCTGCACCAGAGCTGCTGCCTCGCCTAATACCTCGCTCTGTGGACCGCTGCCATCATTCTCGGCGTCCGGTTGCTCCGATCACTCTTCTCCGTGATTCAGCTGCATCGCATCTGCTGCCCCGGGCTGTGCCTCACTCCTCAGGTCAATGACGTCATCCTCAGCCTCAGCCTCCTGACGCACGGCCTCTCCCACAACAGTCAATGAGCTCAGCTGCTCTGTAACCCCGGTGGGCCCGGTAGCATCCGCAGGTGCAGGCGCCTTCTCTGGTCTGGCCGCCGGGAATGATTCGAACAGCGTAGGCTGCCGCAGGCTGACTTCCCTAGGGGGATCAGAGCCGACATCCATGCTCTTGAGGGGTCCTTTTCCAGGTAGCTCCTTCTTCCTCTTCTCGGCTTCTCTGACCTTTTTTCTTCTGTCGGTTGCAGACAGCTTTTCCTCTTCGCGCAGCCTGGCAGCCTCCCTTCGTGCTTGCGCTCTGTGACGGCCCTTTGCTCTCAAGTTTGCCGCCGGGATATCAGAGTCGCTCGCTAGCAGATCCTCATCTTCTCTCCCAGTCGCATCTTTAATCGCCCTCTGTACTTTCGGGGCCATGACCCGCTTTAAAGTGTCCCAACCCGTGTAGAAGCGCCGGAATGTCTCCACAATCACCAGCCCGGCTATTCGCCAGAGAGCACTCGGGTCTTCCTTGGTATGGCTGTACACGCGAGCTGGGGCCCACTCCGCTTGAGTAAGCCAGCTGATATAATCCTTGAGCATCACTCTACACGGCTCAGCTGTAACAACATACAGTATACAGCATACGGCATACTCTTACATATGCTTATTTTCTAAAAAAAGGGTCCGACAGCGTCTCAAATTTGCTTAGACCAGGGATCAGCACATCACCATGGGAGAGTAGGTTGGGAGCTGCTACCTCCTACGGTCTGTCGGCAGCCATCTTGCCTCCCCCCAAAATCAGGTAGTTGGTTTTTCTCGCTGCTCCACAGTTCTGATGTGAAGAGTGTGCAGTTTTTATTTTCAAATGCCTTCTGAACTAGAAGATTATAGAACTAAACAACTGTGAATACTGTTACCTAAGATACTTCTATATTCACACCAGCATATTGGAATTCAACACAACATGGGTCCAAGACTTATAATTCAGTCTGAATTAATCTTTTTGTTTCATTTCTATTTCTCAACACATTAATTTGTTTAACTTCACCAGATTTTAATTTTAAACATCTACATCACGAATACACATACTGAAGTGCTTGTATGGGTGTGTTTGATTGTTCAGCGTCGGGTATATAAAGTCAGGTTTACATTGAAAAAGCCTTTGGGTCCTGATGAGAACTCCACAGCAAGTAGGATTTTGAAACGCGTCGACCATTTTTTGTTGAGGCATAAGAACGCTAAATTCTAAAATATTGCTCCAAATTTATGAAAGTAGAAAATACTATTGTGTAATTGGTTGCTACGGTTCTTGTAAAAATTGTAAAAAGTCACACCAGAAATTAATTGTAAATAAATATTTGGTGCTGTGAATGTGAGAGTGATTTTTTTTTTTTTTTTTAAGTATATTTTTATTGCAGAAATACAGACAAAACATTGGGAGAATCGACCATCAGTCCATCCCCATACAAGGTACCACATGCTTTTTGGGTTTTACACAGCCCATCAGCCCACATCCCGGAGGCTGGGCGGCGCAAATGCAATGTGCAGCAAGGTCTTCTAGTGTATTACATAAGGACGCCTGGTCAACAATACAATCCTGTTTCCGCATTTTATGTCCCCTCAACAACAACTTCCCCCCCCTAGATGCCCTCTGGAGGGCTCGTGCCTACCTTACGAACCACATTCGAGCTCAGCGGGTCTACAGATCATGATCTCGCCTGTACATCATCACGACGACCCACCCGGTGCTTAATCTGCGCCACCTGCATTCCAACTCTAACAGGGCAGTCTACGAGCCCCCCAACCCCCCCCCCCCTCCCCCTAACTGCTGCTGATGTGGGTGGTGAGGATGTGTGTTGGACAGAGTGGTACGTCATCATTAATAATTAAACGTTCGTGCTTCAAGTCTCCTGGAACTCAGTCTCCGAAAGTCTCTCCTCCATGTCATCTGTCAGATGATCACATAAGGCTTGCACAATCGTCTCCCAGGCCCTAGCTGCCTCCATGCCCTTCTCATTCCCCAATTTGGTGGCCTGCCGCATCCTCAGCACACTCTCGCAGCTTGACCACTTCAGCAACTCATTCGTCCATCTCGCCACCCCCGGGCCTTCCTTGGATTTCCAGCGCCACGTGATCTCCCTCTGTGCCAACATAAGCCCCAAATCAATTAACTTGCTCGAGACTTTCGTCTTCGCTGTGTGGGGAAACCATAGTAACAGGCACGCCGCCATGTCAAAGTCCACTTCCCTATCCGTTACCACGTTCAAAAGGGCGCCCACCTCAGACCAATACGTACCCAGCTTCGGGCAGCCCCACATCATGTGGTCCAGTTCAACCTCCAATGTTAAGCACCTCGGGCATGCCGCGTCTTGCACTTGAAAGTGCCGGCGGAGCTTCCCCGGGGTCAGATATGCTCTGTGCAAAAGGAAGAAGTGGATTTGTTGGAACCTAGCATTCCTGCTACCCTTCCATGTCCGAGTCAGAATGTGGCCCCAATCTGCATCCGGGATAGACTTGCCGATACTGTCCTCCCATTTGGTCTTCAGCACCGTGAGCGGTTCCAGCCCATCGGTCAGCATCCGCGATTGGAGACAAGTCACCGCCTTGACCGTACCCGCGGCCATCATCACGTACTGACAGGCCTTTGTCGTAACCGGTTCCAGCAGTCCCACTCTCCAGTATTTCTGCATTGCGGCAGATATCGCCGCATGCAGGAGGTAGTCCCCGTCCGGGAGGCTAAATTGCTCTTGAAGCACCGCAAACGGGCCCAACACTCCCTCCACAAACAGATCATCCACAACATGTAGTCCCAACTCTTCCCATTCCGCCAGCGGAGACCAATCTCCCCCATGCGGCAGCGCCGTCAGCATCCCTAGAGGGATCTCCGGGGCATACGGTCGCACCGCTTGTGCTCGCTTCAGGCTCCTATTCCAGCAGAGCCGGAGGGTTTTTTCCTCTAAGGTGAGCTCCCCCAATGCTAATCTCTGTTGCAGAACAATATAGTAGAGGACGTGTCTCTGGATACCCATCCCTCGGAACCGATCCGGACCTCTAAACTCTCTAGCCACATTCTTTGTCAGAATCTGGAGCTGGGCTGCCAGGTAATATAGTTCAAAATCCGGCACTGCCATCCCCCCCTCCAGCTTGGGTCTAGTCATGGTATGCAACGCCACCATGCGCCTGCCATGCCCCCAGAGGAACCCAATAATCATTGAACGCAGGTCCCGAAAGATCCGCTGCGGAATCCAAATAGGCAGGGTCCTGAAATAATACAGCAATCGGGGGAGCGCCACCATTTTTAACAATGCCACTCGTCCCTGCACAGACAAAGGGAGAGATGACCAGAAGGACATGCAGCCGCGTAATCCCCTGATACACCGCCCTATATTACCCTCTAGTAAGCTCGCCGCATCATGATAGATCCGTACCCCCAGGTACGTAAAGCACCTGTCCGCCCATAGCACGTTCACTGCGAGAGGGGGGCGCTGAACATCCGCTTGCAGCGGGAAAACGCAGGTTTTATCCCAGTTCACTTTAAGTCCAGACAATTTGCCGAAGGAGGAGAGCAATCCCACGGCTCCACTCAAAGCCATCTCCGTGTCCTCCAAATACAGCAACATGTCGTCAGCATACAACGAGATGTGATGAATACTTTCGCCGCAGCGGACTCCCATAAAGGCGTCCCCCGCCCTGGCCCGCGCCGCCAGCGGTTCCATCGCGAGAGCAAACAGAAGGGGAGAGAGCGAGCAGCCCTGCCTGGTCCCTCTGCGTACCGGATAAGCGGGCGATATGAGTGACCCCACTCTCACCCTAGCTGTGGCCAATGAATAGAGAACTTTCGTCCAGCGCGCGAACCCCTCACCGAGTCCGAATCTCTCTAGCACACTATCTAGGTAACACCACTCAAGGCTGTCAAAAGCCTTCTCAATATCCACCGACAAAACAGCCGACGTGCCGTCCGAGCCTAGGGCACCCTGCAGTATACGGATCAATCGACGTGTGTTAATGGCCGTGTTCCTAGTAGGAATGAACCCCGCTTGATCATCGTGCACTAACGCAGTCATGTGAGGGAGCAGTCTGGTGGCCAGGATGCGGCTCAAGATTTTATAGTCCACCGTCAGCATAGAGAGGGGTCTGTACGATGTCACCTCTAGCGCATCGCTACCCGGTTTCAAAAGCGGGACCACCAGCGCCTCCCTCATAGAAACGGGAAGGTGCCCCATCGTCATCGCCTCCGAGTACACTGCCAGCAATCTGGGCGCCAGTACATCCACGTATTTCGCATAAAACTCAATTGGCAAGCCATCCACTCCCGGCGCCTTGTTCCTAGCCATCCGCTTAATAGCCCCTCGGATCTCCGGTAAAGAGATCGGGCTGCCCAAATCCTTTGCTGGTCCCTCCTCTAGTACCGGGAGCTGCGTTGTGCGTAAATAATCACTAATGCTCGAAGGGCCCGCCTCCAACTGAGTATCGTAAAGGCCCGTATAATAAGACTGAAACCGCTGCATAATGGCTGCTTGAGAATGGACCACCTCCCCTGTGTCGGTTCTGATGCACATAATAGGACCACTCTTCGGTGCCGGGTCAGCAAGCCTTGCCAGCAAAGTGCCCACTTTATCCCTCTCCGCATGAACTCTTGTGAGGTATAACTTATAATCATAACATCTCAGTCTCTCCGTTTCCCTCGCCACCACTTCCTTCGCTTCCAGCAATCGTCCCTGCAAATCCGGACGTTCAGGCCTACCCCGTTCAATCTCCCTCAGCACACATTCTGCTTTTTCCAAATCCGCCAGGACGGTCTTTCGTACATTCGAGAAGCTGCCCATGCACACACCTCGCACCACCACCTTCATTGCGTCCCACTCCATCGATCTCGTGGCGGTCGATCCCTCATTCTCATCAAAGTAGAGCGTTACACCCTGTCTAACCCTGTCCCCAAACACCACGTCCTCTAGAGTGTCCGGCCGCAGCTTCCAGGTCGGGATCTCAGACCTCGCCTTCTGCCATCTAACCGCCACCAGCAAGGGATTATGGTCAGAAATGGTCCTAGCAAGGTATTCAGTGTGTGTCACCATAGCTGCTACAGGGGCGCTACACAATATGGAATCTATTCTGACATGTAGAGCGTGCAGTGTCGAGTGGAAGGAATAATCCCTAACAGTAGGATGTTGCGTCCTCCACACATCCAGCAGACCCCATCGGTCCTGCCACTCCCTCCTACGTTCCGATAACTTACGCACCGGGGAGTCAGCCAACGGTGGATGTGACCTATCCCATACCACATCCGTGATTGAATTAAAGTCTCCCCCTAGTATAACGGGGCCCACCAGGAAGTGGGCCAGGGAGCCCGAGAGAACATCAAAATATCGGGCCTGATCAACATTAGGGGCATAAACACTACACAACACCACCTCCGAACCATACAGCCGCCCACCCACCGCCACAAATCGACCTCCAGGGTCCACCAACTGGTCCGTGACCTGGAATGGGATCCCCGCTCTGACCCATATCAGCACCCCCCTCGCAAACGCCGAATAAGAGGTTCCAAACACCTGGCCACGCCACCTTTTCTGCAATGCATCACATTCTAGTTTGGTCAAGTGAGTTTCCTGCAGCATGGCAATTTGAACCCCTCTTCTCACCAGATAGGCATGCACTTTGTACCTCTTCGACATTGTTCTGAGACCCCGAACATTCCATGTGAGACACTTTACATCAGGTAATGACCCCATCGCTGCCGTCTCTCCTCCACCCCAGCCATGTCAACCCACCCAACCCACCCACCACATCATAGCAGCTGCATCCTCCCCCCCAAACACCCCAATAAACTTCCCCAACCCCACTCCCCAGGACAGGACCTAACAGCACTGCTCTAGCCCCCATCCAAATGCATAACATCACACACAATCTACTAACCCGTGGTAGTCCCCACAGGGAGCCCTAAGGGCAATAGGGGGGTACTCTAGCACCAACCCGCGACGGGCCAACCCTCACCCCAAGCCCATGATCCCATGAGAAAATTACAACAGAGTACCTGCTAAACGCCGACCAACAGGATAAACGTACAGCAGTGAAGAACCATCATCATACCCCCGCATTATTCATTAAACAGGCCATCCGCCGTTTGAGGCGTGACCGTCGGTCCTGCAGAGCTGTCAGCTTCCGAAAGTTCTCCACCTGATTTGCGCCCTCCACCGTCCGATTCCGAGCCCTCCTCCAACTCTCCTTGCTGCGAGCCCTTGATAGTTGCCGTGGCAGCCAGTGCTCCCCTCCGCTCAGCCGCCAACAGGTCCTCTCTCATCGCCTGCTTGAGCCTGTCGCGCTTACGGATCCGTTGAGACTTCCGGATCTGGACCGGTCTCTTCTCCTTCGCACCTTTGTGCTGCCGGTCAGTCCCCGCCCTGTACGATTCTAGCCACGACCAGGCCTCATCAGGGGATTGGAAAAAGTGGGTCGTTCCGTCCAGGATCACTCTCAGCCGGGATGGGAAGAGTAACGAGTATTGAATACCTTCTTCCCTGAGCTCTTTCTTGACCGCAAGGAACGTTGCCCTGTTCCTCTGAACTTCCTGGGTATAGTCCGGGAAGATTGTGACTTGGCTATTATCCACCTGGAAGGGTCCCGCTGATCTTGCCCTCTGTATCAACAAGTCACGGTCCTTGAAATGCAAGAGCCTGGCCACCATCGGTCTGGGGGGACGACCCTGCAGGGGAGGACGAGACGGAACCCTATGCGCCCTTTCTATCGAAAAGAACGGAGATAAGCCTTCAGGAGCAACAGTGGATCTGAACCATTCCTCCAAATACATCACTGCATCGTCCCCTTCACTTTTTTCCGGCAGGCCCACCACCCGCACGTTGTTCCTCCGGTTGCGACTTTCGGAATCCTCCGCCCTTCTCTCCAGCGTCGCCAGTCGGGTCAAGACGTCTGACAGTTTATGCTCCGCAGTGACCACCGCCGGTTTGAGCTCCTGGAGGAGTAGTTCGTTGTCCTTTACTCTATCCGAGAGTTTGGCGTGATCCGCCCTCAATAGGCCCAATCCCGTGGCCACCTGCGCAATATCGTGATGTAGCGCCTCCTTGGTCGCTGTAATCGCTTCCAATATGTTGTCGAGGCGTGCGTTCAACCTGCGTTCCTGCGCCGTGGCATCCGGGCATTCCTGGAGCGTGCCAACCATGTTCGGCTTTTCCGCGTGGTCCTGATTCAACCCCGCCGCCGCCGCACCACCGACCTCCGCCATCTTGGATACCACTCGGATCGTCGCGACAGCACGCAGATGCCGCCTGCGCAGTTCCAGTACCAACTCCCTTGGAATGGGCCCCCCTAAATTTCAGCACTGTGAGCGCCCCGGGTATGAACTGTCTCCTGTGGGCCAGAGACCGCCCGGTGTATGAACGATCCCTCAAGCAATCAAAAGTGGCCGGCTGCCACTCGCTCCTCTCGGGGGCCAACCTCTCCTTGGCAGTCAATAGTCCTCGCCGCAGCCCAACCCCCCTCGACCAAGCTCTCCTGGTTCCGGTATCCACAGCAGGACCCCCAGCGCCCCGTAGCACGTGCGGGCGTCAAGCCTGAGAGGGGAAGGGGCTCACCATCCTTACACCTCCGTGATGCTCCCAGCCCAGGTCTGTGCCACTAGTCCCGCATGAGCCCCTGCTGGTCAGCACTATGGTCGCCGTCGTCTCG
This sequence comes from Lissotriton helveticus, assembly GCF_964261635.1. Classification (NCBI taxonomy): domain Eukaryota; kingdom Metazoa; phylum Chordata; class Amphibia; order Caudata; family Salamandridae; genus Lissotriton; species Lissotriton helveticus. Next base: position 1,111,457,859 of record NC_136071.1, read on the forward strand.
CGCGCCTGGCCACTCCAATTATGACTGGCGGCGCAATCACAATCCAGCTCCCCATCAGCACCAGAGCTGCTCTCCAAACCCTCCAGGGGCCGGCATCCAGCCGTCCGCCACCACTGCCAGCTCTTCCTGGTTGCCGGGCAACTCACAGGGCCCTCTCGTCGATCAGTCAACCAGCCGCCAGTTCGGGGACCCGGGGGGGGGACCGGGGGTCTGTCCCGCAGTGCAGTTGTTCCCCTTCTCCAAAGGCCCCCGTTCCTGCCTTCCTGGACCGCGTTGGTCCCGCCGCCTCCATCTCTCCTCACAGGGCGGGCCACATCCTGATGCAGCTGAGGTCAGCGGCGGGGGGAGGGGCCTCCCGGCCGTCCACCGCCGAGTAGTCGTGCTCACCCCTCTCCGCGGGTCACCCCAGCCGCCACTGCAGTAACGGGCTACCGACTCTCTGCCTCTCCCGGTCAGCAGCGCACCCGTCACCTCTGCTGGGAAGCGACGTGGGCCACCACTCCTCCTCCCCCAGTGGGAGCCGCCGCCATCTTGGGGTCTCGGTCGCGATCCCCTACGAGGACCGTCCTGGCGCTCTACCCCGCTCTGGAGCAACCGGCGCCGTCGCAAGGTATGCCTCGGGAAGACCCGCACTTATGGCAAGGGTCGCAGGCTCTCCGCCGGCGATTCAGCGAGGATCAGCAGGATAATTGCGGGACCCGAGACGGAGCTCCGGGCTCACGCCGCCATTCGAGTCGGCGCCTAAGCCACGCCCCTCGTGAATGTGAGAGTGATGTGTTTGAATGTTTCTTGACAAGGGTGAGTGACAGTGTGTATGGAATGATTATGAATATGTAAGCTGATTGTTTTATTAAATGTAAGATTTTTGTATTTGTGATGTAGATGTTTAAAATGAAAATTTGGTGAAGTTAAACAAATTAATGTGTTGAGAAATAGAAATAAAACAAAAAGATTAATTCATGATTTTTTTGAGGTGGTGGTGGCCCTGGATCTGGTGTGCCCGGCGGTCTTGTCGGTCCGCGGCGGTGGTGGAGGTGGCGCCCGTGGAAATATGATGCTGCTGTGTGTGTGACCTGGCCCTGGTGGTGTCCCCTGGATGGTGGTGACCCCACAGCTGCGCTGCGAAGGGCCGCGGGTCCGAGTCGGTGGTCAGTGCGGGCCACGGAGCAGGAGGGCGGGGTGTTGCCTCCCGGCGGCGAGGTGGAGTTGCCCTTCCAGTGGCCTGGATTCCTAGAGACAGCTACAGCCTGCTTGGGGTTCACGAGGGGGACCCTGCTGTTCTAGTGGACATCCTGTTTATTCCCAGTGCTGCGCTGTGCGATTGCCCCTGGGGTTGGTAACCTCTGCAATAGTCAGGACACGACTTTCCAAGATGACCCGTGATGAGGGAGGAGGTGGCGGTGCCAAACAAGGCACCCTAGACAAGTATACTGGTGCAGGGGCCGCTGCCAGGACTGCGGGCTCGCAGAGTCAGCTGCCTGATAATGTGGCGCTCATGGCGGCCATCACTCAATCCCGTGACATGTTGGACACCAAGATCGGGGCTGTCGGGTCCGATGTTACCTTGCTGCGACAAGACCTGCGGAATGCCATGGAGCGCATTACTGAAATGGAGACTCGCGTCTCAGAGGTGGAGGACGACGTCACGGCTCTGAAGAAGAAAGCTGCGGCTATGGAAAAAGTACAAAAGGGTCTGGCTCTGCGGGTTGAGGATGCAGAAGGGCGCGCCAGGTGGAACAATCTTCGCTTTGCAGGGTTTCTGGAGTGATGCGAAGGAGACAGCGTGGAGTGCTTTTTGACCCGGTGGCTGGAGGCATGGCTCCCCTATGATGTGCTCTCCCGTTGCTTTGTCGTAGAACGGGCCCACCGTGCCCTCATGCAGGAGCCCCCCCCCCCGGGTGCCCGCCCAAGGCCAATCATCGCTAAATTTCTTAACTATATGGATCGGGACACTATCCTGCGACAGGCCAGAGCTAAGTCCTTCCTCACCTGCCATAATGCCTCTATACTTATCTTTCCAGACTACACTCGCATGGTGCAACAGCAGCGAAAGCCAAAGCGCGCCTTCGAGACCTTAAGCTTCAATATGCGCTGCTGTACCCCGTCAGGCTGAGGGTCATTTATCGGTCCCGCACAATGTTCTTTGACTCCCCGGAAGAAGTCTTTAAATGGACTGATGAAACGGTGCGGATACGTCCTCATACGCCACCGGGCATAGACTCTGAATCCTCTTCCAGTGATGCGGCCCATGGGGGGTCCCGGGGCCAGAGGGGTGGCAACAGGAGATCCCTCTTCAGGCGTCAATCCAGGTCCGGCTCTGTTCTCCGCCAGAAGGGCGCGTCGCCGGAGAAGCAGCCGTTGGAGGAATGACTTTGTGACTCTATTGTCTAGGCGTTCAGTTAGGCCTGTTCGACTTTAGGCTGGATCCCGCTCATGTAGTCGTGGACGGGACGGGGTGTGGTCCTTTCCCCCCAAACGTTATGGGTTTTTCCTCGGGGATCCATTCGAGGGGGTGGTGTTTGTCCCCCTTTTGGGGACTGGACCATGTTCCGACCGCAGCTGGTACTTCCAAGTTTGGGAGGTATGGGGTGGTGGGGGGGGGTTCAGGGGGGTTGGGAGTTAGGGGGTTTATTTGATTGCGTATTCATGCTGTATGTCCATCAAAATTCAGGTGCGCTGAGCCGGGGAGGCACCGGTGGGAGGAACGGGTACTCTCTATCATGTCTGACACTGGGGGAGGATGGTGGGTAGCCCCGGGTTCCCTGCGCGTAGTTAGTTGGAATGTGCGCGGGGCGCAGGACAACGTGAAGAGAGGGGCCATTATGCGATTTGCTAAGAGAGCTGGGGCTGACGTGCTGTTGCTTCAGGAAACAGACCTACTGGGCACGAAGGCTCTTTGTCTACAACGGTTTGGATTTAACCAGGTCTATCACTCCGGGCTCACAAGGGGCCCACGGGGTGTTGTAATTTTGATTCATCGTAGGGTTTCTTACACACACGAGAAGATATGGTCTGATACCCAAGGTAGATATGTTGTTATACAGGGCAGGACTGGGGATGACCTCTTGATGATTAGCAGTGTATATGCTCCGCCGCCACTACAGTGGTCTTTGGTGGAACGGCTCTTGACGCTGTGGGGGACCATGCCAGACACCCTGTCCATAGTGGGTGGGGACTGGAATGATGTGATGGAGCCTGGGCTTGATAGGTGGAGAAGTGGGGGGATTCCCTTGGTGCTAGGTTCCTCTACCAAACTTCATTCCATGGCGATGGGGCTTGACTGGGTGGATGTGTGGCGCCATATGCATGGACCTCGTAGGGAGTACACTTATTTTTCCACAGTGCATGAGTCCTTCTCTAGGCTGGATTATATCTTTGTTCCCAGGGGACTTGCATATAGGATATTGTCGACTTCTATAATGCCTAGAGCCCTGTCCTATCATTCGCCTGTAGCGCTCACTCTCCAGCTAGGCCCGGGGCGGCAGCCGCTTGGGTGGCGTATGTCGCGGTGGCGCCTCCAAGGGGAGGAGTACAGGGAACACCTGACTAAGGCCATAGCGGACTATTTTGCAGCTAATGCGGGGTCTGTGGACTCTCCCGCAATTCTTTGGGAGGCTTTGAAACCGTCGATGCGGGGGTGTCGAGATCACTTGGTGCGTGGTGGCGAGGAGGGAGCGGCAGCGAGATTTGGTGCGTCAGGAGGCCGACATTGAGGCGTTAGATGGCAGGGGCCGGGAAACTGATGGAGGTTTGGCGAGGAGACAGCTAATATCGGCCCAACAGCAATACTCGGCGATTCTAATGGATGAGGCGCATCATGCCTGGCTGGCTACATGCAGTCGAGTATATCAATGGGGGATAAATCCAGCAAGATGCTCCACCGCTTGTGTCAGGGTTCCTTACATGCCCAGCTGCTGCCTCGGATCCTCGATCTGGAGGGGGCGCCTGTTGTTGAGACCTCGGCTATCGCTCGAGTTTCGCGGCGTATTATGAGGGTCTGTAAGCACCCCAGGAGTGTCTCCCAGAGGAGACCATCCAAAAGTTTATAGACAATCTTCCCCCCGGGCGGTATCGGACAAGGTACGGGAGAGGTTGGATCGACCCTTGTCTGACGACGACTTGAATACAGCCTTGGAGGAGCTGCGCCCGGGGAAGGCGCCAGGTCCCAGTGGCTTCCTGTGCGAATTTTTTTAATGCTTTTTTGTGCAGTTAAGCCCATACTTTAGACCAGTGATCGAGAAGGCGCAGGAAAATGGCTCCCTCCCTCCGGACGGGAGGCATGCGGAAGTGGTAGTATTTCTTAAACCGGGGAGGCCTCCGGAGCGGCATGAGTCCTATCGCCCTATCTCCCTCCTTAATATTGAGGCCAAGGTGTTGGCTGAGGCTCTGGCCAATAGGCTCAGGCCACACATCGCAGACTGGGTACATCCGGACCATGCTGGATTCATGCCTCAGAGGGCTACCCTGCAAAAACAACAATTGATGGACAGAATGCAGAGCAATGTCATACATTCACCCCAGTACAGAGATCTGGGCCTAAATCCATCGTTTTTTTGCACTCCACACCACCCCAGGTCAGACATGGCCATATGCAAATCAGCCTTGACCCTGTGACTCATGGGAACAGTCCAGCCCGAACTGCCAAGCCATGTCTTTCCTGGACCGGAATCAAGCATCCAAGGACCGGTTTCTGGCTATCAGCCGTCATCAGCCTGGATGCTTGATTCTGGTCCAGGAAAGACATGGCTTGGCAGTTCGGGCTGGACTGTTCCCATGAGGCACAGGGTCAAGGCTGATTTGCATATGGCCATGTCTGACCTGGGGTGGTGTGGAGTGCAAGAAAACGATGGATTTAGGCCCAGATCTCTGTACTGGGGTGAATGTATGACATTGCTCTGCATTCTGTCAATCAATTGTTGTTTTTGCATTTGTCACCCCGAGTGGGATGGGTATGCTCAGACGTGAGTCCCATGCTCTCCACACCACTGGAGTCAAGCTATCCAGGCTGATGAAGGCTGATAGCCAGAAACCGGTCCTTGGATGCTTGATTCTGGTCCAGGAAAGACATGGCTTGGCAGTTCGGGCTGGACTGTTCCCATGAGGCACAGGGTCAAGGATGATTTGCCTATGGCCATGTCTGACCTGGGGTGGTGTGGAGTGCAAAAAAACGATGGATTTAGGCCCAGATCTCTGTACTGGGGTGAATGTATGACATTGCTCTGCATTCTGTCCATCAATTGTTGTTTTTTGCATTTGTCACCCCGAGTGGGATGGGTATGCTCAGACATGAGTCCCATGCTCTCCACACCACTGGAGTCAAGCTATCCAGGCTGATGAAGGCTGATAGCCAGAAACCGGTCCTTGGATGCTTGATTCTGGTCTAGGAAAGACATGGCTTGGCAGTTCGGGCTGGACTGTTCCCATGAGGCACAGGGTCAAGGCTGATTTGCATATGGCCATGTCTGACCTGGGGTGGTGTGGAGTGCAAAAAAAACGATGGATTTAGGCCCAGATCTCTGTACTGGGGTGAATGTATGACATTGCTCTGCATTCTGTCCATCAATTTTTGTTTTTGCATTTGTCACCCCGAGTGGGATGGGTATGCTCAGACGTGAGTCCCATGGTCTCCACACCACTGGAGTCAAGCTATCCAGGCTGATGACAGCTGATAGCCAGAAACCGGTCCTTGGATGCTTGATTCCGGTCCAGGAAAGACATGGCTTGGCAGTTCGGGCTGGACTGTTCCCATGAGGCACAGGATCAAGGCTGATTTGCATATGCCCATGTCTGACCTGGGGTGGTGTGGAGTGCAAAAAAACGATGGATTTAGGCCCAGATCTCTGTACTGGGGTGAATGTATGACATTGTTCTGCATTCTGTCCATCAATTGTTGTTTTTGCATTTGTCACCCCGAGTGGGATGGGTATGCTCAGACGTGAGTCCCATGCTCTCTACACCACTGGAGTCAAGCTATCCAGGCTGATGACGACTGATAGCCAGAAACCGGTCCTTGGATGCTTGATTCCGGTCCAGGAAAGACATGGCTTGGCAGTTCGGGCTGGACTGTTCCCATGAGGCACAGGGTCAAGGCTGATTTGCATATGGCCATGTCTGACCTGGGGTGGTGTGGAGTGCAAAAAAACGATGGATTTAGGCCCAGATCTCTGTACTGGGGTGAATGTATAACATTGTTCTGCATTCTGTCCATCAATTGTTGTTTTTGCATCAGAGGGCTACCCGTCATAATATCAGACGAGTGCATGTTGCAATATCGGCCTGGAAGCAGCTCGGAGGGCCAGCGGCTTTACTTTTGGCAGATATGGATAGGGCGTTCGATTCCCTGAGTTGGGTGTATTTGTTTGCATTATTGCGCCGTCTTAACTTTGGCCCACGTTTCTTGGCTTACCTGCGGTTGCTCTATACAGATCTTACAGCGTTGGTGCGGGTGTGGGGGGGGGGGCGATATCTCGCTCCTTTAAGATCCAACAGGGCACGCATCAGGGGTGCCCCCTCTCCCCCTATCTGTTTGCGCTGGTTATGGAACCGCTGGCAGCGTGGGTACGCATTGATGCTCAGATCAAAGGCTTAAGATGGGCTCCTGGTGTTGTTGATAAAATAGTGTTGTATACCGACGATGTCCTATTCTTCCTCATTGATATTGAGAGGTCAGGACCGTGCTTACTGTGAATTTTGCAGATCTTTGGTGAGACCATGGGGCTCTGTATGAACCTGGGCAAATCCACACTATAGGTGCTGGATGATCAATACAGGGCAGGGGACTGGGCCTCCGATCTGCAGCCCGCATTTGGGGGGATAAAATATCTGGAAGTATATCTCTCGGCTTCACCGATTGTCTCTAGGGAGCGGAACTTGGCCTTGGTGTGGGACCGCACGCGAGAGGATCTCAAGGCGTGGTCTCGCATGCTCCTCACAATTTATGGTAGATCGGCTATTTTTAAAATGGTGGCGCTCCCTCGCCTACTATATCAACTGCAGAATCACCCCTATTTGATTTCGCCCCGTTGGTTCCAACAGGTAAATTCAGCTTTGGGTGGGTTTCTGTGGGAGGGGGGGGGGGCAGTTCGTGTAGCTTTACGTACGTGCTTCCTCTCTACATACACCTGGGGACTTGCGACGTCAGATGTCCTCTCCTATTATCAGGCGGCCCACCTGTTGGTGCTTAATGAATGGCGGTACGGGTATAGGGGGGATGCGGCGTATGCGGTGGAGCGACATTTGATGGGCACTAGGTCACTACACACGCAGCTCTATTCGGCGCCGTTGCGACGGGGCCTCCCCTCGGCCACGCAGGTGGTATTCCATGTCTGGCGGCGGACTCTGCACAGAATGGGGTGGTGGAATGTTTTGACCCGGGAGACGCCTTTGTGGAGTAATGGTCGGCTGCCTCAGCTGGGGGCGCTGCGAGGTTTTCAGGGATGGGACTCCATAGGGATCTCGTCCCTAGGCGACGTGATGACTGATCTGACACTTAAATACTTTCAGGAGCTCCGTAATGAATATGGAATGCCGTGGTCCCAATTCTTTCAGTATTTACAGTTCAGACACGCACTGTCACCTCATTTAGTGGGACTGGAATCCCTTCCTGAATTTAGCCCCCTGGAAGCAAAGGTGTTTATGTGTGAGTTGCCAGACAGTAAGATCTCACGCGGCATGCATATACCAGACATTAGTTCATCATTGCTCTACTGATTTACAGCGCCTCCGAACAGCGTGGGTGGGGGATGTGGGTGACCTTGAAGAAGAAGGCTGGGCGGAGGCTCTGGCAAGTCCACACGGAGCGGCTATATCCACACTCCTGCGGTTAGTACAATTTAAATACCTACATCGTGTGTATTTCACCAAAGTGCAACTGGGGAGGGCCGGAATGATAGGCTCCCCTGAGTGTCTCGATGTGGGACGCATGAGGGCACACTTCTATACACAGTCTGGGGTTGTCTTGCACTGCATACATTTTGGAGGGGGTGCTCTCCTGTTTGTCGGAGGTGTTGGCCTGGGAGCTTCCGTACATGCCGGGACAGGCATTGTTACATGTGCTGGAGGGTTTTGGGGGCAATAGATATAAGCGCCTCCCGTTATTGCTGGGTCTCACGCTGGTGAAGAGGGATATAGCCAGGGCTTGGAAGGCAACTCAGGATCCGCCGCTGGCTGCCTGGCGAACTGGGATGGACTTCTGCATGGGGCTTGAGCTGCCAATATTTCTTGCTAGAGGATGCCCCGTAAGCATTTTAAAATTTGGAAAAGATAGGCGGACTATAGGGGATTGGAGCTCGACCAACCGCCAGATGAGGCATCCATTGTACCTATTTGAATTGGGATGATGATAGTGATTTGTGGGGTGCTGGACGGACTCAGTGTACTATATTGGTCATGTAATCATTTAGTTGGGACGACATATATGCAATCGGGGGGTGGTGGGGTTGGGGGTTGTTTTTTGGTATAAAAGTCTACGCCATTATTGTAAATTCACTAATGTGTGCTGCAGTTTAAGGGTTACGGAGCTATGCGATATATGTGACCTGTGACAAATAAAATCTGTTTAAAAAAAAACAAAAAACTGAAGACAAGTATGGGGGAATCTAGATATGTACCAATGTCAATGCAATTGTGTTGTTTTTATTGTCGTGAAGTATGTACTGCCACTGCTAATTATAATGCTCTGCCATATCCATTATATGTACCTTCTGTCTGTCGTATGCCCTGCTAATGTTATTAATAAAAGCAATAAAAAAAAAATGAAGACAAAGAGCAACACAGAAGAAGTGATACATCTTTAGCATCCATTAGCATTCCATTAAAGGAAGATGTTGAAAATTATCGCACTCCACAGGTGTAATGGGTGCAATGTGCAATGTAGCCCAGATTCTCTTGCCAGAATGAGCTCATTCAGGCAATTGTTTCCAGAGGAATAGCCTGGAACACCGACTTGACTGAAGGATCGCTTTTTGTATTTCGACACAAGAGGTCACATTGGACCTAGGCTACATTGCACCCATTACACCTGTGGAGTGTGATCATTTTCAACGTCTTCCTTTAATTCCTAAGGAAAGATACTCACCTACTGAGCCCTGACGAAGTTCTCACCATGAGAACAAAACACATTGGTTGACCGTTTAATCACCTATTCTGTGAGAATTAACTGATTGAAAATAAAGATTCATTTGAAAAACTAAAATACCAGCTTCCTGGACTTCATCAGAGACTGAGTGAAAGTGAAAGAAAGTGTGAGCGAGTGTGTGAGCAAAAGTGAGTGCCTGAGACCGAGAGACCGATTGAGAAAATGAGTGAGAGACTGAATGAAAGGTGGTGAGTACAGACTGAAGGCGAGTAAGAAAGAGTAAGTAAAAGTAAGGTGGTCTGTGAGTAAAAGGTTGAAGGAGTGAAAACGTGGGAGTGAATGAATGGGCATAAGGCGATGAGTGTGAAACTTAAAGAGTGTGAGTGAAAGTGAATAAATATCTGAGCAAGAGTGGGGGAGGAAGAGTTCATGAAAGAATGAATGAGTGAGAAAGCGAGTTAAGACAGAGTAAGTGAGAAAGGGAGTAAAGGAAAAGGAGTCAGCAAGCAAAATGATAAGTGAATGAAAGTGAGGGTGTGTGTGAGAGGAAGTGAGAGAGAGTATGTATGAAAATAAGCGTGAGTGAGAATTAGTAGGTGATAGTAAAGAATGGGTGCTAGAGGGACGGAGTGCATGAGAGAGTGGGTGAGTGAGATTGGGAGGGAGGGGGTGAGTAAAAGAGTGAGTAGAGTGAGTGAGATTGAGTAAAACAAATGGAGTCAGTGAGTGAAACATTGAATGCGTGAAAATGAGGGAGAGAGTGAGAAGGTAAAGAGTAAATTAAGGAGATTGGAAAAACAGTAGAAACAATGATAGGAAGAAAAGGAAGGTGCACATGTAGAATTACGAGGTAATGGTGAAGTACATTAAAAGATGTAGACAGGTGAGACAGAAAAAAAATATGCAATGGGATAGAGAGAGGCATTGTAGCAAAGTAGGTTTAATGCCCCGGAATTTTTCACTTTTGACTACCCGGTTTTTTAACTTTTTTTCTGTGAGCGAGTCTCACCAACTGAGTCTTACTCACTGTAAATTCTGTGGAAATGGACTGAGAGTGCTAACTATAAGGGTCCACCTTTGAAGATAAGGTTCACAGATGTGCAGCTAAGGTAAGAGGCTCAGAGCTGGTTACATGTGTACACATGATAAGTGGACATGTGAGTGTGCTGCATGTGTGTAACTACAGTCTTGCCCAGCCCAGATATCTGCGCACAGGTAGCCTGTTGCAGAAGAAACCCTTCAAGGATTGGTACTGACCTGGGGTAGGTCTTCTAATGTGAGTGGGCTTTTCTAGTGTAGGTCTGTAGTGCTTACCGAAAGTTGGTGGAGCTTAACTCAATTACAAATTGTAGGGGAAATCTGCACCAAAGTTTCACTCACTTAGGCCTACAGGGTCCAGTGAGGTATCAATCTTAGGGTAAACATGTACATCGAGTGCAGATCCACTGTCACGTTTGTGATAACTGTACTAATTATGGCTCTTTATAAATTGACATATTTCCCTGGCTCTGTCATAATCAGATGATTCTTGGCCTTTGTTTCATTTACAGGGCCAGGTTAATTACTCTGATGTACAGGATAGTGATAAAAGACCATCCCACACAATAGAGCAATGAACAATGCTTGACTCAGTCCCTGAACCCATGGAAAGAGAAGCCATACCTCTGAAACCAAACACATTAGGTTTCCAGTTTTGGTAGGCTGGGATCAGGCAGCTGTGTCAGTTGAGGTGGGGGGGATCCGAGGATCCCAGACTAAGTCTACACACAGACCACTCAATGTCACCCTGGAAGGAGAAACCATCTGACCCCACTGAGAAGATGGACTGAAGAACTTGGACTACACTAGGATGGGTCTCTTAGGACCATTGGAACTGGCCCTAATATGCCCCCTGAGAAACAGTTCTGGATATGGGCCTACTGGGGTACCAGGACTGTTCCCCTGGGACTTCTGCGGACTGGCCCTTGACTTTGCTGAGACACAGGTGACCTGCAAGAAGCCAGGAGGTTGAGAGACGGGGGGTGGAGCAGGGGAGTGCAGCAGGGAGATTGTTCACCTTGTTCAGGGAGGGGCTGTGGAAGACGCTCCCGAGCAGGAGAGAGCATCAGGAGCCCCAGGCAGAGGACAGGTCAGGCAAGGGAGCACCAAAACTTGGAATAATCTGAATTGTTGCACTTGCAGGTAAGAGAGGTGGTAAGTAGTTGTTTTATACCGTCATTGGCAGTGATGATGGGGCAACGGGTGGTGCAAGCTGCAGTAGCCTCCTGGTCAGGGCCCAGGCACTTATTATTTTACAAATTAAGCCCTGAGTAAGGTTTAAGAGACACCCACATCGAAGTGAGGTTCAGTAACAGAAAGAAAGAGATAGGTGTGGTAAAGAGTCTGAGGAAGTTAATGGTGAGTTGCAGGAGAATAGAATACAGACATGAGATGAAAACAGAGGACTGAGGTGCAGAAGATTTGCAAGGTAAGGAGAAGTATAAGCAGTCACAGATACAGGGAACGCCTGAACACAATCAGAGAGTGACACAAAAGGTAGTGAATTTGAGATAGAGACATACGATCAGGTGAGGGTACGGAAAACATGGCAGATGGAGAGAGACTTAAGCAAGAAAGGGGATAGAATGTCAAGTAGAATTAATACAAAGCATCCTATCATAGTGTTCACTTTGATAACACCATCACTCAATTGAAGAGTTGACCTCTTCCATGCACTACAGCTCACTGTACTTTCATTGAAATTTGAATGAAATGAGTGGTCATCTTCCCACATGTTATCTGATGTTATGTGAGGACGTTATAGGAGAACTCTTCATGGAACTGCATGAGAAGTTTCCTCTAGTGGCCCAGTCTACCCCACCTGATGGTTGAATACATCTCAGAAACATCACCTCTTGCTGTAAAATGATACTTACCACTCTCAGTAAAAGGTTTAATCCCTGGGATCTTTTTATTCTCTGCAAGTGAATAATTGTCCCACTTTCATGCACAAGTATTGAAGTAACATTAACAGTTTCCTGAAGCCCAACATTGGTAGAGAGTTAGCGCCTTATTGATGCTAAAATGTACGTCTACACCAATCCCCCCATAGATGCCAGCTTTGTAGTTCAAAAGTGACCACTGTGTGATCTTAGGGATGTAAGCAAAAGCTGGGCGTGCCTGTTGGCCACTATCTTGCACAGTGTAGGGGGGATGCTAGCAGGGTGCAGGACCCATCTGGTTGTCATGTGGAACGGCATGTGTGAGCAGGGGGGGGGGGTTCCCTGGCACTCTTCTCAAGAGTTTCCTACACACTTTGCTATGAAAAAACATCATTCAGCTTCCCTTGACTTTCTTCTCTTTTATTTCTTACCTTATCCGTCTATGAGAATCCATCATGCATACCATATGGTAGTAAAACAGAGCGAACTATTTCCACAAAATGTAAATGATACTAAAACCGCAAATTCCCTTACCCTCTGAAGAAAGTCTTGAAAGTTTTTTACTGAAATCCTTGGTGTGCACATTCAGCCGCAAAGGTCTCCCTTTCCTTCCTGTGAGATGAACTCAGCCTGATTGTGCCAGGCTACTCTTAGATTATTCTCTTGGGTCGTGGTCTAACTTCCAATTAAATATTTGATATTTATGTTGCTGTTATAAACACATACATTGGGTGAACTTGGCGTAACCATAATGTCTGTGCCAACAGGAAAATATTCTACTGCACAGCCGTTACCAAGGTAACCTGATTAGAGCATATTTCTAGTTTCAAGTCAGGTCAATAATAGTTCACTTTAAAGCCTGTTGTTTAAGCATCTCTGCACCTGGGGTAGCTTGGTCAGTAAAGTTGGGGGGATAGGGGTGGGGGGGAAGAGTCAGATTTCCCAAGAGTCACGCTGGCAAATAATGTTAAATTACATTAATCGACAAGCAGGGCAGGGCGCAGTAGAGGGGCTAAGGGGGCAGTGGAAAGGGAGAAGAATGTGGATTCCTAGCAGGAACTAAGTGAGAAAAACCACAATATTTTGAAAAGTAACCAAGATTTTTAACCCCTTGCATGCTCATGACGGACCCCGGGCGTCATACGTCATGGTGGGCGTGTGCGGAGGACGGCCAGGGGCCATCCGAATCCTGCCCACTATTTAAATTGCCAGCACGAAAAGTCACGCCGTTTATGTGTGTATGTAAATCTTTCTTGGTGAAATCCAACAGATACCTAAACACTCTCAACTGAAAGCACCTGTACCCACATTTGTACCAGAAAATACATTTATTAGGGGGTTGTAACACCACCAACAGCCCCTTCCTCCCCTGAAGCTACGCCCCTGCTCTGCACTTGCTAGTTCTTGGTCCCACCTTAACAGTATGAGCCAAGTATTGCACAGATTATGCTAGGCTCTTTATAGTGTCCAAGGTGAAAACCTAATACAGCTTTTATCCAACTGTAGAGAGCTGCAATCTCTTTGTTACATCTCACTTTAACTTTGTTGCAACTTCCTTATTTGTCGTTCATGGCAGAAAGCAACCAATTGCACCAAACATAACGTATCCAATCATATTCTTTGAATTCAAGTCACTGCTTCATGTTGAAGACTTCATTCTGCAACCACTTATTTGAGGCCGACAGACACTCTAGCTGCAGCTTCACGTGCTGGTGATTTCCGGCCTCTTTGTTTACTGGGCTCGAGGCTATGCAAGACCTAGTGGAGTTGGAAGGGATATGGGATTGCCTCAGTTGGTTAGAACATGAACCAGTATCTATGGAATGGAATAGCATCAACTTTTACCTTTAGTGGAAAGCATTTCGACATATGATCAACCTCACTTGATGAAAGTACATTGGGCGGGAACGCCTTGAAGCACAATTACTGGTGTTGCTTTATATTTTGAAATTAAAGAAAGTATTGCAAAGCTGATGCACCACTTCGCATCCACAACCTTTGTCTGTGCAAGCACTCATCTGAGGCAAAAGTGGAAATGGTCCACTGAGTTTTGTACACAAACTGACACATCTCGCATACATGACAACAAAGTGATTCCTGCTTATCTTCGGGACCATGGCATTGGGTCTATGTACAACTATAAAATCCTTTTCAACAAGTCTGGAATTTTCCAAAAATATGAACTCAGTTTCAGTGCAAAAGGCACTCGAATGTTCCTGAACAACCTCAAGAAATGTATTCTGCTTTATCTGAGTCATCAGAGAACACATTATGAACACAAAGGCTCTTCTCAAACCCACCGTTCCATTATAATAGTTTTTAGGTCGAGCAGACCTGCATTCAAAGCGAAGCTTTAATTGCTGTCTGCTTCTAGACCTATTGTCAGCCGTATTTGGGAATGTGGACAAGAGAGGTGCACGAGCGCAGATTGCACCTCGTGGGCGCGCACGGCGCCGTGCCCATCTCCTGCCTCGGAAGCTCCAACACGCATGCGCATACCCAGAGACACACACACACGAGCACCCATGCACGCACCCATACATACAGAGAACCCACACCCGCCGTCGCATACACACACGCGCACACACACACACACTGCATACACACACGATCCCCCCCCCTTACCTCACCAGGCTCTTTTCTTTCCCTGTTTTCTTGTGGGCTCCTTCTGCCCGGCTCCCAATGGATGGGCGGGCGGGCAGGCGGGTGCGATGCGGCCAGGGGCTCCAGTGCTGCTACGGCGGGCGGGGGCAACGCGGCAAGGGTCGGCCAGGGACTCCAGTGCCGTCCATCGCCTCTTGTACGCCATCAGCAAGCAAGGGACGGCCAGGGACTCCAGTGCCGTCCATCGCCTCTTGTACGCCATCAGCAAGCGGAGCCAGAGACGCGGCCAAGAACACTCTGCGCCTGTGCGGAAGTGCGTGCGCCCACCTGACGTCAATTGTTTTTAGTACTTGTGCCCTGGATATGATGGATCTGAAATAGTACAGGCCGGATGTCCGTAACGTTCGTGATGCAGTAACCGGCTCTCCAATCTCCACATCAGGCCCTTAGACTGGAGAATAGTCTGGGATACTAGTCTGAGGACTAGGCCTGAACACTGCTCCTGTGTGCACGAGCTCTAGGTAAGCCGCATCTGTTTCCCGGTGCTGGTTTTCGATACCCGGATTTCGACCTCCTTCCCCCGAAACAAAGTAACATTTGTAGTATTGTCCTTAAAATCCGTCGTGTTAATCCCCGTGCAGTCTGTGCTCCGGGGGCGGGGCCATCGTGCCCTGTTTATCTGGGTCCGCGCCCTCTGAACGCGAGGCTCCGGTCAGCGATTAACAACGTGTTTCCAGGAGCGAAGGGCTGGCGGGGGATGACGTGTGAAGGGCAGTGAGACAAGGAAGGGGCAGTCAGAGGTAGAGAGAGAGCGGGAGAAGGGGCAAGATAGACAAGTCGGTGCCTGCAGCCCCTCTTTGTTTGTGTGTCTGTTTGCGGGGCTTTAAGAAAGACCCTCTCGTCCAAAACCTCCAAATATAGCAGCAGCGGGGATTTTAATTGCCATTAACACATTTGCCCCAGCATTTTATGTTTTCGTTGTTGCAGCTACACCAGCTTCTTGGTGCTATAGATAACTAAACACACATTTAAACATGCATTTGAACTGTGCTAACATACAGTGGGCTTGGTTTCGAGGCTGGCTGTCAGACTTTGCCCCCCTCAGCATGGGTGTATTGCCATCTCTGCCCAGGCTGCAGGGGCAAATCTGACCCACCTCCAGTGCTGCAAGACAGCTTCCTGCACCACCGGGGCTGCATCCACGGAATGCAAGCCACTTCTGGGACAAGCCTTTGGTAGAAAACCCACCCGTGCCCGTCACTGCTCGCAGAATACAGACGTCCAAACGTGGGCACCAAAAATCTATCCTCTGAAGAGCGCTGCACTGTGCTCTGTGCTTGCCCACGGACAGGTGCCCCCTCCCACGTGGACTTTTCATGGAGTGAACTCAAACAGAGGGGTCTCCCCAGGTGGCACATGTTACCCCTGTCACACTAATGCCCCAATTACAAATGCCCCTGGTGGGAATGAGGTATTTAACAGATATGGCAAGGACCAACACTGCGGGAGAGGTATTGGGTGCAGTAAATACCTTCTATTCAGTGTTTTCTCTTAAAATGCAGCACAACATGCAGTAATCAGTGACAACCGTACCAAGTTACACACCTCTCAGTAATTACCCTGAAGGTTCCCCTGGTACATGTTGTGGCAGCTTTGACCTGACGTCACTGACCGCAGCTGACCCTGATAAAAGTGGTAGGCGTGCAATACTGACTGCAGCTGGCAATTACCCCCGGGATTCCAATCTACCACGGAACAGGAGTTTGCGCCTCACACCTAATGAGGCACTAGATAGGGGGCTTGCACTCCTGGGGGGCCGGGTGCACAGAGGTCACGTGCCAGTTTTTGGCAGAGCCGCCCACCTTTAACTCGGCCCTTATGTCTCTAGGTCAATTCAACTCACAACATAGTACATTTCTCCCCCCCCCCACCACTTTCCAGACTAACCTAACACATTCATTCACTGACTGACACACACGAGTCTAACCAACGCGGAAATGGTAACCGATTTATAAAGAAAAAAATCAAGTATTTGGAGGTAAAGGAGAGACATAATAAAGGTCGAGGCAGATGGTAGAGGTCAGCAATCCGAGACAAGCGTTCGTCGAGAAAAGTGAAAGTTCAGAGAGGAGAGAAAGGGAGAGAAGGAATAACTGAAGGTAAGAGACGGCTCATGGGACGGCTGCTGCACCTATCCATCAGCTGAGACAGTGATGTCTCAATAACACACCTCCTGCTCCGGATCAATTTAATCCAATTCATGGTGCTAAAGTGGTGTTTACCAGAAATAACTGCCCGGCAGCGCCTGTGTGTGTTTGTGGTCAGGGGGTACATGCGTTAATGCGTCTCTGCACCCAGACCTGGACATCCCATATACGGAGCAATCTCCCAGCACTGAGTATACACGACGTGACACGCTCAGTGCACACCACACCGTAACATGCACACCCAACTGTAGCATGCACACCCAGCGTTATAGCATGCACACATCACCCCAAAAACACGCCGATTACCCTATTATGTACACACCATAATATAAACACGTTGTGAAATGAGGGCCTGGCATATAATACGAGCAACGTCATAACACGCGCACATAACCATCACGTGGGTACACCACCGCACTTGCACACGGTAGCAAAACATGCGCACGCCATTCTATGCTCATACGAGTGTAACCGCACAAATCAACAACCCGTGAACAAAGCACCGCGGCATGCACACGCCACAATACACACAAAGAGCACCATTGCATGAAGACAGCAGCAGAGCATGCGCAGAGCACCACAGCCTGTACACACAACCATGCCAAGAATAACAGAAACACGCACACTGGAGAGCAGCTTGCACCCAGCACTGCGGCATGCACAGGCCACAATACACACAAAGACCACCACCATCGCATGAAGACAGCAGCAGAGCATGCGCAGAGCACCACAGCGCACCACAGCTTCTACACACAATCATGCCAAGAATAACAGAAACACGCACACTGGAGAGCAGCTTGCATCCAGCACTGTGGCATGCACACACCACAATACACACAAAGACCACCATGGCATGAAGACAGCAGCAGAGCATGCGCAGAGCACCACAGCGCACCACAGCTTCTACACGCAATCATGCCAAGAATAACAGAAACACGCACACTGGAGAGCAGCTTGCATCCAGCACTGTGGCATGCACACACCACAATACACACAAAGACCACCATCGCATGAAGACAGCAGCAGAGCATGCGCTGAGCACCACAACCTGTACACACACACCCAGCGCAGCAATGTGCACACACCACAATACACACAAAGACCACCATTGCATGAAGACAGCAGCAGAGCATGCGCTGAGCACCACAGCTTCTACACACAACCATGCCAAGAATAACAGAAACACGCACACAGGAGAGCAGCTTGCACCCAGCACTGCGGCATGCACACGCCACAATACACACAAAGACCACCATCGCATGAAGACAGCAGCAGAGCATGCGCTGAGCACCACAACCTGTACACACACCCAGCACATCAATGTGCACACGCCACAATACACACAAAGACCACCATTGCATGAAGACAGCAGCAGAGCACCACAGCGCACCACAGCTTCTACACACAATCATGCCAAGAATAACAGAAACACGCACACTGGAGAGCAGCTTGCATCCAGCACTGTGGCATGCACACACCACAATACACACAAAGACCACCATCGCATGAAGACAGCAGCAGAGCATGCGCTGAGCACCACAACCTGTACACACACACCCAGCGCAGCAATGTGCACACACCACAATACACACAAAGACCACCATTGCATGAAGACAGCAGCAGAGCATGCGCTGAGCACCACAGCTTCTACACACAACCATGCCAAGAATAACAGAAACACGCACACAGGAGAGCAGCTTGCACCCAGCACTGTGGCATGCACACGCCACAATACACACAAAGACCACCATCGCATGAAGACAGCAGCAGAGCATGCGCTGAGCACCACAACCTGTACACACACCCAGCACAGCAATGTGCACACACCACAATACACACAAAGACCACCATCGCATGAAGACAGCAGCAGAGCATGCGCTGAGCACCACAACCTGTACACACACCCAGCACAGCAATGTGCACACGCAAACACACTGCAATGGGCACACACTACAACAGTTTGCACACGTGCATGCGCACATCATCGTGACATGAACACAGCCTCCTGGAATGCACACAAAGAGAGTTGACATGCCATCATACCGGCCTGGAACAGGATAATTATTTACCCTGCCAACCAAGATGCTGACGTTTTTGCCATCATACTTTTACATCCTGCCAATGATCTTGCACTGTGTTCCCTTCACAAGCATGTCATCCTGCAAACTTTGTTTTAATACATGAACTACACACAGGAGCGGCTCCTCTGATAAGGCGGAGGAACGTCGCCTCACTGCTCTTTGGGCAGGAAAAAGAAAATGATAATCACATAGTTATTTTGGCAAGTTCTGGGCTAGGTTAGGGGAAGCGGGGCTGGAGTAACAAGGGGAGGAGTGGTTTGCACACTCCAAGTGCGCATGACTGCTTGGCTGGCCGTCGTGGCAATGAAATTAATGTACTGTAATATCTGTCATAAAAAATATTCAATATATTGTTAGAGTTTATTACATTTTTTACATTTTCCATATACTTTGGCATTTGGAAATCTCCAGACAGACTGCAGAGTCCTCTGTACTATAGTCTAGAGGAAATTAGACAAGATTATTAAACTAAAAAAAGTTTTTATAATTTTTATAATAAATAATAAGGTAAATTAATTTATACATATTTTTTAAATATACAGCCTAATAAAAATAATGCTACAGCACTATTAACTTAATTTTGAATATATATTTAATAATTGTAATTATAATACATTTACTTAACATATTTCTGAAGTTTAAATTAGGAAATACATTTCCACCTAAAGGAAAAACATTACATTTTTTATTATGCTTAAGAAATATTTAAAACGATGTATAGAATTTATTAAAAGTAATGTAGTTATATTTTAATAAAATGCATGATTCCATCAATTATAAAATTCCGAAATGGTTATTAAAATGTTTTATAATTAAAGTAAACATTTTATGATTTTTATAAATGATTTTTAACACTGAAATATATTTATTTATATATTTTAAATAATGTAAATTAATTTAACATTGTTTCCCATGGGATTTTATTTCACGTTTTTACCTCTATTATTTTCTATGGAAGAGGGCTGTAATGCTAGTGATTGGTAATGTTTCGTGCTAGGCTTATTTCAGTTTTGAGCACGAGTACTTTACTACTGTTTTTGTCCCTTTTTAGGTCGAGCTGGTGTAAGTAGCGCGAAGCGCTGCATCCAGCGAAGCCTCTATTGTTATCCACTTACTGGGAAAGTGGGACAAGGGATGGGCACGCGCAGGGCCGTCGGCGATTTCAGCATGTGTGCGCGCACGTTCACCCACGTGCCGTGCACATCTCCTGTCCCACTTCCAGAGCAAGTCAGCCTCCTGCAATCAATCACAGACAGACACACACGCATGCACACACACAGACACACGCGCATGCACACGCACACCCACACCCCCGCTCCCCACCCCTCCCCACTCACCGGGCTCTTTCGTCGCTGCGCTGCTACAGACTCCGCCATATCACCTGGCACAAACGCGGCTTCCCTCACGCATGGGAGCCCCGCACTTGCATTGGTGGCCTCAGCCGCCACTTCTGCTCCTTCTGCTTCTGATCGTCTCCTGGCACACGTGGGGCTCTCCCTCAGGCATGGGAGCCCCGCATCACCACTGCTACTCTGGGCCAGCCACTCCATGGCGCGGGCTTCCCGCAGAAGGCAGAATTCCCGACCCACGAGGCGTGACGTTCCAGAACTTCCGGTTTTTGGCCAGCGGCGGTGAAACATTAACTGCTCTTGTTTGTTTTGCTAATTTTACTGCCATCACCAGAGACCGCGAATAATGTTTTTGTCTCATACTTCTCCCTCTCAAACTGCAAATGTAAGTATGATCGATGGCGACATGGGGTACATGAGTACATGCATTAATAATGATGGTATCTGCAAGTGGGTACTGGCAGCGCGGCCAGCAATACATGGCACACGCAATCCCTGTAGCACTCACAAACGTCATGTTCATACAGTTGTGGCTCCGGCCAGACAGCACCACTGTTCATCAGATAAATACGCTATCCTATTTGTAAGGTTTTTGTTGTTTTGTTTAACCGCATGATACACGAGGACATAGAAATGTTACATGCAGCCCCTTGTAGCTATTTTATAGACTGACGCCTGTACTTTCTGCCACTTTTTTTTTTTTAAATCGCGCAATGATAGTTTTGCCGTAGCCTGCATTTTGATGGTGGCTACAACATTTTACAAGAATAGCAAATCCTTGTTCTCGAAAAGTTGCGGAACAGGCGGCCTTTTTTCATGCCTTTAGTTGTGTGGTGTGGTTGGTTGTGTGAGGAAATCTCGCGGCTGCGAGTGGATCCTTTTCCTAATGTTCACTTCTCAGCGCACGCTCTGTTTACACTCATGTGGCCTTTGACGTGTGGGCTTTGCCACCTTTAGGTTTTAAGGGTACTTTTGCTGTCGTTTTGAGTTACGCCCGAGCGCGTAACTCATG
The DNA here is from genome assembly GCF_964261635.1 of Lissotriton helveticus. NCBI lineage: Eukaryota > Metazoa > Chordata > Amphibia > Caudata > Salamandridae > Lissotriton > Lissotriton helveticus. Next base: position 1,111,479,109 of record NC_136071.1, read on the forward strand.
CCAGGGACCCTGTTGCCCATACCTCTGTGTTTGATGCCAGCACCCTGCCCCCCTTAATGCCAGTAAGCATGCATGTTGTACCCGCATCCGTAATTACAGTAACAATTTAATTGGTAATAACAGAATCCCTGCCCGGCACCGTGCCACTCTTGCCAACAACGAGCTCACCCTTAATGCCAACGAAGATTCTCGGTGTGACAGTATCCCGTGCCCCCTGTTCGTGTATGTTTGACTTGTGCCAGCATGTTAATGCCAGAAGTTATGAGCACAGTACCAACTCAATGGGCACTCTTAATCCCAGTATCAATGTATTTGTTGTAAAATGTTTTTCATGTATTTTAGTAATTTTAATTGTTGGCTTAAACGTCTATGTACAGTCAAATCAGTACCTATCACATCACATCTACGGACTAACTAGCCATTTAATACCAGTGCCGTTAAGAATTTGCCAAAGCTGCCATAAAAAAAGAACAGATAATCAGAGCGCATAGTGCAGGAGCGAGTTATGATAACTTTGAATATTCCGCAAATTAACCCTCACTGGAGACAATCATTGGAGCAAGGCCGGCATTAATATGTTCTTGTAGCACCTCTGTGTCCATTTCGAGCTGTGTGTAACCCTCCCCTTCTTCCCCCCCCCCCAGCCGATACCAAACCACCACCCTGGCCCTAATATACTTCTGTGTGAAGCTACCAGCAATCCCTTTGGTAGCACCAGTGTACCAGGTGGCAGCGCCATTACTGCCAGTACCCACTTGCCCATTGCCATCAAAATTAAAAGCCATTGTTATTTGTAATATCAATACATCTAAGTCCTGTAAATACAACACAGATTGCATTACAAATGCTATAGGTGTCACATTTGCGAAAGTTAAAACTATTGGCATTGTAAATGACAAAGCTATTAATTTCGCTATTTTCAAAACCAACACATAAATAAAAAATGTGTCATTTACAATACCAATAGCTCAAACTTTCCTAGTGCGAGACCTATTGCATTGCAAATGCTTGTTTTGGATGTTTTAGAATTTGCTAATCCTCCACAAACCAGACTAAACAGCGTTTTATCGTGTTTCTATCTCGCCCTCCTTGACAGGGAGAGTTTCACAATATCGAATGTGGAGTTGCACCTCCGAGCAAAACCCCATTTTGCCTCCCTGGATTTTGCAAAATTTGTCCAATGAGTATAAGTCTGGTGAATCCAATAAAATTTGTTTGTGAGTGCGCATTGAATTATATTGATGTATTTTATCAGCCCAACCGACCTCAATAGGACAATCCCTGTTGTGTTGTACGCATTGAGGGTTGGTCGCTATAGGCCAGGCCCCTACTCCCAACCCACAGCGGAGGTCCAGCCCCAAATATGGCTAACTAACTCCAGCTGTGCATGGCATTTTGTCATGCATAGTGTGGGTTTACCACAACGCCTAGACTTTCAGCAATCATTGCACCCAACCCACCATGGGTACCCAACCCTCGCTGTGCACAGCTGGCCATGTGCAGTGGGTGTTGGCCAGGGATCTGCACTTTCACTAGTCACTGCACAAAACCGGTCTCAAGCCGTCAAACGTAGGCCGGGTGGACAGCCTACGAATAGGTGCTGCGCCCAACAATCCGCAGCTAGCCAGTCCCCATGCACAGCAGGTGTAGACCACCTAGCTTGACTACTGGTCAGTCCTTGTGGCTAACCTCCGAAGTGCACAGCCTTGCAGCAAGCAACCATCAATATATATATATTTTTTTAAAGTTTGGTTCTTGTACAGAACATTTTTCATAAATTGTTTTATGAAAATTTTTTAGTATACTTTTTGTAGGTTTTATAACGCAAACCTTTTTTCTTTAGCACTTTTTTTTAACTAAACGTAACCATCTCTTTTTGGTAACATTTTTGTATGTAACATATTTGTTTTAGGCTTGAACACAAGTCTTCATAGTGCTTCTTAAGGAGTTGTGTTGTTGCTATCTAGATAACCGGTTGGTTTTGTACACCTAAACACATAACATTTTTTGCATGAGATGCTTTTAGTTTGGGACATCTGAAAGCATGGGTCTGATTCTTGCTCGATCTGCCATGACATGTAAGTTGAAAACACATATTCTTCCTCCTGCTGCTCATGCAGCTCTCTTTGAACTTCCACGTGGGAGAATTCATTGCGATTCTTTGCTCTGAGATGTTTAATCATCCCTGTCATCCCAAAGGAGTACACGACTGGATACCCTCTTTGTAATAAATGATCATAAAGTGTGCAGGCAACTTTCTGGCATTGACTTTAGTTTTACGTCTTAGATGGGCAAACAATTTCCAGGTCATGGGTTCCTTCAGTGGCTGCCCACTCTGTTTTGAAGTTTTGGTAGATTACATTCTTGTCATGCTGCTGATCAGAAGCTTCCTGGGTTTCTCTAGTGCTTTCGTGCCTTGGCTCTGCTGCTGCTGCTACAGGACATGTTTATTTTTAAAGATGTACAGCTTCACTGCTTTGAATCTCCTACAGTAGTGGTTGGCATGGATCGGGAGGGGATGGGGGAAAGTACAAAAAAAAACCTCCTTGCCGCTCTCCATCTATCTCCTATGTCGTCTCAGTCTCTCCGGAACCAAAACAGGAAGCAGCTAGGAACCCTCCCCTAAGCCAATATTGGTCGAAGCACTGTGGATTGACGCTCAGCCAGTGAATGGGGATCCTGGCATGTTCTCCATGCAGGTTGTAATGCAGCCTGCATGGAGAACATGCGAAGTGCGCATGACAGTGTGAGGTCCAACATTCATTGCGCACTTGGAGTGGGCATACCATTCCTCCACAGCACTTAGAGCAGAGCAGCCCCACTCGCCCCGCAAAGCTGCTCAGCAGGAACAAATACAATGATAATAACCTCATGTTATTATCATTTTATTACCTCTTTTTGTTCACTGCTTTGCAACAGTGAGGCGATGCTCCTTCACCTTAGTGGAGCAGCCGCCACTGTACTCTTGGCTATAAAGTGGAGTGTAACCAATTGCTAGACATGGGGGTCTCTAGTTGGCATTTATTTGCACCTTTCCCAAGTAGAGACCCTTCTTCCTAGTAAGGGTAAGGGGGATACACTTCTAAAACAACCCCTGTTCACCCCCTTGGTAGCTTGGCACGATAGACAGGCTTATTTCAGAAGCAGTGTGCAAAGCATTTGTGAACACATACAGTAATACAGTGAAAACACTACAAATGGACACCACACCAGTTTAGAAAAATAAGTAATCTTTATCTAAACCAAAAGAAGACCAAAACGACAAAACTCCACAATACAGTACAATGAAAAGGTAAAAATAGTTCTGTTCAATGCAAATTGCAGATGCAACACTTTTCATACAAAGTACCTTGGATGCTTTGCGCACACAAACAAAAAAGGAAGGTAATACGTCGGTTCCTTACACAAAGGGAAGGCGATGTGTCAGTTCTTTACTGCGACCCCGGTGTTCTTGCTGGCATGACGTCGAGGTACGATGCGTGAGGATTGGGGATGCGTCGGTTCTCGATGCGGCAACGGCACTTGCGTTGGTTTCTTCAGCCATGGTCCCACGATGCATTGATTCTTGCAGCCGCACAGCATGGCCTGCGTCGGAATTGGTGCGGTGATCTAAGCCCTCTTAGATCGGTGCACTCGATGCGGCGTGCAGCGGTTTCTTGAGCCGCGGGCAGGCGCTGCGTTGGTTTCTTCGGCGATGCGTCGTGCTTCTCAAGGTTGCATTACTTTTCCAGCTCCCAGACGAAAATAGCCTCCAGAGGTCCAAAAGAAAAGCAAGCACCTCTTAGCAGGTCAGAACTCCCAGCAAGGAAGTCCAGGGGAGCTGGTGGTGAAGTCTTTGTGTCCCTGAGACTTCAGAACAGAAGGCAAGCTCTCTTTAAAGCCCTTGGAGATCTTCCTCAAGCAGGGGACACAGCATACAGCAAAGTCTTGTCCTTCCCTTGGCAGAAACAGCCACTGCAGGCCAACCCCAGACAGCAAACAGCAAAGGGGCAGTATTCCTCCTCAGTTTCTCCAGCTTTTCTACTTGGCAAAGGTTACTCTTGATTCTCAGAAGTGATCTAAATGTCTGGGTACTGGGCCCCTCTTTTTAGAATACAAAATCCTTTGTTCTCTGTGGCAGAGAAGTTCTTTGCCCAAGCACAACCAGTTCTGTCCTCTCTGGTGCAGCTTCCTGGCAGGAGGTGGAGACAACATTGTCTAAGGCAGACCAGGCCCATTCAGGTGTGAAAGAAATCTCCCGCCCCTACTCTGAATGCAGCCCAGGTCCATTCAGCCCACCCCTGTCTTACCCTGGGAAGGCAGGGCACACCTATCTACCCCAAGTGCCTGTCTGAACAGAATGCACATCCCCAGCCCCTGTCACTCCACAGAAAAACAGTCAATACACAGCCTAGCAGAGGTACACTGGATGGCTAAGCAAGAAAATACCTACTTTCTAAAAGTGGTATTTTCAAACCCAGAATCTAAAAATCACCCTCATTAAAGGAAGCATTTTACCCATAATCTAAAAATCACCCTCATTAAAGGATGCATTTTAATATTCTTAGTTCAGGCATACTAAGCTCCTATCTTGTCCCAGTGGGAAGTAATATTTATAAGATGTTATAAATAGACTCCTGTTCTATCCTATGGGACAGATAGCCTTTCAAAAGTGAAAAACGAAATTGGCAGTATTTCACTATCAGGACGTGCCACACACATCAGGGCATGGCCTACCTTTCACATACACTGCATCCCGCCCACAGGGGTACCTTGGGTCTACCTTAGGGGTGACTCACATGTAAGAAGAGGGACGGTTAGGGCCTGGCAAGTGGGTGCACTTGCCAAGTTGACATGTCAGTACCAAACTGCGCACCGACACTGCAGTGGCAGGTCTGAGTTACAATTACAGGCTGCTGACGTGGGTGGCACAATCAGTGCTGCAGGCCCACTAGCAGTATTTGATTTACAGGCCCTGGGCACACACAGTGTACTGTACTAGTGACTGACTAGTAAATCAAATATGCCACTCATGGAACCGCCAATCCATAACACTATTTTACAGGGAGCACTTGCACTTGGCACTGAACAGCAGTGGCAAAGTTCCCAAATTATCTAGACCAGCAAAAACGTCCAACACACAGCAAAATAACAGGAGGCGGGGGCAAAAATACAGGAGGAACCCACACCATTGATGCCAGGTCTAACACTAATCATACCTCTTCTTTCATTTCTTTCATTTCTTGATGTTTACTGGTTTGTGGAACCTCCACCGATCCACCATCAGACACAGTACTTCCGGAGTGTGCACTCTTTTTCATAGTTTGTGCGTTTCATGTGTTCACAGAGACGCAATTTTCTTTCTGACTGACGTGAATCCAAAAACAAGTGTGACAAACACTGTAAACTTTTTTTCAAGTTATGTTATGTTCTGTTCTCTAACACAGAGATGTCTACCTTACTGAATAATTGCTACTCTGGTTTGCCAAACGATCCATGCCCTCTCTCTATCTTTAAATTAGGTGCCCCTATCTTAGCTCCTATGCTCTGGACTTTATTAAATGTGTCTTTAATCTCAGAATCTTTGAGATCTGTGGCTCTCGTACGCATTTTGAAAAAGGCCTGCACCGACCTGTCACTTTCAGCTAATTTTAAACCTATTTCTCTTCTACCAGCACCAGTACAAAATTCTGGAAAAATTTATAAATTCTCTATACACAAAGTTTCTGGAACATGATCATTTTCTGGATATCGCTCAATACAGCTTCCGTGCAGCCCATATTACTGAATTCCTACTTTTCACTGTTTCAGCTAACCTGAAAAGTATACTAGATATAAATGGTACCACCACTCTCATTCTGCTTGATCTATCAGCGGCCTTTGACACCATCGTTCACAAAATTCTCATCCATCGGCTGCAGAAGACTGGTGTAAAAGGGCCTGTCTTTGAATGGTTTGCTATCTTTCTCCCTAACAGGTCTTATTCTGTGAGGCTTCCACCTTATTCGTCTCAACCAATCCAGTTGGATTGTGGAGTGGTTCAAAGCTATGCCCTGAGCATTGCTCTCTGTAGAGTGCGTGCGCACTCGTGTTGCCCCAAGTGCGCAGTGTCTTGGGTAACCCTGGGTGTAGTAGGCGTAGTGGGGCTACGCGAAGCTACGCGAAGTGGGCAAGAAACTACGTCCACCTACGCACTTCACGTAGCCCCACTACGAGCCACCCGCCTCCCTCCCACCCTCCCTAAATACTACCCGCACTCCCTAAATACTTAAATAACCTTTTTAAAAAGAATAAAAACCACTTACCTTGTCCGCTGCGTCTCCGGGGCTCCCTCTCGTAATCGCGCCGTCATCTTGGATACTAATGCGCATGCGCGGCCGCCCGCGCATGCGCATTTCTCGTGAGAAATGCGCATGCGCGGGCGGCCACGCATGCGCATTAGTATCCGAGAAGGCGGCGCGATTACGAGAGGGAGCCCCGGGGACGCAGCCGACAAGGTAAGTGGTTTTTATTCTTTTTAAAAAGATTATTTAAGTATTTAGGGAGGGCGGGAGGGAGGCGGGTGGCGGGCAACTTCGCTACGCCCACGGAGTGGGCGTAGTGTTGCCTGCTACGCCTACTTTGCAAATAGCAAAGTAGGCAAAACTACGCCCACTCCGTGGGCGTAGCGCAGTACTACGCCCAGGGTTAGTCTTGGGGCAACACACACCTTTACTGCATATCATGCAAGAGGCTGTTTCACTGCGCTGCTTTACAAAATGTGAGCGAAGCAAGAAACAGTCATTAGCTTGTTGCTGTATTCGTTGGGAGCAGTGGCAGCGATCACAGTCAGAGGAGGTGACCACAGTGGAAGAGGAAAACAAGACCAGCAGGCAAGCGTTCATTCCTCTTCCACAGCAGTCTGTGGGGTTAACGAGGGTCACAGGAAGTGGCTCCTGCACATGTCACTTGCTGCATTCCTTTAAAAAATAGAAGCGCGCCTGCAGGGCTTGTGAAGAATATTGTGTAACTTTTTAAGTTCATGTTCATGAATGCGTGTGACGATGCTTTGAGACAGGGCTGCTCTCTGTGAGATAAATACAATTTCAAATGTTAAAATGTTCAACTGTGTTTTTCTGTTTATGGTACTCTCAGCCAAGTAAGTATGTATTAAGAACTGCATTTACCATAATGCTAAGGGGTGAACTGTGCTGGGAGGTGAAACAGTGTGCTCCCACCCATTCCTGTGACCATGTGGAGATGCACCTGTGCGTCTGTGAGAGGTACTGAGACCTGTAAGAATTATGGCAGCCTGCTTAGCAACCCCATATAAAATGTGTTTTTATCTCTACTGATGACGGATGAAATCCAGAAACACATGTCTAGAGATGTACAGCACTAACCTGCACCAACTTTGGTGGCACACTCCAGTAAAATCTCAAGTAAGCATGTATTAAGAACTGCATTTACCATAATGCTAAGAGGTGCACTGTGCCGGGAGGTGAAGCAGTGTGCTACCACCCTTTCCTGTTTTGAAAATACTCTCAGCCAAAGTCAGACTGGTGGTACCATGCATTGGGCATTCGTTTCCTCGGGAGGCTGGAAGGTTAGCGGCCAGTTTTGTTACTGGGGTGCGGTTTTGGAGCAGTGCCGCAGTTTTTAAAGCACCCGCTGTAGAGTTCCTTGTATAACCCCTTGTATTCAGGCAACAATAAAAGTGTCAAGGTAACTCTGGTGATTAATGTACCTGCTGGGGAGAGATCTGAATTTTGTTTAGTGGCAGTTTTGACTAATCTAAGGTACCGTCACATGTTGGAATCTAACGGGTCACTGAGACTTTCAGACGCCCAAGATTGATAAAATGAGTACCATCGAGTTGGGTAGAAGTAAAACCTCTTATCATTGTGTTAAAAAAGTTTAGATTATAAAGCATAGTTATAATTGTTACTGATTGGTAGAGGAAGTTGTCTTGAAAACTGCGCACAGATGGTGCAACTGCATCACCCTTGGCTAGTGAAACACTTGGGAATTATCAGCATATCCGTACCGAAAGCAGATTTCTGAATGCATCCCCTTGGGCGACACTTCTTTATGAATACACACACAAGAGACACTTCGAAAATACTGAAGGTCTAGCACTCACAAAAGTTTTGCTTATGCTTAGATGCCCCTACTGTTAAATTTGATACCATGGAGGCCTTGTTGGAACATTTACCACAGAAAGAAGGGACAATAGCTAGCATACACAATATGCAATCAATCAATCAATCATATCATTTGTAAAGCGCACTTCTTACCCGTGAGGGTCTAAAGGCGCTGGGGGAGGAGGGGGTACTGCTACTGTTCGAAGAGCCAGGTCTTGAGAAGTCTTCTGAAGGCCAGTAGGTCTTGGGTCTGCCGTAGTTGGGTGGGGCGGGTGTTTCAGGTCTTGGCGGCGAGGTGGGAGAAAGATCTGCCACTGACAGTCGTTCTTTGGATGCAGGAGACTGTGGCGAGGGCGAGTCCGACAGAGCGGAGCTGGCGGGAGGGGGTATAGAATAAGTATGGGCACAAAATCCTCTCCGCTTGCGAAATTTGCGAATTTTCTGCAATTTCGCAATCCGCGAATCTCGCGAAATTGCCAAAAAATTCACGAATTCTTGAGTGGGCGGATTTTTTTTTTTGGCCCACAGGAAGCACAGTTAAGGCAGGTGCTCGAGTTGAAGCTATCTTTGTAACCATTTTAGAATGGCGCCGGCAAGCTGCCAGAATGCTTGCTGGCGCAATTCTAAAATGGTTATATAGTTAGCTTCAACTCTGGCACCTGCCTTAACTCTGTAAGTGCTTCCTGTGGGCCAAACATTAAACCTCAACAGGAAGCACTTACAGATATAAATAAAGCAGGTGCCCGAGTTGAAGCTCAAATTCAGTATCGTGTTAATCAGCCCAAAACATTAGTGCGCACGGTCGAGGCTGGGCAAGTGTGCTTTAACCCCATATCTGCAGTCGAAAATTATCTGTAATACCCGAGGGAGGTCTTTGCATCCCTGAGTTTCTCGAGCGCAATCCCCGTGTAGTTCCTGTGACCAGGAGGCTGCTTTCTCCTCACCTGCTGCCCTGCTCGCTCTCTGACCCTTTATACACGAGGCATGTTGACACACATAGAAGCCCCGCACCACACACTAGCGGTATCAAACGTCTTCTCGCCCTTCCCCAACTATGATGGACAGCTCACTCAAGGGACCTCGGCGCCTTTTGGCGCTGTGGCAAAGTTGCAGGCACACATGGTCACTGGAGACAAATCTTCTGGTCCTACGCAGCTGCAGTGTAGGAAAAGCACTATCATTTACCCAACGAGGTAGGACTTAATGGATTAGCCAGTAGAAAGTACTCCTGTTGAGTACAGGTATTGCACAAAACTGTGGCATCTTCGTGGATAACTATGCAGGGCAGGATTCATTCTGGCACGAGGCTCCTGACACAAAAATTAAACCTCAACAGGAAGCACTTACAGATATAAATAAAGCAGGTGCCTGAGTTGAAGCTCAAATTTAATAACATTTTAATCCGCCCAAAAGCATTAGTGAGCACGGTCGAGGCTGGGCAAGTGTGCTTTAACCCCATATCTGCCGTCGAAAATTATCTGTAATACCGGAGGGAGGTCTTTGCATCCCTTAGTTTCTCGAGCGCAATCCCCGTGTAGTTCCTGTTACCAGGAGGCTGCTTTCTCCTCACCTGCTGCCCTGCTCGCTCTCTGACCCTTTATACACAAGAGGCATGTTGACACGCATAGAAGGCCCGCACCACACACTAGCGGTATCAAACGTCTTCCCGCCATTTCTCAACTATGATGGACAGCTCACTCAAGGGACCTCGGCGCCTTTTGGTGCTGTGGCAAAGTTACAGGCACACATGGTCAGTGGAGACAAATCTTCTGGCCCTAAGCAGCTGCAGTGTAGGAAAAGCACTATCATTTACCCAACGAGGTAGCACTTACTGGATTATCCAGTAGAAAGTACTCCAGTTGAGGAGAGGTATTGCACAAAACTGTGGCATCTTCGTGGATAACTATGCAGGGCAGGATTCATTCAGCACGAGGCTCCTGTCACAAAAATTAAACCTCAACAGGAAGCACTTACAGATATAAATAAAGCAGGTGCCCGAGTTGAAGCTCAAATTCAGTAACGTTTTAATCAGCCCAAAACATTAGTGAGCACGGTCGAGGCTGGGCAAGTGTGCTTTAACCCCATATCTGCCGTCGAAAATGAGCTGTAATACTCGAGTGAGGTCTTAAAATCCATGATTTTCTCAAGCACAATCTATGTGTAGTTCCTGTGACCTGGAGGTTGCTTTCTCCTCACCTGCTGCCCTGCTCGCTCTCTGACCCTTTATACAAAAGAGGCATGTTGACGCGCATAGAAGCCCCGCACCACACACTAGCGGTATCAAACTTCTTCCCGCCCTTTCCCAACTATGATGGACAGTTCACACAATGAACCTCGGCGCCTTTTGGCGCGGTGGCAAAGTTACCGGCACACACGGTCAGTGGAGACAAATCTTCTGGCCCTTTACGCAGCTGCAGTGTAGGAAAAGCACTATACATTTACCCAACGAGGTAGCACTTACTGATTAGCCAGTAGAAAGTACTCCAGGTGAGTAGATGGAAATCGCAAAACATTCCACGATTTCGCAGGAAAATCCGCGAACTCGCAGACTGTTTTGCGATTTTGCGCAAATTGGCAGACCGCAGATCCGCAAAATTCACCCATAGTTAGTGTAGAAGCTGAGTCGTTTGTTGAGGTATGCTGGTCCGGTGTTGTAGAGTGCTTTGTGTGCGTGGATGAGGAGCTTGAAGGTTATCCTCTTGTTGACGGGGAGCCAGTGCAGGTCTCTCAGGTGGAATGTGATGTGGCAGCGGCGGGGGGTGTCGAGGATTGGACGTGCAGAGGCGTTCTGGATGCGTTGCAGCTGTCTCAGGAGTTTGGCCGAAGTTCCTGTGTAGAGGACATTTCCGTAGTCTAACCTGCTGATGACGAGGGCCTGGGTGACTGTTATTCTCATTTCCGTGGGGATCCACTTGAATATCCTGCGAAGCATTCGGAGGGTGTTGAGGCAGGAGGAGGAGACGGCACTGACCTGCTTAGTCATTGAGGGGGTGGATTCGAGGATGACCCCTAGGTTGCATGCATGGTTGGTGGGTGTCGGGCTGTTCCCAGTGTTGTCAGACACCAGCAGTCATCCCAGGATGAAGGGGTGGAACCGAGGATGAGGACCTCCATCTTGTCCGAGTTTAGCTTCAGTCTGCTGTTCCTCATCCATTCGGCAACGGCCTTCATTCCTTCATGGAGGTCGGTTTTGGCAGTGTGAGGGTCTTTGGTGAAGGAGAGGATCAGCTGGGTGTCATCGGCGTAGGAGATGATGTTGAGGTCATGCTGTTGGGTGACGTGGGTGAGTGGTGCCATGTAGATGTTGAACAGTGTCAGGCTGAGGGATGAGCCCTGGGGTACGCCGCAGATGATCTCGGTGGCATTGGAGCAGAAGGGGGGAGGCGGACGCTCTGAGTTCTGCTGGAGAGGAAGGATGTGGCCCAGTCCAGGGCCTTCTCTTGGATCCCGGGGCGTTGTGTAGGCGTGTTCGTAGTGTGCGGTGGCAGACCGTGTCAAAGGCGGCTTACAGGTCCAGTAGGATGAGGGCTGCTGTTTCTCCGTTGTCTAGCAGGGTACTGATATCATCGGTGGCGGCGATGAGGGCAGTTTCGGTGCTATGGTTGCTGCGGAACCCGGACTGGGACGGGTCCAGGATGCTGTTCTCCTCGAGGTAGCGGGTCAGTTGTTTGTTGATGGTTTTCTCGATGACCTTCGCCGTGAACGGGAGCAGGGAGATGGGTCTGTTTGCATAAGTTGTGTGTTTGTGTGGCTGTGTGCACTTTAATGTGCATTTGTACATATGTGATGTGTGTGTTTTTATTGTTGAGTATGTACGTTTGACCACACACATGTGTGTAGTTTGTCTGCATGTAGGCACATGTATTTCTGTGTGTGTCTGCATTTGACAACATGTTTGTGCACCTGCATGTGTGTTTGCCTGTGTGTGCATAAACAAGTCATAAAACTTCGTTGGGAGCAGTGGTAGCGCTCTCGGGTAGAGGAAGAGACCGTGGAAAAGGAGAACACAACTGGCAAGCAAGCATGTCTCTTGCACGGCAGTCTGTGTGGTTAAAGAGGGTCACAAGTTGAGCAGCAAGTGGCTCCTGCACACACCACTCGTTGCATTCCGTTCAAAGGTCTTTTGAAGAAGATTGTGCAACTTTTTTAATTTATGATCATTTGTTAATAGGGGCCTGTTTTGTAGCAGTGCAGCAGATTTCAAATCACCCACTGCAGAGTTCCTTGTATATCCCATAATTTTCAGGCAACAAAAATGTGTCAGGATAACTCTAGTACAGAGAGATTGGAGTTTTGTCTTGGGTCAGTTTTGACTCATCTAAGGTAGGACAGGGATTAATATGCCTACTGCAAAGGACGTGTACCATGCAGATTACAGAACATTATTATATGTGCTTAGTTTGCTGTGACAGTCCTTTTGTAACAGAGAGCCTTTTGTTATTGTGCAGTCCATAAATTACTATCTTAATCTAGCATAGTGAGCTATAAAGTGTCATCAAAAAGCTGCATGAAAACTGAATGGTACAGGTTAGAAAATTATGTTTTTCCAGTCTTTCACTGCCTTAATGTTGCTAAAGAGGGTTTGACTGGGTAAAAATAAATTGTTATTAGTAAAGCCAATCGTAACCACTGTGTTACATTCTGAATCCTGAATTTGTGCTTCTCCAGACCTAGCACTCTTACGAAATGCCTATCACTATAGATGACATGAATACTACACCTTCTAGCCCTTTTGACTTATGTAACATTTCCTGAGGAATGATTTAACCATGTATGATCAATCAATAGACTTTATTCAATTTGACTAAAACAAATCATAAAAGTACAATAAAAATACAAATGCAGTAATATCAGGAAACTGTCCCCCAGAATGAGTAAATGCACAACATCTCATAAGTATGAATGAAACAGATAAAAACCAAGGGCCCGATTACGATGCCGGTCGGACTCTCATCCAACAGGCACCAAAGCCGAAGCAGTACCGCCCGACTAGAAGGTGGCGCTCCCACTATAATGATTACAATGCGACCCCTTTGCGGCGGTTGCAATGTGTATATTTTCTATTGTGGTGTGTGCTGTGGTCTGCAGCACACCCCCGAAAAGAAAATAAACACTCCAAAAACATCCCTGTCTTTTCATGGGGGTGAACTCCCATGAAAGGGCAGGAGGAAAGGTACTCTGTAATCCCTGTGGCGGTCCCTGAGAAGGGATTGTAGGGATTACTTACCCTGTGACGCACCGACGGGCCGATGCCTCCTCCCGCTGCATCGTAATGCGGTGGGCGGACCATAGGGGCAGATGTCGGTGAGTCGGTGTCGGGCCCACCGAAGTTGTAATGAGCTCCGAAGAGACATAAAAACAGACAGTTGGTGAGTTTAAAATTTGAAGATACAACAGTGCGTGTCTGACTTGCATAAAATTCTGTGCTAAAAACAACAGGCGAATAAACTTAACCCCTTCGCTGCTAGGCCTCCCCTACCCATGCAAATCCTTCTTTTGGTTAGTTGGCATAGTTCGTGCTTAGCCCCCGTAACATTTTGTCCACTTAAGGCATACACACCAATTTTGCCTCCTTTTCTTCCAGCATCCTGGGGATCCAGTATTTGTAGATTCCCTTGGAGGGGACAGACAAAATAGCCAAAATACAATACATTTTGTTTTTTGGGGGGAAAATGGGGAAAAAGTGATCTAGAAGAAAGCATCTGGTATTTTGCTTGCAAATGATATCAACAAAGGGATTGCCGTGCTAAAATCACAATCTTCCCAGCTTTCAGGGACAGGCAGACTTTTGTCAGCAAACCAACATTTTCTAAACAGTTTTGGCATTTTAGTGGGATGTAGCCTATTTTTCCTATTTTTTGTGCTTTCAGCCTCCTTCCAGTTAGTGGTAGAAATGGGTGTTAAACCAATAATGTATTCTGGACAGCTATGCATTTCAGAAAATTTGCCCAAAATTCTGAATTCGGCAAGAAGTCATTTGTGTGGATCCCTCAAGGTTTTCCTATAGCAAGTAACAGTTGAAATAACACAATATTCAAATTGAGTTGAAAAAAAACAGCCATTGTGCCTACGTTTTCACCTTTAACAAAAATTTAACGTTTTTAGCTGAATTTGATGTGTGCAGGGAATTCTGGGTAAAAAATCACTGCGGGAACCCCACAAGCTACACATCCCTGGACTCCCCTGTGTGTTTAGTTTACAGAAATGTCTGGGTTCGGTGGGTTTGCCTAGATGGCTGCCAAGCCGTGCCGAAAATGCAAGCGCCTCCTTTGCAAAAACAGGTAGTTTTGGGATAGATAGGTGGGTGCCTGGGTTTACTCTCCTGGGCTTGGCGTCCATATAGGTACACCTACCAAACCCAGACATGTCTCAAAATTAGACACCTAAAGGAGTCCAGGAAGGTGTGACTTATGTGGATCCCCTCATTTCTTACCCAGAATTATCTGCAAACCTCAAATTTAGCCCCAAAAAACACATTTTCCTCATATTTCTGTATCAGATCAGAGTGTCGGCACAAATTTCCTACTACCCAGAGTTCTCCTCAGTTTACCAATAAAAATGATACCTCATTTTTGTGGGTGCCCTAAGCAGAGTAAGCCTAAAAATGTATAAAATGAAAAACTGAGGGGGAACCAAAGTGTGTCCATAGGGGCAGTTTTATTTTTACGTTTTTAGGCTGACTGTGCTTTAGGCACCCACACACACGAGGGGAACGCTGTGTGGTAGGACATTTGTGCCTGTGCGGTGGTCCTTCACCTTTCCTACACAGACAAGTAATCAAAATGTGACTTTTTAGCTAAATTTGAGGTTTAGAGTGGATTCTGGGTAAGACAACACTGGGGGAGCCAAGCATGCCACATCTCCAGTCAAGCGACAGTCCATCCACACTGCTAGCCAAGTAAAAGCCTATGCCACCGCAAGCCAAGTGCCATCCACTCACACAGCCAGCAAAGCAACATCCAAGGCACACCACCAGCCAAGCGCCAGTCCACACACAGCGACAGGCAAGCGCTAGTCCACACACACCGCCACCAAGCACTAGTCCACACATACCACCAGCCAAGCGCAAGTCCACACACACCACCAGCAAAATGCCAGTACACACACAGCCAGCCAAATGCCGATACAGGCTCACTTTGCACACGGCCCTCCCTGGCACTGATACCATACCGCGCAGCCGATTAGGCGCTGCTGCGGGCTGAGTCGGGGGAGAGCAGCCATCTTCCACGGAGGTGTAGGGATCGCGGTCTAGTCTTTCTGACCCTCCCGCCCTCTCAGGTATTTAATCCGCGTGATTTGCGACGCGCACTGATTTGCACTTGCAATTTACTTTCCTGAGGCGGAAAGCCGGGAAAGCTTGGCATCACATCTCTACTCTATGTTTTTAAAAACTACATTTTACTATTTTATTGTTATCTGTTGTTTACCTGCTCACTTTGCACACGGCGATCCCTGGCAGTGATACCATACCGCGCAGCCGATTAGGCGCTGCTGCGGGCTGAGTCGGGGGTGAGCCGCCATCTTCCAGGGAGGTGTAGGGATCGCGGTCTAGTCTTTCCGACCCTCCCGCCCTCTTCCCGTATAAATATGTGTCATTTCCCGTCCGTGCAGCGGGCGCGCGCGAAGGCGCGCCAAAGGCGTGCCCGTCTGCGCCCGCCCGCGCCCATACGGGTCCCGGGGCCATACCCCCTGGCCATTTTGTACGACCCTTAACTACCTATGATGTCACTCAATTATTGGCTCTGAAACCTACGAGGACTCATATAACTGCTCCGTTCGATATGCTCGGGCAGTTTCCTCAAAGCTGCCCTCATTGCTCTTTCTGCTTAGATGTCCCGCAGCTATGTAGCAGCCTAGTATTACGGACTGCTTCTCCTTCTCCTACGAGCTATATGTTTCTCAGCCTGAATTGTCGGTCACTGCCCAAGCATAAACGCGAGATCTTTGATCTTTTAACTGATGAAGCCCCGGACGCTTTTTTTATTACTGAAACGTGGCTCCATGACAGTTCTGGCCCTGACATTGCCGAAGCCCTGCCCGTTGAATATGCTATAGTTAGAAGTGATTGTCCCAAGAAAGTGGGTGGAGGTGTGGCAATCATATTTAAGAAAAAGTTTCAATACCAATCTGATCCGGTCTATTTTGGCAGCTGTGAGGCACTGCACTTCAAGCTTGCCCTAAATTCTAAAACCACTCTTACGGGACTGTTAGTTTATCGGCCCCCGGGCCCTTTGAACTCCTGGCAATCTCAATTCTCGGAATACATTGCCTCTGTCCTCACATTGTCCAGTAATTTTCTAATTGTTGGTGATCTGAATGTTCATTTAGAGGACCCCACGGATAGCATTGCCGGCAATTTTATTGCGGACCTTGCTTCCATGAATTTCATCTTACACAATAAGGGCGCCACCCACAAAGGTGGTCATCTTTTGGACCCTATTTTTTCGAATATCACTCAACTAGACTGCCTGCCGGTGCTACCGGTTCTCTGGTCTGACCACTTTCTTACTAAGTTTACTGTGGCGAATAATAAGGCACCGCTAATTCACAAACTCCCGGCAAATATTATGAAGAGAGATTGGAAAAAACTTGATACTGCCGCTTTCAACACAGCCTTGGCCGATCTCGCACCTATATACCCATTAGGTCTGGGCGACATGGAATCTGTGTCCAGCTCTGTTAATTCTTGGCTCCATGAAGCTATTAACATTTGTCTTCCCTCGGTCCAAAAAAAGAGAACTATTCATAAATCACCTGCCCCTTGGCACAACGAGACACTTCGTATTCACAAATCCCAATGTAAAAAATTGGAACGTGTCTGGAGAAGGGATTATTCCATCTCAGCCAGTCTCATCTACAAAGCCGAAATGAAGTGTTATCACAAGGAGTGTGCCCACACTAGGGCTACTTATGTAAACAACATAATCACCGAAGCAATTGATAAATCCAAAGTACTGTTTAATGTGGTCAGAGACCTCGCCGGTTCACAGTCTACTGCTGCACTCCCTCCTCTATCTAGCAGTAAATGTGATGAACTTGCCCAATATTTTATCTCTAAAATTGAGAACATCTACAAGGACATCTCTGCCCAAGATGACAGTAATGCCGTAACGAGTCCATCTTTTATTACATGGAAGGGTGCTGATCTCTTGTCGCCACCTTTGGTTTCATGTCTGCCTTCGGCTTCACTTTTGTCCTGGCCTGATCTTTGCCCTTCAACTCTTTTGGAGATCTTGAGCAAGATCAGGTCGGGCTCTCCAGCTGATCCTCCACCCATCTCGATATTACGTGTTCTAGATTTTCCCCAACTTTCTATGATCTGCACTCTACTTAACCACTCACTTACTTCGACCATCGTCCCCAGTTGTTGGAAACACGCAATGGTCACCCCGCTATTAAAAAAACCTACTGCG
Source organism: Lissotriton helveticus (assembly GCF_964261635.1). Lineage (NCBI taxonomy): Eukaryota > Metazoa > Chordata > Amphibia > Caudata > Salamandridae > Lissotriton > Lissotriton helveticus. The sequence goes on from NC_136071.1 coordinate 1,111,496,624, forward strand.
GACCCAAATGACGTTTCTAATTTTTGTCCCATCTCATTATTACCTGCATTTTCCAAAATCCTAGAAAGGCATATTCATTTGCCTTTAACACAATTCGTGGCAACAAATAATCTTTTACATCCTTCCCAGTCCGGTTTCCGTCCGGGCTTTTCTACAGAAACCACCCTTCTACGAGTTACCGAAAACCTCCGCCTGCTACTGGATCGAGGTGAAACGGCTGCACTGCTACTACTTGATCTCAGTGCAGCATTTGATACTGTCTCGCACAGTATCCTTCTCAACAATCTAGCTTCCTTTGGTATGGGGGGCAAAGCTTTGGACTGGCTTACATCCTTCCTCACGGACCGTACCTTCCAAATTTTCTCTCATACTTCTACTTCTAATATTTATCTGTCCCCTCACGGTGTGCCCCAGGGTTCAATCCTTAGCCCTCTCCTTTTTAATCTTTACGTTACTCCATTGTCCCACATTGCACAAAGCTTTGGTTTGAATTTATTCACCTATGCGGATGATTCCCAAATTGTTTTTTCCTTATCCCAAGCTGACCCTACTTCTTCCTCCCTACTTCAATCTGGTCTCAGCGAAATATCCTGTTGGATGAATCGTAATTTCCTTAAATTAAATAGCGGAAAGACCGAGGTTGTGGTACTTGGAAATAAACCTGACCTTTGGAGCCCGAGGCACTGGCCATCTGCCTTGGGCCCTCTACCAACCCTGGTCCAACGAGTGCGCAATCTTGCGGTAATTATTGACAGGGGATTATCCATGAAAGATCAGGCCAACAAAGTAGCAGCCACCTGTTTTACCATCTTACGGTGGCTGAGAAAAATCTTTTGGATACTACCTTCCAACACCCAGAGATCCGTGGTGAATGCCTTGGTGACTTCTAGGTTGGACTACGGCAACGTGCTCTATCTGGGGTCTACCAAGGCGGTCATACGCCATCTCCAATTGGTCCAAAACGCGGCTGCCCGGCTTCTATGTGGTTGTCGGAAACGAGAACATATCACTGAACGCTTGAGGTAGCTTCATTGGCTCCGTTTTGACAATCGCGTAAAATTCAAAGCACTGTGCTTTATGCACAAGATTAAGATTGGAGTTGCTCCCCTATATTTGCAGGCTTTGACCACTCCCTATACCCCTACCCGCTTACTCCGTTCTTCGTCTCAGCACTTATTTTGCACACCGAAGTTTGTCTCTCGAGAATGGGTGGTGGCTCCTTTGGGCCCCAGACTCTGGAACTCACTCCCATTTGACATGCGGAGAGAGAACTGCCACATCCGCTTCCACAGAGCCGTTAAAACCTTGCTTTTTGAACAATACCTTTCCGGACTGTTTTTTGCTGTATTTGTCTTTCAGTGCCGGGAAACCCTTATGGGTAGCTGTGGCGCTATATAAACTTAATAAATAAATAAGGAAATAAATAAATAACGTAAGCCAAACTCCAGTTCACACACCAAAAATGTCCCTGGTATCTAGTGGTTTTCTGCCTCTCTTGGGGGCAGGTGAGCGTAAACATATCACTGATCTGCCCCCAAGAAGGACAGAAATGGCTAAAATGTGTGCCTAAAAAAAGGGGGAGGGACCCATGACTATGAGGGTGCTCCCTGACATCCCCATAAACATATCCCCGGAACCTAGTGGGCTTTTTGCCCCCACCTGAGGGGGAGGTGGGCAGATTGGGTGTCATAACACCCATCTGTCCTTCATGGGGGCAGAAAGACTGTGCCCATTTTTTGGGGGGGAGGTGAGGGCATCAGCATGCCCATTCCGGGTAGCCCCACCCCTTCACAAAGTAAAAATAGTCCCTGTTGCCTAGTGGGCTTTTTGCCCCCGCAGGGGGGCAGATCAGGGCCTATTGCCCATATCTTTTTCCCGGGGGGGGGGGGGGCTCAGAAAGACTGTGCCCGTTTTTTTTTTAGGGGTGGGGCATTGGCATGCCCATTCAGTGCAGTCCTTGCACAAAGATATAATTTGTCCCTGATGCCTAGTGGGCTTTTAACCCACCCCCGGAGGGCCAGATTAAGGGCTATTATTGCCACGATATGCCACCCAGGGGAGGCAGAAATATTGTGCCCATTTTTATGGTGGGGTGAGGTCATTGGCATGCCCATTCTGTGGAGACCCCATCCCTACACTAACAAAAGAAAATAGTGGCTATTGGGCTTTCTGCCCCCGGGGGCAGATCGGGCGGGGGTTATTCACCACATATGCCCCCAGGGGAGCAGAATAACAATGCTCATATTTGGCGGTGGGGGTGGGGGCTTTGGTATGCCCATTCTGGGCAGCACTGACCCCTCTATTATTTGAAAAATATCCATGGTAGATCGGGGGTAATAACCTCCATCTGCCCCTTGGGGGCATACAGACTGTCCCTTTTGTGTTTGGGGTGGGGGCATTGTCATGCCCATTTTGGGCAGCCCACACCCCTACGCATTCAAAAACAAAAATCCCTGGTTCCTAGTGTGAAATCTGCCTCCCATGGGGGGTTCAGATCGGGGTTAATAACCCCCATCGTCCCCTCCAGCGGGGAATAAAGACTGTTAATATTAGGGTCTGTGGGGTGGAGTCATCGGCATGCCCACTGTGGACAGCCCGCACCCCTGAGACCTGAAGACCTGAATTTCCATCCCAAGAGCAACAACAACGCCAACTCCACCGCCCTGATCGACAACTTCGCCAAACTCGGCCTCTGACATCTCGTCACCAAACCCACCCACGCCGCCGGCCACACGCTCGACCCAGTCTTCTCCACAAGCACACACGTCACCTTCAACCACACCACCGAACTCCACTGGACTGACCACCGATGCGTCCACTTCACCTTCAAGAAACCAACCACGCACCACCACACCCAACAGCTGCCTCGCCGGTGCTGGAGCAAAGTCACCGAAGATCAGCTGACCTCCACCCTCTCCCAGAACCCACCCACCGACCCCACCGACACAGACGCCACCGCCCGAAACTTCAGACAGTGGATCAACGACTGCGCCAACACCCTTGCCCCGATCAAGAAACCCTCCATCAATCACCCCAGCAAGAACTCCAGATCTCCAAACGAACATGCCGGAAGCTGGAGAAGAAATGGCTCCACGACCGCACACCGGACAGTCACGCAGCCCACAAGGACGCCATCATCAGACATCACCACCTCACCAAAACATCCAAGAGATCGTCCTTCAAAGCCCGACTGGATAAAAACGCACACGACAGCAAAGATCTTTTCAACATAGTAAAGGAACTCTTCAACCCCATCGCCAACACCAACGACATCCTGCCCTTAAAGGATCTGTGCGACTCACTGGCCACCTTCTTCCATCGCAAGATCGCCGACATCCACGACATCATCAACTCCTCATCCGCCCTGACCACAACAGACCACACCTTGAACGCCACCTGCACCAACCTGCTGACCTCCTGGTCCCATGTCAACGATGAAAAGACACGCAAGATCATGAACTCCATCCACTTAGGATCTCCATCAGACCCCTACTCACACCACGTTTTTAACAAAGCTGACGCAACCATCGCACCCCATCTGTGAAATATCATCAACATCTCCTTCAACACAGCAACATTCCCGGAAAGCTGGAAGCACGCCAAAATCAACGCTCTCCTCAAGAAACCCAAGGCGGACCCCCAAGACCTCAAGAACCTCTGACCCATCTCCCTGCTCCCCTTCCCAGCGAAGGTCATCGAGAAAATCGCCCACATACAGCTGACCCGCCACCTCGAGGACAACAGCATCCTAGCCCCATCCCAGTCCGGATTCAGACACAACCACAGCACCGAGACTGCCCTTATCGCCCCCACTGACGACATCAGGCGCCAGCTAGACAACGGCAAAACCTCAGCCCTCATCCTACTGGACCTGTCAGCCGCTTTCGACACTGTCTGCCACCACACACTAAGAACACGCCTCCAAGAAGCCGGAATCCAGAAGAAGGCCTTGGACTGGACCACGTCCTTCCTCTCCAGCAGAACCCAGAGAGTCCGCCTCCCGCCCTTCTGCGACGTACCCCAGGGCTCATCCCTCAGCCCGACTCTGTTCAATGTCTACATGGCCCCCCTCGCACAAGTGGCCCGCCAGCACAACCTAAACATCATCTCCTACGCCAACGACACCCAGCTCATCCTCTCCCTCACCAAAAACCTGCACACCGCCAAAACCAACCTCCACGAGGGAATGAAGGCCGTCGCTGATTGGATGAGGCACAGCCGTCTGAAACTAAACTCGGACAAGACGGAGGTCCTCATCCTACGTTCCACCCTCTCTGCTTGGGACGACTCCTGGTGGCCGACCGCACTGGGAGCACCTCCAACACCCACGAACCACGCACGCAACATAGGATTTATCCTCAACTACCCTACCCCTCTCCATGTCGAAGCAGGTCAACGCCATCTCCTCCTCCTGCTACAACACCCTCCGCATGCTTCGCAGGATCTACAAGTGTAATTCCACGTGATTGCACTGCAAGGAACAACGCGAGATACGCCCACCCCAACTTTCAAACACACCTACCATGTCTTGCACAACTTCATCTAAGCCACCTTTAATTCCTCAGAAAAGTGAAATCTCTTCCTTTCTGAGTCAACATTTGTTACTCACTAATGAGCTTACAAGACACGTCAACTGAGCAGAACTCAAAGCAAAATGGCCACCTTGGAAGTCACTCAGCTCTGCTCTTCATATCTTGTTTTAAATGAAAGAAGACCGTCCTATTCTTTGAACCTACACTAATATATTACGTCCTTGGTTCTATCACTTTATGCAGTAAACATTTACTTCTCCCTTATTTTGTCCATTGCTATGTTTTGCTGTAGCTTGCTCCTATGTCCCCCCTTCAAGGATACAGTGTTGCTGCGACAGAGTCCAACAATATGCATCAGGCATGTTGCCCTCATACATTGTAACTGATCACAAGGACAAACATAAGCCAGAACACATTACCCCAGTGTTTTGTTTGCATATCTACAAAGCCACAGCTAAGCCTGTGAATCTCATTCATTAACCCACAGCCGCAGAGGTACCATCGATCACTGAATATGACGCTGAGGCCACATTAATAGTCTTGATGAAGCACGCTTTCTTCTGCAGTGCAATAACACAGTTCATTTCATAAAGATCACGGGAAAAATACTTGGCAGAGATAATGGTAAGCTCATTAATGAAGGATGCTCCTAAAGGACAGACGCGATGACGCACACTGACGACCGCAGCCTTCAACCACCAATCGTAAGACATTGTCATTCAAGCGTGATGTGAGGCAGGGTCCTCAGGGTTGCCCAATCGCTCCAGGTCAGGCGTACCCAATGGGAGACTCTTTAACAAACTGATGCATTTTGGGATTTGTAGTCTTTGCTTCAATTTAACCCACTGGACTAACACGTTTCATAAAATTGATTTGAAAAGCTGAAAGCCCATAAATGAATACATGGGATGCTGGTATGGAGCAATATGGCAGCCCTAAATAGGCTAGTTTTACCGAGGCAAATCAGTGCTGGATCTCAGTTTTCTTTATCATCTACTTAGTCAATGGAATTTTTCAGAATCTTTGAGCAAGGATTGATGGGACTCGATTTCACTTCCACCCTGCACCACATGGATCAATAATTCTCCATAAGAGACTTTGGGGGTGCTGTGGGGCAGACATTTCTGTGTGTGAACTCTGATAGCGTGCATTGTTGGCTTTGAGCCAATCAGCTCCTCCGCCCGCATCCCCCTACGCTTTCATGAAATCCTTGTCAGTCAGACTGACGCAGCATCTTGCTCGCTGTTCAGTAATTGAGCTGTGGGTTGTATGTCCCAGAACAAATATGCTTTTTCCCTCTCCTAATAAGCGGTGCGCCGGTGTGAGGGCTTGACGGGTGCAGCTGCTTCTCCGGCAAGGCATTCGCCTCAGGGGTTGCATTGAATCAGGGTCGGACGAGGCGAAAGCACTACTAGAACATGGGTTTTCCCGCCACTGTTGATTGTCTCGACGACACTACCTCTGTGAATGCCATATTACGCTGTATTTAAAATGCCTATGTAGCAGGGTCGAGCTGGGACAGCAAATATGTGGCCCTAGTTAGTGAATAAAATAGCTAAAAAAAAGTTGCCTATGTAATCAGGGGCGGCTGGTACCCTTTGAAAGTGGTTGGGCGAGTAAAGTGACACACCACTTTCCAAAACAAGCATTTGCAATGCAACAGGTCTCGCATTTACTAGAGTTTGAGCTATTGGAATTGTAAATGACAACAGCTTAAAGTCTCGGAAATGGGAGACCTATCGCATTGCAAATGCTATTTTTTTTTAAAAGTGCACCATGCCTTACTTTCACGTTAATGGCGGTTGCGCCCCTTTCTTTAGACGAGCCGCGTTTAAAGAAAGAGGCGCAATTGACATTGAAGGGAAAGCGCAATATGGGGTGCTTTTACCCCAAAAAAGCAACTGTTTGTCAAGTTGACAAACAAATGTTTTTTTGTAAAATAGCCCTAAACCGCAGTTTCACTTTCACAGCAGCCAGGGACATTTCTTTAGGCGCGCCTCGTTTAAAGAAAGGGCCACAGCCTCCATTGATATGAAAGCGCGGCATGGGGTGCTTGTAAACAAAAAAAATAAAGTGAATAAATAGAAACAAAAACATGCGGTGGCATTTAGTGCTGCAAATAAACCAAAGACACAATAAACCCCAGTCGTCCTTAACCCCAAAGTAAACCACCTCTCCTTCCAATAGCTAAAAATAAAATACCCCCTCCCTCCAAAAGCCCAAAATAAAACACCCCTCTCTCCGATAAGTGAAAAAAGCACTAGAGTACAATTTTTAATAAATAAAATAAAGAGTTCTTACTCATGGCGGCACGTCCTCGTCCTTCTCAGTGTTCCACTTCTGAGTCACGCAGTCGAGTTCCCTTAACCAATGCAGACGCTGCTCTCATGCTGTTCACTAGCATGAGAGAAGTGTCTTGATTGGATGGAGTGAGATGGCTGGACGCTCCTTCACGCCCTGTAAGCCTGTACTTGGTCTCCACCCAGCTGTGTAAGACAGCTGATTGGAGAATTTCAAAGTGTGCATGTCACTTAGGCTGGCGCAAGACAGCCATCCAAAGTAACATGCAAGCTTTGAAGCATCCAGCTCACCACTGCTCTTGTCCTCTGCTGCCAATTGACAGTAAAGGACACGCTCTGTATGTCTCTGGGCTTGGGGTCGGCTAGCTGCTGCATGCGGCCGGCAGCAGGCGGGGCGATGTTCCCAGCCCTCCTGTAGCAACTGCTGCTGCCTATGTTTGCACATTGAGACAGTCTTGAACTTGTTCAGATGCTCAGTATAGGTGATTTGCTAAATATGGAGGGTTGCATAGATCTGAACCTGCTGCTGGCAATGTTTGTTTTAATATCAGATAAATCAACAGTCAAAGTTGACCTAGCAGACCATAAAACAGGCCATAAACAGCTAAAAAACAGCCCACAAAGTGATCTGTAAGACCAGCCCAACGGCCACTGTCTGATTGCCCTACAGGCCCTACTACTAAAAAAGTATTCTATCAGCTATACCCAGCTATGGTGCAGTGCATTTTAATGAATGTGGGAGGAGAAGGGCTGGGAGACGGTGCAAAATCTTTCACTTGAATTATAAAATGACGTATTTCGCAGATAAAATATTACATGGGCCGTCAAATGTTTCTAATTTTGGTCGCTGTGACTTTAAGTTATTTGCCTAGAGTCGTGTGAATTTGAGGGCAGTGCTACAGGCGGGATTGGAACCCAGCCCGACAGTTTATCTACCAGCCCGCATCTTTGTACCATATGATTCAGCTTCCGGAACTGTCAAGCAACTGCACCTATCAGAAAGAGCAATATTTGGCTTTTGGTGTATTTCACACACCTTTATGAATGAGTCTTCTCACCTTTGGATAAAAGTTTGGTTTATTGTTGAACCTTGAATACATGGGTCAAAGACAACAATGCCACATAACAAATAAATATGAATAGGCACCAAATCTTCTTAAAGTTTCCATTTGTAAGTTCAACTAAAAATCATATTGCTGAAACTGAGCTGTCAGTTAATAATCAACAGAAACAGGTGTTCTTTGAGTGACAGCAGCAGGACTTTGAGAATGCTGAAGTAGAGGATCACCTAGATAACAATAGTGTCGGGACTTGTATATTCACATACTCATCCAAGGGTGTTTCTTCTGCTGTTGCCTATTTTATGAAAGGCAAAGGATATAGTGAGTCTACCTGTATTACTTACCATATGAACCAGGTACTGTTTCACTTCATTTGGTGTGAGATGCCTGTAGCCCTGAGGAAGCCTCCTGACCCCAAAGTGGCAGTATTCAAGCGCCGAAACTTGTTGACAGAAAAGAGAAGTAAGAGCTGCTGCTTGACTCTACTGTTTTTAATATTGTCATTGGAGGACACCAGTAAAAACATCTTTAGCTCACCCACATACATTTTGAATATACTCTAAGATTATGAAAAGGAGAATATAAATGTGTACATTATGGATATAACCTTATCAAAACTATGGAACCCATAATGTAGAGACTGTACAACCAGTGAACAGAAGTACTCTCAGATGCTTCCCAGGACTAAATGTGGCACCCACTGATGAAGCCTATCACACTAGCTAAGTGTTGTTTCTTCATTGTTTATGAGCACATGAATTTATGGAAAAAACAGTCAAAACAGCTTTTTTAAAATTTCTTGTATGTTTATATCTGGTAACAGAAAACGTACAAAAGTCCTTTAACTGCTCTCACACCTTCTTCCATGTGTTAGCTACCCATGTTGTACCTGTTCTGTTTGTGTGAGAGAATCCTCTGATATTCCTTCCGCTACGGCCACATCTTGTGTTGTCAAGGTCGATATACAATTCTTCCCAACACAAAAGACAAAATTATTTGTATTGCCAATGCTTGTTTTAATGCATCAAGCGAGAACCCTCGCAAAGTATGAGAGCAGAGTTTAGTTTTGGTTTTACGTCTGAAACAGGCAGTTTTTGAAATTGGCTTGCCGACTTTGTAAAGTTTTTAAAACACAGCTGATATCTAGCTCCATGTTGTGCACCTTAGCCAATCCTGGCATGTTAGCTGACAGTACTTTGCATGCTGGGATTTTAACCCGATAATGAATATGTTAAAAGAAAAACTACAAGCCTCACTATGCAACACACTATTGGTTGAAAAGCCAGGAATGGGGGTTGTCATCATGCCACTAGGTACTTGTGACTTTCTGCCTTTTTTGTAGGAAATCAAGGGGTAAATAGCCTTGTGCCTTAGAGGGCAGATATGGTCTTCCGAATGCAGATGCAAGCATCTCCCTGCTAATGGGCTGACATTAACACTCTTTGGAAAAACTAACTAGTGTCTAAAAAGACATTATTTCCTGAACAATGCAAGCAGCAACAGCTGAATTTGTCTGAAGGGATACTGAGAAAGGACAAACGATATGCTGGCAGACCCATACTGTGGGGATTTTGGTGTGATTTAGGTGAAGACCTTTCTGCACCATTGTGATGCACCTGCCGTGAACAGGTGTGGGTACTGCCCCACAAGGGCCAACAGTGACCGGGCGTATTACTGCTGCTTGCACACAAGGTCCGTAATGCATATGCAAGTGGCCAACATGCACTATATCAGTGAAGACACATCCCAGTTTCCTGGACACACGGTCATATGGGAGTCAGAGACTATGCAGCATAACCAGTTTGTAACAACAAGTGAGATCTGTATGCAGTGCTTAATTTGAACCAGTGGCTTACAGATGCAGCCCACCAACATTCTGTTTCGGGACCTGGCACTTATTTTCCCTCAACAGACTTTGATCCAGAGTTAGCCAGAGAAAGAGAACACAAAATAGGAAGAGAACAATGGAAGACGGTAACAAAAGGAGAGAGCAAGGATGAAAAAGAACCTGCAAGAGTGAGAGACAGAGGCAGGGAGTGCCTCGTGGTGGACTGAAGAGGAAGGAAGTGGAATTAAATCTGCACAGTCTTGGGATTCAACACCGGGAAATTCAAACCTTTGGGCCCCGGCAGGTATTTGTTTACAAATGAAGCACTGTATTTTCCTGTTATCAGGTTTCCTCTAAAAGTATCTGTGTAACAGAGCCCTTTGCAACATTCTTTGTAGCTTTTCATAATCTATCAATCTTCTGTAAATGAATCCAGGAGAACCATTGTTGTGGATGAAGATGTGCAGATCAACATCACTAGCTGGAACAAAGTAGACCTATGCTGATATGCATATGTAATACTCTTCCAAGCCAGAATAGTTATTACATAGCTGTTCTTGAACATCTAGCTTGATTTTCCTTAGAAGCACACTATTTGCAAAATTACTTTATTGTCATGTCTAGAGCTGGGAGTCCCAAGAGTGGGTTCTTTCTAGGTAAAGGTTTTTAAGTTCATCACTGAGGCACTTCTCATATAGTGGCGATGTGCTACACACCTTAGAACATTTACCCAGGTAGATGTGATTCCAAAGCCACCACCAGCTCTGTGGAAAAGGCTGTAATGGTGCACCCCTTTGGAGGTTGCTTGCTGAAGTTTTTATCCTTGTCTACATGAGGCTACCCACTGCTCCCAGGGACGGCTTCTCCACAATGCTACACCACTCAAGACTGTGCACTGACTCACACGACTCCCAGTGATGTGCTGCATCCTCAAGCTGGTCAGAAGGTGCCTTGGACCCACATCTGTCAACTCTAGGTGGTGTCATAAGCTCTGTTCGTTTGGACCATTGCGCGTGAGTGAACACCAAGCATGGATGCTTCAAAGAGCACGGGTTGTGTGGTTCGGTTCCATGTTTAAATATCGACAACAAAAATATAGTTTACAAAAATATAGATGTAAAAATATTGATTACAAAAATATCGACTCCCTATATTTAAACAGGTAAGTACAATAATATCGACTCAAAAATATAGATGTTAAAAATATAGATGTAAAAAATATCGACTTTAAAAAATAATATAACTTAAATTAAATAATTAAATAATATTAATATTATTAACCAAATAAATTAAATTACATTTATATTTTAACTATTTATAACAAATAAACTTAATTTAATTAATATAAACACAATAAATATGTACATATACATATATTTTCTTGAATACATTTTATTATTATCTTTAATTTATAAACTTTAATAATTATATAAAAATAAAATAAACACATATATAAAACATTTTGAATAAAATAAAATATTCTATATTTAATTAACACATTAAAGTATTAAAAAATAATAATGCATGCATTTAATAACAAAATAAAAACATTAGTAGTTAAAACATTTGATAGCGAAAGGGTAAAAAGTACTATTCCCACTCCAGTGAGTGCAACAGTAGGGAAAGCGCTGGATAGCGTAGGGGTAAAAATTACTATTCCCACTCCAGAGGGTGCAACAGTAGGGAAATCGTTGGATAGCGTAGGGGTAAAAATTACTATTCCCACTCCAAAGGGTGCAACAGTAGGGAAAGCGTTGGATAACGTAGGGGTAAAAATTACTATTCCCACTCCAGAGAGTGCAACAGTAGGGAAAGCGTTGGATAGCGTAGGGGTAAAAATTACTATTCTCACTCCAGTGAGTGCAACAGTAGGGAAAGCGCTGGATAGCGTAGGGGTAAAAATTACTATTCCCACTCCAAAGGGTGCAACAGTAAGGAAAGCGCTGGATAGCGTAGGGGTAAAAATGACTATTCCCACTCCAGAGGGTGCAACAGTAGGGAAAGCGTTGGATAGCGTAGGGGAAAAAATTACTATTCCCACTCCAGTGAGTGCAACAGTAGGGAAAGCGCTGGATAGCGTAGGGGTAAAAATTACTATTCCCACTCCAGAGGGTGCTACAGTAGGGAAAGTGTTGGATAGCGTAGGGGTAAAAATTACTATTCCCACTCCAAAGGGTGCAACAGTAGGGAAAGCGTTGGATAGCGTAGGGGTAAAAATTACTATTCCCACTCCAGTGAGTGCAACAGTAGGGAAAGCGCTGGATAGCGTAGGGGTGAACATTACTATTCCCACTCCAGAGGGTGCAACAGTAGGGAAAGCGTTGGATAGCATAGGGGTTAAAATTACTATTCCCACTCCAAAGGGTGCAACAGTAGGGAAAGCGTTGGATAGCGTAGGGGTAAAAATTACTATTCCCACTCCAGAGAGTGCAACAGTAGAGAAAGCGTTGGATAGCGTAGGGGTGAAAATTACTATTCCCACTCCAGAGAGTGCAACAGTAGGGAAAGCGCTGGATAGCGTAGGGGTAAAAATTACTATTCCCACTCCAGAGAGTGCAACAGTAGGGAAAGCGCTGGATAGCGTAGGGGTAAAAATTACTATTCCCACTCCAGTGAGTGCAATAGTAGGGAAAGCGCTGGAACCCAAAACAATAAAAAAAAACTATCAAAATTGTTATTAAATGTAATTTCCAATATAAACATCATTAATATATACATTTAAATATATTATTATTAACAAAGATAATAAAAAATAATTAATTACACTTTATTTAACACTATAATATCCACCACACACACCTAAAATTAATTACACAATTACATTTAATATTTACTAATAAATTAATGAAAATGAATGTATTTTTTTAATTAATTAATTAATTAATTACCAGCTTTCACACCATATACACTTATAAACACCACAACACAAACCTATAATTAATTACACATTTACAATTAATAATTACTAATTATTTAATGGTAATTAATTTAAAAAGTATTTAATAATTAATCGATAAAAAATTAATTACTCACCACCCTTCACACCATTTACACATATAAACTCCACAACACACACCTAAAATTAATTAAACAATTAGCATAATTAATTATTTAATTGACTAATTGAAATTCATTAACAACTAATTAATAAACAATTATTAATAAATTAACAAATTAATTAATCAATTAATTTTATATAATTAAATTACTCCCCACCCTATTCCCCTATAAACACAAAACCCGCTACGGAACTAATAACACAAAATTCAACATAAAATACATTAATAACTAATACAATTCCAAAACATATAATAAAATGACAAACACTTCTCTTCAAAAACACTAAAATACATAACATTATTAATAAATCGATATTTTTGTAAACTATATTTATGTAAACGATATTTATTACAACTATATTATTGTTATCGATATTACTTACCTATCAGTCGATATTCTGGTCAAACTATATTCTTGTTGTCGATATTTCTTCCACTCGATATTTCTGCGGAGTGCGGAGATATTTATGTCACACGATATTTCTCCGTCGATATTCCTACTCTGCACCGTGTGGCTCTGCTGTCAGTCCTCTTGGTACCAAAGTTATCTTGATATGTCACTTGAGATAATAAATAAACTTGCCTCTTTACCAGGACTGGAGTGCGATACTGTGTATGGCAATTTATTTTGTATACAGAGGTTTTATTCAGTCAGGCCCCCAGAAAGGAAGTGTGGCCATGAGTTCAGGACTTTCTCAGATGTGGTGCAATAATCTCCCAAAATAATGCTTTCTTCATGTCTGGTGGGACCAAGCCCATCTGCAAAACAATAGACTCTGGCCACAGTCGACCACTGAGTGAGTTTCTAGATTTCATTTGTATCTGCACCTGCAATGATTATTTTGGTAAATGGAAAATTACTCCAAAGGTTGCGCATTGGGCCAAGTGTCATCATTTTGTTAACTTCTCAAGGAAAGTCCTATAGACACATAAAAGAAAGAGAGCTTCAGGTGAGCCCTGCTAACAGCAACCATGGGGACAATTTTTGGATTGCCCATAAAAGTACACCAAACCATAACTAAATTTACTAAATTTAGTTTTTAGGTACATTTGAGACATTTATGTCTACATCTTTCTTAGAATCATACCCCATACAATTTTAACAAGCAGACCTTTCAATTTCTGTAACCCTCATAAACCATTAGGCATCCCTGTTTAATTCCTGCCCAAAACATACGATTTTAGATTTTGTTGGGTAAGCAGCCAGCACCTTGTAGATTGGTTTTATTTGTGGAAGGCTTTTGGGTACTTTGTAACCCAATACAAATATTATCTAAAAAGTGATGTCGTCAGCGTGCTGCAGATTTGTAAATTTGTAGTGTTCCATCTTTAGGGGAAGTTTCTGATTTACTTAAAGTGAACACGTCTGCAGTTTATAGATTAAAAAAACAGGGCAGCTAAGATGCACCCCTACTTTGGCTTGTATAGACCTTCTGTGAGATGTATAGTTTCTGGCCGAGTTTTGTTCTCACTCATGTACTTGAGTACAAATCTTGACAGCAATGAGCAGTTCCCCTAAAGGTGCACTGATAATCCCTAAAAATCATATAGCTGCCTTTTTTCTACACTAACAATTTGATGTATAAGGAGCGATGAGATCCGCATATAATAGTGTCTCACAAATAATTAGGCACAAACTGTGTCTGCCGCACTGGGAAGCAGAGACATTTTAAGGCATGGGCAAAGCGGGCTCTGCCCCAAGACCCCAGCCTTTCAGGGGGGTCCATTCACCTAAGCTGTTGGGGCAATCCTAGACTATACAGAGTTAAAAAATAACCTGTTTGTGTGCTTGTTTTTTTAATTTTAGACAGCACAGGCTAGCCTTTGCCAGAGGGGTTAAAGAAAAATACTTGTTTAATCTGGTTAGTTTCAGCAAATAATAATAAATAGGCACTTATTGAGCGCGCAGCTACCCCAACGGGATGTCCCGGCGCTGTCGCAGACAGTGAGGAGGGCAGGAAAGGCAGGCAGGGCTAGTCCGGACGGCTAAATAGCCAGGTTTTAAGAGCTTTACGAAACAGAGGTTCCAGCTGGATATGCCGTACGTGCATGGGAAGTTTATTCCAGCATTTAGTGGCCCCCACCTCGAAAGATTTTCCACCAGATCTGGCTTTTTAAAATCTGGGTATGATCAGCTGGCATTGGGAGTTGGACCGTAACGTTCTGGTCTGAGCATAAGGGCGAAGTCTCCTTCTGAGATAGGTGGGCCCTAGCCCCTTGCCCGCCCGAAAAGACAGTGTCATGACCTTAAATTCAATTCGCTTAGCGATGGGAAGCCAATGAAGTTGGCGCAAAAAAGGGGAGATATGTTGTCTAAGAGGGGTACCACAGATTAGTCGGGCCGCAGCATTTTGTACTGTCTGTAAACACGCTAGCCTTTTAACCTGATGCGTGCGGGCGGAATTCCGCCCGTACGCTGGGAATCTGTAAAGTGCATGTGTCATGAC
Organism: Lissotriton helveticus; assembly: GCF_964261635.1. Taxonomy (NCBI): domain Eukaryota; kingdom Metazoa; phylum Chordata; class Amphibia; order Caudata; family Salamandridae; genus Lissotriton; species Lissotriton helveticus. The sequence continues at coordinate 1,111,511,851 of NC_136071.1, forward strand.
GAGCTGGGCTCGTCATGAGCGTGCGAGGAGGCTACCTCATGACGAGCCCAGCTCGTCATGAGCGTCGAAGGGGTTAAAGTGCATAGGACTCGTCCAGCTGCCATTGGAGGCTCCTCTGCTATGGTGAAGGAGCGTCGCCCCACTGCTTTTCAGCAATGTAAAAAAGGGAAATAAATGATAATAACCTGCTGCTATTATTATTTTACTTTTCCTTGCTGAAGCCAATTTTTGGGTGGGCAGGGCTTGGCTGTTGTCACAGCCAACAGAGTGAGGAGTGGTATGTGCACTTAAGTGCACGTTATGGTTTGGTCGTCCACCTTGGACCAGCGAAACAGTCATGCACTCTAAGTATGTTCTCCGCAAGGGCTGTAGTGCACAGCCTAGGTGGAGATCATGCATAGGCTTACAGTCCCCGTCTGAGCGCTGAACCACAGAGCTCAGACCAATCACGATGCTCCTTTCATGGTGACAGCAGTGTGTGATTGGCTTAGGGGAGCCTATGTGCTTTCAGGAAGAGAAGAGAGGACAGATGACAGAGGAAGACATCAGCCGTGGACAGGTAAGTGAATTTGTATTTTTTAACTTTTGCCCCACCCTACCACCGCCTTTATGTATCAGCTGCCACTGCCAACTGCACAGGTCGTTCCGTTAATTAAGCATGTGCCACGTAGGTCAAGTAAAGACAGACATTCTTTGCATCCTGTGGAGCTGTTGCCTGCAGGTGCAATCAGAACCTGCTGCCTCCTGAATCTGAATGCCTTAACAAGCATTGCAGTGAACAAAAGCACCCGTCAGCACCATTTGCCCGAATGGCGATAACAGACTAGCTGCAACACACATTGTGGTTAGAAGGCTTGGTCGGGCCATACGTCCTTCTGCTTTTCTGGCAGGTAGCCCACATGCCAATACGTAGTGGCGAGCAGAATTATTTGCTCTCTCCATGACTGTACTGTCCACTTGAAGAAGCTGCTGGACTAGAGCAATCACAGCCTAGTGCCACCTGACTGAGAGTCCCTGTTCCTCAAAGAGCAGGGACTAAAGTGCACTAAACTAAAAAACACCCTTAATATGCAAATGCCCAAATGGTGAAAGACTAGTCCACTGTACCACATGAAGTGGGCTTGCTCAAGCCCCTAGTCTTTCTGCTTATCTGGTGCTGAGAGAGACTGTTTGCTCTATGGTTGGACAAAGATGCAGGCTGGCCCAGGAAGAGGCTTGTCAATGATCTGACTATAGTTACCAAGGGTGTGAATGAGTCTAAAATGGATAATACATTCTGAGTTGTTCCGAGCAGGGGTGCCCGAATTTTGGTTGGCCCTGGACCCCCAAAATCCGTAAGATGTCCCTGCTGGGAAGAGAGAATGTTCTTGAGTCTAACTTTGTAAGTCTTTTAAAAGAATACATTTGTGTGCCTGTATCCATGAGGGCAATGAGTCTACAGTTGGAGGGTCGTCCAGTATTTGCTTTCTTAGGAATGAAATGGAGAATCAATTCCCACATGTAGTTGGGATCACCTGTGTTTGCATTACAATAGAAAAGAGAGGGTGTAGTCAACTTGCTCACTTGATTGAATTCAATCTAAAGAGATCCATAAGAAAGCATGTCAGGGCAAGTGCACACTCGCTCTTGATTCCTTGATCAGTGGTACATTGTGGCTCTATACTGACTTTCAATATATCTGTTTCTCTTATGATCCAGCATCTGGTGGTCAGGATTTGAAATGATAATTCTGGAGTTGATAGGGCAGGCGCGGAAAACTACCATCTGAAATACAGCCACTCGACCTAGCAAATATGAAGGGAAACAGGATCAGAATGTAACCTCATTCCACATTTTATCTAATAGGGGCTAGATCTTTCCCTGCCACATGTTGGTCTTGTATTCAAATACACCCTTAAATATTAGAACACCACCTTGGCCACCAGCAACTCGCTTGCTCATCCATGCTCTTGTTGCTGCCTTCCTATTGGATAGATTACAGATTTGTCTTGGTTAATTTTCAGGCCCATATATTTGCCCATACATTTTAAGTATTTGGAGCTCACTAGGGTCAGAAAACTCCAGATCTTGTAGGAATGAAGACATTTGTCCGCATGCCGGGACACTCAATCGCACACCCTTGGGGCCCATTCAAATCCTTTAATGATTTTGTCAATGCGGATCCATTCAGTTAGAGGCTCAATGGCAACTGCAAATAGAAGGAGAGCAGACGGCCTGTCTTGTGTCCCTACCAATGGGAAGAAATGTTGACACCGCAACACCAACCCTGACCTGGGCCATTAAGTTGGTTTATACAGACTGTACATTGCAAAGGCTTTTGGGCCTCACATTCATTTTCTTCAGTAACATAAAGAGATAACTCCAGCCCACTGAATCAAATGTTTTTTTAAGTTTGGCCATAATGATCGCTAAAGCACACTCCACACTATCCATCAGAGCGAGAGCATTATATAGGTTGTAAGGTTGCGTCTAGATCCTCGTCCTGACATAAAGCCACATTGATCCAGTGGGATCAATGATAGGATCACCTTTTGTTAATTGATTGGCCCGTGCCTTGGCAAGGATTTTCACCTCAACATTTAGCAGAGATAGAAGATGATAGGAGGACCAACTTGAGTCTCAGTTCTGATCCACAACACATACTGCTTTCCTAGTACCCCCACCACTGCAGTAATAAGATGAAAGACAAGATACCTCCAATATTCTTCAGCATACTTTATCTTTCAGCACGCTGTACAATTCCAGAACTAGTTTAGGGTCAACATACAAGGCTACCAGTTCATCTCAAAGTATCACCCTTGGATGTTCCTTAACTGGCCCGTCTAATTCACCACCTTCAAACACAAACCATAAATTATTTGGGGAAAATGAATTTCTAGATAATTTGCTCAACCTTGATGGACTGTCTTTGTCACATATTCCATTCCTTCAACTATTATACAAAGTCTAGCAGCATCAAGCATTGCTGAGCTGCAAGATGATGTTTCATGTATCTAAGCTCCAGCCTTCTAGCAGCTGTTGCTGCTCAAGGGAAAGTTTATAGTCCAGCAATAGTTTACATATCAGGACTATCCCCACTGTATCATATTCATTATATTGTATGACAATATTATCCTAACCCCCTGTTTGACCTCTCAATATAACAGAAACCTAGCCAAAATGTGCTCTAGAGTGTCAAAGGTAGGAATACAGTCAAAGAGTGATTGGAGAGAAAACGGGTTCTGGGAACTGACTTGTACTTGTTTCTGCATCATGAAGTCATGCTCTCTAACCCCTTCTGTGCGGCGCACGTTCAGCGGACGTCGCGAGCACTACCTCAGTAGTGCTGCGCATGTCCGCTGAGCGTTCTGGCCCGCCCGCGCAATAGAACGTTCCGCACCAGCGCGGCGCAGCAGAGGGGTTAAAGATCTTCAACTAGTTACTAATTTGGAGCAGTGTATAGGTGGTCTTGATGAATACAGTGATGTTCCAGATGATGGGTGCATGGACCAAAAAGGCCTGCTACTTTGTTGTTTACATTTGCCACAGTCTGATGGTGCCTCACTTCAAGTGTGCTTAGAGTGACCAGAGATGGCAAGCTTGTATTATATTATAATGACACTATGTATAGAGAACAGATCTCAGATTCAGGTATATTTAACGTATTTCTTGTATATTTTAGACTGGAAATTTGCAGCACTGATCATTTTTAAACATTAAACTCAAGGCTCACACGTTTTTATTAATGACAGACTATGGTCCTGATTTTGAGTTTGGCGGTGCGGGAGCAGAGCAGCACTCTACCGCCACACTCCCACACCTCCAAACCTCACCGCCGCCCGCCCGCCATACTTCAAGTTTTCTTGGGGTATGGCAGGCCTATTAAAAAGGCACTGCAATGGGAACGCCAAAGCCCGTTCCTGCAAGCAATGGGCTGTGCAGTCCATGCCATGCAGGAAAGGGGGTGCCTGCATGCAGGGAGGCACACAATGTGCCCCCCTGCATGCATCCTCAGGCCGTGAGGGAACAGGCAGCCCTGTAGGGCCCCACTTGTTTCCTCCCTGCCACATGTTTTATGGCGGACTCGTTGTGGCGGTGAGGAAACTTGTAATATACTTGCTGCAGCTGCATAGTCAGCATATTGCGGCTCTCAGACCACAGATTCCTGGCGGTTGCGGCGGTCCCATGATCGTCCGACTGCCGTAGTTGTAATACGGTAGTCGGACCATCTGATGGGGTAGTCCCTGACAACTACCGCACCTCCACTGCAAGTTTGGTGGTCCTGTTGTACCGCCAAACTCGTAATTGGGCCCTTTGTCTGTGCTGGTCCTTTATTACCATCAAAAACTCTTCTCTTCCTTCCAGCCTTGATGCCATCATTTCTCATAAGGCAAACGGCTTCTGACACCAGCATCCAACTAGGACCATTTAAGTCCAATTGCAAGTATGGACTGCATGTGCTCAGGAAAGTTGATGGGACCCAATGCCCATAGTTGGACTACCTTCACTGCGCTGTAAGATGATGAGAAAGGGCAAAGAATTCTAAAGATTGGCGCAGTAGCATAGCAAGGTTTCCGTGAGCCTAGTGCAAGCAAAGGAAACGGTCCCTTTGACTGATGTTGAGATAGTAAAATAAAGCAATTATCAGGGCTCTGGGCCTGGTGCCACTGCCTCTCCTGCAACAGTGGTAGTCACGGCCCTGGATGAGGGATGTATGTCAGTACAACGCGATCTAAAAGATCGCGATACTTGACAACGCGGGCATTACAACGCAAGTCGTTCCAACGACTTGCGTTGGAGGGCGCGGATTTTGGAATATTATAATTTTATATTCCAACACTAGTCCACGTAACAGTAGGGAAGGTGTTGGAATATAAAATTACAACATTCCTTGCCCAACAGCGCCATCCAGCGCAAGTCGTAGTAACGACTTGCGTTGTAATGGCAACGTTGTAAAAGCACTGCGGTGTAAACAACGCGTTGTAAACGATGTTTACCCTAGATGAGTGCCTCTGTCGTAAAGCAACAGTGATATGTTTTGCAGTGGATTGCAATCGTGAGTTCATGGCAACATCTTGTGAAAGACCCTGTGTTTCTAGGGTTTGACAAGCAGAAAGAAGCTGTTTCATAAGACATTGGGGGCATATTTATAAAAAAAACACGCAGAGCAGCAAAGCTTGCAGCCAGGGTGCTAGTGAAAAGGAATTCAAGCTCACTGAAAAATCTGTCTTTTGCAAGTGTAACTCGTTGCAGATGTATGTTCCCTTTCGGATTAACACCTGGAGCTAAGGAAACAACAGCCAAGACGACATCAGAGTTTAAGTCAATACAATCAGTTTTTCATGGCAGAAGAGATTTAGACTATCAAGGTTATCTCAGAGTCCAAAATATTGACTGAAGTAGCTGCCAAAGGTGCAGCAGGTGCAGTGGCACCGGAGCCCAGGGGTGTGAATGGCCCATTTTACCCAAATTATAACTGTCTTTTACTACCCTTCTAGAAGGTGGAGGACATTTTCCAAGCTTGCATCAGGGCCCAGGACAACCTTAGTGAGCCACCACCAACAACAGACTACTTTCTGAAGACCCGTGATGGTGCAAGGCACTGGTCCATGCGAACAGTGTTCCTTGTTACAGCAAAAGGATTTCCAATGTTGATGTCTTAAATGGAACTGATTAACCAACATCCACCATCTGATTGCTCTAATAATGTTGCTGATTCTCGAATATGCCACACCTGACCAGTGTTTGAAGCTTAGCCCTCGTCATGTGTCACTGCCATACATAAACTAGTATGTTAAAGCCAATAGATCTGGCAATGGCATACTGGTGCAATAGGTACGCTTTTCTTTTTACATTTCTACTTCAAGCACATGCAACAAAAAACAAAAAAAAAAGAGCATAGACCGCCACCTAATTGTGGCCAGTATATTCTTGCAATAAAAATGTTACATTTATTTGATGTGGCTGGTTTAACACTCAGTTTTCAAGAAACAATAATTTTATTTGTGCCATGTATTTTACGATTATTTCCTTATCGAGACAAAAAGCGATCTTCATCCAACCAAACACTCAAATTACAGGCAGCTGCTTAAGTCCTTAGTAAGAAATAACTTTAAAAAGGAGACAGAAAAAAAATCACCTTCTAACTGGGCACCTGATGTGCATCAAAATTAGCAGTTTTTTTTACAACAAAATACACATTTTGCCACTAAAGAAAAATTAACTATTTTTAAGCAAATGAGAACAATGTGAACACACTTTTTCCAGTTCACCTTGGGCCTGATTACAATGGCGGTGAGACCACCAGGCAGTCGGTGGGGGTCCCACCACCATTTAGCCCATTGGTCCGGCCGCCGCATTAAGATGCAGGCAGTCGGAGCTCGGCTATTGGGGGGAAAGACCGCCGCGTCTGACAAGATGAAGGATCCCGTCAGGGTGGCGGTGGTCGTACTCCTAGTCCCTGCAAAGATGGCGGTGCCTGCTCAGGCACCGCTGTAGGGATTAGGATGTCCCTTCCTGCCTGCCTTTTCATGGCGGTTCACCAGTCATGAAAAGGCAGATGGAAAGGGACTTTGGGGGCCCCTAACAGTTCCCCCTTGGCCCGCCGCTATGCCTGCCACCCCTGCCACATGCTCCAGGGATGTTTTAAATGTGTATATTAAATATTCTGGTGTGTTTTGCAGCCTGCAGCACACACCGCAATGCAAAATATTCACATTGCGAACACCGTGAAGGCGGTCGCATCGTAATGCGGGCAGCGGGACTTCTGAGTTCTAGTCGGGTGCTCCTGCTTCTGCCACGGTGCCGGTCAGATGAGAGTCCGACATGAATCTTAATCAGACCCTTAAAGTGAAGACAATGTTTAAGGTGAACTGACCCGCTATCTCTTGCTGTACAGAAGCAGAGTAGGCAGAAGCAAAATGTGAATGATAATTCAGCAGACCAATGGGTGAAGCCTGCTGACCAATAGTCCCTCTATGTATGTATATTATGTAATTTTGTTTTAAAACAATAGTCAGGTGAGACAGCTGAACCTATATCAAGGCCCGGATCTAAAATTAAATTCTATGTTAAGAATGTAAAGGGCAGTGCTTAATTTGAGACAGTGGTTTCCGGTTCTCGGCAGAGGCACTTAATTGACAGCCCTGGCACTTATGACAGTCTGCCACATGGTGGTGTTGTTTATCTAATTTAGAGATGAGCACAACAGTTGTTGTTTATTAATTAAAAACACATTAAAATGACTAATACCTGCCTCCCAAGCCATTGTTATTGCTTTGGGTGCCTGGAATAGTCTGAATTGTTACACTTGTAGGAGTATGATGGTTAGTAGTTGTGCTGGCAATAGATAGTGCAAACTGAATGGCCTCCTGACGAGGGTCACAGCACTTATGTTTTCAAATTAACACCGACAAATGGTATAATATAATAGAATAAAAATTCAGAATAGTTGAGCCCTGAAGGTTTCCCCAAGGCATTGACCTAGAAGAGCTAAAATGGAGGGATTAAACAAATTCATTTTCCAAATAATTCATTGTTATGTTAGTGGTCATTTATGTGATTTGGGGACACGTGTATCTGTCATCAATCCATTATATTCTTCAAGCTCTGGTGGCTGTCACATATGACTTTTGCCTGAAAGCTGAGCCTGTGAATCCAGTATAACCCAGCTCTACTGTTTACGTTTATGTGCTGCCTGCAGCCCCAGGAGCAGTTGTTCTGTTTGGGACTGAGATTTGTGGGATCTCTGTAGTGGTTCATTTATTCACTGTTCCACTTCTGAGTAGATTTTCAATTAGATAGTAATACACAAGATCTGCTTGACATGGGCCCCTTAAGAACACAGAAGGCATTATATTGTAGGACTGAAGGGAGATGCTTTCTACATTTTTTAAATTATAGGAGGCACTATCAAATTTGCACACAGCACCATATTTGAAGTTGGGCTTTCAGCCAATTTCTTTAGGATATTAAGCTCTAAAAACACTTTGTCTCTTCTCTTGGGGGGACGACTCTCTCTGGAAGACTGTTGATGGATAACATTATATCGGAATATTTTCTTTTATGAGCACCAGTTTATGTCATCAAGTAAAAACTAAGGCATTTTGAAAGCTGCAGTTCAATTTTTTCAGAACATGATGATCCTTGTAGACTCAGACATAACTCTGCACATTGTTATGATGAACAAGCAGGCAGCAAATGATTATAGTAATAAATGATTGCAAAGGCAGTGTCCCAACAGGCTCATAAAAGTTCCAGAACCAGCGCTTAGCTAAATGATTGAGGATTATCATTACAAGGCAAGATAAATACAATGGTACCAAAAATGCATTTTTGAGGTAGCTGGTACGAGAGGATGAGCAATGGCTAAGGTCTTGTTTGGAGTGTGAATTGTGTATGAGTACGTACGTCCCTCGAATGCGGAGTGTAGATATGGATATTTGACTAAGTAGCAGTTTGTGGGATCCGTTTGTGTCTTTCACTGCTTTTCCCATCCTTTTCTGTTGTTACTTGTAACTTGAATAAATCCTTGGAATCCATCGGTTGTTATGCTTCAACTTTTCTGTCCACCTCACACTGATAACGAGTGAAGGTTGCGAGTGTATAAGGAATCATCACGTGGAGGTCAGTTACTGGCAGCCAGGAGTGCCGACCAGAGTGCCCAATGCCTGGTCCAGTATCAGGCGAGACTGTGTGCATCACAAATTAAGACATTTCCTGTGAAACACGTCACATTCTTTGAGGAAGTCGCTAGGAGACACTGTGTCTTCTGCCAAAAGTAGCGTTATTCTCCAGAGGACATGAGACAGGCCAAGGGTCGCGTCCCACTTATGGTACAAAAATATAGGGCCCGATTACGATGTTGGATGAGCAGTCACCGGCATGCTGTCGGTGGTGGTCTGTGCGACATCTGGAGCCGTGGTCCCACTGCCGAATTACGATGCCGGCTGTCGAACCAATTCGGACGGGGGAAAGACCGCCGCCTCCCACAGGCTCAAGAAGCCATCGGTACAGCGGTCGAATTTGCAAACCCTACAGTGGGGGCGTGCCTGCACAGACACCGCCGTAGGGCTTAAGATGTCAGTTTCCCAGAACCTTTTCATGGAGGTCAGACCGCGATGACAAGGCTGTCGGAATGTGACTTTGGGGCCCCTAGCTGGCCCGACTCACATGGGCCTCCGCTATGGGGTCAGGGGGCACATGTGTTGCCCCCTCAAACATCCATCCACCTTGTGTTCCACATGGTGCCTGGAACACGGTGCAAAGATGTTTGTAAACATAGCCTTTGGAATTGTGGCTTGTGCTGCAACCCTTTTCCGGCGGGTAGCACAAGTCACAATAACCAGCATGTTTCCGACAGCCGTGCCGAGGTGGGACCTGAAACTCCTTGACGGGCAGGCCCATTCTCGCTATGAGCGTCTGACCGACATCATAATCAGGGCAATAGTGTCAAGATTATAGGGATGTCAAAAATATCATTGAATAGGAATATCGAAAGTAAGAATATTTTTTAAGTGTTGTTTTCAATATCGTTATAAAACATTTCATTAGAGAAAATATTGTGTGTAATATGATTTTTATGTGTTAATGTAGATGCATTTTATTGTAGTCTGATTTATTTTAGCTGTTTGATACATTTTTTATTTGCCTGGGTGTTTCTGGTCCAGGGAAGACCTGGCTGGGCAATTTTGGCTGGACTGTTCCCATGAGGAAGAGGGTCAAGTCTGATTTGCATATGACTGGGTCTGAACTGGGGTGGCGAAGTGAGCTAAAGAACCCAGATCTGTGACTGGGGGTGAGTGTCTGGAATGTTTCAGCGCTCCGTCAAACATCTCCTTGTGTTTGCTTTGTTCGCCCTAATTTGGCAGGGTATGCCCAGACGTGGGACCCAAAACCAGTTCCAGGATGCTTGTTTCTGGCCCAGGGAAGACCATCTGGCTTGAGAGTTCAGGCTGGACTGTTCCCACGAGGAACAGTCAAGACTGATTTGCATATAGCTTGGTTTGAACTGTGGTGGTGAAATGAGCTAAAGAACAATAATGGATTCAACCCAGATCTGTGACTGGTGGTGAGTGTCTGGAACGTTTCAGCGCTCCGTCCATCATCTCCTTGTGTTTGCTTTGTTTGCCCTATGTTGACAGGGTATGCCCAGACGTGGGTCCCTAACTCACTTTGCCACTGGATTCAAGCTAGCCTGGCTGATGAGGAGTTTTACCCTGAAACCAGTCCCAGGATGCTTGTTTCTGGTCTAGGGAAGACATGCTTGGCCGTTCAGGCTGGACTGTTCCAACGAGGAACAGGGTCAAGACTTATTTGCATATGGCTGGGTCTGAACTGGGTTGGGGAAGTGAGCTAAATAACGATATAGGATTCAACCCAGATCTGTGACTGGGGGTGAGTGTCTGAAAAGTTGCAGTGCTCTGCCCATCATCTCCTTGTGTTTGCTTTGTTCACCCTAATTTGGCAGGGTATGCCCAGACGTGGGTTCCTTGCTCATTTTGCCACTGGATTCAAGCTAGCCGATCCCAGGATGCTTGTTTCTGATCCAGGGAAGACCTGGCTTGGCAGTTTGGGCTAGTCTGTTCCCATGAGCAACAGGGTCAAGACTAATTTGCAAATGTCTGGGTCTGAACTGGGGTGACGAAGTGAGCTAAAGAACGATGTTGAATTCAACTCAGATGTGTGACTGGGGGTGAGTGTCTGAAACGGTTAAGCGCTCTGTCCATCATCTCGTGTTTGCTTTGTTGGCCCTAAGTTGGCAGGGTATGCCAAGACATGGGTCCCTTGTTCACTTTGCCACTGGATTCAAGCAAGCCTGTCTGATTTTTTTAAAAAATATTTTAAGACCTTTATTAATCAACAGGAGCGTTACACAGCGTTCCGCTTACAACCCATCCGGGCCAGCCACATATATATTGAGTCGTTTCATAGGCGTTTAGTGAACACAGCCTCAAGGCCGACAACCCTGAGGTTCGGCGGCGTAAGCGGTCGATTTGAACATTGTACAATTATACATACATTTGGTGATGTGAAGAGGTGGGTCTGTAGAGTTTTTTCTTTTTTGTGTGTAGTATGTGTGAACCGGCGGGTATAGGGCTATGCTAGCACTCATCGATGTCTTCAAGTGAAATGTGGCCCGTTTCGATACACGTGGGGCATGAGGAGGAGTGTCAGTGGAGCTCACCTCCCAAGGGGACGTGGGCTAGTGATAGTGAGGGATGAGGCTAGTCAGCCTCCTAAGTGTGTCGGTGAGCGAACATCTATACAGCTTATCCACTCTGTTGAGGGTGTCTGGTGTTTGTACCTGTAATCAGAAAGGATCACTTCAGCCATGACTGTTACTCTCGAAGGCCCCATGGTGTAGCGTGTATAATATCCAACTTGGAAAGGCCTGGTCCAAAGGGGAGCGGGACCAGTGTATCAATAAACTTTAGAACAGGAACATGGAAAATATATGCTAGAGGGGAAGGGAATGGAGGTAGAGATTACCATGGGTGTGAGAAGGGAAGTGTGGCGTCAATGTGGCGATAGTGGTCCAGCGGGCGGGTAGGCAAGAGATTATGGCGGGTGGCTCGCCTGCATGCCAAGTGTTTAAGGGGGGGGGTCACCGTCATGGGGGCGTGTTAGGTATGGTAATACAGTATTGGTCGTGTGGCAACCGGTGGCAGAACCCCCAGTGAAGGTTGGACGTGTGGGGACGTGGACGCGGGAGGGGCAACACACTCGCCAGTGCGGGACAGTCAGATTCGTAGCGTGTGGCGATCACGGCATGGTGGACATGTAGGCAGGGAGCAGTGCGGTATACGTGAAGATGCAATCGTACGCCGGTGGTGGGGGAGGAGGAAGATCACATGCGTAGTGGATTCCGTTGGGTGTGGTTGCTTCTCATGGTGTCCATTGTAGGGAGGGGGAAGGGGGGGCAGTATACATTACCTTACGTTATACCCTGTTCCACATATTTCTGTTGAAAGGACTGGAGGATGTCATCCCAGTATTGTGCAATCGGAAATTTCCTAAGGCCTGCCGTCTCTTCGCGGCGCAGGACAGTGCTCTCCGCTCTTGCCCAGTTTGTGAGCGATAGGTACCAGTGACGGATGTGTGGGGGTGTGGCAGCTTTCCACCGCTTGGTAAGCAGTCGTTTGGCCGTGATTAGCCCAAGATCCCAGTACCGGGCCGGGACCTTGTTCAGCCGTGTGCGTTTGTATAATCCCAATATGCAGGCCTCCCAAGTTCTCGGCACTTGTTCTTTGGTGCAATGCGTAAGCAGTGTGGTTACCCCATCCCAATAATGTTGAAGGGCAGGACAGAGCCAGAGCATTTGGAGGAGGTACCTATTTATTTTGTCCGGGGTGAGGTATGCGCGGTGAAGTATGTAAAGTTGTATGATTTTGAAGCAAGGGTTTCGTGGGATGTTAACTGGGCCAGCCAGGATCATCGCCCATTCCTTATCCGTCCAATCCCTCCCCCTGTCCGTCGCCCATTTCTCCCTCAGTTGCGCAGTGTTGGGATGAGTGTGGAGAAGGAGAGCTTGTGCCAACCAGTGGATTATGTGCGTGCCATTGCTCGTACCATGCAGGTATTGTATAAAATGGTGTGTGGGCAGCTCGTCAGAGGCGGCAGTCAGCGTGTGGGTGAGGGACGCGTGTAATAGGAACTGCCCAGCTGGAAGAGATGCATCTTCTACGAGATTGGCGAAGGGCAGGAGGGCGCCATCAGAGTATAGGTCCCCTAGTGTTTCCACTCCCGCTGCGGTCCAGCTGTCAAGCTTCACGGCCATCAGGGTCCCCGCTGCAGTCGGGGTGCCCAGTAGAGGGAGTATTGGGGCATACGATACTGTCTCCCGGGTTAGGCGCAGGCAGCGGAGGAAACATCTGCGCGCCACCGCAAGATAAAGTTGTGAAGGGCGGGGAGTCTGGGTCAGCGGGTGAAACAGGACTTGGATCTGTAGCTGGGACCAGACAGTGGTGTCCGTGGCGGTGTCTCCCAAGTTCTTACCACCTAGCCATCCTGACTCCCATTGCATTTGTGCCGCCAGGTAATATAGTTCCATGTTGGGAACAGCCAGTCTCCCCGACTTGGTAGGCATATATAGTTTCGCCAACGCAATGCGCCACCGGCCCTTATTCCAGATCAGGTCGCGCAGCAGGGTTTCAAGATCGCGAAACACTCGGTTAGGGACATAGGATGGAATGTTGGCAAAGTAGTACAGTAGCCGTGGCAGGACTATCATTTCTGTTAGGGCTACGCGGCTGGGAACGTTCAGTGGTAACGTTTTCCAGAACCCTATTTGTGATCGGATGGGTGCGATCACTCGCATCAGGTTTCCCTCCAGTATATCTTCAGGATCACGGTAAATGTGAATTCCAAGGTATCTGAATGTCATGGGATACCATTGTAGTCTCTCGCCACCGATGCGTATCTCGCTCTCGGGATCATTCGGGTCAAAGGAGTAAGCCCCTGATTTAGCCCAATTTACTTTCAAGCCCGACATTTCCTCAAAGGTGCAAAAGGTGTCAGTTAGGGACGCTGGAACATCACTCAGGTCATTGATATAGAGGAGGAGATCGTCCGCATATAATGACACCGCATGTAGGCCATCCGCGATCGGTATACCCCACTCCGCCCCTCGGGACCTGAGTGTCGCAGCCAGGGGTTCCACAGCTAAAGTGAACAATAAGGGCGACAGGGGGCAGACCTGCCTGGTGCCCCTCTGTACTCGTATTGGGTCAGAGAGCAGTGCACCAGTGCGGACGCGGACCGTGGGTCTGCGATATAGGAGGCCAACCATGGTCTCATAATCGTCCCCCAGTTCAAATTTGTCCATGACTGCTCGTAGGTAAGGCCATTCCACCGAGTCAAACGCTTTCTCCAGGTCTAGTACCAGGCACCCGGCGCGTGGCCATCGGCTTGTGGCGTACTCTTGTATGCGGAAGAGACGGCGGATGTTATGGGACGTGTGGCGCGTCGGTACAAACCCATTCTGGTCGTGTTGTACCAGTGTGGGCACCATAGGGGCTAGTCGTCGGGCAAGCGTGGAAGCGAGAATTTTATAGTCCGTGTTGAGGAGGGCTAAAGGACGGTAGGATCCCATGCGTTCGCCATCTCTGTCGGGTTTGAGCAGGGATACAAGGGTGGCTTCATCAAGTGTCGGGGGCAGGGAGAAGTCGTCTGTGGCCGCAGCGTACATTTTCAACAGGTGGGGGATAAGGATGTCCGAGGCGGCCTTGTAGAATTCGGCTGGCAAGCCATCCGTCCTGGAGACTTGCCATTCGTGAGATTGAAAATGGTGTCGCGGAGTTCCTCGGGGTCCAGAGGTGCCCCAAGGTCATCTTGCTGCGCAGCCGTTAGGGTGGGCAGTTGCAAGGGCGAGAGATATTCGGCTATGTCAGACAGTGGGACATGCAGCCGGGAACGGTACAGACCCGAGTAGTGACCAATAAATGCCTCGTGTATTTGGCGCTGGGTGTAAAGTGTACCACCCCCCTCTGTCTGTATTGCTGAGATGGGGGTCGAACGGTCCTCCCGTGCAATCAGCCAAGTCAACAGTTTGCCAGGCCTATCACCTTGCCGATGCACGCGGGCAGAGTGCGCCGCGAAGTTAACGTTACGTAAGCGTTCCAAGAGGCGACCATGTTCCGCCCTGGCCCCAGACAGTCGAGTGCTCTCATCCCCCTCCGCTGCGCGTTCAAGTTCCAGTAGCTCAGTTTCCAGTCGTGTCAGGTCGTTTTCAAGCTGCCGCCGTATGTGCCCCTGTGTACCTAGACATATTCCCCGGGTCACCACTTTGAACGCATCCCATTCGGTCTGTGGGGAGGACGCTGTGCCAGCATTGAGCTCAAAGTATTGAGCCGTCTGTGCGAGTAGAGAGTCACGGAAGGTTGCGTCTAGCAAGAGGTCCGGTTGAAGGCGCCAAGTGGGGATAGGCGGGTGGGGGTTTTCCCAAACAATTGTCAGTGTGTGGGGGTTATGATCTGAGTGTGTGCGGCCCATATATTGTGAGTCCTTGACCAGTGGGAGAAGATCTGTGGTGATCATGTATCGATCTAAGCGTACATGTAGTGCATGGGCACCTGACCAGTATGAGTATGTTCGTGTTGTGGGGTTGCGTGTCCTCCATGGGTCTTGCAGATCCCATTGCAAGGCCCAAGTGAGGAGAGTTTTCGTGGTGGTGTGTGCCTGTGCATTGACCTGTTGTTTCGTCGACTTCCGAGCAGCCTTCGATTCAGTCGATCGGGCCTGTCTATGGGAAACTCTAACGAAGGTAAATATTCCCAAAGACTTATGGACCATAATAAAGGAACTGCACAGGGAAAACTGGGGGCAAGTCATCAGGGATACCGTGGGATCACTGACCCAAAAAATACCCATTGCCAATGGTTTAAGACAGGGCTGTTTGTTGGCCCCACAGCTTTTCTCCATATTTCTGTCAGACCTCCCGGCCCACTTAGAGGTTGAGGGTAGTGCAAGCCCCAAAATGGATGGAAACAAGGTGCCCTGCTTACTATACGCAGACGATCTGGTAATAGTAGACCAGACCGAGAGAGGCCTTCAAAGAAAGCTTAACGCCTTCAATACATATTGTTCTAGCAAATTCCTAACAATCAACCTAGACAAAACAACAACCTTATGCTTTGGGAAAAAGACAAGCAAGTTTAGTTGGTATCTAGGTGAGCTCAAACTGGAGACAGTTAACGAGTATCGATACTTAGGTATATGGTTCGATAAGACTTTAAATTGGAGCGCCCATCTGGAAACACAAAAAACAAAAGCACACACCTCCATATGTGGACTAAAAATGTTCAATAGGGATTATGGAGAGATGTCACACCGACCAATGCTAAGAGCTTTTGAGGCAATGATCCCCCCCCAAGTCCTGTATGGAGCGGAAATCCTTTATTTGAGCGGTAAGGGAGCCTGGGACTTGGTGGAGGGGAAATGCATAAAAAGCCTTTTATCTCTTCCACAATCTTCTATGGTCCAAGCCATAAGAACAGAAATAGGCACAAAGGCTTGGGAGATACAAACACAGATGGCTGTAATCAGACTTTGGAAAAGACTTGAAGATCCAGATGGGCAAAAAGTAGCACACTGGTGTAGGAAAGAAATACAGAATAGTGATCTAAAATGGGCAAAGGCCTGCAGGGAAAGATTGGTGCAAATCTGTAAAAGGTTAAAGGTAGATGTGGCCCAGGAAACGTATCAAGTTCTTTGTACCAAGAGTGAGCTGAAGCTAAATGGGAAGGAAGTATCCAGAATGATTGACATAGGTTATTTAGCGAAGAAGAAATCAGTAGCACACATGATAAACGCTTCGTCCAATGAAAATTGGTTCCCCTATTTAGACATCCTACCCAATCGCGGCTACAGGCAGGAGATTTTAAGGCTGCGGATTGGGATCAACCCATGGTTAATAAACAGAGACCTCAAAGCAAAAATGCTAGATCAGCAAGGGTGTTGCAGGTGTAATCTGGGAACAAAAGGAGACCTGCTACATATCTTACTTGATTGCTTGACACTATTAGAACAGCGGAAACAGTGGCTGCGCCCAGTGTTCCTAAAACACGATATAAGAACAAGGGCGCAGGCGGCCAACCTATTAACTGAAATCCCCACTATTGACATTGCAATTGCCCTTGGGAAATATATAAAGGTGGCCCTGAGTGCACTAAGAAATCAGGAATAATCTGTAGTACTGTATGAATTTTTAAACCAACGAAACTACATCTTGTAGTAAATGAAAGGAATGTGTTTTAAATGTAATATTAAGTTATAACGCAAATGTAATTTTACTGGCGTTTAGTAACCGTATAAGGGTGTGTAAGAATTTTTATTGGATCAATTTCTACAAGGTTTTATTGCTTTTTATGTGAATATTTCATTCTGTGATACTGTCTCTTGCATTTGTTTAAAGACTAATGGTCGTAATAAACATATATTTTGACTTGACTTGACTTGACCGGGGGTGCAGAAGATCTGTCCAGGTCCACATCTAGGACGCAGTTGTATTCGCCCCCAAAAATCCATGGGATTCCATGCCAGGACGCCAGCGTCGTGGAAAGGCCATCGAAGAATTTGCCCTGTTCAGTGTTCGGGGAGTACAAAGAGGCAAGCATCACAGGGTGTCTGTCAAGTTTGCCTCGGGCTATCACATATCTACCCTCTGTGTCAATCTGTGTGTCAGTGACCGCCCACGGGGTGCCCGGCCGGATCCATGTGAGTGTCCCGCGAGCAAAAGAGGAGGACTCTGTGGCATAAAGTTGTCCGCGCCATCTGCGGCGCAGTGCGTGTACCTCCGCCCTGTTAAGGTGCGTTTCCTGTAACAATGCTATATGAAAATTGTGGCGTTTCAGATAAGAATAGATTTGATAGCGTCTCGATGGTGTGTGCATGCCCCTGACATTCCACGTACATATCCTGATCTCAGCCATATTAATCGTTTCGGCAAGAAGTACCCGCCCCACCCTCCACTCCTCCCCCAGGCGAGAACTTCCACTGGTCTCCTGGCCCCCTCCCCCCGCTCAGACCAGTCACAGGCACCAGCACATGAAGGAATAGTCCAGGCAAATCTCCAAGGGTTAGGGTGGGATAAGAGTCATAATGTCCAAACATTTCAAAACAGTGACAAATACCAAAAGGTCGGCTTCGTAACATGACGCAGTCCAAACACACCAAAGAGGCAAGTAAACAGTACTCAAGTCTAGGGGGTAACGTGTGCTAGTCGCAGACTCAGAGGTTTACGTATTCAAGTAAGGGAAGGGGATCATTGGGCCTCCCCTGGGCCATATATTATGTACTCCAAGCAGCCAAAGTCAGTACTCGGGGAAACAGTGCTGCCCCTTGTTGCAGGGCCTCTATATGTCTACTTAGGTGAGGGGGAGACAGAAGCAGACCTTGCTCCCCAATGTTCTGTGGCAGGAAGGTTTGTAGGCGGGAGGGGCAGCGGGTAGGGAGGAGAGAGGAGGAGAAGCTGTGGCATGTTCCCATCGCCACCTTACCTTTTCAGTGTCCATGTGGCTGGGGGTATACTCACTGCATCAAGGTCACTCCATTCACCACCGGGGCGACAGGAGACATCTCGAGCGATGGCTCACAGTCACAACGCTCCATTGTTCATCCGGTCCCCAGGTCCATCCCCGTCGCCCCGGCAGGGTCTGCCAGGACCACTCGTGTGGTTTCAGTGGGGCAAGTCAGCCTTCTGCGGTGTGATATCCGGCAGGTCCACGGACAGCTGGGAGTCTGGTATTCCGTAGATAGCGTCATTATCGCTCGGCTCTATCTGTGGGTTGGTATCCTGGATGACGTCCGAATTTGGTGAATTGCTCAGCTGGGAGACTCTCCGGAGCGCATCCTGTTGTTCCTGGATCATTTGGTCCGCTGGTGGGGAGTGGCGCGTCGCTTCTTCTGGGTGGCGGATCTGCTGGTCTCTGTTTCTTCGACGACGACGCGGCCCACGTGCACGTGGTCTCGCCTCATAGCTCTGTGCCTGCCTGGGTGCCGTGTCCGTGCCACTGTCGAGCCAGTCACTGACCTCTTCAGGAGTGTTAAAGAAGTAGGTCTTGTCCTGCGCCACTACCCTCAACTTCGCAGGAAAGAGTAGAGAATATTTGAGGCCTGCCGTGCGCAATCGTCGCTTCACCTCCAGGTAATTGTGTCTTTGACGTTGCACCTGGACAGTGTAATCCGGGAAGAACATCACGTTGGCATTATCGATACGAATGTCTCCGAGCCGTCTGGTTTCTCTCAGGATCGTGTCCCTGTCTCGATAGTTCAGTATCTTGAAGAGTAGCGGTCTCGGGTTCGAGCCAGTGGTGTGTGGCCTCGTGGGTACACGGTGTGCTCGTTCCACCACGAAGTAGGGCGAGAGCGCACCTTCGGGTAGTATGTCCCTAAGCCAGTCCTCCACACGTTGGGCAGGATGGTTGCCCTCCCATTTTTCCGGGACCCCCACGAGTCTGATGTTGTTGCGTCTCGCCCGTCCTTCCGCGTCCTCAGCGCGGTCTTCCAGGAACTTCACTCTGTTCAGGAGGTCTTGTACCTGCTTACCCGTTTGGGTGACTCTGGGTTCGAGTTCCGCCACTGTTCCTTCCAGAGTCTTGGTCCGATCAGTCAATTTCCTGTGGTCATCTCTCAGGTGGGTAAGATCTATGGCGACGCTGTCTATATTGGATTCCAAGGACGTTCTGGTCAATTGGAGCGACTGTTCCATGCGTTCCATAGCGGCCAGCACGCTGTCTAGCCTCGTGGTTACTTGATCGGCAGCCATCTTGTTCAGAAATTTGTCAGTCTTCTCTTTTGGCGGGGCTCCTCCAGTCCCAGTGCGAGTCCTTACCCCTCCGGACATGTGCAGAGCTGCCCGTCCAGCAGTACAGTTCGAATCACAGGAGGATGTGGCGCTCCCGGACTGCGATTTCGGTGGTACCTGAGGCCAGCGGCACGGCGTTGCCCGCGGCAGTTCCCGCGTGAATGGCCAGCCGGCGCCCTACGCACCGGTCGTGTCGATCCGCAGAGTAGGCCGGTGTGGCAGTGTCGCGGGGCAGACACCCGTTAATAGCTCTCAGAGGGCATGCACACACCGCAGGTAGCTGGTCACATGGTAGCAAACTATCCTTTGCCAGCGAAAGCCACGACTCCTCCGGTGTGGGTGAGGTGGGCACAGTGTCCTCGTGTGTTTGTTGGATGGCCCGGGGACACGTGGTAGTGGCCACGCCGTTCCTTCGTGTATCGCAGGGGCGCCAGGCTCTCTCCGGCCGCGGAGATCCGGAGCTCAAGGCCCGTCTGATCGTGTGTGTCTCTTCCCCCCCCAACGGGTCCAGAGCCCTCGCTCAGCAACTCAGTGTCGGTGGGGTCTGTCCTCCGACCGAATCGCAGTCGGATGGCTCCCTCCGGGGCCCCACAAGCCAATCAATGCAAAAGAGCCCGGGGGGAGCCCGCAGCACATGGAGTCCAGTAGTGCCCCCACCAGCGGAGTGTGCGTCCCACAGCGGGCGTGTGGCTCCAGCTGGTGCTCGACGCCTTCCCCGCGCGAGTCTCAGCGTCCGTCTCGGGCCCCCAGTAGAATCCGTCACTCACCACTGCGACGCCCACATATGAGGAGGGATCTCGCCGGGTGGTCCTGGTTGTTTGGCAAGTTCCGGAGGGGGGCCGTTCGACTGGCTCTCTCGCTGCACTGGTGCTCCGCCGATCCCACCACGGGAGTCGCCGCGGCGCTGGGCGCGGTATCATGCGGTCGTCATCAGCATGCCGGCTGTAATAAGCAGGTCGGGTCCTCACCTTTCTCCAATGCAGTTCTCCGTAAGTTCCCAGGTGCAATGAGGAGCCAGGGCCGGAGCGGCAAGAGGGCTCCCAGGAGTTTGCTTAGGTGGACGGGGAGGCCGTGCACGTTAGGCAGTAGGCCGCAGGTTGAGGCCTAGGTGCCAGGCCCAAGCCGCGCCCTCTCGTTATCTCTCTCGCCAGCCGGGAAGTAGCAAGTCCCGCAGGAGGCCCGCAGGAAAGTCCGGTGTGGGCAGTGTCGGGTCCCAAATGCAAAAATCGACTGGAATGCCGAGAACAGCTCCGCGAAGGTCCGCTTGCAATTTCAGGCGGCTGCGAGGTAATGTAGCGGAGAATCGGTCCAGGGAAGGGGAGCTCGACTCAGAGCTCTACCCGATTGCGACCTCCGCCATCGCATGCCTAGCCACGCCCCCTCAAGCAAGCCTGTCTGATGAGGGGCGTTAACCCAAAAATAGTTCCAGGATGCTTGTTTCTGGTCCAGGGAAGACTACCTGACTTGGCAGATTAGGCTGGACTGTTCCCACAAGGAACAGGGTCAAGACTTATTTGCATGCGGCTAGGTCTGAACTGGGGTAGGGACATGAACTAAAGAATGATGATGGATTTAAAGCTAGATCTGTGACTGGGGGTGAGTGTCTAAAACGTTTCAGTGCTCCATCCACCATCTCCTTGTGTTTGCTTTGTTCACTCTAAGTTGACAGTGTATGCCCAGACGTGGGTCCTTTACCCACTAGATTCAAGCTAGCCTGGCTGATGAGGGTTGTTACCCCAAAACCGGTCCCAGGATGCTTGTTTCTGGTCCAGTAGAGACCTGGCTTGAGGATTTGGACTGGACTTCTCCCATGAGGAACATGGTCAAGACTTATTCGTATACGGCCGGGTCTGAACTGGGGTAGGGAATTGAGCTAAAGAACAATGATGGATTCAACCCAGATCTGTGACTGGGGGGGAGAGTTGAAAAGTTTCAGTGCTACGTCCATCATCTCCTTGTGCTTTCTTTGTTTGCCCTAAGTTGGCAGGAAATTCCCAGATGTGGGTCCCTTGCTCACTTTCCCACTGGATTCACGCTAGCCTGGCAGATGAGGGGTGTTACCCCAAAACTGGCTGTAGGATGCCTGTTTCTGGTCCAGGGAAGACCTGGCTTGGCAGTTTGGGCGGACTGTTCCCATAAGGAAGAGGGTCAAGTCTGATTTGCATATGGCTGGGTCTGAACTCGGGTGGCAAAGTGAGCTAAAGAACAATGATGGATTCAACCCAGCTCTGTGACTGGGGGTGAGTGTCTGGAACGTTACAGTGCTCTGTCCATCATCTCCTTGTGTTTGCTTTGTTTGCCCTATGTTGGCAGGGTATGCCCAGACTTGGGTCCCTTGCTCACTTTGCCACTGGATTCAAGCTAGCCTGGCTGATGAGGGGTGTTACCCCAAAACCAATCCCAGGATACTTGTTTCTGATCCAGGGAAGTCCTGGCATTTCGGGCTGGACTGTTCCCATAAGGAATAGGGTCAAGACTGATTTGCATGTGACTGGGTCTGAACTGGGGTGGCAAAGTGAGCTAAAGAATGATAATGGATTCAATACAGATATGTGACTGGAGCTGAGTGTCTGAGAAGTTACAACGCTCCGTACATCATCTCCTTGTGTTTGCTTTGTTTGCCCTAAGTTGGCAGGGTATTCCCAGATGTGGGTCCCTTGCTCACGTTCCCACTGGATTCAAGCTAGCCTGGCTGATGAGGGGTGCTACCCCAAAAACAGTCCCAGGATGCTTGTTTCTGGTCCAGGGAAGACCTGGCGTGGCAGTTCAGGCTGGACTGTTCCCATGAGGAACAGGGTCAAGACTGATTTGCATATGCCTAGGTCTGAACTGGGGTGGCAAAGTGAGCTAAAGAACGATGATGGATTCAACTCAGTTTTGTGACTGGGTGTGAGTGTCTGAAAAACTTCAGCGCTCCATCCATCATCTCCTTGTGTTTGCTTTGTTTGCCTTAAGTTGGCCGGGTATTCCCTTGCTCACTCTGCCACTGGATTCAAGCTAGCCTGGCTGATGATGGGTGTTACCCGAAACTGGTCCCAGGATGCTTGTTACCGATCCAGGGAAGACCTGTCCTGGCAGTTCAGGCTGGACTGTTCCCATGAGGAACAGGGTCAAGACTGATTTGCATATGGCTGGCTCTGGACTGGGGTGGCAAAGTGAGCTAAAGAACGATGATAGATTCAACCCAGATCTGTGACTGGGGGTGAGTGTCTGAAAAGTTTCAGCGTTCCATGCATCATCTCCTTTTGTTTGCTGTGTGTTTAATACATAATTATTTTAATGTAAAATTTCAATGTTATATTTATTTTAGTAATGTGTATGAATAATGTTTAATCTACTGGTTCAACTGGGTCATACAGCAGTTAAATAGGTCCGCTATTTCCTCCACCTGATTATTTTAGCCAAGGGGGTCATATAAAAGTTGAACAGCGTAGGGCTTAATGAAGAATCCTGTGGCACAACACTGGGGAGCATAAAGTGCTCTGAGGAGGAGGTTCCGATCTGAACAAACTGAACCCTGTTACACAGATAGGATTCAATCAGTTTAAGGGCTGTCTCCTTTATCTCTGCCTCTGAAACCATATTGAGAGGGATCTAGCAGATCCGCAGACAAGATGAGGGCTGTGAGTTGGGAATTCTGTACTTTTTCCAGTACCTTTGCTGGGAATGATAACCTGGAAATTGTTCTGTAGCTGCTGGAATCACTTGGATCAAGATTAGGTTTCTTTAAAAGTGGTAGGATCGATGCTATTTTCCAGGAATCGGGAAAAATACCTGAACTGGTAATCTGTTAGTTGATAAGATCAGGAGCAAGATGTAGTATTTTTGGGAGGCATGGATATGATGGAGCTCCAGAATTTGATGTCCTAATCACCTGAGATATCTGTTCTTCATAAGGTGGACCAAGAGAAACAAACATACTAGACGGTAAGGTGGATGCGGCAGATGAAGTGATTCAATTCGAATCAGTATCTCTATCAATAAAGGAATTGCAACACGCTGATACCATTTGAAACGCCGCGCCTTGCACACTGAAACGCTGCTCTCTGCACTTTGCACTTTTTCTATTGATGAATTAGGTCGTTTTAATATTTTTAATTTTAGCTGGTAACTTTTTAAAATTGCTGTCTAATTTAGTGTCTCATCTAAGGCTTACATTCCGCTTGTTTGCCCGCTCCTTCCCGCATTGGCTGCACTTAAAATTGAGTTGCACTAAAAGCTTGGCATAATATTTTGCAGACAGATGACTGTAATCCCTTTGTGACTTTTTTCACCATCAACCCTTAAATAGGTAACCTTAATAAATACTTATTTCACAGCCCTATTCTAATTAGGGAGTTTATTACTCCCTTCTGTCTGTCTAACCCTATTTCATTGCTTCGTTCAAGGACGGCTGATCATCTATGCACTACCTGATAATGATACCTGCTATCCATTTTTTCGTTCATCTTTAAACGCTATTTTAGGTAAGGGTCTCCAACTCATTATGTTATCACTATCGCGTGAGAGTCACAGATTTATCAGCACATTTTCACCTTAAATCTAGGGTGTGCACTCCATCTATATCACACCCTTTTTCATATTAAGGCCCATCCCTATAGAAGATATTTCTTTTATATTCACGTTAACTTCGAGTGCATTCTCTAACTTATGGGTGTGGTGATTTGAACTTTCTCTTTTTCTTGGCACCAACCAGCCTCGCTATTTCAGCCTCCTTATAGGCTTATTAACATATGTGATTCTTGGCAGTGTACATTTGTAAGATATGTCTGTTCATACATTTTATCTTTTTTTAGAATTCTCAAGTGGTTCTCCCGAAGAAGGCGTGTCTAACGCCGAAACGCGCGTAGAGATTACCCATTCATCCACTTGGTTGTTTTTATGAATATATGTATTAATTATGCATTTTGATTTTAAATGTGATGGATTATAAATGTTAAAATCCCCCATATTAATTGTTTCATTTATTGTATGTCATATGTATTTTAATACATTTATATTGTATACTCAAAATAAATTAGATTTCTTTGACATTGTCTTCCAGTCCACCTTCCTGTACACTGCTTTACTTTTATCTGTTTTGTGCGTGTATTATCACTGTGTTAATGTACCTGTTATCCTTACAGGACCCCATAGTTGCCTAGGAATTTTATTTTGATACCTACTCATATTAAGAGCCATACTTTGGATTTGATCTGGTCTTCTTTACCTCGGGTGGAGATTACAGATATCAGTCCCTGTGTATGGTCAGATCATTTCTTGATAAGATACTGGGTACCGTGTGACTGTCCTCCTCTATCGTCAGTACCCTTGTGGAGGAAGGTTAGATCTTGGAAGACAGTGAAGCTGAATCTTTAGTCTCTACGCTTCGTTCAATTCCTCTCCCAGTCATGTGTGAGGGTAACCTGGATCAAAAAAGTGTAGCATTAATATCTCGGCTTCAGGTTGCAATTGATGTACTACCCCCTGAACGGATAGAGAGGGTTAGAGTGAAAGGAAAAGGAGCCCCTTGGTTTGATGCCACTTTAAGGGAGGAAAAATTACTTCTCCGTTAAGCAGAGAGGAGGTGGAGACTCAACTACAAGCTAGTGGACCTTGACACTTATTATGCTCTTTTGTCTAAATATAATTCAGATATCCTACTCAGGAAGGCAGCGTTTTATGAGGGCAGAATCAGCCGGGCCGGTAACAAACAAAAAGAGATCTTTGCTATTTTGAAGGAACTTACGCAGATGGGGGACTGAGTTCCAACAATCGACCTTCCGAACTGTGAAACTTTCCAGGAGTTTTTCCTTAAGAAAGTCCAGGATATCATCCTGGATATCACTACAATCTCGACTGATCTCAGTGTATTACATCCACCCAGCCCTCCCTGCCTGAGTAGGAATCTGAATAGTTTTCCCTGCTTGGACGCAGTGAGTCTGACGGCAATAGCCAACCAGATCAAATCCGGCTCTAGAATGGACCCTTGTCCTCCGAGGATATTTCAAATGGCCCTGCCGGGTTTGGAAAAACAGCTGCTGGATTTACTCAATGAGTCGCTAGACTCAGGATATTTGCCAGTGAACTTGAAGGAAGCTTGGGTTATCCCCCTCCTGAAAAAAGCAGGGCGGATATAAAAGTTTTAAAAAACTATAGGCCCATCTCTCAGCTCCCTTTTTTGGCAAAAATCCTGGAAAAACAGGTCCTGAATACCCTGGCTAGCTATCTGGAAGATCATGAACTACTCCATCCCAGACAGGCAGGTTTCAGATCACACCATAGCACTGAGCTGGTGATGGCCTCCGTTGTTGACGACCTGAGAATCAGGGCTGACAATAAACAGCCATGCGCCCTGATTCTCTTAGTTCTGTCAGCAGCATTCGACACGGTCAGCCATTCCATCTTGCTGAACCGTGTGTCGAATCTGGGGATTAAGGGGCAAGCATTTAAATGGCTAAACTCCTTTCTAACCAGCCGGACTCAGAGAGTGCAAATGGGAGATCAACTAATCATCTGCCAGCCCAGTAACTTGTGGTGTGCCCCAGGGCTCTGCATTGTCCCCCCTTTTATTTAATATCTATCTGCAGCCTTAGTGGAAGAGCTAACACGAAGAACCTGCCAAGTCTTTAATTACGTGGACGACACTCAACTGCTGGTCCAACTCTATACCACCAGCCAGGCTCAAGACTCAGTAAAAAATCTTCTCAGGTTTACGGTTAACTGGATGGCAAATAACCTCTTGAAGGTTAACCCGGATAAAACCGAGGTGCTTATCATCGCTACACAAAACAGCCCCTGGTGTGAGCTTTTCTGGCCCCCCCGAATTGGGGGAGGTACCAAACCCAGGGAGAGTAGTAAAAAGCCTAGGACTGAAAATTGATTCAGACCTGTCCATGGCTCTCCAAGTCTCCGCAGTAGTAGGCACCTGTATAGGCCTACTTAGGCAACTGCGGAAACTTGTTCCCATTCTCTCTGTACCGGCATTAAAATCCATTGTGTCCGCCACAGTTATTTCTCGGCTGGACTATGGTAATGCTCTTTATCTAGGCCTTACGCTCCTCCAAGGCCTGTAAGCTTGCCCCATCGAGATTTAAACTCAATTCCAAGGGTGGTAGAGCTCTGTCGGTCCTCCTTCCTCAAATCGGAATCGGTGCTATTATCCTCCAGGAAGTCTCTGAAGACCCACTTGTTTAAAAAGACAACAGCCTCAATTTAAACTGCCAGCTTGGTTGTTGGCGGATCACCGGTGGCTATCCGTTTTGTTCCTTTCTTTAAAAGCACTTAGAGACCAGTGGTGATTTGCGCTATACAAAAATAAAGAAACATAACATAACATAACACAGTCACAGTCACAGTACATGTGTTTTGGGTGGTAAAACTTATATTTAATGTTTTATGTGACAGATTTTTATTAAATGGTATTTTATGTGTTGAAATTAATTTGTAACATGTATTTTAGTTGTGATTTCAGGTTTGTGACTGGAGGGATTAAACATTCTTTTCAATATCATTAATATACGTATTCATTGTATTCAATAGTGTTATTTGAAACTCTAGTTATATATTTTGTGGGCTGATGTATAAAATGAATATGTTTATTATTTATATAATTTATTATAGAAATATTTTTGTTATTCTGCTTTGGATTATGTTTTTTTTATTGGGTCTTCTCTAGACTACTATTTATTTCATATTAGGGTTTTGGCTATTGATTCTATGTAGTGTACTCCTTTGTTGTTAATAACAGTTTTACTTTACATTGCAGCATGTCGTACATTCTATGGGTTTGTTTGATAACTTTAGTTTTAATTTGGGATACTGATTGTTCCATTCATAGCTGTTGGTAGTTTTGTTCTATACGTAGGGCTTTTATAAATTTATAGAGCATAGGTTTGGTTCTGCCTAGTATGGATTAGAAAGCATTGTGCCATCCTTCTAATGTGTTATTGGTTTTGACTTCTTGGGCTATGGTGCTTTCATTCCATCATGGTATTTGGAATTTGGTGTCTGTGTCCAGAGTGGTGCAGTCTGCCAACCCAATTGCCTTGAAAATAATACAGATGGGAGCTAAGTTTGGGTTTGTTTCATTGGTAGAAAGGAATTTCTATAAGTAAATTGCAGTGATTAGCTACCTCTATGAAAGAGACATAGGATAGTGTATTCAGTTTTTGATTTCAAAGGCAAATTGACTGTTTGTTGTATAATTCCACGTTTAGCACACATTGTTGCTGGTGTTTCCATATATTTTGATTAAAATGGCAGTAACAGCCTTGTATGCCTGTGTGTGGGTAAAGTTTTAAAATGGTTTAAAGCATGACTGGTTCAAAATCTATTATTATTTTATGTGGACTGTAGTTGTTTGTTTTCGTTTTAATGTTGTTTAGTAGTTCGTAGTAAGTGCTACTTTGTTTATTAAGTAGTAGGGCATTTAGGATTCTAATATTTTTTTTATATTTACCATGTATGATGTATATCAGAGTGAACGGTTTGGCTCAACTTTGAATGTTTCATCCATGTTTGGCATTGGCTTTTAGCTTTAGTAAGTTATCGGTTGTAAAAAATATTAGGATTTGTTTATCATTGCTTCTTGTTATGTGTGGTTGTTAAGTGTTCGAGGATTTGGATATCTTGGTATCTTCTAGGGGTGGAAGGGCGACACTGGTGTCTTTTTTAGTTTGTGTAATTAAGCTTTATAAGGTGGCTATAGCTAGTAGCTGACTTGTGAAGAGTTCAGGCATTTTAGGGTGTATATCTTTTAGTAATTTAGTTGTGGGCTCTTGGGAGCTAGTGTTTGCTTCTCTTATATCT
This sequence comes from Lissotriton helveticus, assembly GCF_964261635.1. Lineage (NCBI taxonomy): Eukaryota > Metazoa > Chordata > Amphibia > Caudata > Salamandridae > Lissotriton > Lissotriton helveticus. The sequence goes on from NC_136071.1 coordinate 1,111,539,923, forward strand.
TCCAGTATGTGCCTTACTTCTCTTTCTGTCATATTTTGGAGATGGTTGTGTTCTCTTACATTAGTTACAACATCATCTTTTATGTAGTGGCCCTCCCTTAGCAAGCACTGGAGTAATATTTAATACACTTCCAATTAATAGTTTCCATGCTTGTCTTTCTTTGCTGTAAGTGGTGCCCATGTGAGATAATAATTGCTTTCCTTTGAGGGAGAGGTGTGGCGCCGCGGCCAGGGCGACTGACGCTGGAATCTGGGGATCAGGGTTTGATCCCCGGCTCCGGCGGCAGGTTAGCCCAGCACCATGTAACTCTGGGCAATAGCTCGCTTAATCTTCCCGACGGCCCCCAGCGCCTAGAGACCCTTACGGGTGATTGTGCGCTTTACAAATGTGGATTATTATTTCTGTGATGTTATGCATCTTGCTCTTTCTGTCATTTGTCTCAAAATAGTGTAATAATATAAATAATTATATTTTTTAAATGTTTACTACTTTTTTATTGGCATTCAACATGATGCTACTTGTTTTTTGTTTTATACTTACATGCATGTTCTTGTTGGATGCTGCACACTTTAGTTGCAGGTTTTCTATTGGGGGTGTTGCATTGTGGAAAAGGTGGGTTTTTTCTGTTAGGTTGAAAAAAAGTACTTTTGTTTGATTTTAAATGTTAATTTATCCGTAGCTAAAGGGGACTGAGGCAGTTAGGTTTTATATTTTATTAATTTTAGGGTGAATTCACGTTTAGTTGTTTTACAGTAGATTAGCAGTTTCTCAATGTTGTACTAATTTCTTTTTAGTAACTAAACGTAAAGAGATAGAAGTAGTAGAATATTTTGTTACTTATTTGTAACTTTTTATTTTTAACTTTAATAAATGTAATATTTTTCTTTAAGTACTTTGGAAAGTAGTAGCTAATATTGAGACAAAATATTGGAGAAACAATATTGTGTGGATAAAGTATTGTGTTAGGAATATTGAGGGCAAAAATATCATGAAGATAAGTTTCTATAGGTAAGTAAAGTTTTGTCAGTCAGTCAGTCAACAAAACTGTATTTCGGCTGTACAGCCATAAAAGCACAAATGAATATGTAATTACATAAATACAATAAAATGTTTACAAACGACAAATAGGGGCAGGGGGTAATTAAACAAAATATCAATAAATGGATGCGGGCTATCACCCCCTACTACCCGACCCCCTATAATTGGCGACCACATGTATTAAGTATACCCAGGATTTCCTACATTAAACAATTAAAAACATTTAAAACCGTTCACATTAAAAAAAATGTAGAAGTAAAACTAAAATTAATCGTCCATAAAAAAGTTTCAAAGCATTTCACAAGGTGAGGATATGCGCAAGTATAATACAGTAGCATTTCTAATAGGAAAATACAGTCAAGTTATTGCCCATCTCTTTCTCCTTTGTGATGCCTCTGCGTATGCACCCCATCGCAAATAGAAATTTCGAGGTAGTGACTACAAATAGTGGATGTGTCTCATATTTAAGTAGCCTAAAAACCTCGATATAATTTTTAAGCCCCGGATTTCTACACAGTTGGAGGACTCACTTAATTCTAGACCTTTTATAGGCAGAACAGACAAACATAACATGGAGTTCTGTTTCTTCGTAAGAAGTGCACCCAGGACAATCTAATGTGGTTGCTCCTTCCATTTGTTTGTAAATGCATGGAGCGGGAGCGTCCAGTGCCTAAATTGTAGAAACAATTTTTTTGCCATGAATGGTTGAATACTGCCAGGGCCAGTTCCAATTTGTACTGTTGCTTGGATGTCAGGCAGCATGAGTTTATATTCTGGGTCAATAGAGCAAGTTTGTGTTCTAAAAAAGCTAGGGATAAATACTTTTTGGGGATAGAGGGGCAGATCTCTTCTGGGGTTAGTCACATATTTGCTCTCCCCATTGAATGGCATGTACTCATAATATATGACAGCCAAGGTAGGTTTCCTGCTCCCAATATGGACATAACATCCCTCAATTCCTCCCTATAGGTAACTAGCTCAGGCGTGCTCCACAAGCGACGCCAGGATAGAAGAGGACGAGAGGCAATTAAATCAGCAATGGGTCCAATACCCAGATCCATCCTGAGTGGAATTAAGGGAGTACTTTTTGGAAGACCCAACAACTGCCTAATGAAAATATTCTCTGTAAGAGATAAAATATTAGATGGGCAATATCCCCAAAGTTCAGCTCCATAGAATGAAACTCCCCTTGCTTGGGTTTTATAGATTTCTGCTGGCGGGCCAAGTACAGTTTTTGTGAACTTTCAAGATGCCACCTATTGACTGTGTTAATTTTAGATTGGCTTTCTTTATTTGGGTCCCCCAGTCCATCTTATCGTTAAGTGTAAAACCCAAATAATCAAAAGTAGACACTCTCTCTAGGGGCCTACCCTCCATTTAGGGGTGCGGGCAATTAGTAGTGTTGGCATGAAAGACCATATATTTAGTTTTCTGGATATTAATCTCCAGATTCCTCTTCCTGCAAAAAGCACTAAACTCGTCCAGTACACGCTGCATACCCATTGGTGTTTTAGACAGGAGCAGCGTGTCATCCGCAAACATTAATGCGGGTATTTTGCGGTTCGCTAACCTTGGTGAATCTATGTCCGTCACTGACAGAAGTGTTTCAATTAAACCATTTAGAAAAAGGGAGAAGAGGGTTGGCGCTAGAACGCATCCGTGCCTCACCCCTTTCTCTACAGGGAAGGGAGCTGTCAGTTCTCCTTTCTTACCATATCTTACCCTCGCATAGATGCCTTCATGTAGGCGCTTCAACAGCTGACAGAGGTAAACAGGGGCTCCCATGTCGTAAAGTATACCCCATAGCTGGTCGCGCTGCACCATATCAAATGCAGACTTAAGATCCACAAAGGTTAGATGAAGGCTACCACCTTCCAAAATTACAGTTTCCAATGGATCAATTGCAATCTGAAGATTTGATAGATGGTCGAGGTTTTGGACCTGAATCCTGCTTGTAAAGGAGTTAAAACATTCATCTTGTCCATCCATGATTGCAGTCGGCCCAAAAGGACATTGGCAAATATCTTTTGGGTAACGTCAATGGCTGATAATTTGCCGGATTGCGCGGTGAGCCTTTTTTAAAAAGGGCCATAATTTCCGCACCAGCCTGGTCAGAGGAAGTGCCATACCTTGAAGGATGCCATTAAATAAAGTCTGCAAATAGGGTGCCCACACTACTTGTTCATTTCTAAACAGGTCACCAGGTATTCTATCCAGCCCCGGTGCCTTGTTAGGTAGCAATTTGCCCAGCGTGAGAGTGACGTCAGCCAGTGTACAGGGTGGTGGACCCGTACTTAGAGGAATTTGATCTATATCTATTTCCCTATATGCTACATCTTCATCTAGAGGTCTTGAATATAAAACTTTAAAATGGTATCTCCAAGCTTCTTCCCCCAGGTTTGGTTCAATAGCAGAGCTACCTTCGAAATTACCAGTCATGACTAGGTTCCAAAAGCCTCTCATGTCTCTAGTATCTAAAGCTTTCTTGATTGCTTACCATTTTTCAGTCTCCCATGCTGCTTTAGCTTCAGCTAGGGTATTTTTATAGTGTAGCCTGGTTCCTTTAATACATATGATGTCCTTATTCTTAATCACGAGGAACAGTGCACGTTTGCCGTCCCTGCACGCTGTATACCAGGGATGTTTAGGTTTAGGGTCAAATTTGTTGTTATTATCACTATTGTAAAAAAACGATGTCAACTTTACCAACATATCCTGGTGATTCCTACTTAGCAACAACAAGGATTCATCACCTTGAGCATTTTCAGACATACCAAAAGCAGTCTCTAAAAAGGGAATGGTTTGTGTGTACAGGGAGGCCATGTTTTCAGTGTATGCAACTAAGGTTCCCCAGCATACTCTTCTACCTCCTTCTGTTGCAATTAAGTTTGGGACAGATTGAGTTGGCGGTCCCCGTCCATCATTAAGTTCCACTCCGCCGCCCCATCCGACCCTCTTCCCCACCACATCGCCAACATGGCCGACAGCTCCATCGCACCCCACCTGCGGAACATCATCAACCTCTCATTCAAGACCGCAACCTTCCCTGCGTGCTCGAAACACGCCGATATCAACGCCCTACTGAAGAAACCCAGGGCGGACCCGAACGACCTCAAGAACTTCCGGCCCATCTCCCTGCTCCAGTTCCCGGTGAAGGTCATCGAAAGGATCGTCAACACCCAGCTCACCCGGTACCTGGAAGAGAACAAGATCCTCGACCCCTCCCAGTCAGGCTTCCGCAAGAACCACAGCACTGAGACCACCCTCATCGCCGCCACAGACAACGTCAGAGTCCTACTCGACAACGGCGAGACAGCAGCCCTCATCCTCCTGGAGTCATCCACAACTCGAAACTCACCATGGCCAACCAAATCAACGCAGTCTCCTCAACCTGCTTCTACACCCTCCGCATGCTCCGAATGATCTTCAGATGGATCCCCACAGGCACACGGAAAACCATCACCCACGCCCTCATCAGCAGCAGACTCGACTACGGCAACACCCTCTACGCCAGAGCCCCAGCCAAGCTCATCAGCAGACTTCAAAGAATCCAGAACGCCTCGGCACGCCTGGTCCTCGACGTCCCCCGCCGAGACCACATCACCCCCCACCTGAGAGACTTGCACTGGGTCCCTGTCAACAAAAAAATCACCTTCAAACTCCTGGTCTCACGCACACAAAGCACTCCACAACACCGGCCCTGAATACCTCAACAGCCGACTGTCATTCTACGTACCCAACAAAGAACTTCGCTCAGCCGACCTCTCACTGGCCACCGTCCCACGCATCCATAGAACTTCCTCTGGGGGAAGATCCTTCTCCCACCTAGCCGCCAAGACCTGGAACGCCCTCCCACTACACCTAAGGCAGACAGACAACGCACAGACCTTCAGGAGACGACTCAAGACCTGGCTCTTCGGCCGCTTGCTGCAGCCACCCTCCCCAGCGCCTTGAGACCCTCACGGCAATGTAGTGCGCTCTATAAATCCTTGATTGATTGATTGAATAGGCTATCTCTAACACCAAAGGATTGTGGTCGCTTTCACATCGAGATTGACCATAAAGTCCTTAATTCTAGACCAGATCTCGACATCTACCAAGATGTAGTCAATTGTAGAAGCCTGTCCCAATTTATTAAAAGTTGAGTTACCCGGACTATCAGAGGGGAATCGACCATTACATGCCCTAAGAGAATGGCTGAGAGTGACTGAGTTCATTTGAAGACCAAGGGGGGTCCACCCCCTTATTGGATAGATATTACATTCAGGAATTGCCCAGACAGAATCTTCCTCACCTGTAATGGTAGTACTTATGCCATTAAGGGGTTCAAAATGGCAATTAAAATCCCCGCCAATGATTACATTTGCAGACTTGGGTAGAGTCGAGAGGAAGGAAGCCAAACAGTCTAAGGTCTGTGAGGTTTTTCCCATCCTCACTGGACGAGAATAGATATTAATGACAGCCAACTTGAAAGTACAACCCAAATGTACGGCAACACAAATACAGAGACCCCCTGAAGGTCTCCCCCTAGGCCCCTGGAGGGCTGGAATGAAGTATGCAGCATATCCTACTCGATACAGTGGTGAGGTAGACCATGTTTCCTGAAAGAGACATAGCTCATGTGTATCGATATATTCTCCCCAATCGGGGAGGTCCATTTTAGAGGTAAGACCTGCTATGTTCCAGGATAAAATCGTAGTATTCTGCGGGTCTTTTGCTGTGTCAATCTGTATGTGGAGGGGTCGCTCCTCCTGGTGAGACACTTGATGGGGAATCCCCTCCCAACCCTATGTGGTACCATGAGACTCCCCTGATGTATTAATAGGGGCGGTGGCAGAGCCTTGTAGAGGTTGAAATACGGGGAGTCTCCGGAATGTAGCTTTTTCCGGAGTGAAGAAAACCCGCCCCACCGACCTATGAAGTGAAGTCAATTGCACTTTCACATCACAACATCCTGGAAATTCCAGGGTAATCCGGTAAACAACCGTGAGTTTTTTCTTTTCCCAGTACACTGAGGTTAGGGTACGCCTTAGCGTGCGTATACCGCCCAGTGTTACAGCTTGGTCCTGAAAAATGCTCGGCTAAAATGGCCACTACGAGCAGAAACATGTCGACCATATGATCTATTAAACAGGACTTTCTGACTCAAATTTATTGTCAAACCTGTCCGCCAAACCTTTTAACAGTGTGCATGCTTCAACCTCTATTAAAATTGGGTATAGGTTGGAACACGCACCTTTTATTCCGACACTTGAATTTCACTATCACTTTTTGCACTGCTTTTATTCTAGTCACCAGCTCCACTGCAGTCGCAGGTGTAGTAGCACACCGGGCATGCACTTGGCATACCCGGTGAACAACCCGATGATGAAGCATGTCACCCAATAGTTGGGTGAGTGAGGGTTTTATAAAAAATCACTGTGATTTTTCTTCTTTTTTCTTTCTTCACACATCCACGTGCTCCTTTTTATGTTTCATCCTATTCTGTTTGAGTCACTCCTCTGTTGTTTAATTGATATTTTGACTGGGGTATAGGAGTGTCCCTGATCCCTTCCTCTCTTGTTGTTTCTACATACGTATTAATAGGGGCACCATAACTGCTAGGTCCCACTATGGCCTCGCAAGTTTTCCTAAGAGGGTGACCCACAGGCTCAGATCTATCACAGTTTTGGTACTCAATGGACTGTATAGGTATACCTTTTATATGTTTAACTGTAGGATCCAGTCAATCGACTAGATCTAGGTTACTGTATCTGTTGCTCTCTGGGATGTTGAAAGGCGAGATAATTACAGGGCCCGACCCATGTTTAGCAAATTTCCAGTCTGGGCTCTCATTTCCCACTTTTTGTATACACTTCCCATCTTTTCTAGTAAGGGACTCGGTGGGTAAAAGTAGCCTAGAGGGAGTGTCTAGATGCCACTGTTCTCCCTGGGCAATCCCCATTTGAGAATATACTGGACCACCCTAGTGTCCCTAAAGTTAATCAAAACGCAATCTCCTGGAATTTCTTTCCACCTCTGTCCCAGCCAGCTAACCCTCCAAACGAATAAAATTTCACTCTGTATTAAGGGTGGGAGTGGTCTATATTTGTTTAGCCAAAAAATAATTTTGTTTTTCAATTCAGGATAGGACTCCCCACTACCTATTTCCAACTCCAGCTAATATAACAACATAGGGGGTAGAAGCTGGAGGTAGGTCTATACATGGCAGGGAAGGGTTTGGTGCACTTAAGTTAGTTTGGCGATTATTCCCTTTGTCTACTTTGCGATTAATAGATACGTTTTGTTCCATTAGCCGACCAAAGGTTGTTAACGTATTCCTAGAGCCATGGGCAATATCCTCAGCTTGTGTTGCCCCATGTTGGAAAACAACTGGATCTACAACTTGTTGAGTGGTGAGGATAGGCCCGATTGGGGGATTGGATACGGGTAGAGCAGTAGAGACAGATGGGACCCCATGTTTGCGTTGGTGAACGGAGGCTTGATCCTCAGATTTGTTGGTTTCAAAAGTATTCAGAGCTGTGTCTATTTCACTCCCCCAAGTATCTACCAACGAAGTCAGCTTCTCTATGTGTCTCGTTACCACTTCTAGCTCAGATTTTATGAGATTTTCAAAGTGGGTTTTTAGCTTAACCAAATTTGATGCCCATATCATGGGCTCCATTGACTTTGTACTGTTTACGCCAGCTACATGGTCCTCTGTCTGTTATTTTGGTGCTACCCTCGGTGTGCGGTTTGCTTGCTCCCCCCCCTTATGGGCTTTTTGTTTCCGCTGGCCACCTTTCCTATTTCCCTCCCCCCCCCAATACATTTTACATACATTTTCAAGAATTGCATTTTCTTGGACAGACATTAAGTCAGGAGTAATTGAGAGATTTACTGTTTGGGGAGAATCAAAAACTCTTGTTTCCAAAGTTGGTTTAATTCTTGGGATCTTTGGTGTTAGGGAGAGGCGTCTCTCGGTACATTCTATCTCGCTGGAAACATCCCCAATTGCCTGGCGTAACATTGTATCGATAGCCCTGGGTTTCACAGTCGGGGTTCGCACAGAGGCCTTCTGTCTAGTGTTTGGCCTAAATTATTGTTCAATTGGGTATAACAGACAGATTCCCTACAATGCTTCTAATTCTATAATCCCACAACGTCACTCTTTAAGACCCCCAAACACTCTCCCAAATTCAACAAATATATCCAAAAGTCCAGTCATTCAGCATGGCGACTCACGTAACACGAATTTTCAAGGGGGTGTCCCAGCCCAGCCTCAATCCGTCTCGGACAGGCTCAGACGGGACCGCCCTTGGCCTGGGCTTTGTCGGGCACATCCCGCGCACGTCCCGTGCTACAGGGGGAGAGGCCGTGCTTTATGCGCCAAGATCATCCGGTGCCTCCCCCTCGTCGGGAACACCTGAGCCGACTCGCGTTGCACCCTGGGTGTTGTGGTTCACCAGGGTGTTTGCAGCGCCGCGGGCTGAAGGGTTTCTAGCAGCAGCAGTGCCTCCTGGATAGGCGTCAGGAGCATGATGAAATATCGCCAGAGAACAGCATGGGCAAGTACAACAGGGACCCCTGTTTTACTAAACATAACTCTACATGTACCATAATGATATATATATATATATTCACTGAAAAAAACATAGGTTTCACACCAGTTATAGTTAGGAATTAGCATTTAAAAAACCTATTAAATTCACTGAAAAAACCATAGGTTTCACACCAGTTATAGTTAGCTGAAAGTTTTACTCGCATAAAACCATTGAAATTCCCATGTTATAGTTAGTTGGACTCACTATAACTTGCGCGTGCAATGCACTGCTGATGACGTCACATATTACATCACTCATGACATGGTCAGTGACATCACTCATGACATCACTGATGACACCATCCAGTGAATGTGTGTCTTTCCGAGAAATAAATATGTGTCATATATGTATATGTAAAAGTTGATGGAAGAATAAATGTTTAAATAAGTGTTTACATGGATGTTTAAAAAAAAAAAAAGATTGGTTAACTGGTTTATTAAGTGTATCTTAGTGAATACATATATTAGAGAATAATGTTTAAATATTTAAATATATGTATTAGTGTTTCACTTTGTGTATAAATGGCTGCATGGGTTGCTGAGTAGCTACATGTGTGTGTATATGGGTTAATAGATTTTTTTTAGTATCAGTATGAGTGTCTGTATGGTTTGGTGGGGGTATTACTTAGCACATAGATGCATGAATGACTGACTCACTGTTTGTATGTGTTTTGAAGCCAGCATATGTGCAGGACTGTATGGGTGGATGAGTGTGTGTATGTGTGTGTTAGTGAGTGAATGACTGTCTCATTAGTGTCTTTATCAGTAACTACATATGTTTTAATCTAGTATATGTGAATATTGATGTATATAATTGAGTATATGTGAGAGTGAGGGATTGTAAGAGTTCCTGTTTAAATAACTATGTTTCTCTATAAGTGATTGTTTAACAGAGTAAATATGTGTATGTTTTCTTAGAAGTAAGGTGGTAGTGTGTGTATAGCTGTATATGCAAATAAATGGATGTTCAATTGTTTATTTGCATGTGTGAGTATGTGTGTGAGTAACTTTTGGAACACTGTCGTTGTGTAACAGGATATATAGGTGTATCACTATATATGATGAGTGAGTATATGTATGAGTGACTACATAGAACTGTTGGTGAATGAGTGGATGTGTATATAGATGGTGGAATTACCGAATTGGTTGTTTTAACTGGTATGGGTATCTCCTTTTTAAAAAAAATTTTAGTTTCTATTTTTCAATATGTGTTTCAAGGGTTACATTACAGTGACAGGAGGTCTGTCACTCTGTCACAAGGATGGTGTCATCAGTGATGTCATGAGTGATGTCACTGACCATGTCATGAGTGATGTAATATGTGACGTCATCAGCAGTGCATTGCACGCGCAAGTTATAGTGAGTCCAACTAACTATAACGTGGGAATTTCAATAGTTTTATGCGAGTACAACTTTCAGCTAACTATAACTGGTGCGAAACCTATGGTTTTTTCAGTGAATTTAATAGGTTTTTTAAATGCTAATTCCTAACTATAACTGGTGTGAAACCTATGGGTTTTTCAGTGAATTTCAATGGTTTTTTAATAGCAAATCTTTATAGGTATAGAAAGTGAAAAATGTTAAAACGAATTTTATATTGTATAAATATGTTACATTTTATTTTTTTATTTTTTTTATTTTTAACCCCGGGGCGCTCCCGGGGCGCGTACCGGTGAACGCACGGGTAAGCGCAATGTTACGGCGCGCCCCGGGGCACGTACCGGGGAGCGTCCCAGGAGCGCTATTCCCGCGAACGAAAACAACATCGTGACGTATCGCGTAGACGCGTGATGCGTCATATGACGCACAGCGTAATTGCAACCGAAAGCACACAATCGCATACGATCGCGGAACGTCCTCACGCGCTTACGCTACGCACCCGCAGGCGCGCCCCGGAGCGCGACTACGGGCACGCCCTGGGGCGCGTAGCGTAAGCGCGTCGGGTCATGTGACCTGAAAATAACACTTTCTATTGGTGCAGAACAGTTTTGGTTTCCAAATGAGTAAAGCCAGGGTCTTGTGACCTGAAAATAACACTTCTGATTGGTTCAGGACAGTTTTTTTCCAAATGATGAAAAACCCCACCTTTCTTCTTTATTCTGATTTTGTCCTTTGACTGAGGAAGACCTGTTTCACCTATAGAGACAATTCTTTTGTACTTTGAAATGGCTACTGTAGCAGCAACAGCTGGAGCATCTGCACCACCACCACCACCACCACCACCAAGAGGACCACCACAACAATACATTGGTGGTAAGGAAGAGGAGGAGGAGGAAGAGGAGGAGGAGGAGGGAAGAACATGGCTGCCTGAACAAAATACCCCATATAAGCCAAAAGAACACATTGTATGGGAGTTTTTTTCACTTCCAGAGGGCAAGAAAAAAGTTAATGCGGCCAAGGTAACTTGTCGAATATGTGGCGCAGAACTCTCAAGGGGCAATCCAGATAAAAAATATTCATTTGGTAATAATACCATGATTCGACATATGACCCGGAAGCATCCTAACAGCTATTCTCGTGCAGAGATCAGGGAACTGGCCAGTCACCTCCCCCAGTGTTCAAGGACCAGCTCCAAAAGAAAGCAACCCACTCAATCGGGACCAGAAACAACGGAGACGATGCCTTGTATTCAGCCACGATTTGCTGATTTTAGAATCACATGTATTGAATTTGGCAAGCTCATCGCCTATGGTGAAAAGAGCGTAAAGCTCGTCGTCCTTGCTGGTGACAATCAGAATTGCCCCAAAAAAAAGTATTTTTTCCCGTTTTTTGTTTTTTGCTCCAGTTGAGCCATTTTCAATTCCCTTTTTCTTTGTTTCTCCCTATAAAAAATACAAAAAAAATATAAAACTGTTTTGAAAAACCAAAAAAAGTACAAAATGTTCCAAAAACATTAAAAAAAATATAAAACAACAAAAAGAAGAAAAAAAACAGTTCTTTTTAGAACTACCTTTCATTTATAAAATTAAACCTATATTTTTAAAGAATCTCTGTCAATTTTTTTTCCTTAGGGTACGCGTACCGGGGCGCGCCCCCCAAAAAAATAAAAATAAAATTAATGAAGCAGTTATCATGAGGGAAGAACACAAAGAGAGTTATGTTAAGAGAAAAAGAGCTACAGGATGAACACAGAGGGATTGTTTATTACATAGTAAAAAAATAGAGAAGGTGTAATTGGATGAAAGTGAGAAAAGTAATATGACTAAAGGAGCGAAAGAAAGGAAGAGAGAGGAAGAACACTAAAGTAGAGATAGTGGGAGAATGTGAGTGGCTGTTAAAAGAAAAAGAAAGGACAGTAAAAAATGGAGAATGAAAGGTAGTGGCGGAACCAGGATAAATGAAGAACGGTGAGGGAGGGTGAGAAAAGACCAGTTAGTATAAGTAAAGAGGGGTGAAAGAGGGGGAAAAATTGAATTAGGATAAGACATGGGGAGTGACAAAGAGAAAGGACAAAGAGAGTAAATGAAACAGTACCTGAATGGGTTTGAGTGAAACAGCAAAGAAAGATAAGTAATGCAGTATGTGTGACTTATAGGGAGTCAGTGGGTGTAGGTCGGGGTGTGGGTGTGTAAGGTGTGTCTGTGGGTGTGGCTGTGTGGGGTGTTTCGGTGTGGGTGGAGGTGAGGGTGTGTGAAATATGTGTGAGGAGTGTATGAGTGTGGGGTGTATATGTGTTCGATGTATGTGTGTGTATGGAATGTGTGTGTGTGTTTGAGGAGTGTGTGTGGGAGGATTTTTTGTGTGTATGAGGTGTGTGTGTGGTGTGTGTGTGGGGTGTATGTTAGAGGTGTGTGTATGTGTTTGGAGGGGGATGAGGTATATGTGTAGGAGTAAGGTAAATAATTAAGAAAAAGAGAATGAGTGAAGAAGCAAAGGAAGGGAACAGAGGGTAAGTGAAGTAAAGAATAGGGATTGAAAGAAGTTGAATATGAGAGGGGAAATAGGGAAAGGGGAGTAAACATGTAGAATAAGAATAAGTGAGGGAAGCAGAGTAAAGACACAGGAGTGAGGTTGGTTGAGAAAATGTTAGTGAGCTTAAAGCAAAGGGTGATGACAAAATACATTTTTTTAGTCATACTTACCATATAATAAGTGTAACTTTAATTACATTTTTTTACTACACTTTGTATCTGTGAAAGAGAGAAGAAAAAATAAGTTATGATCAGTAGAATATGTATTTTAAATTAAAAGATACAAATGAAGAGGTCAAAAATCATAACAGTGTATTTAGAAATAAAGTAAGAGTGAAGGACACAAAAAGGGAAATAAAGTATGGTAGAAGGATAAAAAAGAAAAAAAGAAATAGAAGGAGAGCAAATTACTAAGAGTAAGGCATATAGATTCACTGACAGATAAGAAGAGAAGAACAGAGAAATGAACTGAAGGTAAGAAAGATACTAAAAGAATGTGAGTTAGCAACACTAAGTCAGGAAACAGTAGTAAGTAAAAAGATAATGACAGAGATGGAAAAGAGTCTAATTAAGAATGCATTTAGAAGAATGAGGAATAGAAGATAACTAAGAGTAAGGGAAGAACAGTCATAGAGTGAAGGGATGAAGAGAGAGAGAATAATATACAATGATTGAGGGAAATGCAGTGAGGAAGTTAGTAAAGAGACACACTAAGAGAAATACAGAGTGAGGTGGAGTACAATAAGTGAGCAAAGGAAATGAGTACGGGAGCAAAAAAAGAAAACAAGAGAAAACGACTAAAACAGTGGTAATGAGAGAAACTAATTTGGTGATGAAAGTAAAGAGAAGAACATTGAAAGAAAGGAAATGAGGGATACTAATGGAACCAGAGTAAAAGAAATAGGATGAAAAACGATGACAGAGGAGCAGTGAAGTTGTTGTAAAAGAAATGATGGAAGGTAGATAAACACAATTGAACATAACACAAGGAGAGTGAGGCACTGAGGACATAGAGGTAGTGAACGAAAAATAGGGAGAAGAGGTCAAAAGAAAAGAGCAAACAAAGATAAGCGAGGGACAGTGGGTGATTTATAGTGATAAAGTGCGACAATACTGCTGATTGAGTAAAGGGGAATTAGTAAAAGAGCAAAGTAAGAAAATACGGAAAAGGGAAGTAAAGTAGAGAGACTGAAAGCTGAAAAGTTATGCAAGGGAGAGAAGGGATGCAGACAGTTGAAATGAGAATGAGGGGTTGTGAAAGAAAAGGAGAAAAAGAACGGGTTCAAAGAGAGTGAAAGAAAGACATTATAAGTGAGTAAAAAGAGCTTAACGAGGGTGGAAAAAGAAAAGTGAGTGTGAAACAATGAGAATATAATTTAAATTACAGAATAAAAAATATAGATTAACTTCTACAACATGTTACATAGTTTATTTTTGCTGTTCTCAGAATATATTGAATTTCACCTAAAAAAGTGAGTTCAAACTACTCATCATATTACAGCGGGGGAAAAAAAACACAATCACAAAGATTGTGTTTTAAAAAAACCCATCCAAGGTTACAAATAACAAATATACACTAATGTTTGATTTACTTACTTTTCCTTTAGGCCAAATAGTATATCATGAAGGTCCGCTTCTCGTTGGAAAGTACTCTGCTGTTTACAAAAAATTCCATTTCATCGACTTTCTAGAAGAAAAGCTCCAAGAACATCTGAAATATTTTCATTATTTTCATATACTCTTTTTTTTCTCTCATGACTCTTTGCTCATTCCTTAACATTTCCTCAAGGCCAAATAATGTTAGATGTATGAGCATATTTTCAAATTAATTTAAAGAAACTCTGAAATTACCGTTTTTAAATAGCAAACTAACCTTTATTAACCGCTCCCGTCTTCATACGCCAATAACCTTTACTTAAATTTTGGTTCTAAAAACACTAGATATGAATTTTTTAAGTCAAAAGGCAAACGTTGTTTAAAAGTCAAATGAGTATCGTTACAAAGGGTCCAACCTTTGCAACTTTTTAAATAGCATGTGTAATGCCCTGATGTTGTTGAAGGACCGTCATGATAAATAATAGCTAAAGTTCCAAATGTTCTTCCTGAAATGGATAACTGAGAAGCCACAAAATTGTTAATAGAAGTTGTCAATTTCGTTCCATCAGGTCGACATCGTTGGAACATTAAAATGACATAGTGACCGAAACTTTGAAGAAATAATGTGGACAGCATTGCAGACTTACATTGGGTACACACCATATTGTGATCAGCTGCTTTAACTAGATTATTGAAAGACACTGATTTGCAGTCTGGTAAAGTCAAATATATAAATCTTTCAGTGTCTATTCTAGTAGTACTTGATGAAGTACAGTTATCACAGTCATGTTGCCATTGATAAGAAAGGTTAAAAAGATGTTATATATCTACTCCTTCATCTTGCAATACATCAAACCTATACATTAAAAATTCCTGACAATCCTGCTGAATTATCTGTGAAAATTGATTTTGACCAGAACATATGTCTAGAAGATTTCTAATTTCTGAAACACTTTATATTTTTGCTCTATCACTGCTACCGTTCTCTAACACAGAATTCAATAAACAGCACAATGTTTGATCCCGATTGTCAACAATCTGTTTTTGTAAATTCTGAAGAAAAAAACAACATTAACTACTACATTAGCATAGCAGTTGACACCAGAACTGTTTTCAAACTGAAATCCAACAACATCTTCAACAGAATCCTTTTTCTTTCTCTTTACAATTAGACTTTTATCTACTTTTTGCTTTTTTGCTAGTACCTCACTGCAATTAATCTAATTTCTTCTTTTTCGGCCTACCACATGTTTTTCAAACAGAGGATATTGAGGCAAATGTGGAGCATACTCTCTTCTTAACCTATTGTATTCTTTAACACAATCTAGATCAGCAGAAATCTTTGTTTCATCACACTCAATCAAGTACAATCATGATAAAGTTCTGACTGGTGATAATGCCACATATGCCATACCCTCTTTAAACACAGAACTTCCAATGTTCACCAAAGCACTATCTACACTTAAACCTTGAGATTTATGAATTGTCACTGCATATGCCAAACAAACAGGAAACTGTTTTCGGCGAACATATAAGTCTTTTACATGCAAAAATCTAGCTGAACAACGACAAATTTGTTATATTTCGTCAATGCCATCAAATTTAATTTTTAAAATTTCAATTCCATCTCTATTTTTGTAATTCACAAAACCAACAACATGACCCATTGCTCCATTTACCAGACCTCTTTCAACATTTAAATTCCTTCTCAAAATGATACGACAATTTAAACACACATTCAGAGTCTTTTCAAAACCAGCAGTTTTAGATATAGTCTTCTCTAATGAATCCAATTTTGATTTCAAATTTTCTGACAAAATAATTGTTGCTCCCATATGCTCTATTTTATCTATAGCTTCCAGTTTCACTATCTCTTCATTTTCTAACTTCAACATTTTGTTGTTGAACATGGAACATTCTTTCAGAGTAGGCATCAAACATATGGCAGATTTCTTCTCGTTAATTTTCTTAAAAATATTCTCTGGAAGAATGTTTTCATTTGGGTACAAATTAGAAATTAATCGTCCAGGTAAAGCTTTTTTCCCATGCTGACTTATTTTTCCGATTCTTACATCTTGTAGAATATTTTTATAATCTTCATCCTTTGCCTGACGCATATTTTGGAGTAGTTCTGCATAATTGAAATTTAACCATATATTAACGTTTCCAATGCTTCCTAGGCACTTCCTGGTATCTTCATGCGTGACCATTTTAAACACTGGTTGACCTTTCACTGGAGTCAACTGCAGTAGATCTCCAAAAACAATAATGTGTTTTCCTCCAAATAGGACATTATAGTCTGTTCTAAGAATTTCTTGCATTCTCAAATGCACAAAAGCAAGCATTACATTTGAGATCATGCTTACTTCATCAATGATAAGAAGTTTCATTTTCTTCAGGATTCTCGAAACTTCACAGCACGCATCTCCAGATAGCTTGTGGTATTGCAATTTGTTATCATGCTCTACTGGCAGCATCAGTAAATGATGTAAAGTAATCCCTTTAATATTATGTGCTGCCAGCCCAGTTGGAGCGGTAATAACACAAGACAGCGGTGATTCAGTCCTTTTCTGCAGATAAGTTGCAATTGCTTTAATCAGAAAACTTTTTCCAGTTCCCGCTTCTCCATTCACGTACAGTAGGACAGGCTTAAATGATGTACATGAGCACTCTTTCTTCTCATGACTGAATCCCTGTTCAACCTGTTCTGTGACTTCGTCATATATCTGTTTCTGCTCAAGGTTTAATTGTTTCACCAAATCTTCTAAATTAATTATATCCTCTTGAGCTTGCTCCATAGCTCTTTCCACCTCATCCATGGCAGTGGCAGCTTCATTTTGGATAATTGGCCCTCCTAGTGGATCCTGACTCAATGAAGCAGAACTCTGACTGCCTTGAGAACTGTCTCTCGCAATCTCTGCAGCAATTGTTGCTTCTTGCTCTATTTCTTCATTCAACATTTGCAGATAATTTGGAAAAACAGGACATTCTATGGTATCCTTGGTTGCATTAAAAGAGTCTTCATAACAGAGAAAATCTCCAAGTAGTTCCTCTTCTTCACGCCATGGTTTAAAGAGTTGCAAAAGAGCCAAATAGTAAAATTCTCTTTTATCTGGATTTTCACAACTCAATTTTCGATGATTAATCAAATGACCTTTTTTCTGTTTCACTAAACATCCTTCACATCCAATGACAGCATATATTCCATTATTGATATCTTCTCTGATGTTTCTCTTATAAATATATCTTTGCAGAACTTCATAGAGACAAGCGTTCTCAAGGTGTGGACTTCTGTTTGGATAGTATGTATCCAACATGTTTGTCTTCAAAATATCTGTGCTTTCTGGTTCTTTCCCTGCCAAATACTCTATCTCTTGTACAGATTTCAAAACTCGGTTTCGTGTTGCAGCAAGACCTAGACTTATCCAAATGATGGTTCTAGATTTGGCATAGAGACTTGCTGATGACAATCGATCAGAACATTCATATGCTCCAATTTCTCGATGCGACAACATCTTCAGACTGTAACTATATAATTTCTTGCTTAGACTCTTTTCATGTGAAATGTCCTCCCACATTTCCTTCAGTTCTGTCTTTTCTTTTTTTGTGATGTAAGACGTCACATATCGAGCCACAGCAATAGAGTTGTCAGCAACGAATTGAATATCCATGTTAGCATTCCACATGGACAAAATCACTGGGTTGTAGTAGTTGATGTACTTGGAGTCTTCGTTTCTTTTTAAATTGTATGTATTTTTTGGTGACTTCCTAGTCACAGTATGTCGCAGAGAAGACATCAAATTATTTACTCTTCCTTTAGAAATCACTGGTCGTGGAAAGCCAAAACGACATTTTGTGTAGGACTTGTCCTTGTTCCTGAATTTTCGACAACAGTACTTTCCACAACGATGGGATTGAACGCGTAAAACTTGTTGCCTTAAACTGTTTTGTTCGGTAGTTTTCGGAACAGCACATGTTGAATACTCTTCAATGAAGCTCATCACTGTCTCATCCGAATCTGTTCCAAATTTGGGTGCATCTTTAATCCACAACAACATATGTATATGAGGAGCACCTCTCGCTTGATACTCCTTTCTCCAAAAGAAATCCAAAACCCCTCCAAGGGGAGGATTTTTTTTGTTGGTAATAAAAGACATCATAGCTTCAAATCTATGATTGAAATATCTGCATACATTCACTGGATCCAAAGAGCACAGTTCTCCAGCAGTTTTGAATTCTATATTTTGAATATTTGCATTTGCCGCTCGTAGAAATTGAAGTAAGTCGTCCCATGCATACTTGGCACAGCTAAGAGTGAGGAACCATGTAGGAGTTCCTAAGTTTCTTAGCATACATTTCAATTCCCCATGACAACGGAACCAATACTCGTTTGTACCATGCTGACAAGCCATGAGATTGATTAAATGGGATTCCAAAATATTATCTTGCAGATTCACTTTCTCCATAAAGTCCCTCGCCGAAACATTTTGCAAATGTGCTCCACTTTTCAGTATATGGTTTACTGCATAAGAAAGCCCAGACAAGTCACTTTCATACAGTAGATGAAACAAATATAGAATGCATTGACGAAACCTTGGATCTTCAGCATACAATCTTAAAGTTCGGTATTCAGATGCAGGAATTTGTAGTGGTCGATCGTCATATCGTCCACCTCGACCTTTTGGAAATAAATGTGGAAAACAACGAGCTTCCAAACTTTCTTCCCATACACTAATGGGACTTCCTTTTGCTGCTTTCATTTGAAACAGGTCAATTGCATTCCCCATCACTTCTTTGGAATGCAAAGGATAAACAGTATAATGTTCATATATTTCTTCACTTCTTGATACATCAACTTTTTCAATTTGGCCAGCTGAACAATCACTGTCTTCATCTGCAGCTGTTTCTTCTGCCTCAACACACACATGTTTGTAGTACTCATTGTTTTTGACTAAATACAATGTTGCCTTTTTGACTTTCCTAACTTCCACTAAATCTTGCCAGATTTTCTTACTCTTTGTCGGAACCCCATTAACTAGAATAACCAGAGGTTCCTCTTCTACTTTCTCTACACCAATAGTATCAATATTTTTCTTAAAATCTAGAGGCAAATAAACAACTCTTCCCTTTAATCCTCTCTGTAAATCTGAAGGAGGCAATTTCCCTATCTTAGGCTCCATGCGAACAATAGCCTGAAAAGGATGGACACATTGTATCAAAATAGACTCATATGTATTTAAATCCATCAATTCAGGAGGAATGTCTACCAACTCCAGATTATTCTGAACAGCTCTAGCAGGCATTCAGTTTTGATTTAATTTATCATAACAATATTTACAAATACGCTGATCAGAACTCAAATCAAAACAATTCTCCACCCACAAATAAGTAGCAAAATCCTTCCACTCATAATTATTTATCTTTTCACTTTTTACGTACAAATCAACTAATCTAGTTTGATGCTTATAATGAGTTCGTCGACAACACACACAAGTAAAATTCGGCCTTTCACTTGATTTCACCTTAAACCTGGTAACTTCCTGGTCAAACTTTTCTATACTTGAAATCTGTACATTATCTTCCACAATACCTTGAATTTCTGTGTCAATTTCTACACTGTCCTCTTTTTCACCAAAATAAGAAATCTCAATTTCTTCACAAATCTTCTTCACATCTAATTCAGTTCCATGCAAAAGAGCACTGTTTAATTGTTTAAGCTTAAGTGCTGGACTTTTTGCATAATACAACATTCTCACTAATTTCCTCATTTTGGTATGATGCACTGCTAACATCCTAAAATGATGAAAAACACTTTGACAGACTTTTCTAGAAAGACAAGCCAGTGAATGGCCTTGCAAACCTGTCTTTTCTCTCACTCTGCAAGGATCTAAATCTTGCAACAACTTTATTTTCTGCTTCAGACTTTTTTTACTATATGTACGTAAGAAATTACAAAACAAATCAATTGATTCCTGTCGCACACTACAAATACGACTACACTTCCAAGTGTACACTGGACCCTTAGTACGTCTCCCTAAAACTTCATCAGTTAACACCTCTTCTGGTTCTCTAGGCACAAGTTTCTCTTTTTCAATCGGACAACCGTCCTTCACCTCATATGCTCGACCACTGGTGTCAACTGCATGCACTAAATCATTCTCCTGAAAGTAACTCTCCTCATTAAAAAATGGCTCACAACTTGAACTGTGCATCCATTCTCCTGAAAAAACTTTACAAAAATTAGTCCGATTAATTACTCTTTTCCATCTACTGTTTGATTTAAAAACATCAATTGTCTTGTTAAGTGTCCTAATTCTATTGATTATTAAAATAAATAATTTTTTCTTAACTTCAAAAGCCTGATCAACAATCTTCTCTACATTTTTCTTTTTCTTATAAAAAGCAGCTCTCTGTTTGCCTTTCCTAATGTTTTTTAACAAATTTAAAACCACCCTATTGCGAAACATTCGTTTACCAATGTCTCTAAACTGATTCTGCCTTCTATTCCGATACATATTATTCTCTCCTGCTCCAGTGTTATCATTTTTTGAGAGCCTCTCCTTCCTTTTCAAAATTACTCTCTCCTTCTCTTTTTCTACATGCTGTCCAACATTTTTTTTTTTCTACATACGTTCCGTAAAAAAGATTTGGTTATCTTACCAGGAGCTTCTTTCCTGTTTTTTTAAGTCTTTGTTGTGGAGGACTGCTGTAATTCCAATGCTGTTTTTGTTTTAAACCGTACTTCATTTTTTTTTGTTCTTTGCCTTGAGGGCATCGTTCCTTACTCTTGAAATCTTGTTTTCAATCTGTGTTACAGAAAAAAATAGCACATTATAGACCACTACTATCAAACAACAAAGCAATGACAAAAAGCAAACAATCTATTCACGGTTACAGATCAAGTGAGGATTCCCCAGGGGTGCAGAAGAAGTGAGACATGCATTGAAGAGTGTAGTGGAAGAGAGGTATGTCCACAAGTACAAAGAAAGTGAGACATGTGTCTACGAGTGCAGTAGGAGATAAGCTTCATGAAGTCTAGTCCACTGGACTCTTACACACAGGCTTCACCACTTATGTTCTCCAGGAAAGGCCTCTCTCCCACTACAGTCTTGAACACAGGCCTCACCTCGTCTGTCCCTCTGGACAGGCCTCACCTCATCTACACAATCTACTTCCTAATCTAAGGTAACACAGGTGACATTTTTTTGAAAGGATGACATATATGTATTTAATCATGCAGACACTATTTATTCCTTCTCAAAAATCTAAAAGTCATTGATTTGCTCCAAAATAGTTTTTTAAATAACATTTTAGACACACAGTGCAGGTCCTATGTACAAGCATTCAGTGTCCATGACTACAGTGGAGAGGACTAACCTCCTCTCACCCTTGGACAAGCCTTACCTCATCTCTGTCCTCTGAACAGGCCTCAATGTATTGAGTATAATTGATAGTAAGTAGGTGCAGATGAGGTGACGCATGTCCAAGGGTGTAAATAAGCTGAGGCCTATCTAAGCATGCCAATTAGTTGAAGTCTATTTAGAGTTGCAAATGAGGTAAGGATTGTCTACGGGTGCACAAGAGGTATGGCCTCTATTGAAGAGTGTAGTATAAGAGAGATCTGTCCACGGGTGCAAATAATTTGAGACCTGTGTCTAAGAGTGCAGTGGGGGATAGGCTTCATGAAGCCTAGTCCACTGCACTCTTAGACACAGGTCTCACCACCTAGGCTCTCCAAAAAAAACCTCTCTCCCACTACAGTCTTGAACACAGGCCTCACCTCCTCTGTCCCTCTAGACATTCCTCACCTCATCTATACAATCTACTTCCTAATCTGAGGTAACACAGGTGACATGATTGTGAAAAGGTCAAAACATTTTATCTAATCATTCACACACTATTTATTCTTTCTCAAAAATGTGAAAGACATTAATTTGGCCCAAAAATGTTTCAGTAGTGTAATGAAAAGCTTATACATATAACCTTTTCTCTGTTTTTCAAATGTTATTCTAAAAAAAGATTATGAGGCCTAAGCAGGAATGCCGATGTAATGAAGCCTGTACAGGGGAGCTCAAAAGGTAAGGCTTATGTCCAAGAGTGCAGTGGACAGGACTAAACTGGAGTAGTGTACAAAAAAAGATGAACCTCATTTATAAAGCCCTGCATCAATTTTCCACTGCTGATGCGTCACTTTTTGTGACGCATCGGCAGCATAAAACATGTGCCTTGTTGCGCCATATTTAAAAAGTGACGCATGTAGGTAGATGCGTCACTTTTTGAACCTCTGCGCCACATTATACCTCTATCAGGTGTAATGTACACAGAAGGGTTATTTCTCCGCAGAAAGCCTCGTAACAGTGACGCAGTGAAATCAATGAGATTTCACTGCGTCACTTTTAGGACACTGTTACGTCAAAATCTTGCGCCTGCCTCACAGCAGGCGTAAGACTGACGCAAGCCCTTTCACAAGGGGTTTTCCCCATGTGAAAGGATGCATTGCTGGAGTACAAGCATTCCATTTCAGTACTGAAAACTCACTATTTTACAAAATACATTTCCTCTCTCTTGCAAACAATCCTACCGCATGTCCAAGAGTGTAAATAAGCTGAGGCTTGTCTAAGCATGCCAGTTAGTTGAAGTCTACTCAGGGTTACAGATGAGGTAAGGATTGTCTAGGGGTGCACAAGAGGTATGCCCTCTATTGAAGAGTGTAGTAGAAGAGAGATCTGTCCACGGGTGCAAATAATTTGAGACCTGTGTCTAAGAGTGCAGTGGGGAATAGGCTTCATGAAACATAGTTCACTACACTCTTAGACACAGGTCTCACCACCTATGCTCTCCCTGAAAAGCCTCTCTGCCACTACAGTCTTGAACACAGACCTCACCTCCTCTGTCCCTCTGGACATTCCTCACCTCATCTGCACAATCTACTTCCTAATCTGAGGTAACACAGGTGACATGATTGTGAAAAGGTCAAATATTTTTTATGTAATCATTCACACACTATTTATTCTTTCTCAACATTTTTAAAAGACATCAATTTGCCCGAAAAATGTTTCAATAGTGTAATAAAAAACTTATACATATAACCTTTTCTCTGTTTTTCAAATGATATTCTAAAAAAAGATTATGAGGCCTAAGCAGGAGTGCAGATGTAATGAAGCCTGTCCAGGGGAGCACAAAAGGTGAGGCTTGTATCCAACAGTGCAGTGTACAGGACTAAACTGGAGTAGTGTGCAAAAAAAAGATGAACCTCATTTATAAAACCCTGCATCAGTTTTCCACTGCTGATGCGTCACTTTTTGTGATGCATCAGCGGCATAAAACATGTGCCTTGTTGCGCCATATTTAAAAAGTGACACATGTAGGTAGATGCGTCACTTTTTAAAACTCTGTGCCACATTATACCTCTATCAGCTGTAATGTACACAGAATGGGCATTCCCCCACAAAAAGCCTCGTAATAGTGACGCAGTGAAATCTATGAGATTTCACTGCGTCACTTTTAGGACATATATATGTCAAAATCTTACACCTGCCTAACAGCAGGCATAAGACTGAGGCAAACGCTTTCACATGGGGCTTTCCTCATGTGAAAGTATGCATTGCTGGAGTTGCGTCATTTTTGTGACACACTCCAGCAATTCGTCACTTTTGCGCTTACAGGTACATCACAAATACTGACTTATCTGTAAGTCCTAGAAACATGATGCGTCATACATTAAATGTAATGCATCATTGGTGTCACAAGAAATGCACAGTGAAAAGTGATGCATCACTGTTTTCATAAATAAAGCTCTCAGTGTGCTTCCTAATGTGAGGTAACACAGGTGACATGATTATGAAAGCTTCAAATTATTTTACTTAATCATGCACACATTATTTATTTTTTCTCAAAAATGCAAAAGCTATTAATTTGCCCCAAAATCGATTGTTCAATAACATTTTAGAAACACAGTGCAAGTCCTATGTACAATCATTCCATTTCAGTACTGAAAAGTCACTATTTTACAAAATACATTTACATTCCTACCAAGCATTACCCAAAAAATTAAGCAAACCAACAGCAAAGAAACTCAATCTGCTTCCTAATCTGAGGTAAAACAGATAACATGTTTGTAAAAGATTCAAATATTTTTATGTAATTAAGCACACACTATTTATTCCTTCTTAAAAATGCTAAAGTCATGGATTTGCACTAAAATCGTTTTTCAATTACCATTTTAGGAACAGAACACAGGTCCTATGTACAAGCATTCATTTTCACTACTGAAAGCCATTAATTTGCCCTAAAACCGTTTTTTATTTAATATTTTATGAACAGAGCACAGATCCTATTTACTGGCATTCATTTTCACAAGTAAAAACCATTATTTTGCACTAAAAATCTTTTTCAATTAACATTTTAGAAACAGAGCACAGATCCTATATACAAGCATTCATTTTCACTACTGAAACCCATTGATTTGCACTAAAATCGTTTTTCAGTTACCATTTTAGAAACAGAACACAGGTCCTATGTACAAGCATTCATTTTCACTACTGAAACCCATTGATTTACCCTAAAATTATTTTTTAAAATAACATTTTAGATACTGAGTGCAAGTCCTATGTACAACCATTCAACTTCACTACTGAAACATCACTATTTCACAAAATAAAAATCCTCTATTTTGCAAATATAGAAACCATGTATTTTTTAAAAGCATCACACAAACCAAAAGCAAAGAAAATCAATGTGCTTCTGAATCTAAACTATCTAAATGAATAATAACTCACCTTTACAAATGCTTTGAGAGATTCAGAACAGTGTCAGATACACACACCAATATTTCTATAGCAGAGCAAAAGGTATGTTCTCCAGGCACTGCAACCATTAATGGCACAGAAAATCTCTAATTCTACACACATATTGCTCATGGTAACCAATCAAAACTCTTCCCTCTTTATTTTCAAACCAACACCCTGAATCCACCAATCATTGCTTGTGAGTACTGAAACTCCCCAATTTTTTTTTTTGCAAACTCCTACTGTTCCAACTACCATTTCATTTCTACACTTCATCTGACTGCACCAGAACCTCCTCTCACCATGTACTCTGTCTGGATTATTGGACATAGCTACATTCACTGGGCTCAAAGGTATGCAGCTAACACAAATTTTCACAACCTTGATTTACCAAATGTGAACATCAAATGGATTGGCCAGAGATGATTGAGATGTCACCAATTGATACCATTGGTGAAAACCTTTTTGCATTTGCCACACCCTGACCTCTTAATTGTGCACTGGGGAGGAAATGACTTGGGCACTTTGACTGGGGTAGGTCTGGAAATACATTTTAAAGGACACCTTTGATCAATTGATGGCACTTTTTCCACAAACTGCCTTGGTATATTCCAATATATGCCAAAGACAGAAATGGAAGTGGTCCAACCAATTTTGTCCACAATTTGAGAAAGCACGGAAACATGTGAATAAATCTGTTTCTGCTTACATGAGAGACTATGGAATGGGTTCAATATACAACAACAACTTGCGTTACAACATGCAAGATATCTACAGAGAAGATGGTGTGCACTTCTCAGATGAGGGGAATAGAATATTCCTCCTGAATTTAAGACTGTGCATTGGTACCTACTTGTAGGTACCTAAATCAGCCACAGAACCCAAAAGCCCTTTTCAGGGCTACCCTATCTCTGATCACGCCAAATGATTATCTTTTCCTAACTTTTTTCACTATTTTTCACCAAAGTACGCTCCCCGGTACGCTTCCCGGTACGCGTCCCGGGCGCTCCCCCCGCGAAAATTTAAAATATATATTATTATTTTTTCTGCCTATATGGGCCTCCTAAGACCCCCTCAGAAAACCTAGAGGGTCAGGGAGTGCCTACGATGCCCCCTTATACCCATTCCCAACAGTGTTTGCCCTCCATTTTCTGTCTCAAATGTACCGAAACACAAAATGGAGGACTCCCGTAGCGCTGCCGGTACGCGTACCGGTGCGCGCACCAGGAAGCGCTCCCAACATTTTTTTAAAGTTAATATACATAAAAACCACCGGAGACACTTTCACCAAATATAGAATAGGCCATACTACATACCAGTCCCTACCATTTTCCTAAAATTGGTGCAATTCCATTGAGCCATTTAGCCTGTAGACCTCTCTAAATATCCTGAGGTAAATTACTTCACAAAAACACATCTGTATTGTTAGAATTTACAACCAATTAAAATGTTACTTTCATTTTCTACTATTATTTCATGACATTTGATTGGTTATGTACATGAATATATATAAACAAAGAGAGGGAAACACAGCCATTTTGACTACTACTTCCTGAAGTACATTTCAAAAGCATTTCCACTGAGAAATTAAACTTCTTTTTGAAAGGTAAGATGTTATTTTGAAAACTGAAGTATGTTGTGCACTTTAAGTAAATAGTTATGGATGGAGTTAGGCTTGTCTTGTATAATTATGAATTTACTTAGGCTTCATGATATACACTTTTTTTATATTTCTACTTCCAGCCTGATACCATACACTGCCCAAAGATAACTTCACTGTTAAAAAATCAAAACTACCTGTCTGAACTTAAACCCAACAGTGCCCTATCTCTACTGATATATTTCTTTTTTATGCAAATTACAGCAAGAAAATGGAAGGAGAGAAAAATATTTCCTTTGAAATTGTACTGGAGAGCAACAATGATCAAGTTATTGAACCCAATGAAGACTTAGAATTCATGGATGAATCACGGGACTATGATTTAGTTCAATGTGTGGAAGCGCTAGATGCGCTAATACAAAATGAGGACATTTCCGACAATCTGTTATTAGAAGTTATGTTAAATTTGGAAAAAGAATCTGAAAAATAAATTTATATTTAATAATTCTAAACTTGTTTGAGACATTATTCATTTTTATATGTAATTCATAAACTAGTACCAAATTGATTATAATGTAAAGTCAGATTTATACTATACTGTGCAACTTTTTTATGTTACATAGTAATTTTGCTCATAGATAATTCCTTTCTCCCAATATATTATCTCCAATGTGTATTTGACATCTCTTTTTCATCTCCTGCCTCCATGTTGTTTCTGCTTTCCTGACAGACTATGATATGGATTCCATATAGCACAATAACTTCTGTAACACCATGCAAGATATCTACAGAGGAAACGCTGTACATTAAATTTAAGACTCAGCATTGGTACCTACATGTTGGTACTTAAAACACCCAAACAACACAACAACTCTATGCAGAGCTACCCTACCTCTAATCCCTTTAAATTATTATTTTCCTGTTTCACTGGGTTTTCCCAGTGGTACGCTCCCCGGTACGCTCCCCGGTGCGCGTACCGGGCGCTCCCCCCCGCGAAAATCGAAAAAAAAAATAAAATAATTTTGTCCCGCGGGACCCTTTTATGGCCCCCACATCAAACCTAGGGGGTCAGTGGGGGTGTACCCTGCCCCCTTTTGGTCATTTCCCCCTTTGTTTTTAGCCACCTCTTATGTCTTGATCCTACCGAGACACAAGATGGCGGCCGCTGCGGACTGTTTCGAATGTTTACAGACACCCGAGAGCCAATCAGCTTTCCGTGCGCAAGTTGCGTAGCGCGCCCGGTGCGCTCCCCGGTGCGCGTACCGGGGCGCGGCTATAGATATATATATATTTTTGAACCCAAATTACTCAAAATCCTCTGGAGCACATATCTTGAGACATAGCAAAGGCACATCGGGCTACCAGTCCCTAGTATTTTGCCAAATTTGGTGAAAATCCATTCAGCCGTTCGAGCTAAAAGTGAGTTCGACCGCCCTATGGAAATTAACATGGGGAAAACACGTTTTGGGACCCCCCTTTTATCTCAGCCCCCGATTGACGAATCCCCCCCAAACTTTCAGGGAAGGAGCGGAGAGCCGCGAGGCAAAGTTGGGGAAAAATTCAGGCAGATTCCTCAACCGGCGCCAAAGTTATTCCCAATAGAATGTTGCGATTTCCCTATGGAAATCAATCCTAACTATAACTACCTACTGGCGACCGCCAGTAGGTAATATATATATATATATATATATATATATATATATATATATATATATATATATATATATATATATATATATATATATATATATTCCTCACAAATGCCCCAGCTTTGAGAGGTCACACGCACTGCTCCACCATCCGGCTATTCAAAGCAACCTGCCTTCCAGCTTTTGTTTTACTGTATGTGCCAACGCGTTTCGCGGCTACACGCCGCTTCTTCCTGGGCTTGCAACATCAAAACGCTGAACGCACACCTGTAGAATTTTCCTTTTTATTGACATGCTCGCATAGGTGGGCGTTTGCTTACAAGTTCCGTTTCAGGTGCATGATGGACTTTATAGTCTTGTAGTTGTGAGTTCAGCGTCTAGAAGAAAGTTTTTAGCAAAATGTTAATTCCTTATAGTAAGGTTCAAAGCTTTTCAGCAGGCCATATATATATATATGTATGTATATATGTACATACATACATATTTATATATATATATATCTTCATGGTATGTAGGTGTGAGGTTACGAATAAGGAATCTGTACTTACCTATTTGCACTTGCCTTCACGATATTTCGGTCCTCAATATTTTTGACACAATGGGCCTGATTACGATAGTGGGTGCTCGGATAGTCACCAGCTATCGCTGTGGTCAAGAGACTGCCTGGCAAGCTTGGCTGGTGGTGGCAAAGTGCTCCTTTTTATGGCAGTTTGTGCTGCAGCCCAGGAAAAGGGCGTGGTACAAAAGGGGGTGGTGAGGGACGGAGCATCTGAACCAATCAAACACTCACACCCAGTCAACAGATCTGGGTTTAATCCATCACAGTTCTTTAGCCCACTCTGCCACCCCAGTTCAGACATGGCCATATGCAAATCAGTCTGACCCTGTGCCTCATGGGAACAGTCCAGCCCGAACTGCCAAGCCATGCCTTCCCTGGACCGGAAATAAGCTTCGGAGGACCGGTTTCTGGCATTTCAGCCTTCTTCAGCCCGGCTGCTTGAATCCAGTGGCAAAGTGAGCAAGGGACTCACGTCTGAGCATACCCTGCTAACTTATGGAAAAGGGCAGCAGCACAAGCCGCCATGAAAAGGAGCACTTCCTGCATGTCCATGGACCGTGTGCCATGCACCACATGGTGCATGGCAAACAGTGCATGGAGGAGCGTGGGGGGTGCCCTGAGGGTCACTTTAAAATGGCCCATGAATGAACGGGGTTACTCATTGGGGTCCCCAAATTCAGTTTCCGATAGCCTTTTCATGGCAGTCTTCCTGCCATGAAAAGGCTTTTGGAAAGTGATATCATAATCCGGACCATTCAGGACTATGAATCCGACCTTCCGCCTCATCTGGATCACTGATCCTGGCAGAGCAGGCGGTCTTCCACCGAACGGCCTGTCAGTGGCAGTCCACCTGCCATCATAATAAGGCCCAATATTCTGTCCACACGATATGTTTAGTTCTGATATTCTGTCAGTGAGCAGTATATATATATCCACTTATGTTTTCAGGTTCTGCTTATGAAATGTGGGAGTCGCCTCCTCTTGCAGTTTTTGTACTTTTTGAGTAGAACATTGATAGAATTATTTGTTTTTTTCAGTTATACCCTTATATTAAAGTAAAGTAAAGTCCACATTTGTAAAGCGCACAATCACCCGTAAGGGTCTCTAGGCGCTGGGGGCCGTTGTGAACGCTAATCCCTAATTACTGTTTGTTTTATAATGTTTAATATGTATTTTGATATTTTTATTTTATTTTATTGTTTTGTGTATATATATCTACACAACAATAAAATAAAATGAAAAATACATATATGTATATATACACATACACACACCCACACATATATTTATAATTATTTGAAGTGTTGATTTCATGTTTGTAGGTATTCAAATTTTTTCAAAATTATTTTGATATGTTTTGAGGTTATTTTATTGGTTGAAGTATATTGTACATTGTCACATAAAATAAATATAATGTTGTTAAAATGTTTATATATGTTTTTAATGTTTATTTTCATACTTTCATTAACATAAAATATTGATATTTTCATGTTTTGTAATTAGAATGTATTTCTTTTGGTGATGTTAATGTAGTTGATCTTGTGTTAGGTGACATTTTTGACTATTTGTTTTTTTAAATTATTTTTTATTAGTTTCATCATAAAACATAATACATATATTTACATGCACAGTTATAACAAATGGGACATCTAACAACATATTGAATTACATACTCCAAAGCATAATCCAGGCACCTCAGGGATTCCGTTTATACAATACCATCTATGAAGAATAGTCCCAACCACCGCAGGTTAACTTTGTCGCTCTACTGACCAGCGTCTCACATAAGGCCCAGTTCATATTTCTTAACCCGGTCTAAAACGTTATGTCATTATCCATGGACACGGTACTCTTCTATACTCCCATCTCCTGTTATGATGCCCCAGCGGCAACAGTCTGTGAGTCTACGTTTGTATCCCCAGCTTTGTTTAAGAGGTACGTTGGATATGGTCCCCAATAATTCCTAGGACAGCTTCTGGGTGGGAGCAACTCATTATATATATCAGCTTGTGTGTTACAATACAGCATGTTGGCATGCAAATCTTTAATGGCAGTGGGCTGCCCATCCAGCGCAATGCCACCCAGCGCTTAGCCAGGAGAAGTCCAATTGCAAGCAATGGATGCACTGACTTGTCCACTAAGAGATCCCACCCAAGTAGTGCTGTGATGTATTCCTATAGGTTCTGAACCGACCCCCCTATTCCTGACCCTATTCTGGTTAGTAAACTAACAAGTTAACTAGTAATCAGCCCATGAGGCAGAAAATCCCCATGATGCAGATACCGTTATCTGACGCAGTCACACTACGGCACAGGAACGTGTTATCTGATTAGGTCATAACGCTTGCGATCTAATTAGACAAGCGATATTCCTCCAGCCCCTGATAAGGCATACGGAGTTCTCATAACAAATCAAACCTATGACAACCTGGGCAAAACCCTGCGGCCATTGTTTTGATTTCACCGAGAACTTCAGTAAAAGAATGTGCTAACGAGCAAGTCGTATGACATCCTTATTGACGTATCTATGTCCATCCTTACGTCAATCTCGGCACCTTAAAGGTATAAATATTACCGATCTTGCCCTATGCAAACACACGCGTGGTGACGAGACGGAGCAGCCATACTTGCCGAAGCCAAGAGCAGAGCAGACCCCGCTGGCAGCAGCCCCGCCTTCCTGACGCGCTTAGAGACGCGCTGACTTCTCCTGCCGAGAATTCCAGCCCCGGCGTTTCTGGGTAGCCCTCGCAGGCAGCCTGGAATATCGAGACCAGAGAGAGAGATACCATTCCTCATTCATCCTAACTTCCAGGTACAGAACTGAATAACCCCTCACAGAGAATTCTTTAGTTATTCGCTTGGCAAAAACAAACTTAACTTAAACTGTAACTTTCTATTCCCGCCCACGTATTAGACTTAGGTCAGGTACACGGGGTAGGCGTATCTAGAAACACCAGTTGAGTACGTTTAGTCAAATGTATATGTGTATGTAATATATTTTATTCATTTTAAACATCTTATGGCTTAGAAACCATATCAATGTTTTTACAGTATTATTTTATACTTCTGCTTCTAATGTATGCACTTTACTTAACTATAAGTATTGCAATAATATCGATCCATTTCTCTTGTATGAGAAAAGAGACTGATCAATAAATAACACCTTTTTATTGAACACGCCCGTCTCTTCCTTTTCTCTACAATCTGATGAGACTAAGAATGCACGTACTGACTGAGTAAAATAAATTGCCTTTTGTTCACACGACTCTCGAGATATACTCTTGATTAGGGGAGAGCAAAGTTGTCATGTTCTATGGTTGTCAGAAACTAAATCCCTTCTTGTCTAATCAGGGAAGTTAAGTCCTCCTTGAACATTCGAGAAAGTTTCTAGTGAACTCTGAGCTAAGCTGGCAAACCCAAAACTTTAAGTCTAGTATCGACAGTAGTAGACCTAGTTAACGTCTGGTCTAGGCCTTTACTGCTGTAGGTATTATTCCAATGCGCAGAGCCTATTGGGATGATAGGAACTACACTACATGGCGCCCAACGCGTTTGGAAAGGGCGATAAAACTAACGTAAGACATTTAGAGTAACTCAGTCGGGCTTTCTCACTCAGACCCCTTTTCCCACAATACTCCAAAGACGTCTGGAGTGGGTGAAAGGTTATATCCGCCAGACCTCGCAGGAGGGAACTCCTATGTATGGTTCTTGGTATAGTCAACGTTGAAGGATAAACAGTTCCAAAATATTGTGCATCTAATCTAATCTTCGTTTCCACAAGAAACCTGATCTGCAAACAAACAAAATAACCATCCTGTCAGTAACATGTCAGACAATGAGGATGAAAGAGAGGCAGTTAGATTAGCAACTGAACTCGCAGGAGCTGATGCTACCATGCAAGCAGCAGACGGGGATATAATACTCATCCCGGTCATCAAAAGGAAATCTATAACTTTAAAACTTATAGAAAATGGACTGACACCTAGAGGTGGCACAGTCATATTCGTAATTGAGGCACACGAATATCGGCAGACAGAGGTATACTATTCATGGATACATTTTCCAGCAGCAAATGCTGTAACAAAGTACTTCCACTATTACAAAATAGAGGAACCTCCTAATGAGTACACTCCTTTCGAGGAGGTGGAAGTACCACTCAAATTTCAAGAGCATTTGCTCTTATTTGATGGCGCCCTAAAACATAATAATCACATCACCAGGCTCGGTCCTTTAGGTAGACCAGGAGCAACGTGGCCGGTCCTAGCCGGATACACACCACATCCAGACATCAATGAGATGCCAGCAGCAGAGCTGTTAACACAGCTAAAACAATTAATAAAAATACACAGACAATTAGTCCAATATGTGATGCGGACTTCAACAATTCAGCCAGCGATTAAACTCCCACAGCTGACCTGTCACCAGGGGAACACAAATAAAATTACACCACAGAACATCCAGTCCTGCCTAGGTAAAGTACCGGCTAAACGGGAACAAATACCATTCTGGTTGGCACAGAAAATCACCCAAATAGAGGCGGTGTTTCCAGACACCACCCCGTTAGAAAAACACAGGATTCTGACTATCTGTCTCCCAATGGGAATCGCACCACACATAGAGGACTGTGACACTTGGGGTACAGTCTTTGCTTCCATCTACACAAAAACGCACGGTGTTCCATCCATTTCGGTAATACCAGATGTGCTAAAACAAATTCAAGATGAATATGGTCCTGAACCCGCTTTAACTCTTGGTATGAAATTACTGAAAGACTTCAAGCAGGTCTCGGCTATACTATTAGCCAACATAAAAGGAGAAGCAGCAAACGTGGCGATCCGCCAGAGGTTAAAAGAGACAGATATAGCAGACCAACCAGCTGAAATTGCCAGAATCATAGAAAAATCCTATGAGGAACTAGGTAGAGATAGTTTAGGTGGAATACCAGTAAAACCGCAACTGATTGAAAGTCCTGAAAAAATATTTTTTAATAATAATTCTACATCACCAAAAAAGAACTGGGATGGAAACAAACAATCCAATCCTAAAGAAAAGAAATTCCAGTCCCGAGGAAGGTCTCCTAGGCGAAGAGAAAAATCTCCGAACCAGAGACACAGGTCACCTCAGAGTGACCCCTCTGGGAAAAGATATAACCTTAGAAATAGGGATAATATTAAAAAGCCTGATAGATATCAAGACATTGATACACGTCCCTCTCAATCTTTTCAGGCTTCCTCGCAGAAATCGGAAAGAAGAGGACGATCAGAACAAAGAGAAGAGCACGCCAAGTCCAAAGACAAGGAACCTGCTCAACTAAAAAAGAAATTACAATTTCCAAAAAAGAAGGTAGCCAGTATCAAGGTAGTTAACAATGCCGAGAATACTGAGGACACAACTGAAAAACGGAGAGTGGGCTCAGACAATGCTAGACAGTGCAGCAGAAGTGAGCATAGCTCGCAAAGTCCTTATGAATCATCTGGAGACAGTGGACACGAATGAATATCTTCAAGTGGAAACTGCGGACACCAGAGTTAGCAAACCTCACAAAATATACGAAATAACATTGCGTATAGAGGGGGATAAGACTAGGAAAATAAGGGGACTATTTTGGGATAATCTCTCCAAGGGCTATGACATCCTTCTAGCTGAAAAAGACTGGCCACCAGAGTTTGTCAGGGAGTGCCCTCATGGCGAAGAAATAATTATGCCTGCCTTCTCAAATCAAATTCCAATTCATAAAAAATACACACTTGCTAGAAAGTGGGCAGTGGCTCTAGCTCCTGCTTTATATAAAAATCACGTGGGATGGGATGAGGATTCTCCTCCTCACAAAATCCAGTTAAAATCACAACCAACTGCACAAAGGCAGTACCCAATTAAGCAAGAAGCTAAAAAACAGGTAAATGAAATACTAGATCAGCTAGAATACCAGGGGGTGATTGAAACTTGCACCTCACAAATGAACAACCCTTTGTTTCCGGTCTCCAAACCAGACAATTCATATCGTCTAGTTTTGGATTACTGACACCTTAAAACATGTTGCAAAACTTTTGCAGTACAAAACTCACACAGTGCTGCACTAATGAATAACATAGTGCGCAAAAAATACAAAACAACATTAGACATCTCTAATGGATTCTTTTGTCAAAACATAGCACCAGAGAGCAGATATTTAACTGCGTTCTCAATAAATGGCACTCAAAAACAATTCTGTCGGTTAGCCCAGGGGTACAAGAACAGCCCGGGAGCATTCTCAGCGAGAGTAACAGAATTACTACAAATATATGATGATGAAGCATTATCTTATGTCGATGACATTTACTTAACAGATGATGACTTGGAGACTCACTTGAAGAGAGTGAACACCATAATACTTGGGTTCGCAGCAGAGGGTTACAAATTCAACTTTAAAAAATCCAGAATTGCCCATCTGACAGTCCTGTTCTTAGGATATGAATTATCAAGTGAAGGCAAAAGCCTGGCTGACAATTTCCTAGAAAAATGTGCCGTACTCCAAGCACCTAGAACACTAAAAAACATACAGTCAATTCTAGGCTTCCTAAATTTCAGAAGAACATACATTGCAAATTACGCAGAAAGGGTCAAACCCCTTTATGATCTAATAAAACCAGATTTTAAAAGATCCAATTGGACTCAAATACACACAGAAATTTTGAGATCCCTACAAACAGACATGCTAATTAAAACAAAATTAGAAACACGTGATAACACACGCAATCTTGTGATTCGAGTCATCCCAGGGAGATGCGGATTCACATACCTGACCTCTAATGAGGGAGAAAAGGTACCAATTGCATTCAAATCACACTTGTACACAGAAGCTGAAAAGAAGTTCAGCAGTACAGAAAGAATTGTTCATGCAGTTCAAACCGCAATAGCTACAGAAAAATATCAAGCTGACGGTAGACATATCACAGTCAGAACAGCAGAATCAGCCTTTGAGGCACTAACAACACCGTGTAATTTACCAACAACAACATTGAATCCAAAGTGGATACAATGGGTGAATTCAATCACAACGGACAAAGTATACTATTACCTTGATCCAGAACTAGAAGAGTTGAAAAATCTAGAATATGAAACAATATTCCCTCTGCCAATCGACATTCTGCCTTTACGACATTACGCCTGTGTAATCTATACAGACGGACATGCTCAACCCTCCGTTTGGGGAGAACAAGCATACAACCCCACATGTGAGATTACAAAAGAAGTGTGGCGCGGAGGTAAACTAAAACCTCTATTAACAAAGACACACTCAGTAGAAACTAATTCAGAACAACAAACTGAAATATTAGCTTTGAAAATGGCGCTAGATAATGCGGATCGCGAATTCCCGACACTTATAGTGTCAGATTCATATTACTGCGTCAAATCATATAACAAGGATTTGCAGACATGTACTCAAAATGGTTACAAAGATAACACAGATGCACCAATAAAGCAGAAACTGCTCTGGGAACAAATAGTTCTTTTGAAAAAAGAACTACCAAAGACTCACGTGACACACTCATTGAGTCATCAGCGTGATGGCGTTCACGT
Organism: Lissotriton helveticus; assembly: GCF_964261635.1. Classification (NCBI taxonomy): domain Eukaryota; kingdom Metazoa; phylum Chordata; class Amphibia; order Caudata; family Salamandridae; genus Lissotriton; species Lissotriton helveticus. Next base: position 1,111,576,204 of record NC_136071.1, read on the forward strand.
TGCAGGGAATTCATTGGCTGAGACAGCCACAGCGGTAGCAACTAAATCGGCTTCCGTAGTTCGAAAAAAGCATACATTAAAATACATTGACGGTGAAACAGTGCTGGCGGTGAAAACGTCATCAAAAGGCGACTGCTCAGCGTTACCGATCAACTATCCACTCAATTATACATACATAATTGATGCAAACTCCGTCCCTTTTGCTCGAATCCCTGGAGTGGGGGATAGAGTGATTCCAAACATGGACAGGAGAAACTTGTTAATCGCAGATGCACATATGGGCGAGGGTCTCAGACACCTCAAACTAAAAGATTCTCTGGAAGAATTACAATCACGGTACTGGTGGCCAGGCATGAGCCTGCGTCACACCATGTTTGTAAAAAACTGCCCAAACTGCAACAGAGTTCGCAGTGGGGAGAGAAACAGTTTAATACCTCGTCGGTTTACTCCAGTAAAAATCAGAAGTAAAAAGGAAGGGTTGCGATTAACATATACAGGCTAAGTTCCACTTATAATGTAGATCACCAGCACTCGGCTGACGTCTGGACTGCTATACAAAGATTTGCGAGTCTAAATGGCATATACGCTAAGAGCATGCTACGTTTGACCATTGTCTCCACTCTAGCCCTCAAGCCTGAGGGGAAACATGACCAAATGAGCATAGCCCAGCGGGAATCTTCTCACTTCCTTCCTGAGGGTACGGGATGGTGTAAAGAAAAAACCAAGGCATAAAGCAATCTATAGCGGAAAGGATATTAGGTTCGGGAGCTGGGTGGGTCAAACATCTAATAAGTGTCCAACGTAGTCTCAATAACTTGCCAAGAAATTCTCTGAAGGGATTCAGTGCGTACGAATTATTATTTGGAACTAGGATGATGATCTCTGACATTGATAGTCAGACTTCAGTGGTGAAAGAAAAAAGCTTTGATATCAAAGACCGTTTGGCTATTTTGCAGGACTTAAACAAAACAAGAAAAGACCTGAGCAACATAAAGTTGAAACAACAGCCAACAACCACTGAAGAACTACCACCTGTCCCAGCAAGACCTGTCTGGATTCCAAAAGTCGGGGATCTAGTCAGGGAGAAGATCGCGGTAAAGAAGGAATTTGGGCCTTCTTACAGAAAAGCAGTTCCTGTCTTGTCTGTCAACGGGACAAGATCAGTTGTACTACCGCCACTTGCTGGTAAAAAGGAGAACCGAGTTGTATCCATCGACCTGGTAAAACCACAATCATGTGGCCGATAACAAACAGTAGGCCAAGTGGACTCCCAATAAGTAGCAGAACACCAAGGTTTGCTACCAGTACAGAGGTCCTAACAAAAAGGCTCATCACATTCGAAACGCCTACAGAAGAACAACATGGACTATGCAACAATGCAATAGAACTAAGACCTCTGAAATCCCAAATAAAAACATTTAGCAGAGACACACCAATCTATACTGAAGTACCAAACGAAAATGCAAGAAACAGTAATCCTGAACCAATTGGAACAATTGACAGAACTGCATCCGGCTACTTCATAAACTTCGATGATTCCTCTGAAGGCTTCAGTGAATCAAAGACACAGCCATCATCAAAAACCTTTAAAGATAAAGCTAAAGAACTTTTGAAACAACTGAAAGAAACATATCTGATTTCTCCATGGATTGAATTTTGGGTGGGTTTTGGTGCATTTATCCTCATACTATGGCTCATCATGATACTAACTTTGGGACGCTTCATTGAGGGAAAATATGCTAAAATGGACACAGCAAGTCAGAAAATCAACTTGATCCTCAAACCACACACATCTTCACACGTCGAGAAAAGAGAACTTTCTTCAGCCAACTTCACAGCCAATCCGATACCTGGTGGGGTAGCTTGGGACAACACTGACTATGAAATTTATGGTCCGGTCGAGATCCTGAAATATCCACACCAAATTAAGATCTCCTTGAGTGACTTTGTAAAACCAAACTCATTTGCTGATGATTGGGACTTCGAAAGCATTAATAATATGATGTCTGACTTAGTAATGTCTGCTAAATTTACCAAACATGATTATTTGCAGGGTTCTACAAATTATGATAGTATGTACTGTTATAACCACTATGGTAACCATTTTTTACATAGATCTGCACAACCTAGAAATGTTTTAAATTATAATCAATGGGAACATTGTGCAACACCTCCAAAAGGGAGCTCAAGAACCGTTTACGACAAATACTCATATTTTTCAGGTTTTAACACAAGTAATGCTGAAACATTTTATTTTAAATTGTCAAACAAAACAGGGACCAAGACCATGATAACCAACACAAAATTGTTATATTCAGACTCATTCTTTGAAAAAATGAATACTTTTGGTTTTGATTATTGGGACAAAAATGTTGAATTGAAAAGTGTTTGGGGTACCAAAGAATGGCAAGTACAGGGTATAGAAGCTTTGTTTAGAGCCTGCATGATCCCAGAACAAATGATATTTTTAAATGACACTGTTCAACAAACCACCTGTCTTGGCCTAGCCAAAATCAAAGATTTAATTAAACCGTCTATTCCAAAGCCAACAATGTTTAGCAACACTTCTACAGATGAAGAGATAGACGTAAACCATATATTAAACCAAAACAGAACACATCCTGATTGGAAACAGTGGTTGATCTGGCCCACAGATACTAATACCTGTCAAGACAGATTCCTGAACAAAACACAGGGGTTCAAAATGACCAGGCCAGACCCTAGATATCCTCAAAGACATCACCCAGGGATAATAACCACCTACAGTGTGGGCAAATTATGCCTTCAATGGCTACAAACTTCCACACTGGCAGAAATTAAGCAACACCTAACTTTACTTACTGATGGTGCTGACTTGCGTGATTTCACTTTGGGACCACGCAAACAGCGTCAAAAGCGTTTCATAGCAGCCTCTGTATATGCAGCATACAATGAGGCCTGGAAGGTTACTCAAATTGAGACAGCAGAGAGAATACGGGAAATTGACCGTATTAATTTGGAAAAATCACTTTCTGTAGTGGACAATGGGTTAATGACTCTGTCCTCCAGAATTTTTTCTTTGGACAGCATTGTGTCTTCAGCAATCGACATATTATTGCAAGACTTACTGTTATTACAACACGGTCAGTCTCAATTACGTTCTATTGTACAGCTTGGCTGGACGTTACAAAATCTGCGTTCAGGCTATGTGCCTTGGCGTTTAATCAACACAACGTCACTATTCTATATCTTTAACCTTACTGATAGACAAATCAGTATGGCCCAGAAGGGTGCTGATTATACAATCCTGAGCATTGAGAAACTTGAGAGATTACCAATGACAATGTCAGAACGACCTGTCAGTGAATGGATAATACATGGGATAATAAATATTCCAATCTCAACCTTCAGGTTTCAATACTGCCAAAAATATATACAGGCTGGCATGTACGAGAAATTGGGAAAGGGGTACCTTAAAACAACATGGAACCTGCCCTATTCACATGCATGTGTCAGTAATAAAGGACAGAAAGTGTTTCTTAGTGGCAATAATTGTGCGATGTCACTAAGCGGCACGTTTCTGTGTAACGGAATTAGTTTGCATGGAGCCTGTGAAGGGAATTCATACAACCTTTCATGTCACCAGCAAGGCGCACCTGCAACAGAAATAGAACCATTCTTTCAAAGACTCTATAATGGGAGTTACATTCTTATTGTAGACCGCAAATGTTGTAGTCTTATGCCCGGGACTCCTTATCTAGTAACTACGACTGCGAAGGTCAAGTGCTGAGGACGCTCACTGTTCCCCAGCTCCTTCCCAGACAGGGAGGCAAGGGCATGGCCCGATTTGAAAATTACTTCTATTCGAATAGATACTTTAAGCAGAATGAAAACAGTGCTTCTTCAGACGCCTACCAGGCTCTCGTCATCAAAAGAAACGTATGATCTACAAGTCGCAAGGACGACTGCAGAGATACATACATTATTATCAACTAATTCCCCCGTACATTTCGCGGAAATCCTGAATGAAATCTTAAATATTTCTGATACCAATGGGGTCTCAAAGGTATTTAAGACAGTATTTTCGATGGCATTAACACCATTCAAAGCCATACTGGGTATTTTTCCAGATTTCGTCCATTCGATTTTTGGCGGACTTCCCCTGATCCTGGGACTAATTGCAGGAATCCTATTCTTAGTCCTTATTTTTCGTTATGGCAACCCATGTCACAGACAAAACTCTTGCGACAAGGGAAGAAACAATCCTAGCCATTGGATACCGGGACCGGATATCAAAAATCCTGGGACTCTCCCGGCTTAGAGACCTGAACATGACTTGGTTTCTATCATTTCGACCAATGTGGCAAAGATGTGTTTTACCTGTATTGAGGTGTCTGCTATGCGGAGAAGAATGCGTGTTAGACACCTGTCTAACGCTACAATCGGATGCGCCAATGGATGCAGAAACATTGTTGAGCCCGATCAAGGTTCATGCTTTGTGCTGCCCTCAAAGGCTACCAATCCTGATGACGGCATTCGTGGAAGCTTCACCACTACGATTGATGGGTAGTGAAGTTCAAGATGAAAGCAGCATCGAACAGGTACGACCTTCTGTCAGTAATGCATATCAGAATGTCAATGGAGACAATCATGCGCAAGAATGCATGATTACACCTATTTCCGAGTTAGTGGAACTTTCCCAGGAAGCTGTTGACAGTTTTTTCGAAAGCCTAAATGATATGATGTTCTCACCAGAGCAGAAATAGAGACTTTTGAGCAAGCTCGCACACGGCGTTCCCTGAATTCGGCCTTCAACTTCAAAAATAAAGTCACATGAACAGATTTTCCCTCCAGTTCACGGACAGCAATTTTTCAGCAGCCCCAAATATTTTTGCATATTTTTCGGGACACTATCTTCTGCTTAAAGTAAGAACTATTCTTAAAGAACTAAGGTTTCTAAATTTTAGATAGCTTATAGACATTAGCTGCCCGCTGATACGTTCATAAATATTTTATTCTGTGATGGAATGGTCTCGAACCTTTTTTCTGTATTAAGAAGCCATTTCATGTGTAATTCTCATATACCAAATAAGCAATAATGTATACAAATGCGTGATTACTTTAGCATTATTCCATAGCTTGAGTGCATACAATACATATGTCTGCAATTTTTCCGTATATTTGAAAAATTTCGAAATGCATTTATGTATTTTGGGGTGGTAAGGTATACACTATACTCTATAGTATGTTGTACTATGTTATACTATTCATAGATTAGTAAATATGTACATAGTTAGCGTGGAGTGGGTGTGATGTATTCCTATAGGTTCTGAACCGATCCCCCTATTCCTGACCCTATTCTGGTTAGTAAACTAACAAGTTAACTAGTAATCAGCCCATGAGGCAGAAAATCCCCATGATGCAGATACCGTTATCTGACGCAGTCACACTACGGCACAGGAACGTGTTATCTGATTAGGTCATAACGCTTGCGATCTAATTAGACAAGCGATATTCCTCCAGCCCCTGATAAGGCATACGGAGTTCTCATAACAAATCAAACCTATGACAACCTGGGCAAAACCCTGCGGCCATTGTTTTGATTTCACCGAGAACTTCATTAAAAGAATGTGCTAACGAGCAAGTCGTATGACATCCTTATTGACGTATCTATGTCCATCCTTACGTCAATCTCGGCACCTTAAAGGTATAAATATTACCGATCTTGCCCTATGCAAACACACGCGTGGTGACGAGACGGAGCAGCCATACTTGCCGAAGCCAAGAGCAGAGCAGACCCCGCTGGCAGCAGCCCCGCCTTCCTGACGCGCTGAGAGACGCGCTGACTTCTCCTGCCGAGAATTCCAGCCCCGGCGTTTCTGGGTAGCCCTCGCAGGCAGCCTGGAATATCGAGACCAGAGAGAGAGATACCATTCCTCATTCATCCTAACTTCCAGGTACAGAACTGAATAACCCCTCACAGAGAATTCTTTAGTTATTCGCTTGGCAAAAACAAACTTAACTTAAACTGAAACTTTCTATTCCCGCCCACGTATTAGACTTAGGTCAGGTACACGGGGTAGGCGTATCTAGAAACACCAGTTGAGTACGTTTAGTCAAATGTATATGTGTATGTAATATATTTTATTCATTTTAAACATCTTATGGCTTAGAAACCATATCAATCTTTTTACAGTATTATTTTATACTTCTGCTTCTAATGTATGCACTTTACTTAACTATAAGTATTGCAATAATATCGATCCATTTCTCTTGTATGAGAAAAGAGACTGATCAATAAATAACACCTTTTTATTGAACACGCCCGTCTCTTCCTTTTCTCTACAATCTGATGAGACTAAGAATGCACGTACTGACTGAGTAAAATAAATTGCCTTTTGTTCACACGACTCTCGAGATATACTCTTGATTAGGGGAGAGCAAAGTTGTCATGTTCTATGGTTGTCAGAAACTAAATCCCTTCTTGTCTAATCAGGGAAGTTAAGTCCTCCTTGAACATTCGAGAACGTTTCTAGTGAACTCTGAGCTAAGCTGGCAAACCCAAAACTTTAAGTCTAGTATCGACAGTAGTAGACCTAGTTAACGTCTGGTCTAGGCCTTTACTGCTGTAGGTATTATTCCAATCCGCAGAGCCTATTGGGATGATAGGAACTACACTACAGTGCCATTCTGGGGTCTGGCTCCAAGTCGGCACTGATAATGATTCCAAGCTCCTGGATGATCAGCTTTTCTCCTTTGTGTCTTCACAAGCCAAAAGATCGAATCGGCAATCCACATGGAAAGTCTAAATCAAGAAGCAGGTTTTAAATTGTAAATTTTAATTAAGAATATATCTCAGGCGAAAGCTCTCGCGGTGAAAAATTCTTGATACCAAGTGAGGACATGCCCACAGAGCACACTGTAAGTAACCCAGTCACATAAACCTGGCAGTGACCTCATGACCGCTCACTGGAAAAAACAATGAAGAAAGGCTTAAGATTTTGCTCATATTATTCAATTTAATGCTGTTGTTTTCAACATTCCTTATAATTTATTCTGTCCAAAAAACTATTGCACACCCACAAAATCCCTGCCCGAATGGTAGGCAACCCTGACTCCGCGGTTTTTCAAGATGGCATTTTGGATTCTGAGAGAGGCCAAGAAGAATATGATGTTAACCTCACTACTGTGTGAGTGAGATTTGACTTTGAGAATCTATAAGTGTAAATACAGTAAAGAGCAATCGGAATATGTGGGTCACAGAATAAGCTAAGATGGCATTAAACTAAAGAAGACCCTTGTTAAGACTATTTTTTAAGCACCACTCTACAGTCCAAAAACAAAACGCATATATTTTCTCAGGTTAAATGAGTTCTTGACTTGTATGTTAAAAAACATGGTTTACACCAAGATGTTGCCCATGACGATCTTAAACAGGAAAGCATCATGCTTAAAAACATTTGTAATAGGAGAAAAATGCATTGAGTTTATGGATGCAAGGAATTGTGAGATCCATTCAGTTCTCAAACAGCGTGAGATTGGTAAGAAAGGGAATTTTGCATGTGGTTACAGGAAATTGAGGCCGTCTGAGTGAAACTACTCTGTAAAAGAAAAGGAGAAGGACTTTGTGTGTGTTTGGGCGACCAAACGCTTCAGAAGATTTCTGCGGGGCACAAAATTTGTTTTGCAAACAGACCTCAAACCTTTGGTCAATATGCTGTTACTTGCTGTGGGTGTCCATGAACAGCAAGGTGATCCAGACCAGCATTGAAATTTCAACCATTTCAGTACAAAGTGGAATACTTTCTCCGGGAAACGTGCTCATGTTATGCCCAGACTACCATCACCAGAGAATTCTGATAGTGGCAAAGGTTTTAAGGAGTGCAAGGACAAGCTACAGAATATTATTGGTGGCCTTCAAGGGTACTTTGTTGGTCAAATAGATCATGGAGTGTGGAGCGTGTGCTTACAGCAATATGTCTACATAGGATTGTATGGTGGAGGCTCAGTCACTTACACTTCCAGGTGGCCCTTTGAAGAAGATGTACTTAAAGGTTATTGGCCTTTTTGCTGTAGATCTGATAGAGCGCGCGGGTCACCCAACCAATAATTTCGCCACTTCTGGCTTCGGGCCCATATATTTCAAATCACCATATACATTGATCAGATGACCTCACGCTCTGCTATCAGGTATTTGTGAGTTCCTTTCGTTATTCTTCAGCGTACCCGACTTACCATCCACCGACACGGGTACCTATGACCACAATGGATCAGGGAGCTAGCTGTAAAAGGAAAGGCAGCAAAATTACAAACCCAACAAAATAATATTCAATACCTTTTGTAAAATGACCACGGACAACTGGAAGTTTTAAAGTCTTTATCTAATTTAGTAAAATTCAGAAATCATCAAATTCACAGTAATTAAGCAATCGATAATCAGAAGAACAGAAAGTACATAGCTGAATAGCAAATAAGTCAGTGCAACCATTTATAAACTAATGGAACCCAGGACACACTTAAAATGCAGGATCAGGAATTAGAACGTTTAAGATGAATCACTAAAGATGGGATAGGCTTTGATTAGGACTGGTATTCTAGATTTATTTCAGAGAAAATGAGACAGGAGTTCGGGACATTTATATCTATAGGAGAGTCTATGGAGAGAGACACGCTATGCTTTAAGGCAAAAGTTCTTTAGACAGTTTAAGTACGGTGGTTCTAGACCATATCAGGAAATGACAAACTGCAATGCAAAATATAATTTCTAACAGATAGGATAACATAGGAACACGTTATGGAACAAATGCAAAATGACTTTATGATTCAATGGTTGCAGAAAAAAGCATGGAAAATTAACATATGCAAAGATATGTCTTTATTAAAGCAAAAGACAGAAATATAGGAAGGTGCAGTTTCAGGAGATTTTTGAGCAATATTTACCTAGACTGGTGTGGAAACCAAACCCTGGCCACGGGTCAGTTAAGGACAGGAAACCCTCAAGGAAGGATACCCCTCAAAGGACAGCAGGTGCAGAATGGACACCCAGGACAGGACAGGAAACCCTCAGATTAGGAATCAGGACAGGACCTCTCGGACAGGACCCTTCAGGACAGGACCAGCACCCGCAGTTCGGAAGCAACGCCTGCGCTCCACCCTCTCTGCAGCTATCGATCAAGACCCCGATTGGGTCAGCGAACTCCCAGTAAAGTGCTCCGCCAGCACTTTAAGGTTTAGTAAAACCTTAGTCTATGGTCAATTTCGGACAGAGTGCTCCGCAGTACTCTGTATCTTCAGTCACCTATTGAGTGCGTTGGGTCAGTGACAGGTCAGCTAAACCAGACAAGTCGGACGACTTCCCTAGGTAAACCCAGGGTAGTTATACTGTTTTGGGACGGTGTACCACCCCCCAATGTTGCAAAGTGTCAGAATCCCTCAATTTGGATTGGTCCTAAGGTAGGCTTTGGGTAACACACCAATCAGAAGAGATTATTTGGAGGCCTAATTTACATCTCTGGGTACCGCCTAGCAAGATTGGGGTTCCCATGAGAAAGCCGCACAGAATACAATGAAGAGAATACATTTTAGTAACAATTGAACATAATCATGATGCTTCGGCTGGGTGAGGTGTCCCTTTCCCAGGGTGGCTCTGGCATCCACCTTCTTTGGCCTGAGTTCAATGCCATAGCAGCTTCTGGCGAGTTTGCGCAGAAGTACCCTCCAAGATGGACTCCCCAGCCCAGCACCCCTCCGAGTCGAGGATACATGAAAAGTAAGCGAAAACAAATTAATACATAGAAATAAATGTATGTAAACACATCATTGGTCTTGTACTTCAAACTTATCATTATAAAAATATACTATGCAGTTTAAATGTTAGCAACATATACACGCTCACAAGAGCATTACCACGTTATTCACGAAAGCTGTGTATTACGCATGCGCACCCTTTCCCTCCAAAACTTATAACTACGTCAAGTCACGTGAGTGTGACTGACGCATGCGCAGAAGCACTTTTCAAGCGGCGGCCATGTTTTAGAGACATTGTTTAGTTGTATTAGAAATACACGTATGCAAGCTTCCTCTACCTTGTTCGAATATGAAAATAAAAGATTAGTAAGACGTACAATTTATTAATTGATTACAGACGGGCGAGGTTCTTGACTCGAGCAAGTCGCGATGCGAAGCTTGCTCTATCAATCCCCTCTTTGATGATATTTACTATCATCAGAAAAATAATAGAACCAGATGCCAACTTCTCACACCTTATACATCTCTATCTCTTCCAGCAACCAATTTAGCTTCTCTTTTTCATTTTTGGTAGGGTGAGAATTTTTCACCTTTTTGTATATCTGATTATTCATTTCCTCTAATTCAAGCTCATCCACACTTCGTTTCACTCCTCTGGCATTCACTTGATGCTTTCCGGTGTGTTTACGACACTTGCAACAGACAAATATGAAAAATAGGATAAGACCTATAATTCCAATTGGCATCAGTACCTTAAACAATAAGCTTTTACCTAAGCTAGCAAACCAATGACCTACATTTGAGAGACCATCTACCAGTCTCTTCCAGGCACTGTCAACCTCGAGTGGTTTGAGTTCCCTTTCCAAATTAGTAATGTTTTTCACATATCTTTTGAGCTGCACACTTTTGTTCGGAATATAAGTGCAACAATGTTGCGCCTTCAACATCCGGCAGACTCCGCCCTCTTTTGCTAATAAGGTGTCAAGAGCAAGTCTGTTCTGCAAAACCATTGATCTGATCGCAACCATTTCGGTATTGACCAGCAGAAATCCATGAGCTGTGTCAGCAGACAACACATCCACTATAGTGGACAATTTGCAAATTCTGTGAGTGTTCAGAACCACTCCCACTCCAGGTATCAGTGCACTGAAAATACTACCCATTATTTCACCTACGCTTTCTCTTTTACTACGCACTAAGCCATTAGTATTTTCACTGCTTCCAGCAACTTTGTTCACATGGTATATTTTCGGGAAGACAATGCCAAAATAGCAGCTTCTATACCAGTGATCCGGCAATTTGAAATAAGCCTTGTCTCCACATATATAATAGATTCCAGGAAACACAGGCTCTGACCCATTTTTGAAACCCCAACCTCCAATTACCTTGTAATTATGTTCACATTCACTGGAACCAATGAAAATGTTATTATAATAGCTAGTCTTCTCGCGGTGAAGACATAGCTTTCCTTTCTTTTCAAAATCCAGCAACAGAGCAGGACCCGCTGCACCATTTGAGGTGCCTTCCATGTTCTCAGCCCATTTTGGCCTTTTCTGTGTTTCGTCATCTGCCTTTCTTTTTATTTTTATTCTCCTCTTCTCTGCCATGTTCAGGAACATCTTTTCCTGCTCACGCAAAGAACAGGTCAAGTTATCTCTGTGTGCGTCACCTATGTCTATATTACCTATAGTCGGAAAGTATTCGCCCATATAGCGAGTAACGTCACTTTTAGTATGTACAGGATTTAAGTTCCCACGTATAGGGAGTTCAGAAAAGATCACGTCATTGTTTGAGTAATAGTACTGTAACGGTCCTCTTTTGTAAAATAAGCTTGCTAAAATGCTACAGGATATTCCATAGGTCAGGGGCAGGTGATGGTATGTCACGCCTTCAGCCACAGAAGTAGGTAGCTTCATGCAGACATAGCAATCTTCAATTTCCATAGTCTCTACATAGTGTATTAACAAGTTTGCGAAAACATTTAAATGTGTTTTATTCTTTACTCCATGATAATGTAGTCCTCCCTCATCTGATGCTTCTAGGTCTCGTTTTGTTTGTCTGAGTGCTTTCTCATGTCTTGCTACACTTTGTGTTGTTAGTTCTTCAGTCTCAGTATTTACAATCTCAGTAGGGTCAATATTAGTATTTTTGCTCACCGCAAAAGGAATGAAAACTGTTAGTCCTATCCAAAGTAATATTACTATAACTATACTACATACACATACCTTGCAGCATGTTTTGCAACGACTGCAACTAGGTCTACCATTCACGTTTGAATCAGACATTTTGGCTCAGAAGAAGTTTCTCGACCCCTCTTTGTGTCTTTACACCAGTAGCTTACTTTGTGCAAATTCACGGTGGCTCGTCTTCTTCTTCGGCAGAGTACTCAGCGACTGGTTCTCCGTCGCTTTCGTCAGTTATATCAAGGTCTTCAAATTCCTCCAAAACGAGCGTCCATTCAGGAGACTTGTACTTTTTGTTTTGTCTTTTTATTCGATCGCTCCTTCTTTTGGAAGTGTCTTCTGGTTGTTCTACTATGCGAGCACTTCTCCTTTCTTCTGCACGTTTTTCTTCTACCGTTTTTATTCTCAGTCTCAATTTCTTTATGTATCCAGGCTCAATGTGCTTTCTTTTCTTAAGTCTTTTAGTTGGCACTGAGACTTCGTTCTCTTCTCTTGTCCTTTTATTTTCATTAGTTTGTGGCAATTCTGCTTCTTCTATTTCCCTTCCTGTCTCACTAGTTCCAGGACTTGCATCTTTTTGTTCTGCCTGGTTACTAATCTGGCCTTGTTCAGGAGAATTTTGTTTTTGCTTTTCAAATGTCTCTGTTTCTGTTTCCTGAACACTTTCTCCTAACCCTATCTGATCCTGCTCGAGCACTTCGATCTCTTTACTAGGTCTAATCTGTCCCTTTTCGATATCAGGAGTCAGTGGAGGAGTATCGATCACTTGTTCTGTCCCTGTCTGACCTTCTCCTTCCTCAGTTTTGATGTGAATCTCAATACCCTGAGGTTCTTCGCCTGTGCCTTGCTTTTCCTCTCTATTCCACTCTCTACCTTTCAGAATTCGTTCGCTTGTTCTGATGGGGTCTTCGGTAAGGTCAATCAATGGTATCCACTCATCTGGCCATATGCTTGTCAGCTCGTCATCAGCTACTTCTGGACCAACTTTTGGGAACCCTTCAGCAGTCTGGACTCTTGGTAGCTCTTCATCAACTACTCCTGGACCAACGTCTGCGGACCCCTCAGCTTGACTGGTACCGGGCTGTGCGTTGTCAGTTACTTCTGGTCTTGCTTCTGCAGGCCCCTATGCTGGACCGTCTTCTTCTCCAGGCTCTTTGTCGGGTTGTACCTTCTGGGTGTGGCTGGCGTGGATCCAATGGTCCCAGGCAGCTCGACCGAGTGTGCTTCTTTATTTTGACCCAGTCTCCGGGAACCAGTTTGTGGAGAGGAGTCGTTGGATTGGCGACGGCGTCTTCTCCGATCTGGCGAGAGATATAACGCACTTGGTCACCTAATCTCTTGCAGTATTCAAGCACCAAATCATCAGTAATACTCAACAGTTTGCTTCCTGGTACCCATGCTTGTCTCATTACTCTTCCCATCAAGATTTCATGAGGGCTCAGGCCTGTCTTTCGGTCTGGAATACTTCGGAGTCCCATCAGAACCAGAGGCAGGGCCTTCACCCAGGTCATGCCAGATGCATCACACAATTTCGCTAATCTTGTTTTGATAGTCCCGTTTATTTTTTCCACTACTCCAGATGCCTCTGGACGATATGCACAGTGGAGTTTTTGCGAGATCCCAAATGCCTTACAGAGTTGGTCGATTACCTCATTCTGAAAATGTCGGCCTTTATCTGATTCAATAGTGACTGGAACCCCGAATCTAGGTATCAGTTCTTTCAGTAAACACTTGGCTACTGTCAGTGCGTCACTTTGGGGAGTAGGGTAAGCTTCCACCCACTTTGAGAATAGGCAGACAATGACAAGGACATAACGCTTCCCTTCACAACGTGGCATGGTGATGAAATCAACTTGTACTCTTACAAAGGGACCCGCTGACCTCCCAATTTTCCCTAGTTCCACCATTGTTCTCTCGCCTGGGTTCATCTTTTGACATGACAGGCACCTCTGGCAGAGGGACTCTGCTACTTTCCTGAACTTTTTGCTATACCAAGTCTGTTGGAATACCAGAATCATGGCGTCCCTACCGATGTGTGATCCCTCATGTATCAATCTCGCCATTGTGCCAAGCAAGTGTCTGGGTAACACAGGCATACCATTTGGGCCCAAGATGACACCATCCTCATGCCTTGGTCTACACCCGTCTTCCTTCCACTTCTCTCTCTCCTGCCAGGGTGCCGCCTGCTGCCATTCTCTCACTTCATCCCATGTAGGCACTTCTTCAAACACTCGAAGTTGGCAGCTGTTTCCGGGCCCCCCCCGTTTTGGATTTATGATCAATCGATCCCTGGCGCATAATTGTGCCACTCGATCAGCAAAATCATTTCCCAAAGATACACGGTCAAAGTCCTTCTTATGGGCAACACACTTGACCACTGCCAGTTCCTTTGGTAACTGGATTGCCTCTAAAAGGTCTTGAACAACTTTTCCATTTCGAATAGGGGTACCTGATGAGGTCAGGAACTCCCTCTGTAGCCATAATTGGCCAAAGTCATGCACAATCCCAAAACAGTACTGACTGTCAGTATACACTGTTAGGCGTACGTTTTTCCCCAATTTGCAAGCTTTTATCATAGCGATCAATTCGGCTACTTGTGCAGACTTTACTTCAAATAAATAACCTGCCTCTTCAATTTTTGTTAAGGAGACTATCGCATAGGCAGCACTCAGGCCTCCTTGTTCATGTCTTAGGCATGAACCATCCACAAATAATTCCAGGTCATGTTTAGGCAAAGGTGTTTCTTTAATGTCTGGGCGTGGCTTTGTGCTAAATTCTGTTAAATCAATGCAGTTGTGCTCCTCTTCCTCCCCATTTTCCATATTCATTGAGTCAGGAAGCAGAGTAGCGGGGTTCAGAATGTTGCACCTGACAATGTTTATATTCGCCGCACCCACGAGAATCCTCTCGTATTTAGTCAGCCGACTAGGGGTGAGATACTGAGTTTTCGTTCTTGTTAACAAAATTACCACTCCATGTGGAACATACACAGTTACAGGATGTCCCATGACAATGGATTCACTCTGCTCTAAACTTGTGCAAGTAGCAGCTACTGCTTTCAGACATCCTGGTAATCCAGCAGCCACTGGATCCAGGGTGGCAGAGAAATATGCCACAGGCCTTCTGGTTGTGCCATGTTCTTGGGTTAGAACTGCCAACGCGCAATTATCGCGAGTGTCACAGAACAGGGCAAATTCCTTGGAATAGTCTGGCATTCCCAACGCAGGGGCTGTACACAGACAATCTCGCAATTTTGTGAAGGCTGTTAAGCTTTCATCATCCCATTCTACGACATCTGGTGTTCCTCTCTTGATCATTTTTATCAAAGGCCTAGCTAGGACTGCAAATCCCACAATCCATTGCCTGCAGTATCCTATTACTCCAAGGAACATTCTGATTTCTTTCTGAGTACAGGGTAACTGCATCTTTTGAATTATTCTTACTCTTTCTGACGTTACTTTCCTGACGCCTTTCTCTATCTGGTGCCCCAGATATTTCACTGATTTTGCACAGAACTGTAATTTTTCAGGGGCCACTTTATGTCCCTTTTCACTCAGGTGATTCAGTAGGGCAATGGTGTCAATCACACAGTCCCTATGACTTTTGGACGCCACCAAGAGGTCGTCAATGTATTGTACCAAGACAGAATTTCCAGGTAAGACCAAAGTTTCCAAGCATTTTTTCAAGATCTGATTAAAGATAGAGGGGCTCTCTGTGTACCCCTGGGGGACCCTGTTCCAGACATACACGTGACTGTTGAAGGCAAATGAGAAAAGAAATTTGCTGTCTGGATGCAAGGGAATGGAAAAGAATGCATGACATAGGTCTATCACAGTGAACCACTCAGCATCCCAGGGAATCTGGTACAGAATCACTGCTGGGTTCGGGACAATTGGGCAGCAAGGAATCACTATCTTGTTTACCTTTCTTAGATCCTGCACTACTCTGTACTTGCCACTAGGCTTTTTGATGCCCATAATCGGTGAGTTGCATGGGCTACTCATTACTTCCTGTATGATGTTTCCCTCTAGCAATTTCTGTATTTCCAGGGCAACCCCTGCTCTCACTTCTGCATTCATTCTGTAGGGTTTAGTATTAGGATATACTGCATTGTCCTTGATGGCTATCTGTATGGGGTCTACGTTTTTCATTAATCCTACATCTTTTCCGGTAAAGTCCCATACCTCGGGCTTCACTGTTTCTTGGAGTTCTTTGGGCAAATCCTGCATAGTCATTCGTTTAATTTCTGAGTCTGGTCTGATTAACATTAATTTATAAATGCCATCTTCATCTGGGGTCTGAATTTCAACACCCTTTGGTGTGCAAAAGATGGTACAGTTCATTTTGCACAGCAAATCACGTCCCAGTAAGTTCACTGGACTGGTGTCACAAACGACAAATCTATGCATTTCTTTAAAGTTTCCAATTGAGATCTCCATGGGCTCGGTAACAGGAGTACTAATCAATTGATTAGATACACCCACTACTTGGATGGCTTCTCCCGAGAGGGGTAGGTTTGGAACGTCCACTGTTCTCACAGTAGAACGGGTAGCGCCAGTGTCCAACAGAAAAGTGACATCATTTCCGTCAACCTTTCCTTCAATGTATGGTCCGGACTGGTCTACCGGCAAGGAGGCGCCAAGTACGCACTCCTCGTCCTCCCCTCTCAGGCCCCGTCAGTACTGGTCATCACAAAGGAAGGTATCGTTTAGTAAATACTGCGAAGTTGCTCTATTTCTGTTCTCATTGCTTTCCCAGACTTCTACGTCATCACCCTGCGTGGATTTTCCCTTAAACACTTGCTTTGGTGCTCGAGGCAACTGAATCGTTTTTACCTGTGGTTGGGTTTTTCTTGGTCTTTCTTTCTGCGTCTGTGGAGTTAAATCAGGTGTTTGGGCGTTATCATCCTGCAGATAAGGACACTCGTTTCGCCAGTGTCCAATTTCCCCGCACTGGTGGCAGGGAAATTTCTTCTTTGCCTACTCCCTGCTCATTTTGGGCCGGGGCTTTCCTCCACCCCCTTCCCCAAGACTTTTGTTCTCATTAGATTTAACCATTTTACTCAATTGTTTTTCCTGCTGTTCTGCGAGCTTCACTTGAGCCCACATAACCTTCTCCTTAAGAGCCTTTTTCTTTTCTGCCATCTCGTCCTCACAGTACTTGGCGTACCGTAGGACCTCATCCATCTTTTTAGTATGCCAACATATTTTGTTATCTTTTATCCACTGACAAATTTCGGGTCTTAAACCATTTACAAACCTGTAAATAAAATGTGTCATATCCTTCATCTCGATGTTGTCTATACCGCTGTATGTTTTGAACACCTGCAACAGCCTTTCATAAAAGGAGTGCACTGTCTCGTCTCTTTCCTGTGTTGTTCTATCTATCTTGGTCCAATCAGTTTCCTTTGCTGGCACCTTTACTTTCAAATGCTGTATTACTTGTTCATATTTTTTCATCACTTCTTTCGATGGATCCCCTGTGTTGCCATCTCTCGGGTATTCCTCACTAGGCCAAGCTATGGCTATTTTACACTCGGTCCACAGATCTACCGGGACCACAATGTCGAAAAACCCATCCAGGTCTTTCCACAGGCATTTTTGCACCTTTACGAACCTTTACACCTGCCGGTACCAGTCTACTGGTTTTTCGCGCAATTCTGGGAAATCGTTAGTAAAGGACACAATATCCTGTCTGGACCATGGAACGTGCACATACTTCCCACCTGGTACTTCGCGCATAGGGCATAACTGCTCTGGTTTTTCAGCTTCTTTTAGCAAAAATTCGGGAGTTGCCTGCCTAGACCTGGCCCATCCTTTTTCTTGGCCCATCTAGCTTTCCACCTTTCCACATCTCCCCATTTCTGCAATACTGACAATAGTTCCTTGACCTGTGCTTTCTTTCCTGAAGCATTCAAGTTTTCCAAATCTTTGTCTGAGAAATCTGCTCTATATGGTTTTTGCAGCGGTTTCGATCTTGAAATATCTATACCCATGCTAGCAGCAGTGTCTGTCAGTTTTTCATGAAGTACTCGGGTATTTCGGGTGAGACTTTTGCAGATAAACAGCATTTCGTCTTCGGAGTAGGTATTTAATCTGTCTAATCCTACGTTTCCTGCCATCAATTCCTCTATTTCTATTCTCAGCTTGTAAAGATCTAAAGGTTTCGTTGGGGACGTTTGCTTTTCCAATTCCTGACTCCATCTTTCGATTTCTTCAGGAGTCACCAATGTGACACTCCTAGTACCCGAGGTCGATTCCATCTGAATTGCCCTCGTACTAAACGTGTGCGGCTTCGGGATCCTTTTCCCAGTCTTTCTAATGGGCAGATCTAGCAGCGAGACCTCCGACTCGCACTCACTGGTCTGATCATCTATAATTAAGGGTTCTGGTCGGGTCGGTGCAATGACAGGGGTAATTAGGGGAGTTTTTGGAGTCCCTTGACGGTCCCCGTACAGCGGAACCACCGGTCCGATTGTTACTGGGATCGTCAAGGCTTCAGGACTTGCATTTAGCTGTGACATTTTCTGTATTATTTCAGCTCGCTGATTCCCCAGCGCTTCTCGCTCTTTCTCTTCTAATAACCTGTCCAAGGAGTTTCCATGTAACACCTGCGGGGTCAGAATGGGAGCATAACTCGGGGCAGTGGGATGAGTCTCACTTGGCCCTCCGCCATAATTAGGCTTCTGAAACAGACTTCCTGTGCCTAGAATTCTCGGATCTTCCTCACTCTGGGGCTGTAGTAACGGCATTCCTGAACCTACGGACCTCACCTCTCCTCCATAAGGGGGACGAGGGAAAAAATCTCCTTCACGTGAATATCCCGTCTCCCCACCCACGGGTCTCCTGGGGTAAATACTTCGGGCTTCTACGGGTCCCAGATTCTCAGTATAAGGAGGAACTATATAATCCCCTCCTACACTTGCGGACCTGACCTCTTCCCTTTGTAGGGGTCTCCGGGGAATATCTCCTGCACTCGAAGGTCGGTGTCCCTCATTATAAGGAGGCGGACTTCTCATGCACATGTCATCTAACAATTCGTCATCTGACTCTCCCAGGGGCCCCCAATGTTTAGTCTTTTCTGTTCTTTTTCCCCCCCAGGAGGATCTTCTGCAGGCATCATGGGAAACAGTCCCTCAACAATCATGCTCTGTCTCCATTGTTTCATCTTTTTATCTCGGGATTCTTGTCTCAGCTTTGGGTAATACTTTGTCAGCCCTTTGTCCATTCGGGGCTTCTCTCTTTGGAAAGCCTCAATCTCCCATTCCTCTAATGCCTCATACTGCGTTAGTCTCGGTCTGGGATGTAATTCATTCATTCAGGTTCTTAAGTTGAACAAGATCCTACCATTAAAGGTACCTTCTAACGGAAAGGCCATTATTCCGTCGTCTTCTGTGTACTTCACCCAATTTTCTAACCATACGCACGTATTGTACCTTCTGTCAAACATCATGAAAGAGGCGGGAGTATTTGGTGGTGGAATAACAATGCCCTCTCTAGTTTTAATCGGCTTCTCCTTTTTGAAGTAATTCTTTACCTTGTTTACAAGGGACATTTTTCGCTTATTTCCGTACATAATATCGTATCTATTAGCTTTCCACTGATCCCTTTCAAACCCTTGGTTTCTTGGATCGGGTCTAGTCTCTGGAGAATACGAGTGCCACATACGATTTCTACGCTTAACTTTGTTTACAAAATTACCTCCAATCAGAATGCGTCTTGCAATTCCGTGCGACCAATGGGTGCACGCGTTCAAATATTTCCGGCCAATGGGTGCGCGGCCTTTTCGCGAGACAGTTCTCACGCTTTCGGCGCTCACCCCTCCTTTACAATTCCAGCCCTGCTACCCGCCCGCTGTTTCTACCAATCCCAGCGCGGCACGGAGTGACGTCAGAGACGCTTCGCGGCTGACTCCCTCCCTTCACAAGGTAACGGAAACTTTCTTTCTTTCTAAAGTGCTTAGTACTTGGTTATTTTACGACGAATACACATTCGCCACAGTGCTCAAGTGTCTAGACAGGAAAGAGTTATTTTACTGCAAGTAAACTACTTCCATTTACTTTTCACACGCTGCGGGTAGATCTCTTCCGCCTACCCTTCACTCTAGCATCAGTGAACCTGTTACTTCCCTAGACCCATCCACTCTTTCCGGGATATATCCGAGTCTAAGGTTTCCCAGCGGACCCCTTTGCTTTCACTCAAGCTCCGATGAGCCTGCTACTCTTCCGATGTGACCCTTGCTAGGTTACGCCACTATTGGAATTTTGCCAATGAACCTCGTTACTAACATTTATTCACACATGCATTCAGAAAAACCCTAGTTAGTGCTTCTGGTTTTCTACTTAACCTGCACCTAACTTTCCTTGAGCCTGCGACCTCAAGGCAATGGATTCTATTCACCACTTGCCTATTCAATTCCCCGGGGAGTTCTGACAACACTGAACAACACGTTTTACGTACGCATGGATTAATACATATAACAATATAAGAACAAGAATAACAATTTTAAAACAATTCATAAATTTCAAAAGCAACACATTTCAAGAGAGTGATCAGTTCCTCGAAACGGCCGCTCTTGTAGCAGCATCAATATACTAGCAGCTACTGACTTGACTTAGCTTTAACTAGTCCTACCTAACCTTTAACTAGTCCCTAACCATCCTCTGCTTACCAGAAAATACTGATAGAGCGCGCGGGTCACCCGACCAATAATTTCGCCACTTCTGGCTTCGGGCCCATATATTTCAAATCACCATATACATTGATCAGATGACCTCACGCTCTGCTATCAGGTATTTGTGAGTTCCTTTTGTTATTCTTCAGCGTACCCGACTTACCATCCACCGACACGGGTACCTATGACCACAATGGATCAGGTAGCTAGCTGTAAAAGGAAAGGCAGCAAAATTACAAACCCAACAGAATAATATTCAATACCTTTTGTAAAATGACCACGGACAACTGGAAGTTTTAAAGTCTTTATCTAATTTAGTAAAATTCAGAAATCATCAAATTCACAGTAATTAAGCAATCGATAATCAGAAGAACAGAAAGTACATAGCTGAATAGCAAATAAGTCAGTGCAACCATTTATAAACTAATGGAACCCAGGACACACTTAAAATGCAGGATCAGGAATTAGAACGTTTAAGATGAATCACTAAAGATGGGATAGGCTTTGATTAGGACTGGTATTCTAGATTTATTTCAGAAATCCCGTTTTGCAAGTCCTTAATACCGATTCCTTAATAATCGCTATTAAGGACTCGCAAAACGGGACAATGATGAATCTGGGGGTTGGTGATGAGGCCTCTGGAAATCCTGTTTTGCTATAAGTGTGTGTTCATTAGAATAGTTTGAGAATGTGTCCTGACTTCAACGAGGGAATACCTTTCCCTAACTCTGCTATTTTGAAACCCTATATTCTCTGAGTTCTTGAGTTGGAATCCTAAATGTTTCCTGCCTCTTTCCCTGAACCTTAACTTGGTTCATCAATGCTGACACCTACCACTCAGAATTTCCCCTTGCCCCTTTTGATGCTTAGTTTAGCTTCGGGAAGCTCCTTTATGGAACCGATCCATGACATTGTGCATACTTTATTCATCATGATATGCCTTTTCATCTATATAATATACGATTTGTGACTGTACACTGAAATGAATATGAATCTTTTTATATGATATCTAGTTCATTGATTGATTTTAACCTGTAACTTTTACTAATTTGCTATTAAAACTTCATGGTTTGAAACCATCCTCTCTGTCATCCTTGTGAAACCAAGTTTGTTTCACTGTAATTGGATTTGTGTCGCTGATGCTAGCTCCTTTCATACACATTCAGTCGATAATCAAAGGTCCATACGACCAATTGCACAAACTCTATGACAACTATACTAAGACTTATAGAGAAACACACACCTCACCAACTCTACCCTCATAGGAGATACGGTATCCACCACTTGATAGGACCATGTCTTCCCTCAGTGTCACTTTGTGGCAACAAGTTGAGAGCTGTTCTCGGGGCCTCACAGACCTCACTGACTCTTCCCCCATTGAGGACACACCAGATGTATGCACTCTTCTAACCACACATGAAAATCCAGGCCCACTACAGCCTTAAAAATCCAGAGAGCACTAAAGACCCACACACGGGGTAGTAACATAATATACAAACATAAAAGCAATATCAAAGTTAGTATGTAGATGACAATACCTCAAGTAATCAGTAAAACAAGCAGCAATTTACAGTCATGTGTTGTGCATTAGAGCTGGCAATAGTTTATTCTGGATCATCATCTGTCTGTAAACCGGGGTCCCCCTATTGCAGTGTTTTTGATTGGCATTTCTGTAATCTGGTCAGAGCAGGTAAGTTTGTTCTGTCTGACTGCTTTGAGTGATCTCCCTGAAAACTCTGATCAGAGCATTAGGGAAAGGCACTTAAGGCTGAGCATTGGAGAGAAGCTGCTGGGACTGATCTGACCAGATTGGACAACGACTGACGGATACCCCTCAGGTAGACATGTAATCACACAAGTCACTCTGAGTTTGTCTCCCTGCTACTTGATCAAGGCTGGTTGGGTGACCAAAAAGTCAGAAAAGTCAAGCTAGGTCCATTTAAGTATGGTGCAGAGAGCATGGCTGAAGTCTGCATGGCAGCCTTTACATACTCTCTGTGGAGAGGGAGGGTCCCCATAGGTAGCTGAGACAAGGCAAGAACACAGACCTAATTGTGGTACATAAAGGCTTTAGTCTAATTCAAAGACCAGGGTATACAAAATGTTTAGCCATTTATGAGGTTTTATGTAGAATGAACCTTACTCCCGAGAGCGTAAGAGCATTTCACAAGGAAGATTACAATAGGAGATTGAGGGATGAGAACATGTGAACCGAAGATGGACACGAAAAGGTGAACAGAAGCTAAACACATCACATATTCCTATCAAAAAGGTCCACCTAAGCATCAAGAGAGATATGCAACAGGAGACATCATCACAGGGATCTAAAGTGTACATTACATAAGAGGATTTTTACATATTAGAATAGTGCATAACAGAAAGACCTATGCACTAGGGAGCAACAGTGGTGGGGTTAGAAGGGACGGTAATAATAAATATATGCTGGTGAGACCTGACCAATTCCCCAAGTTATTTAGCAAGAGCATTAGAATGCAGTCATTCTGGGAGGTGATGGGGCATAAGAGATCCATGTGGTAAACAAGAGGATCATATGCAAATGCCTGACTTGAATTATTTCATGTGATACAATTATTTAAGGTTGGTCTGCAAGAAGCTATGAGAAGAAATCATACAGAGTTTGTTCCAGATACTAGGAGCATTTCCAGAGAAGGAATTGGTGTGGCAGCCTTCTTTCTAAATCTAGGATCTAAGTAATGTTCGTCTGTATTCTGCCAAACCTAACCAAATACTGCAGGTTTATAAAAAGATTGTATCACTTCCGATATCATTGTGACCACTCCACTGGTGGGATTGGGACAAAAATATTCTGTGAACCTCACAACCAACGCTTGATTGTTCCTTTCTGCTTTTGAGTGCATTCTCCAGCCCTGTGAGTGTGGCGTGGCCCTCCGTCAGGTAATGATACCACCATGCCCCCACACAGCTCCGAATTCAGAACAGGGATTGCGGAAATCATTTTTCATTTTCAGACGTAAATTGTCTTCCAGGTGCTGAACTAACGTTCAGCACCTGGAAGACAATTTACGTCTGAAACGTTCAGCACCTGGAAATCAGTCTGAGGGTTATCTCAAGGTAAAAAGTTAACCTGTGACCCGAATTGCCATAACTATTTATTTTTTGCACCCACCATTTTTTAGAACATTTCACCTATTTCCACCAGAACAACGATAATTACAAACTTTAGACAAACCACGTTTGATGTCTTTCTGTCAGTATTTATTCGCTTTTTTACTCTCCAAAAATTCAAATGTAATTAGAAAGGAAAATGCAACCCTTATGATGTATCGTAACTGTGTACTCCTTTGTTCAAACTGCCCAAAATCTTTACAAGATCATACTCACAGCATGTTTGAAGTTTTTGAGAGCTCTGTGCAGATGGTATTAAAGAGGGATATCGTCATACAATAGTCGTATGACTGTTGCCCACACTTATGGACATAGTAAAAAGACTACCATCTCATGTAAGCAACAAAACTAAACAGAATCATTTTGTAGATGTTGCATTCCTTTAGCTTGGCCTGAAATGTAAGGAAAGGTATTCTTCAAAAAGCTCTTACCCACTCTCGGTATCTGACAGTGCTTTGCTAATAATAATGCTGCACCTCTCTTTAGGGCCTGGCCTTTCCCGTAGTGCAGGAACAACACGTGGGGGGATTCTGAGCATGTTCTATTGACATTGAAGCTCTTAGAGTAAGGTTGATTCAGATTTGAGAGGCTACTTTGCACTTTATTACAAAGGGCCATATGTATCAAGCCTTTTTCCCGTTTGCAAATGGGCAGATTCTCAGAATCGGCCCATTTGTGAATTGGAAAAAGCCTTTTGGGATGTATCATTCCAAAAGGCCATTGCAAAATAGAGAATTGGAAACATTTGCGATTCTCTATTTTGCAAACGCAATTAAGGAATTGCAAATTGGCCTTAAGGAATTGCAAATTACCACCAACTTCAAGTTGGTGGTAATGTGCGATTTTCTGTAAAAAGCACTCTTTTGAGTTTTTAAAAGTGCCATATGTCGCACATACATGCCCTTAAGGCATGTATGTGCGCAAAATGTGCACAAATGCATATTTCAGGGGTGAAACAGGGTGTCCTTTTTGCACCCTTGCAACCTTAAGATTGCATTCTCAATTTGCGATTCTCTAATTGGTAATCGCAAATTGAGAATGTCTTCCCATTCCTTCCTATGGGCCTCCCAGCCCATAGGAATGAATGTTAAGGAATTCCTTAATTGCGAATCTCAATTTGCGATTCGCAAATAAGGAAAATGTAGTATTTGCAAAATGTTTAGCAAATCCTACTTACATTGCATTTTGCGATTCTCTAATTGCGATTCACTAAAAATCGCAATTTGAGAATCGCAAAACTCTTTTTTGATACATATGGCCCTAAATCATTTTTTGGCGTCCGCAGAGGTATTTATGAGTATGTGAAGTAGTGGCCCCAAAACATCTAAAATGAGAATAAAATGGGAGTATTGAGAAAATATTCACACAAAGAAAGTGCAAATTGAAAGACTGTGCCCTTATTGCACTTAATTGATTGATAGTGAATTGGAGATTTTGGGGTCACCTTACTATTACTATTACTCTCATAAATGCCTTTGTGAATCTGCACCTAAATATGTAAAGAGTTGACATTATAGGATCTTGGTATGAATATGATCGCAGATCAGGGTAGTCATTCTATTTTATGTACTAATTCACAACTCCTTTAAAAAAGTTTGTAAGTAGTGGGATTAGATTTCAAGCCCCGGAAGATTCTCTATTGTAAGAGTGCATGTAATTAAAATAAAGAATCGGATGACATGGCAGAGTAAATGAATTATTCATAATAATCAACATTTAAACGAGCTTCAACAGAAATTATACTACAGGGTGCTTTGCTGTGAAAACCTTTAATAAAGTAGGACAGACAAAAGAGAATGCATGATGAAACATTTGGATAAGAGTAGTGTATGAAAGAAGCCCTGTCATCGTCTAATGAAAAATAAATTGATCTAATAAATTGATCGCCTGCTGTTCCAGAGGAGCAGAAAGCCCTGGCTCCCAAAAGTACATATCATGTTTTCATTTTCATTTTAAGTATGTATTATTATATTGCCATATCATCTCACCTAATGAAATCACAGAGGGTTTCATAAATAAATAACATCCAGGAACAATGCAGAGATTTGTTAGTGCATTGAAAGGTTCACAGAAAGGTAATATTAGCAATGTATAATGTTTGTAACTTCTTGTAGAGGATGGACAGCAGTTAGTACAATATGTTCCCCAACGGCCCAACCTGTCACCTGTCCAGCAGTGTAAAGGAGTGCTTTAGATGTGGCTGCCTGGGGTGCTGCATCTGCACATAACCACAGACGGTTGTATGACGTTACAACGCATACTTTTATAACGCATGCCTTTACAATGCATTTTTCAGAATGCAACATCCTTTACAATGCATTCCATTACATTGCATGACACTACAACACATTTTAAGAAACTACCTTTACAACGCATCCCATTACATCACATACTACCTTTACAACGCATACCATTACAACGCATACCATTACATTGCATTCATGGTAAGTATTGGATAGTATAGGGGTAAAAAGTACTATTCTAACTCCAGGGGGTGCAACAGTAGAGTAAGTGGTGGATAGTGTAGGGGTAAAAATTACTATTCTAACTCCAAGAGGTTCAACAGTAGGGTAAGTGTTGGATAGTGTAGGGGTAAAAATTACTATTTTAACTCCAAGAGGTTCAACAGTAGGGTAAGTGTTGGAAAGTGTAAGGGTACTATGCGTTGTAATGGTATGCGTTGTAATGGTATGCGTTGTAATGACTGCGTTGTAATGACATGCGTTGTAATGAAATGCATTGTAGTGTCATGCGATGTAATGGTTGCATTGTAATGGCATGCGATGTAAGGGATGTTGCAATGTAATGACTGCTTTGTAATCGTAGTGCGATGTTAAAGTTGCGCTGTAAAGGTTGTTTCCCCCACAGACTTACCCAGAAAGCTCTATAATCAGGGCTGGCTTTAGGGCAGTGAGACTGATGTGGCCACACTGGGCGCTGACCTGTGGGGGGAGGGTGCTGTGTTTAGCAATAACCTATAGTTGGATAGATGAGGGACACTTTTGACCGGTGGTAGTGAGGGAATCTGATGAGAAGGCCATGGTGGGAGGGAGCGCCAGAAATAATTGTCCCTCTGGGTGCTACCAGTGCTAAAGTCGGCCCTGTTATTTCCCACTGACAGGTAATGCTTTCGATGGGCAGGTATGGTGTGGTGCTGAATACCTGTACCTGTTATGTTTCAAAGGGAGGGTGCCAGCATTTCTCCGCAGAGGAGCAATATGTTTAACCCCTTCCATGCTGATGACGGTCCCCGGCCGTCATGCACCACGGTGGGAGTGTGCTGATGACGGCTGGGGGCCGTCATGAACCCGCCCACTCAATAAAACTGCCGCACAGGCGCAAAATCGCGCCCGCGTCCAAGGGGTTAATAGAAGAGAACCAACACTTCTCACAGAATGGGCAAGTGGCTATGATTCCAATGTAAGAAAAGCAAACCAGTGATGGGAGAAATGCTTGACTTGTTCTGCATCCAGCATTCCTGCAGGGTGCTGATGGGAGCTCCACTGATGGCCCCACTGTTTGGAATAAAAGGAGAACTACAGTGGGACCAGAGCTTCAAATGCCGCTCAGCGTGTCGCCGCTCTCCTTCCAAGGCAGAGAATCAGCCAGGATCAATGCGCCACTGGTACATCAAATGGCGGCTTCACTTTGCATTCAGAACAATGGCGGCACTTCTGTGTTAATGCACTGGGATGGGATTCAGCCAAATACTTCCCGCCCTCTAGTCTATTTCTTATAATAGGCTTCCCGAAGTGGGCGACGTCTGGTGCCGTGCAGGACTGAGAAACTAACTGGTGCCAGGGTGTGGCTTAACGGCTAGGGCGGACGACTTTGAAGCTGGGGGGCCAGGTTCGAGTCTGGTGGGAGGCTCAAAACATCCCGTTACTCTTGGCAAATCACTTAATCTCTCTGTACCTAAAAATGAATGTCTGTCTGTAATGCAACTGGTGTTTGTGTAAAGCGCTCTGATACCTTCGATTCAAGTTCGCGCTATATAAAACCAAAGAGGAAGGCTATTCTTCGAAAGAGCCAAGGGATTACCTGTACCCTAATCTTCTGGAATCAGAATCAGATGCACCCCCTCGGTTTTTGAAATCATCCTGTGAAGATGGTTTACCTTGGTCGAATTAAGTAACAACAATATGCCCCAAAAACACAATGCTGTATGCCAGCAAACTAATGAATCACTACGCCATAGTAACCAATTTAATTTCCTCTATATTGTCGCTTATGCAGTAAAATATGTGCATATCGTCATTTTTGCATCATTCCCTTTCTCTCCATTGGATGGCTTTCTGGTACAGCTCATTTCTCTGCTTCTCCTTCAATGACTTTCATCCCTATTCTTTGTGTGTCTCACCTCTGGAGCATCTCTTCCTAACTAAGGGGCCTATTAGGATGAGGTGGAGGGACCGTCCGCCGGGGCAGCGGCGGTCCCTCCTGTGCAATTAGGATGTGACCGCAACCCTGGCGGTCACATCCCATATCTTTAACCTTGCGTCGGGTGCTGCTTGAAGCAGCACCCGCCGCAAGGGTAAAAAAGCATGTTTTACATTTACATGCACAAAGCGGCAGGCACCGACACCCTGGGGGCCGCAACGGGCCCCCAAACACCAAAGACCACATGCTTTTCCACGGTGGAAAAGCCGCCGTGGAAAAGCATATTTCGATGCACATCCTAATTTGGCTGACGGTGTCTTGCAGACACCGCCACCAAATAGCCCTCCACACCCCGCGGATCAGCGGCGGACGGACCTGCCGTCCGCCGCTGGTCTCACCTCTATCCCACCGCAATCCTAATCTGGTGGTGGGTGTTTTATGTGGCCGCGGCGGTGAATCCGCATCCTCCAGGCCGGCGGTGGCTTCCGCCGGCCAGAGGATGCGGATTCACCGCCATCCTAATCGGCCCCTATGTTCTTATTGAATGGCTTGTGACCTTTTACTGCTTACATTCAGAGAACATTTTTTTCTTTTTCTTTTAGCACTACATGGGAGTGCATGTGTCTTCTTGCTTTCTCCTGAATTATTTTGTATAACATTGTAATTGCAGTTTTATAGCGCTTACTAAACTTGAAAAGACATTGAAGCGCTTTATGGCAGGTGGAATGCAAATCCGTAGCCCAATTTTAGTGATTAGCCCAGTGGTTATTAATTATTGTTGTAGATTTGTGGGTTATTGGACTTGTCTAGTGCTCTAAGGAGAGATGTCCTTCATTTTCAGGAGGCCATGTATTAGGTTAATAGGAGTTAGGTATAAATCTTAAAGTTAGTTAATCACGTGGAAAACAAGGGTGGGTGAATACAGTGGACTAGGTTAGATATTGTGAGATACCTAGGAGAAGTTAAACAGAATGTGAAATTGTGATTTATGGGAAGAGGTGAATAATAGGTTAGAAAGGGTTTGGTATAGCAAGAATAGACACTCAGAAGGGAAGTTTGATTTCTAAGGACAGGTATGAGGGTTAGTTTACTGAAGTATAGTAGAAAATAAGACAGCAGACATATGAAAGGGTAGGATAAACTTAGAGGCCTTAAGCCATTCAGAGGGTGGTGTGCAAGGAGAATTCAAATAGAAAGGCAGGAGGGTGAATAATTCCTAACTATATATCGGTGTAGGTTTATGCACGGTTTTCTGGATTGTTGACTTAGGATGTGGTCTCAGAAAGTAGAAGGAGTAGAGAGAATGGCTGAAAATTGCTTACTTTGACAGGTGATTTAAGAGGTTCTGCCTTAGGTTGCTCTGTTTGGCTGTTGATTGTGTTGATGTAATCTGTTCTTTTTCACATGGATATTGAACTTATTGAAATTGTTTGACTTGTTTTTTTAAAATGGGGTACTGAGTTATGGGATATGTCCGGATAGTGTGAGTTTCTTTGAGAAAGATGCATGAGGGTTGAGTTTCAAGAGGACGTGGTACTCCGGGAAATTAGGGGTTGTATGTTAACGGATTCTGCTTATTTAGAACTTTGTTGATTTTTAGAGGGTCTTGGAGGGTGTTTGTCTGTTGTGGGAGAATGAGAACCTGTGGATGTTTTCTTTGATCACATTGAAAATAACCAGGGGGCATATTATCAAGAGGGTTTATCTCCGCTTTTTTGGCTTTAAAAGCCAAGAAAGCGGAGATAAAATTATCTCCCTATTACCTAGCTGTCGCTAACACCAGTTAGCGACAGCTAGTAGGAGATAACGACCATCTTGGGCCCCACTTTGCATGTCAGTGATATTTATCACTAATGACATACAAAGTGGGCGTGCTAAGATGTTAGCGACTGGAAACAGTCGCTAACATCGCTATCTCCTATTACCAACTTTTGGAGATATTCGCGCTAAGCGTGAATATCTCCAAAAACTAACACCTGCCCTGAGCAGTTCTTAGCCATGTTATCCAATGGGAAGTGGATAACATGGCTAAGAGCATTAGCTCAGTAATGCATGAATATCGCTGACTTTTCAGCGATATTCATGCATTGCGGCCGTTTTTTATCGCATTTGCGATAAACCTTGGTAATACCAAGGTTTATCTGCGATAATTTCTGATGATGCTTAGCGTTAAAAAATTTGTTGCTAAGCATCGTTAGCGATAAATATCGCTTAACGTTGGTAATATGCCCCCAGATCTTCACCAGCCTTCTGAACTCTAATTGATTTTAAGTGCCTCTTATCTTTGGCTGTTGGGAATTCCACTGTTTTGCCACTTGAACGGAGAAAGTAGTGCCACCAATGTATATTTTTTCTATAAACAGGAATTATCAAGAGCAATGCCAAGTCTGGAATTTTAGTTCCTTGACTGGGAATTGTTTTTGTGATTTTTGCTTGAATGAATGTGGTCTTTTGCCATAAATAGTTATGTGAGTGATGTACAGTAGTTTGAAAGAGGATCTTCTTGCTATTGAAGCTATTGTAAAACTGTATTGATTAAACCCAGCTGTATTGATTAAACCCAGATCAGTTGACTGGGGGTGAGTGCTTACACTGTTCAACACTCTGTCCATCATCCCCTTTGGTTTTGCCATTGTACAGCCTTCAGGACTTGAGAAATGTGGGCTCATATACTTACATTTAGAAGTAGTCTTGTTGGTGAGTTTTGGAATCTTTGTAATCTTCTGATAGTTGAGAGTGGCATGCTGCGGTGTAGTCCATTAGTGTAGTTTGCGAAAATTAGTAATGTTATTGCTTGCGCCTTTTGAGAGAGTGCAAAATGTAGAACGATGCGTCTAAGTGCTTTCATCGTGTAGAAAGTTAAATAGGTCAGTCAGTCCAGCTGAGTATTCGTGAAAAGTGTACCGCTAATGAAAATTCTGAGATTTTTCACATTTGTGTGCTACTTTTGGTGGTATTCCCCATTTATATGCCCAGAAAGCTATTTTTTCCAAATACCGCAGCCCAGTATTTCAGTTTTTAATCTCGAGGATATTCCACGTCACCCATTGAGTTAAGTTATAATGCAAATTATACGTTTTTATGTTCCTAAGTCTATTCATTCATACTTTTTTTAATTACTGTCTAAAGATTGGCATCTGATTTTTTAGATCAGTAAATTAATTTTAAAAAGGCCACCGCATCATGATGCCTGTGCATTCATATGTCATCACACGGCAGCCGCTGTAGGGGCCTCTGTGTGTTCATGGCTTATGCTTTTATTGGCGTAACATCTCTGCATAACATTTCAAATAAGTTAACACAGTGGCTCGGCTAAGTAATTTGCACATCCCACACTGTTCCCGAGTAGCAAATTTGATGCACACCCTATAAGGTATTAGTTGATTATTGATACCTCTGCATAGGAGAAAGACACACAATATATTGACATAGCTGTGCACCCTAAAAATATATATGACAATAATAGTCCAATAGACTTGTACAATTTCTTTGATCTACTTTACTATGCTTCTCAATTTTTTTTCTCTCCTTTCTCTACACATTAGAGCAATTACAGCCACAAATTGCACATTGGGGTGAGAAATATTAATTGCCATAAATGCCTGCTTGGATAAGAGAACCTTAATGTATGGAGAAGAAATAGTGTAGGATATAAACAAAGGCCCCCTGAACTATACTCGTTCAATTCCTAGGACAGGGAATAAAACATGTGCGATAAACAATTCCTGGGCAATCATAAATGAATACATATATACATAAGCGGAGGGTATAACAAAAACCAAAAACAATAAGATGTCTATGAAAATATATATTGTGTTTTTAATTCATTAATAAAAATACATGACTAGTTAAAAACAATAACATGAAATAATTTCATAATGAATCAATGTCTACAATGTTTCATACAATAAAAAGTAAAAGGTTACATCAATAAAGCTTTCAATCAATAGACAAGTGATTATTCAAGTAGTAATTTTTCGACGCGCGTTTCGGCGTAACAAACGCCTTCTTCAGGAAATTACCACAAAAAACCTAAAAAAGTATTTATTTATAAAAATGTTAAGAATAACATGAACCAGCAATTCCTTCACCAGTGTTAATCCTTGATTATCTAAGTCGATGATATCCACTGTGTAACGCCCTACAACTGTAGACCTTATATCTATTTTATTTAAATGTCATGTACAATTATTCATATATAGACATCATTCTTTAAAACATTTTGTAAAGATACCACGCCTTTGATCATAAACAAGATTCTAGTTACATTACTCAGTTAGGCCATATCTCTTTTTAGAACACTCACTTTCTTAATTAAAGCAGAATGAAAAAATATAATATTAACAGACTAAAAAGTCAGATAGAGGATGATCCAATGAATTATTTAAAATCTGTGTGATATTCAGACAGGGAAAGAGAAGGGAGCAGGGGGAGTGGGAGGGTGAGGGATAGAAAAAGGGAGGGGGGAAAGAAAAACAGAAAAGAAAAAAAGTGAAAGAAAGAAAGAAAAAGAGAGAGAAAAACCGGGGGGGCCGAGGCAGGGGAAGGATAGTTATCGACCTATACAGAGTTGATAATGTAGGTCTACTTGCTTCATATTATGTGGGACATAAACTTAGACTTTGAAACCTATTACTATACTCATAATGAAAATATACTATATATCCAAGGGCAATCCTCATACCTGTATGAGAAAACGTTCCCTAACAGATAGCGATGATAATGGAGGCACAATGATGTTGTGTCCTTGTGAACGACTTCAGGGGCGGTCAAGGCAGAGCTAGGAAAATAAATAATAGTTTTGACTAACTTGAACACTATCGTTATACGTTTTGAAAGTCTTACACATAAATGTCAATTAATTTTGACAAAAGGCCAGAACTTAGTCCCTTGCGCGATACATACCTGTTTAAAATTTGTTGTTTTGTTTTTTTGTTTTTTTGGGTGCCGCTAAGAAACAATGTTTCACACATTCGTGCCGGATATAGCCGATAGTGAATCCTGCAGTGTTAAAGATCGTAACACTGCAAATTAAAAAGAAATGAAAAACACGTAATTAGCAGAATCTGCCGTGGTGCTCTCCCGCATTATATCGAATAATATCTTATGGAGGGTTCTCAAGAATACCTGCATAAAATTTCCGATTCTGTTACCCGCCTGATCGACTTGCCCGCTGTTGGCGTCTGACGTCATCGGATCATGAGGTCAAACAACCTAGTCTTCCGTATGGCCGATTTAAATACTGTGTGTCTATTGGTGGAAACATACCATGTGACTAAAGGGACTGCCCCGACCCTGTATGCGAAAATTACCGATCCGATAAAAAAGGATTGAGGGAGTATTATTTTATATTATAATAGGAAGCATAAGTCCTCTACCATTACTTAACCATCCGATTACTTAACTATATGATCTACTAAATTTCTGTCTTTATGTTCACATAGACATAAAAGACAGACTCTGACAAAATGGATAAATGAACTACATTTAGATGGATAAGTATTAACGTATTGACTATCTTAAATGTCTGATGAGCAATAATGGATATTTTACGTTGGTTTAATTATGTAATCTTCTTTTATTGCTCAAGTTCTAGCGCCAGTTAAAAAAGAAGAAACTGAAAATTATATATTATCTAGTGCAGTACAAAAACGCATTATGATCTAAAATATGATTAATAACAAATAGGGACGACTATGTTCCATTCGCTGCTAAAAGATGATTGCCAGTGGGAACCACCTATCATTTAAAGCCGTAGGTGACATATTATAATCAAACCCATGTTACGTGGCATAAAGAAAGAACCAAGTCCATTATACATCATGTATTATATCGTGTTATATAGAACACCTAAGGTTCTGGGCTCTGATGCATAGCATATAGATAAGACTATGTCTCCTGTGTTAATCTGTATGTAGTTAAGTATTATTAAGTATTATTATATATGTATCAGGCTCTCTAACTACCAGTGCCCCACTAAAGATACATAGTGCAGCAAAGGGCTGTATATAGAATGTATGCAATTATTTGCAGAAGGTTTACACTAATACTGCTATAGTTAGCGGAAAAGTGTCATTAATCATCACCTATTGCCTACTATGAGTTCTATGAAGTCTATAGTTTTACTTAGGTCTAGTAGAATAAATAGGTGCATATCCTTTATTTAAATGATCGCATTCGCCCAAGGGATTTCACTGTTCAGACCCCTTCTATATGTGTCTAGTGAGAAAATCCCAAAAACTTCTCGTTTCTTTCATATTTTCTCATCCCCTTTATTGTCTGGGGTTCTGATTTTTTCGAGAATCCTCCATTTAAAATCTTCTGGTTTGTGATCTTTCTCAACAAAATGTTTCACCATAGGTGAGACAAATTTCTTAGTTTGGATAGCCGAACGATGTTCGGTAAGCCGGGTTTAAATGGGTCTGGATGTTTCTCCCACATAACCTAATGCGCCTGGGCAAAGGATAAAGTAGATAACGTTGGAAGTTTTGCAGTTCCACATTTCTGTGGCACGTGAACTATATCCATTGTGGACAAAGGTTTCCTCTTCCAAAATGGAACTACATGATTTACACATAGAGCATTTCTTTGTTCCCCCAACTATTATTTATTTTCCTAGCACTGCCTAGACCGCCCCTGAAGTCGTTCACAAGGACACGACATCATTGTGCCTCCATTATCATCGCTATCTGTTAGGGAACGTTTTCTCATACAGGTATGAGGATTGCCCTTGGATATACAGTATATTTTCATTATGAGTATAGTAATATGTTTTGGCGATCTCAGTCTGCTATCAGTTTAGCAGCCCATATCAAATACAGCCACGAGTGAGCCCATATCTTTGTGGTATCTGTAGATAAACAGCGACTATAGGGCTAAAATAGCGCAGGTTACAAATGATTGAGGGGCATATTACCAAGGGCCTTATCGCCGCTTTAGCGGGTATTTTTCCCGCTAAAGCGGCGATAATTTAATCGCCCTATTACCTAGCTGTCGCTAACACCAGTTAGCAACAGCTAGTAGGAGATAGCGAGCTTCTGGGGGCCCACTTTGCATGTCAGCGATATATATCGCTAATGACATGCAAAGTGGGCGTGCCAGGATGTTAGCGACTGGAAACAGTCGCTAACATCACTAACTCCTATTACCAACTTTTGGAAATAATCACGCTAAGCGCGATTATCTCCAAAAGCTAACGCCTGCCCAGAGCAGTTCTTAGCCATGTTATCCAATGGTAGGTGAATTTCGGCCGATTTTTATCGCTTAGGAGATAAACCTTGATAATAGCAAGGCTCCTAAGCGATAAAAATAGGCGAAGCACGGCGATATAAATATAGCCGCTAACCAAGCTTAGCGATATTTTTCGCTTAAGCTTGGTAATATGCCCCTGAGTTTGTGGTTTACAAACCACAGACATGTTCTGTAAATTAATGCGAACACTTGATTTTGGGTGGAATTGAGTAGTTCGTATAAAACTTTAATAGACAGTACAATATAATTATATAAAGCTGGTTATGTAGAGAACTAAATTAGATCAAACTAGATAGACAGGTTGTATCATACTTACAATAAAATCTCCTGTCTTTAGATAACAGGAAGACTCAGGATGGAAAACTGAATGATAATTTTTAAGCCTTACACACGACTCTACGATCCCCATATTAATATAATTGGGATTTCGAAGTAAGTGCCGTACATTCTATCTTGAGTGAGTACAGCTGGCATTTGAAATTTAAATACAATATCATGGTAAAAATGTCTATATATTTCTACATTTCAGAAATAACTATCTAAACATTTAATATAATCAAGAAATCAAGTGACACCATTCAAAATCTATGTTTATGTCCCACATAATATGAAGTAAGTAGATCTACATTATGAACTCTGTATAGGTCGATAACTATCCTTCCTCGGCCCCACCCCCCCCCTGTTTTTCACTCTTTTTTTCTTTCTTTCTTTCTCTTTTCTTCCTTTCTGTTTTTCTTTCCCCCCTCCCTTTTTCTATCCCTCACATCCCCACTCCCCCTGCTCCCTTCTCTTTCCCTGTCTGAATATCACACAGATTTTAATTAATTCATTGGATTATCCTCTATCTGACTTTTTAGTCTGTTAATATTATGTTTTTCATTCTGCTTTAATTAAGAGAGTGAGTGTTCTAAAAAGAGATATGGCCTAACTGAGTAATGTAACTAGAATCTTGTTTATGATCAAAGGAGTGGTATCTTTACAAAATGTTTTAAAGAATGATGTCTATATCTGAATAATTGTACATGACATTTAAATAAAATAGATATAAGGTCTACAGTTGTAGGGAGTTACACAGTGGATTATCATAGACTAAGATAATCTAGGATTAAAACTGGTGAAGGAATTGCGGGTTCATGTTGTTTTTAACATTTGATAAATAAATTCTTTTTTAGGTTTTTTGTGGTAATTTCCTGAAGAAGGTGTTTGTTACGCCGAAACGCACGTCGAAAAATTACTACTTGAATAATCACTTGTCTATTGATTGAAAGCTTTATTGATGTAACCTTTTACTTTTTATTGTATGAAACTTTGTAGACATTGATTCATTATGAAATGATTTCATGTTATTGTTTTTGACTAGTCATGTATTTTTATTATTGAATTAAAAATACAATATATATTTTCATAGACATCTTAGTGTTTTTGGTTTTTGTTATACCCTCCGCTTATGTATATATGTATTAATTTATGATTGCCTAGGAATTGTTTATCGCACATGGAGAAGAAATAGTGACATGCGATTATATCTGAGAAATTATGTTATCCATTTGGACTTGCTAAGGAAATGTACGATGTTTGAAATAGGATGCCCTGAAGAAGTTCCCGTTTAGAACGAAACGCCCTGGCTGTGGCTGTAATTGCACTAATAGATAAGAAGGAGAGAAACAAAGTTTGAGTAGTAAAATAAGGAAGACAGAGGAACTTCTGACAAGTCTATTTGGCTGTTTTTGCCATATATTTTTTTTTCTGTGTAAAACGCTATGTCAATATTTTAAGTTTTACAAAAGGGGATTTCGGGCAGTTTGGGCTGGACTGTTTCCATGAGGCACAGGGTCAGACTGATTTGCATTTGGCCGTGTCTGAACTGGGGTGGTAGAGTGGGCTAAAGAACGGTGATGGATTAAACCCAGATCTGTTGACTGGGTGTGAGTGTTTGATTGGTTCAGATGCTCCGTCCATCACCACCCCCTTTTGTACCATTTTGTTTGCCATAAGTTGGCAGGGTATGCTCAGACGTGAGTCCCTTGCTCACTTTGCCACTGGATTCAAGCAAGCCGGGCTGAAGACGGCTGAAATGCCAGAAACCGGTCCTCAGAAGCTTGTCTCCGGTCCAGGGAAGGCATGGCTTGGCAGTTTGGGCTGGACTGTTCCCATGAGGCACAGGGTCAGACTGATTTGCATATGGCCGTGTCTGAACTGGGGTGGCAGAGTGGGCTAAAGAACGGTGATGGATTAAACCCAGATCTGTTGACTGGGTGTGAGTGTTTGATTGGTTCAGATGCTCCGTCCATCACCACCCCCTTTTGTACCATTTTGTTCGCCATAAGTTGGCAGGGTATGCTCAGACGTAAGTCACTTGCTCACCAGGATGCTTGTTTCCGGTCCAGGGAAGACATGGCTTGGCAGTTCGGGCTGGACTGTTCCCATGAGGCACAGGGTCAGACTGATTTGCATATGGCCATGTCTGAACTGGGTGTAGCGATCACCCTTAGCAGAACGGCAGGTGGCCACAGACATCATGGTTTGACTCATCCACGGAAAAACTACCAGTCCCAGAAGGCCAAGCGGCGCTGGGATCAGGCTCAATGGGAAGACCTTATTTAAGCTCCGCCCCTGGAACAAAACGGGGCTTGTCAATCCTTTTCCTGGTTCGTTCCCTGTCTGTCATTCCTCTGGAGTTCTACCGTGGATACCTTGACTAGCCTACTTGTAATGACCACAGACACCCGCCGCGTCGACGAAGTGCCTGCGTGGCCAGAGAACAAACACCCGGCTCGACGACGAAGTGCCTGCGTGGTCAGAGACAAACACCCGGCTCGACGACGAAGTGCCTGCGTGGTCAGAGCTGCGGAGCCTCAGCGCGTTCTGTGAGTGTAACAGAGACGCACTAGTGTGGAAGTGCCTGCGTGATCAGAGCTGCGGAGCCTCAGCGCGTTCTGTGAGTGTAACAGAACCGCGCTTGTTTGCAAAGATTGAGGAGAGCGGGCTCGCTCTCTTCTGCTGCCTTTCTTGTTTTTCCCTTGTTGTTCGTTCTACAAACATATTGACTCTTTGAGTAGATCGTGTCTTTCGGGTTTGTTAACTGTTGGAGACCTGGATAAAAGCGTTATTGAACCTGTAACCCGTTACTGCTATGCTCACCCCAAAAGGAGCATTTTGGGTCGTTGTGAGAGCAGTACCTTGTTGAAAACGTTTATAGTGGAAAGTGCTCTTCCGTGTTGGATCCCAGTGAGGAGAGTGAGTTAACTCTTCAACACCTGTTGAACAGGTACACCGACTTTCGTATATCTGTAGACTACATCCACGGAGCATCCTTTCACGCTAGTGGTAAGTCCTGGAACGCAAGGGAAGTGGGGGCTCCTCAAGGCAGTACAGAGATACATTACCCTCTCTCTATCTTCTCACCCACCTACAGGGGGGTTTGTTCAGTGTAGCCGCTGATCCTAGAATCTGAGTGGAAGAAATCCAAGAAACCCACAATCCTCTACCTCTTACCCTTGCGACCTCTGGCTGTGCGTGCTCTAATAGCGGTGCTGGTCCCATTGTTGGGTAACGTGCAGTGGGAGGTGGCGAGGACAGTCATCCCATCGTCCCTGCTGGGCATCGGACTCAGGTTAGTGGCGCCTGCGAATTCTTGCGCTGCTTTCAATCCTTACAGATTGACAAGCCCAAGAACGCTAACCAGCCCGGACGATGGATACCAATGCCGTCCTCACCTCCTTGTTGGAGAGCTTCACGGAGCTACAAACCGAGGTGCAAACATCTCGTGCTGAGAACCAAGCATTATATAAGGAAGTGTCAGACTTGCGCAGAGACTTGTCTGATCTCGCCCAAAAGGAGCCGAGCGTCAAACCATTGATTAGGCCTGCTACCTTGCCCCCTCCTCCTTCATTTCAACCTGGAGGAGCGTTTGCAGCCCCTTCTACGTCCATGGACGCGCCCACGGTGCACATACTGCAAACCCATGGTATCCCCTTAGCTCCTCCCGAAAGGTTTTACGGAGACCCCCGAAAATTTGAGACATTCCTCAACCAATGTCGACTTCATTTTCTCTGTAAACCTCAAATCTTTCAAGAGGACTCATCTAAGACTGCCTTCGTCATGTCCTACATGGGAGGAAACGCATCCGGCTGGACCATTCCTTTGTTGGAGCGGAATGATCCTGTGTTAAACGATTTTGCCGCTTTCTGTCTTGAATTACGTAAACTGTTCGACAGAAAGTCCCACATGCTGTCGTTGGACCGGGAGCTAATGACCCTACGCCAAGGATCACAGGATCTGTTAACGTATATCACGACTTTCAATCGTCTCATAGTAGAGACGGACTGGCCAGCTCAGAAAAGGATCTCTCTATTCTATCAGGGCCTTCGGGGGGAACTGAAGGACGTATTAGCACAGGTGGTGCAATTGCCTTCTACATGTGAAGAACTGATTGACCTTACAGTACAACTGGATCATAGGTTGCTGGAAAGGAGAGGGGATCGGAGTAGAGGAGACGTTAGGCACTCCTATCCTCTAGTTAGACCCCGACAAATGGGAGAGGAAAAAGCCAAGCCTCCAGAGGGGCCAGAACCCATGCAAATCGGAGGGATACGGGGCCCCCTTACCAAGGAAGAAAGAGACCGGAGAAGAAGACTCAAACTATGTATGTACTGTGGAAAAAGCGGACATTTCATTAATGATTGTAGAGCTCGGGCTTCTACATCCGGTAAGAACACATTTCCCCGAGCACAGGCCACCTTGAGGATGGAGGAGCAGTCGGAAAACTGAAGGTCTTGGATCAGAACGAGACCACTGATCCAAGACTTCAGTCCTATCCGGTCTCCCCTTCTGTAGCTAATACCCTTCACCCTGCAGTTGCACACATGAATATTAATGTGTCTCTGCAGGTGATAAATAAAACACCTTTTCGGGTCGATGCCTTGTTGGATTCGGGGGCCACAGGGAACTATATTGATCAAACGTATGCATTACAAATGGGCGTCCCCTGCGATATGAAAACGACACCCGAGACGGTCAAAGCAGTAGATGGCACAGTCTTGTCATCAGGACCTGTGACTCAGCACACCCTGGCATTGCTGATGGAATACGGCGACAATCATTCCGAATACATCCAATTCGACCTCATAGACGCCCCTCAATTCCGGCTCATTCTAGGTATGCCTTG
Organism: Lissotriton helveticus; assembly: GCF_964261635.1. Lineage (NCBI taxonomy): Eukaryota > Metazoa > Chordata > Amphibia > Caudata > Salamandridae > Lissotriton > Lissotriton helveticus. Next base: position 1,111,616,731 of record NC_136071.1, read on the forward strand.
GCTTACCCTGCATGACCCCTCCGTATGTTGGTCAACTCGCACGGTAAAGATGACGTCCAAATACTGTCAAGAACAATGTCAGAGCAGGGAAAACCTCCCTAGTACCTTCGAGCCCTCGCCAGCCTCTTACTTAGCTGGGGCCTGCTCAGTTGATAAGTTCTGCTGTGCCACGGTCTTACCATCAGAATACCATGAATTCGCTTCATTGTTCGATAAGCAAAAGGCTACTCGGTTGCCTCCACATAGGGCATATGATTGCCGTGTGGACCTTGTCCCAGGGGCGGACCTCCCCTGTAGCAGAGTTTATGCCTTAACCGAGAAGGAAACTCAGTACCTTAAGACCTACATTGACGACAACTTGGCCACTGGGTTTATCAAACACTCCACTTCCCCTGTGTCGTCTCCTATGTTTTTTATCCCCAAGAAGGATTGTGAGGAATTGCGTCCATGTATAGACTATCGAGCCATCAACAGGGTGACGGTTAAAAATCGTTATCCCTTGCCCTTGATTCCCGTTTTAATGGACCAACTAAAAGGGGCACAGTACTTCACCAAACTCGACCTTCGAGGGGCCTATCATCTTGTGAGAGTAAAAACCGGGGATGAGTGGAAAACGGCGTTCCGAACCAAATTCGGCCTATACGAATACCAAGTGATGCCATTCGGCCTCTGCAACGCCCCTGCCGCCTTCCAGTACTTCATGGATGAGGTGTTGCGGGGGTGTTTGGAGTCCTTTTGCATCGTCTACATCGATGACATTCTGGTTTATTCTGCAACTCTCCCAGAACACATCACACATGTCAAAGAAGTACTGGAGAGATTACAACGACACTCTTTGTATGCAAAACTCGAGAAATGCCTTTTTCACGTCCAACAGGTGGCGTTTCTGGGCTATGTGATTGATGCCCAAGGGTTTAGGATGGACATGAGAAAGGTCGAGGCCATTCTTACTTGGAAAACACCACGAACTGTCAAATCCGTTCAGAGCTTTCTTGGCTTTGCCAACTATTATAGACGCTTCGTTCAGGATTTTTCCAAGATAATACAACCCATCACGTCACTCTTGCGGAAAAACGTTTCGTTCAAATGGGGGGCAGACGCAGAAAAGGCTTTTCAAACACTCAAAGAGAAGTTCACTCGAGCACCTATCCTTAGGCATCCAGACCCACAGCTGCCTTTTATTCTCGAAACGGATGCCTCTCAATACGCTCTGGGTGGAATTCTGTCACAACGTCACCCTACCACCGGACAGCTTCATCCAGTGGCTTTCTATTCAAAAAAGCTCTCCCCTTGTGAAATAAACTACACCATCACGGACAAGGAGCTCCTGGCCATTAAAAGAGCGTGCGAGGAGTGGAGACATTACCTCCTTGGGGCTGTCCACACGGTGGAGATCATTACGGATCATCGCAACCTCCTGTTTCTGAAAACAGCAAAGGCCTTAACACCTCGTCAATTGAGGTGGACCCTTTTCTTTTCCGACTTTGACTTCGTCATCAGATACAGGCCTGGAACTCGGAATGGTAAGGCAGATGCTCTCTCTCGAGTGGGAGAGGAGGACACATTGAGATCGGTTGAAACCCCTTCTATTCTTCAGGGAATCGAGAACCCCGAGGCTTCCATTGCTTTGATTACCTCAGACGACTTCCTTGAGGACGTCAAAATCGCCCTCACAGATATTGACGTATCTGCATGGGTCCTTGAAGAGCCGGATCATCGCTGCGAAAAAGACCAATTAGCATACCATCACCATGCTTTATACGTTCCTCGCATCGAGCTGCAAAGCAAAGTGTTACAATGGGCCCATGACTCAGTATTGGGTGGACACATGGGAGTGTACAAAACGATCGCTACGGTGGAACGGTCCTTTTGGTGGCCCACTCTCCGGAAGGATGTGAAGGTCTACGTGACCAACTGTGCGGTATGTGCGCAAGGGAAGTCTTGTCATGTTAAACCAGCAGGATTACTGCACCCCTTACCTATTCCGTCCAAACCCTGGCATACCTTGTCTATGGATTTTATAGTAGAAATGCCTTCTTGTGAGAAACAAACAGTCATCTTGGTGGTGGTAGATCATCTCACCAAGATGGGACACTTCATCGCCCTACCAGGTTTGCCGACCTCCGGAGAACTAGCAGAAGTGTTTTTGCACAATATTGTACGTCTGCATGGGCTACCGAGTGTGATGATCACTGATCGGGGAACGCAATTCACCTCACATTTTTGGAAAGCGCTATGTACCATCCTACAGATAGACGCTCGACTATCATCCAGTTACCATCCGCAAACGGACGGCAAGACTGAACGGTTGAACCAAACTCTGGAACAGTACCTACGTTGTTTCACCCTACAAAACGCCACCGATTGGACCACTCTTTTATGGTTGGCGGAATTCGCGTACAATAATGCGGTTCACTCCACCTTGGGATGTTCTCCTTTTTTTTGTCTGAACGGTTATCACCCAAACATGCTTCCCTTTGAGTGGCCAGCAAATTCCCTTGTGCCCACCATCCAGGAACACCACGAGCATCTCCGGGCGATCTTGATAGAGGCACGAAACAATTTGAGGAAGGCTCAAGACGCTCAGAAAACTTTCGCTGACAAAAGAAGATCCCCGGAACCCACGTATAAGGTAGGCGACAAAGTCTGGCTCTCTACTCGTCACTTGCACCTGAGAGGAGCGAACAAATTGAAACCTAAATATGTCGGTCCATATGGTATCTGTGAGGTGATAAACTCGGTGGCCATGAAACTTTCTTTGCCCGTGTCTTGGTCCATACATCCGGTTTTCCACGTTTCCCTTCTGCGGCCTTGCCTACCTAGTGTCCGGTTACCTGAACGTCCTGGGCCCGTGGAAGTGGAAGGGCAGGAGGAATATGAAGTGGGGTCCATCTTGGATTCCCGTTTGGTACGGGGCAGGGTACAGTATTTGGTCGAGTGGAAAGGCTATGGCGCCGAAGATCGCTCATGGGAACCGGTGGATCACCTGCATTGTCCTGATTTGGTTGCACTTTTTCATGAACGTCACCCCGGGAAGCCAGGTCGACCGTCGGGACGGCAGTCCTCGAGAGGGGGTTCTGTAGCGATCACCCTTAGCAGAACGGCAGGTGGCCACAGACATCATGGTTTGACTCATCCACGGAAAAACTACCAGTCCCAGAAGGCCAAGCGGCGCTGGGATCAGGCTCAATGGGAAGACCTTATTTAAGCTCCGCCCCTGGAACAAAACGGGGCTTGTCAATCCTTTTCCTGGTTCGTTCCCTGTCTGTCATTCCTCTGGAGTTCTACCGTGGATACCTTGACTAGCCTACTTGTAATGACCACAGACACCCGCCGCGTCGACGAAGTGCCTGCGTGGCCAGAGAACAAACACCCGGCTCGACGACGAAGTGCCTGCGTGGTCAGAGACAAACACCCGGCTCGACGACGAAGTGCCTGCGTGGTCAGAGCTGCGGAGCCTCAGCGCGTTCTGTGAGTGTAACAGAGACGCACTAGTGTGGAAGTGCCTGCGTGATCAGAGCTGCGGAGCCTCAGCGCGTTCTGTGAGTGTAACAGAACCGCGCTTGTTTGCAAAGATTGAGGAGAGCGTGGCTCAGTGGTTAGAGGCGGCAGACCCGGAAGCTGAGATCGGCCGTGGACCAGGGTTCGATTCCCCGCCTCGGCGGGTCTCGGGCTCAAAAATTCCACGGACTCGACAATTCTCGCTCCGGTGCCTACTCGACTCACGGGGTCACACTCTGCGACTCTGGGCAATAGCTTGCTTAATCTCCACTACGGCCCCTCGCGGCGGGATGCCTGGCTTTCACCTTGTGGATACCCTGCCGGGGTATCTCACAGGGGAATACCAGGACGGGTTCCCTAAGCAAGCGCCTTGAGACCCCTGGGTGATTCGTGCGCTATATAAATCGAAATACATTTACATTTACATTTACATTCTGCTGCCTTTCTTGTTTTTCCCTTGTTGTTCGTTCTACAAACATATTGACTCTTTGAGTAGATCGTGTCTTTCGGGTTTGTTAACTGTTGGAGACCTGGATAAAAGCGTTATTGAACCTGTAACCCGTTACTGCTATGCTCACCCCAAAAGGAGCATTTTGGGTCGTTGTGAGAGCAGTACCTTGTTGAAAACGTTTATAGTGGAAAGTGCTCTTCCGTGTTGGATCCCAGTGAGGAGAGTGAGTTAACTCTTCAACACCTGTTGAACAGGTACACCGACTTTCGTATATCTGTAGACTACATCCACGGAGCATCCTTTCACGCTAGTGGTAAGTCCTGGAACGCAAGGGAAGTGGGGGCTCCTCAAGGCAGTACAGAGATACATTACCCTCTCTCTATCTTCTCACCCACCTACAGGGGGGTTTGTTCAGTGAAGCCGCTGATCCTAGAATCTGAGTGGAAGAAATCCAAGAAACCCACAATCCTCTACCTCTTACCCTTGCGACCTCTGGCTGTGCGTGCTCTAATAGCGGTGCTGGTCCCATTGTTGGGTAACGTGCAGTGGGAGGTGGCGAGGACAGTCATCCCATCGTCCCTGCTGGGCATCGGACTCAGGTTAGTGGCGCCTGCGAATTCTTGCGCTGCTTTCAATCCTTACACTGGGGTGGCTGAGTGGGCTAAAGAATGGTGATGGATTAAACCCAGATCAGTTGACTGGGGGTGAGTGTTTAATTTGCTCAAATGCTCCGTCCATCATCCCCTTTTGTATCGCTTTGTTCGCCCTAAGTGTGGCAGGGTATGCTCAGACGTGAGTCCCTTGCTCACTTGGCCACTGGATTCAAGATAGCCTGGCTGATGAGGATTATGAATCCGAAACCGGTCCCAGGATGCTTGTTTCCGGTCCAGGGAAGACATGGCTTGGCAGTTCGGGCTGGACTGTTCCCATGAGGCACAGGGTCAGACTGATTTGCATATGGCCATGTCTGAACTGGGGTGGCTGAGTGGGCTAAAGAATGGTGATGGATTAAACCCAGATCAGTTGACTGGGGGTGAGTGTTTGATTTGCTCAAACGCTCCGTCCATCATCCCCTTTTGTATCGCTTTGTTCACCCTAAGTGTGGCAGGGTATGCTCAGACGTGAGTCCCTTGCTCACTTGGCCACTGGATTCAAGATAGCCTGGCTGATGAGGATTATGAATCCGAAACCGGTCCCAGGATGCTTGTTTCCGGTCCAGGGAAGACATGGCTTGGCAGTTCGGGCTGGACTGTTCCCATGAGGCACAGGGTCAGACTGATTTGCATATGGCCATGTCTGAACTGGGGTGGCTGAGTGGGCTAAAGAATGGTGATGGATTAAACCCAGATCAGTTGACTGGGGGTGAGTGTTTGATTTGCTCAAACGCTCCGTCCATCATCCCCTTTTGTATTGCTTTGTTTGCCCTAAGTGTGGCAGGGTATGCTCAGACGTGAGTCCCTTGCTCACTTGGCCACTGGATTCAAGATAGCCTGGCTGATGAGGATTATGAATCCGAAACCGGTCCCATGATGCTTGTTTCCGGTCCAGGGAAGACATGGCTTGGCAGTTCGGGCTGGACTGTTCCCATGAGGCACAGGGTCAGACTGATTTGCATATGGCCATGTCTGAACTGGGGTGGCTGAGTGGGCTAAAGAATGGTGATGGATTAAACCCAGATCAGTTGACTGGGGGTGAGTGTTTGATTTGCTCAAACGCTCCGTCCATCATCCCCTTTTGTATCGCTTTGTTCACCCTAAGTGTGGCAGGGTATGCTCAGACGTGAGTCCCTTGCTCACTTGGCCACTGGATTCAAGATAGCCTGGCTGATGAGGATTATGAATCCGAAACCGGTCCCAGGATGCTTGTTTCCGGTCCAGGGAAGACATGGCTTGGCAGTTCGGGCTGGACTGTTCCCATGAGGCACAGGGTAACTGGGGTGGCTGAGTGGGCTAAAGAATGGTGATGGATTAAACCCAGATCAGTTGACTGGGGGTGAGTGTTTGATTTGCTCAAACGCTCCGTCCATCATCCCCTTTTGTATCGCTTTGTTCGCCCTAAGTGTGGAAGGGTATGCTCAGACGTGAGTCCCTTGCTCACTTGGCCACTGGATTCAAGATAGCCTGGCTGATGAGGATTATGAATCCGAAACCGGTCCCAGGATGCTTGTTTCCGGTCCAGGGAAGACATGGCTTGGCAGTTAGGGCTGGACTGTTCCCATGAGGCACAGGGTCAGACTGATTTGCATATGGCCATGTCTGAACTGGGGTGGCTGAGTGGGCTAAAGAATGGTGATGGATTAAACCCAGATCAGTTGACTGGGGGTGAGTGTTTGATTTGCTCAAACGCTAAGTCCATCATCCCCTTTTGTATCGGACTGTTCCCATGAGGCACAGGGTCAGACTGATTTGCATATGGCAGTGTCTGAACTTGGGTGCCAGAGTGGGCTAAAGAACGGTGATGGATTAAACCCAGATATGTTGACTGGATGTGAGTGTTTGATTGGTTCAGATGCTCCGTCCATCAACACCCCCTTTTGTACCATTTTGTTCGCCATAAGTTGGCAGAGTATGCTCAGACGTGAGTCCCTTGCTCACTTTGCCACTGGATTCAAGCAAGCCGGGCTGAAGACGGCTGAAATGCCAAAAACCGGTCCTCGGAAGCTTGTTTCCGGTCTAGGGAAGGCATGGCTTGGCAGTTCGGGCTGGACTGTTCCCATGAGGCACAGGGTCAGACTGATTTGCATATGGCAGTGTCTGAACTGGGGTGGCAGAGTGGGCTAAAGAATGGTGGTGGATTAAACCCAGATCTGTTGACTGGGTGTGCGTGTTTGATTGGTTCAGATGCTCCGTCCATCACCACCCCCTTTTGTAGCAATATTTTAAGTTTGCCTAGCATGTTTGAGGCTCAGATTTAGTCTTCACTATTTGAGGATGAGCGCGTTTAAACAATGTAAGCTTAGCCACAAAGTGATGTAGCACAGTTCAACATACACATGTTCAGCTCAAGCAGGTGGCGGCAGGGAATGATAAGCAGAGGAAGAGAAGAGGAGAGAAAGGAGGCGTTATCTTTTGCAATGGGGGCAGAGAAGTACAGTCAGATGGCACACGTGGAGCAGGAGTTGGGGTTGGACCATAAAGAGAAACTCATAGTGATATTGTTGCTCAGAGAACAGCAATGAGGATGTTACACTACAACAAAGTGTTTCTTTATATGTGTGCTGTAGACAAATAAAGTAAATAATAGCAAAAGAGGCATTTCATTTGAGCCCAAGTCACTTTGGGCCTGATTTATAATTTGTAGGGCGAGGTTAGTCCCTCAGGGTGATGAAGCAAATTATTTCAACTCCCTGACAGAGTCCCCGTCTGCCAAATTTAGAAATTACTGCCAAGCCGGAGGTCATTAATAAAGCACTGGCAGGAACCACTGTCACAGCCTTTGCGATCAATGCTTTTCAAGTTTTATGCACAGCTCCGTCAACATGACAGAGCAGTGTGTCAATCTTAGTATTGAACTTTTTTTCAAAACGGAAATCCGAAAGTTACATTTCCTTTTGGAAATAAAAAAAACAATGCCCCCCCTGCATAAGAGTTATCTCCGACGAAGACGGGGAAATTAGACAGTTGTCACTGCCCCTTACTCCCAGAGTTTTCCTGTCAGTGATGGGCAGTGAAAACTGACCTGTATGCCCACCCAGCTAAATTAGGGTGGGAGACATAGAGGTCAGCCTCCTGACGGACCTTACTTCTTCGGGCTGTGGAAGGGGTCTAACCATGGCGGAGACTGGGTTGTCTCTGACATGGTTACAGCCTAGGTCCACCCGCATTTAATTTGGACAGGCGGACATTTATATTGGCAGTTTGGATTCTCCAATGCCTTTGCAATGGAGTATCTTTACCTCTAACATATATATCAGCACATTTGTACTGACGCAATAAGCGTATGGCACCTTAACAGAGTGAATGCTGCACTCAATGAACCTCAGATCAAATGACAATGGAGTATGTTGTACTCTGCTAAAATCAGCCATTCTTCCATCTCTTATCATTTTATTCTATGATTTGTTCTTTTATGGTACATCAGTAGCTTTATTAGCTACCCCAAGGACAAGCATTATTATCTCATTTAACCCATCCTCATTATCCTCATTACAAAGTTCTTCAACTCCAGCCCTGTTCCCTAGCATTTGAATAATGGGATTGCTGCATTTATCATTGCACCCCATCAATCCTGGATCAGCCTCCTTCCAGGAATGTTACATTACTTACCCGTAATCTTCATTACCCCAGGTCCCGTTGTCCTCGTCCCATTCATTAACATATGGGGATAACCATCTCCCGACAGAAAAAAAGAGCAGAGGCATGCTGGGACCCCAGTACTGCCCCTCCCACCGGGAGTACATAAGCAGTACTTACCCAGCATCCCGTCTGTACAACCAAGCCCAGACAAGAAGGCCGGCCGCCGGGGAGGGAGGGAGGGGCGCATGAATGGGACGAGGACAACGGGACCTGGGGTAATGAAGATTACCGGTAAGTAATGTAACATTACCCCCAGGTCCCTTATGTCCTCGTCCCAGTCATTAACATATGGAGAATACCAAAGCAGAAAACCGGCCTTCCGCACCCCCAAGCACACCCAGGAAACCACAACAAAGCAGCAACCCAAGGGAGCACCGAGAAGGAGGAAACGGGAACCGCAGGAAACAACCGGTCCGCCACCCAAAACAGGACAGCAGGAGCCAAACAAGGACCGGAGACAAACCAAAACAGAAGGCAAGAACCCCCAACAAGGAGGCCGCCAACCAGAGAAACCCGAGTCAGGGCAACCGAAACCAAGACCCAAAGGACATGGCCAAGCAACCCCCCAGAGAAGGCCGTCCAGCACAGAACCAACAGGAAGGCCCACAGGACACACCAGCCAGAAAGGCACGGACCAAAAAAAGGGGGCGAGGAAGCAAAGGCGGGAAACCGGCCCACCCCACAAAACCGAACGACTCGGCCCCGAGCAAGAGCCAGGCACGAGCGAAACCGCAACCAAACAGAAAGACAGGGAAGGGGAAAAAAACACGCGAAAACCCAGAAGGCCAAAATGCCCCACAGGGCAGGAGGCCACCAACCAACCAGGAAGGCCACCGAACCCAGAACAGCAGGGAAAGAGAAGGCCAGCACAAAGAGCACAGGCCAGAAACGCCCCCAGAAGCACCAGCCGAAAGCCGACCAACAAAGGAAAGGCCAACAAGACCGGAAGAACGAACAAGCCCAACCAGGGCGAGGACAGAGCCACCGGCCACAGCCCCAAGAAAACCCCCAACCCCAAAAGGAAGGGAAACAAGCAGGACCTGAGGCCAGAGCAACCGGGGAGCACCCAGCAGCCCCCCACACCAGGCACAGAGGGCAGAAGAAAAGCAGGCGCCAACACGGCAGAGGACCGCACAGGTACCCCACACCCAGGCCAAGCAAGCAGCACGGGCCGCAGCATCCAAAAAATAAACAGCACAGGGCGCACAGCACCCAGACTAAAAACCCACAAGGCCCGACACCCGCAAGGCCAGAGAGGAGCCCAGAAACCAGCAGAAACCAGGGCAACAAACGGCAAAGGAACCAGGAAGCCAGGACCAGAGCCAAGCAACCCGACAACGCAGGAGGACCCGTTGGCCCAATCAAAACCCGGGAACGAGCCCACGCAGTGCACACGGCACAGCAAAAGGGCAGGGAGGAACCGGGAACCCCCAGCACACCACCGCCTGAACCACACAGAATGGCGGAAAAGAACAGAGAAAACCGCCAAAGCGGGATCCAGAGGAAGCAGAGGGCCAACAAGCAGAAGACCCCAGACAACCCACAGCCAGGAGGGAGAACCCCACCGAGGCAAGATCACTACGGAACCACACCACACCCAGAGAGAGGGGGGGAGGGCACCCAAAAGCCCCACAACGGGAACCAAGGCCGGAGAAACAAGGGAGGCAGAAGCGAACCAGGACACCAAAACCAGGAAACGCACAGCAGAACACCCCCAGAGCTGGAAAAACAGCCAGGAAGCCCAGGAGGCACAGCCCGAGGACAACCAGAACAAGCAGGAAGCCCGCAGACCACCGGAGTCAAAGGACCCCACAAATGCCCCAACACAGGCGAAAGAAGACCGCCAAGAACCGCCAGCAGGGAAAAAACCCTGAAGGACCCACCGGGGTGTGGGCACAACAGCAGAGCACCCTGCCAGGACACAAAGAGAGCTCATGCAAGGACGCAGATCCCAAAAGAAGACCAACACGCAAGAACAGAAAGCCCTAGCAGACACCCAGCCAGCGCAGAAAGGCAGCACGACTCCAGGCCACCAACCGGGAGAACAGGAGACCCGGAGAGGGGAAAAACAGGAGCCCCGCCAAGTGCACGGCAACAGCAAAAGACAGCCAGGCCCAAACAGCAGCGGCATGAACACCAGTGCCCAGAAGGTAAAACACCACCGAAAAGACAACCTGGGGAGAGGAAGCACTATGGCAAGAAGAGCAGGCTCCCCACAACCCCCGACAGAGAAGCCAAACCCACAGGAGGCCCCCAACCGGGAACAAGCCAGGCAGGAACCCAGGCAGCACCAGGAGGAGCAGGCAGCCATCCACCCAGGCGCAGGCAGAACGTCCCCGAGAGCACCAGGAGGGACACCCAAAATCCGAACAGGGACCAGGCACCCTCCAAGGGATGGGTGAAAAAAACTCCAGGAACCAAAAGCCCCCGCAGACCAAACCCCGACCAACCAAGCCGAAGCCAGGAAGCGGAGGCGCACCGCAAGGGGAGCACAGGCCACAACACAACAGGCAGCTCACAGCGGAGGCAAGGCCACCCGGAAAAAAGGGGGCAGGAGCAGCACAACCAACGCCAGGCCACGACAGCCACCCAGGAGACACCCCAAGAAGGAGGCGCAGAGGGGCAGAAAGAAATGTGGGGAAACCCGCCGCAGGCAAACAGGAACCCAGGGGAGTCAACAGGACCCCCCCCCCCCCCCAGCCAAAACACCGACCCACCACCATCCGGGGGCCGGGAGCTGCAAAGGAACCAGAAGAAGGGGGAAAGAAAAGCGCAACCCCAACAGGCCGCGGCTGAGGAAGCGAGAGGCGGCCCGACACAAGAGCAGCAGCGGGCAAGGCGGAAGCAAGCAGGCCGGAAGAACCCAACAACACAGGGAACTCCAGGAGCAAGCACAGACAGAGCCAGCGAAAAAAAGGAACCAGCGAACCACAGGAGCGACAGGAACCGACACCAACCAGAGGCAGGCCACCAAAAAGAAGGGAGAATGCCAAAATCCCAGACAAGCAGCAAACAAGCCCAACCGAGAGGAGAAACCCTCAACAATACCCGGGACAAAATGCAAAAGCACGCAAGGCCAGGAGCAAGGACCCCACCCGAAGGCAGTGACCCAAAGGAAGAAGGCCCACGGGGGAAACAGAAACATACCCTCCACGCAGACCATGGCAAGAGAGCACCCGGGAAAACCCGGGACCACCCCTCCCTCTCCCCCCACAACCACACACCACAAGGGTGGGAGGGGGTGTGGGCCAGAGACCCGGCAACCAGCAGAACAGAGAAGCCCAGCCCCAACCAAAGGCGCACCGAACCAGGCAGCGAACGCCAGGAGCAGTGGAAGGGAGAGGAGCCTGCAAAAAGCGAACCAAGAAGGAGGGGGACAGCAGCCCTGACAGGACGCACCCCGAGAGGAGCGGCACAAGCAAGAGACTGTCGAAAGCCACCCACGAGGAGCAGACCAGCACTAGCAGGAAGCACCCCAAGCAAAGCCGGCAGAGGGGAGCATTAGAAGCCGAAGCCAAACGCCAACCCAGAAGAGAAGAACCCTGACACGCAGCCGAAGACAGAACAAGGAGCCACACACCCCACAAGCCCCGGAACCAGGCAGCCCAAGAAAAAGGCAGCAGCCCAACACCAGCATGCAGGGAAGTCGGGAGAGCACCGACCGGGATGTAGCTCAGAGGCAGAGCGCATGCAAGCATGAGGTCCCGGGTTCAAACCCCGGCATCCCCAGGAGACTCCCGCAGCCCAACAACCAGAAGGGCCAGGAAAAGAAAAGGGCCATGGGAAAAAATAGCGGCCAGAAAAGTCCAGAGGAAGGACCCACCCCACGGCAAGCAGGGCGCGAAAGCCAGCCACCGGAGGACACACCGACCGCGGAAACAGGAATCGAATTCCATGACCATGGAGAACATGGAACAAACCCCCGCTCCAGGACAAAAAAGAAACTCCGGGAAGAAAGGAAAGGGGTGCACCGCCCAGAGGGCACCTCAAAGACACAGCAACACATCAGAAAGAAAAACAGTAAGAACACCAATAACACAAATATAAAGGTGCAAAACAAGCCCAATGTGTGCGCCTTACATCCAGTAGCATCTTTGAAGTGAATTTCCCAGAATCACAGGCGACCCGAGGCACGAACCCTGGTCTCCAGCACCAAAATCGGCAATCAAGCCGTCCGCCCACATCATTCTCCTTGCAACCTGCCATGTCCGCGCACACCCATCACTGAATTAGGTCCATGACAACATGGGTCGTAGCAGCTGCACACCCCAGGGACAAAACAAGGCACCGCGAGCTGGAAAAGCGGTGAACCACATTATAAAATGAGATAGCCCCTATTACATTGGATTACACAATGCAAACGTCTCACAAATGAAGGGGGGTACGAAACCCAGGAGCATGACATATCTCCACCTAAAACCGACAGTCAGCCCAGCATACACATCGGAATCTGCACGTAGGGCACAGAGAGAGTCAACACCGCAAAGCGGGACTCACCCGGAGCGGGTGCCGGAGCATCATGAACAAGGCCCCCACTCACACAGCTCGCTCCGGAATCCATCCAGCGTTGCGCCTCCAAACATCCAGCGCACCGCGTCTCCCACCCGGCCAAGCTCGGGGAGACGCGCACAGCGACCCGGAAGCATCCGGGAGACGGCGCACCAGCCGCAAAGGGCCGGTAAAAATCCGGAACACCGGCCAGGAAGAAGCCATTCCTCCCAGCAAGCCAGGCAGGCCGGTAGGCAGACACACCTGGAAACAGCACCCCTGCCCGCGAAGCCAGGCAGCCTGGCAGGGGGAGCAGAGAAGAACCTGCACGCCACCCCAGCCCAGCAGGAGCAGGGGCAGCAACATCACAGCATACCATCAGTCCATTCTGTCGAAGACAGAAAAAAAGAACAGACGGGATGCTGGGTAAGTACTGCTTATGTACTCCCGGTGGGAGAGGCAGTATTAGGGTCCCAGCATGCCTCTGCTCTTTTTTTCTGTCGGGAGATGGTTATTTCCATATGTTAATGAATGGGACGAGGACATAAGGGACCTGGGGGTAATGCGTGTTTACCACCTATCTCCTGGCTCTAGGCTTCAGCCCCTACCTCTGTGGTCCTGAAGTTGATGCAACCAAGCACAAATAGGGCCAGCTAGACCACAATTCGTTACTCAGTAGTGAATATTTCTTCATATTTACTGTTTTCTGTACTTCTGTTGAGCCTCCACGTTAATTTTACAGTGCGGGCATCGCTTCTGGTTTCTTTATATGTGCCTTCATCAGGGTAACAGGTTATAAAAGGGTTGCCTTCTTGCTCTTTCAAAATCAGCAGGATATGGACTCACGTCATCGACCCCTAACAGAAGAGATGCTCAGGAGGGTACTTGTGTCACCATTATTGCCTGTTGCGTAGCGACAGTGCCATGGCACTAACAGCAAACAATGGAAATGGACCCCCCACCCACTAGGTCATGCATTAAATGTCAGCCATATTTGGGGCAGGGTTGTTGGGCCCATCACACCCTTAGAACCCATCCTCACTGTAGTGGCTGCATAGCAATAGCTATGCCCTGATCACTGAACCAGATCTGAAGTTGATGGGGCCTTGGGTAAAGCATACAAAAAAACTCCTAGCATAGTAAATATTGTGTAAAAAACACTTCCTCACTCATTGTTTTAGAGGAGCTTCCATTGGCATATGCAGACTACCATGGGCCCTAATGGAAGTAATGAAAAGCCTCTTCTCCCTGGTTGGGTAATAAAAGGCAGCCACCATTGTACCTGTTCTTCAAATACGTAAATGACTGATGGCTTCAGTGGCACTGCACCCTCTGCACTAATAATACCTGCGCCTCTGAGAACTTGAATGTCAAACCCAGTCATCTACCATGCTGTACAAAGAAGAAAACAAGATGGGAACACTGGGAATAACTTGTAGGAAAAGAATTGTCATGAGCTCATGAAAAAATAATTCTGCCTAGCAAATTGATTTTTCTCTTTTAAGAATTGTGTGTCTGTTGTCAGAGAAACAGATTGAATTGACTCCCATTGGTGCACGTCCTGTTTTCATTTTCATATAAAACATTGTTAAATATGTTGTCATTTGCTACTGTCTGTGGGGACCGCGTAGGTTTTACTGAGGGTTCTTAGAAAGCCCATAAATAATATCTAAGAAAATTGACGAATTCTTTACTAGAAAGGAAAGTTCAGAGAAAGGTAAGAAAACTTTACACCGCTACGGGCAACACAATGGACTCATAAAAAGTCCACCAATGGCACCCTTGTGCCAGCAAAAATAAATCTACATGTAGCCAGTCACTACTGTTCCTAATAACTGAATTTTTTGATTTATTATTGCTTTCTAGCGTGTGTTGTACAAAATATACCATATGTAGGTAGGGAGTAAATAACCTCACAGATAAGACAACAGGTGAGAAGTACTTAGTAGAATAGAACAAGTTACTTACCTTGTGATGTATTCCTATAGGTTCTGAATCGATCCCCCTATTCCTGACCCTATTCTGGTTAACAAACCAACAAGTTAACTAGCAGTCAGCCCATGAGGCAGCAAACCCCCATGATGCAGATACCGTTATCTGACGCAGCCACACTACGGCACAGGAACGTGTTATCTGATTAGGTCATAACGCTTGCGATCTAATTAGACAAGCGATATTCCTCCAGCCCCTGATAAGGCATACGGAGTTCTCTAAACAAATCAAACCTATGACAACCTGGGAAAAACCCTGCGGCCATTGTTTTGATTTCACCGAGAACTTCAGCAAAAGAATGTGCTAACGACCAAGTCGTATGACATCCTTATTGACGTATCTATGTCCATCCTTACGTCAATCTCGGTACCTTAAAGGTATAAATATTACCGATATTGCGCTATGCAAGCACACGCGGTGGTGACGAGACGGAGCAGCCATACTTGCCGAAGCCCAGAGCAGAGCAGACCCCGCTGGCGCAGCCCCGCCTTCCTGACGCGCTGAGAACGAGACGCGCTGCTTTCTCCTGCCGAGAGATCCAGCACAGGTGCTTCCGGGTAGCCCTCGCAGGCAGCCTGGAATATCGAGACCAGAGAGAGAGATACCATCCCTCATTCATCCTAACTTCCAGGTACAGATCTGAATAACCCCTCACAGAGAATTCTTTAGTCAGTCACTTGGCAAAAACAAACTTAACTTAAACTGTAACTTTCTATTCCCGCCCACGCATTAGGCTTAGGTCAGGTACACGGGGTAGGCATATTTAGAAACACCAGTTGAGTACGTTTAGTCAAATGTATATATGTATGTAATCTATTTTATTCATTTTAAACCTTCATATGGCTTAGAAACCATATCATTGTTTTACAGTATTATTTTATACTTCTGCTTTTAATGTATGCACTTTACTTAACTATAAGTATTGCAATAATATCGATCCATTTCTCTTGTATGAGAAAAGAGACTGATCAATAAATAACATATTTTATTGAACACGCCCGTCTCTTCCTTTTCTCTACAATCTGATGAGACTAAGAATGCACGTACTGACTGAGTAAAATAAATTGCCTTTTGTTCACACGACTCTCGAGATACACTCTTGATTAGGGGAGAGCAAAGTTGTCATGTTCTATGGTTGTCAGAAACTAAATCCCTTCTTGTCTAATCAGGGGAGTTAATTCTTTCCTGAACATTCGAGAAAGTTTCTAGTGAACTCTGAGCTAAGCTGGCAAACCCAAAACTTTAAGTCTAATATCGACAGTAGTAGACCTAGTTAACGTCTGGTCTAGGCCTATACTATTGAAGGTGTTATTCCAATGCGCAGAGCCTATTGGGATGATAGGAACTACACTACATGGCGCCCAACGCGTTTGGAAAGGGCGATAAAACTAACGTAAGACATTTAGAGTAACTCAGTCGTGCTTTCTCACTCAGACCCCTTTTTCCCATAATACTCCAAAGACGTCTGGAGTGGGTGAAAGGTAATATCCTCCAAAACCTCGCAGGAGGGAACTCCTATGTATGGTTCTTGGTTTAGTCAACGTTGAAGGATACACCGTTCCAAAATATTGTGCATCTAATCTTTGTTTCCATAAGAAACATGATCTGCAAACAAACAGAATAACCATCCTGTCGGTAAAATGGACAGTGATGAAGAAAGAGAGACAGTTAGAATAGCAACTGAACTCGCAGCAGCTGATGCTACTATGCAAGACGCAGACCCGGATATAATACTCATCCCGGTCATCAAAAGGAAATCTATAACCTTAAAACTTATAGAAAATGGACTGACACCTAGAGGTGGTACAGTCATATTCGTAATTGAGGCACACGAATATCGGCAGACAGAGGTATACTATTCATGGATACATTTTCCAGCAGCAAATGCTGTAACAAAGTACTTCCACTATTACAAAATAGAGGAACCTCCTGAAACGTACACTCCTTTCGAGGAGGTGGAAGTACCACTCAAATTTCAAGAGCACCTGCTCTTATTTGATGGCGCCCTAAAACATAATAATCACATTACCAGGCTCGGTCCTTTAGGTAGACCAGGAGCAACGTGGCCGGTCCTAGCCGGATACACACCACATCCAGACATCGACGGGATGTCTGCAGCAGAGCTTTTAACACAGCTAAAACAACTAATAAAAGTACACAGACAATTAGTCCAGTATGTGATGCGGACTTCAACAATTCAACCAGCAATTAAAATTCCACAGCTGACCCCTCACCAGGGGAACACAAATAAAATTACACCACAGAACATACAGTCCTGCCTAGGTAAAGTACCGGCTAAACGGGAACAAATACCATTCTGGTTGGCACAGAAAATCACCCAAATAGAGGCGGTGTTTCCGGACACCACCCCATTAGAAAAACACAGGATTCTGACTATCTGTCTTCCAATGGGAATCGCACCACACATTGAGGACTGTGACACTTGGGGTACAGTCTTTGCTTCCATTTACACAAAAACGCACGGTGTTCCATCCATTTCGGTAATACCAGATGTGCTAAAACAAATTCAAGACGAATATGGTCCAGAACCCGCTTTAACTCTTGGTATGAAATTACTAAAAGACTTCAAGCAGGTCTCGGCTATATTATTAGCCAACATAAAGGGTGAAGCAGCAAACGTGGCGATCCGCCAGAGGTTAAAAGAGACAGATATAGCAGACCAACCAGCTGAAATTGCCAGAATCATAGAGAAGTCCTATGAGGAACTAGGTAGAGATAGTTTAGGTGGAATACCAGTAAAACCACAACTGGTTGAAAGTCCGGAAAAAATATTTTTTTATAATAATTCAACATCACCAAAAAAGAACTGGGATGGAAACAAACAATCTAATCCTAAAGAAAAGAAATTCCAGTCCAGAGGAAGGTCTCCTAGGCGAAGAGAAAAATCTCCGAACCAAAGACACAGGTCACCCCAAAGTGACCCCTCTGGGAAAAGATATAACCTTAGAAATAGGGATAATATAAAGAAGCCTGATAGATATCAAGACATTGATACACGTCCCTCTCAATCTTTTCAGACTTCCTCGCAGAAATCGGAAAGAAGAGGACGATCAGAACAAAGAGAAGAGCACGCCAAGTCCAAAGACAAGAATCCTGCTCATCTAAAAAAGAAATTACAATTTCCAAAAAAGAAGGTAGCCAGTATCAAGGTAGTTAACAATGCCGAGAATACTGAGGACACAACTGAAAAACGGAGAATGGGCTCAGACAATGCTAGACAGCGCAGCAGAAGTGAGCATAGCTCGCAAAGTCCTTATGACTCATCTGGAGACAGTGGACACGAATGAATATCTTCGAGTGGAAACTGCAGACACCAGAGTTAGCAAACGTCACAAAATATACGAAATAACATTACGTATAGAGGGGGATAAGACTAGAAAAATAAGGGGACTATTTTGGGATAATCTCTCCAAGGGCTATGACATCCTTCTAGCTGAAAAAGACTGGCCACCAGAGTTTGTTAGGGAGTGCCCTCATGGCGAAGAAATAATTATGCCTGCCTTCTCAAATCATATCCCAATTCATAAAAAATATACACTTGCAAGAAAGTGGGCAGTAGCTCTAGCTCCTGCTTTATATAAAAATCACGTAGGATGGGATGAGGACTCTCCTCCTCACAAAATCCAGTTAAAATCACAACCTACTGCACAAAGGCAGTACCCAATTAAACAAGAAGCTAAAAAACAGGTAAAAGAAATTCTAGATCAGCTAGAATACCAGGGGGTGATTGAAACTTGCACCTCACAAATGAACAACCCTTTGTTTCCGGTCTCCAAACCAGACAATTCATATCGTCTAGTTTTGGATTACCGACACCTTAACTCATGTTGCAAAACTTTTGCAGTGCAAAATTCGCATAGTGCTGCACTAATGAATAACATAGTGCGCAAAAATTACAAAACAACCTTAGACATCTCTAATGGATTCTTTTGTCAAAACATAGCACCAGAGAGCAGATATTTGTCTGCATTCTCAATAAATGGCACTCAAAAACAATTCTGTCGGTTAGCCCAGGGTTACAAAAACAGCCCGGGAGTATTCTCAGCGAGAGTAACAGAATTACTACGAATATATGACGATGAAGCATTATCTTATGTCGACGACATATACTTAACAGATGATGACTTGGAGACTCACTTGAAGATAGTGAATACCATAATACTTGGGTTCGCAGCAGAGGGTTACAAATTCAACTTTAAAAAATCCAGATTTGCCCATCTGAAAGTCCTGTTCTTAGGATATGAATTATCAAGTGAAGGCAAAAGCCTGGCTGACAATTTCCTAGAGAAATGTGCCGTACTCCAAGCACCTAGAACACTAAAAAACCTACAGTCAATTCTAGGCTTCCTAAATTTCGGAAGAACATACATTGCAAATTACGCAGAAAGGGTCAAACCCCTTTATGATCTAATAAAACCTGATTTTAAAAGAACCAATTGGACTCAAATACACACAGAAATTTTGAGATCCTTACAAACAGACATGCTAATTAAAACAAAATTAGAAACACGTGATAACACACGCAATCTTGTGATTCGAGTCATCCCAGGAAGATGCGGATTCACATACCTGACCTCTAATGAGGGAGAAAAGGTACCAATTGCATTCAAATCACACTTGTACACAGAAGCTGAACAGAAATTCAGCATTGAAGAAAAAATTGTTCATGCAGTTCAAACCGCAATAGCTAGAGAAAAAGATCAAGCGGACGGTAGACACATCACAGTCAGAACAGCAGAACCAGCCTTTGAGGCATTAACAACACCGTGTAATTTACCAACAACAACATTGAATCCGGAATGGATTCAATGGGTGAATTCAATCACAACGGACAAAGTATACTACTACTTTGATCCAGAACTAGAGGAGTTAAAAAATCTAAAATATGTAAGAACATTCCCTCTGCCAATCGACATTCTGCCTTTACGACATTACGGCTGTATAATATATACAGACGGTTCAGCACAGCCCGCAGTAGGGGGTAAACAAGCTTACAGTGCTGCGTGCGCGATTGTTAAAGGTCGCTGGCACGAAGGGAAATTTAAACCAACACTCACTAAAACACAGTCTTTAGGAGATTGTACAGCTCAGCGAGCTGAACTACTGGCATTCAAGATGGCGCTTGAAAATACCGATCGAGAATTCCCCACACTCATAGTGTGCGATTCGTATTATTGCGTTCAGTCTTACAATGAATACTTGCAGATCTGGCTTCAGAATGGTTTTAAAGATGCAAAAGGAGGCACAATCAAGCATAAAATTCTCTGGGAACAAGTAGTTCTTTTACAAAAAGAACTACCAAAGACTCACGTGATACACACACTGAGTCATCAACGTGATGGCGTTCACGTTGCAGGGAATTCATTGGCTGATGAGGCCGCGAAGGCAGCTGTGCAAACGGCTTCCGTAGCTGCCATCACACGGTCAAAAACAAAAATAGACAGCGAAATATTACAAGCTGTCAGCGCTTCAGGAAAGGATTCGATAGAAACACTCCCGAAAGGCTTTCCAGTAAAATACACATACATAACTGATGCAAACAATGTTCCTTTTGCTCGAATCCCTGGAGTGGGGGATAGGGCAATTCCAAACATGGAACACAGGTTAGGACTGATAATAGCGGCACACGAAGGGCTTGCTTCTATACATGCTGGCGTCTCAGCCACAGTATCGTTATTAAAAGAGAGATACTGGTGGCCACAAATGAGAAGACAAACAAGGAACTATGTTCTAGAATGTGAAATATGTCAAAGAATGAAAGTATCAACGGTGAGACGTCCAGCTCAGACGCCCCTTCTAATCTCGGATAAACCATTAGCTTGTGTTTACCTAGACCACTGTGGTCCCTTACAAAGGGATGGTAACTATAAATATATCTTGGTCGCAGTGGATTCATGCACGAGATTCATATGGATGTGGCCCCAGCGAACGGCTGACGCCAGAACTGTTATAAAAGATTTGCGAGTCTTTATCGGCACATACGCAATTGGCATGCTGCATTCAGACCACGGTCCTGCTTTTAGCTCTCAGGCTTATAAGGAGGCCATGGTCAGCATGGGCGTGACATTGCGGTACTCTTGTCCATTTCACCCTGAGGGGAACGGAATTGTTGAAAGAAAAAAACGTGACATAAAGCAATCTATAACGGCAAAGGTATTAGGTTCGGGAGCTGGGTGGGTCAAACATCTAATAAGTGTCCAACGTAGTCTAAATAACTTGCCAAGAAATTCTCTGAAGGGATTCAGTCCGTACGAATTATTATTTGGAACTAGGATGTTGATCTCTGACCTTGATAGTCAGACTTCAGTGGTGAAAGAAAAAAGCTTTGATATCAAAGACCGTTTGGCTATTTTGCAGGACTTAAACAAAAGAAGAAAAGACCTGAGCAACATAAAGTTGAAACAGCAGCCAACAACCACTGAAGAACCACCACCTGTCCCAGCAAGACCTGTCTGGATTCCAAAAGTCGGGGATCTAGTCAGAGAAAAGATCGCGGTAAAGAAGGAATTTGGGCCTTCTTACAGAAAAGCAGTTCCTGTCTTGTCTGTCAACGGGACAAGATCAGTTGTACTACCGCCACTTGCTGGTAAAAAGGAGAACCGAGTTGTATCCATCGACCTGGTAAAAACACAATCATGTGGCCGATAACAAACAGTAGGCCAAGTGGACTCCCAATAAGTAGCAGAACACCAAGGTTTGCTACCAGTACAGAGGTCCTAACTAAGAGGCTCATCACATTCGAAACGCCTACAGAAGAACAACAAGGACTATGCAACAATGCAATGGAACTTAAACCTCTGAAAACCCAAATAAAAACATTTAGCAGAGACACACCAACCTATAATGAAGTAACAAACGACTATGCAAGAAACAGTAATCCTGAAGCAATCGGAACAATTGGCAGAACTGCATCCGGCTACTTCATAAACTTCGATGATTCCTCTGAAGGCTTCAGTGAATCAAAGACACAGCCATCATCAAAAACCTTTAAAGACAAAGCTAAAGAACTTTTGAAACAACTGAAAGAAACATATCTGATTTCTCCATGGATTGAATTTTGGGTGGGTTTTGGTGCATTTATCCTCATACTTTGGCTCATCATGATACTAACTTTGGGACGCTTCATTGAGGGAAAATATGCTAAAATGGACACAGCAAGTCAGAATATCAACTTGATCCTCAAACCACACACATCTTCCCACGTCGAGAAAAGAGAACTTTCTTCAGTCAACTTCACAGCCAATCCTATACCGGGTGGGGTAGCATGGGACAACACAGACTACGAAATATATGGTCCGGTTGAAATCCTGAAATATCCACACCAAATTAAGATCTAATTGAGTGACTTTGTAAAACCAAACTCATTTGCTGATGATTGGGACTTCGAAAGCATTAATAATATGATGTCTGACTTAGTGATGTCTGCTAAATTTACCAAACATGATTATTTGCAGGGTTCTACAAATTATGATAGTATGTATTGCTATAACCACTATGGTAACCATTTTTTACATAAATCTGCACAACCTAGAAATGTTTTAAATTATAATCAATGGGAACATTGTGCAACACCTCCAAAAGGAAGCTCAAGAACGGTTTATGACAAATATTCATACTTTTCAGGTTTTAACACAAGTAATGCTGAAACATTTTATTTCAAATTGTCAAATAAGACAGGGACAAAGACCATGATAACAAACACGAAATTGATATATTCAGACTCATTCTTTGAAAAAATGAATACTTTTGGTTTTGATTATTGGGACAAAAATGTTGAATTGAAAAGTGTTTGGGGTACAAAAGATTGGCAAGTGCAGGGTATAGAATCTTTGTTTAGAGCCTGCATGATCCCAGAACAAATTATATTTTTAAATGACACTGTTCAACAAACTACCTGTCTTGGCCTAGCCAAAATCAATGACTTAAATAAACCGTCTATTCCAAAACCAACAATGAACAGCAATAGTTCTACAGATGAAGAGATAGACGTAAATTATGTATTAAACAAAAACAGAACACATCCAGATTGGAAACAGTGGTTGATCTGGCCCACAGATACTAATAACTGTCAAGACAGATTCCTGAACAAAACACAGGGGTTCAAAATGACCAGGCCAGACCCTAGATATCTTCAAAGACATCACCCAGGGATAATAACCACCTACAGTGTGGGCAAATTATGCCTTCAATGGCTACAATCTTCCACACTGGCAGAAATTAAGCAACACCTAACTTTACTTACTGATGGTGCTGACTTGCGTGATTTCATTATGGGACCACGCAAACAGCGTCAAAAGCGTTTCATAGCAGCCTCTGTATATGCAGCATACAATGAGGCCTGGAAGGTTACTCAAATTGAAACAGCAGAGAGAATACGGGAAATTGACCGTATTCATTTGGAAAAATCACTTTCTGTAGTGGACAATGGGTTAATGACTCTGTCCTCCAGAATTTTTTCTTTGGACAGCATTGTGTCTTCAGCAATCGACATATTATCGCAGGACTTACTGTTGTTACAACACGGTCAGTCACAATTGCGTTCTATTGTACAGCTTGGCTGGACGTTACAAAATCTGCGTTCAGGCTATGTGCCTTGGCGTTTAATCAACACAACGTCACTATTCCAAATCTTTAACCATACTGATAGACAAATCAGTATGGCACAAAAGGGAGCTGATTATACAATCCTGAGCATTGAGAAACTTGAGAGATTACCAGTGACAATGTCAGAACGACCTGTCAGTGAATGGATAATACACGGGATAATTAATATTCCAATTTCAACCTTCAGGTTTCAATACTGCCAAAAATATATACAGGCTGGCATGTACGAGAAATTGGGAAAGGGGTACATTAAAACAACATGGAACCTGCCCTATTCACATGCATGTGTCAGTAATAAAGGACAGAAAGTGTTTCTTAGTGGCAATAATTGTGCGATGTCACTAAGCGGCACACTTCTGTGTAACGGAATTAGTTTGCATGGAGCCTGTGAAGGGAATTCAAATAACCTTTCATGTCACCAGCAAGGCGCACCTGCAACAGAGATAGAACCATTCTTTCAAAGACTCTATAATGGGAGTTACATTCTAATTGTAGACCGCAGATGCTGTAGTCTTATGCCCGGGACTCCTTATCTCGTAACTACGACTGCGAAGGTCAAGTGCTGTGGACACTCATTGTTCCCCAGCTCCTTTCCAGACAGGGAGGCAAGGGCATGGCCCAACTTGAAAATTACTTCTATTCGAATAGATACTTTAAGCAGAATGAAAACAGTGCTTCTTCAGACGCCTACCAGGCTCACGTCATCAAAGGAAACGTATGATCTACAAGTCGCAAGGACGACTGCAGAGATACATTCATTGTTATCAACTAATTCCCCCATACATTTCGCAGAAATCCTAAACGAAATCTTAAATATTTCTGATACCACTGGGGTCTCATAGGTATTTAAGACAGTATTTTCGATGGCATTAACACCATTCAAAGCCATACTGGGTATTTTACCAGACTTCGTCCATTCGATTTTTGGCGGACTTCCCCTCATTTTAGGACTGATTGCAGGAATCCTATTCCTAGTCCTTATTTTTCGTTATGGCAAACCATGTCACAGACAAAACACCTGCGACAAGGGAAGAAACAATCCTAGCCATTGGATACCGGTACCGGATAACAAAAATCCTGGGACTATCCCGGCTTAGAGACCTGAACATGACTTGGTTTCTATCATTTCGACCTATGTGGCAACGATGTGTTTTACCTGTATTAAGGTGCCTGCTATGCGGAGAAGAATGCGTGTTAGACACCTGTCTGACGCTACAATCGGATGCGCCAATGGATGCAGAAACATTGTTGGGTCCTATCAAGGCTCACGCTTTGTGCTGCCCTCAAAGGCTACCAATCCTGATGACGGCATTCGTGGAAGCTTCACCGCTACGATTAAGGGGTAGTGAAGTACAAGATGAAAGCAGCATCGATCAGGTACGACCTTCTGTCAGCAATCCAAATCAGAATGTCAATGGAGACAATCATGCGCACGAATGCATGGTTACACCTATTTCCGAGTTAGTGGAACTCTCCCAGGAAGCTGTTGACAACTTTTTCGAAAGCCTAAATGATATGATGTTCTCACCAGAGCAGAAATAGAGACTTTTGAGCAAGCCCGTACACGGCGTTCCCTGAATTTGGCCTTCAACTTTGATAATAAAGTCACATGAACAATTTTCCCTCCAGTTCACGGACAGCAATTTTTTTAGCAGCCCCAAAATATTTTTGCATATTTTTTGGGACACTATCTTCTGCTTAAAGTAAGAACTATTCTTAGAGAACTAAGATTTCTATTTTTAGATACTTTAATAGACATTAGCTGCCCGCTGGTATGTTCATTGTTATTATATTCTGTGATGGAATGGTCTCGAACCTTTTTTCTGTATTTAGAGCCATTTCATGTGTAATTCTCATATACCAAATAGCAATAATGTATACAAATGCATGATTACCTTAGCATTATTCTACAGCTTGAGTGCATACAATACATATAACTGCAATTTTATGTATTTTGGGGTGGTAAGGTATACACAATACCCTATAGTATGTTGTACTATGTTTTACTATGCCTAGATTAGTAAATATGTCCATAGTTAGCGTGGAGTGGGTGTGATGTATTCCTATAGGTTCTGAATCGATCCCCCTATTCCTGACCCTATTCTGGTTAACAAACCAACAAGTTAACTAGCAGTCAGCCCATGAGGCAGCAAACCCCCATGATGCAGATACCGTTATCTGACGCAGCCACACTACGGCACAGGAACGTGTTATCTGATTAGGTCATAACGCTTGCGATCTAATTAGACAAGCGATATTCCTCCAGCCCCTGATAAGGCATACGGAGTTCTCTAAACAAATCAAACCTATGACAACCTGGGAAAAACCCTGCGGCCATTGTTTTGATTTCACCGAGAACTTCAGCAAAAGAATGTGCTAACGACCAAGTCGTATGACATCCTTATTGACGTATCTATGTCCATCCTTACGTCAATCTCGGCACCTTAAAGGTATAAATATTACCGATATTGCGCTATGCAAGCACACGCGGTGGTGACGAGACGGAGCAGCCATACTTGCCGAAGCCCAGAGCAGAGCAGACCCCGCTGGCGCAGCCCCGCCTTCCTGACGCGCTGAGAACGAGACGCGCTGCTTTCTCCTGCCGAGAGATCCAGCACCGGCGCTTCCGGGTAGCCCTCGCAGGCAGCCTGGAATATCGAGACCAGAGAGAGAGATACCATCCCTCATTCATCCTAACTTCCAGGTACAGATCTGAATAACCCCTCACAGAGAATTCTTTAGTCAGTCACTTGGCAAAAACAAACTTAACTTAAACTGTAACTTTCTATTCCCGCCCACGCATTAGTTAGGTCAGGTACACGGGGTAGGCGTATTTAGAAACACCAGTTGAGTACGTTTAGTCAAATGTATATATGTATGTAATCTATTTTATTCATTTTAAACCTTCATATGGCTTAGAAACCATATCAATGTTTTTACAGTATTATTTTATACTTCTGCTTTTAATGTATGCACTTTACTTAACTATAAGTATTGCAATAATATCGATCCATTTCTCTTGTATGAGAAAAGAGACTGATCAATAAATAACATCTTTTATTGAACACGCCCGTCTCTTCCTTTTCTCTACAATCTGATGAGACTAAGAATGCACGTACTGACTGAGTAAAATAAATTGCCTTTTGTTCACACGACTCTCGAGATACACTCTTGATTAGGGGAGAGCAAAGTTGTCATGTTCTATGGTTGTCAGAAACTAAATCCCTTCTTGTCTAATCAGGGGAGTTAATTCTTTCCTGAACATTCGAGAAAGTTTCTAGTGAACTCTGAGCTAAGCTGGCAAACCCAAAACTTTAAGTCTAATATCGACAGTAGTAGACCTAGTTAACGTCTGGTCTAGGCCTATACTATTGAAGGTGTTATTCCAATGCGCAGAGCCTATTGGGATGATAGGAACTACACTACAACCTTCGGTAACGCTCTTTCTGGTGGATGCTCTATCTAAATGTAGATTCTTCACCTTTATAATAATCCCCAGGCACCAGACTGGAGCCGTAAGATTTCACAGCAGCACTCCTGCACCTGACTCAGAGGAGATGTGCGCCTCTTTTTTTTCAGCCCACATAGTTGCGGAGTGGATACGCATGTGAGCTCATCCCCTGCGCACTAACCTACAGTTTCTTGCTTTATTATGTCCACACCCCTGGATATGGCACACCAAACAATGGAGGTACCAGTATGCAGATCTCTACAGTGGGACCTTTATACATGGTAAAACGAGACCATTGTACAGAACAGAGAGGTCATTTAGGAACTTAAAGTTACAGTATGAACCAGAAAGAGAACTACCAAAAGTAAGTCCATCTGAGTAATACTCCTAACCACAGATTCCCCAACTTTAGAATAGGTACCAAAGCAATACTTCCCAAGGGGGAGGGCTCGTGGTGTGGGATCAGATCGAAATGTCCTGCAGGACTGAACAGGTGGAATTCCCTTACTGTCCAACCTGGCTGTCAAGGCAGTAGTGCTTCATAAGCATGTGCACTTTGTCAACTAATGCAGTGGTGGCAGTTTTGGCCCTTGTAAAATGGGCCTTAAGCAGGGCCGGACTGGGAACCAAAACCGGCCCTGGCAAAGTGCTCGGCCAGCGGTTGTGGGTGCCGCCGAGCTCTTTGCCAGGGCCGGTTTTCGGACGATTTTGGTACAGGGCCGATTTTGCAGCTATGCGGCAAAAACGTCCCGTAACAAAATCGGCCCCAAGGGGCCCAAAACCGGCCCCCACCCGTGCGGCGCACCGGGGGATTGCCCGGTGCCCGCTGCGGCCAGTCCGGGCCTGGCCTTAAGTCTGCCAGGAGGCTGCTTAATCAGCCATATATAGAGCAGCTATAAATGCAAAGGACTATCCACTTTGACAGAGTCCTTTTTGGCACAACCTTACCATACTTCTCCTCAGAGAACCCAACATAAAGCTGATTATCTAGCCAATGGTTTTTGGTGTAATCGATGTAAAAGCTTAACTCTTTTGGGGTTCCACCTTATTGTGTCTTTCCTCCCCTTTTGAGGGGTGAGGCCGGGAAAAGAAAATAGGGAAGGTGATATATTGCTCAACATGAAAGGAGCCGTGATTTTCTGCAAGAAGGTCTCCCCACTCATCTGCACCAGTTTGAGTGGAAAAAGGGTGGTGTCATTTTGTTGCACCAAGAGATTCTGAAGGTCATTCATGTGACATGCTGAAGCGATTGTGATGAGGAAAGCAGATTTTAGTGTCAGAAGATGCCACAAGCAGCTGTGCATTGGATCAAAGGGAGCACACAGAAGCAAAGTCAGTAGCAGAGTAAGGTTCCACTCTGGCATCACACCCAGTTTGGGAGAGAAAATGTGTGTTAAAACTTTAATAATCGCATTGCAACAGGTGACTTCAACAGGGACAGTTAGTCCAGTAAATGTAGAAAAGCCAAAATGGCTGATTATTAATCTTTGATAGTGCCAACAGCAAGTCCTAGCTGGACCAAAGGCATAACAAACAACAAGATATCCAAGAGCTTGGCTTGCAGAGTGTAAGTTCCATGTACTCCACACTAGGCCATACATTTGTCTCAGTGTTCCGTGTAAGCACACTTTGTGGAATGTCCCCTAGCAGCCAGTATGACGTCCACAACTTGACAAGTCAAACAGCATCAACTGCCGCTGCTCACTCTTCACTTTTGGAGATATAGACTGTGCAGCTTTGGGTAAGACCCGCGCCCTGCTGCTGTGTCAAAAGATCTTCCCAAATTGGTCACTTATTTTGAGAACTGTTGCACATGCTCAAAGGTTCTGGCCACACACTGTCCTGGCCCTATCTGGGGCCACTTGAATTGCTTGGGCCCAGTCGCCTAATCTTCTTCAGAAATCTGGGCAGGAGTTGCAGAGGCTGGGGCACACAGCAGTATCAGCCATGACATTCAATGATCCAGTCAGGTGGTTTTTCAATCGGGTAAATGCTCCGATGTTCCAACCATCTTCACAGGCATAGACCCTCCTGGTGCAGCTCCACTTTGCCCTGCTCGTTACAGCACCACATGGAGGTAGTGTTGGCCATGAGAACCTGTATCTGCCTCCCTTTGATGGACCTCCAAGACCAGGTGAATGGCCCATAACTTCAAAATAGATTGATGTGGAGCTGGTTTTCTGTCGGAGACCAGAGTTATCTCATCTCCTTCTCTCACAGATGACATCTCCAACCCATCAGTGATGCATCCGTCACCACCATTAGGTCTGGGAGGGGAAGAGCGAGGGTACCTCTTCTGGTCAGTTTGTGACCCAGCTCCACTGCTGCACATCTTGTGCAGTCTCCTCCAAAACAGGATGACATCCAACAGGTTTACTTGGTGCTAGGTCACCGAGACTTCATATCTCACTGCAGAGCCTTGCTATGCCACCTTGCAAAATGGGCACGCTCTATTTATGTGGCAAAAAGGCCAAGAAGCCTCTGTGCTGCTCTCATGAGGTGCATGATAGAGGGAACATTGGTCCTTGAAGGGGGAAGTCTAAACCTCAACTTCCTCGGAAAACTAGTGAATAACCATCAGAGGACTGGTTTTACTAGAGCACATACAATTGTATTCAAATACAAATTATTTATGATCAGAGTAAGGTGAACTCATCAAGCTCAGATGTCATGAACAATTAAAGCGGTGTTTATATATATACATCAATAGTGACTGTGGAGGATGCCCAGTTGTATAATCTAGGCTCTAATAAAGTTGCAGGCTCCTGATTTACATATGCACAGTACACTATTATAATACCAACGTTTCGACCCTGTAGAGTTGGTTGTACAGGGTCATCATCAGGACAGAAAAAAGGGAGAACCACCCATTGGACAGTGCTCATGCAGTAAATGGCAAACATCAAATTCTGGAATGGATCCACAAGTTATAAGTCACAACACCTAAGAACAGAGAAAAGTGTCCCACAAATGGATGGTAGGAGAAGGGTACATTAAAGGTCCAACGACTGTGGAACAAGTACCAGGAGTATAGGTGGACTTCTTAATGGTATGCACAGTGGAATGCAAACATCCAATGGTTGGTATGTTTGCAACAATCGGTATATGGTCTCGGAGAAAGTGCCCAATTTCAGGTAAGATCTTCTTCAATAGATTAGGGCACTGCAACTCAAGCCAAGAGATCCTATTCTTGTTATCCATAAATGCAACGCTATATATATGTGCAGAGAACCAACAAAATCATCCCATCAAAACTGACGATTTTGTCATCATTCTGTGCATAAGGGATCTCTGCACATTTACATAAATACCTGTGAATCGTATCCACAAATAGCGTTGAAGCACCACACTAGTGCTGACTGCTTATCCCAAGCAATCAATAGTATCCAGACCAGCCCAAATCACATATTTAGCTGCACCCTGACCATCTTGAATGGTTTGAGTCATAGAGGCCCTAAACGTTTTCAAGACTGCAAGATCTTGCTGGCCATGTCCCACAGGGCTTAATTATAACGGCCCAGTGGGCAAACCACACCCTCAACGTTAGGCTGGATGAATAGAGAATTTGTTGTCTGAAAACCTGAATCCTTTTTGACACCCTGTCAGTGGAATTATGGGGAATGAATTAGGATGCACCTTGGAGCTTGGACCACCAAACTGTTAGGAGTTGGATGCTGCATAAGAAAATGAAGACTGCCAGGCACTGGTCTATAGTCTCTGGCCACCTTTCTGTTCACTGGTGGGCAAGAGCCAGGCTTAAACCAAGTGCCCCTAAGACTATGATTCAGGGCTTCATTGAACAGGAGTAAGGGCTCAGAGGTTGCGGATCAGTAAGGGTGTCTGTTTTATCTTCACCCCAGCAAGCACATCTGTTTACTAGAGCGAAGGAACCACTCTCTACCAATGGCGGCCCAATGTATAAACTGCCATGATCATAATGTGGGGGTAAATCATATCCATAATCATTGTTGTCATCTCCTGAAGATGGTAGACTCTAGTCAAAATCAGAAACAAAAAGATAATGGAGCCTCTCAGCATGTCTCAGTGGTAGTGGAAATGTAGTCTCTGAATCAGGCTATAAGGGAACCAGATGGGCTGAAATGGATTGGAAGTGCAATCTTGGTCGGGTGAGATGGATTCAGCTCGGGGTCTGACAACAGAGTCAGCACCCGATCTCCTTTTGGTGCTAGTGACTTCGGGACCAGCATCGATGAAAGAGGGACCAGTCCAGGAACAGAGCCAAAATAGAAGTAGGCACTGGCGGCGGTGTGGATCCCGAGGCATGTACCAGGCACTCAGATGGTTCCAATGATTGATCTGTTGCTTGGAAACCAAACGGGGAGCACCTATGGATCCTTGCGGACCGAATGAGCATTAGAGGTAGTCGAAAGAATGCCAAAAATATGCAGCATGGCCTTCTTAAAACCTTTGACCTGCTGCGGCCTTGCCGATGGCCGGGGAGACCCGAGCACATTGGGATCAACTGTGGTATCAGCCTGTCAGTTGAAGATAGGGAGCAAAATCCAGTGGCACCTTCATGCCCTTGTGAGGTCCCTTTAGATAGAGAGTGATGTAACAGGATTGAGTTCTGCTTCTTCCCTTATTTCCTTTATGATTTAGACTTTAATTTACTGTATAACCTAAATGGCATAGAAGATCTGTTGCGGGATCAGCATCAAGAGCAGGAATGGGTCAGCGCCGTTGAATTGGAGCAGGAGTGGAACTTATGCAAGATCTGTGACTTCTTTCAGTGTTTGGTGACATACAGCTTCACTTCACGGTCCTGGATTTCCCTTGGGTGCATGACGGCACATTCGTCACATGACTTGGCGTCGTGCCCTGAGCGCAAACCCCAAAATCATATCTTATATGGTCCATCAGCACCATCCTTTTACAGCAGACAAGGCATGGCATGGTTTGAAACCTGTAGTTTTAGGTGGGTACATTGTTCCAGTGCACACTGGAGTTCAATTTAAGAACTCATCAAAGTGAAAAAAAGGGGGTGGATCTCCAGATCTGCGTACAAAGGCATTAAAAGAAAAGAACTGGCATTGGCAAACAGTGGTGTTGCTTTGACAGTCCGTGTTATGAACAGTTTTTTAACTCACATAATGTACTGTTGCTCTCTGTCTACTGCCTAAGGGTGTGACTTCAGCCCCTTTTATGCACTGTGCTTCTGACCGTAAATATACATAATATTAACGTTAATTTATGGATTTTAGATGTAAAACAACTAACAGCCAATAGAAACATGCTGAGACTATAATATTTTTGTGGGCGTATCCAAGATATAATTGGCAATGTATAAAGCCAGTGGCTGAAGGTTCTGCTGCAAAAACATGCAATGACTGGGGGAGGCTGGCCCAAGCCTCTAAAAGTAAATGAAGACTGTGTTACCATGAATGGTGCAAGCGCTACACTAGTCTCAGGGAGGATCCCGGGGGCACCACCCATTTAAATAATGTGGTTCCAGAGTCAAAAGGTTTCATCCTGACTACCTGGTTCTGTCTTTTAAGAAAAGAGCCCAGCCGGCCTAAAGCTGATCCCGTCACCCCAGGTTTGCAAACCTATGCAGCAGGATCTTATGGCCCACCATATCAAATGCTGCTGACAGGTCCAACAGCACCAGAGCAACATTGAGTTCTGAATCAAGACTGGTCTTAATGGATTCAGATACATCCAGTAGGGTTGTAATAGTGCTGTGACATGCTCTAAAACCGGATTGGGACTGATCCTGTAAGATTGTTATAACACAAGAGCTTTGTCTGCACTAGGAGTCTGTAATGGCCCGGTAATATGAATCATTTTTCAGCCATTTAAGGCCTGGTATTGTGAAACTTTACAATCAAGCACAATTTGCTCTTTGTTATCTATTAAACTGTGGAACAGTGTCATTTAGTCTATTCTACAGACACTGTATTCATATGTTACGAGATGATCCACATATTCACCGTGTGCCTTAACTCATAAATTCATGCATTTCACATTTATGTATTTCTGTAGATAAAGATTGCTGTGCACATTTATAATGCACATGTAGTTTTACTGGAATGAATAAATAAACCATGTATTCCTAGTTACTGAAAATTCATGTTTTAAAGGTAACAGCTTGCTTAACTATGGCCAATAATTTTCTAATGCGCCTCCATTCTGATTCTCGAGCTACCTTAGCTCGGCAAGTGTTACACATTTCGAAATTGCTAGTGTGCTGTTTATTCCTTTCTTTGCAGGTGCACTATCAAGTCCCTTGTTAGCTAGAGAAAGGCTCATTATTTTGTATTAGATTGATAGTGAGGCATGAAGATGAAACATTGGCAGCTGAAGCGAAGAAATGCCGATGAAAGGAGTCTCCTGTACCCGGTGTTCCAGGAAGATGCAACTCTCAAGGAGGAGCAGATGTGTACCTAATTATGTTGGGATGGGAACTTAAGGGGTTGCCGGTTCCTGGAAAATGCCACCATGGGATTGGCTCTGGATTGTGGGAGTGAGATATGGATGTTCTGGGATCTTCGATTGTGCTTTTAATTGGTGTTCCATAGTGGTAAGAGCAGATACCTTTTCTTAACTTGGAAGATTGCAGACCTCTCTATTTTCCTGACTTTTCCAAGTGTGAAGCTTCACTCTAAATACTCTTTCCTCTTATTCTATTTGATGATTATGCCAAGACTGAGGTTTAAAAATCCCCACTTCACCAAGTGTTGCACGCAAAGTTAACTCTAGGTACAACTTAGACTCACTGACAGATACATAACATCTTGCACAAGTGGCTCTCATTTGTAGACATGACAACGTTAGTTTGGTTACTTACTTTACTTAGCAGAACTCATTATTGTTTGCATTAGGACTCTGTGCACTTTATCCCTGCTAACCAGTGCTCAAGGTCTTGAGCTTTCTCTTTAAGACATGGTAAAGATTGCCTAGAACTGATTTGGTTATTTAATGTACTTGTAAGTTCCCAGTAAATGGTACTACATGTGCCCAGATACTGTAAATTAAATGCTACTAGTGTGCCGCAACACTCATTGTGGCACCCACTCAGGTAGCCTTTTAAAACATGTTTCTGGCCTGCCACTGCTGTCTGTAGTGCAGTTTGAGATTGCCATTTCAACCTGGCAAAGTAAACCTTTTCAAACACAAGTAAACCTTTTGCCAGGCCTATTCCTATTAGTTACTTATATGTAACCCCTAAGGTAGACCTCAAAGGACCATAGAGCAGGGTGCAATCCATTTAAAAAGTAGGACAGGTGTGTTTAAGTTTTGTCATGTCCTTGGAGTGAAAACATTCTAAAGCAGTTTTTCACTGTTGTAAAGTCTATCTCTCCCATAGACGTATACTTGGTTACCTTAATACTGGTAATAAGTGCTAACTTAAGATTGGGAGCAGATAGCAAAGTGATGGTCATATTTAAATGAAATGTAATGATAGTAGAGTCAGATTTTGGCTTCCAGTTTTCCTGCCAGTGTTCTGTGTTACTTTCCTGGGAATGGCATTGCTGTTATGGGCTGTGAATGGATTGCAGACTGTGACACAAAGGAAGCCTAGGTGTGAGGATAGATGGTGATCCTTACAGGATGGCTGGAGAGAAGCTGTACTCTGACCTGATAACATTTCAATTTAAAGGGCTCTGCTTGTAGCACCCAGAAAGGAACCTGACACCAGGCTTGCCCTTGCCTTTGTCACTCTAGACAGTCTGGAGCCGGGACCAGGGGAAGGGGAAGAGGCAGAACTGACTGGAGCCTGTTTTGGGTGTAGGTCAGGTAGTAATTTCCCAACATAAAGGCTGGCCCCAGGAATAAAAACGGGGCTTTCAGAACCCCAAAACACAACACTCCGTGACCTGAGAAAGATTCAGAAGAAGGACTGCCCTGCTGTCTGAGGAAGAGGGACTGCCTGTTGACTGAAGGATTGGACCTGCTTGTCTTGAACCCATACTACCCAGAGGGGCTGGCATCAATGTGTGCTTCTCCTGAAAAAAAGGTGAAGTTACATACGTTTTTGGTTCCTCCTGACCGCCAAGTGACCTATTCGCACCGAGAATTGACCAACTGTAATGACTGCCCATGCAACACTCCAGCGGCACATGCTCTTTGTGCCGACAGCAACCATCCGTGATGACGTCAACTTGAGACCTTCACTTTGCACTGAGAGTGACTGTACGTGACAATGAACCAGTACAAAGCCTGGCTTTTTGTGCTAAAGCAACGACAGCCTGCAAGACTCGACTGAGTCTTCCTCACTGTACCTGTCAATGCAAAAGGACCCCTTCCTGCAGACTTGAGAAGGTAACTTTTCCACGGAACTAACTTGGACCAGTAGCTGACTCATGCTCCATCATGGTTGGCTTGAACGGATGAGTTTCTCCCAGTCTAGTGCAGCCAGAGAACAGAACTCTGTTTTTTTAATTGGTTTGGGATATTTCTTGTGGTGTGTTTTTATTTTATTAGTGTTTGCGTAATGCATAAAGACTTTACACATTGCCTCCAAGTTAAGCCAGGCTGCTTTGTGCCAAGCTGCCAGAGGGTTAGCATAGGTTAATTTTCACCCTGAAGAGAATTAGGTTTTTAATTTGAGTGGAGCTTCCACGTCTCTCAACTAAGAGCCCAATTTCTTGCACCCATGAGATAGAAAGTGTGCCTCTTTTAACTATTAAGCATTGGCAAAACAAATATTTTGTGTTTGTATTAGAGGAAGTGTCTGGTAGTAGTGAAGCAATTTTATATGTGTTGCCCTCAACTGTCTTAAAAAAGTAATTCTCATAATGAATGAAGTTCTTGATCTACAGCAATGTAAGATGCCAGATTTTTCCTTAACAGGCTGCATTAGCAGATTGATGCCATACCCTCAAAGAAGAGTGTTATGAAACAGAATCAAAGGATGAAGTTTGGGTTGTAAGTTGAAATCTCAAAATTTAAACACTGTAAAATATTACATAATTAATACATTTGCTAAAGGGAGAGCAATATTGTTGCATCCTTATTAAAGCCTTATTTGTGCACACATATTGTCTTTGTTTAACAGAGTAAATCCACCCAGCACCTCAATAACATGATACATTGCAATAAACATATATAGATAATATCATTCAATAATGCTATGTCCATTTAAAATAACTCAGAAAACCAAATATGAATTGAGCTTTTCATTTTGTATATGTGAGAGTATATGAAAAAGTGTATTTTCTTTTGCTTCTGACCATTAAGAGCAAGTTGAAGATGAATGGTAATTTTTTTTTTTAAGTTCATATTTTGGGGCTAATTCACAAAGGTATCTTACACTTTTGAGTAATTTTTTCCAATTAACAAAATCAGGGTGTAAATTACTACTAAAATCAAAAAAGCAGTATGTCCAGCATCACACCAGGCCAACCACTGGTAATTATATTTTAATGTTAAAATATAAAATAGTGCATACTTAATATTTATTATACAATATTTTAATACCCATTTTCGACATAAAAAAATTGTGTAACAATAATTGTTATTAAAATATAACTAATGTATTTAATTCATTCTATACATCACATTTAATGTATAATATGTTTTAGGTGGGGATTTATGTTTTAAAGTTAAACTTCTGCTGAATAATTTTAATTTATTTTGTTATATTTTCCTGAATTAAAGATTTATTTCGAAATTAAGTTAGTAGAGCTGTAGGATTTTATATTTTGTTTTATATTTAATATAAATATGAAATTAACTCATTAGAATATTGAACACAAAATATGATTAATATTTATTTTCAAGTTAAATAAACATATTTATTTTTGCCTATACTTTACTATGCCAAATCTCCTGCCCAAGTCTAATTATGGAAAAGTATTAGAAAAAAGTAAAACATAAAAGGATATTTAACCTATAGCTGGCACTCCTAGGAGCTATAGAGGCCACAGAAAAGAGATGATGGACTACAGAAAAGATGTGAAAGACAATTTCTTTGCAGATATTTCCTACAGATGGAAGAGAACAAATGGGACATTTTGTACAACAGAAAGATGCAGCAATTGTAGGGCAGTTAGGGTCACACAGGAATGCTGCAACACCCCAATTGTGGCCATGAGGTAGAGAATACCTTAAAGAAAAAAGAACTGTCAATGTGAACACAAGGTCACCCAGCCCACCAGGGCGTGAGGGGATCACCCTCAACAGGACAAAAGCAACCTCCACCAGATAAGGGCCTTTCCCAACATGAAGTCCTCAGGACAGCTCACCAACAAACCGAACATGAAATGAGCAAGACTGGTACAAATGCACTTGCCCAGGGGAAGACAACTTCAGCCAGCTCACCAGGGACCAAGGGCATCAACCCCAACAGTAGAAGCATTAGCTGCCCATTAATAGCCTATAAAAAGCTGTAAAAGCAATGGTTATATGGTCATTCGTATTTTAAGTTTTCAAATCTATCCTTAAATCCCTCTGCACGTGGCATATTGTGGACATTTCCAGTTCCGACAATGGGAGATTCTGCTCCTTAGTCACATCAAAAAGCATCTTCCATGGTGTGTAGAATAGTGTCCCTTTCTTTCTCCTACTTCTTCCCTTGTGGAATGCCTCATCTTCTCTGGCAGATGTGGAACACTCTTAACCACTTGATTCAAGCTAGCCGGGCTTATGAGGGGTGTTACCCCAAAACCGGTCCCAGGATGCTTGTTTCCGGTCCAGCGAAGACCTGGCTTGGCTGTTCGGTCTGGACTGTTCCCAGGAGGCACAGGATCAAGACTGATTTGCATATGGCTGGGTCTGAACTGGGGTGGCGAAGTGAGCTAAATAACAATGATGGATTCAACCCAGATCTGTGACTGGGGGTGAGTGTCTGAAAGGTTTCAGCGCTCCGTCCATCATCTCCTTG
The DNA here is from genome assembly GCF_964261635.1 of Lissotriton helveticus. Classification (NCBI taxonomy): domain Eukaryota; kingdom Metazoa; phylum Chordata; class Amphibia; order Caudata; family Salamandridae; genus Lissotriton; species Lissotriton helveticus. Next base: position 1,111,654,380 of record NC_136071.1, read on the forward strand.
GGTTTGCTTTGTTCACCCTAAGTTGGCAGGGTATGCCCTTGCTCACTTTGCAACTGGATTCAAGCTAGCCTGGCTGATGAGGGGTGTTACCCCAAAACTGGTCCCAGGATGCTTGTTTCTGGTCCAGGGATGAACTTGCTTGGCAGGTTGGGCTGGACTGTTCCCATGAGGCGCAGGGTCAAGACTGATTTGCATATGTCTGGGTCTGAACTGGGGTGGCGAAATGAGCTAAAGAACATTGATGGATTCAAACCAGAACTGTGACTAGGGGTGAGTGTCTGAAAAGTTTCAGCGCTCCGTTGTGTTTGCAGTTGTGGAGCACAGCCAGGAAATAACATATTATGGCATGCTTGTCGCCATGTAATTTTGCAGCATTACATGACTATCTTCTAAAAAGTATAATATGATGTTGGCACCAGTTTCCACAGTGGCGTCTTGTTTAAAATACATTCATTATATTTGTCCCTTTTGTACACTGTTTCTACTCCATCCAGTTTGAAGTTGATTTTAATATGTCAATATGCCTGCACTAGCTCTGTTTTGCTGCTGCCACATTTGCCACATATTTCATTTGAGCCTGAGTATCTGTACCTTTTGACAATTTATTTTATGAATTGCAGCTTGATTATATCAATGGTGCTACCTGTCATGAAAAGGTAGTAACCCTGTTTAACTGAATTATTGCTTTAAAATTATGTACAACTGCAGAACAATACTTACAAATACCATACATGCATATATTTAAAATCGCAATGTGAAAATAAATATTGCAAACTTCAACAGCTTATTTTACAAATTATAAATTTATTTTTGCAATAGAAAAGCGAATAAATCATAATCATACCTTTAAAGACAAACGATTGTGATGTTTACGCAGTGCCTAGCAAACATGAACTTTAAACACAAGAAAAGATATCACAGTGATCATTTTGGGTCGCCTGATTGACGAGAGCTATATATATGAGCAATCCAAATCAGGTCATTAGTAGATTAAGCGTGCACAGATGTTCCCAATTAGCAATGCAATCAAGCCGCTGTCATTGGTATGACATGCCCTTACAGGAGCTGCCCATGGAAGAGGCAAAGGCATGACTGTGCACCCCAGAGACACCAGGGACAATCCGGCACATCATTTATTCAAGAATAAAGATCAAAACATTGTTGCCTTAAAAAAGCCTAAACTATTATTGTTACTGATTTAATGAAGCATGTCCTTATCTATCTCCGACCCCAATGAAATAGGTTTCATATGACATTTGTTTACTGCTCTGACATCTGAAGTTGTCCTAATAGTTGTTTGTAGCTGAACTGCTACAAGTAATAATCCTAATCGTGTAAAGACTGATTTCAGTCATGACGCGTATTGCCTACGACTTCCATCAATCGTGTCATATCTGCATCCTCAGCTGACAGTGCCCTTGGTTGCACCCGAAAGATACAATGGGTGGCCAGATATGTTGGATATAGTCACAGTCCAATTTAGTGCTTGCTTTAGAGTTTAGTGGTGAGGGTACTCTATTGCAATGGCGACCTAGTACACTCTGCCCAAACTGAAGGTCTGCCTACTCATTTAGGGCCCGATGGTGAGTCTAACAGTGTGGTAGCAGGGCCACCCCACCACTGCACCGCCAAACCCACGTAAGGACCACCTGCCCTATAATGACTATTTTAGTCATTAGCGGGCATTTCCTTTGCTTTTCTTATGGCGGTGCCTATAAAATAGGCTCTGAAACGGGAACGTCAAATTAGGCTGCAGAATAGCATGGACTGAAATGTCCATGCTGTGCTGAAACTTCTGTGCATGCACACAGTCTGCACCCACAAGGCGTGAGGCACGAGGGGACAACAACAATAGAAGGGGGCTCCCCGTAGGGTTTCTTAGAGATATAGGCAGGCCAAGGGGGGAAGAACAACTGTATAGAGAAATAGAAGGTACCCTGCCAATTATTTATAGAGGTCCCAGCTAGAGGATCCTACTGTGATAAAGTGAGGGGGTGGTTAGCCCAGAGGCTGAGGCTGCACAGGACAAAACTAAGTCTTTCCAAACAAGCTCAACAACATGTTTTGAAAAAATACATATTTTTTTATTTTTCTCTTCTTAAATATATTCAAAAGACATACATATATAAATTTAAATAGTCAGTGATATTTTGCAAAACATATAGACAAAATTCTTTTCAGGATTAAGACCTGCCCATACTTCAAACAAACTACCACACTCATTCACACAGGGATTTTCCTAACTACGATAGAAACATTCAACTCTCATTCATCCATTCTTATAGTCCTGGCGTAGACAACAATAGATCTTGAATAGGTTGCCTAAAACGGAGGGTTCAACCAGGCAGATGGTATTAATACGGGTCCTGATGTATTTGGAACGGGTTGCCGTATTCCTGGGACAACGTGCCGACGCGCGTTTCGGTGGAAAGCCAATATGGCCGCACCTTCGTCAGGGCCAAGGTAGTATGCTGGGCAGGGATAAGGGAAAAAAATCTGTTTAGTTTATTGGGGACGCCTACGGAGTAAGGTCCACCTTCACCATTTTAGGAGGGAGTAAGTTCCATTTATTGCCCAAGATTTAAGGAATCCACCCGTGATCCCTCCTGCAGGGTTAACAGGTCAGTTTATTCAACCGAATAAGTCCTGTCACTCGGACAAACAGAGATATCAGATCCTTGGTAGCTTTATCATATTTTCTTCCGTTTTGTTGCTCTGTTATTTATTTTATAACTTCTTCCTTAGCGGCTGCCGGGCGTCAGGAAGGAGGTTGATTTGGTACGTAGTCCTGCACTTTCTAATCCTTTGCATTCGATGTCACAGATCGAGCCAAAATAATGCGTCGGGTATTTCTTTAACTTAAGATTAAATCAAGCCGGGCTTTTAGTTAGGGATTCCACCGACAATGTTCGGAACCATGACGAATTGCCGCTTCCGTGAGTCCCGTCTGAGAGTCGGTCGTTATCGTTAAATGGGGTTCCGCCGGCTGCCTCGATCGACCAACTGCAGAGCCCCCTTTCTTTCCTCATAGCCACTGTTTTCATGGAGGAAAGATGTCCTTCAAATCAGTGGCGGTGACGAAAGTCTTAATATGCTTGGTGGATATTAATGCCTCTGGACCAGCATGCTACCACCATGGAACAGTGGTTCCCTTGCAGAGTCGGCGGTCCCAGGGCGGCACGACCACTAGGTTCATAATTTTGATTTGATTTGATTTGATTGTGGGATTTGTATAGCGCACGAATGCCCGGAGGCATCTAGAGGCTGTGCAGAGGAGTCTGCCGGATCAAAGGATGAGTGAAATTAGTTAGAGAATATCCAGGTTTTTAGTGATTTTCTAAAAGAGAGCAATGTTGGGCTATTTTTTATCTCTATCCGAAGCGAATTCCAAAGTTTCACTGTGCCCAGTACAAAGCTCCTGTCTCCCCAGCAAGATTTCTTGTATGTAGGTGTCAGGAGGAGTCTATATTAGGCAGAGCGTAGGTTTCTGGTTGGCTGGTACCAGATGAGATTTTGTTTCAGGAACTCGGTTCCGGTTCCGTGCAGAACCATGTATGCTTTACAGACGGACAATATGTGGCACTATACAGAGGCACAATAATGTGGTGGTTGCAAGACCGCCACTGCCGTGCCACCACAAGTCTGGCAGACTGCCAGACTCATAATAGGGCCCCTAGAATCAGACGGACCTTCAGTATGTCAATGACAGCCACTACTCTGTCTCCCCTGCCAACATACACCTCCACCGAACCGACAGAGTAATGGCCAGCTGAGCTTTTACCATTTTGCCAGCTGCCCTATGGTGGTAAGAGGCAGTGAAAACTGGAAAATTAAACTCACATCATGGGAGACCACTACCATGGTGAGGGGGTGTTATTGCTTTCAATGCATTTACTGGAACTGCTGTGATGGTGGTTCCTGGAAATGCAAGAGATGTCCGCTAAGCCAGTAAAACATCTCTAAATTTTGGGTGCAAACTACCCTCACTGTGGCAGGAGTAACACCCACCAACCATCATCCTCTCTACTCAAGTCAAGGGGCACGTCCAATACCTTAAAAGATGTTGTAGGTGCCCAGTATTCCTTTTTTCTGCCTTTGCTATTCACTATAGAGTATTGAATAAATTGCTAGACTTTGGGGCAGCAGCCAACGTTTGCAGCTGAGGTTTTGTTCACACACTTGCAATGATATTGTTTGTAATGAAAGAGCAGAACATGCGCACTCAGAGCTGGATGGTGCAATCAAAGAAATTGTGGAAAATGTATTAATAACTTGTTTGAGGATTTGAATGTTCTGAAGAAAAGTGGCAAAACATTACCATTAAAAAAACATGATATATCCTCCTACTCATGTCAATACTCTTGAGCCTGGAACTACCATCTGCTGTACCAAGTTGGATTTGGGAGTAGGATTAGTGATTGTTTCACTATAAGGTTATGCCCGTCCGGCTATGTTATTCTTCACTTCCATTTTAGTATTTTGTAAATGAGCTACTGAAGGAGTTCATTCAAGTTTTTACAGCTAGTCTATTTTGATGACAAAATTATATTGTTTTAAATAGTTAAAATATAAATAAATCTAACTTAGGGCCTAATTACTATGTCGGTTGGAACTGCTCCCACTGACATCGCTGCAGATGTGGAACCGAATGACCTCAGGTCGGCGGTTCCGACACCGCAATTAGGATGCGACCGCACATGGTGCAGTTGCTAACTTCCATTTTTTAACGGGAGCTTGTGCGGCGGGCCAAAACTGCCAGCAGCACAAGCTCCCATTTAAAAATGGAAGTTTTTACACATCCCTGCACTGTGTGGAGTGCACCTCACAGTGCCTGCCACATGGTGCAAGGATGTGTAGGGGGTACTTATGGAGCCCCCCAGGGCCTTATGAGAAGGGCCAAGGGGAAAGGGTGCCCTGCTCGGGCCCCCTAACACTTCCCAGTAGCAGTTCCATGTGGGAATGGGCGAAATGGAATTGCTGTCGGAAAGTCCTTTGGGGATTATGACGCCTTTCCGACTGGCCGACGGGCTCCTTGAGTCTGTCGGAAACTAGTCGGATTCCCTGGTCAGTTTAAACTCCGACCGCCATCATTCTAATACGGTGGTCGAAGTTTAACCCTACAGTGTCGGTCAGAAAGGGCCCGACTGGTCAGAGGCTTTCTGACCAACATTGTAATTAGGCACTTAATGTATAAAATATAAAAAGTAACATATTTATTATTTAATTAAAATATTTTAACAACCTTATTTTAATTTTTTAATTAATGTAACACTGCTATGTAGTAAAATATAAGTAACCCAATTTAATTAAATCAGTATATCACTTTTAATAACTAACAATGCATAATAAAATATTTTTATTTCATAGATTTAAGAAAATAATTAATGTAATGTACCTAAATGAATTAAAATGTGAACTTAAACCATTTTCTATTTTGTTTTGCATATAAAATAAACCTATAAAATTAACTTACATTAATATTTAATGTAAATTATTGCCACTACTTGCTCCCTAAATCCCTTCTACGCCTCCCTAAACCCTTCCGATTTCGTAGTAAAAATGCCCCTTTTCCCAGTAGCTGCCCCTGACAGTGCAACATTACCTACTCAGTATGAGTATGTCCCCATAGAAAAGACAGGAGAGGTGGAGATTTACACTACTGGGTTTGTGAATAACATTTTGTAGTACTTTAGTGCTACTAAAGTATTACAATTTGCAGTTTGTGAATAGGCCCCTACAATTATATAATACGTCCCATCCGCTTACTGCACGTTCACTTTGATAGGTAATGTTTTTACATATTACAACTTTAAGGTAGCTTTCCAACTAGGGAGACATAATCGCAAAGCTGATTCCTAATAGAGAGTCCAAGGGCAAGACAAAAAATAACAAGTCCCAGGATCCAAGTATATTTTAGCAGAACATAATTTTTGGGTGGTTAAGATGGAAATTATGTTTGAGAACTTAGATATGGAGGTTTATCGATATATGCAATAGATAGTCAAGAATGGCTCATTGGTGACCATGACAACCGTAAAGAGCGTCATGGTCTATTGCTCCATGACAAAAAACTATACTTGCAAAGTCAGAATCCATGAGACAGGGCAAATAAAATGGTGTTACAATTCCACCATTCTGGATTGCGCTATTGGGATAAGTGAAGGATGTCCCTTCGGAGGTACGCAAGTTGACTGTGCTTTTACAACTGCATGCGAAACTACAGGTGGCAATGGATTGTGGGTGGAGGCCATTGCTGCGAAAAACAGGATGGCTTTGAGATGCGGCCTACTGCCAGGCACTGTTAACCGCCTATTGGGAATGGAGGATGTCTGCAAAATTATTTCCCCAAAACATATGGTCCCCACTGGAGAATTGCCTTAGTGTGCAGAGAGCAGAAGACAACACAACGGCCAGAGTAGAGGTAGAGGCTGTTGACTGCTAGATGAATCAACCTGTTAAAGGCTGCACGCAAAGGGCGATACAAGAATGCTCTGTGAAAATGCGTGAGCTACAGTGGGTCCTGCCTTAAAAAATGCAATTGTGGCCTGCACAACAGGTCAATTGGAGCATGGCCCTTATTGCTGAGCAGCTTCCCTTCCCCTCCCTCCCTCCCATCTCTTGTTGTACTTGAGAAGAGTGCAGCAGTTATAATACAACTTATTAGTCAAAGTTCATTAGATGCTATACACTGTACTTCTCATATCTCTTCCTGGTGTGATATGTATGTACCATCTTGCTGAATTGACTTAAATCTTCGATAAAAAATATTTTTTAAAGAAACAGAAAAAACAATTTCACCAGACATCTAGGCATTCGTATATCTTTATGCCTGTTCACCCACCTTTACAGAATTACTATTTTGTTCTGGTTTTGACACCTCTTCTCTCCTCAGAGAAACCATAAAGCATGAGAGGTAGATGTAGTCCATAGGAATATGTGACGTTTTCCCGCAAACAATTACCCGCATACCATCATTCCGCAATTATTATACCGCAATTACAATCAGCCCGCAAAATATCACAACGCAAACTTTTCCAACGACTATGCCATTACCACGCATGCCATTACAACGCAAAGGCATGCATGTTAAAGGTATACTCATTGTAAAAGTTTTAAAGGTAAGTGAGAATACCCTACCCTACCCTAACCTAACCCCTAATGTAGTACCCCTGCACAACCCACTCTCGACACCCAATCCTTTTCCTACATTTACACTACCCAGCACGACCCCCAACACTACCATAAACCACTTTTCTTCCCTGCACAAACACTACACTACCTGGAGAAGTGTGGCTCACTGGTTAGAGGAGGTAGACCCTGAAGCAGAGGTCAGACCCGGGACCAGGGTTCAATTCCCGACGCGGCAGGGTCTTGAGCCCAAAATATCCACGGACTCGATAATTCTCGTTTCGGTGCCTACTCGAATCACGGGTTCACACTCTGCAGCTCTGGGCATTAGCTTGCTTAATCTCCACTACGGCCCCCCGCGGCGGGATGCCTGGCTTTCACCTTGGGGATGCCCAGTATGGGTATCTCACAGGGAAAAACCAGGATGGGTTCCCAAGGCAAGCGCCGAGATGCCTACGGGTAATCGAGCGCTATATAAGAACGCATAATAATAATACACTACTCCTGCACGACCCTACACTATACAAACACTACCCTCAACCCTAAAACACTACCCTACACTACTACACACACACTACAACACTACCCTAAACCCTAAAACACTACCCCCAGCATGACCCTACACTACACAAACACTACAGCACTACCCTAAACCCTAAAACACTACACCCAGCATGACCCTACACTACACAAACACCACAACAGTACCTAAACCCTAAAACACTACCCCAGCATGACCCTGCACAAACACCAAAACTACCCTAAACCCTAAAACACTACCCTACACTACACAAACACTACAACACTAGCCTAAACCCTAAAACACTACCCCCAGCATGACCCTACAGTACACAAACACCACAACACTAACCTAAACACTACAACACTACCCCCGCATGACCCTACACTTCAGAAACACCACAGCACTACCCTAAACCCTACAACACTACCCCAGCACGACCCAACACAACACAAACATCACAACACTACCCTAAACCCTAAAACACAACCCCAAGCACAACCCTATACTACAAAAACACCACAACACTACCCTAAACCCTAAAACACAACCCTACACTACACAAACACCACAACACTACCCTAAACTCTAAAACACTACCCCTAGCACGACCCTGCACTACACAAACATCACAACACTACCCTAAACCCTAAAACACTACCCTACACAAACACTACAACACTACCCAAAATCCTAACACACTACCTCCAACACAACCCTACACTACACAATCACTACAACAATTCCCTTAACCCTAAAACACTACCCTGCATGACTCCCCGACACTACCTTAAACCCTAAAACACTACCCTACACTACCCTACACCCTACACTACACAATCACCACAACACTACCCTCAAACCCTATAACACTACCCCAGGCACTACCCTACACTACACAACCACCACAACACTACACTACACTACACAATCACTACCCTCAGCACGACCCCCACCCCTAAAATATTTACCAAAACCCCCTTACCTCTCTCTCGTCGTGCTTCCTCTCTCCTCCTGGTTCCTTCTTCATGAAGTCTGGTTTTTTTCACAACGCGTGTGCATTCACCATACATGCCTTTACAACGTAATTTGTTGTAAAGGCATGCGTGGTAAATGCACACGTGTTGTGAAAATATGCGGAGTGATGGTATGCGGGGTCAAAGACCTCGCGGAGTAATGGTATGCGGGGTCAAAGTCCGCGGAAAAAAAAGATTAGTTGTAAACGTGGAGTAACAGTCCATAGACCTACTGGATGCAGGTCTCTATATGTGTCTTTATGGCTCAGCATCAGCCACTCCTAACACTGGACTTCATGATAGCGCTTAGGAAATTGCTTTTATTTTTATGTTACTCATCAGCCTTCACTTGGTGCTGGAATATTTGTGTAGCACTGTTAACTAAGTAAGTGTAACTTCATTCTATGGATTTCTATTATGAGTTTGTGATCCCATGTCCTCTCTACCAGGACTGCCTGCATTTGCAGTGACATTATCTGTGCACCCTTTCTGTGAGGCATGCATGTAATACAGGTGCTGGATGTGACCGATGTACAATAAACCATACTGTGGTTTCCAAGTTCATTTAAATACTGCAATTCTGATATTTTAAATTGGCCTATGTCAGGGGCATTAATGACGCCATGTCACATGCATTTCAATTACAGCACCTTTATTTTAAGCTTTGGTCTTTGCTTTCTCCCGATCATTCATTTAGGGATGTTGTGAGTAAATAAGATGCTTAAACAGTGACAAGTATACCATTGTACCAGAGATAGTGGTGGGACAGGGTAGCAGACCTGGGCCATGGTATTGAACAAAACTGCCTTCAAAGATGTGAATTGCGAAAAAGATGTGAATAATATAGAGCAGGATGACAAGGGGATCACCTTAACACCTGCGACAAGCTCACCAAGACCAGACGTTGCACTCATATATACTGCATTGCAAATGTTTCTACTATCAGCCACATGACTAACTTCTTAGTAAGAGACAGGCAAGTGCATGGATGCGATCAAGGGAAGGTTGCAGGTCATGTTACAAAAGTATCAACACCTGAGCACAGCATCGGTTGAGCAAGCTGAATTTGGAATATATTGCCTTGTGTGTCACGACACTTCATGTCTCGCAACAGAGGTGGGTACATCTGGTGAACATACATAGCATGATCACAAATCTTGGCAGTTACTGGTTACTGTGGTCAAGCTTTTACTTAAATACAACAAAAGTCCTGTGCAGACGTTATGCGAGGTGTATACAAATGTCATACTTATTGAAGAACAATCCGTAGTTAAATGAAACAAGGTGGACACAATTGAAAGTTTCTTTTTCAAAAGATTGTATTGGACCTTCCTTTCTGGAAGGGTGACATCAAAAGAAAATAACCAGCCGACACGTGTTTCGGCATGCGGGCAAGGCGCCTGTGACTCTTCAGGGCTGTAGAAGGTCAGAGGGTGAAGGCCCGTGTAACCGGTGATAATTCTGACCCGGCGTCTGGGGTATTAGTAAACACAATGAGCGAGAATGTGTCAGTGTGGACACGGGGACGGGCGGGTGCATCCGTCCAAACCAGCAAAATGCCTGGGATAAGGCATCGGAGAGACGGGTTCTGTCTTCCGTTGGAGCTGGAGGAAGACAGGACCCGTCTCTCCAGTGCCTTATCCCAGGCATTTTGCTGGTTTGGACGGATGCAACCGCCCGTCCAAAGAAGAGTCACAGGCGCCTTACCCGCATGACGAAACACGTGTCGGCTGGTTATTTTCTTTTGATGTCACCCTTCCAGAAAGGAAGGTCCAATACAATCTTTTGAAAAAGAAACTTTCAATTGTGTCCACCTTGTTTCATTTAACTACGGATTGTTCTTCAAAGTATGACATTTGTATACACTTTGCATAACGTGTGCACAGGACTTTTGTTGTAATTACTGAGAGGGCCCTTGCCACTCTCTGCATAGGTTTCGGGGTCTCCTCTGACCTTGTTGCACCGTTTCATCACTGTTGCTTTTTCATCCATACAAATAACGTTACCAGTTAAGGCGCCATACTTCCTCCACACGTGAAAACCCTCCACAGAACCCACAAGCTTTTACTTAATAGTGCGTTAATTCTACATTTCCTCCCTTTTGTGCTCTTCTGCAGTGCAGATCAGAACATGGACCAACAACTCTATGCTCGCCAAAAGGAATGCTTTCTGTTTCTCACCATCTTCTCTTTCTTTGAAAACATCATCATCATTGCCAAGCTAGACAATGAACCTATGGAGTTACCACATAAGGGTACATACTGTGAACTTCAAGTGTTCTTGCCCTGGGGATCCGTTGGGTGCAGTCTGGGATTTGAGGGGGGAATTGAGAAGGACTGTACTGGTTTTCCTATGTTCTTGTGATTCAAGAGTATGTACCTTGTCATGTTCTGCTTCATTCTGTAAGCCGCAATGGCCCTGTTTGATTGCAAAAACCCAATAAAAAGTATTATGAAAAAAACCATCATCATCATCATGATATTCATCATTTTTATAAACCACTAGTGGATACGTAGGAAAAGCTCCCTTGCCTTCAGTAAGGTTGTTTACAGAAGCAACACAAACTCGGATGAGAACATAAACAATCAAAGCCCAAAAATCATGAAAAACTCTAAAAACATACTTTGAATCAATGAAGACGGGGATGTTCTTTATAGCTGGAATATGGGCTCAAATGAGGACAATGAATTCATCAACCTGGACAGTGTACATGTGGATAATATTTTCTTTCAACTACTTCATAAAAGGTGCATACAGCACTTCCTGACACTAGTTGCCCTTCATTATTTCTGAGACAAGATCAGCATAAAAACAATATCACAATTAGGCGAAGGTGAATCAGTAAGATCGGAGACACGTTTTGTGATGGGACAGTGGTAGGATGCAATTGTGAGGTTCCCCACCATGACACAAAGAGGCTAGGTTCCACAAAGGACATCTTAACTCCCACAAATCCTGGACTTGGAGCTTTCTAGGGGTCGTGTCTAGCATGGATGCAGTCACATGTCTCAGACATTACGAAGCAAACTTGCTACGGGCCGCACTTGGAGACAGTGGCAGATGACCCGGTGGCGGCTATGGAGGCAAAGGAGATTAGAGTCACGAGGTAACACAAATCAAAACTCCCGGGGTAAGTCAGAAAGAGACTGAATATTCCCGGAAGAGCCAGGAAATTCTGGAAAAGCCATAATATTCTGGAAGGAGCCAGAGGGTTTTGTACACTTCTGGATCATTAAGAGCAACAGTCACAGCATTCCACTTTGCTTGGCAAAAGCAGATCATGGGTTCTCTATTCCAGATAGTTCACACTGTTTGCATTCCTAGCACATTTTTTGTATTGCTCCTCTTCGGTTTCCTTGGGTGGTTAGGGCAGTTCAGAATAACCCTTTCATCCACATACACTGAGCTTCTCTTGCTGCCATTCCAAAATTCTAGCTCCAACTACAAACACTCCAAGATATCCTGCCTCCCGACATACCTACCACTGGAGGTGAACATTCATATTTGGTTCCCGGGCTGTATCTTGGTTGTCTGAGGGCTAGTCATGGTCCCACTGCTTCCCTTCATTTGTGGGCCATTCTACTGATACTCACAACACATAGGGCCTGACTGGCCATAGTGTACACCAGGTGTTTTCCCGGTGTGCCAGAAGAGTGGGGGCCAGTTTTGGACCTGTGCTGCAATATCCGCCCCTGTAACAAAAGCGGGAGCAGTGCCTCTCACTAGAACAACCCCGATCCGCCCCGCTACCGGGGCGGTCGAGCAGACTGCCAGGGCTGGTTGCTGTTCCCAGTCCGGCTTACTGTGTTTATGATTATGGGAATCCCCAGTCAGCACACTGCAGACAGAGGGTTTGTGCTGCATATTTTCCACCAGCCTGTTCTCACGAGTCAGCGGGTGGAAGAGCATATGGAGTGTTTCCTATCTCTCTCCCCCTTTTCTTCCTGTAGAGTCACTTCAGAATCTGGAGTTCATTACAGATTTTATTTGACTGAAAGTTGAAGGAGTTGGGTAGGCATCAATGAAATCTTGACACTTAACCAAAGTGACACAAGAGAAAGAAAGCATGTGTGTTACCCGGCACATACGGCAGATAAACCTGTTAAGACACTGGGCCCATCCGCTGGAATTGGAGAAAGGTACAACTGGTGAAAGAGTTCAAAGTTGTGAACCTTAAAGTTGTATATAGGATCTGAGAGAAGGGGGGAGGCTGAATCAGACTCTAAAGTTGGGCCTTAAAATGTAGTTTTTAAGGAAAACTGTCAGTCTTGGGCTTGCCGGGCGAAGATGGCGGTCGCAGCGTTGTAGAGCTCCCGCCTGCCCTGACATAATCCTTCATTTATCCTGACCCCCGAGCCCGCTAACTGCCCTACCTGAGCGGCGATTGTTCCTGGCAGCATCTCGATCTGTCCGGTGTGGCACGCTATCCCCCTGGCCGCTCTGGTGAGCTGACATCATCTGTGGCGAGGTGCGGCCTGGGGCCGGCAGACGGAGCCGGGACCTCAATTTTCGAGGCATCGGCCGGCGGCCGCTGGTCGGACCGGTCGGACGCCTCCTAGATCGGAGCCTGCGGCGCCGGAGGTGGAAGGGGCTACTGCAGTGTCCGGTGGAGCGGACTCCCACGCCGGGGTGGCCCCTGGATGTTCCGGAACCGCTGCGGCCTGTGCGGACCCCGAGCAGCCGGGGCCTCGAGTTTCGTGACACTGAGCTGGCCCGCGTCTGGAAGGTGGTGAGTCGGCGCTGGGTGTCCCTGGTGTTGGTGGGACCGTGGTCTTGCCAAGAGACATCATCCGTCGTGAGGAGGGGGTGCCACGGGAGACACCTCGTGACTACGGCCCGTCTACATTGTGGGTTGGACCCCTCTGGTGGCGTGGGGTCCGGCGGTGCAATTCCCTTGCCTGGGTCTGGGGCGGCCTGTTCCCGGGGACGAGACGGAGGAGTCCCCGGACTGACTTTGCTGTGGCGGCGGAGGGACCTGGCGCCCCGGGGACACCGGAGTGGTGCTGTGACCTGCTGGGCCTCTGAGAAGCCGGGACCTTGAGTTTGGCGGTCCCCGCCTGGCACAATCATCTTTGGCTCTCTGTCGGGGGAGCAGACGCTGTGTGGTCGGAGGCCCGTGGGGTCGAGGGCCCCTTTGTGATTGGACCGCTACGAATCCTGCGGCTGTGCTGGCTGGGCAGTGGATCGGTGGCAGATAGAGTCCAGTGAGACCTATCCCCGAAACTCTGGGGATTGCGCCTGCTGCCCTGGAGTGGACCGAGGCCTGATCCAACTGCGAGAACTGTGAGTACCCCCCGCTTTGGTGTGTCCACCTGCAGTGTGAAGCTCGGCCCCGAGTGAATTCTACGTCTGTATTACTGAGGGTGCGGAGTGGTTTGCCCGACTTCCCCTAGTCATGACAAGAGGTGGGGGCGGCGCTGGACCCAACAAGCAAGGTCCGATCGACAAGTTTACCGTACCCAGCGGGGGGTCGGGGGCCTCAGAAGGCAGTCAGAACACGGGACCTGACAACGCGGCCCTGATGGCTGCCATCACGCAATCCAGAGACTCACTGGACGCCAAGATCGGGGCAGTTGGGGCCGATGTCATGCTCCTGCGCCAGGACCTTCGCAACGCGGTTGCTCGCATCACAGAGGCCGAAACCAGGATCACGGGAGTAGAGGATGATGTGGGTGCCCTGAAAAAGAAAGTGGCAGAGATGGACAAGATTCAAAAGGGACTGGCACTCCGCGTTGAGGACGCAGAAGGGCGAGCGCGCAGGAATAATCTACGCTTCATTGGTTTTCCGGAGGATTGCGAGAATGGGCCCATGGATGCGTTCTTGACGCGTTGGCTAGAAGGTTGGCTCCCTCCAGATGTCCTTTCGTGCTGTTTTGTAGTAGAACGTGCCCATAGAGCTCTGATGCAGAAGCCGCCAGTGGGAGAGCAACCGCGCCCTATCATCGCAAAAATCCTCAACTTCCACGATAGGGATACTATACTTCGAGAAGCACGGGCCAAAGACGCGTTGCTGTTCGATAATCATAAGATTATTATTTTCCCAGACTATACCAGACAGGTGCAGCAGCAGCGTCGCTCCTTCCAAGATGCGAAAGCCAAGCTCCGAGGTTTGAAGATTCCGTATTCACTGCTCTACCCGGCTCGTCTTCGAGTCGTCTTCCAGTCCAAGACTCATTTTTTTGATACTCCGGAGGCAGTGTATGGTTGGACCGATGAGACTATCCGGCTCCGGCCGAACGCCCAGCCGGGCCTGAACCCCGGACCATCGCGTGGATCGTCGCAGGAAAGGAGTGACTCCTCCGCCAGGGGTAAAAGACACAGGAAATCTCGGTCGCAGAGACGCTCCCGATCCGGGGGCGCCCCGCGGGATGGTGTGCAGTCCGACACTGATCAGTCCGGGAAAGGGCTTTAAAGACCATGAGACCTCCATCTCCTATGTCTGATCTCTCTTCATCATTGGACTATCCGAGAGGCCCGGAGCTGCTGCCGCGATGGCCGAGAGACTGACGCCAGGGGTGGTGAGACCCGGACATTGGTTTGTCTCAGGAGGGGCGCTGTTGGTGAGGCCTGATTGCCTCGCCCTGACCATGTTACAGGTCACTTGTGGTTCATTGGGGCTCGGGGTGTTGGCGTATGGGCGGCCTTGTCCTCTCACGTTGGGAGGCGGCCCCGAAGGGTAGATCCCGTTAGTTGGGGGGTGTAGTGGGATCCATTGGTATGGGTGGTTTTGGGCACTATGTTTTGGGCCCGAAGCTCCCCATGCCGCGACAGATACTTCAGGGTTTAATGAGGTATAGGGGTGGGGGGAGGAGGGGTGTTGGGAGTTGGGCAGTTTTTGGGGTAGTGTTAGTGGGGAGAGCTGGGGGGGCTGGGGGGGTATTGGACGGGACGCACGTGATTTTGGCTACAGTGATATGCATGCTGCAGGGTGCCTGGGCTGGGTCCTGGGGCTTTCTGAGACTTTCCCATCGAGACTATGGCTGATCCCACACAAATGACACCTGCTAGTGGATCTATGAGAATTTTAAGTTGGAATGTGAGGGGGATGTTGGACAAAATTAAGCGAGGGGCAGTGTTGCGCTGGGGCAAGAGAGACTCAGCTGATGTCATGCTATTGCAGGAGACGCATATGTTGGGAACAAAGGTGCTAAGCTTACAGCGCTTTGGCTATACTCAAGTGTTTCATGCAGGATTTTCTAGAGGTTCGAGGGGGGTGGCCATCCTTATACACAGGAGACTGTCATATACCCACGAGCGTCATTGGCTGGATCCCCAAGGACGGTATGTCTTTGTCAAAGGTGTGATAGGTACGGAGCCAGTGGTGTTTGGCTGTGTGTATGCCCCTCCTCCTTTACAATGGTCCCTGGCTGAGCGCCTCTTTGCATTGTGGGCTGAGATCCCGGACTCTTTGGCCGTGATAGGTGGTGACTGGAACGATGAGGTGGATGTGTGCCTGGATCGGCAGAGGCAGCAGGAGACTGCGGTGGCGACCTCCCCTACACGCTTGAAGGCGATGGTTGATGGGCTGGGCTGGGTGGATGTCTGGAGGCATTTGCATGCCAGGTCGCGCGAGTACACGTATGTATCTGCTGTGCATGGCTCCTTCTCCCGACTGGACTGTGTGTTTGTGCCGGGGGCCTTTCTTGACAGAGTGAAGCAGGCCGTGATTCAGCCTCGTGGGCTGTCCGACCACTCCCCAGTCGTAGTACGGATTGCACTGCGCAGGTCGCACCAGCCATTTCGGTGGCGGATGTCCTCGTGGCATCTCCAGCAAACAGACTATACAAATCACATGCGCGGAGCGATTGCCCACTACTGGCACGAGAACCTGACTGAGGAGATTGATGGGGTGACGGTCTGGGAGGCCATGAAGCCCACGTTGCGAGGTGTCGACATAGCTTGGTGCGCTGCCGCCCGTCGACGTCGTCAGGAGGCTATAGTAGCGGCGTCAGATAGAGTAGGGGTATTGGAAGCTCGGTGTCGGAACGACGGTAATGGTGTAGCTCTCAGACTGCTCCTGCAGGCGCAGCAATCTTACGCCTCAGTCTTGCTTGACGAGGCGCGACAGGCCTGGCTGGCTACGAGGAGCAGGGTCTACCAGTGGGGTTACAAATCTTGCACCATGCTCCATAGACTGTGTCAACAAACACTGCAACCGGTTACTATACCGGGCCTCGTGGACGAAGAAGGGATTGCCATGACGGATCCGGCTACCATTGCGGCGAGCTTCGCTCGCTATTATGCGGTACAATACGCCCCTCGGGACAGTCTCCCGCCGGAGGCTATTGACAAGTTCATCACTGACCTTCCCCCCTCGTGCAATAACAGACGAAGCCAGGACTGCCCTTGATCTCCCCTTGATGGCGGAGGAACTAGGTGATGCATTGGGACAACTCAACACTGGTAAGGCGACTTTTATCCGGACTTTTCCCAACAGGTCCAGAAGCAGCGGATGGGATTTCGTGGTGCCAAGAAGCGTCTTAGGGACATGGGGATGCGCTACGCTATGCTCTTTCCGACCAGGCTGCGGGTTGAGTATAATGACCGAACTTTCTTCTTCGATCGGCCGGATGCTGTGAATGACTGGCTGGACTCCTTGCCTAGCCGACCTCCTGAGACTGAGTCCGATGCCCACCCGGGCGGTGCTGAACGTGGTGTGGAGAGCTGAACATTTTGTCTATGCCTGGTGCCTTGTTTTGAATGACTCTTCCAGGAGTGTGTGCCTTTGTTCCTCTACCGCTTATGTGATTTGATGTATGTTCTTTTCTCGTCATTGGTCTTGTTCGGGGTGGCGGGTGGAACGGAGCCTTTCCTCCTCCGGGGTCTTTGTGTAGAATAGGGGTTCTTGGGCGACAGGCACACTGCAGGTTGGGGTGGCTTTTTAGCTTATTGCAGGGGTGCAGGGTGGGGGTGTTTTCTTGTTATTTGGGGGGTGGGTGGTTGGGAAGTTTGTTGTTCGTGTGTTCTGTTTTCAAGGCGACTTTATCCTGTATTTGAAGATGTTTCTGGTGTCATGCTCATTGGTGGGGGGTTTTGGCTTTGTTGGGTGGGATGGGGGGTAGCGGGTTGAGATTTGTTTCGTGGAACGTTAACGGTCTGGGAGATCGTATCAAACGAAGTGTGGTGTTGAAATGTATACGACGTTTATCTCCTGATATTGTTTTCCTACAGGAGACTCACTTGGTAGGCAATGTTTTTCATGCAATGAATAGGTGGGGCTATCGCCTCGTAGCACATTCGGGGTTTACCTCGGGCTCTAGGGGGGTGGGTATCCTTGTTCGGGCTTCCCTCCCCCTAGCTATTGATGATGTCATTCAGGATGATCGGGGGCGATATGCTGTCCTTGTGGGTCGCTATGAGGGTCGTGCCCTCTCCTTATTTACTGTTTATGTGCCCCCCGGCTTGCAGACTTCTACCTTTTCAGATTTGGGCCGTGTCTTGTTGGACCTCCCTGATAGTACGCTCTTTCTGGCTGGTGATTTTAATTCGGTGTTCTCCGGTCTCCACGATCGCCACCCCCCTAGGGATACTCCTGCGGCCCAACAGTGGTTGGGTGGATTTTTGGATACCTTTGGCTTGGTGGATTGCTGGAGGCTTTTGCATCCTACTCAGCTTCAATACACTTTTCATTCTGGGGCCCATGGGAGTCTGTCTAGACTGGATTATTTCCTGATGCCTGCGGCTCAGTCACCAGCGGTGCGTGAGATTGTACACCTACCCAGGGGTATTTCTGACCACTCTCCGCTCTGGCTTCGTTTTGAGGTTGGAGTGGAGGCTGTGGGCCGGGTAGCTCCCATCAATCCGTGGTACCTTACCTCCCCCGAGACCCGCAGCCTTTTGCTTAAGTCTTTGGACGCGTATTTTCTGGATAACGAGGGGTCGGTTTCCTCAGCTGTGTCCCTATGGGAGGCCTTTAAGACGGTGATTCGTGGGCAGGCCCTCTCCCTTATTGTTGAAGCTAAGAGGGCGAGGAATAGGGAGGTGGTGGACCTCGAGGGAGAGATTTCTGCATTGGAGGATGCTTTGGAATCTGGTGTCACGTCTGCGAAACTCCACGCCCTGGGTCTGAAACAATTTGCCTATAAATCCATGGTCACGGATGCTGCTAAAGTGATGTTTCGGGAGCAACAGGGTCGTTTGTATGATGTGGGTGACAAGGCGGGTAAATTGTTGGCATGGCTGGATAAGAAGGAGAGAGCTAATCGTGTGGTACCCGTGATTCAGTCTTTGAGTGGTGAGAGTGTGACGGACCCGATTGGAATAGTTGACCGTTTTGCTGAGTACTTCCGTGTGGTGTATACCCCTGTGTCTGTGAGAGATGTGGCTGACTCTCGCCTTCTATTGCGTGATATAGCTCTGCCCAGTGTCTCTGATTTGGATCGTGTAGCGTTGGATTCCCCCTTTACTGTTGATGAGATAGCTACTGCCATCCGTTCACTCCGTTCGGGCAAAGCGTTGGGCCCGAACGGGTTGCCGATTGAACTGTACAAGTTGCGTCCCGACAGAGTGGCGCCATATCTTCGCTCAAGTTCAAGAGGGACACCATAGATTATAAACTCGGCGAGGTATACACCTGGGCAGAGGTGTATGCCCGCCGACGTCCCAATAAGCCATACAATCCGTTTTCCGGGGCTGAAACATCATCATCTGAAGATGAAAACCGACATCGTCAAACCCGCACCACAGCTGCCACGGAATCGCAAACACCTTCTACATCCGTTCAACCTGCGGTTCATTTTTTGGACCCAGGCCAGGATCCACCAGCCGACCCCGGAGGGGCAAGACCCGCCATGGTAACAGAAAAAGAACAGACACCACCCACCGGCAAGAACAAGAGACCCAACAGGAAGAGATGACAGTGGATATGAACCTCGTGATTAATATCTCCTCCACACCTCTGACTCGTGATGAAATCATGACTCTCCAAAAGGGACAGTCCTTTGTCCCTACGACCAGAACGAATACTCTTGAATTGGAGGTCAGTTTATTCAAACTGACACGCAACATGAGACTACGACATTTTTTTCAGAACATATGTCCAGCACCTCCTCCAACAGAGGATTTGCTCAGAGGACTACGTCCCCATAGTACATTTATGGCTCCTGTGAGCCACAAGATTATTGATTCGTTCGAAAATTTGGTCAAGCAAGAAATTACCAAACTACCATTCCAATCACCTATCAGACATGGCAATTTAACCAAGAAGGAGAGGAACATCCTGCTACAAATAGCTAACAACGCGAATATCATGTGTCAGAATGCTGACAAAGGTGGTGCACTGGTGGTGATGGACACCACTTTCTATGAAGAGCAGATAGAGGTCCACATCATGGATACCAACCTATACGATGTACTACCTGGGGACCCAACCAATGAATACACTAAAAACTTGATACTAATCATCAACCAGGCATTTGACAATGGTACGATTGACGACAAAACCCGGAAATACTTAACACCCGCTAATCCAAAAGCTCCTGTATTACACATGCTACCCATGATCCACAAGCATCCCACCAGGCCTCCGTTTCGACCCATAGTATCCACCAAGGGTAGTATCCATGAGAAAACGGGCAAATTCCTGGACAAATACCTCCAGCCTTTTGTTTTGAACACTAAATCGCATGTACGCGACACCACAGATTTTTTACTGAAATTGGCACCCACCATGGATGAGCTGAAAAACTCACAAGTGATCATGTGTACAGTGGATGTATGTGCACTCTATACTTCAATCCCGCATGATCAGGGCATTGAAGCAGTGGAACAAGTATTGCTGAATTCAGACATAGATCATGACTTGAAGGTGTTCTTGATGGAATTAACTGTATTTACACTCTACAACAGTTATTTCACCATACATGACAAGTGGATACATCAATTAAATGGTACGGCCATGGGAAATTGCGCAGCTCCCTGCTACGCGAATATTTTCATGAAGCAGTTTGAAGAAAAACACATCACCAACCAGATGAAATGGCATGAACATGGCAAACTTTATTTGCGTTACATTGATGACATTTTTTTATTGTGGGATGGGACTGCCCAGGCCCTCGTGGATTTTCTGATGACATGGAACAGTGTTAATGACAGAATCCAGTTTACATGGGAGTACAGCACAACCAAGGTGCATTACCTGGATGTTGAGGTCCATAGAGACTGTGAACAATGGCACACGAACCTTTATCGCAAACCAACTGATCGCAATTCCACGTTGCATTACACCAGCTTTCATCCATGGCAACTGAAGAACAATTTGCCGTTTGCCCAATTGTTACGGGTTAAACGTATAGTTTCCAATGATCGTGACAGCAAACTCGAAATGATGAAGCTTTTGATGAAACTCAAAGACCGTGGGTATCCACCACCGATCCTGGATTTGGCCTTGAATAGAAGTGACACTGTCACTAGGAAGACACTACTTTCACCCAAACCCAAAATCCAGTCCAACCGCATGGTAGTAGTGTCCAAATATTCGATCATCTCGAAAACCTTTCAAAACATCATACGTAAACACTGGCCTATCTTAACTTTGGAACCAGATTTTCAAGGATTGTTCAACCAACCGCCCGTGTTCGCCTTCACAAGAGGTCGGAATATAAAAGAGATGCTCTCTAGAGACAAGCAATCATCCACCCAGGTTACCTACAAAGGTCTAAGACCATGCTACAATTGTAGCAATTGTAACAACTGTATCATGGGCAACACCACCAACCATCCCCTCAAAGGATACCCGATCAAGTTGCGGGTGAATGCCACCTGCAACACCAATAACGTGATCTACCTACTTAAATGTCCATGTGGCAAATGTTATGTGGGCCACACTGAGAGGAAGATACGTGTTCGTATCCTCGAACACAAAAGTAACATCCGTACTAACAATCAGAGATCTAGCATTGCCATACACTTTCAGGAGAATCGACATAATGTCGCACAACTCAAGTTTTTAATACTTGAACAAGTCAAACTGACCATGGACAATAAGAACACTTTGCTGAAGCGCGAGAACTTTTGGATCCGATATTTGTCCACCATGGCCCCGTATGGTCTCAATGACCGAATGGAATTTCTATGTTATTTGTGATTATTTTATGCGCATGTGCATGCTTTTCTTGATACACTTTTTCATAATTTTGCACTTTGAATTTATTATCTTGTTGCTCACACAATTTCCTTAATTTGCTTTTCTTTTTACTCACGCATTCTAAACATTTTAACACACTCCAAGATGGCGCCTATGTTTCCTCATTAACCGGCATGATGCGAATATCACCTAGCCGTCCTCTCTGTTTAGTCTCCCTCACTCGCGCACATAATAGACACACAGGGCGTCCGCTCGTTTGTTAACAGTGGGAACTCTTCGGAGCCCGTGTTTCGTTACCTTTCACGTGAGTACTTGACTAATGGCTTGAAGCTTGGATGACTATTTAGATATAAACGGGGTGCATGCGGCATTCCATTACACTTTGCACGTTTATGGGTCTTTGTATATGTTTGATGTTGACGATATGGTTACACTGTGTCACTAAATACAAGCAGCCTTTTCTGCACGTTATTCAAAACACGGTTTGATATTTTGGCGTTTGGTCCTTTGAATTCCTTTCCTTTATCATTGGTTGATTAGATTTACTTTGCTAAAGCATGGCACGCATGAAGTGATTGTCTCAAGTCACCATGGATTGTAATTGACAATATGTAGAGTTTTCACTTGCTGAAACGGCGATTCTTTCATTTTTGTTTGTAGAGTGATCCCCTGAAGAAGGGCAGAGCCCGAAATGCATCGGGAATTTATATAGCTGTGTACTTTATTCTGCATCTAAGCATGAAGCACCCAATGCTTATGAAATAACGCATTTTGAATTGCGGATGCGCTTAATTAAAACGTGAAACTTTGAATTTCACCATAACATTTGGAGTATATTTGTTTATGGAATAAGACCGTTGTGTCTATCTACGTTGTGCTTTGAGTCGCTTCCCCCTAGCCAGGGGGAGGCATTGCATTAAGCCATATCTTCGCGCCATGTTTCTGGAGTCCCGGGAACGGGGTATTCTCCCCTATGATCAGCGACTGGCCACGATAGTTGTCATCCCCAAGGATGGTAAACCGCGGGACCTTTGTTCATCCTATAGGCCCATATCTCTTCTAAATGTTGAACCCAAGGTATTGGCGAAACTCCTGGCGTCCCGCCTCCTGACGGTCATTAGTGGCTTGGTCCATCCAGATCAATCCGGATTTATCCCGCATCGCAACACGGCTCTGAACCTACGTCGTCTCCACGGCGCGATTGCGAGGGCGGGGCTTCTGACGGGGCCGGCCATTTTGGCATCGTTGGATGCCTCCATGGCTTTTGACACTGTGGAGTGGCCTTATCTTTGGGCGGCTCTTGAGAAATTTGGTTTCGGGCCTGAGTTTATTGGTTGGATCAAGTTATTATATGCGGAACCTCTGGCACAAGTAGTAGTAAATGGTAGAGTTTCGGCCCCTTTCACCCTTGGTAGGGGTACCCGTCAGGGATGCCCCTTGTCCCCGTTGCTATTTGCACTCGCCTTGGAACCATTGGCTGCTTGGCTTCGGTGGGAGCCTTCGCTCAAGGGGATTCGCTGGTCTCCGGACTTTGAGGACCGCGTTTCACTTTACGCTGACGACATTCTTTTATATCTCACCTCCCCGCGCAAATCTCTGACAGTTTTGTTTGACGTTCTCACTTCATTTGGTGCCAACTCAGGCCTCGTTATTAACTGGGCCAAGTCCTGCGTGTATGTTCTTTCGGGTGTTTTACCCCCACTGCCGAGCAGACTTCCTATCCAGGTGGTCCAGTCTGGCTTCAAATATTTAGGGATTTTTATTACGTTGGACTCCTCGCTCCGATTTGAGCGTAATCTCCTCCCCCCGTTGCTCAGATTGCGACTGGACGTGGCCCGTTGGCCTAAGCTTCCTTTGTCTCCTCTGGGCAGGGCGGCCCTGTTTAAAATGATGTCCTTGCCGCGGTTCCTCTACGCGCTCCAGAAGTCCTATGACTCTATCCCCAAGACCTATTTCCGAGAGATCGAGAGTCTTCAAAGGCAATTGATTTGGGACGGGCGTCCACGTATTGCCCTCGCGAAACTCACCATCCCTTGGTACGACGGGGGCATGGCGCTCCCCGATATCAAGCGGTATTATTGGGCTTCCCAGCTGTCTGCTAATAATCACGTGATGTTTTCACCGGGTCGAAATCCTGCATTCGAGATGGATAGACTTCAGCTGCCGGGTGGGGACTTTAATAGAGCGCTTTATTCTCGATCGGCCGGGCGCCATCTTGTGGGCCCGTCCAGGATTGCAGTAACTGTGTGGCGAGCCGCGAATGTGAGTTTGGGATGGGAGGATCGAATGACGCTGGCAACGCCGCTTTATGCCTCGGAACGTTTGGGGTGTCTCTGGTCTACTAAGGGCTTCGACCGCTGGGATATGATTGGTATATGTACGGTGGGTGATGTATGTTTGAAAGGTAGTGTGAAGTCGTTCCAGGCCCTCCAGGAGGAATATGGTTTGAATGGTAGGGAATTTTTTCGTTATCTGCAGGTCCGGCACGCCCTCACCTCAGTCTTGACTCCTGATGAGGCCCTGCCCGAGTCTTCCCCCCTCGAAGATCGTGTCCTTGATGGGCACCTGCCTGATAGCACTATTTCCCTGATCTATAAGAAGCTGATCAATAATCGGGCTGACTTATTGGTCCGACTTCGGGAGGCTTGGGTCGGCGATGGGTTGGAACTGGACGACGAGGATTGGCTATCGGCACTCTCTTCTCCCAAGGAGGTGGCCATTCCTGCCCGTCTCCGTTTGGTTCAACTTAAAATCCTTCATCGAGTGTATGTCACTGGTCCGCGTCTGGTAACGATGGGCTTTTCCTTGGATGGGTTATGTAAGCGTGGTTGTGGGTCGAGTGCTACTTTTTTACACATTCTTTGGGAGTGCCGGTTGTGGTGGCTTACTGGACTGCTGTGCTTGAGGTGATGACTGCTGTGACTAGTGTTGCCCTGCGGCCGGAGCCTCGACGATGTCTGTTGAATGTGTGGGAGCCCACTGACTACTCTGTGGCCCAGACCAGATGGGCGACCTTGAGTTACATGATTGCGAAACGGGATATTGCGCAACTCTGGGGCGCATCCAGGCCCCCTGAGGTCTCGAAATGGGAGGACAACATGGACTGGTCCATGTTTCGTGAGAAGACTGTTTATGTGGCCAGGGGCAGACCCGGGGCGTGGACGAAGATTTGGGGCCAGTGGAATGAATATCGTGGGGATATCTGTACACCTCCCCTTGTAGGCACTACTGATGTTGTCCTATCTCCCTAGGCGAGCGTTCCCGGAACCCTTTCATACTGTTTTTTGAATTTCCGACTCTCCCCCGCTGCTCCCCTCCCCCCCCGACTTTGTTGGAGCCTCAGGGCTCTTGGTAGGTTCTCCTGATTGTTGACCATCCCCTCCGTTCTTTGAGCTGACCTTGATTACCGTGCATTCGCCTTTCTAGTGTTTGTTTTTCTTTTTGTATAAAATAAAAATTCAATATGCTCTGTGACATGTAGGGAGTAATGCTTGGTGCTAGATTTGTGCCTGACCACGGGTGTACACTTCTGATTCGTGCCTGGTGCCTTATTATTAGCGGCCAGCCCGTGAGGTTGTAGGCCCATTCTTGTATTTTTCTATGCTTGCTCAAATAAAGGTTTTTGAACAAAAAACAAAAAAAACACTGGTAAGGCGCCCGGACCGAGCGGATTTCCCAGCGAATTTTATAAGAAATTCCACTTGCAGCTGGGGCCGCATTATAGGCGGGCACTGGAGGCGGCGCGGGAATGTGGTAGCTTACCAGTGGACTGGCGTCAGGCCGAAATCGTAGTTTTTCAGAAGCCAGGCAGGCCCCCCGACAGACACGAGTCATATCACCCCATATCCTTGATCAACTTTGAAGCTAAATTGTTGGCCAAGGCATTGGCGAACCGCCTCCTCCCGTATATAGCAGACCTAGTCCACCCGGATCAAGCGGGCTTTATGCCCGGTAGGGCGACGCGACACAATATCAGGCGCGCGCAGGTGGCCGTCGATGCGATGGGAGTGACGGGAGAACAGGCGGCGCTTCTACTAGCGGACATCGATAGGGCGTTCGATTCGGTCAGCTGGACTTACCTCTTCGCTCTTTGGCCGCGGCTCAACCTAGGTCCAGTTTTTGTCTCGTATGTCCGGCTTCTATACACGGACCTCACCGCCTCGGTGCGTGTTTCGGGGGCTGTATCGGAGAAGTTCCCAGTCGCCAGGGGGACCCGCCAGGGGTGCCCCCTCCCCCCGTACCTTTTTGCATTGGTCATGGAACCGCTGGCCGCGTGGGTGCGCATTGATGCGCAGCTTCGGGGCTTTGTGTGGGGAGCAGGACTCTCGGACAGGATTGCGTTATACGCAGACGATGTCCTCTTCTTTCTGACCGACCTTCATCGTTCTGGCCCGCGGATCCTGGACATAATGCGTATTTTTGGAGAGGTGTCGGGACTCTTCCTCAACCCGCGTAAATCGACTTTATGGGTACTAGGTGGGAGGTCGGAGGTGTTCCCTTGGGCCTCGGCCTTACAAGTCGCGGTTGGTGGTCTAAAATACCTGGGAGTCTTCCTGTCTGAATCTGCCGCAATTGCATGGGAGCGCAACGTGCAGCCGGTGTGGGACAGAGTTCAATCGGACGTCAAGACCTGGTCTCGCATGCCCCTTAACATCTATGGCAGATCGGCAATCTTTAAGATGGTCGCCCTCCCTAGACTCCTATACCAGCTGCAGAACTACCCATATAAGGTTGACCCGCAATGGTTCCGTCGCGTGAATTCTGTACTGGGACGTGTCCTGTGGGCAGGGGGTGCCTCCAGAGTGGCACTACGGACTTGTTTCCTATCCACGTACTGTGGTGGTCTCGCTACATCGGACATTCTATCCTACTACCAAGCCTCTCATTTGTTGGTTCTGAATGAGTGGTGGTACGGTGGGCGCGATGACCCGGCATACGCCCTGGAACGCTTTCTGATGGGTGATGCCACGCTTCACATGCTGCTATACTCGGCCAGCCGGCGGAAGAAGCTGCCGCAGGCTACTCAGGTGGTTTTCATGCTTTGGAGACAGGTGCTGCGTCGTATGGGCTGGTGGGGTCGCCTAACTGCGGAAACGCCACTTTGGAACAATGGCCGGCTCCCTGCGCTCGCCTCACTGCCGGGGTTTAGTGGCTGGGACTCCATTGAGATCTCGACACTTGGCCATGTTCTTACTGGGACTACTCTTAAAACCTTTCAAGCCCTTAGCGCCGAATTCGACATGCCCAAGACCCAATTTTTTAAATACTTACAACTTCGTCACGCTCTTGCGCCGAGTCTAGTGGGGTTGGACCAACTTCCTGAGTTTAGCCCCGTTGAAGCCAAACTCTTCATGGGGGATCTGGGGGATAAAAAAGTCTCCAAAATGTATCAAACCTTAATTACTCACTGCTCCTCTTCCCTTCTGTCGTTGAAGGCCTCCTGGGAGGTGGATGTTGGCCCCTTGGATGAGGATGACTGGAGGGAGGCACTGGAGTCCCCCCGTGGGGCGGCAATTGCTGTGAGACTCCGGTTTATACAGTTCAAGTACCTACATCGGGCCTATTACACCAGGGAGAGACTGTGGAAGGCTGGCCTCATTGCTACCCCTGTATGCCTGCGTTGTGGGACGGTGAGCGGTACGCTGTTACATACTGTGTGGTCGTGTGTGGGTCTGACCCGGTTCTGGAATGGGGTTTGGACTAGCTTGTCAGAAGTGCTGCAATGGGACCTTCCTCGCACGCCCAGACTAGGTTTTTTGCATATCCTAGATCAAGTGGGGGGTAACATTTATAAGCGTCACCTTCTTCTGTTGGGCCTGACTCTTGCCAAACGGGATTTGGCAAGGGCGTGGAAGAGCGACCGCGCCCCCCCACTCAGCGCATGGAGGGCGGGACTAGATTTTCTTATGGGATTGGAATTGCCAGTGTTTGAGGCCAGGGGCTGCCCCCGCAAACATTACAAGATCTGGAAGCGGTGGGCGGAATACAGAGACTTGCCATTGGAGCCTCCCGTCGACCTGGAAGATGGACTGCCTACCAGCAGTGACCTCGGGGCCTAGGTGGCTCCAGGACGCCTATTGTGCTTTACACTGTATACTGCAGCTGATAGTGATCACGTGCACCGGGTTAGGGTGGGATAAGGGGTGGGTAGTTGGGGGTTTTGGGGTTGTTGGTGGGGGGCAGAAGCGTGGGTGGGGGGATAGTTGAACGTCTAGGCTGTTCATGCATTCTATTATGTGTTTTCCACTGACAGTGTCCTCCTGGCTATGGAGTACTGTGCGTATGATTTGCCTAAAACCCTTAATAAACGCGGTTGTGGAAAACTGTCAGTCTTGTGTGATTATTTTCTTCTGACAGATTTAGGGGTTTTTCAATTGTGTAAAGGCTGACTAGTCACTAAAAGACAAAAAGGCTCCAGATAGCTCATTCTGGTCTAAATTAAGTTTTAATGGCGGCTCATGCATTCAGGTGGCTGCCACTATTTCTCACAGGTCCAAAATCTTGCTCTTTCTCTTTTATGACAATATGTCAATTAAATGGCATTTATAGAGCGCACTACTCACCCAGAGGGTCTCAGGGGGGGGGGGGGGGGGGCGCTACTGCTCGAACAGCCAGGTCTTGAGCTTCTTCCTGAAGGAGAGGTGATCTTGGGTCAGGCGGAGGTCGGTAGGGAGGGTGTTCCAGGTCTTGGCGGCCAGGTAGGAGAAGGACCTTCCTCCTGTTGTCGCTCTTCGGATGCGGGGGACGGCGGCGAGGGCGTGGTTGGTCGATCGGAGGTGGCGTTTGGGAGCGTAGAAGTTGAGGCGGTTGTTGAGGTAGCTCGGGCCTTGGTCGTGTAGGGCTTTTTGTGCGTGGGTGAGAAGACAGAAGGTGATTCTTTTGTTGACGGGAAGCCAGTGCAGGTCTCTCAGGTGTCCGGAGATGTGGCTGCGTCGGGGGATGTCGAGGATGAGTCTGGCTGAGGCGTTCTGGATCCGCTGGAGTCTTTTCTGGAGCTTGGCGGTGGTTCCGGCGTAGAGGGCGTTGCCGTAGTCCAGTCGGCTGGTGACGAGGGCATGGGTGACCGTCTTCCTGGTCTCGGTGGGGATCCACCGGAAAATCTTTCGTAGCATGCGCAGGATGTTGAAACACGACGCGGAGACGGCGTTGACTTGTCTGGTCATGGAGAGGGAGGAGTCCAGGATGAAGCCCAGGTTGCGTGCGTGGTCTGTCGGTTTGGGTGCGGTGCCCAGGGCGGGGGGCCACCAGGAGTCGTCCCAGGCGGAGGGCGAGGAGCCCAGGATGAGGACTTCCGTCTTGTCTGAGTTCAGTTTCAGGCGGCTGGTCGTCATCCACTCGGCTACATCTTTCATCCCTTCGTGGAGGTTGGTTCTGGCGGCGGCGGGGTCGTTGGTCAGGGAGAGGATCAGCTGGGTGTCGTCGGCGTAGGAGATGATGTTGAGGTTGTGCTGGCGTGCGATGGCCGCCAGGGGGCTCATGTAGACGTTGAAGAGGGTGGGGCTGAGCGAGGAGCCCTGAGGAACGCCGCAGATGACTTCCGTGGCTGCCGATCTGAACGGTGGTAGGCGGACTCTCTGTGTCCTTCCAGCGAGGAAGGAGATGATCCACTCCAGTGCCTTCTCCTGGATTCCGATGTCGGTGAGGCGCTGCACTAGGGTGCGGTGGCAAACGGTGTCGAACACCGCGGAGAGGTCTAGGAGGATGAGGGCCGCTGTTTCACCGTTGTCCAGCAGGGCTCGGATGTCATCGGTGGCAGCGATGAGGGCGGTCTCGGTGCTGTGGTTGGCTCGGAAGCCTGACTGTGAGGGGCCGAGGGATCCATTTGTCTCGAGGAAGGCGGCCAGCTGCTTGTTGACGGTCTTCTCGATGACTTTGGCTGGGAACGGGAGGAGCGAGATGGGGCGGTAATTCTTGAGTTCGGTGTGGACCGCTGTTGGTTTCTTTAGTAGGGCGCTGAGTTCGGCGTGCTTCCAGCTCTCAGGGAAGGTGGCTGTGTCGAAGGAGGTGTTGATGATGTCCCGCAGGTGGGGTGCGATGATGGTGTCGGCCTTGTTGAAGACGTGGTGGGGGCAGGGGTCGGTCGGAGATCCGGAGTGGATAGAGTTCATCGTGCCGATGGTGTCTTCTGTGTTGATCTGGGTCCAGGCGCTGAGGGTGGTGGTGGGGGGCGTTGGTGCGGTCGTGGGGAGCGTTGTTCGTGGGCTGAAGCTGTTGTGTATGTCAGCGATCTTGTTGTGGAAGTAGGAGGCGAGGGAGTTGCAGAGGTCTTGCGAAGGGGTGATGTCGTTGTTTCCGGCGTTGGAGAGCTCTTTCACGATGTTGAAGAGTTCCTTGCAGTTGTGTGCGTTGTTGTCCAGTCGGTCCTTGAATGCTGTTTTTTGTCAGTAAATATTTCTTTTGGTTAAGAAAACCATAAAAACATAATAAAGCACATATATTTCAATGCAGTTGGAGTAAAGTATTGTAGCACTGCTTTAAAAAACCAAGCAAAATAATTAAATTAGGATATCACAAAATGAAGAGTACAAATAAATAAAAAGGAATAATAAGTAAAGTAGTAATGTGAAAAAAGGGAAGAGATATGGGGGTAGCCCCCATAAATTAATGTAACGATGATAATACAGTTAATCAATTGATTAATTAAATGAAATTCAGCATTACCTCAGAATTATTATCTTAAAGAAGGATACCAACATTAATCACTCTTAGACTAATGAGCGGACACTAATCTCAAGTCAGTAATGACACAGGGATAAACATATGGAAGTTTGTTATGTGGTCCCTTGAATACTGAGTTTAAAGGGTGAGTGGCCTTCTACTAAAAAGCCTAACATTCCCAATCAGTGGACTAGCTCTATATGGCTATGGGGTGTTGACTAAAAGGATAGCCACAAACTAGACTTTGCAAAAACAGGGCTGAAGTAAAAGTTGTCTTACACACAGACAGGCCGCACACTAGTACGTGCACACTAGTACGTGCACACTAGTACTTGCAAATGCCCACAATTTTAGGAATGTGATTAACCTAGAGTGAACGTTGACATAAATGGATGGGCTAGAAATATTTGATATTTGCTTCAGTTTCCATGAATGTGTGACATCAAAAGCAGTGACCGGATATACACAATTTGGTGCCCCAATTATGGATAAATGTCGCCAAAGGCAGAAAACACGAATTAAACTTTAAGTACAGGACCTCCTTAGCAGTTGAACATTAATTCCAACAATGGATGAATTTGGAAGGGAAAAGAAGGGCGGAAACAGGGAAAATCTGTGGTGACCGAGTGTTCTAATTCCAATACTGTAGTTTATTCCTCATTCCAAGTTCTTTCAGGAAGGTGACACACAGTAATGCTGGCATGGAAAAATGCTGCACCGTGAGTTATTGGTATTACCCTTAAAGATATTACTGCATTAAAGGTACAGCACCAATGGACTCAATCTAAGAAGTTTTTAAAGCCTGAAATTAGGAAGGGCATCTCGGTAGCATATTTGTTTATGTCTGTTTCTGCTTTATGGTTAGCTCTCATGAGAGCAGGCACATAAAGGCTGATGTGATTGGATCAAATCACAGCAGGCAGTAGATCCTCTTTCACACCCAAGGGTGCTCCCATGTACATTTCACTTTTGCTGCAAATTAGAATGGCAGGTCTGCCTATTTGATATTTCTATTAGAATTGTATTGTGATGTGATAAAAAAGGGTGCTCCAATGCATTCGTCATTTTAATGTAAATATGGCATATTACTAATATATGTCTACCTCTTAACTCCTCCAAAATGTCCTTAATTCATTAACATGTACAGCATTTACAGCACTGGTAATAGTTGTAAAGTGTTTGATGTTGTTTTTGCTACTGTTTTCCAGAACATAACTTCACACCAGAAATATTTCTCTAAACTCTCTACCTTATCTGCACAAAATATGGACTTGATAGAGCTAATATCATCTCTGCTTAAGACCACATTAAAAGTATATTTTTTTATTACTCTTGAGAAACTTTCTTTCATCTAAATATGGTCATAACAATTCTATTATTTTAGAGGATGTAGTTCTCAAACTCCTCTGGCATTACTATCTTATTCCATTCTTTCTGCTACATTTTATAGCCTTAGGATATTAATCAAGGGGGTCATGTAAATGTTGGGGGATGCCAGGCATCTATCAAAAAACTATGGATGCCTCACCAGCCAACCTTGCTGTTCACATGCCACATTTAGAGACGATGAAGCTACAATGTTTCCATTGGTAGAGACCCAGTCGGCCCTTGACCTGGTGCTTGTCCTATCTGGAGCCGGTTACCCGGTTACCGGTTACCCGCCTCTGGATTTCCTTGTCCAGGACCACCAGGAAAGCCTAAGAGTTCCGGGCAGTCCCAGGCAGGAAACATCAACAATGTTCTTGATGTGTAGGGGAAATCTGCCACTGCTTCAGGGTCACTGCTTTTTTGATTTTTCTACTGAAAACTCCCCGTGGTGGACTTTGTTTTAGAACAAGCAATAGGTCTGGCTTTAATGTTAAAACTCATGTAAGCACAGGTCTTCGCAAATGATGTGACCATGTGTTGCACACAGAAATGCAGTTTATCAAATTGCAGCCTGCTCTACTGGTGTTGTCAATGCTGGGAACGAAGTAGCAGAATGAAGGCTTTCTGAATAGAATGTAAAATAGTCCCACATGCATTCCAATAGCAGCACTCTTTAGAAGACAGAAAGATACACTAACAGCCAATAGCATGATGTGAGAGGGAAATGAATACTCACTGTGGGTGGCGCCAAACCTCACTCTATGTATGTTTTTAAAAAAAACTGATATTAATATGTGTTGCAGACATCTGCCCTATCAAGCTAGACTTAAAAATGAACTTGCACTTTAGTAGTTTGTTTTGTAAAAAATATGCAGAGGGGAGCTACACAAACAGTGCACCCACTTGGTATACAGGCCCGCCTTCGAAGCAAACACTGCACAGGCCGGTACCGTGAAGCCATCAGACGTTTTCTGGCCAGACATGGGGGGGATGTCATAATTTGGGTTTTGGTCCTCCAGGTGACAGGGCCTCTGCTAAAATGGTAGAGTGGCTGACCTCTCGCCAGGGTCTAAATTACCCTCTTCATAATAAAGATCTTCTCCTAAATTGATCCTGTGATTGTTCTCTTTTTTGCTTTCCTTTAGGCATTGTTTTAATAATTCTTCTGTTTTCTCTCTTTAGCATATTATTCATCATTCTATGTATTTACTAGGATTTATTACATTATAATGCCATTACTCTTGTTTGTTGTGTACAGTACTCTTGTAACATTAATCTTCATTTGCAAATCTAAGATCTTCAGTAATGAGCATGCATTGGTATGCTGCGACTTTGTATTCTTTCTACATGTTTATGAAATCCTTTAATTGATGATTATTAGTTAATTTAATGGTGTTAGTTTTTGTGTTCCTTTATAATGAATTACAAATTGTCAGACTTAAAAATTATTTAACATCGAGGCCAATTCAAAAACGGCACACAATATGTTAACAGTATAATTTTGTTTGATCTTTTCCTATGTTAATTACAACTGCCTGTGATCAGGAGGAAAGTCTCAGTAGTGGAAGCCGGTTCTGCTTAAACCATTTCCTCGCGTTTCCAAAACGAATGATGTTAGCCAAGCAGACGAATCCAAACTGATTAATACCATGGACATCACAATGTTTCCTCAAGTCATTCTTTAGCTAAATCCCATATATCATGTGAACTGGCTCATATAGTTTTCTGTCTCTGTCTCTGTTTTAATGCTCTCTCAGTCTCCTCTTTTTATACCTCCTCCTGCTTCTTCCCTTATCTCTTAGCCCCTTGCAACGTCCTCAACGTCCTCTTGCTTCTTCCCTTATCTCTTAGCCCCTTGCAACGTCCTCCTGCTTCTTCCCTTATCGCTTAGCCCCTTGCAACGTACTCCTGCTTCTTCCCTTATCTCTTAGCCCCTTGCAACGTCCTCAACGTCCTCCTGCTTCTTCCCTTATCTCTTAGCCCCTTGCAACGTCCTCAACGTCCTCTTGCTTCTTCCCTTATCTCTTAGCCCCTTGCAACGTCCTCAACGTCCTCTTGCTTCTTCCCTTATCTCTTAGCCCCTTGCAACGTCCTCCTGCTTCTTCCCTTATCGCTTAGCCCCTTGCAACGTACTCCTGCTTCTTCCCTTATCTCTTAGCCCCTTGCAACGTCCTTCTATTTCTCCCCTTAGCCAGTTTCTTGTAGTAACTCTTTTTCCCTAACAGTAAATCATTACATCTTCCCATCCACGGACTTACTTTCTAATCCTCTCTATTTCATCTTCTCTGAGTTGTCGTCCTGCTTCCCACTTACTGGTATAGCACTCTTCTAGGTTAACTCTTCCTGTATTGGTCGAGGTATACATGAAAACTAGACTACCACAACCTATGTTGCATTTTCTGTGGACGCGCTCTTCACCCCTATTTTTTTTAGTATTAACTCTGTTTTATTTAGCAGCAAAGCAAACCATTGTAATGAGTACAACCACCCGCACCTGCGGAAACACATTGCGGACGAGGACGAGTCTGTAGCGTGAACATTGCCAAGAAGTGCCCCCATAAGGTGTGTTAACACAGCAAGCCGCCTACAACCCAACCGGGCCGGCCGCGTCTTAAAAGCTAAGAGGCAGGTGCAGGTGGTATCAATCATGAAATATGCATAACAAAGGAAGGAATAACGAAGGAAAAACAAACCCCAGCCCCCCGCCCTCCACCCCCACCCGCCCTTCCCCTCGTCCACGGAGCAAAAATAAAAGCTAACAATTGTTTCCCCTCCAAGAGGGTCCTCAGGTCGCAACATCATTTGGGGTCTTGCGCTTGCGCGGCTGCTTCTTAGGGGCTGGGAGCGGGGTGTCTGCAAGACGTAGCAATCGCAGGTAACGGGGGCAGCTTAGTTCTCTGAATTCTCCCGTTAGTAGGGTCAGGAACGGCCGCCATAGCTCTGCAAATTCCTCCCCCCTCCCAGCCTTTGCCAATGACAGCTTTTCCATCCCCAGAACCGCCCATAGCCGGTGCAACCATCCTATCTGTAAAGGAGGCTGAACGGCTCTCCAATGCGCTACTATGTTTTGTACAGCTGCCCCCAGAGCAATTGCGATAAGCCTCCCTCTTCTGGATTTTAGGGGGTACATCAGGGCATTAGGAAGGCCCAGTAGGACATAAGCAGGGAACCTGGGCAGCTGCGTATCCAGGTGTGCGTCTATCAGGTCTAAGATTGATGTCCAATAAGCCTGCAGGTGGTCACAGCTCCATAGCAGGTGCTCCAGTGTGCCAAGCCCCCACATCCCATCCAACAGCGGTTGCTAACTCGGGGGTCCCATTGATGTAGTCGTGCAGGAGTGTGGTACCAATAGGTGGCTACTTTGGTCATGGTTTCAGTAAGGCCCATGTAATAGGCAGAGTGTCCGGCCCTGCGGTAAACCCCCTCCCTCTCCTTGCGTGTAAGCTGTCTCCCCAGGTCCTTCTCCCATCTGGCCCTTCCTGCGTTGTAGGTGTAGATGTTGGTGAGGAGTTAGTGTTGGTACAGATCGGAGATTAATTTCTTATCTGAGGTGCGTGTTAATAGTCATTTCTCGTATGGAGTAAGGAAGCGTTGGACACCGGGCCTGACTGACGGTTGTAACACCCAGTGGCGGATCTGCAGGTAGGGCAAGCGATCCGTTTCCGGTATGCCGTAGTCCTCTTTCACCTTCTGAAAGGGAAGGATGCCATTAAGGTCAAACAGATGTCCCAGATTCCTGCATGGTGTAGTTCTCCATTTCGGGAATGCCCGGGAGTCCAGGCTGGATGAGAAGTCAGGGTTGTCAAAGAGTGGCGTCATCGGGGAGGGAAGGGAGGTGAGCTCCCGCCGAACTGCCACTCTGTCCCACACATCCAGGACTGTGCTTGTAATGAGCGATGCGTAGAGGTTGGGGGGCCTATGGCAGCGTGGCAAGAAAGGGACTCCTTGAAGCGGACGACCTGCTACCGCCTGGTCCTGAAAGAGCCAGTGCTTGCTGGACTCCAGTTGGTGCCACTCCACCAATGCGCGCAGCTGGGCCGCTTGAAAATATAAGGTACGGTCGGGTACTCCTACCCCACCATGTGCAGGGGGAAGTATAGCGATCGCATGCTTAAACCGCGGGCGACGGCCATTCCAGATAAAGCATGCCAGATCCGACTGCATCCTCTGAAGCCATCCCTTCGGTGGATGGAGAGGGAGGGTCTGAAACACATAGAGGATCTGTGGCAGCATCGTCATTTTGGCGGCCGCGACACGACCTAGCCATGACAACGTAAGATGTTTCCATCGTCTGAGAGTGTCGCGCAGGCAAGCGCCGAGCGTGGTATAGTTGGCTTCTACGGTGGCCCGCACTGTTGGGCCCAGCAGGACTCCCAGGTAGAGAATGGCGGACGTCGACCACTGCAGGTCAAATTCAGCTTTGGCGTCTGCCAGCACCTCAGGGGACAGCGACACGTTCAGGGCCTCCGACTTCGCGACGTTGATCTTGAAGCCCGACGCCAGCGCAAAGGTGTGGAGCTCAACAAAGAGCGCTCGGAGAGATTGCATCGGGTTGGTTAGGGAAAGCAAGACGTCGTCGGCATAGAGACTGATCGTGTGGGTGTCCCCCCCGAACGGGATGCCCGTGATGAGGCTATGGGCCTAATGCGTTGGGCCAACGGCTCCATATAGAGCGCGAACAGGAGGGGGGAGAGCGGGCACCCCTGTCTGGTTCCCCTGCCTATCCAAAAACGTGGGGAGGTGTGGCCATTAACTCGAATCGCAGCGTTTGGGTGGCGGTAACAGTTAAATATACGATTAGGGAGGATTTCTCCTACCCCGAACCGCTGTAACACCAGGTCCAGATAGGGCCAGTGCACCCTATCGAATGCCTTCTCCGCATCGATCGTGAGTAGCATGCAGTCCGGCCTCGTCCGCGACCCAGCCTCAATAAGGTGAAGGACCCGTCTGGTGTTGTCGCTGGTCTGCCGTTGCGGGATGAAGCCGGCTTGGTCGGGCTCCACCAGTTGCTGCATGTACGGCGCCAGCCTACTTGCGAGTACGCCGGTGTACAGTTTCAGGTCAATGTTGAGCAAGGAGATCGGTCGATAGGAGCTACAACGGGTGGGATCTCGCCCGGGTTTGGGGATCACCGATATTGCCGCTTCTAGTAGATCTGGGGGTAACGCGCCAGGTTGATCAAAGGTGTTAAAGAGATCCCTCAGTAGTGGGGCCACCTGTGGGCAGAAGGTCTTATAAAAGGCCGCCGTGTAGCCATTCGGGCCCGGCGATTTCCCCAATTTGAGACGGGAGATAGCCGAGATCACCTCCTCTAGGCCGATGGGCCGGTCGAGGAACGCCGCCTGTGCAGTATTCAGGGACGAGAGGGCTACCCCTTGAAGGTAGTCATGGCCGGACTGTGGGTCGAGATGGTCCGCCGAATAAAGTTCAGCGTAGTAGTCACCAAAGGCTGCGGCGATGGCCGCGTCCTCCGTGATGGGGGTGTCGTGGCGAGACTGGAGGGTTCGGATATGTTGCTTCTGTCGCTGCTCCCGCAGCCTACTCGCCAGCAATTTCCCACAGCGATCCCCGCCAGTGTAGTATGCGTGCCTGAGGCGCATAGCGGCAAATTCGGCCACATCCTGGTCTAGTGCCGCTAACATCTTCCGTTCTGCGCACAACTGACGCCACGCCCGAGCCGCTCCAGTGCACTAGTGCATCTGCTCCAGCTCCGCCACATGCTGTGTGAGTTCGGACCTCTTCTGTGCGCGCTCTCTATTATTAGCCATGGCTAGAGAGATAAATTCTCCACGAAGGACCGCCTTGAGAGCTGCCCATTGTGTGGCTTTGGAAGTGTCATCGTTAGCGTTGTGAGCGAGGTACTGAGCGAGTGCCTCTTTAATCCGTCCTCGTGTGGTTGGATTCTGCAGAAGACCATCGCGCAGCCGCCAGTGCCGCTGCGGGCCGGGCGTGTTTGGAATAAGAAAGGACGCCACTACTGGGGAGTGGTCGGAGAGGGAGGCCGGGAGGATCTCTATATCTCGCGCCTGAAGCACCAGCTGGGAGGAGCACAGGAGATAGTCAAGTCTCGCATACGTTTTGTGGGCCGCGGAATAATAGGTGTATGCCGTGACTCGTGGGTGTGCGTGTCTCCACAGATCGGTGAGGTCCAGATCCGAGAGGTGAGTGTGTCCTGCCGCCGATAGAGCCCCCACTTGTCCAGACCTGTGGGCAGAGCGGTCAGCAGTGTTGTGGAAAACCAGGTTAAGGTCGCCCCCGAGCAGTAAGTGTGGGTGTGTGGATGCAGTGGCAGCCTCCAGGGCAGTGTGTAAAAAGTCCTCTTGGCTCTCGTTGGGGGCATATACGGTTCCCACTAAGAACGTCTGGTCCGCCACTTGGAAGCGATGGACTAGCAGCCTACTCCTAATCTCTGCCTCTTTCTGCAGGACCCGCCCCTGGAAGGATTTGGCCACCAAGATTGCCACCCCGGCTACCTTTCTAGACATGGACGAGAAGAACTGCCAGGGAAAGGTTCGGGACTTGAGTCTGTGTTGGTCTTTGGGCAACAAGTGTGTTTCCTGTAGGAGGCATATGTCTGCCTTCGAGTGCTCTAGGAGGGATAGGACAGCCTTGCGCTTGACGGGATTATTGAGACCTCGCACATTAAGCGTAAGAACAGTTAAAGGGCGCGACATCTTAAGAGGTTAAGTGAGTGGCTACGCGCTGTACCTGATCCGCTATGGGGAGGTAGTTCGCCGTGACCCTGGCATAGTGCTGTACGTGCGAAGTAACCGAGGACACCAAAAGGGAAAACTTAAAATTCCGTGGACAAGAAGAATCCCCCCCCTTCCGCCCGCCTCCCCTCTCCCAAACCCCCTTCGACCCCCAACCCAACCCCAACTAACAACCCAAAGAACAACCCCAAAGAAACAAAGTAGTCCTGGACCAGTCACAAGTTCGTGGAGGCTCATCGGTCAAATCAGTAGTGGGCAACGTGGCCTTAGCAACCAATAACTTCCAGTGTCAGGTAGGGAATGTGGCGGTGTCAGCCCCACGGCTCCCCAGCCCTCCCCCCGTGTGGATGTAGTGCATTATGTCTACCCCCAAACTGCAACATGTCAATCATCACTCGACATGTCTTTTACCACCTCCTGGATGGCTGCTGCTTGCTCGTGGGCCACTTTCTCAGGGTCGGGTTTAAGGCCTTTCTTGGGAGGGCGACGTCGTCTCACCTGTTGCCATCCATCGGCCCGCGATGATGCGGGTCCCTCTCGCAAGCGTTGGGACGACTGTTCCCCAAACATGGTCTCATCCTCCAGTTCAATGTCTAGCAGGGTGCAGGCCTCTTTCAGGGAGCGCATCTGGTGTAGGGTTCCCTGCCACTTGAAAATTATCCGGAAAGGGTGCCCCCAAGAGTACGGTATCTCCTTGGTCTGGAGGAAGGACGTGACCGGGCGGAAGGACCTCCGCTTTTGGAGAGTGATGGCTGAGAGGTCCTGAAACAGCGCAACCGCGTGGCCTTGGAATTGTAGCGGTTGTTTTTAGGCGTCCTTCACGTAGGATGCGTTCCTTTAAGGGAAAGTCCGGGAGGAATGCTAGAATGTCTGGTGGGGGGGCTACAGTTCACCGCGCTGGTCCCACTCTGTGTGCCCGGTCAATTCGGACCTCGAATTCGGCTGGTTCTCCAAGAATCTCCCGGAAGAGGTCTTGTAGGTAGCAGGCGACGCTGTTTCCCTCGGCGTTTAATGGAACTCTGCGTACGCGAACGTTGTTCCTCCGAGAACGGTTCTCGAGGTCCTCTGTGTGTGCCTGAAGGTCCACCTGCTGTTCCCGGAGTTGGAGCACCTCTTGCCTCAGGAATTCCACCTCCTCACTGTGGGCTAGGTCCGCGGATTCCACCGCTGCCACCCTCTCCCCCAGGCCATCCACATCTCTGCGTAGTTCGCGTTGCTCCCCAGCCAGCTCCTGTTTCAGGGTCATGAAATCATCACGCAGCGTGTTGAACAGGGACTCCACGAATGCCCTAGTAATAGGAGCACCTCCGTCGTCCTGCATCGCTGCATCTGACGGGGCGGTGGGCGAGGGAGGCGTGCGTGACTTGTCCCCCTTCGTTGCGGTCTTGGCCAGCATGTCAGGGATCGTGCGACCAGCCCTGCGGTTGGTGTTAGCCATAGTCTCGCGCCTCTCAGTGGCGCAGTGTGTGCGAAAGGTCCCTGCCGGGGCACGGCAAGCAGTCTGTTGTCGAATCAGGGTGACGGGGCGACCAGGTGAGTGGGTTCCTCCGCACAGTCCGCCCCCACACGGTGCGCCAGATGAGGTGGGAAGCTAGGCACGGCAAGCAGGTGGGTGTCCAGTCAGGGCCACCAGGCCGCCTGGTGAGTGGGGGCCCCGGTAAGTTCAGTGCCCACGAGGTTCGCCGGGGTGTGCCGGATAAGGCGGCGGGCAGGGCCACTCGGCTAGGGGGCTCGCCGGTCAGCGAGGCGGCGCAGGTCCCCGAGGTTGTCAGGGGGGCCCAGCCGGGCTTTTCCACACAAGTGGGGGGGCAGCGCCAGTTGAGACGTGTTCCGTCTATGTGCCAGGGAAGATGAGTTTACCGGCCCCCCCTGGAAGGCCCCCACCGAAAATGCGGCCGCTCACCGTGTGGGTGGCCGCAGCCGAGTCCCGTGGCAGTTGCTGACCGTCTGCGTGGTAGGCCGCCAGATCCGGTCCTCTTGCGTCCCCCAGCAGCGTAGGCGGTGTCGGTGTGCGGCGCCTCAGGGCGCCTTCAGGTCCCGATCCACGGGGAACTCCTCCCTGCCACAGCCGAGCGCTGTGCTCTCTAGGCCGCACATCCGGGGCCTCAATTTGGGCATTGAACCCTGTACAGCCGGGGGGGCGCTCCGGCCCGGCGGCAGGACGCGGCAGGCCCCCGGCGGCAGCACACCAGAATCTGGGGTGAGATAGGTTGCTTGGCCTCCCTGCTCCGGACCGTTGACTCTCCCAAGGCGCCGGGGGCTCCTTCGTCCCGCCCCGGCTAGGCCCGAGACCGGGCCTCGATTTCCGCGACCTGCCTTGTCGCGGGTGTCCGGCCTCGTCGTCGCTCCTCGCAATCGGAGCCGCCGGTCAGCAGGTCCCGACGTGGCCCCCGGGGCAGCGCGCCCCCCAGCTGCCTCCAACAGCCACCACTCGTCTGTACTCCCCTGCAGTCGGGGTCTGTTAGGGTCCCGCCGGCCAATCACCGCGGGAAGACAGAGCAGCTCCGGGCGAGACTCGGCGCCTTCACCGGCAGGTCAGCCCAAGCGAGCCCAAAAGTAAGAAAATACACAAATGTAGGGCCAGAGTGGAGAAGGATCTGTCTCCATTTCAGGATTTTGTTGTCCTCAGGACTTGCAGAAAACAACATCAGATGGTCTGTGGGATCTCCAACTATTGTAGTGGATAATTTTATCCCTGCTAGGACCCTTAATGTAAAGGATATGATGTGTAATTACAAATGATTCATGGTCTCCTTGTCTGGCAAGAGGAAGCCAGTGCATGACGTGGGCAACATGAGTCTTTCGTGTCAATTCTGCCAAGAAGTGACATACGGACTTATGTATATTTGTATCTGTAGCGGTGTTAGCAGGCATCGAGTCATGGCAAAATATGTCAGCATAATCAAAACACATGTGGATCAGGGTGATCACTGCACTGACTGTCTAGTTTCCAAAGGGATCATCTGTGACAATATTCCGTGGTGCTGTGGCCTGTAGCTCAGTTGTCGGTAGGAGGGACCTGTCCACACCACTCTGATCGCATATTTATGAGAGTTTTGCGTCGTGCTTGCACCAAGCAACATGATACATGCATGACACACACCTCTAAGTCAGGTTTATGAAATAACACAAAGCCACGTATGGCTTCAAAAATCTGGAATAAGGCAACGCATAGTAAATCGCTGCATTGCCTTACTCTGCACAAGGGAGGTGTTCAATGGTCATTGCAGTGGGTGTTCCAATGCAACTCCCATGGCTTTTTTACGCAATCCCAGATTTACAAGGACTTGTAAACCTGGGAATGCGACAAAAAGATATGCCTTCCCAGGAGAGTCGTGACAAGGATAAATATCTTTATTTCTCCTCGTTACTTCGTCTTTTGTAGCACACACAGAAAGATGAAAAAGCCTCCCAGGATTGTTTTTGTGCAGGAAGGTGACCCTTCCTGCACAAAAACAATCCTGCCTACAACACAGTCACCCTTGCACAATGGTGCAAGGGTGCCTGCTTTAGCGCTAGGCTACTAAAACAGCACCAGCGCAGGGGGGAAGGCAGGAATCCACTGTGTTGGATAAATACAGCGCATTCCTGCCCTCTTCCTGTGACGCAGAGCAGCGCAGAAAGGTTACTTGCTGCGCTGCCCTGTGCCACAAATGTCATAAATATGGACTGTAGTCTTGGGGTGTAAATTAATCCGAAAATTCAAAATATGGGAAACTAAAACATCAGGAAACCCCTTGATAAATATTGAGGTCTATCAATTAAAGTTAATGAAAGCTGAAATGCAGGAAATAGTAAAAAAAAGGAAGTGAGTATTAAGTTATGTTATGTTATGTTAATTCAACTTTTAGAGCGCACGGCTGCCCCAGCAAAGGGGCGTCCCGGCGCTTTATCTGGATGAAGGAACACAACTAAGAAGGCAAGCAGAAAAAAGAATTACCAGCAGGAAAGATGAATTAACAATAGGGCAGTCATTGGGAACCGGGAGGGAAAAGAAAAGTTTTAATGGCCCGCCTAAATACAAGTAACTCGTCCAGAGCACGAATATGGGCAGGGAGTGAGTTCCAAAGCTTTGCCGCCAAAACGCGGAAGGAGCGTCCACCCGCCCTACTGCGTTTAAATCGTGGGACTATGGCCAGATTTTGTCCCAAAGACCTCAAGTGCCGGGAGGGGACATAAGGCCTGAGAAGATGCTCAAGAATCTGGGGAGAGGAGAGTTTAAGAATTTTAAAGGAGAGACATAATGTCTTATATTGAATCCTTTGTGTCATAGGCAGCCAATGAAGTTTCCGAATGGTTTCTTTGGCCGAACAGAACCTGGGCAGACCTACCAAGGCTCTGGCTGCAGCGTTCTGAATACGCTGCATCCGAATAACTTCCGCATGATTGACCCCCAACAGGAGCGAGCTGGCATAGTCGAGCCGTGATAAAATAGTGGCCTGAATTATCAACTGCCTGGTTGGGGCATCAAAAAATTTCAGAATTGGCCTAAGTCCACGTAGGGCCCCGAAGCAAGTGGCAGCCACTTTTTTTGTGTGACCGGAAAAACTGAGGGCGGGGTCTAACCATACCCCCGGGTTTTTAACCTCAGATGCCGGAGTGGGGGTTGGACCTAATTCTGAAGGCCACCACTTATCGCCCCAGAGGTTGCTGTGCTTACCGACAATTAAGACCTCCGTTTTTTTAGCATTAAGTTGTAGACAATTAGCATTCATCCAACTAGCCACTGCTATCAAGCCATCTCGAAACCTGGAGGCCTCAAGGTCGGAGTCCCCGCTAAGTGCAACCGCCAACTGCGTGTCGTCTGCGTAAGAGACCATAGTTAAGTCCCAACGCTTGGCGACCGCAGCTAGCGGCTGCACATAGAGATTGAACAGCGTGGGGCTGAGTGCCGAACCCTGAGGTACTCCTTGTTCAATGGCATGAGGTTTAGACTCAAAGGGCGGTGTAGCAACCTTAAAGGTACGATCTGTTAGAAATGACCGAAACCAATCCAGTGCTACATCCGAAACACCCGCTTCTCCCAGTCGCTGTAATAGTATCACGTGGGAGACAGTGTCAAACGCGGCACTGAGGTCGAGTAACACCAGTGCCGTCGTTTGACCAGAGTCCAGCACGAGACGCAGATATTCCGTCATAGAAAGAAGGGCAGTCTCAGTGCTGTGTCCCGCACGGAATCCATTCTGGGAGGGGTCCAAGATTTTGGCAGTCTGCAGATGATTGGATAGAATGCCATTAGCATGGGCCTCGGCCACCTTTGCGGCCCATGGAAGGAGGGAAATGGGTCGATAGTTCTCTAACTTGAGAGGAACTAAAAAAGGTTTCTTGAAGGTAGGAGTAAGATAAGCTTGTTTCCACTTGAGAGGTACTATGCCAGAGGAGAAT
Organism: Lissotriton helveticus; assembly: GCF_964261635.1. Lineage (NCBI taxonomy): Eukaryota > Metazoa > Chordata > Amphibia > Caudata > Salamandridae > Lissotriton > Lissotriton helveticus. The sequence goes on from NC_136071.1 coordinate 1,111,698,252, forward strand.
GATAAATTAATAAGTTGGCGTACAGGGGGAAGACAAAGTGTGGACGACTCTTTAAACTGTGCTGGTCTGAGTGGGTCTGCAGGAGACCCAGATTTAACTTTGACTGCCAGTTTAACAAACTCTTCCTCCGAGACACCAGGGAGTATGGATAAGACCAAATTGGTGATGGGATTAAGCCTCTGGTCTTCATTCAAAGAGCTGGTGCTAGGAAAAGAGCGATAGATAGTATATATCTTTTCTAGGAAGAAGGTAGCCAGGTCTTCGCAGTGGGACAATGAACAAATCTCAGCTGCTGAGGCTCTTTTAGCAGTTAACTCTTTTAAAACTTTGAAGATCAACTTTGAAGGGTTGGAGCTACTTCTAAACTCTAGAGAATAGTAAGCTGCCCGGGCCCTACATATGGCTCTGGGATAGCTTTTGACTTTAGCAAGATAGTATATTTTTTTACCAGCCTCATAGGTCTTGCGCCAGTCTCTTTCTGCCTGTTTACAAGTTTTTTTTAAAAGCAGAAGAGAACTGTCATACCAAGGGCTGGATTCTAGGGAGCGACACTTACTCCATGCTGCAGGAATCAAAGAATCCAGTGCACGGGAGATCCAGTCGCAGAAAAGATCGTAACCCGACTCAACATCATTGAATGGGCCAAGGGGAAAATCATTGAGCAGTCGATGAAAATCATCTAGCTTCAATTTTTTCCAAGGGCGTTTAAAAACAACTCTATCTGAGGGTTTGAAAGGAAGATCTTTAATCGCAAGATGGAGTTCCACCAAAAAATGATCAGACCAAGCTACCGGCCTCGGCGGCAAGACCTTAGCCGTATTCAAGTTAGTGAATATGGGATCCAAAATGTGTCCGCCCACATGCGTAGGATGGGTGACCACCTGATTAAGCTGCAGTGCTTCCAAGTCTGCAAGGGTACTATTAATAGCTGGAATATGGGGAAGGTCAAAATGCAGGTTAAGGTCATCAACAACGCTGAAATTTGCCGAACCCATCGCAAGAGAGCTCACCATATCTGGAAGAGCTTTCCTAAAAGTAGTATCGTTGCCTGGGGGTCTGTAAATCAGAAGTCCAGAAAAAGTAAAATGATGACTGATCGTAATACAGAAATGTGCACTTTCACATCCATCTATACCCAAGTTCATACCAGACACAGGGATAACATGATTTAACCACCAAAGCAATACCTCCTCCCCTCGAATTACGATTATTAGTATAGATGGAATATTCAGAGGGGAGTGCAAGGTTCAATACAGTCGTGGCTTCATCATGTAGCAATGTTTCCGGAGGTCCCTTGTTCAGTAAATTAATTAAATGAAGTTATCGCAACCCGAAGAGTATAATTGAATAGAAAAGGAAAAGGAGTAGAGTAGTAATATAAAAAGAAAGCAAAAATGTAAATAATAGTAATACAATTAATTAATTAAAGAGTCCCTGGCAGTCCCTGCCAATGTTGGGGAAAAAAGTTGCAAAAAATGATAGATTTCTGTTTGGAACGCATATGGGAGATAAAGAAGTGAATGTGACAAAAACTGGTATTACTGAGTATTTTTCGATGTAAAATAGTCCCACATGCATTCCAGAGGAAGCGCTCTTTGGAAGACAGAAAGATACACTAAACAGCCAACCGCATGATGCGAGAGGGATGAATACTCATTGGGGATGGAGCCAAAGCCCACCCAATGTATGTTTAAAAAAAATTGGTATCAATATGTGTTGCAGCCATCAGAGCTGTAAACCTAGACCTTAGAATGTACTCATCCTTTGGTAGTTTGTTTTAAAAAAAACAAACAAATATACAGAATGGAGCCAAACAAACAGTGCACCCACATATGATAGTGTTCTGCCTGCGGATAAACCACTGCACAGGCAGGTACCAAGAAGCTACCAGAGGCTTTGTGGCCTGACAAGAGGGATTTCATAATATGGCTTTTTGTCCTAAATTACCCTCTTCATAATAAAGATCTTTCCTTAAATTGATCCTGTGGTTGTTCTCTTCTCTTTTGTTTTCCTTTAGGCATTGTTTTAATAATTCATCTGTTTACTCTCTTTAGCATATTATTCTGTCTGCTATGTATTTACTAGGATTTATTGCATTATAATGTCATTACTCTTGTTTGTTGTGTAAAGTACTCTTGGAACATTAATCTTTATTTGCAAATCTAAGATCTTAATTAATGAGCATGCATTGCTATGCTGCGAATTTATTCTTTCCACATGTTCATAAAATACTTTTATTAATGATAATTAGTTAATTTAATGATGTTATTTTCTGTGATCTTTAAAATGAATATTACGTTGTCAGACGTACAAATTATTTAACATTGGGACTAATTCAAAAACAACACCCAATATGTTCACAATATAATTTTATTTTATCTTATCCTATGTTATCTATAACTGCTTGTGATCAGGATGAAGATCTCACCTGTGGAAGCCAGTTCTGTGAGACGTGGACCTGTGTAGAGGTGTAAGCAGGTACAGAGTGATGCCGACATACATCAGCATCATCAGAGCGTGTGGGTACCAGAGCGATCACTGCGCTGACTGTCTGGTATCAGAAGGGGCTATTTGTGACAATATTTAGTGATGCTGTGGCCTGTAGCTCAGTTGTCGGTGGGGAACCTGTCCACACCCCTCTGTAGGCATGGTTTTCACAATAACCTAGAAGAGGTCCCCCCAGTGATTTCAGAAGTAGCTTCCTTACGTCTTGTTTCCTGTGCATGGTACCACATAACCCATTCTGTGCTCATGACGAGTCCAGTTCGTCATGCTGCACTGTGGTCGAGTGCTCATGACGAGCTGGACTCGTCATGCTGCCGCGGCGCCTCCCACGCGCAGCGAATTCCCCGCCTGTGCGGGTGTTCTAAAGGAGTGGGTGGAGTCATGACGGTTCCAGCTCGTCTTGAGCACAGCTCCACTGTGCAGAATGACGAGCTGGACTCGTCATGAGTACCGCGGCACCGCGCGATGCCCCTCCCCCCGCACCGTGGGGGAATTAGCCCCGCGTGGAAGGGGTTAAATGGCATTCTCCACGAGCCTTCCCCAATAGTTATCCATCTGAAGGTTGTTATCACTTATGATCACCGCTAATCCCTTGTTTTCTTGCCTTTTCCTTTCCTCCTACACATCAAGATGTGCAAAAAGTCACCTTGCTGCTCTGCACTGAGTTACAGGGAAAGTGCAGGAATGTGGCGTATTTATCACAATACGGCATAGTCCTGCATTTTCCCAGCTCTGGAGCACAATGGGCTGCCCAGAGCCAACGCAGGCACCCTTGCACCATAGTGCAACTGTGCCTGTGTTACATGCAGGATTGTTTTTGTGCCCGAAGGCGTTCCTTCCTGCACAAAAACAATCCCCTATGGGCATTGTCCTCTGTCTATGTATGCTGCATAATGCCGCACACATAGAAACAGGAAACGAGGAACAAAATAAAGATATTTCTCCTCGTTATGTTTCCCTGGGGAAGGTGCAGCATTTTGGTGCATTCCCAGGTCAACCAGTAATGGTAAATCTGGGAATGTGTCAGAATCCATGGGTGTTGCTTTGGGAACACCCATGCACCATGCATGGAATGCCTCCCTGGGGCAGAGTAACGCAATGCAGCAGTTTGCGCTGCATTGCGTCATTCCTGAATTATGAAGCCACTCCAGGCCAGGTAAAGTGGCCTCGCGTGGCTTGATAAATCGCATTTTGGAGTTGCATTGCACATGCATCTCATTGCATGGTGCAAAAGTGACTCAACCCCTTGATAAATAGGGCCCGGTGTATCACTGGGCTTGGTACTACCTCCCCCTTCCCCCAAGGGCATAAATAAGGCCCCTGCTGTACCTGCAATGCAGGAGGTAGGGCAGCCATCCAGGAGGCCCTTATCCATTCAGCGGGCCCCATCCAGCCATTGAGTATCTGTCAGATATGGTGGACTTGGGGGGACCCTGGTCACATTCTGCATGGAGCCCCCATCATTCTGCGATACGCCACTGATGACTGCCTTTTCTTAAATTTGACCACTTGCCTCTAAGTAAGGGTTTTGGGCATTTTATAATCTGTGTAATTAATTACAGTTGCCCATTAGCCATTGGCCTACGCATGTTTGATGACCGTGTACAAACAGGCAGATTAGTTTGCGCTCTCAGTGGAGTGGAGGTAGAGGCTGAAATGCTATTGACATAGGATGCCCTCCTCCCTCCATGTCAATACCGCCACTGTTTCCAGTCCAGGACTTTCTTTGTTACAAATTAATGCATTCTGGGTGTTGTAGTTTTCTTTTGCTTCCATTGAATTAATCTATCCAGCGAAGGCAGTCCCCATAATGACCTGCGGTGAGGTCATCATCCTACATGTATGTGTATAACTATTCTAGCCTCTCTTTGTGTCACCATAATACCTACTTTTCTTTAAAGCAGCATCCAGAGAACTGGGCAGCGTTAAGAAGAGAGATCAACAGATGGAAACTCCATCTAGTCTACTTTAAAAGGACATTATTTACTCTGGGCCTGTGTCCCAAACTTTCCTCTCACAGAAATCATACTTAAGTTCACAAAAAATGCAATTATCATATTTATTTCCTACTCACAATTCACAGAATCAGTGGAATCGTAGGACTTTAAATATTGCACACAATCACGGAAAATCTGCCGGAATAGGAGCTTTTAGCAACCAGAAAAGTTGGGGTTACAAACTGTAAAGCTATTTTTGCACTGGTGGCAGCCCTTCAAAATGCCCTGAACGCCAACAGCTCTCGAATTTGGGGACATTTAACAAAGTTGGGTAGGGGACACATTAAAAAGTCCTTTAAAATGTAGGGGAAAAGACATTCGGGGTGAAAGGGGTAAGGGACAGTCCATTTTATATGAAGGTGTCGGGGAACGGGTTTCTAGGCAAGAAAATATATTTTCACTGTAGAGAAACAATAAAAAAATCTGCGAAGGCACAGTTCTGTATGAAATACTCAGCTGAAGCTTCCACCCAGTGACATTGTGCCCAGCAATAGTAATTCTGAAAACCTATGGCTATCCTAGATTTTTATTAGCACTCCTGGAATACTTGTTAAATACCCAACAAAGATGCAACAGTGCTCCAAACGGTTGAGAAAACTTGCTCCCGCTTTTAAAACCATGTTTTCTGAGCTAACTCAAAATCCCATTAAAACGACTCACTGAATTAAACACTCGCTGCTGACATCTGCTGTGTTTTGCAGGTCTCAAGTTTGAATCCTGGCAGGGTCAGCACGGCATGCACAGCAGCTTGGTCAGCAAGTTCGGGAAACTGAGGATCACTGGTTATTAGTAACACCTGTTATTTACAGCACTTAGCAATGCAAATGTATCCGGAAGCACTATGGGAATTTTACCGATTCGGTATTTAGAAATAGGTATTTCAGATGTAGGTAAGAATTCGGTAAAAAATACTGAATCCTTATACAGGCATTTGCATCAAAGTAAATACCGGGAGCAAATGGGCTGATTCTCAGAATCTGCCCCTTTTCTCCCGGTATTTTTGCATTTGGGATGCATCATCCCAAATGCAAAAAATCGCAATTTAAGGAATCTCTAAAGTGAGATTCCTTAAATTGCGATTGCATTTAAGGAATCCCAAATTGAGATTCCTTAAATGCAATGCATGAAAGTAAAAAAAATAGCGAATTCGCTAATAGGGGGAGCAAATTACCATGAAGTTGGACATCATGGTAATTTGCTAAAACTTTGAAAAAAGCACTTTTGTGCATTTTTCAAAGTTTCATGTTGCGCACACACATGCCCTTAGGGCATGTGTGTGTGCAACATATGTGGATAGATCAATTTCAGGGGTGCAACAGGGTGTCATTTTGACACCCTTGCACCCTTGAAATTGCATGAGCAATTTGCGAGTACCTACTGGTACTCGCAAATTGCTCATGCAATCTCCAATACATTCCTATGGGCCTGTAGGCCCATAGGAATGAATGGGACAGCATTCCTTAATTGCGACTAGCAATTTGCGAGTAGCAATTAAGGAATGTTAAGGAATCGCTATTTTAATAGCGATTCCTACATGCATAGGCTTTTGCTATTCCTAAATAGCGATTCCTTAAAAATCGCTATTTAGGAATAGCAAAAGGCTACGTTGATGCATCTGCCAGAATATTCGTCATTACCAAATCGGTAATTGAGATTCGGTAATAACGAATACCTACCCATTCATTCCTATGGGCTTGGAGGCCCATAGGAATGAATGTAAAGACATTCAGTATTACCGATTCGGTAATACCGGGAGGTATTTCAAGGGTGCCAGGTTGTCCAAAGGACACCCTGTTGCACCCTTGAAATGTGCATGTGTGCACATGTGGCACACATGCATGCCCTAAGGGAATGGATGTGTGCCACATGGCACTTCAAAAAAAGCAAGAAAGTTCTTTTTTAAAGGAATTCGGTAATTACCACCAACTTGAAGTTGGTGGTAATTACCGATTCCTTAAGGCCCAAAATTACTCTTTTATGTGCTTTCTACATTGCATTTAAGGAATCAGTATTACCGATTCCTTAAATGCAAGGCCAATAAGGAATCAGTATTAAGGAATCAGTATTCAACTATTCCTTATTACCAATTCCTTCCCTACATCACGAATGCCTAAATAACAGTCGGTAACGGTGAAATTTACCGAATTTCACCGTTACCTTCCGGTATTTGGGCCCCCTACATCGGGCCCTATATTAACAAGATTTTGGAGGGTTTTTTGAAGATGTAAGAGAAGTGTTAAAGGTCCACAAAGAGGGAAACATTAATGGTCATCCTGGAGGAAAGACACTATTTCCTAACCCTAAATTAACTAACATTCGTTCCCCAGAAATTAAAACAATATACTGCACATGTTGCTAAAATCCCTAATTGCTTCTCTAATAAGGAACACAAACATGTTCTAATCAGGTGTGTGTGGTTGGTTACTTAGCAGAAACAGTACCACTGGGATTATTTAAAACGAAAAGTGCTCAGGGGGAACTCTTCGGCTTAATAATGAGGCCACACAAAAAAATTGCTTGAAATCAGCTATTTTGAGCAGGAGAGATGCGGCAGCCTGCCCACCCCCTCAGAAAATCAAAGGGCCGTTTGAACCAGCAGGCAGATGAATTATTCAAGCCATGCCAGAGGTATGGGGGCTGCAGGAGGAACATTTCTGTCCTACATGGGGGGGAATCTTTCTAAACGACTGCTATCAAAGGGCGATCGAAAGATGGAGCGAGAAGCGCCATTGACGAGAGAAAAGATGAATGACGGATGAACCCTGTCACTTTCTTTTTCAACTTGGATGAAATCAGTAAATGGATCATAAAATCAGCAATACCATGGCGCCAGAATCATTAATCACTGCTAAAGTGCTTGACAAACCATTTCACTTTCTAGATACTGTATTTTTCATCAAAGGGTGCGATTCTCTGCAGAAGACAGGGATGTAGCTATCGGACATTGTCTGTGATTCAATTTAAATGTTACTTAGATGCAAATTTCTTCGAGGGAATTCTACGAAAATTATTCTTTTAAATACAGCAAGCGTTCAAAAAGTAAGTTTTTTTCTGAGCAACGAAAATTATTCTTTTAAATACAGCAAGCGTTCAAAAAGTAAGTTTTTTTTCTGAGCAAGTCTATCTCCCAATGTGCATTCAATTCAGGTTTTAGGAATAAACCAAAATCCCACCGTTTCTGATGCAAATACATCTTTTCTACTGCTGTGGCTCAGCTGAATGCATTTAATAATTTTCCAGACAATGCAATATTTACATTTTTGACACAAGAACACAACGCGTTTTTTTTCGTTTCTATGTCTTGTAGTTCTCGAATTGTTACCAAGTCCTGACTTCATTCTCTCTAAAGTTGACGTGGAGTCTTGCAGAGCAGCCTGACCTTACCGTGCCCATCCCTCCACGTGACACAGCTCATCTTGCTTATGGAGGGAGCAGTCATGACCCTTCTTTCAGACTCCGACAGGAAATGAAGATGCAAGCTAGCCAACTGGATGAAGCGAATGCAAGGGCGTAGCTTGGTCAGTAACAGGCTTGTCTCCAGAAATTGTGGGCCACTGCAGGCCTACTTTGTTGCTTCTTGTGGTAGCCTACAAGGCCTAGATTATATCATATCTACTTGCAAACAGTCACCATGATACAACGGATCGATTATGTGTTTGTACAGAGCATGTGGAGAGTTATTTGCAAGTAAGAGCAATGTCTGGACCTAAGTGCAAACCCTCAAATTCCAACAGGCTGGGCTTTAAAACAAGTACTTCCAGGCCAGATTATCCACTTTTATGCCATCCCTCTCCTGTGCACCTTATCTCACAGCTGAGCTTGGGCCACAGTCCCATATCAGCCACCATCCAGCTCCACTTTCATTATTCCTGGTAAAAAAACATAAGTAAAATCACCTTCAAACTTAAAACATTGAATATAGCAGTAAATATGATTAGCACACACTTTAATATGTTCCACAGTTGCCCTAATTACCTGACTGCTAATTAAATAAAAACAGAAAGGTCATGACAGGGCGAAAGTCTTTCTTGGCGCCCCACCAATGACCTCTTTCTCCGCAGATACCATTACTACCACCCTCCAACAGTGTCCTTCATCTTTCCATAGTCCTTCCCTCATATGCATTTCATTTGTGGTATAGCGCTACTCATCATCAGTGTAAGGTGTCACAGTACTTTACACCACGCACACATTTTACAGAGGATGAATCATACAAGTATGTAAATCAGTCTAAAGGGAATACCACATAAACCAATGAGGATTACCAGGTGTAGGAATCACATGGCATCCATACTGGTGGGCAGTATATTGTAAGATAGTTTGAGCTGGGGAAGCACAAACTCAGGATTTAAAACATACCCCAGTGGTTGGGGGTTGGCTTTACTAATAAAAATATATATCGGCCCAAACTCTTTTTAGCAACATCAAAATAATGAAAGACTGGGGAAGTTCTAACTATATAGTAACACAATAAAGTGATGTTCTAACTGTACCGTTCATGTTTGTATGCAGCTCTTTGATGACAGGTCATAGGTCATTGTCCTGTGTTAGGATTGTAACTTCTGAACTGCAAGTAACACAAGAATCTCTGTTACAAAGGCAGTAACCCACTAAGCTATCCACATAAAATACAGCGTATCTGCATTTCAAAACTACAGACAGGCAAAGGATTGCTCTCGAGCAGGATCATTAATCACCAGTTATCTGGACATTTTTATTGTTGTCTTGCATCCATGGCCATGATAATGATCAAAACAATTTAAATGAAGCATACACAAAGTATGTGCCTTGCTGGGCCTGTGCAGATTTACAAAAATAAAAACAAATAGCAACACATTCTCTTACCTACTCTGTCAGTCAAACTTTGTGTCACAGCCTGATCTGATATGCAGCTGCAGAGGTCAGGAAAGGTGAATCAGAATAAACAACCCTCTTTTCTCTAGAAAAAGATATTTTTCTTTGTGTCAAATAAAGAAGCCATGCCCCTATTATTCCTGCAGGACACAGCCCACCTTTCTAAAAGGGGGTAGTTGATTGGGAATGGCTGTGAAAAAGAGCCCAGGCTCAATCACACAACTCCCAAAATAGGAAGAAAAACAAAGTTCGGAGGAACGTTTTAAATTATAGTGGCCATTTTCTATTGGCCTTCATGTCCTCACTGCGAGGGCCAAGGCTCATGTTTGGGGGTGTCAGGCACATATTTGGGTGGGCCTGGCCCCCCGCAAGAACTGGGCTTGTTCAGTAAGATTGGGGGGGAGCTTCAGATTTTCCAGTGCTTAATATGAGCTGGTGTCTTCCGGTGCTCCGCAACGGCACTTAATTGCCAGCAATGGCACTTATGACAGTCTGCCACATGGTGGCGCTGTTTATGCAATTTAAAGATGAGTAAATAAACAGTTGTTTTTTAATTCAATATACATTAAAAGCTACTATTACCTGCCACCCAAGCCGTTGTTAAAGCTTTAGGGGCCTCGAACATTCTGTAATGTCACACTTGTAGCAGTCTGTGCTGGCAGGGACATTGTGTGGAGCAAACTTAGTGGCCTCCTGGCGAAGGCACTGGCACTTTTTTTTTTTACAAATTAATCATTGAGATTTTCCAACAATCACACTGGCATACAATGCTAAAACACATTATAGGACAAGCAAGGGCGCATGAGGGTGGTTAAAGGGGCAGTGGAAAGGGAGAGAATGTGGATTGGTAGGTGTATTAAGTGAGAGAAAACACAAAATCAATATTTTTGAAGACTGTCAAAAAAGAGAGGCAGAGAGTTTGTGTGCTTTTTTGTATTTGTGTATATAAAATATTGCTGGTGAATTCCGGCATACACCTCATCATACCCCACTGAAATCACCTGTATCCAACTATTTACCAGAAATTACATTTATTAGCGGGCTGTAATACCCCAAACCCCCTCTCCTGAAGCTGCGACCCTGGATTAACGATGGCTTGATGGAGTCCATACAAAGTGGGGGCGAGGGAGCTGGCTTACTGCTGTAGTGGCTCTGGGTGTCCTTTTGACCCCTACAGTGGTGAAGGGGTTTTGAGACAATCTGTAGTTTTCCTGACTCTGTAAGGAGGATCTGCTTCTCTCTCCTTCCTTCCACTTTGATTATGGCAAACACATCTCAAAAGCAGCTCATCTCCTACCTTCTTCCCTTCTTTCATGTCAACAGATGGCTGACAGGCATTCAGCTATCAACACTCCCATGTCTTTATTTCCCTGACAGACAGCCCCATGGAAGCTAAACCTCCACCTACGTTTTCTTTTTAGGAAATAATCCAGGCACTTTCCAAATCGCAAAGAATCTATGTTCCTCCGTTGGCCTTACCTTGGTTCTCTTGACCGGCTTTCTCTTATTCTTTGCAGTAATCTCAATATATTAGAATCTCTTCCATGCTGCATGTAGAAAGTCTGATTTTGAAGCCATGGGTGAAGGAAGCCAAAGTCTTGCTGTGAGCTGTATCTGACCTTCCTCAAAAACAAAACACTCTATTTCCTATCAGGTAAACAGGTTCCTGTGAGGAATCCCTGGGTCACCAATGGTAGTTTGCATAAGTAGTATGCAGGGCCATACTGGGAACCAAAAACTGGCCAAGTATAACTGTTCTACCAAGTCCCACTCCCTTTCACCAGTCTCTTTCTTTCGCTCTGTCTATTCTCTATTTCTCTTCTTCTCTCCTGCATCTTACTTCTCTCGCTCTTTTTCTATTCTGTCTCTTACCTTGCTCTCTATTTTTTCCACTCTTTACTTCACATCTGTCTCTCTTCCCCATCTTTCTCTCTTTATGCATATTCCCCCCTCTGCTTGCTTCAATAATCCCTGGGGAGCGGGAGAGAGTGACAATGGCCCCCACAGCAGCCAGGGCTCCAATAGCTCTAGCCATCTATGGAGATTCCAGACAAGATAAATGGCCCATTTGGCCCTCATAGGAAGGCCTTCTTTAGAGGAATGTGCCATGTGGTAAAGGAGTAAGTACACCAAAACCTCTTTAAAGTTTAGAAACAATTCATTAGACAATTTAAAACAATCTAGTAAAACAATCTTCAATTGTGTGATTTCCAAGACACAAAATGATACATTTTGGTGAAAATGGGCATAGTTTTTCAAAACTATACACCCTGACACCCTGGTGGTATTTCGATTGTTGAACAATCTCAGCAGCGACTATAAGAGAGTGGTGAGGGCTTTTTCAGAAAGTCAAAGGTAGATGAATAGCACCGTTTTGAGTCTAAATGTCGCAAAAAGCAAATGTTTGCCCACATGCACTGATCATGGACTAAATAAACATGTCCATATCATTCTTTGCAGGGTGTAGCAACCAAAATATTATGGCAACATTTAGATGTTGGGAGTAACCCAAGATGCAAGCCTATCTATCAACAATCACATTATTAATATTTTCTCAGCATCTAATTATCATCTAAAACATCTAAAACTACAAAACAAGATATATGTTTTCTGAAGAGGACAAAGCTGCTAACAGCAAGAGCAGTTATTGGCTTCAAAATTGATTATGCTCCCTAGGAAGAGATTTAGAAATTAAACATAAACTTCAAAACCTTGAAAACTCTGCATCAAGAGCAGTTTGGTCGCTCCCCAAGTCAGGACATATTTCATCAACCTTACAAAAGCCTCACCAACTCCTGGTGTCAGTTAGGGATTAGTTGAAGGGTGAGAACAACACCATTTGACATGGAGGAATAGAAAAATGTATATGCTTTATGGTTTTAGTTAATCACTTTACGGATGGCAGATTCACTTGGTAGCACGCACTAGCAGTGACAATTATTTCTCTAGAACAGAGGCCCTGATGAAGCCGTAGGAGGTTTTTCCCCCTTTTTTGGCAGAAACATGTCGGCCCACATGCAGCTATTTGTTTAAACTGCATCTTTTGCACTGTTCCTGTTTTTAATGAGAAAGAAACATACAGCTATTAAAGTTTCTCAATGTATGTTTACTATTCTAATTTTAATTCCACACCTGTTCACTTTTTGTTTCACTGCATTGAATCCCATTGAGTGATCCCACGCATGGTCTATCGAGCGACTGTGGGCTTTGTTCCCTGGCCTATAAGGTGGGTTGCAAGGTATCTCAATGATTTAGAGGTACCCCATCCCAACCTTTTGGATGACCAAATGATAATATTATGAGATCACTCACAAAACATTGATGGGAATCCATCTCTGGTCCTTGGGTCTTACCTACCTTTGCTGGGAAGAAAATGCTTTGGGTAGTATTTTTGACATAGGATTTTGTATGAGCACCTGCAAGTAGTTGAGAGTATTTGTTTGACTCTCTTATTAGACCCCCAGGCTTTGAGTGTTGTTTAGTATGTTTATGAGGGGATGATAGCTTGGGCAGGTCTTACAAATTCCCTTGGACCCTCCACTACCTGTTTTGTGATTATTGAAGTGCAATAACACTCATTGCTAGGCCTGGGCATTGAACTCCTCTCCGTTTACGGAGTTTGCGGAGTTTTCTGCACTCCGCACTCATAGTTTTTTCCCCGCTCGCAAACGGTACGTTCATGAGCGTGAGCTGCAGCTCGGTAGAAATTCTACCCAAGCTGCAGAAAGACCAGCGCGAACAGCCGTTCGCACAACACTCCACCACTTGCGGAACTTCGCAGAGTTTTTTTGTAACTTCTTGAAGTTCCGCGTAGCAAAACTCTGCGAACTACGCCCACGCTTACTTATTGCACCCATGGGGTATTTGGCACTTTGCATATTTTTTACTAATCGTAGCAAATTGTTTTTAGGGATGTAAATTAATTGGGTGTGCAGAATGCAGCATGCAGGCACCATCCATATCTGACCAACTATGGTGAATGGATGGACAGCTGTAACGTGCAGACTGGTAAAAATGTATTGAGGGCCTGACCTAGACACCCTTTCTGGTGGATTGGTGATGGCACAAGTTTGGGGAATGGTTGGTGGTATATCCATTTCAATAGCATTAGTTTTGGAAATAGAAATTCAAATTTTTGGGAGGTCGACAACATAAAGTGGGGCAGGGCAGTTAACTACAGCTCCATTGTATCTCACTCCTTCTTAACATAACCAACATTCTGTAACCTCTTTCCTGGTGCTTAAGAAAAGTTCTGTAATTTCCTCCTGTATGCTCCATGTTTCCAGAGTTTCAGGACATATTCTGAAACACCAGGCACCCAGGTCTATTAGGTGCGTACGCTTATGTGGTGCATAATCTGCAACTTCTCCCATTCAGATCTATAGCAAAATATGAATTTACTACTGGTTCCATGGTTCCCTATACAGCAGCATCAACTCCCTCCATCCAGAGGGCTTTCTCCATTCGTCAAACTCATTGAAGTTGTTTTGCATGGGTTAGCTTAATGTCTAGCTGCTACTTGTCTGCTGAATCACCCACAGGCGTACACAGCTTTCTGTATCTCTTGGACCTTCTACACTCTACTGCTTCTGAAGAGAAGCTCCAACAGGCAAGCACTTCAATTCAGAAAAGGGGGTGGTGATGGACAGAGTATCTGAATTAAGCAGAACACTCCTACCCAGTCAACAGATCATGGCTTGATCCATCACCGTTTTTTAGCTCACTGCATCATCCCAGTTCAGAACCTGGCTACATGCAAATTAGTCTGTCCCTGGCCCAGTGCATCATGGGAACAGGGCAGACCAAACTACCAAGCCAATTCTTTACTGGAAAGGAAACAAGCTTCCGGGGACCGGTTTCTGGCATTTCAGCCGTCGTCGGCCCGGCTTGCTTGAATCCTGATGGTGCAGTGAGCAAGGGACTCACATCTGAGCATACCCTGCCACGCTTATGGTGGCCAAAACGATTCAGAAAAGGGGGTGGTGATGGACAGAGTATCTGAATTAAGCAGAACACTCCTACCCAGTCAACAGATCAGGGCTTGATCCATCACCGTTTTTTAGCTCACTGCACCATCCCAGTTCAGAACCTGGCTACATGCAAATTAGTCTGTCCCTGGCCCAGTGCATCATGGGAACAGGGCAGACCAAACTACAGAGCCAATTCTTTACTGGAAAGGAAACAAGCTTCCGGGGACCGGTTTCTGGCATTTCAGCCGTCGTCGGCCCGGCTTGCTTGGATCCTGATGGTGCAGTGAGCAAGGGACTCACATCTGAGCATACCCTGCCACGCTTATGGTGGACAAAACGATTCAGAAAAGGGGGTGGTGATGGACAGAGTATCTGAATTAAGCAGAACACTCCTACCCAGTCAGCAGATCAGGGCTTGATCCATCACCGTTTTTTAGCTCACTGCACCATCCCAGTTCAGAACCTGGCTACATGCAAATTAGTCTGTCCCTGGCCCAGTGCATCATGGGAACAGGGCAGACCAAACTACCAAGCCAATTCTTTACTGGAAAGGAAACAAGCTTCCGGGGACCGGTTTCTGGCATTTCAGCCGTCGTCGGCCCGGCTTGCTTGAATCCTGATGGTGCAGTGAGCAAGGGACTCACATCTGAGCATACCCTGCCATGCTTATGGTGGCCAAAACGATTCAGAAAAGGGGGTGGTGATGGACAGAGTATCTGAATTAAGCAGAACACTCCTACCCAGCCAACAGATCAGGGCTTGATCCATCACCGTTTTTTAGCTCACAGCACTATCCCAGTTCAGAACCTGGCTACATGCAAATTAGTCTGTCCCTGGCCCAGTGCATCATGGGAACAGGGCAGACCAAACTACCAAGCCAATTCTTTACTGGAAAGGAAACAAGCTTCCGGGGACCGATTTCTGGCATTTCAGCCGTCGTCGGCCTGGCTTGCTTGAATCCTGATGGTGCAGTGAGCAAGCAGGCACCTCTGGACAGAGCGTGGGTACCTTTGTCCTGGTGGGTCAGCAAGAGTCTATTGAACTTAACTTATAGAGCAGCCCCTCAGTCTCAGATATTCAAGATAAAACTTGAAACATGTTTCTTTATAATACTCTATCAAGCGGAGGACTGTGGAGTTCTCAATTCGAGGATTGCAGGCAGCAGTAAACACTTAGGGGCTTATTACGATGCCGGGTGCCACACCATCGCAGAAACAGGACTGACCGACGTCTGGTCGGCGTTCCCAACCGCCTTATTACGATGCAACCACGCACTTCCTATTTCTCTAAAGAAGCTTGTGGGACGGCCGTAAACCGTCCGTAGCACATGCTCCCATAGAGAAATGGGAGTTTGTGTAAAAGTGTAACAGTGCCTGCCACAGGGTGCAGTGTTTTACTGAAGGACACTGTAGGTGCCCCCCAGGGCCACAACCGTAGGCCCCAAATGCATTGGGGCCCTGATAGAACCACTCAATGACACTTTCCAACAGTCTTTCTGTGTCGGAAAGACCGTCACAGAAAGTCTGTTGGAAACCAACATTGTAATCCCAAAGGCGGAAACGCTGTCCTATTGGGATCACGGGCTCTTGAGTCTGTCAGAAGCCAGCTGGAATGACCGGCTGGTTTCAATTCCGACCGCCTAGAATGTAATTTGGCAGTTGGAATTGAAACCGATGATGTCAGTTGGAAAGCCACCGACCCGCTGACCTGCGGCCAGAGGCTTTCTGACTGACAATGTAGTCAACCCCTTAATTGTTCATTCCTTTGGAGTCACCACCCTCTCTGAGAGTTTTCTTACAGTAGCTTGTGAAAGGTAAACTCAGCTGTGACTGAAGAGAATGTCTAAGGAAACTTTACCAAAATGTAGCAATGTTCCTGTTTCCGAAAGGTGTTTTACTACAATGGTTACCCCAATGTCCTCTATGCTACAAATAAAACAAGATGACAGCTCTATACATTTTTTACACTACTCGACTGTCCTCAAACCTTGCCCCAGACCAAAGTACTATACTAGTAAATAATATGCTGGAACCAGGAGGTCCCTTGTGCACCACAAAGATGACAATTGGCTTCAGTGCCCCAGAGAAAAAAAAATCCATCACAATTAGGTACAGGACAAACTGAGTTATTCATAAAAGAAAAATTGGAGATTGTGGTATTTTCATATCATAAGTTAGAAAAATTGAGTAAAGCCAAAATGTAACACTGGTTAACAACAAAGGTTGTGCTCAAAATGTGCTGTTAGACACAGTAGCCTTTTAAATGTATGTGGAAATATATCTCCTTCAAGCTTGCTTTTCAGTTTTGAACTCTATGCAGATGTTTGTTAAGGACTGGAGACTGAGAAGTTCTGATGAGCCTCTTTCTGTCAGGAAGGACTAAGCTTGTAGTCCAGATCCAATAGAAGTGATATTTGCTTCCACATTTCCCCGAATCCACTATCAACCATACAGAGAATAATATGTTCGTTAGCAGTAGACCCAGGAAAAAGAGAATGGGATAAGAGAGAAAACAGAGATGCTGGGGAGCACAACTCTGACTTAACATTCAGCTGGTCACTGATTTCAACTGGATGAGCTTTAATAATAAAAGAAAAGACTTTTAATGCCTAATAAACCTTGCTAAAAAGTGCATTTTCAAAATAATATAATAAAACCTGAATTGACAACTAGATTGGGTTTAAGATTATTAGCCACTTGAGCCCTTGAATTATGGTTCTAGTTGTTCTCAAAATGAAGTTATGCTTTATAAGGTGTTATAATGTAATGTAGTGCTTTTCTATGGCCACAGTGAAACATGGTTTTAACTACTAATATATAGGATTTTATCCATATATATGTATATATATATATATATATATATTCACTGAAAAAACCATAGGTTATAGACCATATATAGTTAGGAATTAGCATTTACAAAACCTTGAAAATTCACTGAAAAAACCATAGGTTATAGACCATATATAGTTAGGAATTAGCATTTAAAAAACCTTATTTTACTCACACAAAACCATTGAAATTCCATATATAGTTAGTTGCACTAACTATATATTGCGCACCCGCAATCCACTGCTGATGATGTCACATATTACATCATTCATGACATGGTCAGTGACATCACTGATGACATCACTGATGACATCTCAAATGACATCACTGATGACAACATCCAGTGACTATGTTTCTGTAAAGTTAAAATATGTCTTACATATTGAAGAATGAGTGGATGTATAAGTGTCTGGACGAAGGATTTAGTAGGTGCATGACTGAATGTATGAGTGAGTGATTAAATGTGTCTCACTGAGTGCATGGGTTAGTGACTAAACTGTCTTAATTTGTGCATCATTATGTCTGTTGTTCTGTAAACTGCTGCATGTGTTGATCAGTAGCTATATGAGTAACTATATGGGTTATTGATTGATTGCCCAAGTATTTGCATGGGAGACTGAGTGTGTGTGTGGCTGGATGGGAGGTGTGTGACTCTGTACAGATCAATGTGTACTTGTATCAATGATTGTATAAGAGAGTAAGTATGTGTTAGTATATGGTTGAAAACGTAAGGTGCTCTATGTTTAACTGTATAGAGTAGAAAATGGAAGTGTGATTGATTCTTTACAGGACTGACTAGGTGTGTGAGTAACTCCATGGATGAGTGGCAGAGTGTGAGTGTCTGTATAGGTGTATGAGTGCATATGATTGTGTTGTAAACATGAGTGATTGTATGTATGAATGATTGTATGGGTGAATGAGTGAATGTGTGTGTAGACGTAGGAATCAGTGAGTACGTATGTAGTAACTAGTATTGGTGTGTCAATGGTTTCAAAAATTATACTCTGTTTTTAACACTGGGTGAAACAGAGGTTATATTAAAATGTGAGGAGATGCATTGTATTGTCACATGAATGATATCATCAGTGATGTGATCATTGATGTCAAGTGAGATGTCATCAGTGATGTCATTTGAGATGTCATCAGTGATGTCATCAGTGATGTCACTGACCATGTCATGAATGATGTAATATGTGACATCATCAGCAGTGGATTGCGGGTGCGCAATATATAGTTAGTGCAACTAACTATATATGGAATTTCAATGGTTTTGTGTGAGTAAAATAAGGTTTTTTAAATGCTAATTCCTAACTATATATGGTCTATAACCTATGGTTTTTTCAGTGAATTTTCAAGGTTTTGTAAATGCTAATTCCTAACTATATATGGTCTATAACCTATGGTTTTTTCAGTGAATTTCAATGGTTTTTTAATAGCAAATATCATAAGCTGTCGAATGTCAAGTACGTGGTAAGAATTTTTTTTTTCGTGTTTATGCACACTGATCTGCTTTGATTGCTGCCCCCCACCCCTCATTTCTATTAGGAGTACTCTCTCTTTGCAGATAGTGAAGGGTAGTTAACGCAGCCCTTTCCCCCTTTGTAATCCGTCGTGCCTGCTTCTCTCTCCATTTGATTGATTGTTCTCTTTGGTTCATTCTCTATTTACAAACAAGCACAGAGTCGCAATACTCTGTTTAGTCTTTGCAGATAGCGAAAAATCGTGTAAAAAAACAAAAGGAATCGAGCAAAATCAGTAGGCCACTAATGGGATCTCTTTTGACCTCGCTAAAATAGAAACATTAGGAACAACCTGTTGAAAATAGCAATGCGTATGTATATAAGCGGCGTTCATTTGTGTTCACAGTACCCCTTGTTGATTGTTTCAATCGAGCATTGAATTGTTCGAAGTTAATTCTCTTAACGATCTTCTCTACCTGCAAACGAGGAAGAATAGGAATATTCTATCTCCCTTTGCAGATAGTGAAGGGTAGGTAACGCAAGCCTTTAACACGTCGTACCTATTTCATTCCTCATTGATTGATTGATTGTCCGAACATTGACTGTTTGGGAATTAGTTCTTTTTGGAGGTATTCCCTGTTTGCAAATAAACGTAGGAAAATCTTTGCAAGTAGTGAAAGGGTACGTAATGCGGACCGTTCTCCCCCGTTGTAATCTGTCATGCCTATCTACTCCCCACTGATTGATGCACCTTTTTCACCCGGACCATTTACTAGAGATACGTCATCTGGCCCGACCAGAGAGCACCCCTAGTGAAAAGGACATATGCAATAATAACGAAGTGATCACTGTATCCTGTTAACAGAAACTTTACCATGAAACAACCTGGAAAGAAAAAAATAGGAAAACGAAAATCAGTAGGCCACTGATGAACATGAACTTTTATTAAACAACGAACAAAGAAACGATAACATAACGTAATGATAAAACCTATTAATGTCCTAGAAACAAGAAAACGTTAAAATATGCCAGTGGTGAGAGACCAGAAAAACAGTAAGAGAAACCAAATCACCCCTCGCTGTCCCACCGCCTGCCACGCCAAAAAAATCGATAGACTAGGGAGTAGAACATCCACCCCCACTCTGGAAACTTCCAAGGTGGGGCAGGGTTCCGGCTACGCCCAGCCGGGAGCAGCCCATATAAGGCAGGTCCTGCTGCCACGCCTCGGCCAGGAGATCCTAACGTAGGGTGTAGCCGGAGGAGAGGCCGAGACCAGCGGGACCCGGCCAGGGGATTGCCTTTACAACGCTGAACAGTTGCAGGGGGGGGGAATGTCTCCTCGACCCTCCCCTCTCTCTCCCAGTCCGGCCGCGGTGGCCCTTGAGAGTTGCAGGTAGTCCCGCCACATGCTCTTCCGGTCCGACCACCAACGGTCGGGGGGCCGAGGCCGACGGGATCCGGCTGCAGCCGATAAACCAAGAAACCCGTTCATGGGGCCAGAGCCAGGGGCGTCCGGCCGACATCCACCGGAAGCCCGGCCCGAAGACGGACGGGACACTTCTTTCTTTTATAATGGCTGCGACAACACTGGAGGGGGATGTCTTGCACATGCCTCCGACCCCCCCCTCGTCCTCATCGCCTGGTCCGGCCATAACAAATCTCAAGCGAGACGCCGTGGGGTGCACTGGGAGGGAGAGACGGTGCGAACAGGCCTCTCCCGCCTCCCCAGGTGGAGGCTTCCCAGCTGCACCCTCAGCGCTCCAGGCGGTGGCATCCTAACAACTCCAGTGCTGCACAGTTTCGGAACGACCTAGATAACGGTTCTTCCACTGTGGCCATGCTGCAACGTCTCGCCCGGCAGGGTGGAGCCCGTCCGCTCATGTGACCCCGCGATCGCCGGTAGCTGCCGAACTCTCAAAATGGCGGTCGACCTGGCAAGAGCGGGCCCAACATAAAGAAATGGCCCGGTCACTGGTTGACTCCACCACCGTAGTCCTCCACGACCTTGAAGATTCTAGAGGAGCCGCGGGAGTCTCCGACCCCCGATGGGGAATGACTGCCATGATCGCCCGTGGAGTGACGAAACTGTATCCGCGGGACGTCGGCGCTCCCATGCTGGCGCCAGCCTCACTTTGAATTACTACAATCCTGCAGACCTCACTTCCGGTGAAAGCACAGTGTGACCCGGTAGGAAAAATTATTGCACCCCCTCCCCTTTTTGACTGATAGTTCAAACCACCGATCCTTTCCTTTGCCCTTTTAACGGAACTTTGGACTGCCTCCCCCTCTTTTACATTTTCTAGAGAAAACAAAACATTAACCACTACATTAGCATAGCAGTTGACACCAGAACTGTTTTCAAATTGAAAACCAACAACATCTTCAACAGAATCCTTTTTGTTTCTGCTGTGACCCTGCTACAGCACAGGCATTGTCCCCAGCAGTAATTCTGCAATGCCGGTAAGAATAGCTGTGGTGCCTACTGGACTCACTCACCCCCGCGGCGCCCCACGCCGTTATTTGCTGGTCGGCAACTTGCTAGACATCACTTTCGTGCCATCTAGATTTCAGCGCGTTCTGCTGCCTTGGAACTATTCGCACAACAGACCGCTACTGACAAGAATATTTCATTATTGGTCCTGTCAATTTCAATAAATCTATTGGATAATTAAAAAGAAATTGCCACGGTCTCTTCGTTGTTTAAATGTTTTTACTGTTTTTGTTTTGTTGTATATATTTATATGTTATTAAAGTTTTATATTCCTACTACTTTGTTGGAGTGCTATATATTTTTAATGTGACACATAATTGTAAAAACTTTGATGTACAAAGAGTCATTCCTGGAATCTTCCGCTTCAGGCTCGGTCCTCTCCCCAATCACAATACAGGATGGTTTTCAGATAGTAGGAACGCGTGTGCTGTGACGGATCACATCGGGTGTGGGCCTTGATCTACTATAACTCCTTTGAAGAGGGGTGATTCTTTACAGCTGGGGCCATAAACTACATCTGCAGGGCTAGCTGATAGCCTAGGACCGGCCTGGACATTCGGACACAGAGGAAGAGGAGTGTCAGAGGGTGCGGTAGTGAATAGGGCGAAAGGGAGGTGTCGGGCGGGCACAGAGTGTGATTCTCAGGGAAGAGCAGCGCAGATGGGGGAAGGTTTATTGCCCATGCATAAGACAGAGAGCGGTGGTGACCAGTGCCTGGGGGAGATGCTTACGAGGGTGAGGAGCCATGCTACGAATCGACAGCGTGCAGAGAGTGGGTCTGGTCAAGACATCTAAAATGGCTGCCGTGCACGACAAAAGTGTGGCATTTCAAAAAAGGCAAGATGGCGCAGACAATGTTTTTCAACACTTCCTCATTTCCTTCGAATCGAACGTTAACAGACGTTGGGGCATATTACCAAAGTTAAGCGATATTTATCGCTAACGATGCTTACCAACCAATTTTTTACCACTAAGCATCGTCAGAAATTATCGAAGATAAACCTTACTATTATCAAGGTTTATCGCAAATGCGATAATAAACGGCCGCAATGCATGAATATCGCTAAAAACTCAGCGATATTCATGCATTACCGAGCTAATGCTCTTAGCCATGTTATCCACCTCCCATTGGATAACATGGCTAAGAACTGCTCAGGGCAGGTGTTACTTTTTGGAGATATTCGCGCTTAGCGCGAATATCTCCAAAAGTTGGTAATAGGAGATAGATATCTTGCATGTTGTAATGCAAGTTATTGTGGTATATGGAACTCATACCATAATCTCTCAGGAAAGCAGAAACTGATCCTTTTGGAACCGCCTAAAAAGGCCTAGGGGGTGAGGAGTACTCTACTTTGCCCCCTTTTCACGTTCCGAACTATTTTATTTTACTCTCTTCTGTAATTACACAAAATAGCAGCGATAAGATGCATCGGAGACACACAGTGAGAGAAAGGAGGCCGGAGATGAAGAAGACATGTCAAATACACATTGGAGATAATATAGTGGCAGAAGGGAAGTAAATATGAGTAAACTTACCATGTAACATAAAAATGTTGCACTCTATACTATAAGTCTCATTTTATACTACAATCACTTCGCTACAACCTCATAAATTAAAAATAAAAATAAATAATGTCTCAAACAATTTTTGATTTCTAAATATAAATTTATTCTTCAGAATTTTCTAAATTTGAAACAACTACTAACATGTCCTCATCAGTAATTTCCTCTTCAATCATCTCATCTGGAATCTCCTCATTAAAAGTCTGCAATGATGATTCTTGTAACTCTATGGTCTCCAAACACTCGATAAATTCGCCATCAAGAGATTGATCAAAAAAATCATTCAAGTCATCTCCTCCTTCTGACAATATTTCATTATTGGTGCTGTCAATTTCAATCAATGTAGTGGAATCATTCAAGTCATCTCCTCGTGACAATATTTCATTATTGGTGCTCTCAATTTCAATCAATGTAGTGGAATCATTCAAGTCATCTCCTCCTTGTGACAATATTTCATTATTGGTGCTGTCCATTTCAATCAATCTAATGGAATCATACAAGCCATCTCCTCCTTGTGACAATATTTCATTATTGGTGCTCTCAATTTCAATCAATGTAGTGGAATCATTCAAGTCATCTCCTTGTGACAATATTTCATTCTTGGTGCTGTCCATTTCAATCAATCTAATGGAATCATACAAGTCATGTCCTCCTTGTGACAATATTTCATTATTGGTGCTCTCAATTTCAATCAATGTAGTGGACAATTCAAAAGAAATTGCCACGGTCTCTTCATTGTGAGCCATTTTATTTTGAAATTGCTTGCTGTAAATTGCAGAAAAAAATAATCACTTTCATTTATCGTTTTTAGTAATACATAATATAAAACTAACTTCATCAAGTATTTAGTATAACAGAAGGACAGCAAATAAATAACAGAAAACATTTTTCAAATTATCTTCAAGTGTACAACATAGTTCCCCTTACAAATTAACAACTCACCTTTTTAAAAGTAGCAGAAGTGTTAGTACTGTGTAAATCAAACACCAGAAATTCACCACCAAAAATTCCTCACAAATGTACCTCAGACAGTAGTATCACAAAATGGCTGTGGTTTCCTCTCATTTGACATATATACATAACCAATTAACTTTCATCACACACAAATACAAAACCAAAGTAACATTTTAATTGGTTCTAAATTTCAACACTTTCAAATGTGTTTTCCCCATGCAATTTTCCATAGGACATTTACATACGTCTACAGCCTGAATGGCTGAACGGAATTACACCAAACTTGGCAAAATGGTACATCAAACCTAAGAGGTCAGGAAGGATCTACTATGCCCCCTTATGGTCATTTCCCCCTTCGCTTTGGCCTCCTCTTGTCTCTCAATCCTACCGAGGGACAAGATGGCGGCCGCTACGGACTGTTTGGAATGTTGACAGACGCCGGAGAACCAATCAGCTTCGCAAAGCTCCGTAACGCGAAAAGTACGCGAAGCGGAGCGCTGTTACAGATATATATCTTTTTTTCAACGTTAATTTCTCAAAATCCACTGGAGCACATATATTGAGACCTAGCAAAGGCACATCGGGCTACCAGTCCCTAATATTTTGCCAAGTTTCGTGCAAATCCATTCAGCCGTTCGATTATTATTATTTTGGTTTTTTTTTGCCCCGCGGGGCCCTTTTAAAACCTCCACATCAAACCTAGGGGGTCAGCGAGGATCTACTATGCCCCCTTATAGTTATTTCCCCCTTTGTTTTGACCTCCTCTTGTCTCTCGATCCTACCGAGAGACAAGATGGCGGCCGCTACGGACTGTTTGGAATGTTGACAGACGCCGGAGAACCAATCAGCTTCGCTTCACAAAGCTCCGTTGCGCGAAAAGTCCGCGAACCAGAGCGCTAACCGGTCCGCTGTTACAGATATATATCTTTTTTTAAACGTTAATTTCTCAAAATCCACTGGAGCACATATATTGAGACCTACAAAAGGCACATCGGGCTACCAGTCCCTACAATTTTGCCAAGTTTCGTGCAAATCCATTCAGCCGTTCGGGCTAAAAGTGAGGCCAACCGCCCTATGGAAAACTCAATGTTAAAAACACGTTTTGGGACCCCCCTTTTTTCTCGGCCCCCACTGGACGAACCCCCCCCAAATTTTCAAGGGCTGCTCAGAAACAAAATGTGCCATTTTCCTGAAAATTTCAGCCGATTCCGTCCACAAACGCCAAAGTTATTAGACATAGAATTTTCAAAAAACCCATAGAGAAAAAATCCTAACTATATATACCTACTGGCGACCGCCAGTAGGTAATATATATATATATATATATTACGCTCCATGGGGTTGTCCAAGTAGCGGGTAGCACCCGAGCCTGCGTGCGACTTCCCCAAAGCGTTAGTTGGTATGGGCAGTTGCGTGTTTGAAATAGGCCCGACGCGTTTCGGAAATTTATTTTCCTCATCAGGGGCCAGCAGTAAAGTGCACGACGTCTACCATCTCTCTGTATGAAAACACATATTGTGCTTGTGGGAGATGTAGTCCATATATCCTGGATGGATGCACTTTCAAATTACTGCTCGTTCCAAAGGCTCTACCATGAGCCCCAAACATCACTCCTGTCCTCATCCATCACGCAGCTCCACTTACGAGACTCCTTGGATAGCGAGTCTCGTGGCCCCCGTTTCTTCGCGGTGGTGCAACCCAGCGGCAGGACCGCCGCTAATGTATTACGCTCCATGGGGTTGTCCAAGTAGCGGGTAGCACCCGAGCCTGCGTTCGCCTTCCCCAAAGCGTTAGTTGGTATGGGCAGTTGTGTGTTTGAAATAGGCCCGACGCGTTTCGGAAATTTATTTTCCTCATCAGGGGCCAGCAGTAAAGTGCACGACGTCTACCATCTCTCTGTATGAAAACACATATTGTGCTTGTGGGAGATGTAGTCCATATATCCTGGATGGATGCACTTTCAAATTACTGCTCGTTCCAAAGGCTCTACCATGAGCCCCAAACATCACTCCTGTCCTCATCCATCACGCAGCTCCACTTACGAGACTCCTTGGATAGCGAGTCTCGTGGCTCCCGTTTCTTCGGGGTGGTGCAACCCAGCGGCAGGACCGCCGCTAATGTATTACGCTCCATTGGGTTGTCCAAGTAGCGGGTAGCACCCGAGCCTGCGTGCGCCTTCCCCAAAGCGTTAGTTGGTATGGGCAGTTGCGTGTTTGAAATAGGCCCGTCGCGTTTCGGAAATTTATTTTCCTCATCAGGGGCCAGCAGTAAAGTGCACGACGTCTACCATCTCTCTGTATGAAAACACATATTGTGCTTGTGGGAGATGTAGTCCATATATCCTGGATGGATGCACTTTCAAATTACTGCTCGTTCCAAAGGCTCTACCATGAGCCCCAAACATCACTCCTGTCCTCATCCATCACGCAGCTCCACTTACGAGAATCCTTGGATAGCGAGTCTCGTGGCCCCCGTTTCTTCGGGGTGGTGCAACCCAGCGGCAGGACCGCCGCTAATGTATTACGCTCCATGGGGTTGTCCAAGTAGCGGGTAGCACCCGAGCCTGCGTGCGCCTTCCCCAAAGCGTTAGTTGGTATGGGCAGTTGCGTGTTTGAAATAGGCCCGACGCGTTTCGGAAATTTATTTTCCTCATCAGGGGCCAGCAGTAAAGTGCACGACGTCTACCATCTCTCTGTATGAAAACACATATTGTGCTTGTGGGAGATGTAGTCCATATATCCTGGATGGATGCACTTTCAAATTACTGCTCGTTCCAAAGGCTCTACCATGAGCCCCAAACATCACTCCTGTCCTCATCCATCACGCAGCTCCACTTACGAGACTCCTTGGATAGCGAGTCTCGTGGCCCCCGTTTCTTCGGGGTGGTGCAACCCAGCGGCAGGACCGCCGCTAATGTATTACGCTCCATGGGGTTGTCCAAGTAGCGGGTAGCACCCGAGCCTGCGTGCGCCTTCCCCAAAGCGTTAGTTGGTATGGGCAGTTGCGTGTTTGAAATAGGCCCGACGCGTTTCGGAAATTTATTTTCCTCATCAGGGGCCAGCAGTAAAGTGCACGACGTCTACCATCTCTCTGTATGAAAACACATATTATGCTTGTGGGAGATGTAGTCCATATATCCTGGATGGATGCACTTTCAAATTACTGCTCGTTCCAAAGGCTCTACCATGAGCCCCAAACATCACTCCTGTCCTCATCCATCACGCAGCTCCACTTACGAGACTCCTTGGATAGCGAGTCTCGTGGCCCCCGTTTCTTCGGGGTGGTGCAACCCAGCGGCAGGACCGCCGCTAATTTATTACGCTCCATGGGGTTGTCCAAGTAGCGGGTAGCACCCGAGCCTGCGTGCACCTTCCCCAAAGCGTTAGTTGGTATGGGCAGTTGCGTGTTTGAAATAGGCCCGACGCGTTTCGGAAATTTATTTTCCTCATCAGGGGCCAGCAGTAAAGTGCACGACGTCTACCATCTCTCTGTATGAAAACACATATTGTGCTTGTGGGAGATGTAGTCCATATATCCTGGATGGATGCACTTTCAAATTACTGCTCGTTCCAAAGGCTCTACCATGAGCCCCAAACATCACTCCTGTCCTCATCCATCACGCAGCTCCACTTACGAGACTCCTTGGATAACGAGTCTCGTGGCCCCCGTTTCTTCGGGGTGGTGCAACCCAGCGGCAGGACCGCCGCTAATGTATTACGCTCCATGGGGTTGTCCAAGTAGCGGGTAGCACCCGAGCCTGTGTGCGCCTTCCCCAAAGCGTTAGTTGGTATGGGCAGTTGCGTGTTTGAAATAGGCCCGACGCGTTTCGGAAATTTATTTTCCTCATCAGGGGCCAGCAGTAAAGTGCACGACGTCTACCATCTCTCTGTATGAAAACACATATTGTGCTTGTGGGAGATGTAGTCCATATATCCTGGATGGATGCACTTTCAAATTACTGCTCGTTCCAAAGGCTCTACCATGAGCCCCAAACATCACTCCTGTCCTCATCCATCACGCAGCTCCACTTACGAGACTCCTTGGATAGCGAGTCTCGTGGCCCCCGTTTCTTCGGGGTGGTGCAACCCAGCGGCAGGACCGCCGCTAATGTATTACGCTCCATGGGGTTGTCCAAGTAGCGGGTAGCACCCGAGCCTGCGTGCGCCTTCCCCAAAGCGTTAGTTGGTATGGGCAGTTGCGTGTTTGAAATAGGCCCGACGCGTTTCGGAAATTTATTTTCCTCATCAGGGGCCAGCAGTAAAGTGCACGACGTCTACCATCTCTCTGTATGAAAACACATATTGTGCTTGTGGGAGATGTAGTCCATATATCCTGGATGGATGCACTTTCAAATTACTGCTCGTTCCAAAGGCTCTACCATGAGCCCCAAACATCACTCCTGTCCTCATCCATCACGCAGCTCCACTTATGAGACTCCTTGGATAGCGAGTCTCGTGGCCCCCGTTTCTTCGGGGTGGTGCAACCCAGCGGCAGGACCGCCGCTAATGTATTACGCTCCATGGGGTTGTCCAAGTAGCGGGTAGCACCCGAGCCTGCGTGCGCCTTCCCCAAAGCGTTAGTTGGTATGGGCAGTTGCGTGTTTGAAATAGGCCCGACGCGTTTCGGAAATTTATTTTCCTCATCAGGGGCCAGCAGTAAAGTGCACGACGTCTACCATCTCTCTGTATGAAAACACATATTGTGCTTGTGGGAGATGTAGTCCATATATCCTGGATGGATGCACTTTCAAATTACTGCTCGTTCCAAAGGCTCTACATTGAGCCCCAAACATCACTCCTGTCCTCATCCATCACGCAGCTCCACTTACGAGACTCCTTGGATAGCGAGTCTCGTGGCCCCCGTTTCTTCGGGGTGGTGCAACCCAGCGGCAAGACTGCCGCTAATGTATTACGCTCCATGGGGTTGTCCAAGTAGCGGGTAGCACCCGAGCCTGCGTGCGCCTTCCCCAAAGCGTTAGTTGGTATGGGCAGTTGCGTGTTTGAAATAGGCCCGACGCGTTTCGGAAATTTATTTTCCTCATCAGGGGCCAGCAGTAAAGTGCACAACGTCTACCATCTCTCTGTATGAAAACACATATTGTGCTTGTGGGAGATGTAGTCCATATATCCTGGATGGATGCACTTTCAAATTACTGCTCGTTCCAAAGGCTCTACCATGAGCCCCAAACATCACTCCTGTCCTCATCCATCACGCAGCTCCACTTACGAGACTCCTTGGATAGCGAGTCTCGTGGCCCCCGTTACTTCGGGGTGGTGCAACCCAGCGGCAGGACCGCCGCTAATGTATTACGCTCCATGGGGTTGTCCAAGTAGCGGGTAGCACCCGAGCCTGCGTGCGCCTTCCCCAAAGCGTTAGTTGGTATGGGCAGTTGCGTGTTTGAAATAGGCCCGACGCGTTTCGGAAATTTATTTTCCTCATCAGGGGCTAGCAGTAAAGTGCACGACGTCTACCATCTCTCTGTATGAAAACACATATTGTGCTTGTGGGAGATGTAGTCCATATATCCTGGATGGATGCACTTTCAAATTACTGCTCGTTCCAAAGGCTCTACCATGAGCCCCAAACATCACTCCTGTCCTCATCCATCACGCAGCTCCACTTACGAGACTCCTTGGATAGCGAGTCTCGTGGCCCCCGTTTCTTCGGGGTGTTGCAACCCAGCGGCAGGACCGCCGCTAATGTATTACGCTCCATGGGGTTGTCCAAGTAGCGGGTAGCACCCGAGCCTGCGTGCGCCTTCCCCAAAGCGTTAGTTGGTATGGGCAGTTGCGTGTTTGAAATAGGCCCGACGCGTTTCGGAAATTTATTTTCCTCATCAGGGGCCAGCAGTAAAGTGCACGACGTCTACCATCTCTCTGTATGAAAACACATATTGTGCTTGTGGGAGATGTAGTCCATATATCCTGGATGGATGCACTTTCAAATTACTGATCGTTCCAAAGGCTCTACATTGAGCCCCAAACATCACTCCTGTCCTCATCCATCACGCAGCTCCACTTACGAGACTCCTTGGATAGCGAGTCTCGTGGCCCCCGTTTCTTCGGGGTGGTGCAACCCAGCGGCAGGACCGCCGCTAATGTATTACGCTCCATGGGGTTGTCCAAGTAGCGGGTAGCACCCGAGCCTGCGTGCGCCTTCCCCAAAGCGTTAGTTGGTATGGGCAGTTGCGTGTTTGAAATAGGCCCGACGCGTTTCGGAAATTTATTTTCCTCATCAGGGGCCAGCAGTAAAGTGCACGACGTCTACCATCTCTCTGTATGAAAACACATATTGTGCTTGTGGGAGATGTAGTCCATATATCCTGGATGGATGCACTTTCAAATTACTGCTCGTTCCAAAGGCTCTACCATGAGCCCCAAACATCACTCCTGTCCTCATCCATCACGCAGCTCCACTTACGAGACTCCTTGGATAGCGAGTCTCGTGGCCCCCGTTTCTTCGGGGTGGTGCAACCCAGCGGCAGGACCGCCGCTAATGTATTACGCTCCATGGGGTTGTCCAAGTAGCGGGTAGCACCCGAGCCTGCGTGCGCCTTCCCCAAAGCGTTAGTTGGTATGGGCAGTTGCGTGTTTGAAATAGGCCCGACGCGTTTCGGAAATTTATTTTCCTCATCAGGGGCCAGCAGTAAAGTGCACGACGTCTACCATCTCTCTGTATGAAAACACATATTGTGCTTGTGGGAGATGTAGTCCATATATCCTGGATGGATCCTGGTGGAGCTGCGTGATGGATGAGGACAGGAGTGATGTTTGGGGCTCATGGTAGAGCCTTGGAACGAGCAGTAATTTGAGAGTGCATCCATCCAGGATATATGGACTACATCTCCCACAAGCACAATATGTGTTTTCATACAGGGAGATGGTAGACGTCATGCACTTTACTGCTGGCCCCTGATGAGGAAAAGAAATTTCCGAAACGCGTCGGGCCTATTTCAAACACGCAACTGCCCATACCAACTAACGCTTTGGGGAAGGCGCACGCAGGCTCGGGTGCTACCCGCTACTTGGACAACCCCATTGAGCGTAATACATTAGCGGCGGTCCTGCCGCTGGGTTGCACCACCCCGAAGAAACGGGGGCCACGAGACTCGCTATCCAAGGAGTCTCGTATGTGGAGCTGCGTGATGGATGAGGACAGGAGTGATGTTTGGGGCTCATGGTAGAGCCTTGGAACGAGCAGTAATTTGAGAGTGCATCCATCCAGGATATATGGACTACATCTCCCACAAGCACAATATGTGTTTTCATACAGGGAGATGGTAGACGTCATGCACTTTACTGCTGGCCCCTGATGAGGAAAATAAATTTCCGAAACGCGTCGGGCCTATTTCAAACACGCAACTGCCCATACCAACTAACGCTTTGGGGAAGGCGCACGCAGGCTCGGGTGCTACCCGCTACTTGGACAACCCCATGGAGCGTAATACATTAGCTGCGGTCCTGCCGCTGGGTTGCACCACCCCGAAGAAACGGGGGCCACGAGACTCGCTATCCAAGGAGTCTCGTATGTGGAGCTGCGTGATGGATGAGGACAGGAGTGATGTTTGGGGCTCATGGTAGAGCCTTGGAACGAGCAGTAATTTGAGAGTGCATCCATCCAGGATATATGGACTACATCTCCCACAAGCACAATATGTGTTTTCATACAGGGAGATGGTAGACGTCATGCACTTTACTGCTGGCCCCTGATGAGGAAAATAAATTTCCGAAACGCGTTGGGCCTATTTCAAACACGCAACTGCCCATACCAACTAACGCTTTGGGGAAGGCGCACGCAGGCTCGGGTGCTACCCGCTACTTGGACAACCCCATGGAGCGTAATACATTAGCGGCGGTCCTGCCGCTGGGTTGCACCACCCCGAAGAAACGGGGGCCACGAGACTCACTATCCAAGGAGTCTCGTATGTGGAGCTGCGTGATGGATGAGGACAGGAGTGATGTTTGGGGCTCATGGTAGAGCCTTGGAACGAGCAGTAATTTGAGAGTGCATCCATCCAGGATATATGGACTACATCTCCCACAAGCACAATATGTGTTTTCATACAGGGAGATGGTAGACGTCATGCACTTTACTGCTGGCCCCTGATGAGGAAAATAAATTTCCGAAACGCATCGGGCCTATTTCAAACACGCAACTGCCCATACCAACTAACGCTTTGGGGAAGGCGCACGCAGGCTCGGGTGCTACCCGCTACTTGGACAACCCCATGGAGCGTAATACATTAGCGGCGGTCCTGCCGCTGGGTTGCACCACCCCGAAGAAACGGGGGCCACGAGACTCGCTATCCAAGGAGTCTCGTATGTGGAGCTGCGTGATGGATGAGGACAGGAGTGATGTTTGGGGCTCATGGTAGAGCCTTGGAACGAGCAGTAATTTGAGAGTGCATCCATCCAGGATATATGGACTACATCTCCCACAAGCACAATATGTGTTTTCATACAGGGAGATGGTAGACGTCATGCACTTTACTGCTGGCCCCTGATGAGGAAAATAAATTTCCGAAACGCGTCGGGCCTATTTCAAACACGCAACTGCCCATACCAACTAACGCTTTGGGGAAGGCGCACGCAGGCTCGGGTGCTACCCGCTACTTGGACAACCCCATGGAGCGTAATACATTAGCGGCGGTCCTGCCGCTGGGTTGCACCACCCCGAAGAAACGGGGGCCACGAGACTCGCTATCCAAGGAGTCTCGTATGTGGAGCTGCGTGATGGATGAGGACAGGAGTGATGTTTGGGGCTCATGGTAGAGCCTTGGAACGAGCAGTAATTTGAGAGTGCATCCATCCAGGATATATGGACTACATCTCCCACAAGCACAATATGTGTTTTCATACAGGGAGATGGTAGACGTCATGCACTTTACTGCTGGCCCCTGATGAGGAAAATAAATTTCCGAAACGCGTCGGGCCTATTTCAAACACGCAACTGCCCATACCAACTAACGCTTTGGGGAAGGCGCACGCAGGCTCGGGTGCTACCCGCTACTTGGACAACCCCATGGAGCGTAATACATTAGCGGCGGTCCTGCCGCTGGGTTGCACCACCCCGAAGAAACGGGGGCCACGAGACTCGCTATCCAAGGAGTCTCGTATGTGGAGCTGCGTGATGGATGAGGACAGGAGTGATGTTTGGGGCTCATGGTAGAGCCTTGGAACGAGCAGTAATTTGAGAGTGCATCCATCCAGGATATATGGACTACATCTCCCACAAGCACAATATGTGTTTTCATACAGGGAGATGGTAGACGTCATGCACTTTACTGCTGGCCCCTGATGAGGAAAATAAATTTCCGAAACGCGTCGGGCCTATTTCAAACACGCAACTGCCCATACCAACTAACGCTTTGGGGAAGGCGCACGCAGGCTCGGGTGCTACCCGCTACTTGGACAACCCCATGGAGCGTAATACATTAGCGGCGGTCCTGCCGCTGGGTTGCACCACCCCGAAGAAACGGGGGCCACGAGACTCGCTATCCAAGGAGTCTCGTATGTGGAGCTGCGTGATGGATGAGGACAGGAGTGATGTTTGTGGCTCATGGTAGAGCCTTGGAACGAGCAGTAATTTGAGAGTGCATCCATCCAGGATATATGGACTACATCTCCCACAAGCACAATATGTGTTTTCATACAGGGAGATGGTAGACGTCATGCACTTTACTGCTGGCCCCTGATGAGGAAAATAAATTTCCGAAACGCGTCGGGCCTATTTCAAACACGCAACTGCCCATACCAACTAACGCTTTGGGGAAGGCGCACGCAGGCTCGGGTGCTACCCGCTACTTGGACAACCCCATGGAGCGTAATACATTAGCGGCGGTCCTGCCGCTGGGTTGCACCACCCCGAAGAAACGGGGGCCACGAGACTCGCTATCCAAGGAGTCTCGTATGTGGAGCTGCGTGATGGATGAGGACAGGAGTGATGTTTGGGGCTCATGGTAGAGCCTTGGAACGAGCAGTAATTTGAGAGTGCATCCATCCAGGATATATGGACTACATCTCCCACAAGCACAATATGTGTTTTCATACAGGGAGATGGTAGACGTCATGCACTTTACTGCTGGCCCCTGATGAGGAAAATAAATTTCCGAAACGCGTCGGGCCTATTTCAAACACGCAACTGCCCATACCAACTAACGCTTTGGGGAAGGCGCACGCAGACTCGGGTGCTACCCGCTACTTGGACAACCCCATGGAGCGTAATACATTAGCGGCGGTCCTGCCGCTGGGTTGCACCACCCCGAAGAAACGGGGGCCACGAGACTCGCTATCCAAGGAGTCTCGTATGTGGAGCTGCGTGATGGATGAGGACAGGAGTGATGTTTGGGGCTCATGGTAGAGCCTTGGAACGAGCAGTAATTTGAGAGTGCATCCATCCAGGATATATGGACTACATCTCCCACAAGCACAATATGTGTTTTCATACAGGGAGATGGTAGACGTCATGCACTTTACTGCTGGCCCCTGATGAGGAAAATAAATTTCCGAAACGCGTCGGGCCTATTTCAAACACGCAACTGCCCATACCAACTAACGCTTTGGGGAAGGCGCACGCAGGCTCGGGTGCTACCCGCTACTTGGACAACCCCATGGAGCGTAATATATATATATATATATATATATATATATATATATATTTATTTATTGGGTAGCGTTTATGTAGATTGACTGTATTTTACAGAGATTTGTTTCCAGGTGGTCATTGCTATGTAATATGCTCAATTTGACCATGATTTTAAAGCATTTATGCTGTAATTATCGTGACTGTTACAAAGCAAGCAGTATGTCTTCCATCTCTATGCTGTTGTACTGTGCACTTTAAAAGGAGACATTGCCGCCCATGCGCTGTCATGTGATCAAGGCTGTTTGTTTCCGGCCGAAACGCGTCATGGCGACAAGGTGATAACAAAATAAAAATCACTTGAAAATAACTGGGTCTGCACTTGCCTTCTACAAGTAGAAAGGGGCTCGACAGCAAGCGTGCTGATATATATATATATTTATATACATATATATATATATATATATATAAATATATATATATATATATATATTACCTACTGGCGGTCGCCAGTAGGTATATATAGTTAGGATTTTTTCTCTATGGGTTTTTTGAAAATTCTATGTCTAATAACTTTGGCGTTTGTGGACGGAATTGGCTGAAATTTTCAGGAAAATGGCACATTTTGTTTCTGAGCAGCCCCTGAAAATTTTGGGGGGGTTCGTCAAGGGGGGGCCGAGAAAAAAGGGGGGTCCCAAAACGCGTTTTTTCCATGTTAATTTCCATAGGGCGGTTGGCCTCACTTTTAGCCCGAACGGCTGAACGGATTTGCACGAAACTTGGCAAAATTGTAGGGACTGGTAGCCCGATGTGCCTTTTGTAGGTCTCAATATATGTGCTGCAGTGGATTTTGAGAAATTAACGTTTAAAAAAAGATATATATCTGTAACAGCGGACTGGGCAGCGGCCCAGGACGCGGACTTTTCGCGCAACGGAGCTTTGTGAAGCGAAGCTGATTGGTTCTCCGGCGTCTGTCAACATTCCAAACAGTCCGTAGCGGCCGCCATCTTGTCTCTCGGTAGGATCGAGAGACAAGAGGAGGTCAAAACAAAGGGGGAAATAACTATAAGGGGGCATAGTAGATCCTCGCTGACCCCCTAGGTTTGATGTGGAGGTTTTAAAAGGGCCCCGCGGGGGAAAAAAAAAAAATAATAATAATAATCGAACGGCTGAATGGATTTGCACGAAACTTGGCAAAATATTAGGGACTGGTAGCCCGATGTGCCTTTGCTAGGTCTCAATATATGTGCTCCAGTGGATTTTGAGAAATTAACGTTCAAAAAAAGATATATATCTGTAACAGCGCTCCGCTTCGCGTAACGGAGGTTTGCGAAGCTGATTGGTCATTCTGTCACTGGGCTATAGTTGGGCTACATCTGGCTGATATTTGGGCTACATTTGTTTTTTTGTGTGTCTGGCGGCCATCTTTGGGCTACATTGGGCTACATTGGGCTTCATTGGGCTACATTCGGCTAATTAGCAAATAGCTCATCGCAAACTAGGAATGGTAAAGAATCGCTATTTATTCCTTAAAGTTCGCTATTTAGGAAATGCAAAAAACTTTGATGATACATATGGCGGTTCATCTCTAACAAGATAAGAAGCATAGGGATACATTTATGATGACTGGCGCATCACCAGGGATGTGTTAGTCATTCTGTGCCGCTGTTCCGTCACCTATGGTGTGCTGCATTTACAATGCGGCGCATCATGGGGCAAAAACAGCACAGATGCGTGATGTATCTGTGCCGTAAAGGTGGCGCATTGCTGGAGTTGTATCGCAAGTGTGATGAAGCTCCAGCAAGGGTCGGGGGTGCCCCTGTCGCAGGGTTTCTGTTCTCACACAGAACTGTGGGCAGAGGATTGGAACCTCGGCGAATGCATTGCTGGAGTTGTATCGCAAGTGTGATGAAGCTCCAGCAAAGGTCGGGGGTGCCCCTGTCGCAGGGTTTCTGTTCTCACACAGAACTGTGGACAGAGGATTGGAACCTCGGCGAATTAGGGTGTCCCAAAACTCACGTTAGTAATCAAAAACTCCTTAGCAAGCTAGGTACAGTGTCACATTGGATATAACAAACTCTCAATGTTTAGACAATCCAGAATATGAACTTATAGTACCTCAGGATACGTGGAACTCATGAACAGTCGGTCGTTATAGATTTCTTAGAAACCAGAACATGGAGTTAAGAAGAACAGATGTGTATTTGAAATGTTTATTTACTAATGCCGTCTTCTCAGGCGTAGTACCTTAGATAATAAAAGTACACATATTATCAGTAGCAAAATTACCAGCATAGTTACTAGTACATAAAAAGTGAATGGTGATAGTATGTTAACTTGCTGTAAATGAATAAGAGTTAGCAACACTTATAAGCAGCCGCGGGCCGTGGAGGGAGTTACGGTGAGGCAGGGAGGCGGGGAGGGGGAGAAGCAGGGTGGAGAATACAAGTACACATATTATCAGTAGCAAAATTACCAGCATAGTTACTAGTACATAAAAAGCGAATGGTGACAGTATGTTAACATGCTGTAAATGAATAAGAGTTAGCAACACTTATAAGCAGCCGCGGGCCGTGGAGGGAGTTACGGTGGGGCAGGGAGGCGGGGAGGGGGAGGGGCAAGGTAGAGAGGGCTCCACCCTGCTTCTCCCCCTCCCCGCCTCCCTGCCCCATCGTAACTCCCTCCACGGCCCGCGGCTGCTTATATCTCACCCTCCCTAATACACATATTATATTATTTGCTAAGAAGGTCTCTTTGTGTTGGTTTAGGGCGTGCCCATACTTTAGTGTCTTAGATTTGAAGGAATCACATCAGCATACACCAGCTCTCTCTTCATGTGAACCGCATCAACTGTTGTGTATGTGTGTTCGGCAAAGCAATATAAAACCCGCCTCATGCCCAGAATTGGCAGAAGTTGCACTTATGTTATGAGTATGAAGTCGTGGAGATCAGACCTCATAACAATTCTGTATCGTGTTGTTCTTGAAACTTTAGCACTCGCTGTACAGATATAGTTTAACAAGTAAAGCAGATAGTAGACCAATAACATATTATTCTCATGTAAACCACGATGAACTACTAGGTGGAAAGCTAAAGCAACAACTAAGTGTCTTGTGCAGAAGTTGCAAAAAAGGAAAAATGGCGTTTAAACCGGTAATGAGCCCATGCTAACTTAACACGGTGTAAAGATATCCAGGACCTAGATGACACCTCCCCATGATCCGGAAACGAACTGAATAAGATAATAGAAGTGCCATCTCATGAGAGCAGATTGCAAGTTTATATGTGGACGGTCCGCAAGGTAAAGCATTAAAAACTAGGAAAATTTAATGCTAAAGAAAAATAAAACAGCCAAGTACTTTATCGAGTCTTAAGCCAATAGGCAAGGTAAATAATAAAAACTTGACAAATAAGTCAATGAATTGTCAATGAAATGCTAGTACTCAGCATATCAAACATGAAAAAGGTCTATGACATAACTGTGTATGCAAAATAAGTTGCAACAGCCTCCAATAGGAAGTCACCGTCTTCATCCGAAAACAGTTCAGCCATCCAATTTAAAAGCGGAAAAGAACATACGTGCTCTCCCAGCACCGGATCCTCTATCACCATCAGAGGACAGCTCGGTGGGTTTTCAAGAAAGCTCTGTTCCAAGAAAGACTGTGCTGCCGCCAGTAAATTCCAGGGACCAAGTAGTCCATGCATCAATGCCACAGCCATAATCCTTTCGCCAGGACAAACCAACTCGTGAGTAATGATAGGAGTCATCAGCTGATTAAAGTCGACGTCAGGAGAAACCGGTCCGCAGAGACACAAATCAATGGCCCAATCGAAATCACAGGTCAGGCAGTGAAATACAGGCTGGACACAGGTGAAGTAGGAGAATCGAAAAGATAATCCATATGCCGTGCTTAATATCGCCAACGGCATTGTGCCATAATATTCTAGCATGCGATTGCGGAACAGTGTCAGCAGCTGCAGGGTGTGAGGTTGCATAGGAGGGACATCCATATTTAAAAATGTAAAAAAGCACAAGAGCGTCCGCTGGTAATGCAAGTAAAAATGCCAATCCACGAACCAGAGTGGAGAAAATGGAATGAAAGGAAGCAGGGATGACTCCAAAGATTTTCGCAAATGAAGTCACGAGACCACTGGTAACAACTTTAAAAAAGTGCGCCAGGGACTTTGTGGAGGATGCGTTAAAGATAGTCGGAAACATGTTGCTGAAATTGAAAGGCAAATCTTAATTGAAAAGGGTGTGCACCTCTGTACGGGTGTTCGCTATGTGAAGTACGAAAGTTTCACGGGCCGAACTCAAGGCCACCTCTCTCTGAGACAAAAGAGCTCTTATTCTTGCCATGCCGTTGAAACGTGTCCCAAGGTTGGTATTTGTGGCCAGATTGAAAACTCCCTATGTTCATGTGTGGGAGGAAATAGAACATTTCTGCAGCAAATAACCCGTTCACTTACTGTTACGATAAAAGGAATACTTTTAATTAACTCAGAACAATCTTCATTATTGAGCATCAAATAACTACCATTTTCCAACAACTTGACGTGGGGATGATAGCAGGAACTGGCGTGCCTTGCAACACGCAAGCCATATTTGGTCGGTGTTTGTTGCATGAACCGTGTAACTGTATGTGCCTACACATTAGTGAATGATCTGGCGTCTCAGTGCATTCCTCTCCATTCAGATAAACTTCTTGATCATCTTTGAAACATCTGTATGTGTATGGAAGCGACCAGACCTCATGAAGAAAAGCACTACCTAAAGGTTCATAACGACCTATTGGTATATATTTCATACAATTTGAAAACTTATATAAAGCAAAAGGCAGCGTTATTAAACCGTGGATAAGGCATGTTGCCAAAAAACCCGCAATCCTCTGCTGATGATGTCACTGAGCATGTCATGAATGATGTAATATGTGACATCATCAGCAGTGGATTACGGGTAATAGTATCTCTAGTTTACTCCCCTATAGCTGTCTTTCTTTTAACATAAGTGTCTGTTTCCTTCCCTTATACTTACTGTTTTTGGTTCGCTTCCAGTTCGCGTACCGGCGAGCGAACTGGGAAGCGAACTAAGAGAAATAGAGGTTGGCACAGTTCCAAATATTGTACCAATTTTTTAATAACGGGGAGGTAGTTCTGAAAAGAACTTTTTTTTTTATTTTTCTGAACATTTGTTTACTGTTTTTGAATTTTTCGGAACAGTTTTATATTTTTTTGGGTTTTTCTTGGAGGGGGCAATGAAAACGATTCATTGTAAAGGGCTCAACAGGAGCAACAAAACAAAAAAAAGAAGTATTTATTATTTTGGGCGTTTCAGACAAACATGAGCATGATTGTCAATAGCTCTGTTGATCAGAGTGATGCTTTTTTCTCCGTAGGAAATGAATCCATCGCAAAATACGCAGATGTGTTTTACATCACCAAATCTCATTTGTATATTTGGCACCATCTCCCTGCCCTCTGGTCCCGTTACTTCCGGTACAACAGATCTTCTGGCCATAATAGGGAGATTATCTAGGTCGTTCCGAAACTGTGCAGCACTGTAGTTGTTAGGATGCCACCTAGTCATATGGCGATGCATTGTGTAGTTTCCGAAACTGTATTTCTTGTCGGTCCCTCTGGACAGTCTATCTTGACATATAAGGCAAGTTACGTATCTTGCATTTACTTTTTTCTGACCTTTGGGAATTTAAAAAAATTGCCAAATGAAGTTTTCTTTCCGGTGAGACGTCCTGGGCTGCTCAGGCAAAAACTGCCTCTCTTCGTGCTCGTCCTCCTGTTCCTCTTCTTCTTCTTCTTGTTGAATTATAACTTGAGCAGGTGGTCCACTCTTCCTTGGATGTGGTGGAGGTGGTGGGGAAGCACCAGCTGAAGCTACTAAAGAAGCCATTGCTCAGTGATCACAAAGGGTCTTTCTCTCACAATGATGAAAGTCAGAGTGAGGAAAGAAGGAGGGATTTTCATCATTTGGGAAAAACAAGAGTTCTCAACCAATCAAAAGTGTTCATTTTAGATTATATGACCTAGTCTTACATCATTAGGAAACCAAAAGTGAAATGAACCAATGAAAAGTGTTATTACCAAGTCACATGACTTGCTGTGTTTACGTTAAGCGCTTTGCAGGGCCTCCCGGTTTGCTTCCAGAAACCTGCGCTTTGCGACTCGCTTCGCGTACCAGTTCGCTAACGTAGTACGTCATATGACGTATCACGCGACAACGTGAAACGTCATGCGGACGGGAGGCGTCACGATGTTGTTTTGTAACGCGGCACTTGCGGTAAAGAAACGTTTACCGGCTCGCGGCCTATTTTGCGGCATCAAGGTCAGCTAACGGGAAGCTTCCCGATTTGCGAAGCGGGAACGAAGAAAAAAAAATATTAAAAAAAAAAATTATTCATAAACATATAAAATATATTTTTGGATTTAAAGAAGAATACATTTTACAGCTACAGATATTAGCTGTTAAAAAACCAATGAAATTCACAGAAAAAACCATAGGTTATGGACCATATATAGTTAGGAATTAGCATTTACAAAACCTTGAAAATTCACTGAAAAAACCATAGGTTATAGACCATATATAGTTAGGAATTAGCATTTACAAAACCTTGAAAATTCACTGAAAAAACCATAGGTTATAGACCATATATAGTTAGGAATTAGCATTTAAAAAACCTTATTTTACTCACACAAAACCATTGAAATTCCATATATAGTTAGTTGCACTAACTATATATCGCGCACCCGCAATCCACTGCTGATCATGTCACATATTACATCATTCATGACATGGTCAGTGACATCACTGATGACATCACTGATGACATCTCAAATGACATCACTGATGACATCACTGATGACGTCATCCAGTGACTGTATAATTCTGTAAAGTTAAAATATGTCTTACATATTGAAGAATGAATGGATGTATAAGTGTCTTGATGAAGGATTTAGTAGGGGCATGGCTGACTGTATGAGTGACTGATTAAATGTGTCTCACTGAGTGCATGGGTTAGTGACTAAACTGTCTTAATTTGTGCATCATTATGTCTGTTGTTCTGTAAACTGCTGCATGTGTTGATCATTAGCTATATGATTAACTGTATGGGTTATTGATTGGTTGCCCAAGCATTTGTATGGGAGACTGAGTGTGTGTGTGGGTGGCTGGGAGGTGTATGACTCTCTGCATAGATGTGTGAGCAGTTGATTGACTGGATGTATGGGTTCAAAAGTGCATGTGGAAACAGCTGTATGGGCGGTTGACTGTGTGCATGAGTGTATTGGTGAGTGAATGGATATCTCAGTGCTACATGTCAAAGTAAGTACATATGTAAAACACAGTACATGTGAGAGTTACCATATATAAATAACTGTGCATAAGAGCCAGTGAATGTGTGAGTGGCTGTATGGATCATTGTGAACTTGTATCCAGGATTGTATAAGTGAGTAAATATGTTTTAGTATATGTTTGAATAAGTAAGGTGTGTATAACTGTATAGTTGAGGAAATGGAGGTGTGATTGATTCTTTGCATGACTGACTAAGTGTCTGAGTAACTCCATGGATGAGTGACAGTCTATGAGTGTCTGTTTACACTGAGTGTATCTAAGGTTATATTAGAGTCTGAAGAGGTTTATCGTATTATCACATGAATGATGTCATCAGTGATGTGATCAGTAATGTCAAATGAGATGTCATCAGTGATGTCATCAGTGATGTCATTTGAGATGTCATCAGTGATGTCATCAGTGATGTCACTGACCATGTCATGAATGATGTAATATGTGACATGATCAGCAGTGGATTGCGGGTGCGCGATATATAGTTAGTGCAACTAACTATATATGGAATTTCAATGGTTTTGTGTGAGTAAAATAAGGTTTTTTAAATGCTAATTCCTAACTATATATGGTCTATAACCTATGGTTTTTTCAGTGAATTTTCAAGGTTTTGTAAATGCTAATTCCTAACTATATATGGTCTATAACCTATGGTTTTTTCAGTGAATATATATATATATATATATATATATATATATATATATATATATATATATATATATATATATATTCCTGCCTTTGGTTCTCTGGGTCCGGGAACTGCAGCGCTCAACGCTCGGTTCGTGATCGATCGTGAGCAAGGGAGAGGTGCTCCCGAAACGCGTTTATCAGTGCTTGTCTTTTTCTGCTAATTATGCTATCTGAAGGCAAAAAAATCCAATAAAAATAGCAAAATATCTTTAAATACGTGAGTTCGTCCCGTTTATCTTCCTGGTCAGGAAGAATTGTGTGCAAAATATATATATATATATATATATATATATAGATATAGATATGTATATATATTTATATATATATATCCAAAGTGAAAGTGCTCCGGCCGGAAATCCTTCGCCTTCTCATGGGGTGGTTCGTTGCCGGCGGAGCAAGCCGGTATTAATATCCACAAAAAACGGCGTACCACATGAACACTCGTGTGAAAATAACGACAGATCACCGTGCTGATTTCAAAATATGCAAGGTTTATTCACGCCATAAACCAAGCGCGACGCGTGGTGGAGTGCGAAACGCGACACGCTTGGTTTATGGCGTGAATAAACCTTGCATATTTTGAAATCAGCACGGTGATCTGTTGTTATTTTCACCCGAGTGTTCGTGTGGTATGCCGTTTTTGTGGATATATATATATATAACTTTTTGTTTCTAATTCACTGTTGTGGCAGCTTCACTAGTGATTTTTTTGAAAAACCAAGCTGCTGTAGGGTAGCATTAGCCCCCGATGCGATGGCAGTGCTGGGGGCACAGAGCTCCAGGGGTCCCTCTGATACTGTGCATGGGCGGTGAGCACCTGGACTG
The DNA here is from genome assembly GCF_964261635.1 of Lissotriton helveticus. Classification (NCBI taxonomy): domain Eukaryota; kingdom Metazoa; phylum Chordata; class Amphibia; order Caudata; family Salamandridae; genus Lissotriton; species Lissotriton helveticus. Next base: position 1,111,741,327 of record NC_136071.1, read on the forward strand.
AAAGCTCCTGACTCGGTCCGGGTTGGGAGGGGCCCTCTGTGTACTTTGCTGGGGGGTGTGGGAGGAGGCTCCATGTACTTCTCAGTGGCCCCACTCAAGTTTTGTTACACAACTGCCAAGCCTTTCAGTTATGCCATGGATTCTTTATTATTAGTGTAGGAGAAAAGAATAAATCACCACCAAACCAAGCACTCCAATCACTGGCAGCTACAATGTTAGTGACACCTAATCATTTTATTACAGCAATTTTTAAAAGGAGATGGAAAATAAATCACTATCAAATTGGGCACCCAAAGTGCAGGGAAAAAAATTGTTGATAGTTAAATTTGCAATTAAAAAATAAGAGACAAAGCACAATTTCAACCAGCTTCCTCACTGAAGAGAAATTAACTATTACTACACAGATGTGAACAATGTGCAAGGGCTTTCTGCAGACACTCAAAGTGAAGGGAGCCAATGATTAAATGGGTTGACAGATTGCCCCATGCAATATGCAGCAAATGGGCAGAAACAAAATGTGAGTAACAATTTAGCAGACCAATGGATGGAGCCCACTTACCAAAAGCATCTCTCTGTCTGTATATTATGTATTCTTTTAACGAAAAAACATTTTATGGCGATACATGCAAGAGCATGGTACAGTTTACAAGACACTGGGATCTATGTTAACAAAACCGCTTCTTAGACATGTCCCATTTTGAATGTGGGTATAGGTACACTGTAGGGCTTGAATAGTGCAGCCTACTGACAGAGCCGCACCTGTAACTCAGATTGAATTTGTACGAGGGAGATATTTTTGTGTCGATATTTTGCTACCTTGATATTCTGTCTGTCGATATTTTGTCAGTGATCCAACACAAATCTATCAAAGAAACTCCCTGTGTGTCAAACTCCCTCGTACAAATTCAATCTGAGTTACAGGTGTGGCTCTGTCAGTAGGCTGCACTGGATCACTGACAAAATATCGACCGACAGAATATCAAGGTACCAAAATATCGACACAAAAATATCGAAGACAAGAATATCGACATCCTATCTACATCATGGTAAGTACAAAAATATCAGAAAAAAATATTGATGTCAAAAATATAGTTGTAAAAAATATAGTTTTTTTTAAATGTTAAAAAAATAATGTAAAATAAAGTAAATAATACATATAAATAAAAGAAACAGTTAAAAATATTAAAACATGTTTAAAATTAATAACTAATATACATAATGTTAAAATAAATTAAACATATACATATAAAAAATAATATATATACTTACTCCACAGAGTGCAACAGTAGGGAAAGTGTTGGATAGCGTAGAGGTTAAAATTACTATTCCCACCTCAGGGAGTGCAACAATAGGGAAAGTGTTGAATAGCGTATGGGTAAAAATTACTATTCCCACTCCAGTAAGTGCAACAGTAGGGAAAGTGTAGGATAGCGTAGGGGTAAAAATTACTATTACCACTCCAGTGAGTGCAACAGTAAGGAAAGTGTTGGATAGCGTAGAGGTAAAAATTATTATTCCCACTCCAGAGAGTGCAACAGTAGGGAAAGTGTTGGATAGAGTAGGGTTTATAATTGCTATTCCAACTCCAGAGAGTGCAACAGTAGGGAAAGTGTTGGATAGCGTAGGGGTAAAAATTATTATTACCACTCCGGTGAGTGCAACAGTAGGGAAAATGTTGGATAGCGTAGGGGTAAAAATTACTATTCCCACTCCAGTGAGTGCAACAGTAGGGAACGTGTTGGATAGCATAGGAGTTAAAAATAACATACTTATAAATTAAATAATTTTGTAATTAAATAATAATTTATTAATAAATTCGCAATCAACTAATTAAAAATACCAATAAATGAAAATTAATAAAAAATAATTACCAATTCATAATTAACACTACATAATTATCAATACCAATAAATATTAATTAATACACATGAATTACCAATTAATAATTCATTAACAAAAAATTAATTATCAATGCCCAAATATGCAAATTAATAATAACTTAATTACAATTAAATTACTTCCCACCCTATTCCCATATAAACCCACAACCCACTCCAATTATACATTAATACAATTAATATATTTATCAATTAATCAATTATTAAAAATTAATTACCAGGTAATAATTAATTAGCAATAAACTAATTATCAATACCAATAAATATAAATGTATAATTACTTAATTACAATTAAATTACTTCCCACCCTATTCCCCTATAAACCCACAACCTGCTACGGTACTAAAACACATAATTTACTTGCAAATAACAAACTTCAAAAAAAGATTTTATTTTTTTTTTGTCCTCATTTGCCATAACCTCTTTCCATAGAGAAAAAGCTGACCACCGCGCGTGTCCTGCCTTGAGAGACATACGGATCTTTTATCTCCCATGTCCTTACCCAGACACAAATTATTTATTGGCGGAAGACCAAATCGCAAAGATGGAACAGAGGGGGGGGCGGGGGGCAGAGCCCTTATTACTCCAACAAAGGTGTTCAACCTGAAGGACCCATGTTTCGAAGGCGGCCACGTCCAGAGGTCCCTGGAGCATAGTAGGCATAATCATAGGACCCGGGGGGAAAAAAAAAAAACGGGACTCCTATCTCCAGTGGACTAGCAAATCCCAGAAAGACAGATTTCTTTTACTGCAGGATATGGCCAAGTCTATCTTCGAGGTTTTGTATAGCGACATTAGCCAGGCTGCGTGCGATGGGGCATTAGGATCCACCCAATGTTTGCAGATTTGTCGTCTTGCCAAAATAATAGAGTAAAAGAGAAGAGTCTTTGCTTGGCCGGTTACACTTTCATCCAATCCAAAGATTATTAATGGAAGAGTAATGTTCAATGGTGTGTTTAAGATAGACTCCAGGGTGACCCTTACTTCTTCCCAAAAGAGCATAATGGCAGGACAGTCCTTAAACATATGTATGTCTGATGCTGCCGCGAGGTTACACTTGTTACACTTCTTTCCTGGGAGAAATTTTGAGAGCCTTAAGGGGGAGAGATAGGCGCGATGTAAAGTAAACAAATGATTGCGCCTCAGCCACGCTGGTTTAACTACTCTGTAAAGGAAAGTGAAGGATCTCATCCATAAATCCTCGCACTGAAGGACCAATTCATTTCCCCATAGCTCGTCTGGCAGAGTAAAATCCCCATCCACCTCCTCCACTGTATTCCAATGCCAAATTGCCCCCTCTTTACCTCCCTCTCGCATTTCTACCAGTTGTTGTTCGAAGTGACTGTGTTTCCCCAGTTGGACACCCCTCCTGCCTACTGCTTGGGCCCAACTGTCCAGCTGTATGAATTTAAATCTGGATAGAGCTGGGCCTACCCTGTCCCGCAACACTTCCCAATCTTGTAACCTCCCATCCACCAATAACTCTCCCCATCTGGTTATCCCGGCCTCCTTTAGGGGGCTGCAAGACTATCCTGCAAGCATGGTGGCTGCCCTGGAGAATCCCACACAGGGGCAAAATTTGAGAAGTAAGGTAACCCTGCTCTCTTTCTAATCTGCACCCAAGATATTACGAGAGACTGTAGGATCTTTAATCTCACTTTCTTGAAGAATTTCGAATCTCTAAACTTAAATAGAAATCCGTCAGGTGGAATATCCGCTCCCGCTAACATGGCCCTAAACATTACCCCCATGGATGAGTTTGATGGAGTTTTCACGAGCATCCTGGAATAAGTCAACTGAAATGCCCAAGCATAATATAACAAATCTGGTAATTCCAGCCCTCCCTTCTCCCTCCTCCTTCTTAACTTCTTCCAGGCCAGCCTAGATGTTTTGTAGTTCCATACAAAAGAATTAATCTCACTCTGGCTTTTGTCCAGTTTTTTAAGATCAAACACCAAGGGGATGGCATTAAAAATACAAGTAAACTTTGGGAGGATGGAGATTTTAACTAGATTTGTTCTCCCACGAATAGAAAGTGGGAGAAAAGCCCAGGATTTTAGAAGCTCCTACAATCGATCTAAATTAGTCTGTGCTATATTACCTAATTCTTGGGTAATTCGTATTCCCAAATATCTCATAGATGTTACCGCTTTTAATTGTGAGTTGGGAATATTCCAAATCATGATCTCCGTTTTACTGGCATTGATATCGTAACCCGAGATCCGCCCAAACTCCTCTGCCTTTTTAATTACCATTGGAAAAGCTCTATCCGGATAAGACGTATAGATCAGGATGTCATCTGCATAAAGAGCTACCCGTTTCTCCCACTCTCAAAATACAAATGAGGGAATGTCCTCTTCTTCTCTCAATGCTTGAGCAAACACCTCAATATACAAGTTGAATAAGAGGGGGGAGAGCGGGCAGCCTTGCCTGGTAGCTCTAGTAATTTTTAAGGGGTCTGTTAGGGCACCATTAACCAACAGTCTGCCCCGTGGGGCCCTGAGGAAGAGCTCAATAACTCGACAAAAAACTTCCCCCAACCCAAACCTTCTCATCACCTCCACCAGATAGGGCCAGTTGACCCTATCAAAAGCTTTGGTGGCGTTAAGAGTAAGAGTGGCCAATGGGAGAGAAAAGGTGGAAGCGATGTCAATTGCGCCCACCAAATCTCGGGTGTGATCTGCCAACTGACGCCCCTTTATGAACCCCCTTTTGTCCGGATGGATTATTAAACCAATTACGTCCCCCAGTCTAGCTGTCAAAATAGATGTAAACATTTTGTAATCGTTATTTAGAAGAGAAATTGGTCTATAGGAACTACACTCCGACGGGCTTTTGCCTGGCTTGGGGATCAGCACGATCGTAGCTTCATTTCAAGAATCTGGGTGAACCTCCCCCCTCCGGAGAATGCTGTTAAAAAGGGACGTCAATGATGGAACTATGGCTGAGCTTAAACCCCGATAAAGTTCTCCAGGTAACCCATCCGGGCCAGCCGCTTTTCCCTTCTTTAAATGACCAATCCCTTTCCCCACCTCCTCCTCTGATATTTCCCTCTCCAGATGCTCCAGATGGTCCCTCTGTGTTGCTAGGGGGGTTGGTAAGGTAACCTTGTCTAGCCAACTTTCCCTAGCCTCCGGATCATCCCTGATCTCCTCCTTATATATTTCCTGAAAGAATTCTTGGAAAGCAATCCCTATCTCCCGGTTCGAGGTCCTAGAAGCTGACTCGCCTTCTATTTTGACCTCCCTAATGTGATTTTTTGCTTGGTCCGCTTTGATTTTCCAAGCCAGGACCTTCCCGGCGGCTTCCCCAAATTCAAAGTGGGAGATTTTCCTCGCCTCCCACGTCTCCCACCTTTCCTGTAATAATTTTTCGAGCTGATTTCTCAGATCGGCCCGTTTTTCTGTATCTTCTGCTGATGCCATCGCGGAGCCAAGCTTTTGATCTAATTGAGCAAGCTCCTGCTCAAGGTTTTTAATTGTCTCCAGATACACTCTCCGTCTATGCGTCTATACAGCCCCTCATATAAGCCTTCATGGCATCCCAGACTATTGCATTTTCAACGGAATCCAGATTTGATTCCAAAAAGAGCTTCGCCTCTGCTAACAAAAAGTTATTTTCCTCCTCCTCTAAAAGAATTGTACGATAAAAAGACCAGTAGGTGGCTATTTTCTGTTTACCAATCTTAAGGTCAAATGCAATTGCCGAATGGTCAGACAGATGTGAGGGAAGGTAGACCAACTCCGTCAGCGAGTCTTTTAAACAATAACTAAAAAAAGCATAATCAATTTGTGACTTATGTTTATATTTAAAGTTTTGAAAGGAGACCCCCAATTTATTTCCTGACCTTTCCCTCCATACATCCGCAAGAGCCAGATGTTCGATTATATCTACCAGGGTCTGCCTTGATTTGGATAATGTAAGAGCTCTTGACTTGGAAGACTTGTCTAGAATAGGGTTAAGTACTATATTAAAGTCTCCAACCCAGATAACGGGGTCCTGAGAAACTGTAAGGTGGTTCTGAATTGCTTTCAAATAAGAGGGGTCATCTTGATTTGGCCCATAGTACCCCACAATCATGTAGGTCGCATCATTAACCAAGATTTTGCAGATGAGCCATCTCCCGCTATGATCCTCTTTATATTCCAGGACTTGAGCTTTAGCCAGTTTTTTGAAGATTAAAAGAATCCCTCTTATATTTGCGTTTTTGGTCCGTGCAAATAAACGTATCCACCCATTTCTGCTTCTTTAGCATGTCACAGACCTCTACTTTAAGTAGATGCGTCTCCTGAATGACGATGACCTGCGCGGGAGAGTCTCTCAAATATTGTAGAATTTTGTACCTTCTACTCCTCACTCGCAGGCCATTGACGTTCCAGTATAGAAACTGTAACATGATCATCTAATTTTTACCTTTTCCAACTTCTCTTCTCCCCAACCTTGGGAACTTCTTTATAGAGAACTGATATATAACATGTATCTGGTGATAAAGGCTTATAGAACATATCAAACAACTGGTGTTTACGAGGTCTGACTCGTGAGGAATTTTATTATTTTTCCCGCTTCCCCCCTTTGTCCCCCTTCCTTCCCCCCCCCGCCCCTGGAAAACCCCTCCTTACTTACACTAGCCAGATGTATGGCCAGCTTTACGTCCTCCCACGTCCCACTCCCTCCTACCCTGCTTTGCTGCATGTTTTGTAAAAAATACAAGTGCACGTGCCGGTTGAACCCCTCAACTATTAAGGAAAAACTCCCCTGTTAGTGCAACAGTACTAAACCTATTGAGTCAACTATTAAGGCATTTCTCTGTTTTTTTTTTATTGTTTTCAACCCATGCTTTATTACTTTATTTAAATATATATATATATATATACATATATTTGTTTTTGACTGTTTTTCCCTTCACCCAATTTAAAAAAAAAAAAATTCCCTCCCCCGGTATATATATATATTTTTTGTTTGTTTTTCCTTATATTTACTTCTTTTTTCTGAAATATAGTATCTCATTCTAGAATCCTTAGACACATTGGGTGCTTTGCGATAGGTCAACTGGGGGTGCTAGAGTTTTAAGACCTGATCTCTATCTCGGCCCCCTAACATTTAGGTTATCTAAACAACCTACTAGCTTGGGGATTTTTAACTCCCCCCTGTGAACTCTCCCCCATTTTTCCCAAGAATTCATCCGCTTCAAAGGGAGATCGGATGTTGTACATTTTATTATTGTACATCACCCACAAAAAGCCGGGGAACCTCATCTGAACCGTGGCCCCACCTGCTCTAAACTTTTCCATTCTCTGACCCAGCTCCCATTGCCGGTCTACCGTGGATTTCGAGAGGTCTGATCTAACTTCACAAGAGAAGTCAGTAGCCTTGAGTGTCTTGGCCTTCAGTGCGAGATTCAGGATCTTCTCCTTCAAGGTGTACGTCTGAAAATTTACCAGAATCTTTCGCGGTTTAGTTCTACCGGGGTTAAGTCGGAAGGGATCTCTATGAATCCGCAGAATATCTCTACCTAGTAGCTCGACTGTTTCATCCAGTTTTAGAGAGTCCTTCAAAAGCTCAACCACAAAGGCTTTTATATCATCCCCTTCTTTTCCCTCAGGGACTTTCAAAATCCGAAGATTGTTCCTCCGTGAGAAATTTTCCAAAGACTCAACCCTCTCTTCATAGCCTCCCCTTCCCTCCGTAAAGTTTGAATCTTGGTCTCAGCCACCTCCAAATTCGCCTTTATTGACCCCACTGCCCCCTCCAGGCTCTCTTTTCTCTCAAACAGTCCATTGACCTTTTTTCCAGAATTTCACAGGCAGCTCTTATGTCATTTTGGTTTGCTTTCGAGACTGCAAAATCACTCCTTATCTCCTCCCTCATAGCTGACATAGCAGTCATAATGGTCTCAAGAGAACTAGTGGCCTCCCTCTCTCCCTCACCAGACCTCCCACTCGCCACATCCTCCGCGCCAATATCCGTCCTCACCAAGGGATTTATACCCCCCTTGTCCTGAACATGATTTAAGGCACTTATACCAGGGGGAGCAGAGATAAGAGAGGAAGGGGGAGGAGAGGAGATCGGAGGCACCGAGACAGCCGGTATAGGGAGCGTACATGCTGGGGCCACCACTTTTAAGCTTTGGGTTGAGTTGGACACGCTACAGTCAGCCATATTTACCGGGTTTACCGGATTGGTTTCCAAAACCTGGGGAAGCATTTTAAAAAAGGAACGGAGGGAGGGGGTAATACGAACTGCACTATTTTGTACACACTTGTTATTACCCCTCCTCTTTTTAGCAGCCTCTTTATCCCCTTGAGCCCCCCGGTCTCTCACTCCGGCCCCGGATTTATCCGACAGCAAGCCCACCTCAGCCTCCTCTTCAAACGCACCTCCTGCCTTCACCAGCTTTTCCACCTCGTCTTTCCCCCATTCCCCACCGGAGCTTTTGGATTTGTAACCGCCTTTCATACTTCTTGAGCCTTTCCCTCGTCCTCGCCATCTCCCCTTGCTTTTCGGGGGTGTTTTTTTGGGAGTGTCTTGGCTCATTTTAGGGACCGTCCCACCCTCCAAAACCTCTGCCAAAGCCTCTGCCAAAAACCCCACCTTGTCTCCTACCGTTTCGTGGTGGCCCCCCCAAACCCTCTCTACTCAAACCTCTGTATAGGAGCCTGCGAGCCGCCGCCCTGCGTCCTCGCCTCAGCTCCACGGCTGCTTGTTCCCACCTCGGAAGGAAGGTGGAGGGGTAGGATCTCCCGACCGGAGCCAAGCACATCGGCTCCCACTTCAGGATCGAGCTGGAGTCATTGTCAGCAGGTATCCGGGTGCCGGGATGCCGGGCTGCCGAGTCGATTCGATTTCGGATCGTGTAGCACTACGTTCCTCTCAAGGGGGAAGGCCCCTCACTACCCAGCCGTGATCAGCGAGGTATGCGAAGTATGCCGGCTAACTGCGAGGGCAAGCGCTGCAGATTAGGAGCGGATAGGAGAGACGTGCACACCGCACTAGCCTGCGGCCGCCATGTTTTCCTGCCTCCCCGCCAGCACAGTGGGGTTGTTGTCACCAAACTTCTAAAAATGTTTTACATATATTTAAAAAACACAGTACAATACTTAACAAAAAATATAGAATACATACAAATAAAATACATACTAAAATACATAACACTAATATAAACATTGATATTATTAACATCAATATTTTTGCTATCGATATTACTTACTTCGATATTAACAAAATCGATATTTCTTACCTTCAGGTCGATATTCTGGTCGTTGATATTCTTGATGTCGATATTCTGTCCCTCGATATTTAAAACTCGATATTAATGAAGGTCGATATTTAAAACTCAATTTAATGTCTGTGCACCGGTTAGTACACATTGTGATTATTGAAAATGGTAATCTATTGTCAAGTGCATTCCTTTTTGCACAGGTGGTTATCAGGTACACCATAGGTGTACTGCAGGCTACTGACATAACTGAAACCAATGGTGTAACAAAACTTGAGGGTGTGCTGCCTGCAAAGTACATGGAGGGGGTCCCCTCTCTGCTGCCCACCACCTACCACTTTTGCTGAGGTGTCCCCCTGGAGCTCGGGGGGGGGCTTATGTTACGCCACTGACTGAAACAGTAGCGGGTGCTACATCTGGGTAAAAGCGTTACACGGAATGAGACTCCTTTTGATAGATTCTGTCCCTGATGGTGCAGTATAGGAACACAGATAATTGGGATTTTAACCACTACCACGCTCATGACGAGCTGAGCTCGTCATGAGCCACGGTGCTCGTATGCTCATGACGAGCTGAGCTCGTCATAACGGTCCGAACGCTCGCACGCGGGGCTAATTCCCCCGCTGTGCTGAACGTTCCTAAAAACGGGTGTGGCTCATGACGAGCTGAGCTCCTCATGAGCACCGGGGCGTGTGCGCGCCCTCCCTCCCAGCACAGCGGGGGAATTAGCCCCGCAGGCAAGGGGTTAAATAAGATCGGGACAGCAGTAGCATTGTGATGGACAGTTATTTCCTGATTCATTACAGTTCCAATTGTGACAACCTCTTGGGGCTTGAAGATAGACACACTACCAAGGTTTAAGAAAGATTTGGGGTATGCGTCACAATGGTATTAGGAAATATATAAATCAGAATTGGTAGTTAGACATTAACCTGTTTACTGTGGTGGACATTCCGCCACGGTGCGGGCGTTCTACTGAGTGGGCGGGGCTGTGTCGGCCAACGGTGGTGTGGGTTGGCCAACGCGAGCAGGGAACGGGTTAAAGTACACATCCTTTTTCACCTCTATCCTGGATGTGTTTTGCCAGAGCATGTTTAGACCTTAGAAGATGAACTAGAATTGGGGCATGAGTCGAAATGTCAACATAGTGTTGGGGAGTGCCCGATACTGATTCATTCTAAACAGCCCCAATGTTTATGTGGGTATATATATATATATATATATATATATATAATACGTTTATTGTCACAACACTGCACCTTTGAGCGCTATACCTATGAGCACTGCACTGTCTGCCCCAATGTAATATACAAGCAACACTCTCCTAGATTTAAAGGGATATTTTCTCATGAACAGCTATGTTGTTTTGTAGGTCTTCATAAACAAGTGGTAAACTAGTACTTAAACTACAAATACTCAATGATATAGATGTATCAAAGGCCAGACATAAACATGAAGGGCTGTCTGGAATACGAACTTGCTCTCCAATGTTCCTTCTCTCTGTAATTTCATTCATTGAGTATGTGCTAACAATGTCTCATGCATGAGTCAACACGCCTGAAAAAGCAGTCAGCTATCAGGCAATCATCAAATAGAATCTAATGATGTGCAGAGTAAGGGCCTGATTTGCGAGTTTGGTGGTACGGTGCCAGCACTGCCCTGCTGCTGCACCATCAAAGCCATGGTCAGACTACCCACTGGAAGAGGAGTTTCCTCCTGTCTGGCAGCCTTTTTTTCTGACATTCATATGACAGTGCCCTGAAAATGGGCACCGCAATGGGAACACCAAAAACAGTTCCTGCATGACATGGACTCTATAGTCCATACTGTGCAGGAACTGGTGTGCATGCACACAGTGTGCCCGCCCCTGTGTGCATCCACAGGGCGTGAGGCACCAGAGGGACCTGTAGGGCCCCTTTTGCTTTCTCTCCACCATGATTTTCATGGCAGTGGACACGCCATGAAAACCGTGGTGGAGAGGAAACTTGTAATATGCTTGGTGGGACCACGACGGTCCCCGCCAAGCATATTACTGTTTCCTGACCGACTAAACACTGCCCATATTATAATAGGGCGGTCAGGAGACCGCCGCACCCCTTGAGTCTGGCGGTCCATGGACTCGTAACCGGGGCCATAGTGTCCTCAGCTCCTCATGTTTCCTCTCATAAATAAAATTAAAACTACTGTATGAATTCTCTTGTTTGTAGCCCAGGGAAAGGCAGCTTGGGTTGAAATCAATCTCGACCCATTTCAATAACATAAAGCACATTTGTCTCTTTAAGGAAGACAGAGTTTCAAATCATAAAAAGTTTATTAAACGTTTAGCAAAGTTATAATCTCAAATGATCAAATTAGTTGTTAATCAATCATGAATGCAAAAGTCGATTTACAGTTCACTGCAATTTAAAGTCATAAATGAAAAGGCAAACTATTCAAAAGTTGTCTCAAAAAGAAAACTTAAACTAGACCAGTTCGCACAGAAAGCACGCACCCTACTCTGCTAAGTCAGGGAAAGGTTCTGTCTAGAAATCAGGAAAAGGGTTCTGCCGTTAAGACATCTGCAAAGCATCTGCTCTAAAGGCAAGTGAACAAGCACCTGGATCTCCGTTTTACATGGCATTAGCTTGAATGACACAATCCTTTTTTTTTTTAGTTCAATAAAAGTTTATTAAACACAATATATAAGGTATCAGTACAGAGTACAATAAAATAATTATGTGGGGAGTGGGGAGGGAAAGGGAAGCAAAGGGGAAAAAATCAGAATACAATATATAATTGAAGATCTAACAGCAAACTCATCATGGGCATTAATAAGCGAAAAGAAAGGGCATAATGATTATATAACAAAGGAAATGCAAACAGGAATATGCAGATAATAAGGATATGAAGGAAATGAAATGACAAGGACATCAGGGGGGTTTGGAGACTTCCTGCTGGGCAGGTCGTGGACAAAATGAACGAGTGGTACAACTATCTAAATACATAGTAACAGGAAGCCAGAGATCTGCACGTTTGGCTTCCAACTGGGCAGGAAAAACAAAAGCAGTATCAAGTCTATGGTTATGACACACATTATACCACCATGCTTTGAAAGAAATAGTAGAGGAACTTTTCCAATTAATAGTAATCTGTTGAAACGCAACAGCCAATAGCAAATCAACAATACGGACATGAAGATCAGTCCCATCCCAACAAGGGGAAAGACTTCCCAAGAAGAGATGGGTCGGAGACATAGGAATTCGAGTATGAAAAATGACATTAATTTGAGCCCAGACCTGTAACCAAAAATCATGTACATGCTTGCATAGAAATAACATATGAAACAAGGTAGCATTAGGTGAGGAGCAAGACCAACAAATATCTGGAGTGGTAGAGAAACGTTTGTTAAGGGCAAAAGGAGTATGGAGCAATCGGTTATAAAAGATAAACATGGATTGTGTCAAGGACGCCGCTCTTGATGTTTTACGGACCTTTGTCCAAATCTTGTCCCAAAAGGAAACTGGCCATGAGGAGGAAAGTTTGTGTTCCCACTGCTCCTCCACCTTAAACTTAGGCCTGGTGAGTGCATGCGCATGAAGGTGCCTGTAGAGAGTGGAAGCTGTAGGAGTAGCACGCAGAGTAGAATGAAATTGGAGAGTAAGGTCAGGAGAAAGAGGGGATGAGGATGTCTGCAAGAGTTGTGTGTAGACCTCCATAACCGCTGCTTTGAGTTGGAGGTATTTGGGAGCAAAGGATGAGGGCAAATCAAAGGTGGAACATAGGGTGTGGAAAGGCAAGAAAGTGGAATGTGAGAAGAGTTGTGAAATCCAGAGCAGTTCCTTGGATCTCCAAGATCTCCAATAAAAGGGTTTACGACGGATTAAAAGGTATTTATTATGCCAAATAGTAGATGAAAGGAAATCAGCAACAGACGTAGGGGGAGGAGGATTAGAGGATAGGAGGAGTTTGACAGTAAATTTATGAATGGGAGTAGGAATCGAGGAGGGTTTGCGTGAAAAAGAGATATATTCAGCGAAAGAGAATGGGGAGAGCAAGAGGCGCTCAATCTTAGTCCATAAAGGGCATGGAGATGCAGGGTCTTGCAGCCAAAAGGAAGCTTGACGTAACAAAAAGGCCTTCTGATAGGCTGGAAAGTCCAGGAAGTTAACTCCGCCTTCAGAAGCGGGCGAATAAGCCTGGCGAGGGACATTCTGGGTTTTTTATTATGCCATAAAAAGGAGGACAAGACCGATTAAATTTTCTTAAAAAATTTGGCTGGGATATGGACAGGGATATTAGAGATTGTATATAAAATAATGGGGGATAACATAATCTTAACCACATTAGTGCTAAGGCAATTCCTCTATGCTGCAGGACCTAGATTCCCATTGCTCATGACGAGCTGAGCTCGTCATGAGCACAGGAGCAGTGTACTGCATGACGAGCTGAGCTCGTCAGGAGCATGGAAGGGGTTAATAGTGTCCAAACGACCCCACCGAGACAAGTAGAGAGGGTGCCACTTAGCGGTAAGATCAGAGATTTTCTGAGTACATTTAGTCAAGCATAGGGAAACTGTGTCAGGAATGGAGGGGGAGATGTGCAGTCCTAAATACTTAATGTGGGAGGGACTCCAAGTAAAATTGGAGGCGGTGAAATAAGGCTTAAAGGTGAACTTTGTTAGGGGTAAAATCTCACACTTATCGTTATTAAGCTTATAGCCAGAAATTGAGGAATAATATCGCACTTCCTCTAAGAAAGCAGGGATAAAGACAGTGGGATTGGAAATGAAAAGTAAAATATCATCGGTGTAGGCAGCAAGTTTAATAGAAGAGTCCGCGGTATGAAAGCCATGAATATTGGGGTTCTGACGAAGCTTGGATAAGAAAGGTTCTAAAGCAAGATTAAAAAGGAAAGGCGAAAGGGGGCAGCCCTGGCGAACTCCTCTACCAAGGTCAAAGTAGGGGGAGATTTGACCATTCGCATAGACTGCAGCTCGGGGATGAGAGTACAATAAGGAGACTAAGGAAATAAATATAGGGCCAAATCCAAACCATCCAAGAGTGTGAAAGAGATAAGGCCATTCCACCCTATCAAACGCCTTCTTGGCATCTAGGGCTATCGCTGCAAGGGAATGTTGGAGATGGGATGATTTCGACAATATATTGAATAAAAGTCTGGTGTTGTCAGTAATATAACGACCTTTGACAAAACCAGATTGCTCTTCACCTAAGAGATCAGGAAGTAAATGATCTAATCTGATTGCCAATGATTTAGCGAATAGTTTGTAGTCAATATTGACAAGGGAGATGGGCCTATAATTTTTGCAATGCTGCACATCTTTTCCAGGCTTGGGTATTAAACAAATGTGTGCGTCGGAGAAGGTCCCTGAAGAGGCACCTAATTCGGCAAAGGTATTGAGAAGGGATTGCAATTTGGGAATCAATAGTTTGGAGAAATGAAGATAGAATTCAACGGTAAAACCGTCTGGGCCAGTGGCTTTATTAAGTTTGAGACGCTGGAGCGCGGTGAGCAATTCTTCCTGTGAAATGTCAGTTTCTAAAAGGGAGAGATCAAGAGGGAAATGTGCAGGCTTTTGGATGGTCGAGAAGAACTGTGTGAGAGAAGAAAGAGAAGGTTGGGTGTCAGAGGTATAAAGAGTCTCATAAAAGCGGGAAAATGTAGAAAGGATATCGGCATCTTTATGTTGTAGGTGAGCATTGGTATCAAAAACAGATTCAATATTCATTTTGTTGTGCTTAACCTTTAAATAATTAGCAAGGATTTTACCAGCTTTATTCCTACCGCCATAAAACTTAGCACTTGACTTTAATAAATATAAGGAAGCATCTTCAGTAGATTTTTCATTAAATTTAATCTTAGCAGCAACCAGAGCTGTCAGACTATCTTGGGAGTGTGAAGTGAAGTAGGCGTGTTCCAATCGCTTAATGTCATGGAGGAGAGTGTTAGTGAATTGGCGGGCAGCCCTGCGCTTCTTTGCGATAAATCCAATAATGAAGTCGTGTGCGGCTGCCTTAAAAGCGTCCCAAACAGTGTGTTCGAAATGGGCGGAATATCATTAAATAAGAAAAATTCATAAAAAAAGGCAGAGAAGGAAGTGGAGAACTTGGGATCCAAGAGGAGGGTATTGTTAAAACGCCATCTCTTGGGCCCTTCAACCTTAGGGATCACGTCGAGGCTAACTACAACCGGGGCATGATCTGAGAGTAAGATCGGACCAATTTCAGCTGCAGTAAGTGTTTGAGAAAGATTATGGGAGACAAAAATGTAGTCAATCCGCGATTGAGATTTATGAAATGGGGAGTAAAAGGTAAACTCCCTTAGGGTCGGATTGCAAAGGCGCCAAGAGTCAACAAGTTTATGTTGGGATATGGCTTGGGAAAAGAGTTTGTGTGGCTTCATGGGAACATAGATGACATCAGAATTCCTGTCTATAAACGGATCCAGGGGTTGATTACAATCCCCAGCAAGGATAAAATTATCATCCATGAATTGTGTTATACGTGGAGAAAATTCAGCCCAAAAAAGGGGTTCACCATTGGTGGGACCATAGACATTAAGAAGAGAGATTGGAACACCTCTAAGCGATAGTCTGACATGTGTCCATCTGCCATTAGAATCGGACTCTTGGGAAATGACCGTGAAAGGGAGTGATCTGTGGCAAAGAATTGCAACCCCATTGCGTTTACCATCACCTTGCGAGTAGAAAACCTCACCCACCCAACCTCTTCGAAGCTTGGCAGACTCTACATCAGAAAGGTGGGTTTCCTGGAGAAACGCAATATCAATATTCAATTTGGCAAGGTGTGATAAAATGCGTTGACGCTTAATTGGGGAATTTATACCCTTGACATTCCATGAAATTATATTCAAAGACATAGCATATACAATAAATCAATAAAAGCAGGGTAGATAGAATAAAAATAGCAACCCATGAGTAAGAAGAAAAAGAAGAAGGAGAAATATACAATGAAATTAAAGAAGAAAGAAAAAAGGAGGAAATATACGAGAATGAGATGATGCGCAGTAGAAAAGAATGAAGTAGAAATGGAAAAGAAAGTCAGAAAGGATGAAGTAAGAAGAATAAGATCATCACATAAGTATAGGTAAGTGAAATGAAGCATAATGGAGAGGACACAAAACAAAAAGGAGAACAAAAGGGAAGGACAAGAGGAAAACATACCTACAAGAGGATAGGATGAGAAAGAACTGGGGAGGGATGGGGCCACACGGGTAAGGCAAGACATCCAAGGTCGGCTGGGCGGGGATCCGGGAAGACATCATCAGACGAGGAAATAATCCTGCGAAGACGAAGAAGGAAATTAGGGGTTAGGATACAGACAAAAAGTGAAGTCGAGAAAAAACCAACAGTGAACATCAACAAAATGCAATAAGAGCAAAGGTGTTATAAAAAAGCTTTACAAAAAAGTAGAAGAAACAGGATGCAACAACATAGCAACATCTGATAAGATAACAACTCAGCCAGGAGAAGAAGAGGAAGGTCCAGAGGAGTCCATGGAGGAAGTTCTATGCGCATTGATGAAACTCTGGAGGCGAATTGGGTCTTCGTAAGTGGTCATCTTGTTATTATAGGTGACTTTGAACAAACAAGGATGGTAAAGGCCATATCTTGCTCCCATTGAACGCAGATCATCTCTCATACCCAAGAAGGCCTTACGACGGTTGGCCGTAGCCTTTGCATAATCCTGGGCAAAAAACAGCGTGGAACCAGACCATGTCCACTTTGGAGAAGATTTGGCAGCTGTTAAGACCTTCAGAAGATCCGTGTATTCTAGGAAGTAAAGGATGACGCCTCTGGGTCTCTGTGAAGTGGAGGCAGAAGTAGAAGGTCGACCCAAGCGATGCGCACGCTGGATATTAAGATTCGTGCTCTCTGGGAGATGAAGCAGTTTGGGTAAGAATGATTTGAAAAATTAGATCGAGTCTGAGCCCTCAAGTCCCTCCACCAGGCCGTAAATGCGGAGATTGTTCCGTCTGTTTCTGTTCTCCAACTCTTCCACTTGACGCTGAAGAGTGGAGACTTGAGAATGCAGATGAGATACAGTGGAACAAGTCTCTTGAAGAGATGTGACGGAGTGCTCAACTGTAGATACTCTTGTCTCCATGGTTGACCAGTTGTCCGTTAGGACCTGAAGTTTGACATTAGTTTCTTCCATGAAAGGGCGGAGGGATCTAATTTCCTCCAGTAAGATCTCCATGGAAACAGGTGTAGATTGCTTGGGAGGAGATAGAGGGTCTTTTTTCGGTCTCTTAACGGTAGACTTCCCCGGTGCAGAATGGGAGGACTCCATTATGGTGTCTGAGCCTGACGAGGCAAGAGAATCCTCTAACTTTGAAAGGGTAGAAAAGACTTTAGAATTCTTGACAAAGGTAGTCTTTGTGGAGTGAGACATATGTGTCAAAGATTTGAGTCTACCCATGTATCACAGAATGTAATGACCCAAACAAATGGAAGAAAAATGTGCTGAAGAATGAAGGACCATTAAAGAGTACCTTGAAAAAATTTTTTTTTTAAATGTATTCCAGAGAGAGTGCAGTCAATAGAGAGTGCTGAGCGTGTTGGTAAGCAGAACAAGCTTAATCATGCAGCGAATTTGAGGGGGAAATAAACCATAGCTTACAGCTGCAAAGCAAAAGCATCAGTAGGTGAACAACTGAAATAGCTCGGCCTCAGGAAGCCATTTGGAGCCACAGAATGATTTAATGATGGACAGCGTCGTAGATCACGATGTCCACAGCAGGTCTACAGTAGAATCAGCTGACAGAAAAGAAGCAAAAAAGAAAAACTTCCGTCTTCCAAAGATATAGGTCATACAAGAGGAAAGCATTTAAGTTGAGATGTGCTAGCTCTAAAAATGACCAAATATCATCATGTGTGTGAAAAGCAGCTGGAGCTAGGAGGCATCTTTAAAACAGAGATGTATTCTTATGAGGCAATGAATGAGCAAGCATACGGTTAAGCTGACATAGGTAGGAAAGTCCGTGAACCAGCAAGCTGAGGAGAATGCGCACGCAGTGGAAAGGACAAAATGGCGGTCAACCAACAACGGGACCGCTAAAAACTCACTGCGGCAAGTAGATGAACCTCAGGGCTCGTGCGTGGCTTCCAAATGTCAGAGGAACCTTCAATGATGATTCAGTAGCAAAAGAAAACCCAACGCAGAGCAAATAGAGAAATAGGAGAAAAAAAAATGGCAACTCGTCAAAGGTGCGCAAAATGGCGGCCGCGGTGACAGCGGCTCACAGGAACTCACTCAAGACTCGTAATTCGACGTTGTGGCATGCAGGAGACATTCCAGCGCCCCGAAATGGTCCAGAGACATTCCGACGCCGAAATATTGTCTCAGGGCAGGAAAAGGTGTTCGCAAAGCGGGAGCTTCCCAGTGCCGCCGCGGAGCCTCACACGGACGCCGCCATCACCCTTGGGCGCCAAGCCACGCCCCTGAATGACACAATCCTAACACTTGATACACCTAAGAGTGATTCCCTCACAGCAGACCAATTATAATTGAAGCACAATCCCATAAGTGAATTCATTATTTTCTTAAACTGCTGCACAGCAAGACTACTCTAAGCATCCTTCAAAGCTTGTGGTTATCTGCAACATAATGAGATGCAATGGTCCAGGCTGTACTCTGCAGGTGCATCACAACAGCTCATTTGGTGCATTCTGCAAGGATTGCAAAAAAGAAAACATTTGACAAGGGAACAGAAAACAAAGATACATCCTTTGAGATTGCTGGGTCAGCTTCTACTAGAATAAAGAAAGAAACATGACATGAAACAAGATAGCAAACAAGTGTTAACCCTTTTAAAATGCAGTCTACGTTAGCTATTGCCAATCTAAATGTGAAAAATGCACTAAGGACATTTGCAGGTTACTTGTTTATACTGATATGAATATAGAAAATATAAATTTGATAAAAGGTCATGACGTTCAGGTCCCTATCTACTAGTATAATAAAGTTTATGTTGATGTTTCTTCTCTTTTCAAGGTTTTGGGCCATCTACGGTGTTGGAAATTTGGTCTGTGTGACCTTGAGCCTCCATCCACTCATTCCCCCTTCAGCCTTCCCTGCCACATCTATTCCTTTCAGATTGCTTCTGTACTTATATCATAAATAATGCAAAATGCTGCCTTTCACCTATGTGCTTCCTGAGCTTACATTAGTGTTGAGTTGTGTTTAGCCGGGCTGGGTGTTATTTGTTTACAACTACAATGTTGCTTGATTTAGATAAAAAATATAGAAAGCCTAGCTGGGTCCCGTTCTTTTTTTCCTTATTGTACTTACTGATCCTTTTCATCACTATTGTTTAGGTTTGACTGAGAGACAGCTTCACCTAACTAGCCAGCCTCATGTTTTCCAAAAACATCATAACAAAAATACATACATATTTAAATACTGTTACTTTGTGTCAGCCCTTTTCATCCATTGGTCTGTTCTGCTGTCATTCATATTTTGCATCCATTGTTCATAACATACAGCATGGGGCACAAAGGGCCAGGTTTCCTGACCTTTAAGGCAATGCAACGCAGCAAGGAAACTTGCAGTGCTGCGTTGTGTGGAAGGGAGAAAGCAGATATCCATAAATACTAAGATATGGCACACTTTTGCTCTCTCATAGTGCTGTGGACTTCGGGCAGCCTAGCTCCAACACAGGCACCCTTGCTCCATAGTGCAAGGGTGCCTGCATTACAGGCTTTATCGGTTTTGTTCAGGAAGTTAAAATTTCTTGCACAAAAACAATCCTTAGAGGCATATTCCTTTTTCCATGTGTGCTGCATTCCACAGCACTCTTATCAAAAGGAAGTAAGAAGGAGGGATGAAGATATTTCTTCTTGTTACACCAGCCTCGGGTAGGTGCACCATTTTGGCCAAACCCAGGTTTACTGCTTTTAGTAAATCTGTGTTTGCATCAAAATCCATTGGTGGGTGCATGAGCATGCCTTTGCTCCAGCAAATCCATGCCTCCCTGATGTAGAATAATGCAAGCTAGCACTATGCGCTGCCTTCCATTACTACTTGTCACTAAAACACGCAAAGGCCCATAAATCGTGCTTTGAGTGGCTGATTAAATGCTGAAATACATTTTGCACAGGGCTTTTTTAACAAAGTGACACAACCCTGGCACAAAATGTTCATAAATCTGGGCCAAAGTGCCTTGTACTATGATTGACAGCATTTTGTATGATCGCATGAATATAGGTTCCTGCAAGAGAGCACACGTCCGTGCAAATGCTGGAACATCTCGGGGGCTCAGCCTCTCTTTTATTTTTAGACTGATGTCATTTTTACATTTTGCATATGTTTGCACAAAGAGAAATTAAGAAAGAAAAAACACTGCAGTCATGCCAAAGCATAGAGTTATTGGCTTTGCTAATGCTTTTTTAATATGGGCTCTCATCACTACATATAAATACATAACATTTTTAAAAAAATAAAAAAATGCCGGAAGCTAACAAAAGTGGCAAATGAGTGCCCTCAAAGTGATAAAACAAATGCAGTTTTAAAGAGCCACTCCGCTTACTGCTATCAAAGTACTGTTAAATAAAAGTGAGAAAATAACTCCAAGGAATGTTGGTATGCCCTAAGTCGATCAATGAATGCCATATGGAGTTGAACCAAAAATGATACAGAAATGAAGCAGTTGCCGTTGGTACGTCTAGTGCGATCCAGGATGATTGCCCAATGAGCTGAGTAGTCTAGATTATGGGATAATTATAAACCTCAAGAGTCTACGAGACTCTGTACACAATAGCGATAAGAAAGGGAAGCCATTCAGGCAGCTTAGGCAGCTCAAACATTTCAAGCAGATCAAATGCCACTCACCACCCTCTCCTATACTCTTGAGGTCCTCAGACGCTTCCATCAAACTCCAGTCATTGAACACAGAGGAACATTGTAAGGGAAGAGGTGTGGCGCAGTGGCCAGGGCGGCTGAATTCGGAACATGGGGCTCCTGGCTCGATCCATGGTGCAGGCGGCAGGTTAGCCCAGCACCATGTGACTCTGGGCAATACCACCCTTAATCTTCCCGACAGCCACCAACGCCTTGACACCCTCAGGTAATTGTTTGTGCTTTACAAATACTGATAATATTATTATTAACTGCACTCCTATGTCAGCCTATGGAGTATAGAACAGGCACCCACTCTACCATAGTGTGCATCCATTGTCTGGAGCCATCAGGTACACAGGGACACAGGGGTTGTCCAGATGGAATGTTATGTCCATCGGTGGGTTGCACAGCCACTGTCCATCTTTGAATAAGATGGTCATTCTGATGGGGTTCTATATTACTTTTTTAAATATCCCAAAACCATAGACAATTTATGCACCATTCAAGGATCTCAGGATACCGCTGTTATAGTAGAGGTATTGCACTTTGATTCTCCTGTATATAGGGGGAGGTGGGACAACGTGACACTTCCTAACCTGAACATTTACCTCTAAACAGCACACTTTGTGGTCTACTGTTATTACTCCTGGCCCCTCATGCCTCACCGGCTCATTGAGGACAGGCGGCTGGCCCTAGTTGGTAGCATTTGGTTTTGATGTGCTGTCTCAACAGACTGTCAGTCCAGGTATGCAGAGTTGCATGCACCAATTAGGATTGGAATGGGATCTCATACTTTTTTCATTTAGACTGGATTTATTCTCCTAACTCCCCCCTTGCCAACAACACAGCAGTTTTGCTCACATTCAAAACCAGATCTTGTTCAAGGCTTCTCGCCTGTCTTGGG
This sequence comes from Lissotriton helveticus, assembly GCF_964261635.1. Lineage (NCBI taxonomy): Eukaryota > Metazoa > Chordata > Amphibia > Caudata > Salamandridae > Lissotriton > Lissotriton helveticus. The sequence goes on from NC_136071.1 coordinate 1,111,763,203, forward strand.
TTTAAGGTTAAGGTTAAGGGAATAATACCCCGCTTATTGTGTCCCTTGACTTTAGGTTGAATAGCTCGCTTGGCAGACAGTGATCTTCCTTTCCAGTGCCAGATTAGCACAATACTATTTCAGTTTACGGACTGGATTGAAGGCGAACAGTCTCTCAAATCCATGCAGCCATATTGTAGACAAGAAAACAGGGAGGGATCTCACCCAGAGGTTGTAGACATAAATATGACCCATATTAATGGCCAATGGACTAGGGACAAGATGACAAAGCAGATTTTCTGTCACAAATTCTTAGCAGTGTGCTAAACCCATTTTAGGAGTCAGTAATTTCTGACTGCCTTCTAAAATAGGGTTAGCAATGGATAGGGACTTGCTATTAAGAAGTAGTGTGTTGTAGGTGTCCCTTCCAAATAGCGATTTCTATCCATATGTATTCTTGGTTTACGACTGATATAGCGGTCCTAAACCATTGAAAAGTTACCAACCCCCAAGTTAGGGTGGTAATCCATTATGAAAGGGAACGGGGTGTCTCAATGGGACCCCTTTCCCTTTGTGAATGTTAAAAAAAAGTTTTTTTGGGAGCAGACTCTGGCCCATGGATCACCGAAAACTCTCAAACAAAAAAAGAAAACTTTTCTTTTTAAACACAGCCGATTCCCTTTACCCCTTCCATGCTCACGTCGGCTAAAAGCCGATGCGAGCACTACCTCGTGGGTGGTGCGAACGACCGTTGGCTGACGCAGCCCTGCCTACTCTGTGGAACGCCAGCACAGCGGCGGACATTTGCCACGGTAAACGGGTTAAAGGAAAGCAGGCTGCATTTCCTTTATTGAAATGTGATCACAGACATTGTAAGCTGCAGACTCCAACAGGCCAACATCCCTGTGATGGCATCTAATCATAGTTTATCGCATTTTGTGACCTACCTTTTTAATGTTCATGAGGTCGGTTGAAATCTGACCCAGTATGATTTGCATTTTTTGCACTATATTACGACCTGATATTCACACATCTGGGCCTTTGTCATTTGCCAGCTCTAGGGAGGACTCAGTTGAATACTAGACACAAGCTGTTATGCAAAAAAATCATAAATCAGTTTTACAATATTCTGGTAGATGTCCTTAGTTTTGGAATGGGCATCGAGATTAAGGGTCAGAAATGTGGACACCCCAAGGTTGTTACCCCCAGATCACAGGTCTTTTAAGTGAGGTTTTGTTGACAAATTCTTCAAAATATACTAGTTAAGTTAGGGAATTGCGATTCTCCTATTAACATGACCAGAGAATCTGGATTTCATTAAAGACACGGAGGCTGACATTATACATTATGCATTATCCTTTAATAGCAACTCACACAGCCGCACTACATCATAAAGGATAAAGTTCTAGAGTTAACAACACTGAACAAAGGATGTATCCAGGAGATGATCTGCCTCTTTTAAAAGAATCGCAGCAGGAAAGAACTTCAAAAACTGAGAGATCTGGGTAACAGGAAAGAAATTCATAGACTGAGAGATCCAGGTAGAGCTTGAAAACATCATGGAAGAAACTTCAGCAAGTCAAAGGCCAGCCGGTTAAACGGAATTGCCTGAAAGAAAGAAATGATTAAGAACCAAAAGCCTAAAGAGCTATCTCATCACATAGGCATAATAATAGATTAAAAACAATTGAAGCAATCAATAAGATCATGAACAATATATCAAAAGATGTAATAAGTTCATAAAAGACATCCCATAAGTTGTAAAAGGGAGGAGGGAGGGATAATGTCAGCCTCCGTGTCTTTAATGAAATCCAGATTCTCTGGTCATATTAATAGGAGAATCGCAATTTCATTACAAGACCGGAGGCTACATTATGCATGTTCGTAGCCCCGAAGGACAACATCAGACATATGCTCAATAGGCTTGCAATAATGACGAGCAAAGGTATTAGCATTTGACCAGTCAGCAGCTTTCAGGATATCATCCAACTTACCACCTGACTAGAAGGATTTACTGGACATAGCTCCTCTAATAGAATGTGCTTGAAACTTAGAGAGGTCGATACCAGCAAGGTTCATGGTAGATTTAACCCATCTAGCTATGGAGGTGGAAGAAACAGGTTTAAAAGGTTTCACAAAAGAAACTAAAAGTTGATTTACATCATTAGGGCATAGGAGAGACATCCTAGCGTCATATTCTTTCATACAAGCAACCACACAAAGTTTAGGCAAACTGTCAAAACGAGGATAAAAGATAAAATCTGACATGGTTTTAGTTCTTCTTAGTAATTCAAACTTTACACCAAAAATATCATAACATCTATTTGAAATGTCTAAGCTTCTGATGTCAGATACTCTCCTACAGGAGACTAAACATAAGAGTGTGGCCAGTTTAAAGGAGAGAAACTTTCTATTAAGGGAAGAATTATCTGGCCAAGAACAAAAAAGGTCTAAAATACACTTGACATCCCAAAGGGTCTGGTATTTAGGTCTAGGGGGTCTTCTTAGCCTTATACTCTTGAGGACTCTACAAATGATAGGATTTTTACCTACCGATTTACCATTGATAGGAGAATGACCCGCGGAGATTGCGGATCTAAAACAATTAATAGAACGATAGGAAAGGCCTCTGTCAAATTGTTCGACCAGAAAATGTACGATATTCACGACAGGAGTCTCCACGGGATCCAGACTCCTTTCCAGGCACCAATGAAACCATTTCTTCCAAATGTTGTTATATCTAAGGTGTGTTGCAGGTGCCCAAGATTCTTCGAGAAGAGAGAGAGCTGTCGACGAAAGTCCAGACAGCTCGTTAGATTGCCTGACACTTTCCAGGCAAGAAGGTTCAAATTCCCCTCGAGAATAAGATGATGATCTTCCCCGTCTGCGTTTGAGACCAGGCCTGGAGAGGCTGGGATCAGAAAGGGAATGTTGCATGCTAGTTCCAGGGCTGTCGGGAACCAAGCTTGGGACAGCCAAAAAGGAGTTATTAGGATCAGAAGGCATTGTTCCGATCTGACTTTCTGAAGGACCCTCTGAATCATGGCTAAAGGAGGGAAGGCATAACCCAGGAAGTGAGACCAAGGTTGGAGAAACGCGTTCACAGCAAGAGCGCCCGAGTCTGGCATCCAACTGAAGTAGTTGGGAAGTTGGAAGGTAAGCCTGCTGGCAAAGAAATCCACGTCTATGGGACCCCAAAAGTGGAAGAGGGAATTGAAGACGTTCACATCGAGTTTCCAGTCCGAGAAGTCTATAAGGAATCTTGAATTCCAATCTGCAGAAATGTTCGATTTCCCGGAAGAAATTCCGCCCTGAGGGAAATTTTGTGTTCCAGACAGAACATCCAAAGTTTCCTGGCAAGATTGGAGAGGTCTGCAGATCTCGTCCCTCCAAGGCGATTGATATAGGCCACAGCGGAAACGTTGTCCATTTTCAGAACAATGGACCTCCCTTGGATGGAGTGTTTGAAGCTCATAAGAGCGTATAAACCAGCCGTCAATTCCAGAAAATGTATGTGTTGAGAAGATTCCGACAGGGTCCAAACCCCACCGGTGTGCTGGTCTTCCAAACGAGCACCCCAGCCATGAAGACTGGCATCTGATTCTAGGACAAAATCCGGGGATGAGCCGAAGATAGCTTTGCCGTTCCAGGCGTCTAAGTTCTCCAGCCACCAAAATAGCTCTGCTCTCGCATCTGGATCCAGAGACACAAGATCCCCATACCACAGACCTGAATTGAGGGCTTTTCTCTTTATTCTCTGAAGCGCGCGGTAGTTCAGAGGGCCGGGAAAAATAGCCTGGATGGAAGAAGAAAGGAGCCCAAGAAGTCTGGCTAGTTCGCGGAGAGTTAAAGACTCTTGTTTCAAGACGGACCTGATCTCCTTCCGGATCTTGGCAATCTTCTTGGCAGGAAGAAGGAGAAGGCATTTCAACGTGTCTAGGGTGAAACCGAGGAATTCTATAATTCTGCAGGGAGAGAGAATGGATTTCTCTCTGTTGATGATGAATCCTAGGCTCTCTATTAAGTTCATGGAAGTTTGTAGATCTCTTAGGAGGTCTGAATGGGATTGGGACATGATAAGAATATCGTCCAGGTAAATGATGAGGCGGATACCTCTCTCTCTTAGAATTGTAATGACACACTTCATGATCTTGGTAAAACACCAAGGGGCAGAAGAGAGGCCGAAGGGAAGAGCTTGGGACTGGTAAAGACGTTCTTTCCAAGCAAATTGAAGGAAAGGTTGATGTTCCTTGTACATAGGGATGGTGAAGTAGGCGTCCTTCAGGTCTAACTTGACCATCCAATCTCCTTCGAGAAGGAGATCCCTCAGGAGGTGGATACCCTCCATTTTGAAGTGACGATAAACCAGAAATTTGTTGACTTCTCGAAGGTTTATTACAGGTCTCCACCCTTTGTCCTTTTTTTGAACAAGAAACAGTGTGCTTATGAATCTTGCATCGGACCAGGGAACCTCCACTATTGCGTCTTTTTTGAGCATAGAAATAATTTCTTCCTCCACGATCTTTTCTTGATCTTCTGAAAGGACGAAGGGCTGGGGTAAGCGTGATTGGAGGGGAATGTGTAAGAAGTCTATCTTGAAGCCCATGACGGTTTCTAAAACCCATGGATCTTGGGTAATTGAATCCCAAACATGATAAAACTGTTTTAGTCTGCCCCCTACTATGGAAGGGAAAGAAGAAGGAGTAGTACTTACTTGTAGAATTGGAGGTGTTGGGAATACCTCGACCCCTCGAACCACGGTTTCTTGGACCTCTTCCTCTTTGGGGGAAGAAGGGTTGTCTAGGGGGGTAGAAGCCCCTTCCTGTTCCTCTGAAGGATGAATAGGGTCGTTGGTTGCCTCGGCCGGAAGAGCGACCCCTTCTACCGGCCTGACCAAAAAGATTGGTGTTGAATACCCGTCTCAGGTTATTTTGAGCTCTATCATGAGCAGTGAAGGTGGATACATATTTACCAATCTCCTTGATTATATCCTCTCCGAAAAGAAGGCCTTTAGGGTTCTGGGAGGGTTCCTTCTCCGCCATGTCACCTAATTTGGGGTTAATTTTGTGAATGGACCTCCTCCTTTCAACGTTCAAACTTGAATTAGCGTTGCCAAGGAGAACGATGGCCCTTTGGCTCCATCCTCGAATGAGATCAACATTCAAGGGGGTAGAGGAGAGGTGGGATTGTTCAGCCATATCCAGGATTCTAACAAGGGGTCCTAAGACGTCTAAAAGGCGGTCTTGGCAGCCTTTAAGGGCTCTCTCCAATCCTTTTCTGGGATCACGCCCTAATTTAAATAGGAATTTGATACGGTTTGGATCCAGGTTTGGAGTTTGACAGACCCTTTCATCAATGGTAGGTCTGGGGGATTCAGATCTCATAGTGTTTATAGTGTTTCTATCCAAAAGGTTTCTCAACCAGCGTGTGACAAATTTGGAAACATGATCCTGTGGGAACCATTTTGAACTATTAGGGTGAGAGATGTTTAGGGGAGAAAACATCTCTTCTCCAATAGGGTTTAAAATAATATTTTTGGGGGTAGGTTCCGGATCAGATTGGGAGTTAAGATCATGTTGGACCTCATCCAGGTCAAAGACGAATTCGTCTGAAGGGTCTTTGAAGGAGTTGTCATGAAAGGAGGAGGAAGAGGAGTCAAGACCAATATTCTGATTTTTTTGGTTAGCACTATTCCAAAGTGTGCCGCGAGGGACACCGTAAATATTTGTGCCGCCATGGGCACCGGTCAAGGGAGTGTCCCGAGGGACATCAGGTTCAAGTGGGGCGCGGTGGCCTCCCATCCAAAGTGAGGTGCTAGGACCTCCTGTACTATGAAAGGCGCTAGGGCCTGTAGTGCTTTCGCAATGTTTGGTCTTTTTGGGTCTCTTACCATGTAAGGGAAGATCTTGGGGGTCACACGGTCTTTTAGAGAGCATGACTTCTCTGAGAGAGGACATCATACAAGACTTAATTTCCTGTTGCAGGAATTTTTTAAGTGAATCGTCAATGGGGGCAGGTGAGCTAGCAGTGGCGTCATCAGAATCCATGTCAGACATGGTGTAGTAAGAGTTCAGAGGGGATGAAAAGATATTAACAGGTAAGGTAATAAAAAACTTCTCCTCTCTTTCTCCTCTTTTTTTTTTTTTTAGGGTTCAGAGTCTAAAACTACCCTTTTTTTTTTTTTTTTTTATAAGGTAAGGGTGTTTATTCTAATTAGCCTGAAAGGATAAGGGAAGTTGGGGTATTACTATGGTATCTAATGGGGAATTAGTAGGATCATTTAAATCCCTAATAAAATTAGTGGTTAAAGGCTTAGCAGTATTATTAGCTAAAAATGCGTGTTTAAAATGAAAAGGTGTGATTATCGGTGAAATCGGGAAAAAAGCGCAGTGGTAGAGTGTCTCCGGCAGCTGAAGCAGAGCAACTGACAAATTACCGAGTCGTGCTCGAGCTCAGCCGCCGGAGGAAAGGAAAGTCGCTTAGAAGAGGAGGCACGCAACGCGGGTGTTGCTAATGTGCTTTCCTCTAAAGCGAAAGCGAGGAAATGGGTGCGAGATCGCAAGCGCACCTCCGTGGCCGAAACGGAGATTTGAGGCGCGTCTCAAGCAGAAGAAAGCGATGGAAAGGGAAATCGGAAAATGATGGTAAAAAAGGCAGAGAGTGGAGAAGTGTGGCTCAGGGGTTAGAGGCAGCAGACCCGGAAGCTGAGATCGGTCCTGGACCAGGGTTCAATTCCCCGCCTCGGCGGGTCTTGGGCTAAAAATTCCACGGACTCGATAATTCTCGCCCCGGTGCCTCCTCGACTCTCGGGTTCACACTCTGCGACTCTGGGCAATAGCTTGCTTAATCTCCACAACGGCCCCTCGCGGCGGGATGCCTGACTTTCACCTTGTGGATACCCTGATATCTCACAGGGGAATACCAGGACGGGTTCCCTAAGCAAGCGCCGGGAAACCCACTGCGGGTAGCTGTGCGCTATATAAGCTCAACTACATTTACATTTACATTTACATAAGGTCACTGGATAGTGATCAAAATAGGCATAAAGTCAGCACAATATCGGCAAGAAGGTACAGGTTAATAAAGGCTGCATAATATATTAAAATCAACATGACATAGTTACATAGGAATTAAAAATACAAGTCTAAAGCTTAAAATGAAGGAGAGCAAGTAGTAGTGACTTATCTGCTGGCGAGCCGCTTTTAAAAGAGGCAGATCATCTCCTGGATACATCCTTTGTTCAGTGTTGTTAACTCTAGAACTTTATCCTTTATGATGTAGTGCGGCTGTGTGAGTTGCTATTAAAGAATAATGCATAATGTATAATGTAGCCTCCGGTCTTGTAATGAAATTTTCCAATAATCCAACATTTCCAAAAATGTAAGATTTTTCACACCAAGTAGAAGTATTTCAGAAAAAGATATCTTGACTCCTTGAACGAATAACAGAGTAACTCTGCCATTTTCAGGACTCAACTGAAACTTGCTGAGCATTATCTGGAAGTGCTTGCCTCCTGATTAACCCTGGTCATGTAGTTCCAATAAACCTATATAGGATCTGCACGTTTAGACAACATAGACTGTGGGATTGGTGCCCAGACTAATTCCAGACACCCCCACCAGGTATGTTGGCCTGTATACCAGCTAGCACACAGTTCCACTAGAAACCCCTCTTACCAAGGAGAGAATAGTTCTTGGCAACTATCGAATATGACAACTCTGTCCTATCAGGGATCGTGGAAAAAGTACAGTACTTTTTCCTCAGTCACTTGTGCTCACTTTGTCTCAGAGAGATACACAGAATAAACGGTGGGGACGTTTTCAATAAGCATTTATCTAACACACATTGCCATTCTTGTGCAAAATAGGTGTGCTGAAACAACCATAACCTAGGAACACCTTGGGTTGGCTCTTGATCAGCAAGGCTGAGCCACAATTCAAAATCAACAAAAAACAATTGCCTATACTGATACTGTTTGACAAAGAATTTGCCACCAGAGCAAAGAACGTTTATCCAAGCTGGGATGTGCTTATAAGTAGCTTTTTATTAGATTATATTAGTCCAAAAAACACAGGGGTATATTTGTATTAGTCATATACATTTAGAACAAGAGCAACACTTTTACATACACTAAGTACAATACGGACAAAAAAGGGGGGAGAGTAAATTTTTAAAAAAAATTCACCAAACATGCCAAAAGTCAGTCATATCACAATCATACCTTACCATTCATACATAGAAAACATACAAAAGCAAATACATACACGATTAAATAAATAATAAATAATCATGTAATGTATTAGGTCTGCTACAGTCTATACAATTATGTACACAATAATATATACAAGTGTAAATCCAAATTAATCAGAGAAATCAAATATCAAATTGAAATATATACAACAATTTTTTGTAAGCCAGTAATGTGTGACTGTATTCACACTAATGGACAAAACCTATGAAAGGGAAGCAGACACTAAGCATGGAACGGCCTACGCGTTTCAAATCCCCGAATTTTTGGCAGGGATTCTCGTCAGGGCCAGGTCATTCTAAGGAAAAAGAGAGAAAAAGAATTCTATCGTGTGGATCTACAAAAATAAAATATCAAGACACTCTACAGCATTAGCACCCACGGAGCATTCTGCTTACCACTATGGAAAGTATCCAGGGAAGGAGTAAAACCTGTGTGGTGAAAAGAACAACATACAATGGGCTATATGGGTAAGTTGAAAAGCACACAACGAAATGAGGTTTGCCATAATCTGGAGAAAAGTTTACCTTGACGGTATCTTGTAGTGTTGCAAGTTCAAGTAAGAAGGGGGCCTGTAACAGAGCAGCGTTTATTTTAGTATGGCGGGGCCGGGTGCGTTGCTCATAAATAAAATGAGGTTGTGGAATGCTTACCGGCTGCTTGTGGCAGAATGCGTCCTTGAACAAGGATAATACGTGTAACGAATTCAATAGAGTTCTTCCGAAAAACGGCCTCTGTTAGAAAGGAAAAAACAAAGGGCTCGTTTATTCCATGCGCCGGTCTAATGTTGGCATAGTTATCAAACACCCCGGTCCTGCTCAAGCTTACCGGTATGAAGCTCCGTTGGTCTCGAATGATCGGCGTCCCCTGTGGCACTGTTCTCCCGCGCATGCGTGGAGTGTGTGGTAACTTGCAGGGCTGCTCACTATATGTCACGCTAATGCGCATGCGTGAAACCGAGGCGAGCCGGGAAGGCTTCTCCTAATGTGGTCAAGCTTACCGGTATGGTGCTCCGTTGGTCTCAATTGATCGGCGTCCCCTGTGGCACTGTTCTCCCGCGCATGCGTGGAGTGTGTGGTAACTTGCAGGGCTGCTCACTATATGTCACGCTAATGCGCATGCGTGAAACCAAGACAAGCCGGGAAGGCTTCTCCTAATGTGGTGTAAATTGCGCATGTGTAGCGTCCTATGGATTGACTGTGTAACCTTATAGCATGGTGTAATTCCTGGATTAAAGTTTATATATCTCTGAGAGCTCATTTAACCCTTTGACTGCTGTGTCAAATTTTACAATTAAATAGGCTTCCCTTTTGGATAATTTAAGCTCCATGTCTCCTCCTCGTGCATCTTTTTCGACACGTGAGATCACAGTCCATTTGAGATCGCTAAGCGAATGTTTGCAACGTTTCCAGTGGTTAACCAATGGGGCAGTGTCGATCCCATTTTTTATTCTGGATTTATGTTGGGTGATTCGTGTCCGGATTTCCTGATTAGTTTTTCCGATGTAAAGTAGCCCGCATGGACAGGTGATGCCATATATGACATATTTGGTTCTACAGTTGCTGAAACTGTCGTGTTTCCATGATATCCCACGATGTTGGAAGAGTGATCCCTCGATGGTCAATTCGCAGCAGAGGCAAGTGCCACATTTGTGATGGCCTGTGATGGGCGGTAGTCCCATCATCTGTGTTAGCGATGGTTGTTTGTCTTTTTTGGTTCCTGCTCTAATCACATGGTTGGCCACGCTGCTCTCCTTTTTGAATGCGAATAACGGTGGAGCTTGCAGGCTAGTGTCCAAGTTTTTTACAAGGTGCCAATTTTGTAGGATGATTTTTTTAAGGTTATTGGCATTTGGACAGTAGGTGGTTACACAGACTTGCCTGTTGGAAGCAGATTTGTTTTTCCTTTCGAGGAGACTTTCCCTCGGGGTCCATCTGGCCCTCTTCATGGAATTTCGGACAAGTTTTTTAGGGTATCCCCTGTCACACAATTTGGATACAAGGTTTTCAGCATGGTATTTATAGTCCTCCTGTGATGAGCAGTTTCTACGAATTCGCAGAAATTGCCCATAGGGCAGATTTTCCTTTAGGCTTCGCGGGTGATTACTTGAAAAAAGTAATGCTTTATTCCTGTCGGTAGGTTTAGTGAAAAGAGATGTTGCTAACGTACCTCCTAACGGGAACACTTCGACATCCAGAAAAGCAATTTTTTTAGCTGAGTATGATATACTGAACTGTATGTCTGATGTTCTATTGTTAAGCCAGTTGAAAAATGATGTTAAACTTTCTTCACCCCCAGTCCAAATCATAAAGACATCGTCTATAAAACGCCACCATGTGGTGATGTGTTCTTTAAACGGATTGTTGTTGTGAATGTACTTTTCTTCATAGAGTGACATAAAAAGTACTGCCAACTCCGGCGCAAAGGGACACCCCATAGCCACCCCCTTTGTTTGGAGGTAGAAATCGTTACCAAAGCTGAAATAGTTATTTTTCAAGGCAAAGGATGCCAATTCAACCAGAAATTTTGTGGGTACCTGGACAGGTCTAGGTCGTAGGTCCAGGAAGTATTCCAAAACTGCCACAGCCTCATCCTGAGGTATTTGTGTATAGAGCTGGGTCACGTCCAATGTTACAAGTAGATCCTTTTCTTTCTCGAATTTAATGCCATCCAACTTAGTGATGAAGTCTGTTGTGTCTTTTAAATAAGAGACCACTAAGTCCATAAATTGCTTTAGAAAACAGTCGACATATTTGGCCACCGGTTCTAAAAGGGAATCACATCCCGCCACAATTGGTCTACCTGGTGGCTTTGTTTGGTGTTTATGGACCTTTGGGAGGACATAAAAAAGGGGTACGTTAGGATGTTTGTTTCGCAAATATTCCAGCTCTTTAGGACCTAGGAAGCCTGCCTCAAAGCCTTCTTGTAAAATGGGAAACAGGAGGTTTTGGAAATCTAGCGTGGGGTCTTTACTAAGTCACTGGATTACGTAAAAAATCCACATTCTGTCCTCCGGGTCACAAAGTACCAAAAGAAGTAGTCACCTTCGAAAAAACGGTTCTCTCTGCCATTGCGGACATGGAGAAACAGAAAAAGTTCGTGAAATTTAACATCTCAAAGGATGAAACAAATGCACTTTCAATGTTAAGAAATGACAACACAATCACCATAAAACAAGCCGATAAGGGCGGATCGATTGTCATTTGGGACACCAATGATTACACTACTGAAGTACTGAGGCAGCTAAATGACCAAATTTGCTACCGGAAGATTAGTAAAGACCCCACGCTAGATTTCCAAAACCTCCTGTTTCCCATTTTACAAGAAGGCTTTGAGGCAGGCTTCCTAGGTCCTAAAGAGCTGGAATATTTGCGAAACAAACATCCCAAAGTACCCCTTTTTTATGTCCTCCCAAAGGTCCATAAACACCAAACAAAGCCACCAGGTAGACCAATTGTGGCGGGATGTGATTCCCTTTTAGAACCGGTGGCCAAATATGTCGACTGTTTTCTAAAGCAATTTATGGACTTAGTGGTCTCTTATTTAAAAGACACAACAGACTTCATCACTAAGTTGGATGGCATTAAATTCGAGAAAGAAAAGGATCTACTTGTAACATTGGACGTGACCCAGCTCTATACACAAATACCTCAGGATGAGGCTGTGGCAGTTTTGGAATACTTCCTGGACCTACGACCTAGACCTGTCCAGGTACCCACAAAATTTCTGGTTGAATTGGCATCCTTTGCCTTGAAAAAGAACTATTTCAGCTTTGGTAACGATTTCTACCTCCAAACAAAGGGGGTGGCTATGGGGTGTCCCTTTGCGCCGGAGTTGGCAGTACTTTTTATGTCACTCTATGAAGAAAAGTACATTCACAACAACAATCCGTTTAAAGAACACATCACCACATGGTGGCGTTTTATAGACGATGTCTTTATGATTTGGACTGGGGGTGAAGAAAGTTTAACATCATTTTTCAACTGGCTTAACAATAGAACATCAGACATACAGTTCAGTATATCATACTCAGCTAAAAAAATTGCTTTTCTGGATGTCGAAGTGTTCCCGTTAGGAGGTACGTTAGCAACATCTCTTTTCACTAAACCTACCGACAGGAATAAAGCATTACTTTTTTCAAGTAATCACCCGCGAAGCCTAAAGGAAAATCTGCCCTATGGGCAATTTCTGCGAATTCGTAGAAACTGCTCATCACAGGAGGACTATAAATACCATGCTGAAAACCTTGTATCCAAATTGTGTGACAGGGGATACCCTAAAAAACTTGTCCGAAATTCCATGAAGAGGGCCAGATGGACCCCGAGGGAAAGTCTCCTCGAAAGGAAAAACAAATCTGCTTCCAACAGGCAAGTCTGTGTAACCACCTACTGTCCAAATGCCAATAACCTTAAAAAAATCATCCTACAAAATTGGCACCTTGTAAAAAACTTGGACACTAGCCTGCAAGCTCCACCGTTATTCGCATTCAAAAAGGAGAGCAGCGTGGCCAACCATGTGATTAGAGCAGGAACCAAAAAAGACAAACAACCATCGCTAACACAGATGATGGGACTACCGCCCATCACAGGCCATCACAAATGTGGCACTTGCCTCTGCTGCGAATTGACCATCGAGGGATCCCTCTTCCAACATCGTGGGATATCATGGAAACACGACAGTTTCAGCAACTGTAGAACCAAATATGTCATATATGGCATCACCTGTCCATGCGGGCTACTTTACATCGGAAAAACTAATCAGGAAATTCGGACACGAATCACCCAACATAAATCCAGAATAAAAAATGGGATCGACACTGCCCCATTGGTTAACCACTGGAAACGTTGCAAACATTCGCTTAGCGATCTCAAATGGACTGTGATCTCACGTGTCGAAAAAGATGCACGAGGAGGAGACATGGAGCTTAAATTATCCAAAAGGGAAGCCTATTTAATTGTAAAATTTGACACAGCAGTCAAAGGGTTAAATGAGCTCTCAGAGATATATAAACTTTAATCCAGGAATTACACCATGCTATAAGGTTACACAGTCAATCCATAGGACGCTACACATGCGCAATTTACACCACATTAGGAGAAGCCTTCCCGGCTTGTCTTGGTTTCACGCATGCGCATTAGCGTGACATATAGTGAGCAGCCCTGCAAGTTACCACACACTCCACGCATGCGCGGGAGAACAGTGCCACAGGGGACGCCGATCAATTGAGACCAACGGAGCACCATACCGGTAAGCTTGACCACATTAGGAGAAGCCTTCCCGGCTCGCCTCGGTTTCATGCATGCGCATTAGCGTGACATATAGTGAGCAGCCCTGCAAGTTACCACACACTCCACGCATGCGCGGGAGAACAGTGCCACAGGGGACGCCGATCATTCGAGACCAACGGAGCTTCATACCGGTAAGCTTGAGCAGGACCGGGGTGTTTGATAACTATGCCAACATTAGACCGGCGCATGGAATAAACGAGCCCTTTGTTTTTTCCTTTCTAACAGAGGCCGTTTTTCGGAAGAACTCTATTGAATTCGTTACACGTATTATCCTTGTTCAAGGACGCATTCTGCCACAAGCAGCCGGTAAGCATTCCACAACCTCATTTTATTTATGAGCAACGCACCCGGCCCCGCCATACTAAAATAAACGCTGCTCTGTTACAGGCCCCCTTCTTACTTGAACTTGCAACACTACAAGATACCGTCAAGGTAAACTTTTCTCCAGATTATGGCAAACCTCATTTCGTTGTGTGCTTTTCAACTTACCCATATAGCCCATTGTATGTTGTTCTTTTCACCACACAGGTTTTACTCCTTCCCTGGATACTTTCCATAGTGGTAAGCAGAATGCTCCGTGGGTGCTAATGCTGTAGAGTGTCTTGATATTTTATTTTTGTAGATCCACACGATAGAATTCTTTTTCTCTCTTTTTCCTTAGAATGACCTGGCCCTGACGAGAATCCCTGCCAAAAATTCGGGGATTTGAAACGCGTAGGCCGTTCCATGCTTAGTGTCTGCTTCCCTTTCATAGGTTTTGTCCATTAGTGTGAATACAGTCACACATTACTGGCTTACAAAAAATTGTTGTATATATTTCAATTTGATATTTGATTTCTCTGATTAATTTGGATTTACACTTGTATATATTATTGTGTACATAATTGTATAGACTGTAGCAGACCTAATACATTACATGATTATTTATTATTTATTTAATTGTGTATGTATTTGCTTTTGTATGTTTTCTATGTATGAATGGTAAGGTATGATTGTGATATGACTGACTTTTGGCATGTTTGGTGAATTTTAAAAAAAAATTTACTCTCCCCCCTTTTTTGTCCGTATTGTACTTAGTGTATGTAAAAGTGTTGCTCTTGTTCTAAATGTATATGACTAATACAAATATACCCCTGTGTTTTTTGGACTAATATAATCTAATAAAAAGCTACTTATAAGCATATCCCAGCTTGGATAAACGTTCTTTGCTCTGGTGGCAAATTCTTTGTCAAACAGTATCAGTATAGGCAATTGTTTTTTGTTGATTTTGAAACAACCATAAGACAGAAAAAGATGTAAATGATTATAAGTACCAACAGAGTACAAGGATGGTAGATTTCTACCATAGTACTAAAACAATGAATAGAGGCAAGTATAAAAATACATGACATTAATAATGCCTACTCCTACGATGCAACCCTAACTAAATATACCTAAGTGTACCTAGCATGTATGTAGGTGTGGAGCCAAGAATCCCTCTAGGATAAAGTCAACCCCATTACCTGAAGTAAGAGACTGTGGGATCCAGTCTTGGTCTCGGGATGGACACCCCGTGAGGGATGTCAGACCCCTGCGAGCTGAAGTGTCTGCATGCAGGAACCTCAGCGTCTTCTGTCAGTGTGTCAGCATGGAAGTCCTTTTTCTCCTCTCTCTGCCTCAGCAAAAATATGGTGTTTATATACCCAAAGTGGTACCCTCGGGGGATCTACCTTGCTATGTCATGTCTGACTTAGGATGATGGAAGGAATGGCCCTTATACATAGTTATTAAGCAAGAGATGGTAGTCCTGCTGAGTTTCCAAGAAACCTCATGCATAATGAATGAGGCTAGTTTTCAGGGAAAACCCCACGTCCTGTAAGCAGTACAGTAACTACGTAAGAAGTCAGTCCCAAGAACCGTTATGTAGTGTAATGGCAGGGGAAATATAGGTGAAAGGTTAGGTTGCTACCTGAGCCAATATTGCTGTCCAAGCCTTTCCTGACAGCCCATTTGGAGTCTAACGTACTAAAATGCTTGGGCTTTTTGGACTGAAGGAAAACAAGGCAAATGACACACAGATGTCCTTGAGGCTGTTAGCTGAACGCCCAAAGTCTTATTGCTAGCTGCCACAGACTGTGTGAAGCATTGGCATATAGCCGTCGGCACTGCCCAAGATGTTGTGCTGTGGACCTAGGGCCAGATGTACGATGTGACTCATTTGCGACTCACAATTTGCGAGGCACTATTTGGCATCTACAAAATTGTGTTTAACACTGTTTGCGATTCCCAATGGAGTCGCCAATCACGAGGCTCATGAATATTAATGAGCCTCTTGCAATTTGCGAGCCCATTGAGAAAGACAGGCCCTTCCAGGGATGGTGGCCTGCTGGGCTCAGCAGACCACCATGTCTGGGACTGCTTTTAAATAAAGCGTTTTTTTAAAATGCAGCCCGTTTTCCTGTAAGGAAAACAGCCTGCATTTAAAAAAAACATTTTTGTTTCATTTTTTAAGGGCAGGTAGTAGGCCCTGGGAACACTGCCCGCCCATAAAAAAATATTGTTAGGAGGACCCGGCCACTAAAAAGGAGATACTCCGGGCTTCGGAACATTATTTCCATGAGAATGTGGGCATTGTTGACTCGGCGCAGTCACTGTGGGAGGCATATGAAGTGGTGCTGAGGGGGGAAGTCCTCTCCTTGGTTGCAGGCAGGAAGAAGAAACATCAGGTGGAGGTGACTAGGGTGGAGGTGGAAGTGATAAGGTTAGAGGAACGGGTTGCTGAGTCTGCTGTTTAGGGAGACCTTCACCTACTGAAGTTAAAACAAGAGGAATATAAGGGCCTCACCAGGGAAAGAGCAATTTCTCATAACCACGCCATACAAAGTCGAATTTATGAACATGGGGACAAGGAGGGTAAGCTGATCGCTTGGTTGGAGCGTGGGGAGTGGTCCTCTAGTTTGGTGCCAGAGCTAGAGGGGTCGGGATCTGACAGAATCACAGATCCGCAGGCAGTGGCAGATGTATTTTCTGAGTATTTCAAAGAAGTATATGCCTCGGTTGGCGGTTTTATAGAGGCCGAAAATGGCGAAATGATCAAAGATATCTGCATGCCCAGTCTATCTGAAGACAATAGGAAATATCTAGACTCCTCTTTCATGGATGATGAAGTCGTGCAGGCAATTAGAGGCATAAAATCTGGGAAGGGAACAGGTCCAAATGGGATACCAATAGAATTATATAAATTGAATGCCCATAAAATCGCTCCGCATATTCGGGCCATGTTTCTAGAAAGTAAGGAGTTGGGTCAGCTTCCATACAATCAGCGGGTGGCAAATATCGTGGTCATTCACAAGACAGGCAAGACTAAGACATCTCCTTCCTCGTATAGGCCCATCTCGCTTCTCAATGCTGAGCCCAAGATTTTGACGAAATTGCTCGCCACCAGATTGGTCAAGGTCATTACAACCCTCATACACCCCGATCAATCCGGCTTCATGCCGTGTCGGAACACGGCCCTGAACCTGCGAAGGCTGCACGGGATTCTGGGTAGCTCCCAAAAGATACTGGAGCCGGCAGTTTTGGTGTCCTTGGATGCCACTATGGCATTTGATAGGGTCGAATGTGCCTATTTATTTGCTGTTTTGGCCAAGTTGAGCTTCGGCTCGGAGTTTATCGGGTGTGTTCGACTGCTGTATGCCACTCCCTTGGCCAGAGTTATTGTAAATAATTGTAAATCAGTGGCCTTTTCCCTCGAGAGAGGCACGAGACAGGGATGTGCGCTGTCCCCACTTCTCTTCGCACTGGCGTTGGAGCCTCTGGCGGCGTGGGTCAGGTGGGACCGGTCGATACGTGGCTTGCGGTGGACGCCAAAGTGGGAGGATAAAATTTCGCTCTATGCAGATGATATTCTGCTCTACCTCACTAACCCCAGGGCGTCCTTGAGTAATTTTTGGGATGTACAGGCCATATTTGGCAGATACTCCTGGTTTGCTATAAACTGATCAAAGTCGGTATTGTTCGTTTCATCGGGAGCGCCGCCTGTGGTTCCACAGTCATGCCCGATAAAGATTGACCTGGTGGAATTTAAATATCTTGGTATATATATAACCTTGGACCCGAAGACGAGATATGCTAATAATCTAGGGCCCCCCTTGAATCGGTTTAAAAAGGATGTGGAACGCTGGAAAGCTCTCCCCCTGTCATTGTTTGGGAGGGCGGTGTTATTCAAGATGATGGCTTTACCTCTGTTCCTGTACATACTCTAGAACCCAATGGATCCAGTGCCGTTATCCTATTTTAAGGAGATTGAGACACTTCAACGACAGCTCCTCTGGGAAGGTAGACCCTGCAAAGCGTTTGTCAAGTTAACCCTCCCATGGTACGATGGGGGCATTGGTCTCCCGGATTTGAGGAAATATTATTGGGCCTCGCATCTTGCGGCAGTGAATCACATGGTTTATGGCCCCCCCGGGGACCCAGGCTATGCTATGGATCGTGGGCAGGCACCGGGGGGAGATATTATTAAAGCCTTGTATGCCAGACCCGGGAGGTTCACGCTGGCGGGCCCGACAGCGCACTCTGTACAAGTTTGGCACGCTGCTACCAGAAGTTTGGGGTGGGAGGGAAGATTGACGTTGGCTACCCCACTGTTCTGCTCGGAAAAACTTGGGAGCTTGTGGAAGTCTAAAGGGTTTGATAAGAGGGACCTCATTGGAATCAGCCAGATTGAGGATGTGAGGGGGAAGGGCAGTGTGCAGACATTTGAACCTTAAAAACACCAATATAGTTTGAATGATAATGAACACTTTCGGTACCGTCAGATTAGACACGCTCTTCTAGTTCACGTGCCTGGAGATGCAGAGCTTCCAGAGGCTTTTCCTCTCGAGGACCGAGTGCTGGATGGTACATCCCAGAAAAGAATATCTAATATATAGGAAGCTTGTAAATAATATTGATGACCCGTTGGGAAGTATTAGAACAGTGTGGGGAGCAGATGGACTGGAATTAGACGATGAGGACTGGGTAGAGGCAGTCTCCTCCTAAAGTGGTTGCAGTTCAGATGAGACTCAGATTGGTGCAGCTTAAGATCTTACATAGGTCATATATCACAGGGCCTAGGCTATTGCACATGGGGCGTGCGGTGAGCGGAGAATGTAGGAGAGGTTGTGGAGAACTTGGCACTTTCATTCATATCCTATGGCACTTTGAGGAGATACAAACCTTCTGGGTAACGATACACAATGAGATTAAAGAAGTACTGGGGGAGGAGATACGACCGGAAGCCCGGAGATGTATATTGAACATATGGGAAACCACGGATTTGAATGGGTATCTGAAAGAGTGGGTGACGTTGGCGTGTATGGCGGCGAAGCGAAATATTGCTCAGTTGTGGGGAGCCAGCCGGCCGCCCCGGATTACTAAATGGGCCGAGGATCTAGATTGGTGTATGTTCAGGGAAAGGGCAGTGTATGTCGCCAGGGGTTGTCCGGAGAAGTGGGGGAAGATATGGGGAGCTTGGAATAGTTATCGCGGCGAATTATGTACACCCCCGATGCGGCAAAGAGAAGCAGAAACACAGAAATCCCTGTGATTCCAAATTTTATACACACTGTAATTTATGATTCTGTACGAATGACAAATGTAACCTCACAATGATGTCAATTGTTGTTCACCTGATGCTAATGTTTCTTTTGTTTCTTTTCAATAAAAAGAATTAAAAATATATATATATATATATATATATTTTTAGAGACAGTCACAAAGTGGAAGGGGTCCCTGGGCACCCCTTCCAAATTGCGACTGCATTACCACCCTCTTGAAGAGGGTGGTAATTTGCGAATGTTTTGCGATCGCAA
Organism: Lissotriton helveticus; assembly: GCF_964261635.1. Classification (NCBI taxonomy): domain Eukaryota; kingdom Metazoa; phylum Chordata; class Amphibia; order Caudata; family Salamandridae; genus Lissotriton; species Lissotriton helveticus. Next base: position 1,111,782,552 of record NC_136071.1, read on the forward strand.
TTGCGATTGCAAAACATTCATACATGGGGTTGCGGTCACTATTAGGAAGGTAACGCCCCTTCCTAATAGCAACTCGCAATTCCTAAATAGCGAGTCGCAAATAAATTGCGACTTGCTTTTTAGGAATTGTACATAGCCCTTTCACATTTTGCACGCGCAAACACGCCGCAAAACATTTGCGCAGGCAAAATATGGTCTTACATCTGGCCCTTAGTCACAAGGTAATCAGTTGGACAATGAAACCTGATCATGTGACGCTCTACACTTAGGTACCAGAATTGCAGGATCACAAACTGTAAAAAAGAGAGAAGGTTTTCAGCTCTCCTTGAATTGAATGGACACACCAAAGCCAATCTGATTGAACCATGGCCATAGTTATCCTTTAAGCCTGAATAGCGGGCCTTTCTCTACTGAAAAAATCCAAAAGGATCAAACAAGGGAAGCCACATTGCACCAGCCAAGTGTAGCAGCTGTTACTTTCGGTGCCTCCTAACTGATGTCTATAAACCTAACCCTAATAGTAAATCTTGATCTCAACTCATTTAACTAAGTTCCCAATATGAGTGACCTTTGAACCCTGATTTGGGTGGTAAAATATGGTTTCATCCAAAATGGTATCAGAATGCATGCTGTAAACGACATGTGGTAATACCGCATTGATTACCAGGGACAATTCCACTTAGATGAACCTGGATGAATTTCTCCCAAGAAAAAGGCACCAGACTTTGGAAAGCTATGCAGAAATTGGTGCAGTAAGATCTATTTCTAAATGCAATTCCCCAAGGGACTTATAGGTTGATAACTTGTGAATCTGGTTTTATCATAGCTGGGAATTACCAGTACTATCAGTATGTGTGATCCCAGGTGTTGTTACCACACCACAATTCCTCCATCAGTCTTAATGGATGCTCAGTCGTGAGAAGGATTGTCTTTTGCCTGTGGGGACACTTTCCTGTAAGGGAGGTATAAGAACTGAGCAAAGCATCACACAAAAGCATTTAACCACTCACCTGACCCTGTAAGGAGGATTTTTCAGAAGGATTTTGCACTGACAATTATATTGAGCTGTATTCACATATGTAAATCAGGTCATAAATGTATGTTTACGACCAAATTTCCCTTGAACTTTTTTAAGCCTGGCTGCCAAGAATTCACATTGGGGAGGAGGCAGTGGGTCTATAATCAAGGTGTAGCTTGCCTCGAATATGTGAGGTCACCCACAAACATGGAAGCTTGTCAACATTCCCAAACATCTTCCTGCCCTGGCAATGGTTGAAGATTTACACCAGCACAGGGCTGGCATACCTCCCCTGCAAGGGTGGGAAGAAGCGCGGATTAGGCCCAAAAGCTGGCTCGGAGAGTAAGAGAAGGGGGTTCCTCGACCATAAATAAAAATATGCCTTTGCAAAGGGGATTCCATTCCCCCATGTGGGGTTCTGTTCCACGTAGAGCTATATACAGTAAAGGAACCCAAATTAGAAAGCACATTATTTTCCAAGTAATTTGCATGGAAACCTGTACCAGATGCACATTCAATGTAGAGTCCTTGAGAAGTTTGTGAATTGTTAAAAGTGAGAAATCTGCACCGGTTGTGTTATATAATGCAGATTTTTAGTGTGCACTATTTCCCAGGAAGGTATCTTGGTGCTCAGCAGGTGTGAGTCTAGCCAAACCTAGGGATTAGTGACACTACTCAAAAAGTCAGGTCAGAGGCGGAGGCTCTTAGGTGTAGTGGCACGTCGTTTCATGCTTTAGGAGTGATGTAGGAGGGGGGTCGACTGCCAGATCTAGTTTTCTGTATGCATGCGATTTTAACTGGCAAGTTCTGAATGGTGTGCAACCTTCTGGTGACTTTTGTATTAATTTCGGCATATAGGGTGTTCCCGTAGTCCAGCTTGCATGATGGTTTTCCGGGTACTTATTGGGAGCCATTTAAAAATACTCCTTAAGGCATGGAAGCATGAGGCGGTCACAGAGTTAACATGGGCTGTCATGTCAACTTTACTGTTGATAATCCTGAGGTTCTTGGTGTGTGATGGGTGTGGGTGTTTGTCCTAACTCTTATGGTCAGTCAGTCAGTCAAAAACTTTTATTCGATTAACATTCAGTTGAATCATAAAAAGTACATCATAAAAATCGAATGAATAATTAAAAACACAGAATTATAATACAGGTAAAAACATGGTACTGTTTAAAACACGATTAAAAACCAGTGTTTATAAGTTGATCAGTAAGACAGCGATTTACAACAAATCAAGGAGAAGGGAGCCTATGCTACAACGTATTCTCAAACAATATTTTAAAAAAAGAGCAACACATTTGGCTACATATGGTGAGTCTAACATCTGGAGTGCCAGAAAAGCTGGCCGACATGTTCTCAACCCCATTGTTCGAAGAAGTGGGATGATCCAGCGCTTGCGAGATTGTTCATAGTAGCGACAGAACAAAGTGAGGTGGATGGTCGATTGTGGTGATACACCATCACACGGACATTTTGCCAGGTCATGTGACCAGTTTAGCTCATTTGGGAAAGTAACAAGGCGAAAGAAAGAATTAAAACGAAACCTAGTTAGAACAAATTTTTCGTGGTTAGATAGAAAGAATGTTAAGTAAGGCTGAATACCAGGGGAGGTTTGAACCATAAGAATATGCGCGTTTGTTGGCTTTGTTACTTCAATTAGAAGGCGGAGATCTCTCAGATGATTTAGACAAAGAGCTTTCAATGCCTTTCTACTGATGTCTAATAATGAAGATGGTTCAGTGAAATAAGATGCGCAATTCAATTCCGTTAGGAAGTTGGAAACATATAAAAGCCATGGTATTTTTTTCCAATTCTCCAAGGATAGACAGTCTTGTAAAAGTGACCGGTTTAAATGGCATTGGGGTTTAGTCCATATACGGTGCCATAGAAGAATCGGCTGGCATCTGATGTTATCAGTTATATAATCGATACCCAGCTCGATATGGGAACCGTATATTGGAGCACTTTGAGGAAGTGCCAGAATATATTTTAGAAACCGATTTTGAACCAGTTGTAAACCGTCTACGGGAGCATAGCCCCAGACACCAGCACCGTAGATTGCTATGCTGTGGCATTTTGCATGGTAAATTTTAAGCAACTCTTTTGGGGCCGGTTTACCCAGTTTTCTTGAAAAGAAAACAAGAGCTGAGGTTGCTCTCTGAAAGAGCATTTTTTTACTTGCCACTGCTTGTTTCCAAGCTAACTGGTCGTCTATTAAAATGCCTAAATAGGGATATTCCCTAGCACGCTCCAATCTAACCTGTTCTATAAAGATGGGTTTAGGGTTCTTTGCCTTAGGACCAAAGTGCATGACATAGGTCTTACTTTTGTTAACTTTTAGGCCCAAGGAGAGCATGAACTGGCAATACTTGTCTAATTGTTTTTGCAACTGAATTAATGTCCTTGCTAAAATGACGGAATCATCCGCGTATAATAAAGCGGGAATTGGGCGGTGATTGACAGATGGTAGGTCCTGGCTTCCTTCCAGCATGGCCGTCTCAACCCCATTAGTGTAGAGGTTGAACAGGAAAGGGGCCAGGACGCACCCTTGCCTTACTCCTCTATTTATTGTAAATAAGGGTGTTAATTCTCCGCATATCCCGTATCTCAAGCACGCTGTGGCGTCAGAATAGAGCTCACGAAGGAATTTAATGAGGGGAGGGTCAACCCCAAGTTCAGTAAGAATGGACCACAACTTAGAATGTATCACACAGTCGAAAGCGGAGCTACGGTCGACATACACTATATATAGGTTTCCGCAATTAGCCCCAGCATATTTACCTATTAAAAGGGTTAAATGTAATGCCTGTTCGACTGTGCCAAGTCCCTCCTGGAATCCGTACTGTAGGTCGGTCAGGATGTTATTCCCCGACGCCCAGTCCTGCAGACGTTCCAGGATCAGACGCCCGGCAACTTTCCCCAGGGAGTCCAGGAGAGAAATGGGCCTATAGCAGGCGGGATTGTTACGGTCCCCCTTTTTAAAGATGGGAAGTAAAATAGAGGAGGACCAAGAATCTATTAAGCCAGTTTTGGAGACTGCCGCCATCACCTGGGTGACTACAGGAGACCACAATTCGATATTATTTACAAAAATATCTAGTGGGACACCATCGGGGCCAGGCGCCTTGCCAGTTTTGAAAGATGTTAGTGCATAAATGATCTCGCTAAGGCTAAAATAAAGTTCGATGGGATAAACTTGTGCCTTAGCAGGGTCATCAGCTGGCTTGACCGTTTTTGAGATATCAACTGGGGAACCCCCAAATATTTTTGAGAAGTGGGTCACCCACACGTCAGCGGGCACAGCCACTTCGAGGTGCTGAGGGGTTTTAGCGTCAATTAGAAAGGGTGATTTAACGACGCGCCAGAACTGGGAGCTGTCTTTACTTAGGCAGCTCTCATGCAGTTGAGCCCATAAGTTTTTCTTTAGTTCCTTTTTACAGTTTTGTTGAGCCATTTTGTAGTCCTTTCTTAATTTAGCTATCTCAATCGTATTTCTGATTGGATTGTGTAGAGCCTTTTTTAGGGCAGAAAGAGCTTTTCGACAAGCTGTATCAAACCATCTTAAGGATTCTTGAATACCAGGTTTGTGGTTGCAGAATAGCTCAGACCGCATTACTGATAAAATCACCGAGAAACTAGTTAAGATCAACTGAGGTGGGGAATCCTCTGCCAGGCAAATGTTTATCCAAGGGAGGGTTTTGGATATAACATTGCCAATGATAACTACGGAGTCGATTTTGGACCATTTCACCGAAAATCCATTAACTTTGTCCATGGCCAACGATTGATGGGTTAATTGGCTGGTCCTAGTGGGATGAGAAACACCGGTATCTATGGACAAAGTGAAGCTATTGGGATAATGGTCGCTTGAGATATCAGTACCAGTGATAAACCGTAAGAGTTTGCCTTTCAGCGCTAGCGAACATAAAATAAAATCAATAGTACTAGACAAGCCCCTGCCATGAAAAGTGGGGCTGAATTCGACCGGAGGGTCCACTAAGTCATTGGCATAATCTAGTTCCAGTGTAAAAAGACTATCATTCAAAGCATTGCCTATGGGCGTGTGTGTGAAATGAGTTAGTGGACAGTCGTGTTCATCTAACAGACCACAGATACCTTTCTTGTGGTTGGCACACAGCAAAACATTGAAATCCCCCCCCAAATCACATAGCATACGTATGTTGGGTGCTTGTTACATTGTTTGTTTATGATAAAGGAGATTTCATTTACAGACTTAACACACTCAGCGGGACAAAGGTTGTTGTAGAAATTAATAAAAAGATGTAACATACAATTACTAAATACAACCATGATAATTTGAAAGTTCGGGGTGGTATATAAAACAGATGATCTCTTTGAGGGTAAATTGTTTGAGATATACACCACTAAACCTCCCTTAGATCTGCCATGAGTGGTAATGCCAGCTGGGGAGTGGAACGTTTTATATCCCTGAATGTGTATGGGGTCTATAGCCCAAGTTTCCTGTAGGCAAACTATTTGATGGGCGTTTACTGTGTCCAACCATGGTTTAAGGTTTAATTTTGAACGATGACCTGCTACATTCCAAAATAGAACAGAGAGCTGATGGATAGAGGGAGTTGGCTTTCTGCTGGTCGACATGGGGTCGGAGGACAAAATTCCTAGGCTGGGAGAAGTATGTATTAGTGGAGCAACAGAATGTGTAGCGATGTGAACATCTTTCTTAGGAGGAGAGAGTTGGATTGATAAGGGTAATAAAATTGGTGCTTCTGGAATTGGTGCTTCTGGAATAAATGGAGTACTAGCTGTGGGAAGAGAGGTCAAAGAGTGATACGATTGTTCTAGCGAATTAAAGCTAGGGGAGGGTGGATCAGTTCTTTCCTGATGACTGTCGGATAATGGTCAGTCCACCATTTCCAGGCAGTCATATCTGTTGGTCAGTGGCACACCTCTCCATCCGCAGGTTGGAGCTACATCTCTACCCCCAGTACTCGACCAATCAGCCCAGTCACGTCTTCTGTTCCAGTTTCCAACTTGAGTCCAGTTCCATTCTGGGCCGGAGTTATAATGTTGGACTGGAGGATAGAAGAAGGAGAGTCTTTTAGTACCAATCCCATCGGAAGTGAATTGTGAACCCCAGGAGCAGATATGCTCTACAGTATGGGGGTCCTTGAAGTTGACAATAACGCAGTCACCCTGGATAGATTTTAGCTCTTTTCCTATCCAGGGGACTCTGCAAACTGTAGTAACTCTGTAGTCAGAATAGGGGGGGAAGGGGCCTATTGGAAGATAGCCAATGAAGTACCTTGTTTCTAAGGGACCAGCCCGGTCCCTCCGAGTTAGGATTCAGCTCGGGGACACCAGTCATAATGACAACGTAGGGGGCGGCTTCTGGGGGAAGGTGAATAGAGTGACCGCCCTTCCTCCTGTTCTTGTAGATGGAATTTTGAATCCCTGGTATCTTAGTTTGCATAAGCGGCAAAATAGTGGGCTGAGTAGGTGGAGGGGAAGGGACTTTGGGTAAGATAGGGGTGTTAGTCGCCCGTGGAAGTGAGGATTTATGGTGTGCGGCCGTTACAGTGGTAGATGATTTAGTTACTATCACCCCATCGGTAGAATTTTTTGTTTTTGGTTTTTGAGCCGTTGTATGGGCCGTTATGTGGCCGGGGCAGACCCTTTGTTAGTTTTCACGGTTGACGTTAACTCTTCTAACTGCTTTTCTATTTTTATAAGGGTAAGTTCGATTGGTTGGATGTAAGATTTAATTAATGCCCCTAACCTATCTAATAGTTGGTTATTTAAACCGCAAAGTTCACTATTGCTACCCACATTGCTGTTATCGCTGAAATTAGCTGATGTAGTGGAGAGATTTATTGTGTCAGAGGCAATAGGGTTCTCCTCATACAAAGGAGGAGCAACTTGATTGGGGGATTGGTTGATAGGAAGGGATTGGGGGTTAGGGTGCGTCGTTTTTTGGATCTGTTTGTGAGAATTATTGTTTTGCTGAGGATTCCTATTATGCGGAGGGTTCTTTTTATTCTTTTTATTCTTGGGTATTGCTCCCTCCCTTATACCCCGAATTGTAGTTAAAGTGGAGTCGTCCCTACTCGGGCTAATGAAGAGAGCCGGAGTCTTCTCCAAAGACAAAGATAGCTGTGACGTCTGGAGGGCTGATGGCTCTAATGAGACTGACAGATCCACAGTACCTGGGACTGTATGAGGGTCGACATGATCTTCCAGTAAAGTACCAGGTTCTGGAGGGCGCTGGGGGGTTTTGGCTGCCGCCAGTAAGCCCAGCAAAGAGCGTTTAGCGGCAGTCAGATCCTGTGAGACCCTCCGTTCTAGTAAAAGTACGCCTTGATTAATGGCGTTGTTTGCTCTGGCAATAAACTGGTTGATTGGGCCAGTAGTTTGGGCAGCACGGAGCGCCTTATTACTCTTGGTCCCTCTAGGTGACATAGTTCAAGGTAGTGGAACCAAAGTAAGGGGTTATGCACAATGATGTAAGCTAAAGCAATGAAAATATGGCAAATTATTAAAAACGGTTTTACAAATGTCAATGGGGTGGCCCAGTCCAGTCTTACCTGGTCTTGAACGGGCTTAAACGGGCCCGCCCTTGGCCCGCGAGGCGGGTGGCGCGTGCTTTAGTAGCGCGTCCGGGGGCGGGGGCGGGCGGTGGCGGCTCCTGCCGCGATGTCAGTAGGGAAACGTAGTCCTCCGCTCGGCGGCCGCAGATTGCAGGTGCGGCGGCGGGAGGACTACGGAGCAGCTCGGTGTTCTGTGCCCTCGCTGGTGACAGCCCGATGTGCTTGCAAGATTGTACTTTCGCCCAGAGCAGTTTGCAGGAAGAGCAGGAAAAAGACAGACACCCGCTCGACCGCTGGCACGTGCTTTAGGAGCGCTTCCGGGGGCGGGGTCGGGCGGTGGCGGCTCCTGCCGCGATGTCAGTAGGGAAACGTAGTCCTCCGCTCGGCGGCCGCAGATTGCAGGTGTGGCGGCGGGAGGACTACGGAGCAGCTCGGTGTTCTGTGCCCTCGCTGGTGACAGCCCGATGTGCTTGCAAGATTGTACTTTCGCCCAGAGCAGTTTGCAGGAAGAGCAGGAAAAAGACAGACTCTTATGGTCACATGGTGAGGTCCCACAGTGATGTGCTGTTCTTCAAGATTATGATTTCAGTTTTGTAGGTGTTCAGCTTCAGGCAGTTTGTCTTCATCCAGTTGGCGAGCTCAGTCATACAGACATCAAGCTTGATCTGGATACTAGATTTCTTGTCTACAAGGAAAAGAAGTTGAGTGGAAGAGAGTTGCATGTTATCGGCGTAGGGAAGGACATTAATGTGGGATAGCAGATGATGCTGGCAAGAGGGATCATGTAAGTGTTAAAGAGGGTCAAGCTCAGGGAGAATCCATGAGGCTCTCCTCTGATAAGGTCATGGGCATCTGAGGTGTACGGTGTCAGGTGACTGACTGGGTCCTTCCAGTCAGGTAGGAGCAGATCATCAGAGCGCATCCTTGGATTCCGATGTTATGTAGGCAGTGGATGAGGGTGTGGTGTGTGACCATGTCAAATGTTGTGGAGAGGCCTGGAATGATGAGGGGCACCTTGTCTTCTCTGCCAGGGGTCATGTGGACGTCGTTCATGGTGGTGATGAAGGCAGTTTCCTTGCCATGGCTGTGTCTGAAACCAGACTGAGTGGTAATAACGAACTGGTGGCCGCTGAGGTGTTCGGTGAGGTGTCTGTTGATGATTTTCTCTAAGACCTTGGCCGGGAAAAGTGGCAAGGAGATGGGTCTGTAGTTGGCATGCATTAAAGGGCCCAGGGAGAGCTTTTTCAGAAATGGGGGGACAGTTGCTTGTTTCCAAGCATCTGGAAAGGTCACAAAAACATTGAGGCATTAAAGAATGGGTGTGAGAATGGTGCTGAAGTAGGAGTGGTGGGGACAGAGAATGAGAATGGTGCTGAAGTAGGAGTGGTGGGGACAGAGACTGATGGGGACCCTGAGATGATGGTTATCATTGCAACTGTGGTTTCTTCAGGGGTGATAATGGGCCATGTGGTTAGCATTGCTTACTTAGCTAAGACGCAGAGGCATGTTTGATGTTCTGTATCATTTGGTGGTTGTTCTCAGGGCGGATTTGATACTTGTATCTGCAGTGTCCTTTCTCATTCTCCATTTGCACTCCAGTTGTTTGCAGTCTGAGTTCATCCAGTACTAACTGGCCTAGAGTCTAGATCTTATTGTATTGCTGTGTTTGCGGGGAAACAAGAGAGTTGGCACAGGAGATGTTCAGATTGTTGAAATTCTTGATGGGTCTAGGGAGGCTGTTGCTGTGCTCGAGTCAATAGGTGTTGAGAGCATGTTCCAGTCCCAGTCAATGATGCTGTTCCAGATTTGGCGGGCTGGTCTGAAGTTGTTGCGTGTCCGTTGGACCAGAACGGGGATTCTGAACCTGACGAGGACGTGATCTGTCCAGGAGAGTAGTATGTTCTTGTTTACTCCAATGTTGTTAAAGGTGGTGAAAATAGGGTACAGGAGGTGTCTGGTAATGTGAGTAGGTCCCTTTACTCATTGGTTGAGGCCCAGGCTACCAAGGTGGTTTGATGGGGCTTTTGAGTTGGTGTCTACCAGGTCTTTTCCGTTCGGAAATTCAGGTCTGCGAGTAGGATGTGATTGCTAGTATCAAGGGCAAGTGGTAAGACGAAGTCTGTAAGGGTGTTCGTGAACTTGGTGCATGGACTCGATGGTCTGTAGGTGAGAGTGCTGTTTAGGGTGAAGCTGGCTGCGATTTTGTGCTTGAACAACAGGCGTAAATAACCAGGTGAACTCAGTGGTAAACATATGTTATGACCGACTTGTCCTTTGGGAGACGGACCCACTGAGGTTGACATATGCATATGTATATATGTCTATACCTATGTATATATTTACACACATATACATATATATAAAACACGTATGCCTACATGTTACTCCGAGTTTACCCAATATGAGTTGCAGATCATCTACCTTTTAAATGTATAACCGTGCCAAAATAGTGGCCACTATTTTTAAGGTCTCAGCAATTTTGACTTGGAAATCAGGAACAAAATTACAATCAGAGAAAATGCTGCTAGCATTCTTTTGAAAGCACCAGATTACCTTTTCACCTTCAGCGCAGCAACACTTTTTCTGTTGAAATTGCTGTCGGATTACTGAGAAATGCTGCGAGATGGCTTCAGGTCTTCATGCATATTTTAAACACCTTGGATTTCAAATCGTGCATTTTTTTTGCCGCACAGCACAGTGCTGGTAACACAACAAAAGGCATCTGTAATCCTTTGTGACGAGTTCACCGGGCGGATGGGGTGACTGCACCGCAGATTTAGGAAACAAGTTTGACTTTCAGAAGCATTTTATTTCTCCCACTACCAGGAAATAAAGAACAAAAACACACTGCACCGAATACATTTGTACAACTTTCCAGACTCAAAAAAGAAATCACAAGTTTGTAAAATTAAACAAATAATAGCTAACCGCCTTTTTCCTCCAGACACAATTCACAAGAGATGAGTAGCTGGATTTCAGTTTAAAATAATTATATTGAAAGTTACATCCATATCGTTCAGTTCTCTACTCCTAAGTAACAAAATCAGGTTAACCCTGCCAGGTTAGCTACCCCATTATTGAGATGCCTTCCGCAAGAGATCAGGAGGAACGCTTTGAGGAGGCTGAAGTTTCATTCTTCAGTTCACCTGCTGGTTGGCAATCTCAAATGTTGCTAAACTTTATGTTACATTTATATTTTGGTGGGCTGTCCTGACCTCTGCTCTCCTTGACGGGGGAGTGTCACCTTAATTAGAGATCACTGCTTGGGGGGGTTCTCTGTAATGAAATTGCATGCACTGGTGCGGCACATACACATTTTTTATTGCTGTTGTATGGAGTGGGTGGAACTCATGGAGCTCCAGAAAAACTCTACAAGATTCTGTGGCATTCTGCCAACAGGCAGAACATATGCAGCGCGCACAACAATTTAGCACCAGTAGTGCGAGCACCACTGAAAATCAGCTCGAACGGCACCATGTGTTGCGCAAGAGTGCAATGCCATTCGAGTTGATGTGACTCGAGTAGGATATCTACTCGAGCGGCAGACAAACCTACTCGAATGGTGGCCCTCTGACTGTGACCATTTGGGAACTCCAGCGACTGCCAGCATTAGAAAGTCATGCTAGGGGAAGCCAAATCTCACTCGTGTTTGTCAGCTAGCATATATGGAGGCTCACAGGAGAGAAAACCTACCAAGTGGCGATTGGTGGAAGTTAGTCGGAACGCCATGTTAAAGAGTAACCCGGAGGGGTCAAAATTCTGCCAATTCAGCAGGTGGAACAGAACATTCCGCTCACCCCTAATGACCAATTAAATTGGCCCATGCGGCATTCTCTTTTGCCTTGCAGCAACATATCTCCATCTGGGAATTATTACTGCAAAGCAAAAGACAGTGAGGCATATTATCAAGCACGGCGTTAACATTATCGCCGCTTTAGTGGCAGAAAACTACAGCTAGAACGGCAATAATGGGTTTGATAATACGCCGTAGAGAATTCCCATCGAAACCCATGTTCACACCAGAACAAGGGCTTCTACGAGAATTCAAAAGGGCCAGGGTGAAACACAAGCAGACCCCAAATCATCCTCTGCTCAACCGTCTGTTAGTTTGGCACAAAAACAGTCAGGCCTAACATAGAGGCAAGGTGTAAAGTATTTATGTAGCACTTAAAATAGTAACAAAGTGAAAACGCAACACAAGAAAAATCCCACACCAATTTAGGACAATAGAATAAGATGTAATCAATTATTTTGTACACAAAAAAATCCAGTTAGTAGAACCGGAGATATGCAATTTGAAAGGTTTCGGTAAAAATAATGCTGAAAAGCACAAAGCACTAACTGTGTTTATCTAGTCGCACAAGACCGAGAACAAGTCACAAGTTCAGGCTGACCGCAAAGGAGCGCAGGCTGGATACAAAAAACAGGTTAGGCCCGCCGAACAAACCTGAAATCCTGATTGCAGAGCATTGCAGGGTCCCACATCAAGGATGCATTGTGCAGCATCAGTTCTGGGGGCTCAAGGGCTGCGTTGCGCACTCTTGCGTCGAGGATGTGTTGCGCAGCGGCGGTTCTGAGGAGAGGCAGGGCTGCAATGTAAGGTCATGAGTAGAGCTTGCGTCATGCACAGGTGGTTCCGAGGAGCGGCGGGGCTGCGATGCGAAGCCCTGCACAGAGGATGCGTCACACAGCAGCGGTACTGATGGGCTGCGAGGTCCTGCATCAGCAATGCACTGCACAGAAGTGGGTCTGGTGTGGAGCTGTGAGATGATGCATTGTGCTGCATTGGATCTGCTAGGGCCACAGCTGGGTTGGCTGGGCACCTTCAGGCCCACCTCCAAGGTTCCAGGGCTGAGGCGGCACCACTTGTGGGGCAGGACTCACAGCAGGCAGAGTCCAGGTCTTGGGTTCAAGGTGGTTGGAACTTTTTCTGTCCCAGAGGCTCTGATCAGAAAGACATTCAACTAGCCCTTTGAGTCACTCTGGTGGTCCTGGATTCAAGATGCAGGTCCAGGCCTTCTCACTCAGATAACAGAACAGTATGGCATCAGGGCAGCAGAGTATAAAAGACGTTTCTAGATGCTTCCATCCCCTGAGGTGTCTGGAGCTTCCTCCCTCTTTGCCCATTCCTCAGCTTGTCTGGGAGCACAAAGACTACTGTGAAACCCTTTGTGAGTGTGATGTGCAAGTGTGGTGGGTGACAACTCCTCCCCCTCATCCTGACAGAGATGGACCCATCATGCCATCACCTATTCTCTCTTTTTGTGACTGTCTAGGAGCAATACACAAAGTCCAACTGCCAGCTGAACCTAGTCCTCTGACCCAGGCTATAGAATGCATGCACCAAATACTTGGGAAAAGAAAATGACAACTTTCTAAAAGTGGTATTTTCAGAATTGTGACTTAAACTCTGACATTACCATTAAAGAGTGTTTTAAATTACAATTCTTTAGACACCAAAGCTAACATCCCTACCCACTCCCAATTGACCATTATCACTTATTAAATGTATTAAGGTAGCCAATGTTATACTGTGGGAGACACCGTCCTTGTAGCAGAGAAAAACAAGTGTAAGAGTTTTTCACTATCAGGATATATAAAACCTTTAAAGTGTTCCCTGGCCTATGGGATGTTTAGAGCCTACCCTACTGGTGACATATATCTTAAATTGGAACATCTAGGCACAGCAAAAGGGTTATTTTGCCTGGTTAAAATGGCTACAGTGGCAGGCTTGAGACATGTTTGGAAGGCTACTTAAATTGGTGGCACAAGAAGCACTGCAGCCCCACTAGATTATTTAATTTACAGGCTACGGCTACAGGTAGTACGACTTTACCAAGGACTTAAAAGTAAATTAAATGTGCCATTGGGTGCAAGCCAACATTACCACTTTTTACAGAGTGAACACATGCACTTTAGCACGGGTCCGCAGTGGTAACGTGCACAGAGTCCTAAAGCCTACAAAAATGAGATCAGCACAAATTGAGGTGTAAGGCAATACATTTGGGGGGAGGACCCCACTGAGGCTGACAGGTTTAACAATTGAGCAAGTACATAAGTTAGATTCATTAAATGGTCAGGGTCAATTTAATGCTCAACTAGTGAAGCTCAATGATTGCTCAATTTACTGAATTTTAGTATACAGTGAGCAATCTAATTTGCATGTGCAAATCTCATTGAGGTTTACTTGACTACATTACAAGAATAGTACAATGCTCTTGGATGACTGATCTATTACATTTGCTGGTAGAAACACAGCTCTAACAAAGGGCAGACATGGCACTAGTGGCACAATTAGCACACAGGTGAGTTACACCTACTATTTCAATATTTATTTTAATTTTGCAGTTTTCAATAGCGCAAGAGTGGCCCAAGGGCATTGGAGCACTTAAGAACAGAATGGGAGAGAAAGTCAAATATACTGAAGCAAGAAGAATCAGATACAAACTCAAACAATAGAAACATTATGTACCACAATTAAACTTTGTCACAGAAGCAATGAGATTAGATGATGGAGTTTGATACAGTCTCATTCAGAATATCTTTCAAGAAGGAGGGTTTTAAGCTCATTTTGTTAAGGTAACCAGACACTATATAGGGCTGGGGTAATAGACTTCCAAATCTTAGTGGCACTGCCTGAAAAGGATGGTTCCAATACTTCTCTTGCTTGAAAGTCAGAGTTTCAAAGAGGGGAGATTCTGCATTACTCGTGCCTCATTGGGACAGTATTTACTATCCCGACTGCACCTATGAGATTCACGAGAGGAGAGTGGATTTATTTACTTACACCAGAAACAGAGACAGAAAAGGAGGTTTTAATGGGGAAAGTTGAAGCAGAATTACTAATTTACTGGAATTTCCTCTTTTGTCAGGGGATTTTCAGGGTTTAGTACAATGCCTCGGTTAATTCAACACCCCCCTATTTAACTGAACCCTCGGAATACTTAACCCAGGAGATATGAACTTTACTCCCTCTCCCCCCAGCCAGAGCACTGACAATGAGGCCATAAGTCATTTTTCTGACTTTATTCATTCTTGCCAGCATCTAGCTCTACATTTATTATTATGTTTTCCTGCTGTGATTGCTACATAGCGGTCGCAAACTGCCAGGACACCCGCCTGGCGACTTGCAGAGGATTTGATGTATTCCTTCCTAACACAGCTGATTCTTGAACAGTATGTTTCTGTTGCCGAAGAACTTTCACAACGACGTCACCTCGCCCTTCCAGAGCTTTCCTGACTACTGCAGATCTACCAAGACGAATCCACATCGCTTGGTTGAAGACCTTTTATTAACCAGAGATCACCTGGCCGCCCTCAACTTACGGAGGACGCCTGAGGCTTCCACGACTTGGCTGTCTCCCCCTTCCATGTCCTGATGAAGACTCGCCACAACATCTTGTCAGGGTCGAAACTTCGATGATTCCACATGGTTTAGACTTATCAAGTCTCTGGTTCCAAATCAAAAAGCAACTTATCTCTCTACCAGAGACATTGTTTTGTCCTAATAACCTTACCATCTTCATTTTCTTTCCCTTGTAAAATTGTACATTCATTCACCTTGTATATATGATATTCACTGCACTTTAATCATTGAGTACTGAAATGTCACTTTAGTACACATCACTTTATATCATACCTTGTTTTGACAGCCCTGTTGACAGTTTTGCAGATGTATATATGAATGCCTTAATTTATATAAATATTGTCCCTTGAAAATACGTATAACTCAGTGTCTTTGTCTTGTGTTCCATAATGTCTGTGTTTCCTTTAAATCACTGCATTTGTCTGAGATCGAATGCATGATTTTATCTATTGTATATAAAGCAATTATTCTCTGATTGATCCTTTGTCCTAAAAGGAATAGTGTATCCCCGACAGAACCATTGTTGTTTTGCATATACATTCCCAGGTTCTGAGGGACACATGGTTACCCCATTATATTTTACCTTGATTTTTCTGACAGCAATCAGTTGTATCAAAGGACCTGTTATTGTATTGGTGTATTAAAGGTGTACCTTTCTGCACAAAAACAATCATTCCAACAGTGCAGGACCCCTGGCCACATGACGCAAGGGTGTCTGCGTTGGCACAACGCTGCTGTTTGTGTGCCAGACAGGAATGCCTTGTACCTTGTAGATACGGCACATGCCTGCCCTTTTATTGTGAGGCACGGCAGCTCAGCAGGAAGGCTTACTGCGATGCTGTGCGTCAAAATATAGTAAATGAGGCCCTTCAAAAGGCCCTGTTCAGCTTTTACCTTGAGTTTGGTATAACATTTCTTGCAGACATACTTTGTTCATTATAGCCAGCCAATAGACTTAAAATACTTACATAAAGGCTTGATGCCCTCTTCTAAAAGGCTAAAACATAGGAGTTAGAGAAAGAAATGAACAAAGTATGAGGGAGATGGAGTCATGTCATATCATATCATGTTAGGTGTTCTTCTAAAGCACACTATCCCCTGCGAGAGTATCCTGGCACTGAGCAGGTGTATGTGCCTTGCCATTCCTATGGTAACTTGGTTAATTGAAAAGCCAGGTCTTCATCTCTTCATCTTTCATGCAATTCAAGAAGAGAGGAGGAGGCTCAGATGTACAGTGAGAGGCCTTTCCATGAATTAGGATTGATGTAGTAGAACGTCAGTCCTCCTGATGTTGTTCTGTGTATGCGTGGGATGTGTGCGAGTAGGAGTCCTGCAGAGCAGAGTTATGTGGGTGGGTGGTGGAAGGAGATGCAACTGTTCAGGTAGGTGTAGCTAAGTAGTCTAGTGCCTTGAATGTGTATGTGAGGAGTTTGGAATGAGCGAGTATTTTATATCTGGAGCCTATGGAGGTCCCTGAGGTGTGGTGTGATGTGAGTTCTTCGTAGGTGGGTGAGAATGAGTCTGACTGTCGAGTTCTGGATGGTTTGTAGTCTTTTAGTGATTTGCTTGGTGATCCCGGCATAGAGGGTGTTCCCATAGTTCATCTTGCCGGTGACTACTGTGTGTGACCACTTTTCTAGTGTTGGTTTGGAGCTGCATGCATATTTTCCTCAGCATCTTCAGGGTGTAGAACCAGAGATATGCAACTTCAAAGCTTTAAGGTAGGAATGGCACCTAAAAGCACAAATCCTCACTCACAGTTATCTGGTCATGTGAGACCGTGTGAAAGTCACAAGTTCAGGCCGACTGCGATGGAGCACGGGCCAGATACAGGGACCAGGTAAGTACCATTGTAAAACATACCCTCTAAAGGTCCAGTGCAAACAGTCCAGTTTGTGCTGGAGAAGGCTGCGTTGACCAGGGAGAGCGTTGTGTATGGTTGTCGCTGTAGCGCAAAGAGCAGACTGGGCGTCATGGACGGTCGTCGCTGTAATGCCAAATTCCTCTTGGGCATCTCTGACCTTTTCAGAGAAGGAAAACTGGCAATTGTCTCTCACCTATTGCCACTGTGTTGTGCTTATATGTGTAGGAGTGTTAGGAGTCTCCGCTAGAGATCTGTTAGAGAGTCTCTAATCTCCAGGTAGTGAGGTGGAAGACCGTCATTTACACCTAAATCAGTACTCGCACACACATGGAAATATTTTTTATTATACAATTGTTTATTAGGCTTTAGTGTTCTTCTTATGATATGAGTAAGCATGATTGTAAACATTGGAAATCAGCCAGCAAATAATATTTAGAAAAGGCAAACGTTATGTTATCTGTATACTCATTGCAAAAAACACAGTTGATGGACAGAATGTAGAACAATGTCATACATTCACCCCAGTACAAGGATCTGGGCCTAAATCCATCGTTTTTTTGCACTCCACACCACCCTGGGTTAGACACTGGCTATATGCAAATCAGCTCTGACCCTGTGCCTCATGGGAACAGTCCAGTCCGAACTACCAAGCCATGTCAGTCCAGTCCGAACTACCAAGCCATGTCTTTCCCAGACCGGAATCAAGCATCCAAAGACCGGTTTCTGGCTATCAGCCTTCATCAGCCTGGATAGCTTGACTCAAGTGATGTGGAGAGTCTGGGACTCACGTCTGAGCATACCCAGCCCACTCGGGGTGAAAATTGCAAAAAACACAGTTGATGGACAGAATGTAGAACAATGTCATACATTCACCCCAGTACAAGGATCTGGGCCTAAATCCATCGGTTTTTTTGCACTCCACACTTCCCTGGGTTAGACACTGGCTATATGCAAATCAGCTCTGACCCTGTGCCTCATGGGAACAGTCCCGTCCGAACTACCAAGCCATGTCTTACCCAGACCGGAATCAAGCATCCAAAGACCGGTTTCTGGCTATCAGCCTTCATCAGCCTGGATAGCTTGACTCCAGTGGTGTGGAGAGCCTGGGACTCACGTCTGAGCATACCCAGCCCACTCGGGGTGACAAAGGCAAAAACAACAATTGATGGACAGAATGCAGAACAATGGCATACATTCACCCCAGTACAGAGATCTGGGCCTAAATCCATCGTTTTTTTGCACTCCACACCACCCCAGGTCAGGCATGGCTAAATGCAAATCAGCCTTGACCCTGTGCCTCATGGGAACAGTCCAGCCCGAACTGCCAGGCTCTCCACACCACTGGAGTCAAGCTATCCAGGCTGATGAAGGCTGATAGCCAGAAACCGGTCTTTGGATGCTTGATTCCGGTCTGGGAAAGACATGGCTTGGTAGTTCGGACTGGACTGTTCCCATGAGGCACAGGGTCAGAGCTGATTTGCATATAGCCAGTGTCTAACCCAGGGTGGTGTGGAGTGCAAAAAAACGATGGATTTAGGCCCAGATCCTTGTACTGGGGTGAATGTATGACATTGTTCTACATTCTGTCCATCAACTGTGTTTTTTGCATTTTTCACCCCGAGTGGGCTGGGTATGCTCAGACGTGAGTCCCAGGCTCTCCACACCACTGGAGTCAAGCTATCCAGGCTGATGAAGGCTGATAGCCAGAAACCGGTCTTTGGATGCTTGATTCCGGTCTGGGAAAGACATGGCTTGGTAGTTCGGACTGGACTGTTCCCATGAGGCACAGGGTCAGAGCTGATTTGCATATAACCAGTGTCTAACCCAGGGTGGTGTGGAGTGCAAAACAAACGATGGATTTAGGCCCAGATCCTTGTACTGGGGTGAATGTATGACATTGTTCTACATTCTGTCCATCAACTGTGTTTTTCCAATTTTCACTCCGAGTGGGCTGGGTATGCTCAGACGTGAGTCCCAGGCTCTCCACACCACTGGAGTCAAGCTATCCAGGCTGATGAAGGCTGATAGCCAGAAACCGGTCTTTGGATGCTTGATTCCGGTCTGGGAAAGACATGGCTTGGTAGTTCGGACTGCCTGTTCCCATGAGGCACAGGGTCAGAGCTGATTTGCATATAGCCAGTGTCTAACCCAGGGTGGTGTGGAGTGCAAAAAAACTATGGATTTAGGCCCAGATCCTTGTACTGGGGTGAATGTCTGACATTGTTCTACATTCTGTCCATCAACTGTGTTTTTTGCAATTTTCACCCCGAGTGGGCTGGGTATGCTCAGACGTGAGTCCCAGGCTCTCCACACCACTGGAGTTAAGCTATCCAGCCTGATGAAGGCTGATAGCCAGAAACCGGTCTTTGGATGCTTGATTCCGGTCTTGGAAAGACATGGCTTGGTAGTTCAGACTGGACTGTTCCCATGAGGCACAGGGTCAGAGCTGATTTGCATATAGCCAGTGTCTAACCCAGGGTGGTGTGGAGTGCAAAAAAACGATGGATTTAGGCCCAGATCCTTGTACTGGGGTGAATGTATGACAGTGTTCTACATTATGTCCATCAACTGTGTTTTTTGCAATTTTCACCCCGAGTGGGCTGGGTATGCTCAGACGTGAGTCCCAGGCTCTCCACACCACTGGAGTGAAGCTATCCAGGCTGATGAAGGCTGATAGCCAGAAACCGGTCTTTGGATGCTTGATTCCGGTCTGGGAAAGACATGGCTTGGTAGTTCGGACTGGACTGTTTCCATGAGGCACAGGGTCAGAGCTGATTTGCATATAGCCAGTGTTTAACCCAGGGTGGTGTGGAGTGCAAAAAAACGATGGATTTAGGCCCAGATCCTTGTACTGGGGTGAATGTATGACATTGTTCTACATTTTGTCAATCAACTGTGTTTTTTTGCAATTTTCACCCCGAGTGGGCTGGGTATGCTCAGACGTGAGTCCCAGGCTCTCCACACCACTGAAGTCAAGCTATCCAGGCTGATAAAGGCTGATAGCCAGAAACTGGTCTTTGGATGCTTGATTCCGGTCTGGGAAAGACATGGCTTTGTAGTTCGGACTGGACTGTTCCCATGAGGCACAGGGTCAGAGCTGATTTGCATATAGCCAGTGTCTAACCCAGGGTGGCGTGGGGTGCAAAAAAACGATGGATTTAGGCCCAGATCCTTGTACTGGGGTGAATGTATGACATTGTTCTACATTCTGTCCATCAACTGTGTTTTTTGCAATTTTCACCCCGAGTGGGCTGGGTATGCTCAGACGTGAGTCCCAGGCTCTCCACACCACTGGAGTCAAGCTATCCAGGCTGATGAAGGCTGATAGCCAGAAACCGGTCTTTGGATGCTTGATTCTGGTCTGGGAAAGACATGGCTTGGTAGTTCGGACTGGACTGTTCCCATGAGGCACAGGGTCAGAGCTGATTTGCATATAGCCATGTCTGACCTGGGGTGGTGTGGAGTGCAAAAAAACGATGGATTTATTCCCAGATCTCTGTACTGGGGTGAATGTATGACATTGTTCTGCATTCTGTCCATCAATTGTTGTTTTTGCATCTGTATACTCATAGCACGCTATTCACCCTCAAGGGTATCCACGCTCTTGTGGTAGGTGTACAAGGCTGACCTTGGAGGGCGTACTCTAATGGCTAGGTCTTCACAATCTTGCAGAAATAAAGAAGGGGAGAGAAGCCTCTGATGTGTTGAGGAAGGATGGTCCAGGCTTTAGTATACACGAATGAGAATGGGTGACCCTTGATCTCCTTTTCTATATGTATGTGTGTGTGTTAGTATGAGTCACGTAGGACAAGGTGTCTGGAAGGTTGGTGAAAGTGATTGCGGATGTTCAGGTAGGCAGGGCTTATGTTGTGGAGTCCTTTGTAGGTCTGGGTGAGGAGTTTGAAGTGTCAGGAATTTGAAGTGTGCTCGCTTGTGTATTGGGAGCCAGTGGAGTTTCTTAAAGTGAGGTATGATCTGGGCTCAGCCTGTGAGGTTGAGGATAAGTCTGGCTGCTGCATTTTGGATAGCCTGAAGTTTTCTTGTGATTGTGAACAGCTTAGTTATTCCTCTGTAGTCCAGTCTGCTGGTGATGAGGGCTTGGGTGACGTTTTCCTGTTGCTGTCTCGTTGCTGCTTAAAAACTGTCTCCACCATCCTTGGGATGTTGAAGTTAAGCATGGGCGTAAAATCCGCTCCGCTCGCGGATTTTTCGGATTTTCGGCAAATCCGCAATCCGCGAACGCTCGCGAATTTGTCGAAAATCCGTGAATCCGCTCGCGGCGGATTTTTTGCTTGGTTGCGGCGCGCGGCGTGGTGCACGGCGTTCACTTTCCGTCATTTTAGCGTTTGCCGAGTTGTTTTTCTTTGCGAGTGACGCGCCATTTTAGATCTTGCTGCGTGTTCCCGCGGGAGTTTGTCGCCCGCGAATACGTACTCGCGGCTTGCCACCTTGCACAGCACACCTCGCGAGAGTTCGCAATTGCGAACACGTAGTTGCGGCGGAAAGGAACAATCTCGCACTTGCGAAATAGAGATTTTGCAATTTCGCAGAAGAAAATCACCAGCAAACAGGATAAACCTTCAGAAAATTATGATTTTTATCAGAATCACTCCTCAGGTTGACATTTGCATGGCTTTTTTTTTTGCAAGGAGTCCATTTTGGGGGGGGGGGAGGAAGGAAGTGCCCCACAGTCTCCAACTTCCTGTTCCTGTCCAGCAGGCTCCTCCCAGTGCTTTGTCCATCTCCTGGTCACTTTCATTTGGATCTGGAGCTGGAAGGATTACTTTTTGTGGGTGCTGCTGGATATTTGGATTTGAGGCCTTTTTGACTGTCTTTGGATCACTTTTGGATTAGAAATCAACTTTCACAAGTAAGTTTGTTTGGGGCATTACAGTTGCTGCAAGTAAAATTTTGGAACTTTTTCAGAACATTAAATAAATTATATTGTGGGTAGCCACAGTATCCAGTAGGACCAGGGTTGGTTAGGGGTGCATGATACAACTGTTTTGTTGAATTTAAACACCATTGAGGCCAAGGATGGGCTGGGATTGTGCTGATTTTTGTCTTTTTTTTGGGACTGCTGGTGGGGCCCTTTGCCCAGGGGTGGTGAGTGTTGCATGGGCCTAGTCTTTCTGTGGGGTGTCTTCTTAAATTTAAACATAATTGAGGCCATGGATGGGCTGGGATTGTGCTTATTTTATTGTTTTTTGTCGTTTTTGGGGGGCTGCTGGTGTGGCCTTTTGCCCAGGGGTGGTGGGTGGTGCATGGACTGAGTGTGCCTGTGGTGTGGTCTCACTCTCTTTAATGTAAACATCATGGATGGCATTGGATTGTGGTGATTTCTGGCTGTTTTTCTGTTTTTTGGGGGTGTACTGTTGATGTGGACTGGTCATGTGGGTGGTGGTGGTGGCCATCTTGAGTGCTGGCTGGTACAGGCAACATGTGCCTGGGGTGTAAGGGGCCATTTTGAGGAGAGGCAGTGTCTGAGGCCTGCACTTATTTTGCCTACTTTTCATCCATTATGCCCAGGGGTAGTGAGTGTTGCATGGGCCTAGTGTTTCTGAGGGGTGTCTTCTTGAATTTAAACACCATTGAGGCCATGGATGGGCTGGGATTGTGCTGATTTTATTGTTTTTTGTCGTTTTTTTGGGCCTGCTGGTGGGGCCCTTTGCCCAGGGGTGGTGAGTGTTGCATGGGCCTAGTCTTTCTGTGGGGTGTCTTCTTGAATTTAAACATAATAGAGGCCATGGATGGGCTGGGATTGTGCTTATTTTATTGTTTTTTGTCGTTTTTGGGGGGCTGCTGGTGTGGCCTTTTGCCCAGGGGTGGTGGGTGGTGCATGGACTGAGTGTGCCTGTGGTGTGGTCTCACTCTCTTTAATGTAAACATCATGGATGGCGTTGGATTGTGGTGATTTCTGGCTGTTTTTCTGTTTTTTGGGGGTGTACTGTTGATGTGGACTGGTCATGTGGGTGGTGGTGGTGGCCATCTTGAGTGCTGGCTGCTACAGGCAATATGTGCTTGGGGTGTAAGGGGCCATTTTGAGGAGAGGCAGTGTCTGAGGCCTGCACTTATTTTGCCTACTTTTCATCCATTATGCCCAGGGGTAGTGAGTGTTGCATGGGCCTAGTGTTTCTGAGGGGTGTCTTCTTGAATTTAAACACCATTGAGGCCATGGATGGGCTGGGATTGTGCTGATTTTATTGTTTTTTGTCGTTTTTTGGGCCTGCTGGTGGGGCCCTTTGCCCAGGGGTGGTGAGTGTTGCATGGGCCTAGTCTTTCTGTGGGGTGTCTTCTTGAATTTAAACATAATAGAGGCCATGGATGGGCTGGGATTGTGCTTATTTTATTGTTTTTTGTCGTTTTTGGGGGGCTGCTGGTGTGGCCTTTTGCCCAGGGGTGGTGGTGCATGGACTGAGTGTGCCTGTGGTGTGGTCTCACTCTCTTTAATGTAAACATCATGGATGGCATTGGATTGTGGTGATTTCTGGCTGTTTTTCTGTTTTTTGGGGGTGTACTGTTGATGTGGACTGGTCATGTGGGTGGTGGTGGTGGCCATCTTGAGTGCTGGCTGGTACAGGCAACATGTGCCTGGGGTGTAAGGGGCCATTTTGAGGAGAGGCAGTGTCTGAGGCCTGCACTTATTTTGCCTACTTTTCATCCATTATGCCCAGGGGTAGTGAGTGTTGCATGGGCCTAGTGTTTCTGAGGGGTGTTTTCTTGAATTTAAACACCATTGAGGCCATGGATGGGCTGGGATTGTGCTTATTTTATTGTTTTTTGTCGTTTTTTTGGGCCTGCTGGTGGGGCCCTTTGCCCAGGGGTGGTGAGTGTTGCATGGGCCTAGTCTTTCTGTGGGTTGTCTTCTTGAATTTAAACATAATAGAGGCCATGGATGGGCTGGGATTGTGCTTATTTTATTGTTTTTTGTCGTTTTTGGGGGGCTGCTGGTGTGGCCTTTTGCCCAGGGGTGGTGGGTGGTGCATGGACTGAGTGTGCCTGTGGTGTGGTCTCACTCTCTTTAATGTAAACATCATGGATGGCGTTGGATTGTGGTGATTTCTGGCTGTTTTTCTGTTTTTTGGGGGTGTACTGTTGATGTGGACTGGTCATGTGGGTGGTGGTGGTGGCCATCTTGAGTGCTGGCTGGTACAGGCAACATGTGCCTGGGGTGTAAGGGGCCATTTTGAGGAGAGGCAGTGTCTGAGGCCTGCACTTATTTTGCCTACTTTTCATCCATTATGCCCAGGGGTAGTGAGTGTTGCATGGGCCTAGTGTTTCTGAGGGGTGTCTTCTTGAATTTAAACACCATTGAGGCCATGGATGGGCTGGGATTGTGCTGATTTTATTGTTTTTTGTCGTTTTTTTGGGCCTGCTGGTGGGGCCCTTTGCCCAGGGGTGGTGAGTGTTGCATGGGCCTAGTCTTTCTGTGGGGTGTCTTCTTGAATTTAAACATAATAGAGGCCATGGATGGGCTGGGATTGTGCTTATTTTATTGTTTTTTGTCGTTTTTGGGGGGCTGCTGGTGTGGCCTTTTGCCCAGGGGTGGTGGTGCATGGACTGAGTGTGCCTGTGGTGTGGTCTCACTCTCTTTAATGTAAACATCATGGATGGCGTTGGATTGTGGTGATTTCTGGCTGTTTTTCTGTTTTTTGGGGGTGTACTGTTGATGTGGACTGGTCATGTGGGTGGTGGTGGTGGCCATCTTGAGTGCTGGCTGGTACAGGCAACATGTGCCTGGGGTATAAGGGGCCATTTTGAGGAGAGGCAGTGTCTGAGGCCTGCACTTATTTTGCCTACTTTTCATCCATTATGCCCAGGGGTAGTGAGTGTTGCATACTTGCATGTCCGTAGTCTTTCTGTGGGGTGTCTTCAATGTAAACATCATGGATGGCATGGGATTGTGCTCATTTTTCTGTGTTTTGTCGATTTTTTGGGGTGTATAACTGAACTGATGTTCCTCTGTCTTCCATTGCTTTTAGGTGCACAAGAAGACTCAAGAGAACCACCAGTGCCAGGAAGAAGTCCTGCAGCGGTGTGTGTGTGCAGCATAACGTCACGCGACGTCACGTCTGGACACAGAACCCTCTGCAACTCGTGCAACTGCTGCCTGCTGACCTGCTCTGAAGAAGATGGCCCCAAAAAAAGTAACCCGTAGCTCCTCTAGCAAGAAAGGTGCCAGTAAGGAGCAGAAGAAGCAAGTTACCAAGGACACTGGTGTGCCGCCCGCCCCTTTTTTTGGGAGTAAAAAAAAAAGTATGCCTGCAGCAGCAGCGGGATCTGCTGGGGACCAAGCTGGCAGCAGCACCCCCGCTCCATTGGGCTCAGTGCCACCACCACCACCACGCCAACTTAAGTCCAAGCCCTTGAGTGCTGCAGAGGCAGCCAGTATAGTTCTTCAATCACCATCGACCAGTGATGTTGGCTCATCGCAAGAAAGCAGCAGCAATGTCCCTCAATCAACACAGGTTGTTGTAGCTCATCTGACGAGTGTTGAACAACCACAGCCGCAACAACAATCACATGTGCAAGTACAAGCCCAAGTACATGTGGAAGGAGAGGCAGCGCAAGGAGATGCGCAAGCAGAGGTGCATGGAGGGTCACAAGTGCCCACAATAGTTGTTCCTCCCGAAGTAGGGGCACATCAGGAAATCGACAATCAAGGCGAGGTATCATTTGAGGAAGCCACTCCTCCTGATGATCCTTCATTGTCTTCCACACCCCTAGCAAGGAAGAGATCAAGGGTGGTGTCTACATCTTCTTCAAGCACACCTCCTTCTGATGATACGGATCAAACTTGGGAACCAGCACCACAGCCGTCTGAGAGTGAGGCACACCATGATCCAACAAAGGTACTTAAGCGTAAAAGGAAGCTCGTCCAAAGTCTCAGACTTATGGAGTGTGATGAGGCTCAACAAGAAGTGGCGGATACTGCTGCTGATGAAGACTCTGCCAACGACGACCCAGTCATCATAAAGGTCACTGCAGCCCCAGCGGGCATGCAGCAAACAGACATTTTGACCCTAGCCCGAAGAGCTGCTGCGCGTGATGATGATGATGATGATGTTGTCGATGAGGAGGCAGTGGAAACACCACAATCATTGGAGTTAAGTAGTACACCAACTCGTCCCGCTTCCATATTTCTTTCTGGCAAGAAGAGACCTGCGTCAACCTCGACCTTAATTAGTGGCGGTGAAAGTGGAAAACGTACAAAAGTTGGCCAATCCAGATCCTCCACTTCATCTGGCATTAGCTTCATGACCACCACCACCAGTATCGCCGCCTCCTCCAGGTCCCACAGACACTTCAAGTCCCCAGTTTGGGACTTCTTTACTGTTTGTCCCAAAAATCCAAAGTTTGCCATTTGTACCCTTTGTAAGCTTGCAGTTAGTCGTGGTAAGCCAGGTAGCAACTATGGTACCGGCGGCCAGAGTGGTCATCTTGAGAGAAAGCACGCTGTCAAATGGTTTGCGCACCTAGCTGCGATCAAGAAAGGCCAAAATCAAGGAAACGTTGATGTTTCATCTGATGTTGACGAGCAGGAAGAAGACGTGTCAAACACTTCCCTTACACCCAGTACCCCTCTCAGCAGCACACCCAATGTGAGGCACACTAAGAGTGTTGGAGCGAGTGAGACACCAACGCACAAAAGTTCACCAGCGAGCAAAATTGGGTCAACGAAGTCATTATCAGCCCGTAAATGCTTGGTCCAGGGCAACATTAGAACAATGCTTACTTCAGAGGTGCCATATGAACGCAACCACCCACTGACGCGTCTGTATAACACTAAGCTGGCTAAAATGCTAGCTGTGGACCTTCTACCTTTTTCTTTTGTAGAAGCGGTAGGTTTTCTTGAATTAGTTGCAACGCTCTGCCCTAAATGGAAGGTTCCGAGCCGGTTCTATTTTGCCAGAGTTGCGGTTCCAGCACTACATGAAGATGTGCTGCAGGCGATTGGGGCAGCTTTGCAGAAGAGTGCTGTTCACACAATACATCTGACAACAGACATGTGGACCAGTGGCCCAGGCGATGATTACATGTGCATCACTGCACACTGGGTCTCTTTTTCAGGTGTTATAGCAAAGCTAAACGCAGGTGTTGACCCGGACCAAGTTTTCAAAGCTGCTCGGAAACATGCAACACTAGCCATGTTTGGCTTGGAGAAAAGTCACACAGCAGAAAACCTTTTGCAAGAGTTTAACAAAAAGGTCTTGACAATGCTATCCCCCCTAAAACGCAAGATTGGTTATGTTTCCACGGATAATGGCGCCAATGTAGTTAAGGCCATGTTACAGGGTGACCATGTTAGAGTGCCGTGTTTGGCGCACTGTATCAACCTGGTAGTTCAAAAATTCTTGAGTGATAAAGAGAGTCCAGCGTTCGAGGTAATGGCCACCTGCCGCAAAATGTGCAACCATTTCAGCCATTCTTTTAAGGCCCGGAAGCATCTGCGGAGACTGCTACTTCAACGTGGAATGCCAGTGAAAGCACTCATCCAGGAGGTGGCAACACGTTGGAACTCAACCTTCTACATGCTTGAGCGTCTGCATGAGCAGTATACGGTACTCGATCACTATTTCTTGACAGAGGCTACATCTCAGAAGGAGGACCTGCGGATGAGTAAGGCGCAATGGGCCATAGTTAAAAGCCTGACAGACATGCTTCGTCCTTTTGAGTTCTTCACGCGTGCAGTCAGCCAGGAGGACTGTAATTTGGGAAAAGCTATCCCATTGTTGTGCATACTGGAGCACCAACTGATGGCGGTTTCTTCTGAGTTTGAAAAAGATGAAAAAAAAAAAAACCATTTCATTTTGTCTGAGAAATTATTACATCGCCTACGTGGTGATGAACGTCTTAAAAACATCAACTCAGATCAGCATTACATTTGTGCTACTATTCTGGATCCACGCTACAAAAAGGCGCTGGCAGACAACGCATTCTTTCCTTTCGCTGATGCAGATGTTCAAAAGTACAAACATTGGTTAGCCTGGTCAGCCAAGAGGTTTGAAAAAGAACGGCAGGTTATTGAAGGAGAAGCCAGTACATCAGCATCAGCAGGCCATCCGCAGTCACAAGAATCCACTTCTGCACCTGTGGCTGGGGCACAAGTGACCTCTCAGCCGTTAAAGACACCGGCAACTGGATCATCTGCACCACACACAATGACAACACTAACAGTGGCTGGGGAGGAGGATTGGCTAAGTTTGATGGGGTATGGTTCTCGAAAAAATGTCACAGGCACAGCAAAAAGTAAGCAAAGTGGAGGAACAGTTGATGACCTTGAGTCGATGGTGCAGGACTATCTGAATGACTCAACAGTGGTCTTTCTTAATGAGGAGCCATTGCAGTATTGGCATGGCAAAAAACAATTGTGGCCACAGCTCTACAACCTGGCTATAAACTATTTGTCTTGCCCACTCGCAAGTGTGTCTTCTGAACGTGTTTTCAGTGCTGCTGGTGGCATTGTAACTCCCAAACGGAGCCGCCTATCGCCCAAAAATGTGGAGCGGCTGACAATGATCAAGATGAATCAGCACCTCATACCACCAGATTACAAAGTGCGAGAAAGCACGCCACATGAAGACGAGGAGGACAGCAACGTAGATGAGGGGATTTTTTCTCTGTTCGGTGCCACTGACCTCATCCAGCCTGAATTCGCAGAGTATGATGACGAAATCTTGTTCTTATTCCCTGACACCGAGCCCTGAAAATGAGACAATCAATCAAGAACTTTCTTTTTCGTCCTTATTCACTTTTATTCCTGTGTGCTTTGTGTCTCTCTTTCTTTGTTTTGCACAGTTAATTTAATTCAAACTTTAATCACCTAATCCCAAAAACAAGACCATCATCAGAACTGTCTTCACTTGTTTGCTTATTGATTTGAAGGTGCCGCAGTCTACATTCCTCAGGTTCACAAGTTCTGAAGAACATGCTCCTCTATCCTCCTCCTCCAGACTGCGATTTACCTCCAAGCAGAGTGCTGGATTACGCACAATGAAGAAAGACTCAGCACTTGTGGGGGTGTTGTACTTCTTTGCGGGTGAGTTGACGGTTTTGGGCCCATTGCTGTGAAGCTCTAATAATGGACAAAAGTGTTTTGGACCAAATATGAGGTGGAAATTTCTTGCCGTTTTTGCTGACTTGCTTGCCTTTGAGGTGCTCTTTGGCGGGGTTCCGGGGGTTTGTGTGTAATTTTTGGTGTCTGTCGAAGCACTGCTGCGACAGTCTAATCTTGATTGCATTTGCTTTTCAGGAAATCCGTGGTGGAAAACAGGAGTTATG
The DNA here is from genome assembly GCF_964261635.1 of Lissotriton helveticus. NCBI lineage: Eukaryota > Metazoa > Chordata > Amphibia > Caudata > Salamandridae > Lissotriton > Lissotriton helveticus. The sequence continues at coordinate 1,111,811,651 of NC_136071.1, forward strand.
ATGATTGATGATGATGACCTAGCTGAACAGCGCGGCATTTGGAACGAAGGCCGAGAGATATTGTAACTTGTAAGTATGAGATTTAGCTTTTTCGCTGTTTGGGGGTGTTGTCGGGTGTTTTTTTGCGGGTGGGTTGGCGCCGGCGGGTCTTGCCTGGGGCATTCCTGGGAAGGTCTAATACCGGATACAAGTGTTTTGGACAAAATCCATAAGGAACAGCCTTTTTTTTGCCATTTCTTCAGACATCTTGCTCAATGTAGCGTTTTGGGGGGCTTCCTGCTGTTCGTGGGTGGGTTGCGGCCGGGGTCTCTGTCGAAGCACTGCTGCGACAGTCTAATCTTGATTGCATTTGCTTTTCAGGAAATCCGTGGTGGAAAACAGGAGTTATGATGATTGATGATGATGACGACCTAGCTGCACAGCGCCGCGTTTGGACCGAAGGCCGAGAGACATTGTAAGTATGAGATTTAGCTTTTTCGCTGTTTGGTGGTGTTGTGTCGGGTGTTTTTTTCCGGGTGGGTTGGCGCCGGCGGGTCTTGCCTGGGGCATTCCTGGGAAGGTCTAATACCGGATACAAGTGTTTTGGACAAAATCCATAAGGAACAGCCTTTTTTTTGCCATTTCTTCAGACATCTTGCTCAATGTAGCGTTTTGGGGGGCTTCCTGCTGTTCGTGGGTGGGTTGCGGCCGGGGTCTCTGTCGAAGCACTGCTGCGACAGTCTAATCTTGATTGCATTTGCTTTTCAGGAAATCCGTGGTGGAAAACAGGAGTTATGATGATTGATGATGATGACGACCTAGCTGCACAGCGCCGCGTTTGGACCGAAGGCCGAGAGACATTGTAAGTATGAGATTTAGCTTTTTCGCTGTTTGGTGGTGTTGTGTCGGGTGTTTTTTTGTGGGTGGGTTGGCGGGTCTTGCCTGGGGCATTCCTGGGAAGGTCTAATACCGGCTAGAAGTTAGTTGGACAAAATCCATAAGGAAACACCAGTTTTGGCACTTTTTGTAAGTTAGGGTTCGTTAGGGTTAGCCCTAGCAGCAGGATTGCATGTGTTTAGGGGGGTTCGATTGCAACGCGGTTCTGTTGTTGTAGAGCACTGTTGGAGCGATGCTGGCTATGGATACTTTTGCTTGCAGGCAAGTGGTTTGAATACAATCCACGGTCTGTATTTGGGTCTACTGTTACTTTCAAAGTACGTTTTGTAACCATTTTTCTGCTAGGCATCGTTTTTGGAGATATGATTGGGTTCTTCTACATTTTTGCGACTGGCTTTAGTAAGGGTCTTGGTGGGAGCATTGCTGGGAAGGTCAAATTTTGTTCTAAAACACAGTAGTACACCCACCTTGAGGGGAAAGATCCGCTATAATATTTTGGCCATACTTATTGATCCTTAAAAAGGTGACTCAGACAGAGCACGCAATTTCAAAAATATTGTACTGTCTATTAGGGAAATCAAAGTGTCACTTTTTGAACCACACAGCGTACATACCTTTTATTTATTTATCAGTGGTATTGTAATAGCACTTCCTGTTTTCCGTTCAATAATTACAGGCCGGGTTTCAGTCAACATCCGCCAGGCAGGCAGTGGACAGGGTGTCTCTTCTGTCAGTGGTCACCACCACATTGATGGACGAAGCGTCAGCTGGAATGGAGGAGTGCCGCCAATAAGAGGAATTGTTTGCTGCATGCAACTTACTTACCAATTTCAACAGGACAACTCCAACAACATACGCAATACAGATACAGTATCCATTGTTGTCTTTTATTCTATGAGTGTGACTGCATGTGCTTACCTTTAGTTTGTAACCAAAGATTGTCTGTAAACTCTGTATCTTCAATTATTGTTTGTCCATGCTCTGCTTTTTTTTTCTTCTCTCAACAAAACCTACCCAAAAAGAAACCCCCATTCCCATCCATTTTACAAACCCTAACCCTCTTCCCCCGGGCTGTGTTGTTTTGCTTGATGTCTGACTAAAATGACATCAATAATTCCACACACTTGCTGGGGAGGATAAGGTGATAGCAGCAACAGGCTGGTGAAGGAATACGAGGATATCTTCTAGACTTACTCAGCTTCAGTACTATATCTTCTAGTAGTAGTAGCCAATGTCAAATAAATTCAACGCAAGTACTAGTTATACTTGCAATACTTTACCATTTGTTAGGCTACATTATGGCACTGTTCTAGTGTACTGTCACCTGCTATTTTCTCGATCGTACCGTAACCGTTGTAATGCTACAGTAAGGAGTACAAACAAGGTTTCGTTTTCTTTTTTTCCATAGGCATGCAACTGCCACTGTGTCACACCACTAGTAACACCGCAATGAGGAAATGTCACCCGCCCAGGAATGACAACGTTAATCCCCATTTCACCTGGAGCCAGCCCTGGGCCTAGCCCTAATTTCTAACACAAATTACAGGTAAGATAAGCGTTTGGTGGGAGGTAGTATAATGGAGTATTATTTCGGAGTAGACAAGAGATTGACGGTTGTACTACTAAAGTCCTACGACTGTTCAGGAAAACAAAGTTACTGTTACACCCCCGCCCCCCACCCACCAGACTGAAAAGCAGTAAAAAACAGGTATGGTCAGATAAAGTTGAAAAATATATTTATTTATCCCTAACAAAATAATCTCCCTCACCCACCCTAACCCCAACGATTGTCTCTGAAACGTCCCAAAACGATCCCAACTCCCAAATCCCACCCCCCAAAAGTCTATAAAAAAAGGGCAAGGGACACTCCACTACTGGAGGGTGCTGGTGCTGGTGCATGATGCGGCATGGGCATCATACTCCTTGCGGAGGGTGGCAAGCTCGGAGCGGAGGCCCTTAACCAAGGTCTTATACCTCAGGACCTCCTGCTCCAGGTTGGACATGCGGACTCGTAGGCGGCGTTGGCGTTCCTTGCAGCTCCTGTGGGGGGCAGCTGGTATTTCGGGTGCTTGGCGGTGGCGGTCGGCTTTCTTAGCCCGGCTCGGTCCCGCTGGTTTAGTCACGGAGGAGGATGCAGTGGTCACAGTCGAAGATGTTGCCCCGCTCGACTGCGTGTCCTCCTCCTCCTCCAGGGCCACCAGCCGCCGATACTCGGCGACTGTGGCCTCCAGCCTCCGTTGCCGGGCCAATCTAGCCTGCTCCCTCCTTGTTGTTGATTTGGAAGGAGCAACTATATGAAGAAAGAAAGACATAGTCTGTAACCAATGCTCCTTATTAATAACACAAAGTGATTGAGCCGAAAGTTGGGTCACAGAGTACAAGTAGCAAATTGAAAGCACAGTACATAACTATTGAGGACAGTATCTATGTAACCTCCCACTTCTGCATCCTTGCTCTAACAGTAGTGGTAGTTTAATGAACTAATTCTACGACCACTATGGACTTCCATTACAGTCGACTATGACAGTACACCAGTCTTATTCTTCTTCTTCTCTCTTGTTTAGGGAAATGGGTACGTTATCTTATGCAAGCCGGCAGAATGACATGGACACAGCACAGTGAAGTTGCACCCGAGAAAAAAAGTTGCACACCATGATGATGGAGACAGACTTGCGTTACTGTACCGGTCCAGTACATGCAGGTGGTGAAGCTATTACTTTTCTATTACGGGTGGCACTGAGAATACTCTGTTACAAGGGCTACTGCTTAATTAATTTACCTTTCACCCTACAGTGCAAATGAGTACTAGAAAAGGAAACTGAAGAAGCTAACTAATTTGATTATCTATCACTTCACATGGGACGTATTTAATGACAGATGAGATGACTTTAGGTGCTTTGCTTAATATTGAGTGAACACAGTGATACACCCACACATGAATGACGTACTACAAGTAAACTAAAGTTATTAAGAGAGGTACGGAGTGTCCACCGTAATAACCAGATATATGCTGTGAATGCAAACGCAATACAAAGTACTGCTACTATTCATGGTAGTATTGGACACATTTACAATTTCTTTTCCTTGCCTTCCCTGCACTGGGACGGACGTGCGGGTGCGGTGGTACATGCTCTTCAAGGTAACACTTACTTCACCTGGCGACCATCTACTCTCTCTAGATACACATTTGCTATGTAAGAGTCAGAGAATACCATGCTCCAGGCATCCATTCATTCAAAGTATACGCACACATACAGTTTCTGTTTCACCCACCCAGGCTGCTGTCCTTCCACCCATCCTTGCTTCATCATTGACCCAGCCATGCACCATACCATATTCTTTCCTTCCCAGCCACCTCTGGGTCCAAGCAAACACATATCGTTCTTCTTTGCCAGCCATCATACAAGTTCGCGTCCCACTTACTTACACCCTTCTTTCGCTTTTCGTTCATCCCATCCATCACGTTCGTCTAAGAACTTATTGGGATTCTTCTCACCAAAAACTTCACAGCTAAGTCGAAGTACATTTCGAGGAGGCTACTACCTGGTTGATTTGTAATTGTAATACACCCGTGCAGAAAGCACACTATGCAGTCTTCAATCTCAATAAGTAAGGAATATATAGCTTACCTGTTTCCGCCACCACCGTTTGATCCCCCACAGGAACGGCCACCAGCTCTTCTAACGCCGCCTCCTCCCCAGAGGCCTCCGAGTCCAAGTCCAACACAGCCACCTCCGCGCTGGCCCCGTCACCAGATGTTACACCTACAAAGTACATTTAAGAAAGTTAGAATACACCACTCACTACTATATAATATTTGGTCTAGGAGAAATGTTAAAAAAACAGAATACAATGTAATAATTTGTGACTGTCTACTCCATAGTAAAAATGTCCCATTTTCCAGGGAAGGCTGTTGTCTTGCTGCACTTTTATGCACAACTGATGAATGCTTGCTTTTGATTTTTAACACGCACCACTTTTTCTCCTAACAGACAGAAGCTTGACTCCTGAGTCCTAAGAACACGACCAGGATCAAGTTCAAACTAGGTGAGAGTTCGGCTCGACCACAAGAAATGTGTCCAATTAATCGTCAGCACTAACCACTTTTCCGTTTACAGTTAAATAGTTTTATGACAAAGTAGATTTTAATAAATGTGTTTACTTTTAATAAAGCTTTTACACTTAAATAGACTCTGTGGTTTTTGTTCCTCTAGACTAGAGTGGATGAGCTAAAGGTTTTGGAATTTTTGCAAGCATGAGTGCCTCTGACACTTCTTGACTGTGCTGTGACTCCGTACTACTCTCTTGTCCTGCGTACGATAATCTAGAGATCATTGGGGATCTATAATCGGTGACTTCGGGAGCTGAATGACTCTGCCACACTATCTAGTCAGTAAGGAGACAGTGCATAGAGGTATTGCTGAATATAATGGGAGTCCAATGGAATTGCCAAATGTCCAATCTTAGTTAGCTACACAGACAGACTAATAAGAATAGTCTAGTAATACCACAGGGAGTCATATTCGAGGCAGGATAAGAATTTATATCCAGTCTACAAGAAGATCAAAGACGATTTAGAAAAAATCGAATGAGGAACGCTAGGAAAAAATAGGTACTGTTTAGTAAAATGTAAACTTACTGGGGCCAGCAAAGGAGCCCTCGCCTGCCCGATCCTGGCCTGCATCCTCAGCACCCTCCTCCTGTGTCCTCTTGCCCTTGGGGGGAGCTGATGTACAACATGAAAGAAAGAAAAACCATAAAACATGGATGAGATTTTTCAACCAAATCAAACATTTCAAAAGAACAATAACAACATATTTTGGAAAAATAGCAAATAGATAGACAACTATTCCACGGGATCTATCTCATGTGGTATACTACGTTATTCGTATTGCCTGATTTGCGGAACGTTGACTTAGAAAGTTCCTATGTAACTCAATAAACAGACTACTAAAGAGGTTTGCCTAGGCCTGGCACTGCAGGCAGTAGTGCGCAACACGTGACAGACAAAGTCCATCCTGCTTGCAGATCAGTGAATACTCAAACTATCAATCCACCCGCCACCACCGCCACTATTTCTTCTGATAGCCATGTGACTGTCTAAAGGAAGGACACTAGACTTCAGTCTGTTGGGGCTGATTTATAAGTCCCTTGCGGAAGTTGCGGCTGATTTTCCTCCATTGTTGCGTGCCTTTTCTGACGCAGCGGCAGAACAAAAGACTCGCCATGGTGTTGGTGCGGCGTATATATTAAAAAAAAAACACATATGGGCATATGGGCGATGCATCACGTTGTAAAGCCCTGCGCCATCAGGGGGCGTTCCGGCGCAAGGGAGGGCGTACCTGCGCAGGAACGAATCCTAAAAGTGGCTGAGGGAAATCTACAAGATGTCAATCAGTCATTTTTAGGACAATGATGCATGACTCAAACCCTGCGCGCTTGAAGCCGACGTACGGCTTGATGCAGCATTGGGGAGATAGGGTACCCCAGAGCATTGCTGGAGCTGCGCCATCGTTGGCACGCAACTCCAGCAATGCGCTGCCTTTACGGCACAGATGCGTAAGGCTTCTGTGACGTTTTGGGCCAATGGGTGGTGGTGGCATGGCACACAATTACTGCCGCATCCCTGCTACTTTGCAGGGATGCGCCGGTAATTGAAAATATGACCCTTACTGTCTAGCATTACGCAGTTCTTTTCTTTACAGTACACTCATACATAATTTCTCAGGCCAATGAAATGCTTCTGAACACAACATACAAAACAAAGAAGCATAGTAGCAAGCAAGGCTACTGAGAAGGAGAGCAGTGCACCTGAAAATGAAATGCATAGAAGATTTTGAAATATAATTTACCTCAATGTAATCGGCAGCATTATTGCTCTTGGTAAAGAACAAAGATTTGCAAATAACAGAGCAGGATAAAACAGAGTAGTAAATGTACTACTACTACTACTCACCAAGCCCGGGGACCTCTACGCCGAGCGCGTCCAGCAAGTCCCGCTCCCGGTCCATGACATCGGTCCAGCGGTGGGTGGCCTGGTTATATGTGCGCCGGACCCCAGAGATCTTGTACATGGCCCGGCACACCTTCTCCCACCGCTGGCGGCGCTCCCGGATGCCATAGCCGGTCGCGATCTTGCCGCCTCCCAGGATCGTCTTGGGGAGGCGGCGCTGGACATGGAAGATCAGTGCCGCCACTTCCTCCGCGCTGAAGATCTCCCTCGGGACCACTTGCTCCCCCCTTAAACGCCCGCACGGGAGCCGGGCACGGGGTGCGGGACCCTTCCCCTTCTCAGGGTGCTTCCCGGCTCCCTTTACCATGGTCTGGGCAGAAATAAACTTAAATGATAAAGAAGAAATAGAATAGTGAAGAAGAAAAGAAAAGAGTTTAAAAAAGTAGTTTAAAAGTAAATAAAAGCTGCAGAAAACACAAAAATATAGAGCTAGAAAAATAGAGGGTTAGATAATAAGTAAAATTAGATCAAAAAAACTTCAAACAAGCAAAGGATGGCAGAGATTGAGAGAGGATACAGAAAGCATGCCCAGAACCATAGCAATGAATGAGAAACAAGATGGCCGCGCCCGTTCACGACCGCGTGGGTAAGTTCGCGCGAGATTTTCCTTGCGAGTACGCACGAAATTGTACTAGCGAGCAGCACACTTTGCGAGATTACACATAGCGGGCGGAAACGGAATTACGTCACGCCAACAAGATGGCCGCGCCCGTGTACGACCGATAGGGTAACTTGGCAAACGAATAGCTAGAAGCGCCTCGCGAACACGCGCAAGATCACGCGAACATACACGTCGCAACAAAAACAATTTTGTATTCGCGGCTTCCGAAATCGATCTCGCACGGATTCGCGCCCCAAATAACGCGCGAAATTGCAAAAAAAACGATTTTAGCTAAAATGAAAGCAATGAGCAGGTGCAAAAGTTCAAACTTAACATTAGTAACATTCAAGGTAGTGCTTCCTGATGGGCCCCTCCAGAGTTTGCAACAATTCTATGACCCTGCTATGACCCAAACAGCAGGCTCATAGAATAGCACCATAAAGGTCCTGTAAAAAAAAAATTTCACTGCAACAAAAAGCAAATTACAGATAAGGAAGGAAGCAGGTGCCAGCCAGACTGGAACTTTCAAAATTACTGACACATTAATGAAACACAAATTAATTGATGGCAGTTGAAGAAGGGCAGGTGTGCTAGCTTTTTTCAACCACCATAATCTACAGTAATAAATAAACCTAATAGGTGCCTCTGAGGATGTACTAGAGGGTGGCATGGGTGTCCCAGAGGGTGGCAGTGGTGAAACAGAGGGTGCTGTGAACCTGTGATGATAAACCAGACGTAGAAACAACATAGTCGCGGCCGTTGCAAGCCGAAAAGTAAGTTCGCAATTGCGAACTTGTCCCAAAATCGGCGCGAACACGCGCCAACACAAAAAACTGAAAAATCCGCAAATCCGCTAGAGTTCGCGGATCTTCGCGGATTGCGAATCCGTAAATACGCAAGTTCGCGGATTGCCAATCCGCAAAATCCGCCCATGCTTAGTTGAAGTAGGATGAGGCAACTGTGTATGCCTGGGCGGCCATGTCCATTTAGTCATCTACATTTATTCTGAGGTTTCTTCCTTACGACCTGAGAACCGAGATCTCTAGAGCGTCGAGCTGAGCGAAGAGCCCTGCTGGAGTCTGCAAATGAGTTCCCATGATTCAGAGGTGTGGGGTGGAATGTTGACAGTTTGCATTTTTTCAGTGAGGAAGATGCAGATCCACTCAAAAGCATGACCCTGATACCTGCCTTGTGGCGCTGTTAGATCAGAATGGGGTGGGAGACGGTTTCCCAGACCGGAATCAAGCATCCAAAGACCGGTTTCTGGCTATCAGCCTTCATCAGCCTGGATAGCTTGACTCCAGTGGTGTGGAGAGCCTGGCAGTTCGGGCTGGACTGTTCCCATGAGGCACAGGGTCAAGGCTGATTTGCATTTAGCCATGTCTGACCTGGGGTGGTGTGGAGTGCAAAAAAACGATGGATTTAGGCCCAGATCTCTGTACTGGGGTGAATGTATGCCATTGTTCTGCATTCTGTCCATCAATTGTTGTTTTTGCCTTTGTCACCCCGAGTGGGCTGGGTATGCTCAGACGTGAGTCCCAGGCTCTCCACACCACTGGAGTCAAGCTATCCAGGCTGATGAAGGCTGATAGCCAGAAACCGGTCTTTAGATGCTTGATTCCGGTCTGGGTAAGACATGGCTTGGTAGTTCGGACGGGACTGTTCCCATGAGGCACAGGGTCAGAGCTGATTTGCATATAGCCAGTGTCTAACCCAGGGAAGTGTGGAGTGCAAAAAAACCGATGGATTTAGGCCCAGATCCTTGTACTGGGGTGAATGTATGACATTGTTCTACATTCTGTCCATCAACTGTGTTTTTTGCAATTTTCACCCCGAGTGGGCTGGGTATGCTCAGACGTGAGTCCCAGACTCTCCACATCACTTGAGTCAAGCTATCCAGGCTGATGAAGGCTGATAGCCAGAAACCGGTCTTTGGATGCTTGATTCCGGTCTGGGAAAGACATGGCTTGGTAGTTCGGACTGGACTGACATGGCTTTGTAGTTCGGACTGGACTGTTCCCATGAGGCACAGGGTCAGAGCTGATTTGCATATAGCCAGTGTCTAACCCAGGGTGGCGTGGGGTGCAAAAAAACGATGGATTTAGGCCCAGATCCTTGTACTGGGGTGAATGTATGACATTGTTCTACATTCTGTCCATCAACTGTGTTTTTTGCAATTTTCACCCCGAGTGGGCTGGGTATGCTCAGACGTGAGTCCCAGGCTCTCCACACCACTGGAGTCAAGCTATCCAGGCTGATGAAGGCTGATAGCCAGAAACCGGTCTTTGGATGCTTGATTCCGGTCTGGGAAAGACATGGCTTGGTAGTTCGGACTGGACTGTTCCCATGAGGCACAGGGTCAGAGCTGATTTGCATATAGCCATGTCTGACCTGGGGTGGTGTGGAGTGCAAAAAAACGATGGATTTATTCCCAGATCTCTGTACTGGGGTGAATGTATGACATTGTTCTGCATTCTGTCCATCAATTGTTGTTTTTGCATCTGTATACTCATAGCACGCTATTCACCCTCAAGGGTATCCACGCTCTTGTGGTAGGTGTACAAGGCTGACCTTGGAGGGCGTACTCTAATGGCTAGGTCTTCACAATCTTGCAGAAATAAAGAAGGGGAGAGAAGCCTCTGATGTGTTGAGGAAGGATGGTCCAGGCTTTAGTATACACGAATGAGAATGGGTGACCCTTGATCTCCTTTTCTATATGTATGTGTGTGTGTTAGTATGAGTCACGTAGGACAAGGTGTCTGGAAGGTTGGTGAAAGTGATTGCGGATGTTCAGGTAGGCAGGGCTTATGTTGTGGAGTACTTTGTAGGTCTGGGTGAGGAGTTTGAAGTGTCAGGAATTTGAAGTGTGCTCGCTTGTGTATTGGGAGCCAGTGGAGTTTCTTAAAGTGAGGTATGATCTGGGCTCAGCCTGTGAGGTTGAGGATAAGTCTGGCTGCTGCATTTTGGATAGCCTGAAGTTTTCTTGTGATTGTGAACAGCTTAGTTATTCCTCTGTAGTCCAGTCTGCTGGTGATGAGGGCTTGGGTGACGTTTTCCTGTTGCTGTCTCGTTGCTGCTTAAAAACTGTCTCCACCATCCTTGGGATGTTGAAGTAGGATGAGGCAACTGTGTATGCCTGGGCGGCCATGTCCATTTAGTCATCTACATTTATTCTGAGGTTTCTTCCTTACGACCTGAGAACCGAGATCTCTAGAGCGTCGAGCTGAGCGAAGAGCCCTGCTGGAGTCTGCAAATGAGTTCCCATGATTCAGAGGTGTGGGGTGGAATGTTGACAGTTTGCATTTTTTCAGTGAGGAAGATGCAGATCCACTCAAAAGCATGACCCTGATACCTGCCTTGTGGCGCTGTTAGATCAGAATGGGGTGGGAGACGGTTTGGAAGTCTGCTAATAGTTAAGGAGGATGAGTGCTGTGGTTTCTCCTGTCGAGGATCAACTAGAAGTCTTCCATTGCTGCTAAGAGGACGGTTTCCATGCTGTGTTTGAGTCTAAATCTTGATTGTGTGGCATTGAGAAGCCGAGGATTGGCAAAGTGGTTGGAGACACATTTATTGATGACTTTTTACAGGACCTTGGCTGGGTAATGGAGGAGGGATATTGGTCAGTATTTGTCTTGTTTGAGCAGTTCTGCTGAGAGCTCCTTTAGGTGGGCGTTGACGGCTGGATGTTTCCATCTCTCTGAGAAGGTGTTTGTGCTGGTGGAGGTGTTAAGGATATGGGTAAGGACCTTGCTGATGGGGTCGCTTCTTTGACAAAGGCATGAAGGATGCAAGGGTCCAATGAGGCCCTGGATTGTATGGTCTTCATGATTGCTGTGGTGTCCTCTGTGCTGATGGTGTCCCATATGGTTATTGTATTTTCTTCGTTCATAACCAGCACACTTCTGGCAAGATTCAAGGGGTCTGGTTGTGGGGTGAAGTTACTGTATATGGTAGTGATCTTGATGCTTGAGAGGTTGTTTCATAGGTCTTGAGTTGGGCTGATGTTGCCGGTTACTTCTGTGGGTGTGGTGAAATCTTTAACATTTTGTGAGTATATCTGTGTAGCTTCTGGAGCTGGCATCTATTCATTCAGCTACGGCCCTCCTCTTGGTTTCATGGATTAACTGGTAGTATTTCCTCAGGGCAGCTTTGAAAGTGTCTTTTTCCAGTTCTCCTTGGCAGATTTTCCATTTCAGTTCCAATTGCTTGCTTTGTTGTTTGGTCATTCTGAGGTTTTCCGTCTACCAGTTGGCTTGTAGTCTTGTTTTTGCTGTGTGGCTTTGTCTATCGGAATCCAGGGTTTCCGCACAGTCAGTGATCCACTTGTTCAACTTTTTGATGTCACATGCTAGGAGGCCTATGGGTGCAGGTTTGTTCTTGTGGAGGCTCAATCTGTCAAGCACTAACCTGGTTATCCGGTGTAAACAATACGGAAGCCTAAGACGCTAGGTCCCAATTCCTCCTCTGCATCAGCTCTCACCTTGACACCACGCGGCAGAAACTAAGGTCCAAATGGGGAAAGGGGAATGGGACAACAAGAGAGAGAGTGCTCGACAGGTGGTTTCTCGTGTTTCCATCATTCAGGCTCGTTTGCTTCCGACTTCCCTTGTTTTTACAGGAACCATCTCCAATGATCTTTCTGCACTGTTAGAAAAGTAATGTAATAATACTTTATCCTAACCCTGGTTTCCTTCCTCAGCAGACCTGTAGGGCCTAGTCGATACCTTCGAAATTCACTCTTTCTCATCTTTGATACTCTGGGGCATATTATCAACAACTAGCGACATTTATCACTAAATAGGCTTAGCAACATTTTCTTTATTGCCGAGCATCGCCGTGCTATTAGCAACGTTTATCTTTGAAGCGATAAAATTTCGATTGCGGCGAAATGCGTGAATATCGCTGTAAATCCAGCGATATTCAGGCATTATCGCTAACAGGGATTTAGCCTGAATATCCACCTCCCATTGGATATACAGGCTAAGAACTGGTCAGAGCAGGCGTTAGGTTTTGGAGATATTTGCGCTTAGCGCGAATATTTCCATCGCTACGCCTGCATTGATAATAGGCGATGGCGATGTTAGAGACTGCTTTCAGTCACTAACAGGTTGGGTACACCCACTTTCATATCATTAGCGATAAATATCGCTGACATGCAAAGCACGCACCAAACCGCTTGCTATCGCCTACAAGCTGTCGCTAACTGCTGTAGATAGCCGAAATTATCATCGCATAGCGGCCGAAAACGGCCGCTAAAGCAGCGATAATCTCTTATCGCCCGCCTTGATAATATGCCCCACTGTCTCTTGTGGAAATGGTGTATGTTGGTTCTACCGCCTTAAGAAATGATACCGAATAACAGTTCATGCTATCCTTATTCTCCTATCATATATACCTGAGTTAATCAGGTTAGGATTTATCTATGTGTTGTTTTCTATCATTATCGCCTTTCATTATTGTAGATGTCAGTTTGACAATATCACCTTGCAAACTTGTTCGGATTCATCAGTATGCCTCAAACATTATAATTGTTCGTACTCATTAAGGCAATAATGGTTACGTTCATTAACATGCAACAATGGTTAGGTTTCTTTCAGGTCTGTATGTGCCTTAAGAACCAATGATACAACTTAGGGCGATGTACAGTTACTACAATTACATGTAATCGCTCTCATATAGACAGTGGCTAGTCAGAGGTTTGAACTATATTGTGTATGGTAACAACACAAAAAACATTCAACTAATCCTGTTAGTTCTCTGTGTTAAAGGACTTTGCTAGTTCTGATTATTAAAAATGTTCACTTTTCATTTCCAGGGTCACGTGTTCTCAGGAGGTGATCTCTATAGAAGGCACGTCGCAATTAGTTTGGCGCTATTAGTGTGAGCGTGTTACCTACCACCTTAAAATTGTGATTTATCACATTCTCAAAGGTTGACCTGATTTTCTTTTTTTCAGGAGTTTGAGATCAAGGGATTCTTCATGAGAGCAGAGGGAGTCCTGAGTGCGGTTGAACGGCGAATGAAGCCTGGATCCTTCTCTGGGAAGTCTAAAAATACAAATCAAGTTCTGGAAAGTGAGTGCTGCTTTAAACAGAGGTGTGCCCAACATGGCTGCCTCTTCTCGTTGGAAGAGGCAGGTCTTGCGAGAGTTCGGGTGAGTTCAGTTTTTGTAGTTTCTCTCCCCGTGAATGTAGTGACTTTTCAAGGCTGCTTTCCCTAGGCTGTTCTGGAGCATGGGACACCACTTGTGTCCCCTGTTGATTTGTGTGTGACGTTTTTGTGGCTCGTGCATCTGGAGTACCCAGCTCCAGGGGGAGGGAATGAGTGAGGATGGTTCTAGGCCTCATGAGGCAAGATGGTAGCCAGCCTGACACAATCCACTTCTACTAAGTCGTTCCAGTGTTGCTGTGCTGGGCCCACTGTGAGGGTTTTTCTGTGTTGGTGGAAGTTAATTGTGAAGCTGATCAGCGTATTGTGGTTAAGGTGACAGGCCTCGGTGTGTTGATCCTGAATTTGTTGAAGGATGTGAAGACGGGGTCTAGGATGTGTCCAGCGGTGCTGGTGGGGTCCGTGACACATGGGGTTACTCCCAGTTTGCTGAGGCTGTCTCGGAGTGCGACTGAATTAGGGTCAGTCTGTTCTTCTAGATGGAAATTGAGGTCTGGGAGGATGAATGCGCTGGAGTTGAGGACCAGTGGCGCAATTATTGTCCGTAGCGTTGCTTGTGAAACTGCCTCGAGGTGCCTGGGGACGGTAGACCAGGGTTCCACCCAGGGTGAAGTTTGGTGTGATTTGTATTTTAAAATTGAGATGCTTCATGTATTGTGTTCTGGGACACACAAGGGCAGAGAAAGCTGGCACAAACAACAAAAGCAGAGAGCTAACAGGCTAATAAAGAGTGAGAAATAAATGATACGTGAAATAATGCCCCAAAAGAGTGAGAGAAAAAGTACAAAAAGGTAACAAAGAGAAACGAATGAGAGGAAAACTAGCATAACAAGGTCCGAACAGACAGAGTAAAAGACGGCACAAAAGAGTGAGAAAATAAGCACAACACGTTTACAGAAGGTGAGAGAGGTGTGGGGGAGAGGGTGAGTGAGCAAGTGGGCGAGAAACGAGGTGGGTGCCTCTTGGACTGGAGCCAGGTCAGGAAGGGCCTTGATTGGTCAAATAACTGGTCACAGGTAAGTCCGGGGGAGGGGCTGGTCCTATGCACCTGCTTAAAGGTTTTCCTCTGTGTAAATAGCAATATGAGCCCTGAGGGCAGTGGCGTAACAATAGTCCCTGCAACCCCCACAGTACGGGGGGGCTGAGCTCCAGGGGGCCTCCTCCGGCACTGTGCACATGCATTGGGCCTCTGGCCTAAGAGCTCCTGACTGGTTCTGGAGCGTGTGTGTTGGGGGGGCACCCTTTAACTTTGCAGGGGGAACCCCTCAAGTTTAGTTACACCACTTTCTGAGGTTTGCATTGCAAGCAGGATTCCTGTAAGGCATGGTGCACATATGCCATTGTGTGAATGGGGTACAATTTAATCCAGGTCTAAGCCCAGTTGTTCTGTGGAGTGGTCAGCCACGCCACGATCTAGTAGTAAGCAGGAAATGGTCTATCCTAGACATCGTACTGTGAAGTGAAGTGCTTTTTAGTGAGATACAGAAGTCTACCTGGGTTAATTAAGTCATGGTCCTTCAATACGTCAATAAGCCTTGTCTTGTGATTTTCTTTGCATGTATTGGGCCTTGCCAACTTTCCAGGGCAGTGTCCGGGACTAGATTCCAGTCGCTCCAAACACCACTTGAATAGTGCTGCATTCTGCTAGCAATCTGAACAATATAAATGTCCTTATTGAGTTTTGGGAGCATACACTACACCCAACTACATGGTTCCATTGAACATTCTTAGCTTTAGAAAGGCCATCTCTTAAGGATCTTATGCAGCGACAATTTTCATTAAGGATAGTCGTCTTGCATTTCTTAGAGACTTTTCCAGTTGAGGTATGCTCACCCTGGGAGTTCAATCATCGCCTACTACTGATAACTGACTACATTGAATGACTAATAACTGAGCCCACCCAATCCCCCTCAGTACAAAGACTCGGCATCAGACCAGAGAGTTTCCAGTAAGAGTGCAATATCTACTTGTTTTGTGTGTAGGTTATGCAGAACTTTATTACACTTGATATAATAGGATAGGCTATTACTGTTCTCGCTGATGGTTGTCAGCGGTCTAGTAGATCTTGGTGGCTGGTCTACAATGGCCAAGAGTTATCCTAATGATAGGAGACTAGTTGACAGTTGTGTAGCTTGTCAAAAGTACATGTCAATTGATACAGAACCAGATACATGTCTACAGAAGTACTGGGGTATTTTCTATTAGCTTTAAGTGTCCACAGGCTTCATTAGTCAATTAATACAAATATTAGAAGCAGAGCCTACTGCTGCACTCTGTTCAACCAGGTTAATGACGCCAATCTCCTGCATTTCCATGTCCAAAAAGGCTTTTTTCGGTGAGGGGCGGGCTCGTGGCATGTGTCTTATTGTTTCGGTCCAGTCCTCAACCTATTGGCTTGTGCCATGTTTCCTCATGTTTCGTCTACAGTCCCCAACCTATTGGCTTTTCAGAATGTTTCCTATTGTTTTGTATAAAGTCCCCAACCTATTGGCTTGTGCCATGTTTCCTATTGTTTCATCTACATTCCCCAACCTATTGGCTTTCGAATGTTTCCTATTGTTTCGAGTACAGTCCCCAACCTATTGGCTTGTGCCATGCTTCCTATTGTTTAGTCTACAGTCCACAAGCTATTTCCTTTCAGAATGTTTCCTATTGTTTTGAGTACAGTCCCCAACCTATTGGCTTGTGCCATGTTTCCTATTGTTTAGTCTACATTCCCCAACCTATTGGCTGTCGAATGTTTCCTATTGTTTTGAGTACAGTCCCCAACCTATTGGCTTTTCAGAATGTTTCCTATTGTTTTGTATACAGTCCCCAACCTATTGGCTTGTGCCATGTTTCCCATTGTTTCATCTACATTCCCCAACCTATTAGCTTTCAGATTGTTTCCTATTGTTTCGAGTACAGTCCCCAACCTATTGGCTTGTGCCATGTTTCCTATTGTTTAGTCTACATTCCCCAACCTATTGGCTTTCGAATGTTTCCTATTGTTTCGAGTACAGTCCCCAACCTATTGGCTTGTGCCATGTTTCCTATTGTTTAGTCTACAGTCCTCAAGCTATTTGCTTTCGGAATGTTTCCTATTGTTTCGTCTACGATCCCCAACCTATTGGCTTGCGCCATGTTTCCTATGGTTTCCAATCGCTGTCGTCCACAGTCTCCACGCACTTGCCTTGGTACAAAGAGCTGACAATAAGTCTAAAAACTCAAAGTGATATCACCTATAAAGGGGCATGCTAGAATCCTTGCTTTTGATGATTGTTAGGGGTGCAACATAGAGTAAATATAACTCTTATTTTCACTTTAATTCGATGTCTCTTTTAAGGAGTACTTCATTTAGTTATTTGAAGATGTACAAATTGAAAGGACAAATATAAGGAGAGCTAATCTCGCCTTATCTCACATTTACCATATACTGATATATCTCTTTCATATTACAATCATTCAAAATGATGTTCACCGGTTATATGACATCGAATTGTTAACATATTTCTGGGCCAATGTGACACCCCACAGGGCAGATTTAATTCTGGAAACTGTATCCAAAGTATGTTTTCATTTGACTTTGAAGTACACTAGTTCCAAAATATGTCTGTAATCCACGGGAAAACGACCCTCTTGATATAGAATAAGCGTTTTCAAGAGCCATGCTTATGTCCTAAAGCATTAACAGTGCACTGAATAACATTGCCTTTCCGTGAACTTTCTGGGGATGTTGCAGCAGCGGTGGGTGGGGTAAAGATCTGGGGCAGCTGTGATTGGCATCTTGAACTTTGCAGCAACAGAGTCTAATTGTCATGAGCCAGCAGAAAGAAACCGTTCTAAGTGCAACCTCATCAGGCAGGGAAATCTCTATTTCTTAGAAAAGGTTATCAGCCATTTTGTCCAATCAATGATGACGTGCATTCCAACTTCCGGAAAGGGTGTTCATTGATTTGGCGAGCATTAGGATCAATAAAACACCCTAGAACAAAATGTTCCCGATTCCCAAATCTATTTCCAGGTGTAACTTCGTTCACATCTGTAAACAGGCTTTTTCCAGTTGTAAAATAGCTTTTGACAATTATTAAAGGTGTTTTGACAAATGACAATTGTAAATGAACCCTTAGGGCATATGTATCAATAACCTGATTTGCGATTCTCGAATAGCGATTTTTAAGAAATCGCTATTCGAGAATCGCAAATAGGTATGTATGTACAAAATCGCATTTTTTTGCGATTTCTTAAAATTCCTTAATTGCGATTAGCAAATTGCGAATCGCAAATTAAGAATAATTTCAAGGGTGCAGGGGTGTCCAAAGGACACCCTGTTGCACCCCTGAAATATGCATGGGTGCACATGTGGCGCACATACATGCCCTAAGGGCATGTATGTGCATCACATGGCACTTTCAAAAATGCAAAAATTTGCATTTTTCAAGGAATTCGCAACTTACTAGAAGTTGGTGGTAATTTGCGATTCCTTAAGGACATTTTGCACATTTTTTTTGCTTCATTCATTGCATTTAAGAAATCGCAAAATTTGTGATTCCTTAAATGCAATTGCAAAATAAGGAATCGCAAATTTTGTGATTCCTTGTTTTGCACCAGATTTTGCTTTATACATACCATTTAGCAAATTCGCATTCGCAAAGGCCGAAATTCAGCGAAATTCGGCCTTTGCGAATGCAAATTTGCTTGATACATATGGCCCTTAGTGGCAAGAGTAAGTATGTCACGGCAGAATGGGCTGAAAGTCCGTGCAGACTCACCCTTGTACAAGTTTGTGGGTATTCACAAGTGTTTTTCTTCGTTCCCACCATTGAAATACTCAGAAAAATACTGCTGTCAAGGGCAAGTGTAACTACTTTTTACATGCCTATAGAACCGATTCCGACGGGAAACTCCCGATTTCTTAAGCCAAAAAATGGCTTTATTTTGTCTGTCTCCCTCTTGACATCCTCTCTCATTCAGTAGAAGTCAACGGGGGAAATACATTCTCCTGATTATGTTTTTTAAAATCTCCCACTTTCTTGTTTCAAAATGTTGTCATGTATATGATGCTTCTAAAAGTGTGAATGGGTATTGAACACCCCTAATAATGGAGGAGTGAGGTTAAGAGTTTCTCCACGGGGAAAGTATTTTCCCCTTATCGAAAAACATGCATGTGGATAGCCTTCCCATGAATGCAAACGGTAATTTACAAAAGACTGTTGTAGGATTCCAGGAGCAACCTTGATACCTTTAAGTGAGTGAGTGGGATATTTGTAAACACAGTGCTCGCCCAGAAGATTCTTGGTGCTATCAGTGGCGGCTCGCACAGGCGGGCCGGGTGGGGTGTTAGTGGAGTTCGACGTACGATGGAGAAGTGGGGAGTAAATACATAAATAATAAAACCACTTACCTTGCGCTCCCCGCATCGCCGCATACCCAAACATCCCACCCCACCCCACCCCACCGCCACGCCCACAGCGTTACCTGTGCGAGCCGCCTCTGGGTGCTACAGCTGAGAAACCCTAAGATAGACAAAGAGCGGAGACTGATGAATTTTTTTATTTATTTTTATTTAGATTTAAATTTTTTATAGCGCAAACATGACCCTTGCAGGTATCAGAGGGCTTTACAGATTTACAGAGAGCAGCATGGTGATAACAATACAATTAATATCTATACTAATATAATAAAGAGAGAGCCCAAACATTTGAGACGGGTAATCTCAGGAACCACAGCACCAATCACAACGCCCAATACAGCGTTGGAAAGGGCAGTTGCAGCTGAAGGACATAGGCTATGCAGACGCCCATCATATACATTTAAAAGGTAAAAGAACCGTGCCAGCAAAGTAGTCCCTTGTGGGCGTGTCTGCGTTGTGCTGTGGGTGTGTGCTGGGGGCAAGACACACGCTAGGGGCGTGTGGTACGTTCCGCCCTTCATGCCATGTCTCATATCGTGTGCTGTGGGCGTGTGCTGGGGGCGTGTGCGGGGCGCGGGATTACGGAATAAAAAAGCGAGCGTTGTGCCCAATATTTTTCTTCCCAGGTTCTGTACATTCCAGCTCCAGGTGTCCACCCTGCTCCCTTTAAATACCCCTGCACCCCATAATCATAACCCACCCTTACTCCTTAAAATACCCCAACACCCTTAAACACTAACCCATCTTAACCCTATAAATATACCCTGTACCCCAAAACCCAAACCTATCCCTAAACCCTAAAAATACCCCTGTACCCCAAAACCCAAACCTAGCCCTGAACCCTATAAATACCCCTGTACCTCAAAACCCAAACCTACCCCTGAACCCTAAAAATACCCCTGTACCCCAAATCCCAAACCTAGCCCTGAACCCTAAAAATACCCCTGTATCCCAAACCCAAACCTACCCCTGAACCCTAAAATACCCCTGTACCCCAAAACCCAAACCTACCCCTGAACCCTAAAAATACCCCTGTACCCCAAAACCCAAACCTAGCCCTGAACCCTAAAAATAGCCCTGTACCCCAAAACCCAAACCTAGCCCTGAACCCTAAAAATACCCCTGTACCCCACAACCCAAACCTAGCCCTGAACCTTAAAAATACCCCTGTACCCCAAAACCCAAACCTAGCCCTGAACCCTTAAATACCCCTGTACCCCAAAACCCAAACCTACCCTTGAACCCTAAAAATACCCCTATATAGCAAAACCCAAACCTAGCCCTGAACCCTAAAAATACCCCTGTACCCCAAAACCCATACCTATCCCTAAACCCTAAAACTACCCCTGTACCCCATAACCCAAAACTATATCTGAACCCTTAAAATACCCAAACATCCCAAAGATATACCTCAGTACCCCAAAACATATACCCCTATACCCATACTTACCTTATCCAAACATAAAAAAAACATGCTTTTACCATTCATGAATTTCGTTGTAAATGTATGTGTGATAAAAGCATATAAAATGAAATGCCATGCGTTATAATGGCATTGCGAAGTCATGGTACTTTCGTAATGAAAGTATGCGGAGTGATGGTATGCGGAAAGAAAGTTGCGGAATAATGGGTGTTTACCCTCCCCCGGTAAGTACATTGTTGGCACGGTGGCCCACATCTCCAGCAACATACTCATATTTTTTCACCACCGATTTGAAAAATGCACAGGTCTCTCTCATTGATGGCCAGCACCGACAACACTTTTAGACACACCTCCCGCCACAAGTTATAGAATTGCGAACTTTAGAGCTGGGGAGCTACGTTCGAATCTCGGCATCAGCTCAACATCCTGTGATTCCAGGTAAATCGCTTTGTCTCCCCGTGCCTACCACAAATGAATGTGTTCTTCTGTAATGTAAATTGTGCTCATGCCATGTTGTCGAGTTCGCGCTATATAATATTGCAAGGAAAAATAAAGTAGGGAAACTCGAGTTTACACACTACTGAACGCGCGCTCTTAAATGCATCAGCAGTGCACTGTGAATCGGAGCGTTTCACAGGCCTGTCACAGATAAGAAATGCTATCAAAACGAAATCCTACAAAACAATATACTACTGGCCGGCAGCAATTCATACCCGGACAACGTCGGGACGGGCTGCTAGTCAATATATAGGTGGCAACCAGAGAAGGGAGGGCATGCTTTACAAGGTTCATAGAGTAGAGAGGAAAAATCAATAAAAGCCAAAAATAACGTTAAGTTAAACCTATAGGAATAGGCAATGTAGTTAGAAATATAGACAAAGGATGCCCCCACTATCAAAAAGGATGACGCTTGAGAACCTTACCAAAAGTTTCATTGTTGGTCATCAAGCAAAGAGCTGGATTCAGCTGGTTCCATTGCTCTGTCGTCAGGAAAGCTTAAGGCTTCCACACAGATGTAAACATTTATAATGGGGGCTGGAGAGAATTGGTATAGTGTGTGACCGAAAAAGACCTTCTAGAGCATGGCAGGATAGTCTTGCAGAAATATTCCTGGGCCTCATCCTATTGAAGGCTATGTGTGAAAGACATTGTACTTTAAATGGAATACATGTCACCACCAGAAACCCATGCAGGATCCTGCGGGCTTCAGATATGTGTTCAAATGTAACCAATTTGTGGAGCAGTCTGACCACCATATTTTGGGTACTTCTTCATCAAGCCAACAGGAAGGCACATGTAGCAGGCATCAACATATTCAATTCTTGATAGGATACCCTCGTGTGTGATAGTGCCCTTTACAAATACACATAAGATAACATAACATAGAAGAGCAGCTCCCACTACTGGGGCTTGCCACTGCTAGGCAACGAATGAAATTATTTTTCATAGTACCTTCACAAGAAAGCAGTGTAAATCCAAAAGAGAGTTAACCTGATCCCGCAGCTGCAACTCCCATTAAGCATGCAGTCAAGGCTTTTAACTGTGGTGACTGGAGGTGGCACAGTTCCCAGCTCAAAAAGACAAAGGAATCAACAGATGTATCTGACCCTGAATTAATTCCACCATGTTGTTGATTTTGAGCATTAGGAAATTGCTACTGCTCTCTCAGGCCTGGATGCCAGATACACAGTCCTGGAGAGTGTTCTGAGGCTTGAACGGTGTTCATTTAAGCTGCTCCTGCTAAATGAGTGGCACCAGAAAGACAATTATAAACATCAGCCACTCATTGACCAGGCAGTGATGAGCAGAACTATTATATTGATGAAAAGACCATTGATAACTCCACGGTATGTTTCTTAAGTAGTTTATTGATGCACACTATTGGATAACAGCAGCAGCACAAAAGCTGTTATAGGGAAGGGTTTTCCATGGGAGGGGGGGGAAATGGGGGAGCACGGGGTGGGGATCAGTGGGAAAAAACAAAAGGATCCTCTACAGCCTCTAAAGTTTTCTTAATGCAGAATTGGTGCTTGTTTTAAGCCTTTTGGAGAGATGGGTGAGAAGAGAGAAAATATAATAAAATTAGTCTTGTGGAATGTCAACGGCCTTAGGGTACGGGGAAGATGAGCAAAAATACTACAATATCTGAACGATTGCCCTGCCCAGATTATTATTCTGCTGGAGACACACTTGACAGGTGAGGAGGGTCTGGAGATCTTTAAGGCTAAAATGGGGATTTTCCAAGCAGTTTGCTCATCTCAAACAGCCGTTACAAAGGGGGTGGTGATCTTAGTGAAGAGAGGGGCACAAATTAGTTTGGGGCCCAGGTTTCAGACAAAGCTGGTAGGTGGCTAGTTGTCAAAGCAAAGATTCTGGGTCGTGGATTTCCTCATAAGGGATATAATGGCTCAAATCAAGATGACATCTCCTCTTTAGGTGAACTGTTGGCGGAATTAGTAAACTCATCTGATCCCATTATCATGGCAGGAGATTTTAAGGCTGTCCTAGATCACACCTTAGATAGAACCTCACACAGTAGAGCACTTGTTAATCCAAGAATGTCAGCACTCATCAAGCAAATGATGGCCCAGTTAGGGTTGTGTGATATATGGAGGCGGAAACCCGGTCACAAAAAGGTTTTACATTCTACAATCAAAAATATAAACATCAGTCGAGGATTGATTATTTCCTTATTGACAGCAACCTGGCATATTGGGTTCAGCGGGTTGAACATGTGGGAGTTCATCTGTCGGATCACTCAGCAGTGAGTTTACATATGAAGATCCATGAAGGGGCCACTCAATCTAGATGAACCTTAGATCGCACGATTCTTCAGGAAGAAAGAGTCATAGAAGCACTGAGTAGAGAGACAGAAGAGTTTCTTTAATTCAACTGGGGTTCAGCAGCCTCTGAAACGATTTGGGATGTTCATAAAGCCTTTTTAAGGGGAAGATTAGGGGAACTAACGGCAAAAAAAGACAGAGTTATTATAAAGAGGTGTCTGCAGTAGAGGAGCTGGTTCGCTCTTTAGAAGAGGATTTGATCGACCCTAGGGTAGATGAAAAAGCCCAAACAAGGCTGCTACAGGAAATGCTAGAAACAAAATCTAACTTGGCAACAATTCTACATGAAAGGGTTAAGGAAAAGTGGGAAGTGAGTCATCTGGCTCATTTTGAAAATAGTGAGGTTTGTAGTAAGTTGTTGGCTTGGAAGGTTAAAAGAGAGCAGATGAGAGATAAGATAGACCAGTTTAAATGTGAACATACAGGAGCCTTCATCAGTGAGAATAAGGAAATTGAGCACACTTTTCACAGCTATTATAGCAGAGTCTACCAAGAAGATTTAAAACCTACTCAAGAAGAGGTGGAAATATGGCTGGGTCAAGGCTGAAAAAACCCCCTTACAGCAGACAAATGTAGGCAGTTGAACAGGGAGATTAGGGAGACGGAAGTAGACCTCGCATTAAGACAGAGTAAGAGGGGTAAGGCTCCTGGGCCCGGATGGTTTGCCCCACGAAGTGTACAAAGCATTGGCTAATGTACTAGACTCTTTTTTTGTTAAAATCTTTAATGAGCTGTATATAGAAGCGGCAGAAATGCCAGCCTCGTGGAATTACGCTGCCATCTCCCTAATTTTGAAGCCCGGCAAGTGCCCTAAAAATTGTGATTCGTATTGGCCAATATCGTTGCTGAATTGCGATTATAAGATCTTTGCAAAAATATTTGCCGATAGGTTAAATGGTCCTATGGCGGAGCTGGTCCATACAGATCAAAAAGGTTTTATACGTGGTAGATCTCTGAAAGAGCTGACCTATTCATTGATATGCTTAATAGACCTGGCGACTACTTACGAGCTTCCAATTGCGGTGATAGCATTGGATGCCACCAAAGCCTTTGACCGGGTTAATTGGGTCTACTTACAAGGCGTGGCTAAATCTTTAAATTTGGGGTTACATTTTTGCAGAGCACTAGCGGGTTTTTTCAAGGCACCATAAGCTAGAGTCCTGATTAACGGCTCTCTGACTGATCCTGTTTTTATTAGTAGGGGAACGAGACAGGGCTACCCCTTATCGCCACTCTTATTTAATTTATATATAGAGCCCTTAGCGAGGAAAATTAGGGAGGATCCAAGTATTATACTTTTTCAATTTGAAGGCTGGTTCTATATGCTGACGACATCCTTATTTACACAACCAACTTACAAAGTACATTGAGTTGTATTACAACCCTGACGGCAGATTTTGGGAAAATCTCGGGTTATGAAGCCGCTAGTAGAGGGATAATGAGATACCTGGGAGTTATGATACCACAAGACATTACTAAAACAATTAAACTTTAAGAAGGTTAAAAAAGATGTCACTGGGCTCTTAAAAATGTGGGCGCATCTTCAGCTCACCCTGCTAGGTCATGTAAATTTAGTAAAAATGATGATCCTCCCGAAATTAACTTTTCTGTTTGACACAATTCCTCTTCCCATTGAAAAGGAATGGCTTAAAAAGATACAAGGCCAAATCAGTAGTTTTATTTGGTCAAGTAAAGGACCCAGAATATCCTGGAAGAAATTGGGAAGGAGGGTGGAAAAGGGAGGTCTAGCACTACCAGACCTGGTATTTTACTCATTTTTTTTTTATTAAAGAATGGGAAAATGCTGCTGAATATAGCCACACTATCCGAGATTGGGAGATTATTGGCAGTAATGTCAAGGCAAGAGTCAGGGGGCAACATTGGTTTCATGTTTAAATACGCAGACCCCAAGTGCTTCAAAAAAGACAGGTTAAAGATCTTGAAGGGCCTGGCTAAGACATGGTATAGGGTAAAAAAAGTTTTAAAAATACCATATTATAGCCTAATGGCTCCTATTTGGGATTCACCTGGCTCACAGGAGTGGACAAAAGACCTACTGGCACGACCACTGAAAGAAGCAGGTATAACAAGATGGGTCCATATAATTCAAGGTGGTCATTTGATAACCTGGGAAACATGCAAACAACTTTCGGATCATAAAGTGTCAAGATGTAAATACCTGCAATTGCAGAGCTGGTTTCAAGATCCAGGCACGATAATAGGAAAATCAAATGAACTTGAAGATAGACTGTTGCAAGAGGCAATACTCAAAAAGGAGTTTGCAACAATTTATTGGCTCATGGTGGAATTGGAGGTTGGCGCCTTCACTTTTCCATCGGAGTTGTGGGGAAGATGCTTGCCGGAGTTATCGCTGGAACACCAATGGCAAGTATCTATGTTTATGTTGTTTAAAATAGTCAAATCCGCACATTTAAGAAGAAACTGTCTTTTCTCCATCCACAGAGCCTATTGGACCCCTCAGAGGTTGTCAAAGTTTGGGAGAGAAGGGGACGTAGCTTGCCCTAAATGTGGCAGTATGAAAGAGGATGATGCACATATGTGTGTGGATTGTCCAGAGATCCTGCCATTCTGGAACGTTGTGAGTAGGGCCTTGTCTAGTATGGTGAAGTTCAACATTAAGGTAAGCGTCTTGCTTGTTATCTTTGGATGTGTGGATTCCCCAGAAAAAATTACAATTCAATACTGCTGGAGCGTAGAGAAATCTATAAACAGTCGGTAGCGGTGGCCCCTCCCAGGTTTGATGATTTGGTTTGTTCCGTCAAATATGTTGTTTTAAATTTTTTTTTTATTGAAATTTAAAAAAAACAATAGAAACAAAAACACAAGGCAAAAATACAGTAACGTTAATCCTGAGTCCATGTGGGAGCAGCTCCGAAGTTCAAAACGTACAGTATAGCGAGAAGCAATAGCAGAGAGGGGGGGCAGCGAGGAAACAGTGCAATATATACAATCAAAACAAATCTCTGGGAATGCCAATTAGGGGGACAAGGAGACATCAGGAGTAAAGTCATGTGGGGGAGTACATATATTTCCACGGTAAGCATTCCATTGTGACCAAATTCTATTCCACTGTTTGGGCCTGCCCCGGGACAAGTATACTGTTTTTTCCCTAAACATGCACCAGTCCATGTTCTCCTTCCACGCCAGTACTGTGGGCGATCTGTGGGAACCCCATAGCTGTGCAATTTCCCTCTTAGCAACCGTGTTGCCGAGGGTCGCCCAGCAGATCTGAGAAGTATTATAATCGTTGGGTTCCCATACGTTCAAGAGGCGGCGCCGGGCCTCAGGCAGAAGCGGAACCCCCGTAACATTTTCCATAATCGCATGCACTCTGGACCAGACACCAGCCACTTCGGGACATTCCCACAAAATGTGAAGGAAGGTGCCAATCACGCCGCAGCCACGCTTACATAGCCCATCCAACAAATAACCCATTCGAACCAGACACGGAACAGTGACATGCACACGGTGAAGGATCTTAAGTTGGATAAACCGAAGGCGGGCGGGTATGGCAACCTCTTTAGGCGAGGACAAAGCGGACTGCCAATCCTCGTTGTCCAGTTCCAATCCGTCGGCAATCCATAAAGCCCTGAGGTGCGCAAGCAAGTCAATTCTGGTGTTGATCAGTTTTTTATAAATCAGTGAAATTGTACTATCAGGGACGTGGCCGTCCAGGATCCGGTCCTCGAGAGGCGAGGATTCGGGAATAGCAGTTCCCACAGCAAAAACTGACAGCAGAGCATGACGTACCTGGGCATATCTAAAGAATTCCCTATCTCCAAGCTCATATTTCGTCTTGAGCACCTCGAAGGACTTCACACTGCCTTTAGTCCAGAGGTCAACCACCTTACTTAGACCAATCATGTCCCATTTATCAAAGCCTTTCGTCCGCCACAGATTGCCCAAGCCCTCGGAAGCATCCAATGGAGTTGCACATGTCAACCTATCACACCATCCCAAGGCCGCATTCGCATCGTGCCACACTCTTACAGCGATTTTCGTGAGCCCGGTCAACGTCCTATGAAGCCCCTTGGAATATAACGCTCTATTAAAATTCCCACCGGGCAAGAGGTGCTTGTCCATGGCAAAGGCCGGGGTAGGACCAGGAGCGTAGGTTGCGTGGTTAATAGCACTTAATTGAGAAGCCCAATAGTAGCGCTTGATATCTGGGAGGGCGATGCCCCCATCATACCACGGAAGCGTGAGCTTAGACAGAGCGATTTGCGCACGCCCGTCCCAGATCAGCCGCCTCTGCAGGTGCTCCACTTCACAAAAATAACCGGATGGAATGGGGTAAAAAAAAGTTTGGAGCGCATATAAGAACCTGGGCAGCGACATCACTTTTGAAAAGGGCCGCGCGACCCAGTGGCGACAGAGGCAACTGCCGCCATCGTGCAGCGTCAAGCTTGAGCCGGTGAAGAAGGGGTAGCAAATTGCGTTCATAGCGAACTGTGGGATCCAAGGAAACATAGATCCCCAAGTATTTAAAGCCAGTATCAGCAATTTGAATCAGGAATCTACGAGGCAGTGGGTGAAGCTCACCGGACAGAACATAGACACATGATTTAGTCCAATTAATAATGAGACCCGTGTTCTTCCCGAAGGAGGTCAGAACATCAAAAAGCACATTAAGGGATTTCTGGGGGGATGTAAGATATAAAAGGATGTCATCCGCGTATAGCGAGATTCGATCCTCAAAGTCGGGAGTCCACCTAATGCCTTTCATGGAAGGCTCCCAACGGAGCCACTCCGCCAGCGGCTCCAAAGCAAGGGCAAAAAGCAACGGGGACAGCGGGCAACCCTGCCGGGTGCCACGCCCAAGTGTAAAGACACTGGCGACCTTACCGTTAACAACCACCTGGGCGAGGGGCTGTTCATAAAGAAGCTTCACCCAGGCGATGAATGTCGGACCAAACCCAAATTTGGAGAGAGCCGCCCAAAGATAAGGCCATTCTATAGTGTCAAAAGCCGTAGTGGCGTCCAAGGAGGCCAAAATGGCTGGCTCAGTTAGAGTCCCGGCTCTCGCGAGAACTCCGTGAAGTCTCCGAAGATTAAGGGCGGTATTCCGGTGTGGAATGAAGCCGGATTGATCCGGATGGATGAAGTCGCTAATCACCGTGATCAGCAGATTGGCTAGCAATTTCACCAGTATCTTAGGTTCGGCATTAAGTAGTGAAATAGGCCGATATGAGGCGCAGCGATCGCGCAGCTTACCCTCCTTGTGAATTACAACTATGGTAGCTAGTCGCTGATCATTGGGAAGAAAACCAGATTCAAAAGCTTCAAGGAACATATTCCTTAAATAGGGCGCCATTTTGTCGGGTTGTAGCTTATATAGTTCAATAGGCAAACCATTAGGACCCAGGGCCTTGCCGGAGCGAAGGGACGTATGGCAACAGCAACTTCATCTATAGTAAAAGTCGCATCCAATAGGGCTCTATCATCATCAGAGAGGCGAGGCAATGCTATGTCTCGCAACAACAATTGGGAATCCTCCTCATCCCTATCACTGACCGAGGCGTATACAGTTTGGAAATGGTCTGCAAAGCATTTGACAATACCAGCTGGGTCAGTGACACACACACCATCAGGCCTTTCAATCACGGGGACGACACGATTCACTTTCTCTTTCTTGTCCAGCCACGCAATCAGTTTACCGGCCTTGTCGCCCAAGTATTACACCCTACCCTGTTGCTCTCTATTCATCGCTTACGCCGCGTCAGTCACAAGGGCCCTATATTCAGCTTGTTTCAAACTGAGAGAATGCAATTTAGAATGAGTAACAGCAACTTCAAGAGCATTTTCAAGCACAGTTATTTCAGTTTCGATGCGTACAAGTTCCTCACATTTAGCCTTCTTGGAAGCAGCAATCAAAGACAGTATCATAAAAGCGGTACAGAACCATAAAACATCTGGAATACCAATGCATTTATAAAATATAAAGAAGTTAAAAGATTAAAATAAGAATAAGTTAAAAATTAAAAGCAGAGGATTAAGACATGATTTTCCCAAAGGTAATGCATTGCCTTTACAGGGTAGAGGACACATTTTCTATTATTATTAAAATATCCCCAGCATATCTCTAAGCAACGGTTAATAGCAAAGTTACAATCATGAAAGTGGTTCCTGCACAGAACATCATTGTTCAATTTGGAACCACTGCCTTGATAATAATTTTTGAGCGGATAATTGATGCACAGCCCAAGTACTTGGCAACTCCGCATACGAACAGAGACCTTGAGGCATCTGTCCGCAGGATGCAAAGCGCCACTAGATGGTTCTTGGTTCCCAGTTAGGTGCAAATTGGGGTGAGCCATTTTGTCCTAGCCTGTTTATAGGCCGGACATGCAAATAATTATTATTATTACTTTATTTCGGCAAAAGCCATAAAATGTTCACAGGTTAAAACAGCCATTTATACAATGAAATAGTTACGTTATATAAAATCATCATTCTCCACTATTTCCCTCACTACCACTCTCCAACAGTGCCCCTCATCTCTTCATAGCCCCTCTCTGACACACTTTTCATTATTTATAGCTCTCTTCATAGTTTACTCACACTCAGTTCTGTGATCTGCTTGGTGCAGGTTCTTTGCAGCAGGCACATGTACCCTCTGCCCTACTTTATGAAAAGTCAAAACTGCCACTAGACAAAATTCTGATCTCTCACCAGTCGGAACATTAATCACCAGAGTTATCTTCACATTTTCGTTGTCTGAAAACTGCTGGAAGCATAAGGAAGTTCACATGCTTTTAAAGTTATTATTAAACCCAGCTCCCCCCCACCAAAGTCAGGGCTGGGTGCAGCTGTACCGGTCGCCCTGCCTAAAGCTAAAGAAGTCCCAGAAGGCAATGTGCTTTTGCTTAAAAAACCAGGATTGCCAAACTTGTCAATCATGACACAGGGCCACTTCTTAGCTATATTGTTGGGATAACTGATTCTAAGGAATAAAATATCACAGATATATAGGAAAATTATATTGTAAGACACATTTGCCATCCACAACCTTATAAAGGCAATATTGTACTGTACAGTTGAGGATGACGTATCCCATAATTTACTTATTCATGTTAATTAGTTCAAATATTGCCATGTAAATTTCTTCATCAAAATGTGATAAGTTTTGAGCAGTTTCACAAAGGCCATCCCCTGAAGTACTTACATTTAATTTAAATCTCTTCCTTCTCTGTCACTCTTAAACTAATAAACCAGCTAAAATATGAATTTGGTTGTAAGGTCTCATGGCTTTCCAGAGTCTGTGCAAACAGAAAGAGGTGGACACTATGCATTATGACAAGTATCATAAACATGATATGATGTATTTATTCGTGAGCCCAAAGCTCACAAAGTGAATTTTATGTTTACCTGAGGAGTTGTTTTCATGCTTTCTGTGTGTTTGTCCTTTCAGTGTGGCTCATTAGATGATTTGTAGGATATATTGATCCACCACCCCGTGTGCCCCTTTTGATTTGTGTGCACTCTGCTGTGCCTCAATGCCAGGGATTTAGTTGCTTTGCCTTTAATTTTTAATAGCAATGCCTTTTAGCTGCAGTTATTAATTGCCTGTCCTTAAACTGCCTTACTCATTCTTTTGTTTTGGGCTTGTTCTCTCTTCTCAAGCAGCACTTCCCCACTGAATGCCACATTATCTTTGTCAGCAGCTCTTCTGGCCCTGATGATGCACTTTGACTGCACCACCTGCAGGGGAATTAAAGTTTTCCTTGGTTGGCACAACACTTTCCTCTTCATTCATATCAAATCATTTAGGGATGTATTTCAAGTTTGGCGGAGTGGGAGCAATGTCGTAAATCAGCTGTACTCCCGCCCTGCCAAGCTCACAGTTCCCTATCCATTTAGAAGTATATTTTAGTATTACTGGCTGTTAGACCTGCCATCATTGGTGTGGGTTTCCCCAATATTTTTGCCTTTGCCTCCTGTTATTTTGCTGTGTGTTGGACTTCGTTTTTGCTGGTCTAGATGTTTTGGGCACTTTGCCACTGCAGTTCAGTGCTAAAGTGCCAGTGCTCCCTTTACATTGTTGTTATGGATTGGTGATTCCATAAATGGCATATTTGATTTACTATTCAGTCCCTACTACAGTGCACTGTGTGTGCAATGGGCATGTAAATCAAATTCTGCTAGTGGGCCTGCAGCACTGATTGTGCCACCCACATAAGCAGCCTGTAAATGTAACTCAGACCTGCCACCGCAGTGTCTGTGTGCACTTTGGTACTGCCATCTCGACTTGGAAAGTGCACCCACTTGCCAGGCCCTAACCTTCCCATTTCGTTGTCTTACATGTCAGTCACCACTAAGATAGGCCCAAGGTACCCCTGTGGGCAGGCTGCAGTGTATGGGAAAGGTAGGTCATGCCCTAATGTGTGTGGCATGTCCTAATAGTGAAATACTGCCAATTTCGTTTTTCACATTTGTAAGGCTATCTGTCCCATAGGATAGAATGGGGAGTTTGCTCATAACATCTTATGAGCATAACTGCCCACAGGAACAACATGGGAAAATAACGTTTGATATGCCTTAACTCAGCATGTTAAAATGCATCTTTTGGTGAGATTGATTTTTACATTCTGGGTTTGAAAATACCACTTTTAGAAAGTAGGTATTTTCTTGCCTAACCATCCTGTGTGCCTCTGCTAGGTTGTGTATTGACTGCCTGCCTTTGGAGTGACAGGGGCTGAGGATGTGCATTCTGTTCAGAAAGCCACTTGGGGGGGGGGGGTTGAGGTGTGCCCTGCTTTTCCAAGATGAGTCAGGGCTAGGCTGAATAGACCTGGGTTGCATTCAGAGTAGGGGGGTGACATTTCTTTAACACCTGAATGGGCCTGGTCTGCCAATGACAATGCTGTCTCCAGCTCCTGCCAGGAAGCTGCACCAGAGAGGACACAACCGGTTTGAGCTGGGCAAAGAAGAAATTCTCTGCCACAGAGAATAAAGGATTTTGTATTATAAAAAGATGGGCCTTTTAGATTACTTCTGGGAAATCAAGAGGAACCTTTGCCAAGGAGAAGAGCTGGAGAAACTGAGGAGAAGTACTGCCCTTTTGCTGTGGGCTGTCTGGGGTTCGCCTGTAATGGCTGTTTCTGCCAAGGAAAGGACCCGGACTTTGCTGTATGCTGTGTCCCCTGCTTGAGGAAGATCTCCAAGGGCTTGAAGTAGAGCTTGCCTCCTGTTTTGAAGTCTCAGGGATATAAAGCCTTCACCCTCAGCTCCCCTGAACTCCCTTGCTCAGAGTTCTGACCTGCCAAGAGGTGCCTGTAGCTGTTCTGGGCCTCTGGAGGTTGTTCTGGCTGTGGGAGCTGAAAAAGTAATGCAACGAGGAGAAGCGTGACGCATCCGTACCTGTTGCTGACCAAACTAACGCAGCGCCTCCCCGCGGCTTGAGAAGTCACTGCATGCTGCATCGAGTTCACCGACCTACAAAGGACGAGATCACTACAAAGCTTCTGACACTGGCCCTGCTGTGCGGCCGCTAGAACCAACTCATCTAGGACCAAGGCCATATGAAATCAAGGCAAGTGCCATTGCCACCGCCGCATCGAGAACCAATGCATCCACGATCCTCACGCATCACACCAGGGCCCCAAGTCTAAAGGAACGCTGGGGCTGCATTAAGAAACTGAGGCATCACCACCCCACACAGTAAGAAAACGACGCATCACCTCCCCACACAGTAAGGAACAGACGCAACACCTCCCCTGCATGGACAGTAAGGAACCAACGCGTCACCTCCCCTGGGTGAACAGCCTTTACAACGAAACTTTTACAACGCACTACCATTACGACGCAACCATTACAACGCAAATCATTACAATGCATTGCGCTGGGGATAGGGAATAGATTTAATTTACTATCCAACACCTTCCCTACTATACACGGGGACTGGAGTTGGAATAGTAAATGAAACTATTCACTATCGAGCACCCCTAAGCGATATGCGTTGTAACAGCATGCGTTGTAAAAACTGCATTGTAACGGCATGCGTGGTAAAAGCATGCGTTGTAATGTCATACATTCCCTCCCCTGGAGTAAGGAACCGACACACCACCTTCTCTGCGCGTAAGGAACCAACGCATTACCTTCCCTGCGGCTGTTCTTGCTTTTGATTTTGATGCATCCAAGGTACTTTCTGTGAAAAGTGTTGCATCTGCAATTTGCTTTACACAGAACTGTTTCCACCTTTTGAAAGTCATATTTCTATTACTGTATTGTGGATTTTTTGTCGTTTTGGTCTTGTTTGGTTTAGATAAAGATGACTTATTTTTCTAATCTGGTGTGGTGTCCATTTGTAGTGTTTTCACTGTATTACTGTATGCGTGCTCAAATGCTTTACACACTGCCTCTGAGATAAGCCTGTCTGCTCGTGAGAAGCTACCAAAGGGGTGAACAGGGGTTATTTTAGAAGTGTACCCCCTTACCCTGACTAGGAAGAAGGGTCCCTACTTGAACAAATGTGCAAACCATTGCCAACTAGAGACCCCCATTTCTAACACTGGCCCCTTCTTCAACAGCATTGAGAATACTGACTAACGCACAATGATTGCTATAATGCAAATCCCACAAAAAACTTGCAGACCAAAGAAAATGAAAAAGACTGTAGTGGAAAGTCTAGTTATAGATCAAAATCTAGATATTAAGTTAGAAAATATTAGCACATCAGTTAAAATATAAAACTTGCAGACCAAAGAAAAGGAAAAAGACTGTAGTGGAAAGGCTAGATATAGATCAAAATATAGATGTTAAGTTATGAAACATTAGCACACCAGTTAAAATGTAAAAGAATTTTAAAAAGTGAAGAAAAAGGTCAAGCGAATGAGCAGCAATGCTTTAAATTTGTCTTGATGTCTTTTACGAGCTACTCTTAGCAAGGCACCCCATCTATAGAAGTTTCAATCTTCAAGTCAACCCAGTTCCAACTTCTCAGCCTGTAACAAGATAGGTGTGAAATTTCCTTAGTGTAATGTCACCACAAGTCCAATATCTGGATGCACAGTTTTTTTAGTACATTTTTTTTCCTTATTCTGACACTGGTGATGTAATTTTTGGTTAATTTACTGGATTTGTTTAAGCAGAAAATATCTTCCAGAAACTGTCAACCTGAATTTGCATTGCAGCTGCATGATATACAAGTGGGTTTAGAAACTGTATCGATAATACTTTAAGCTGGTATTTTGGATGTCTTTTTTTTACAGTTTTCAGACAGGCAACCACCGACGAGTAGTATGCATAAAACCTGTAATTCTAGTAAAATGGTGCACGTTATGCACCTGGAAAAAAATGCAAAACTTTGCTCAAACCGATAACATGATAGAGCTAGAACAAAATGGACTGGTGCTATAACCCTTAAAGAAACTTACAGATGGCACACACACACATGCACACACACTTACTTTCTCTTTTGTTCTTCATGATTCCTAATTTATCTTCACCTTTCTATGAAATTAACATTAATTATTTCTGTTCTGAAAAAGGCGTCCCTGACTTCAGCTGATCTGGTAATACCTGCCGAATAGCTCTGTTTTCCTATTTAGCATTACCTGTGTAAAGGTTGGTGATAGCCCAAGAATAAGCTTTCACTGAAAACATCAATAGCTTAGATCCTTTCAAACAAATTGCATACTGGAACAGCCTTGAGCGAGCGATAGACTCTGTGCTGGATGATCTCTGTGTTAATACTGATGCTTGTTTATGGGACCACAACAGTGCCGCGACCTGGAAGATATACACCACTAAATATTTAAACCCACCCTCGACTAGCGTCAGCCCTGACACCCGCTCCACAGCGCCTGCACAGCCAACCAACGGGGAACACTATGGATTTCGAGGCGTTCATATACAGCCCGGAGGTTTTGCAGAAGTTATGTATGATTTGTAGGATGCAGGGCCCCAAGGAGTCCGAATCTGTGAGGAAGAACAGGACATCAATCAATCAATCAATCAATCATACCACTTGTATAGCGCGCTACTCATCCGGAAGGGTCTCAAGGCGCTTGGGGGAAGGGGGCCGCTACTGCTCGAACAGCCAGGTCTTGAGTTGTCTCCTGAAGGCGAGGTGGTCCTGGGTCAGCCGAAGGTGGATGGGGAGGGAGTTCCATGTCTTGGCCGCCAGGTAGGAGAAGGATCTGCCCCCGGCGGTGGCTCTTCGGATGCGTGGTACGGCGGCGAGGGCGAGGCTGGCGGACCGTAGCTGGCGGGTGGGCGTGTGGAAGGTCAGATGGTCGTTGAGGTACTTGGGGCCCAGGTTGTGGAGAGACTTGTGTGCGTGGGTGAGGAGCCTGAACGTGATCCTCTTGTTGACGGGGAGCCAGTGCAGGTTCCTCAGGTGGCCAGAGATGTGGCTGCGTCGAGGGATGTCCAGGATGAGTCGGGCGGAGGCTTTCTGGATGCGCTGGAGTCTTTTCTGTAGCTTGGCTGTGGTTCCGGCGTAGAGGGTGTTTCCGTAGTCCAGCCGGCTGGTGACGAGGGCCTGGGTGACCGTCTTCCTGGTTTCGATTGGGATCCATCGGAAGA
Source organism: Lissotriton helveticus (assembly GCF_964261635.1). Lineage (NCBI taxonomy): Eukaryota > Metazoa > Chordata > Amphibia > Caudata > Salamandridae > Lissotriton > Lissotriton helveticus. The sequence continues at coordinate 1,111,847,516 of NC_136071.1, forward strand.
TCTTGCGGAGCATGCGGAGGGTGTGAAAGCATGAAGAGGAGACGGCGTTGACTTGTCTGGTCATCGAGAGGGAGGAGTCCAGGATGAAGCCCAGGTTGCGTGCGTGGTCTGTCGGCTTGGGGGCGGTGCCCAGGGCTGGGGGCCACCAGGAGTCGTCCCAGGCAGAGGGTGATGGTCCTAGGATGAGGACTTCCGTTTTGTCTGAGTTCAGTTTCAGGCGGCTGTTCTTCATCCACTCGGCGACGTCTTTCATCCCTTCGTGGAGGCTGGTTCTGGCGGTGTCGGGGTCTCTGGTGAGGGAGAGGATCAGCTGGGTGTCGTCGGCGTAGGAGATGATGTTGAGGTTGTGTTGGCGTGCGATGGATGCGAGAGGTCTCATGTAGATGTTGAAGAGGTGGGGCTGAGTGATGATCCTTGCGGGACGCTGCAGATGACTTTGGTGGCCTCGGAACGAAATGGGGGAAGGCGGACTCTCTGTGTTCTTCCAGCGAGGAACGAGATGATCCACTTCAATGCCTTCTCTTGGATGCCGGTGTTGCTGAGGCGTTGGACTAGGGTGCGGTGGCAGACAGTGTCGAACACGGCGGAGAGGTCCAGGAGGATGAGTGCCGCTGTTTCCCCGTTGTCGAGAAGGGTTCGGATGTCGTCGGTGGCTGCGATGAGGGCGGTCTCGGTGCTGTGGTTGGCTCTGAAACCGGACTGCGAGGGGTCGAGGGATCCATTCGTCTCGAGGAAGGCGGCAAGCTGTCTGTTGGCGATCTTCTCCATGACTTTGGCAGGAAAAGGGAGGAGCGAGATGGGGCGGAAGTTTTTGAGGTCGGTGGGGTCCGCTGTTGGTTTCTTCAGTAGGGCGCTGAGCTCGGCATGCTTCCAGCTCTCCGGGAAGGTGGCGGTGTCGAAGGAGGTGTTGATGATGTCTCGGAGTTGGGGTGCGATGGTGGAGTCAGCCTTGTTGAAGATGTGGTGGGGGCAGGGGTCAATCGGAGATCCGGAGTGGATGGTGTTCAACGTGCGGGCTGTGTCTTCGGTGGTCACTGCGGTCCAGGTGCGGAGGGTGGCGGTGGGGTGCGTTGGTTCGCCGGTTGGGTGCGGGGATGGTGCGCCGAAGCTGTTGTGGATGTCGGCAATCTTGCGGTGGAAGAACGAGGCGAGGGAGTCGCAGAGATCTTGTGATGGGGTGATGTCGTTATTGCCGATGCTGGGTTGGAGAACTCCTTGACGATGCTGAAGAGTTCCTTGCTGTCGCGGGCGTTGTTGTCCAGTCGATCCTTCAGTGATTTCTTCTTGGTGGCGCAGATGAGCTGGTGGTGCTTGCGGGTGGCGTGTTTGAGGGCGGTCATGTTGTCAGTGGTCTGGTTGAGGAGCCAGGCTTTCTCGAGGGTGCGGCAGGTCTTCTTGGAGTCCTTGAGTTCGTCGGTGAACCAGGGGGCCTTCTTGCTTCTGGGTTTGCTGGGAGGTTTCTTCAGTGGTGCGAGGTCGTTGGCGCAGGCGGTCAGCCACTGCGTGAAGTTGCGGGCTGCTTCGTTGGGGTCCGGTGTGCTGGCCGGTGGGTTCTAGCTGAGGGAGGTGGTGAGTTGGTCGGCGGTGATCTTGCTCCAGCTTCTGTGAGGAACCTGCTGCGGGTGGTGGTGGGTAGTGGTTTTTCTGAAGCTGAAGTGGACGCAGCTGTGGTCTGTCCAGTGAAGTCCGGTGGAGTGGCTGAAGGCGATGTGCTTGCTGGAAGAGAAGACGGGATCCAGCGTGTCGCCGGCGTAGTGGGTGTGGGTGTTGACCAGTTGCTTGAGTCCGAGGTTGGCGAGGTTGTCCAGCAGGGTGACGGTGTTGCGGTCCTTGTTGTTCTCCAGGTGGAAGTTGAGGTCCCCCAGGAGGATGTAGTCGGCGGAGGGGAGGGCGTGTGGGCTGATGAAGTCCGTGATGTCTTCGCTGAATTGAGTGCATGGTCCCGGGGGTCTGTAGATGAGGGTGCCTCTGAGGGTCGTCTTTGGGTCGGTGTGAATCTGGAAGTGGAGGTGCTCGGCGGCGGTGTAGGTGACGTCGGCGTCGGTCGTGATGCGGATGGTGTTCTTGTGGACGATGGCGATGCCTCCTCCGGTCTGGTTGACGGGGTCCCTCCTGATGATCTTGTATCCACCAGGGATGGCAATGGCGATGTCGGGGGCTGAGGAGGCGTTCATCCATGTTTAAGTGAGGAACGCGACGTCTGGTGATGTTGTGTCGAGCAGGTTCCAGAGTTCGACGGCGTGTCTGTGGACGGAGCGGGTGTTGAGCAGGATGCACTTGAGGTCGCTCCTGGGGTTTGGCTTGGCGGGCGCTGTGCATGGTCGAAGGCAGGTGAACTTGCAGGTTGTGCAGGTGAAGGGTCCGTGGAAGCGTTTCGGGGCGGCCCGGCAGCAGGCGGGGTTCCGGCCGGCATTGAGTGCGTTGAGGGCGGCGGCGCTGTAGGTCTGTCGGGTCGTCTTGCGTCGGTGGGGGCCAGGGGTCCTGGCGCTGGGCGCGGTCCAGGCGCGGACGGGTGCAGACGGGCTTACCTTTGGCGCACCTTCGGCGCACAATCGGCGCGCCCGCTGCGCGTGACCGCTGCGCCTCCGCGCGGTCGCCATTTATGGCGAAGTGGGAGGGAGGGAGGAGCAGCTGGGAGGCGGGAGCGGGGAGGGCACAGAAGGAAAAGGGGACGCGGCCGCTAGCACGGCGGCGGGAAGCGGAGAGCGGGGCGGGAAGGCACAAGGGGCTAATAACAATACAGACACAGCACTGGGATAACAAAAATGCTAATGCCAATAACTCAAATGGGGAACAAAGAATAAACAGCACAATGGGAAACAGAAAGATATGAAACGGCACAAATGGGGAGAAAGATTAGACAGCACACGCAGATGCGGCGGAGGGTCGGGATCAGCGAGTCAGAGGGTCGGGATCAGCGAGGCGGGCTCTGCGGGCAGCAGCGAGGCGAGGAGCACACGCAGCAGCTGGTGGCCGTGTGGCGCGGGGGTGTCCTGGGACAGGACATCATTCGCATAGAGTGCAATCCTGTCAAATAACTCTGCTTGTCTCCTCAAAACCCCTCACCTGGGCGCCCATCCTGACCCACACAGCCAACAAATCCATTACCAGTGAGAAAAATAGTGGGGGAAATGGACACCCCTGCCTCATACCCCTGCAGATCAAGAATGGCTAAGATACAGCCCCCATCGCGGACAAGTCAGTATATAATAATAGAACAAAGGAAAGGAATCTGGGACCCAAGTTCAAACTCTGAAGAAGGACAAACAGGTAATCCCAGCTGATGGAGTAGAATGCTTTATCTAAGCCCTCTAAAATCACAACCACTGGCCTCCCCCGTCAATCTGCAAGAGCTAAGGTGTTATAGACATGCCTAATATTATGGCGTGTGGCTCAGATTGGCATGAAGTCAAATATCTGTAAATGTAATATCTGTGATTGTAGACCTGACAGAGTCAGATAGAAAATAATAATATCATCTATTTAGGCCAAATAGCTGACTGCTGTGCCTCCTATATTTGGAGAAAGTGCTTCTTTGCAGTTTAAAAATTATGACAAATTCCCTATGTACTGTGAAAAAAGAAGCAGCACTAGAATTCAGTCCTGACTGAGGCCGTTTCTAGTTGATATCATTCCTGACAAGGCTCTTTTTATTAACTTAATTTGAGAGCAGGTTTTTATCATGCAGAGATATTAGAAAATGTAATATAGTCTGATTGATTCCCCCACTTTAGTAGATTCTCCCATAGCTTTTTCCCGTTGTCTTTTTCAAATGCCAAAGAATAATCTATGTAACAGGCATACAATGTAAGATTCCTCTTAAGGTTTAAATTACTATAACTTTAGGGGCAATCATGTTGCCAACAGTAGAGCACCTAGGTCTAAAACCAGATTGATTATTTGGAATTAGGTTAAGATTAGTAGCCCACTTATATAAAGTATCCAATATAAATGTTGCAAAAAGTTTTCCTCCAGCAATGAGAAGAACAACGAGGCAGTAATTGTTTGGATCCCTCTGCTAACCTTTGTTATGCAAGGGGTATATAGTGGCCAATTTCCATGGAGATGGAATTGTGCCAGATTCCACGACCCATGTAAATAGATATTAAGTAAATCGCCCCACCAATGAGGATCTGCTTTGATCACGTGAACTGGTAATCTATTAAGACTGGCTGCTTTTTAGGAACTTGGACTTCTTTATTAACATCTCTGTTTCCTTTCTGGAGATCCATAGATCAGTATTTGAATAATATAAGATTTCAAGTGCAATGGATCCGCTGCAAGCATAAAGGTTGTCTAAATGCAGTCTCCAAGGCTCCTTTAAAATAAAATAATCATTAGCAACTCTATGGGATCCAGTGCCCCAACCAACTAGGGACCAAAATAGTTTGGAATTATGGGTTTTGAATGAGAAGTGCAGATTCCTCTAAGCCTAATTCCTCTTGGTTCCACCATCAGACTTACTGAATATCACACCAATAGTGCGTTTTTTAAATTCTTTATCATAGTATCGCTCAATGGAGTTTTTTGAATCTTTAAAAGTAGTCTCAGCTGTTTACAATGTTTTCTTTTTGGTGTGATTCTTAAATGGTCCCAGTTCACAGGTAAAAAACGTAGATGTCTTAATCAAACATCATTGTCTTAGCTTTTGTCTCATTGAAAAAATGTTTAAGCCTTGCATCCCCTGAAAGTCCTGAAGGCAAATGAAATATTGCATAACTTACCCTAACAGACTTGTTTAAAACGTCAACTTAAACATTACCAAAATTAATTTGTTGTAAAATACACATGAACCTAGGGCCATACAACAATTGTAGATGTGGGAGTAACTCACAAAATTTTCAGTAGGGTAATTACGTGAAATTGCAGAAAAATTACACAAGATGAACCGGAATTAGGCCAGGAACATAACTTTGCATTTAGCACTGAGGGGCATATTAGCAAAAACCTCGTTAAAATTATTGCAGTTTTAGCGGTAGGAAACTGCCACTAAAACGGCGATAATGGGCTTGCTAATATGCGTTATAGAATTCCAATAGAAGCCCAGGTTAGATGTCCTGCACATCCAATCTGAGTTTCTATTGGAATTCTATAACGCATATTAGCAAGCCCATAATTGCCGTTTTAGCGGCAGTTTCCTGCCGCTAAAACAGTGATAATTTTAACAAGGTTCTTGCTAATATGCCCCTATATTCCTAGCAGAAAATGCACCCTTATGGTGAAAACAGGCCTGTAGATGCTTTTTAGTTTAGGAAAATAACACTAAATGCAACAGAACATGAAACGCAGCAGTCATCTGTGCTCTGTTTCCGAGCTTTTATTTTTTTTAAGTTTAGAAGCTATATTGAAGATTATTAAACATAGTAAAACATCATTACAAGAGCAAATGAGTTACAATAAAATATGAAATTATATTGGAACATAACATTTGTAGAGGCAGTCCCCAAAAAAAGGGAAATAAAACTATACATAGGAAAAAAACGCTTTTAAGATTTTTTTACAAGGGTGGGGAAAAAGAAAATGAGAAGAAGAGAGATAGAAGGGGCAAAGGGAGGGGGAAGTATAAAAGAGAGAAAATGCAGTTCAATAACAACAACCACTGTAAAATAAGTTATAAGAAGAGAAGTAATAAAGAACAAAAAGAGTACTGTAAATGGGAGTAAGTAATGGCTTTAAGGAGCATGAGTGGAGAGATATGCTGTGAGAGGTGACCATAATAAGTCTTTTTTAATTAATAAAGGTATTGAAGTAGCAAATGAACAATCAAGTCTGTGATGATGGCATAACAAACTCCACCAAGCTAGATATGAGATGTGGAGGTATCTTTCCAATTCGTTGTAATAATTTGGAGAGAAATGGCTATAAATAAGTCTATAGATTTTCGTACATTACATTGAACATTCCATATTGGTGAGGAGCCCCCTAAAAAAATATGTATAATCTCGAAAGGGAAATTAGTGGATAGGATAACATTTAATGTGGACCAAATCTGAGACCATAGAGACTTAGCTAATGGACAATGAAAGAACATATGGAGAAAATCACTTTTCTCACATGGACATGACCAACATTTTTTGTATTCTAATAATTTAAATTTGTGCAAATCAGAGGGGGTAAAAAAAGTCTGTTATAAAAGAAAAATAATGTCTGTGTAGTGCTTGCAGAACGGGATGAGGTATGTATTTGGACCAAACAGAGTCCCAAAGCTGAGGTGAAAGTTCCTGGGCTAAGTCTTTCTCCCAAAGTAGTTCTGTTGGTAACTTAGTCAGTCTGCTAAAGGACGGGAGAGTAGTTTATAAATGGCAGATGCTTTAAGTGAGATAGAGAAATCAAGTGTAAAGGAAGGGACTTGAGCAGGTATAACTGAAGGGCAATCCTGAGAAAATATTTGAAGGAGAGAGGTTTTCAAGAGGGGGTACTGAAGAGAGTGAGTGTTAGAGATATTGAACAACTCGCGGAGATCTGAAAACTCCCCTGGTAAATTATCTTTCATTAAATGATCAAGAGTGATAATACCTTTATCAATCCATTCCTTCCAAAAGAGTGCTCTGTTATTTATCTTTAAGAATTTATTGTACCATATTGGGGTTTGGGAGAGAAATTCTTAAGGAAAGAGATAAGAACGACACAGAGAAAGAGAAAGAGCTTTGGAGTGATTAAAAATTGGAGTGGAAAGACGATTCGGGGGTTGAGATATACGGGTGGCCATAAGAAATGAAAAGGGTAAGAGTTGAGCGAGTTCAAGTGAACTCCAAGATGTTATGGGAGGGGCAGGGGAGTCAGCTAAAAAAGGCCAAATTTTGTTTTAATGTGAAGGCAGAGTGATACAGACTAATGTTAAGAAAATTAACTCCGCCTAAGTCTTTGGGCTGCTGGAGACGGGAGAGAGAGATCCTAGCTTTGCAATTGTTCCATAAAAATGTTGTTAAGGAGCGATTTGTGGTACTAAATAAATAAAGCGGAAGAGAGACCAGGAGCATAGAAAGGTAGAAATTAACAATGGGTAGGAGCATCATTTTGATAGTGGAGAGTCTGACCCACCAGGATACGAAAAGCGGGCACCAACTCTCTATAAGAGCAGAGAGTTTTTTAAGTATTTCTGTGTGATTAATTTGAATAGTTTCCCTAATAGTATTTGTATAAAGGGCACCTAAACACTTAATGCTCTTGGGATTCCATTTGAAGCCAGAGCCATGAAACATGTGGGAAAGACAATATTTATTAAAGGTAAGACTTCGGACTTTTCAATATTCAATTTATAGCCTGAGACTGAGGAATATTCTTGTGCATAAGCAGTGAACTTAATGTCAATATCCTTAAATTGGAAACCAGTGTATAAAGGTGAGCGCCTGATTTTTTCGGGCAAAGGCTCTAAAGCCAGAATAAAAAGAAGTGGGGGAAAGGGGCACCCTTGTCTGGTTCCTCTATGTAGATAGAAATATTTAGATTGACAACCATTGTCCCATATAGAAGTAGAGGGGTTAGAGTAAATTAGTTGAACATATCTAATAACAGAGGGACTAATACCGTGCCATCTTAACGCTCCAAACATAAAATCCCAGCTCACCCTATCAAATGCTTTTTCAGCATCCAATGTGATGGTAGCAACAGGTGAATCCAATTTAGATGCAGGATGGATGATGTTAAGGAGAGTTCTTGAATTGTCAGTTATAGATCTCCCTTTAATGAAACCAGATTGATAGATGTTAATAAGATCAGGAATTACTTTATTAATACGAATGACTAGTATTTTAGCGAAAATTTTACAATCAGTGTTAATCAAAGAGATGGGTCTATAGTTTTTTACAAAGGGAGGGATCTTTGTCCTTTTTAGGGAGTAGACATATCATTGCTTGGGTAAAGGTTCACTTTGACTCTCCTTCATGAAGAAAATGATTTATCAATGAAAATAAATAGGGTATTACATTTTTTTTAAATGGAGATAAAACCGAACGGTGAAGCCGTCCGGACCAGGTGTTTTGGGTAGAAGATTGATAGCGTTAATAATTTCTGTTTCTGTAATAGGAATGTCCAATAAAGTAAGATCTGTCGAAGCAGCGGGGAATTCGGAATGGATTGGAAGGAGGAATCAATTTGGGCGGAGGAAGAAGTAGACCATGGAGTGTAAAGAGAGGTATAATACTCGACAAAGCAATCAAGTATTTTTTCATCAGCAGTATGGTGAACACTGGAGTTGTCAGTAATAGCGACAATTTTAGACTTCTGTTTCTTAATTTTACGGTAGTTGGCCAGAGATTTGCCCGCTTTATTTCGCCCGGCATACATTTTTTAATTACATTTAAGGAGTTGGTTACAAGCGGAATCCCAAGAGTGTTTATTAAATTGCATTTTGACTTTGATGAGGGAAGAGAGAGTATCCGTAGATTTACTGGTGACATATTGGTGTTCCAATATTTTAATTTGTTTAAGGATGAGAGAAGAATCAGAAAGGGCATTTTTCTTCTTCCGAGCCACGAAATCTATAATAAATCTTCTAGCAGCGGCCTTAAAAGCATCTCAAATGAAATAAAACTGAGGAGTAGAGGTAAGGTTGTTAAGAAAGAACGCATCCATAAAAAGTGTAAATTGTTCAACAAACTGGGGATCTAAGAAAAGAGAGTTATTAAAGCGCCAGCGACGAGAGGTGAGGGAGGGTGACGGAAAATCCATATCTAGAATAACCGGGGCGTGATCTGAAGTAAGGATGGAACCTATCTCTGAATTGGTCATAAACTGCAAAGCATGCTGGGTGAGAAAAATATAATCAATACAGGAATGAGATTTGTTTACTGGGAAAAAAAAGTAAATTCTAGTGCATCAGGGTGAGAGACTATCCAAGTATCTATAAGGCCTCGGGTTGAAACTAGGGGTGGGCGTAATTGGCGTAATTGCGTTACGCAAATCTCCACGAAACGGTAAAAAAAATCTCTGCGAACGCGCAGAATTGCTTGTTTGCAATGCTTTTTTACTGTTCGCAATAGATGTTTGCATGCACAGGGGGAAATATCTCGCGAACACGCATTTTGAGCACGCGAACAAGCAGAAAATTTGGCGAAGTCGTAGAACGCAGAATTTTGGAGAATTTCGCAATCTCCGCGGAACACGAAATTACCCAAATTCCAACAATTCCGCGAGCAAAACGGAATTTACCGCCCAGGCCTCGTTGAAATTGCTTTATGGAATGTTTTCTGCATCTTGTTGGGAACATACTTAGTTTGTGATTTGCGATCTAGAAAGGGAACCACAAGTTGATTACAGTCTCCTCCCAGAATCAAATCATCAACAGCATGTGAAGAGAAAAGGGTAGAAAAATCATTCCAAAATTGAAGGTCAATACCATTTGGACCATAAACATTACAAAAAGAAAGTTGAGTGTTGTTAACAGTGGTATTTAAAAACAATCATCTACCATTGTCATCATGAAACTCATTTTGTAACTGAACGGATGTATGACTGTACGCCGCGGGCTATTACCACTCGTACCATTACAACACGTGTTTTACAACGCAAGTCGTTACCACGACTTGCGCTGTAGGGTGCGGACTTAGGAATAGTTTAATTTACTATTCCAACACCAGTCCCCGTGGATAGTAGGGAAGGTGTTGGAATAGTAAATTAACTATTCCTTGTCCTTGAGCGCCCTCCAGTGCAAGTCGTGGTTACGACTTGCGTTGTAAGAGACGCGTCGTAATGGTAGCGTGGGGTAACATCCGCGTCGTAAAGGATGTTCCCTGAGCAAAAAACTTCTCCTGCCCATTGTTTACGTAGAGAGGACAAATCTTGTAACTTAAGGTGTGTCTCTTGTAACAGTGCCACATGACATTTTAACCTCGCTAAGTGAAATAAGACACGTTGCTTCTTAACAGGATTACGAATACCTTTGAGAGTCCAGAATATCACACGGAAACCTTTCATTTATAGAATACAAATAGTGATAAGCATACAATTATAGACAGGCCAGAGAGAGAAAAAGAGAAGATATAGAAGGGCAGAAGTAGAATAAAGAGCAAGAAGACCTGAGAAGCATAAAGAAAAGAAAAACATATGAAGTCTGCCCAGAGAATGCAATGAGGTGCCATATAATGAGGATGTGAAGAAAACTTGAGATAGAAAAAAAGGGTCAAAGAAAAATGAAAAAGAGACGGAGAGGAGGAAACAAGGAGAAAAGAAGAAATAGGGAGCATTATCTCCCAAAGGAATAAGGAAAGAGAAGATGACAAGAAGTCGAGAGGCTTTAGTCATGATAGTCAAGGAAGAGAGAACAAACAATGTTGAGGGAGGAGGAACGGAGAAAAAAACCCAAGACAACCACATCACTGTGAGGGTATCGAGAACAGAAATCAACAATATAACATCAGATAAAGAGGAAGGGATGAATTACTTCAAAGAGGACATGCTAAACAATTGAGACAGTGAGAAAGGGGGCTTACCAGGACCTAGAGGAACACATCAACGGGATACGTCAAACAAAGTAGACAAAAGAATGGTGTAAGCAGGGATCTTCAACCATAGCACAAGATAAACCTAAGACAGACAAAACAACAGTTCACAGTTAACAATAGTTCTAAACAAACGCATTGACCTAAAGAGAAAAAAGAAGGAAAAGTTAGAAGACTATAACAAGTCAATTAATGTTTGCCCAGTTCCATGTGTTCTCGGTGGGTATGGATGAACTTTCGAAGATCAGCTGGATCATCAAATGAAAATGTTCTGTCTTTGTAAGTCAGTTTGAAGAAACAGGGGTGTATAAGGCCATAGCGGGCATTTATGGTTTTCAAGGCTTGTCTAAGATCTAGGAACTCCTTGCGTCTATTGGCAGTTGGTTTGGACACATCTTGACTGAAAAAGACTTTATGACCTGACCAGAACTTCTGCTTGTGTTGTTTGGCTGCGGTGAGGATAGCCATTAGGTCAGAGGATAGCAAAAAGTAGGCAATGATACCTCTTGGTTTGATTGCCGAGGATGCATTTTGAAGCCCCAATCTGTGAGCTCTTTGGATATTGAAGTGAACTGTTTTTGGGAGGCCAACAATCTGCAAAACCTGAGATTTCAAAAAGGAGATCATGACGGATCCCTCAGAACCCTCTGGAATTCCATAAATTCATAGATTATTATGCCAATTGCGATTTTCTAAATCCTCTGTAGACTAATTCAGTTGGTGAACTTCCTTAGTAAAAATCTCAACTTTAGCAATGACATCCTGAGCATTGCTTACCTTTTGTTCGACATCAGATAGTCTCATATCCAAGCCAGACCATTTTTCTTCAATTCTTTGGAGAGTGGTAGTAGTGTCTGACATGAATGGACGAAAGAGACGTAGTTCATCCATAATATCCTCTAACGTGATGGGAAGAGGAGATTTAGTTGGAGAGGAGGGATCCTTCTTTAGACATTTGCTGTTGTTGCATGTAGAGTCTTTACGACCCCCAGAAGCAGTTTCTGAAGTGCTATGTGATTTATTAGACCGCGTGAGATCCATGTTGGAACAAAGAAGAGGGTAGCAAAATAATACGTAAGCACAGAAAAAAAAGGGATTGAAATCGTTAAGGACCAAAATCTGAAATGCCCAGTTCAGTAGGCTAAGTTGACGCAAGGTGTATAAAAAGCATGAAGAGGCAGCCAACACATTGCAAGAAAGAACTTTAGGCGCAAATGGACTAGGTAAGTAGTAGCGTAAATATGTCCAAGGGCAAGCAAAGTCACAAGAACAAGTTCCGACTGTTACAAGGTGAAGGGCTAGTACAGATGGAGTTACTGCTCCCTTAGCAAACAAAACAGATTAGACGAATACGTTGAAGATTAAAACAGCAGATTAGTAAGCGCCTGAACATAATAGCAATGTTAAAAGTAAAAGTACGTGGGAGGAAACTGTTGAAGAAGGCTTAGTGCATATACTTTATGGTTAGCTGTAATGCAGGTTAGTACATATTGATATCAATGCCCACAGAATGACAGCTGGATGCTATTACCAACAATGCAGAGCTAAATGCGTCATGAAGAACATACGCGGCAAATGCAGATATTACAAGGTTGGTAGAGACGCCTACACTGTTATAAATGTGTATACAGAGTCAGCTGTTATCTCTGTTGGGCTAATATGAGGGGAAAAAAGGAGACATCACTCTTGCAGGAAGCGCCATGTTCAAAGCACAAAGATGTCTGCAGCTGGCTGTCAAACTGGAGAAGAACAGGTTGATCATTGCTGCTCCACTGCCCTTATTTAAGTAGCGGTACAAGTGCACTCAGCGGCCGCCACCAAGTTGAGGAGAAATTCTATTGTGCTGCTCCGAGCACACGCAAAATGGCGGCCGTGGTAGTTAGGTGGGAATGGCAGAATTGAAAAAGTGACAAAACCGAACCTGCCATCACATTTCGGTGGTCGTAAAAACACCACAGCAGTCCCGGCGGTTTCTGACGTAACTGCTGCTGTGGAGAAGCGGGAACAAAGCCAATTAGCAGTCCCTTCGCGGCAGAGTAAATGCCGATTCTGTGGAGCCTCCTCAGGATGCGGCCATCTTACCGCCGCACGCTCCTCCTTTTCTGAGCTTTTCTTGAAGGCATTTCTGCCCCAAATTACTCTAAATTGTGCGAGTGGGCGTATTTGCATAATATAGCCATTTGGCAAGCTGCCAAGGGCTATACCGGATGTTGAAAGCCCTGAACCTGAGTTATAGGACCGCCCTAAACAATAACTAATGCTCTCTATTGATCCTTCCCTTCAACTTCCTGAACTCCTCTGCACACTCCCTACTTCATTTAAATGCCACATCCTTCAAAGTCTTTTTCAATCTCTACTAATTTGCTTAAGATAACTATTAACATATTTAGTATCATGCATAGGCATTTCCACCATTCCCAGAAACAGAAACTGTTCCTTTTTGACTGTGTATTTTCAATTGCCTCCCCTAGACTCTCCTTTTCTCGTGCAGAGGATACTGCACCACCTTCCTCATGAACCTACACTTCCAGTCTTTTGGCATGTATTCATGGATTGCCATGCCTGACACTTCTTAGGAATATTATGAAGTTCTCCCATAGCTCTCTCAAATTCCAAAACCTCATTCTAGAACAAGTGAATACGTAGATGGTCTTCAAACAAATTGTACGATGACAGTCACCAACTCTAGGTCTATTGGCATCCTAGGGAGACAAAAAGTACCCTCAAGCATAATGAAGGTTGCAAGTCTGAGAAATTCTCAATGTGTTAGACTTGGAATCTTTTGGCGTGTTTCTCCTGACTTTGTTGCTTTCTGACCTGACGGTTTTGACTCTGTTTTTTGGCGTAACGTTTCTGCGCACTTTTCTCACAGCTGATCGGTGTTAAAGTGCAGGTGCTCTGTGTAAATTGTGCTATGGATTGGTGTTTCCATGATTGGATATTTGATTTACTTGTTAGTCCCTAGTAAAGTTCACTGAGTGTGCCAGGGTCTGTGAATCAAATGCTACTCGTGGGCCTGCAGCACTGATTATGCCACCCATGTGAGTGGCCCTGAAAAGGTACCTCAGACCTACCATTGCAGAGTCAGGCACCCCTAAGGTAGGCCCAAGGTACCCCTGTGGGCCGTATGCATTGTATGTGAAAGGTAGGACAAGCCCTGGTGTGTGCGGCAGGTCCTAAAAGTGAATTACAGCCAATTTCATTTTTTACTATTGCAAGGCTACCAGTTCCCCATAGGACATAAGGGGAGGTTTGTTTATAACATCTTATAAACATAACTGGCCCAGGGAATTCGGTAAGAAAATAAAATCTAGTATGCCTGAACTCAGAATCTAAAGATGCATCTTTTGGGAAGGTGATTTTTACATTCTGTGTTTGAAAATACCACTTTTAGAAAGTGGGTGTTTTCTTGTTCAGTCATCCCGTGTGCCTCTGCTGGAATGTGGATTGCCTATCTGGGTTTTGGATGACAGAAGACTGCGGGCCGGAGGGGCTCCAGATACTCTAGGTAGGTCAGGAAAGGGCCCTATAGACCTGGGCTACGATGGGGGAAGGGGGAGGAGATTTCCTTGCACCCCAAAGGGCCAGGTCTTCCTCTGACAAATGCTGTTCCTCCTGCCAGTAATTCACACCAGAGAAGGCCCAACTGGTTATCACCGGGCACAGACACCCTCTGCCTGAGAGATCAAAGGATGTTTGGACATAAATACTGGGTCCCAGACCCCTGAACTTTAGAACTCATCTGGATCAAGAAGACTGTCAAGAAGAAGAGCCGCAGAAGCTGCGAAAAGGAACGACTGCTTTGCTGGGTGCTTTACTGGGCTGACCTGCAGTGGCTGCTTCGGTCTTGGGCAGTGAAAGACCTGGACTGGACTTTCTGCAACCTAACTTTTGAGTCTCTCCGAGGGCTTGAGGTAAGCATGCCCCCTGTTCACGAAGTCTCAGGAACAGCAAAGACTTTAAGTTCTTCGACCCACAGCACTAGGGACTGTGTGTTTTGTGCTGCAACCCGAAGAACACCAACTCGACGACGTCTACGACGCCACTACTGACTCCGTGTCCTGAAGGCACCGCCGCAGCACTGCACCGCAACCCTGGTCTCGCTGACAACGCCTGTTGACACCGCCACCGAGCAGCTGCTTGCACCGCAACCTGTGGGCACTGCACTCCGCACCGCCTCGCTTCACCCCGAAGCTTTTGCACTGCCGCAACACCGCACTGCAAACCTCGTCTCACCGACGACGCCTGTTGATGCCGCCACCGAGCCGCTGCTCGCAACGTGACCTGTAGGCACCACACTCCACACCTCCTTGCTTCACGAGGATGCCCTGGCCAGCCTGACGCCGCCTCTTCCCGCAGAAATCGATGCCGCTGCTTCCACCGTGGTTCGAGGGCCCCTCTCATAAGTCACACGAAGCACCACCCTCATCCCGCACCACAGCCTTGGTCTACTGATGCCGGTGCCATCGACTCACTCCAGTTCTTCAGCCGACGACAGCGCTCCAGCAACAACGATGCCGCTGCTTGCACCGTGACCTGCTAGCACCATGTCGAGCACTGCCTTTATCTCGGACCGCAACGCTGGTCTCACCGACGACATCATCTGACAGCGCCACCAAGCCACTGCTCGCACCGTGTCCTGGGGGCAACGTTCGCTGCACCGATGCACCTCACACTGCAGCACCCGATGCCTGCGGGCACCAGCGCTCCTGATTTCACCAGAGAGGCGCTCGACCCGCAACACGAGTGACTTCAAGGGCCTCCACGCCCTGCATTTCTCACAGGTTCTGTTTTGCAGGTCTTCCTGACACTGTAGCTGGCCCGCGACCAGCCAGAACTGTTGGATTTTGTTGTTCACGATGCCGTGGTGGCCCAGAAGGGGCTATCCCCACAAGGAACTCTTCTTAATCAGCGTATTGTTGGAACTGTGAACGTTTAAGTATAGTAGTGTGGCTTTTTATCATTTTTGGTCTTGTCTTAAGTATGTAAAAATATTGGATATTGTTCTAAACTGGTGTGGTGTTCTTTTGTAGAGCGCCACTGTATTACTGTTGGTTATGTGCAAATGCTTTACACATTGCCTCTAAGATAAGCCTGGCTGCTCGTGCTAAGCTATCAAGGGGATGAGAAGGGTTATTTTAGAAGTGTAACTCCCTTATCCTGACTAGAGTGGTGGTTTCTGCCTTGCTTTGGCCCACACCCTAGCGTACCAAAAATCAAATTTCTAAGACAATGCAATTTGCAAATTGACAGTAACAAAAATGTTTGCCTGTTCTGAGGAGAATAATCATTTCATTGATGATCAAAAACTATTCCTTATAGCAATATTATAAGGTAGGTGAACATCCTGATACTCTCAGTGGATGTCTCAGTCACAGCCATTGGAGCAAATCATCCTCTGGTTTACATTGACTCTGTGACCCCTTCCTCACATAATTTCACAACCTACTCTAACACCATCTTACTCATTTCCAGAGGTATGTCCCTTATCACATGTACAATTGAAACTTCAATAGCCATTAGATTGATCAGGTGCATGCAGCTCTTAAGGTGCAACCAATAGTATCCTTAAAACATTCTCAAAACACTTTTATTTGTCTACTACGTTGTAGCTTAAGTTCACTCTGATATTGCCAGTTAGTGCCTCATTACAAGCACTTTTTTGATAAAAACAAATCACCTCTTATATTTTAATAAATGTTGCCTGCATAGTAATTCCCCATATGTCTATCTGTGTACTTATTTGACCTCCAGTCTGATGCATGATTTAAGCTGAACCCCTCTAGTGAACCGTTCTCAACGTGAGTTGTTTATCATGTTAGTAATGATAGTGAGTTTTCCCCAGGAATCGACTTACATCTTATTATGGTTTACATTTACAAACCGGCAAAAGATTTAGCCTTTGTTAGACTTGGCATCCTTGGTGTGGTTTTCCCCTGTCTTTTTGCCTCTGCCTCATGTATTTTTGCTGTGTGCTGGCCTTTATTTTTGCTGGTCACTTTGCGACTGCTGACCAGCGCCAAGGTACAAGTGCTCCCTCTGTAAATTGTGAATATGGATTGGTGTTTCCATGATTGGCTTATTTGATTTAATACTAAGCAGGGCCGGACTGGCCGTAGCGTGTACTGAGCGTTCCCCTGGTGGGCTGCCAGGGTGGGGGGCAATTTTGGGCCCCTGGGGGCTGTTTTTGTTACTAGCGGCTGGCAATATCGGCCCGTATCAAAATTGGCCGAAACCAGCTCTAGCAAACAGCTTGGCTGCACCCCTCCTGCCCCACAGGGGGGCCGGCCGAGCAGTTTGCCAGGGCTGGTTACGGTTCCCAGTCTGGCTCTGCTACTAAGTCCCTAGTACAGTGCACTGTGTGTGCCCCAGGGCTGTAAGTCAAATGCTGCTAGTGGGCCTGCAGCACTGATTGTGCCATCCACACAAGCACCCTTTTCAAGGGGTCTCAGACCTGCCACTGCAGTGTCTGTGCGCAGACTCTATGGCCATGTCGACCTGGCAGGTGCACCCACTTCCCAGGCCCTAACCTTCCCTTTTATTACATGTGAGGTATCCCTAAAGTAGGCTCAAGGTACCCTTGTAGGCAGGATGCAGTGTATATGATAGGTAGGACATGTACTGATGTGTGTGACATGTCCTGATAGTGAAATACAGTGCATTTCGTTTTTTTGCACTATTGAAAGGCTATCTGCCCCATAGGATATAATGGGGGTTTATTTATAACATCTTGTAAATATAACTTCCCATGGGGGCAAGATAGAAAGATGGAGTTTAATATGCCTGAACTCAGAATATAAAAATGCATCTTTCAGAAAAGAAGGTTTTTATATTGTGTGTTTGAAAATACCATTTTTAGAAAGCGCGTATTTCTTTGCTTAGCCATCCTGTGTGCCTCTGCTGGTTTGCAGATTGACTATCTGGCTTTGGAGTGACAGGGGCTTGGGATGTGCATTCTCTTCAGACAGCCACTGGGTAAGGGGTGCGGCTGAGGTGTGTTCTGCCTTTCCAGGATGAGTCTTGGCTGGGCTGAATAGATCTGGGCAGCATTTAGAGTAGTGGGAGGAGATTTCTTTGCACTTTTACGGGCCTGGTCTGCCTTACACAATGCTGTCTCCGCCTCTTTCTGAGAAGCTGGGCCAGGAGAACAGAACTGGTCTGGACTATGCACCGGGAATCTCTGCCACTAGAGAACAAAGGAAAAGGCTGCCTAAATATCGGGGCCCAGACCCCAGAACTTTAGCATACTTCTGGACTCAATAGGTCCCTCTGCCAAGGAGTAGAGCTGGGAAAGCTGAAGTAGAAGTACTGCCTCTTTGCTGTGTGCTGTCTGGGATAGGCATGCAGTGGCTGTTTCTGCCAAAAAGAGAACAAAGACTTTGCTGTGTGCTCTGTATCCTGCTTGAAGAAGATCTACAAGGGCTTGAGTTAGAGCTTGCTTCCTGTTCAGAGGTATCAAGGACACAAATACATCACCACCAGCTTCCCTGAACCTCGTTGCTGGGAGTTCTGACCTGCCAAGAAGTGCTTGTGCCGGTGTTGGGCCTCAGGAGGTTGTTCCTGCTGCTGGGATCTGGGAAAAGAAAAGCAACTACAGAAGCATAACCCATCAGCATCTGTTTCCGACGCAACACCTCCGTGTGGAAGAATTTCCACGCATCACCTTGTGCCACTGGAAAAAACTACGCAGCGCCTGTCCAAGGCTGGAGAAATCAATGCATGCTGAGTCTCGTGTACCGATCTCCCAAGTCCGAGACCACCTCACTGACTCCGAAGCAGGCCTGCAAGAAACAACACATCGTGGCACTGGGGCTGGAGAGATCAACGCAGCGCCGTTGCTGCCGCATCGAGAACCTTTGCATCCCCGAATCCCCACACATCGCACTGGAGCACCAAGTCTAAAGCAAGACCAAGACTGCAGTAAGAAACCAACAAATCACCTCCCCACACAGTAAGAAACCGACACATTACATCCTCTTCAGTATGAAACCTACACATCACCTTTCCTGCATGGAGGTAAGGAACTGACGCGTCACCTCCCCTGTAGCAAGGAACCAAGCATCACCTTCCCTATGTGTAAGGAACCGATGTATCACCTTCCCTGCGGCTGTTTTTGCTTACGATTTTGATACATCCAAGGTACTTTGTGTTCAAAGTGTTGCATCAATGGTTTGATATGGACAGAATTGTTTCACCTTTTAAAAGTAATATCTTGATAAATGTATGTTGGATTTTTGGTGTTTTGGTCTTGTTTGGTTTAGATAAAGATTACTTATTTTTCTAAACTGGTGTGGTGTCCATTTGTAGTGTTTTCACTGTATTACTGTATGTGTGCACAAATGCTTTACACACTGTCTCTGAGATAAGCCTGTCTGCTCATGCCAAGCTACCAAGGTGGTGAGAAGGGGTTGTCTAAGGGCATAACTCCCATACCCTGACTAGAAGCAAGGGTCCCTACTTGGACAAAGGTGCAAACCATTGCCAACGAGAGACCCCCATTTCTAACATCCATTTACATTTCATCCACACATGGGACAATTTTTTCTCACACTGCTCACTTATTTTTACTACAGGTTAGTTCCTCCAACATTTTGCCAGATTTCTTTTATGTCCACAGATCTTGCATATGGTCTTAATTCTCTAGAAATTTTAATATGTAGATATCTAGAGCATGCACATCTATTTCATGCCCAGATGAAGCACTTCTAATCATCTCATTTGAGCTAGCCCACTCCCACACCTATATCTCCCAAACTACTGTTGCCTTTTGTTGATCTTCACTCCCTCTGCATTTCTCCAGTTGTCTTGCATGATAAAATATGTGCTCAATCATTTAGGCTACAAGTAAAATCACTAACAAAGTACCCCCCTCAGCTATACTATCTCTACTACATTTAAATGTTACACTAGATCAAAAATTGATTGATATCTTCGGACAACTCTGAAGCTCCTTCATCTCTTCAGTTTGAACACATTCCAATTACCCAATTTCCCAATTTTTACCAAAACATTAGTGGCACCACTCTCTATGGCAATCCAATGCTATTGTCTCCAATTATGAGACCACAAAGTGCAACATAGGAAAACTGCACATGTCTCTGTGGAGGGGCCACTACAGCCATTCCTTGAATATTTGGGTGGGCTACAAGAATTCACTCCTACCCATGGCACCTTCACCCTGTTGTGGAAATAAACTGCAATTTTCCAGTCTGCACAATCTGCTAGGTGATGTTTGCCCTCTTCTGCAGATTTTCCTCTGGGTAACAGGCAGCACTGGCCCTCAACAATTGAATTTCCAAGACTATAGTTTCTTTAGTGCCATTCAGGTTCTTACATAGTAACCAATACTTGCATATCTGCAAAAGGTCCACCAATGATATTGAAGAATCACATCCTTAGTACATCCATAAATATCTATGGAACTCAGCTGACAAACCACTATATATACAACAGGTGAAGTATTTACATAACTTTTAAAAACACCTTTGAAGGATAGGTGTTTTACCTAACACTTTATAGATGAATCGTGGCCTTCAAAGGAACTCCTTTGAATACCAGCAACAAACCAAAATCAGGACTCATCCACTTCTGAGTTGGCAGCCGCCCCCAATGTTTTGGCAGATCCCATTACAAGAAAATGCATGAGTGGCAGAGTCACATGATCAGATGTCTGAAGCTCTGAGTCTTGTATGATTAGTTTACCAACGTCATCATCTGTGTCCACTATCATCCCAGTTGTTAAGGAAGGAGCAAGAGCTTACCCACAATGCTACAGGCCAATATCTCACATTGATTCTGTAGTGAAAGTTTTAGGACAAATTGTACTTCTTAAACTGTCTGAATAGTTAGAACAGCATAATGTGTTTTCCAACCTACAATATGGTTTTAGATCAGGAAAGGGTACCATAGACCAGTACATCAATTTACAGATGGTAATTGGTAAATACACTGTAGCTAAAAGAGTGTCAATGTTTAGGTCTTTCATGGAACTCTGATCAGCATTCGACGATTACCATGGAGGTGGACCAAAACATTGTGATTTTTTTGCACGAACTTCATTGGGACCTCTCTGCTACTGTACGATATAGCCATACGGGCATTGTCTCTTCTACCATAAAGGTACATAAGGGTGTTAGACAGTGGTGCATATTAGGTCCCCTTCTGTTCACTCTATAAATAAAATATTGGGGCCCGGATTTATGTTCAGCCAGCAAAGACATACCCCGGGCAGGTACTCCATTAATTTCTGCGTTACTTTATGTGGTTGACGCAGTGTTATTACCCAGGGTGCCCAAAGAGCTACAGTCTCTCATTAATTCATTCATGGCATCATTAGACTTAAATACCAATCTGGTTAAGTCGCACACAACGATTATGGGCCAGACAACTAAGAAACAGAGAGCTCACTATGGAGAGGCCCATGAAATTACAATGGTTACTACCTTCTCCTACTTGAGGGTCTTGTTTGATGAAAAGGACACTTGGGCACCACAGAGAAAAGCAAAGAGAAATGCAATGTAAAGACCTACAATTGCAGTTCCTCTCTTCGCAAAAAGGTTGGGGGCCAAGCGAATTCAAGCCATGTTAAATGTTTTTAAGTGCATAGTGTATCCAATTGCGTGTTATGGGTCGGATATCTGGGATATAAGGATTCAGGAGATGTCCAAATAGTGAAGATTACGTTTTTGAGAAAGCTGCTTTCTGTTCCTCAATCTGTATCATCCTACATTGTCCATCAGGAAATGGGGGTAGGGTTTGTCTCTGACTTGGTGGCATTGGAAGTAGAAATTAATAAAGAAATAGCCAAAGATTGCCTGATCTTGGAGAAGGCAAATAGTATTCCTTGGCTTTGCTAATTTAAGACTCTAGCAGAGAAACTGGGGTGCCCTTATCTGTTTGAATCCCCAAATGGGTTACTTGCAGAGCCCCAGAAATGGCATAAGGTCGATGAATTGGGCCCATACATTGTGACAGTTTTTCTACTCAGGATACACTGCACTTCATGATGTTCTGGGATCATTATTGTTCTCTCCGCCATTATTACACAATAAAGGCTTTTTGCATGTAAGACCGGTGTTAATTTATCTCCAGTCCAGATGCTAATAAAGACTGCTAGTATGTTGTAGTATTGCAAATATTTTAGTTGTGGCTGTTAGGAGAAGAAGAGAAGAGCTGTTTAACATTTTGAGAAGTAGGTTTTTATTGAGTCTTTATTCTATGTATGCTGTGATATTTATTAATCTGATTATAAGAATGATTATTTATGTAGGTGGATTTTATGTCTATCTTTGATTTTATTGCAGGTCCTTTTATGGTTTTAATTAAGCTAATGAAGTATTTTTGACTGAAAAACCTAGACATCATTTAAGTGCACCTCCCCTGTGCACATCTGCATTGGAGGAGCACAAATATTGTTTGTGCAGGTCAGCTTCATTTTTAGCCACAAAGCTGGACAGTTGGCAGAAGCCCAGTGAACTGTCCAGTGCATTTGAAACTGAAAGGCTCAGCTGTTAGACTTGACATCCTTGGTGTGGTCTTCCCCTAAATAGTTTACCTTTTCCCCTCCTGTTTTCTGAAGCTCATTTTTGTTAGCTGGTGCTCTCTTTTTGAAACATGGTAAAGTTGGCTTACACCCAAGTTGCACATTTAATTCACATGTTCGTCCCTAGTAAAGTGGTTCTACATATACAGAGAGCCTATACATTAACTGCTACTAGTGGGCTTGAAGCACTCATTGTGACACCCATTGAAGTAGCACTTTAAAACCTCTCAGGCCTGCCATTAGAGCATGCAATGCAGTTTTAAACTTCCAATTTGAGCAGGCAAAATAACCCTTTTGTAAAGGCCTAAACCTTGCTTTTTAATACAATTAAGTCATCCCTAAGGTAGGCCCTTGATTGACCACAAGGCAGAGTGCATTGTATTTAAAAAGTGGGACACGTGTTTTCACGTTTTACATGTCCTGGTGGTGGAAAAACTCTAAATGCGTTTTTCACTATTGTAAGACCTACTTCTCCCACAGAAAAACATTGGGTTGCCTTATTACATTTAATATGTGCTAACGTTTCATTGGATACAGGTAGAAATGTCATGCTTGTACTCAAAAGTATTCAAATTTAAAATCCTCTTTACCTATAAAGTTGGATTTTAAATCACGATTCTGAAAATGCCACTTGTAGAAAGTTAGCATTTTCTTGTCAGACCCATTTGAGGTCAGATTTCACATTATTTGATGCAGCGCAAGCAGCCAAACAACTTGCTGCACTGCATCAAATGGAGAGGTCAGGATTGTGCCACATTTACTAACATTGCAATACTGCATTTTCACAGCGCTGGTGCACTATGTGCTGCCTAGCACCAACTCCGGCACTCCTGCGCCATGCTTCAACGGTGCCTGCGTTGCAGGCAGGATTGTCTTTTTGCAGCAAGGGACGCCTTCCTGAAAGAACACAATCCTTAGAGCCTCTTTCCAAGGGTGTTGCAGAATATAGCACACTTAAAAAGAGGACACAACGAGGAGAAATAAAGATTTTTCTCCTCGTGGTGCCTCTATCTGGAAGGTGCACCTTTTTTACGCATTCCCAGGTTTACTACTCTTGGTAAACCTGTAAATGTGGCAAAAAGCATGGGTGGAGAAAATTCACTCTCTGCCTTTGTTACACCTTCCCAGGGCAGAGTAACACAGAACAGCAACTTGTGCTGCCTTGCGTTACTCCAGATTTTCCACGCCATGCAGCACCACACAAGGTGGCATTGTGTGGCTCGGTAAGTCTGACTTAAGAATTGTGCTGCCCTTGGGTCACATTGCATGGAGCAAAGGCGATGCAAATCTTTGATAACTCTGGGCTTTGATCCCTGATGCCGGTGTCCTGGGTCACATGACCCTGCTCTTAGGCTTTGTTTATTTCTCCTAGACAGTGAGACAATAGGGCTTAGGTGTGGGAAGGATGGGCCCTGGTAGGATGGGTGGGAGTGGAGCTGTTTCCTGCACTTTCATAGGGACTGCCTCCATCGCTCACAAAGAAACCTAACACTAGTGTTTTGCCACACTAGACTTCTTGGAGCCTTAACAGGGGAACTTTCTAGAACCAGATCTGGGGCTAGCCTAGAAGTTTCCCCCACTTCAAAGGCTGGTACAAACTATAAATATTGGACCCTCAGACCAACACTTTAGTACACTCCTGGGCCTGTGGAGGACTTCAGAAGCCCCGCCTTTTACCCCAGAGGATTGCCCTGCTGCTTGATGCCTGAATTGTACCCCAGATGACTGCCCTGCTGCTTGAAGCCTGCTTTGCTCCCCAGAGGCATGCCCTGCTGCTTGAGGCCTGCCTTGCTGCTTGAACCTAGGACTACCAGAGCAACTCCAAAGACTAATTATTTGGCTTTCAGTGTGAGCTACCGGAACATAACAGGCTCCAGAGACCTTAAACCCTGCACTTTGCCTTTGCTGCAGTGAGTCCTGACTCCTCAAAGGTGTCCTTCATCTGCCTCAAACCTGTGAAGGCCAGTTATACCATACCCTTGGCATGTCTAGCCACCCTAACAATGATGGTTAGCTGCTACCGGCCAGGGTTTGAACCAGAGGGTAGAACTGTTAGTCCTCTTTAGGTCACCTCTGGGAGAACCAGTGGAGGTACTCTAAATTGGTAGGGGACACAGAGTATGTTCCTGGGAAGCACCATATATGCAGTCTGAGGGGTTTCCATCACAAACTCTGCATACAAACTCAAAAGCAATCAGGGGAAACTTACAGGGAAAAAATACAATTTGGCAGGGATGGTAGAACCACTGAGATGGTACTGAACTTTGATCAATATGCCTGCTATCCTGAAACTCATGGTCCATCCCTGCCCCATTTATTTTCTTTGTATCATGTATAAACCCAGCCTCATTCACCCTAGTCTGTTCATCATCCTTGCCTGCTGGCTCTTTTCCTTTCTGACCCTTCTGCATCCCTCCCCACCTTCTGTGCATGCTTCTCTATCAGCTCACCCCCCCTGTCCATTTATTTCACAATATCCTCCCACACATTCAGTCTCCTCCACTCTCTCCATTCTAGCTGCAGCGTTGAGGACGAGTACTGAAAGTGTCAGGCAGCAAGAGGATCTTTTCACTTGTTTTTCAGCAAAGGGGGGTCTAGACCTAAAATCTCCTGCAGTCAGTGCATGATGTTTTCATCAAAGTGATAACTGTTGTCGTCGCTTGTCAATGCATAATTGAATTATGTAAAGTAATTATAAATCATTTTGCCGCCAAACAACTCCAATTTGACCACTACCACAGTTTTGGACTACTGGCATTGACCTGGTATCAACATTTGCATAAATCCCATCTCTCCTCTTTGGCGTTTAATGTCATACCCAGGATGGGAGCTACATGAAATATAAGATTTGCCCTAAGATGCCCACTCAGGGCTAGTGTTATTAGACCAGCATCTCCTGGTACTACCTCCCTCGTGTTTTCTAACCAGAGCCAATCAGAGGTTCCAGACGCCTCATCTTTGGAATAAGTTATTCCAAAGATGAGGCGTCTGGAACCTCTGATTGGCTGGTGCTTAATGCTTAATTGCTTAATTTGAGCCAGTGATTTTCAGTGCAGGGTACCAGCACTTAATTGTCAGCACCAGCTCTAGTGACAGTCCACCACAAGGTGGCTCTGTCTGAGATGTGCACAACAACCGTGTCAAATCTCATTGATAATTAATAATACCAGCCTCTCATGCCATTATTATAGCTTTGTGTATCCTGAAATAGTCTGAATTGTCACATTTGTAGGAGTGCAATGGTTTGGTGTAATGGTGGTACTGTCATTGGCAGCGCTGGCAGGGGAAATGCAGAGTGCAGGCAGCAGCGGGCTTCCGAGAAGGACCCTGCTGCAGCTTACGTTTTTTTTGTGACAAATTAAGTCCCGGGAAAACCCTCCCCCTTCTCTTTATGTTACTAGGGGCACTTATCTTCAGCAGGTGTCTTCGCATCCTATGTCTCATTTTTAATCTCTGGCTTCCTATCTGTCCTTTGTATTGCAATTACACTTTTAATGTAATTATTACACTTGTAATGTAATTATTACAGCGCTTCATACGCCTGATGAGGTATCAATGCGCATTATTGGACAGGTAGCACTCTACACCGTAAGAGGTTCCTAGTTTGGAAGGTGGGTGTATTTGGCGTGAACCCCTGTATGAAGTGTTCTGGTCTCGTGCGTGAGTGATCAGAGGGGGACTTTATCCTGTATTAGCAGACCGTCCCGACCTTGTTCGGGAGCAATCGGGCTTCCCCGCCCCCCGCCCGCCCCAACATTGTGCAGCAGCCCGGCCCCCCGCCCGCCCCAACATTGTCAAGCAGGCCGGGCCCCCGCCCGCTCCGTCCCCCGCCTTCCCCGACCCCCGCCTGCCCGGAGCCTTACCTCAACCGCCGCTCCTCCCCCGCGCTCCTCATTTCACCGCTCCGCTGCTCCTCGCCGCTTACCACTCCTCCCGCCTGTCAGCCTGGCCTCACCACCATTCCGCCGTTCGTCACCGCTCCTCCCCCGCGCCATGTCCGCCGCTCCTCCTCGCGTTCCTGGACGCCGCTCCTCCCCGCGCTCCTGACGTCAGCACGCAGGTCGCGGCCGGTGCTACTTCGAAGGGACTACTTTTTTTTTAATGTTCATTTTTTAAATAACGCATATTTTTATACTTTATATAGCCTATGTCCATCTGCACACACTGACGATTACAATGATGTATCGGGTGTGTGGATTGGCGTTGTGGTTCCTGAGTTTACTCGCCTCAAAGGTGCAAAGTTCTTCCTTTATAATAGTAGTATAGATTGACCAGCAGCCCTGATCAGTGTGATGCAGACAGTGAGGGATAGTGTGTCACCTGTATGCCTCACTCGTGGTCATATATGGGTTTTAGTGATGCATAACATAACATGAGTATTTGTAAAGCGTATGTTCACTCCCAACGGGGTATATTGGCACTGAATAACAGATGTTTATTGTTTTCCAATGCTACTCATTTTATCGACCTCAGAAGGATGAGAGGACACCCCAGGAATTGAACCTGTAACCATGAGGTCGAACACAAGCCCCTGTAGTGGATGCATTTGTCCACTGAGTCACCAGACCCACCTCCGGGAACGTAATCCACGTGCCTGTTGAATACAGCAATTATAACAGAGTCCTAAATGTCAATTTATATTTTCAGTAACAGGTACCTTGCAAGTGAGGGAGGCAGGGCCATGTCTCCAAAGACCCCGTGAGTTATCAAGCAGGCCAAATTACACATAATTGGAAATGTCTTTAAAGGCGCCCACAGAAAAGGGAAGCCTTTTTAAGCTTCCCTATGATTTATTAGGCCGTCCCTCAAAGAAAGGAGGCCGCCAATATTCTGCTGTCAGCCCTAATTTATCTTCTCTCTCATTTCCTTTCATGTTTTCATCCTCTGTGCTTTTTTGGAGTGTCTGCAAGGACATTTCGTGATTATTTTTATCTTTATCGGTGAAAGGTCCTTTTCTTCAGCCTCACAACACATGAGATTGTCTGACCTTTGGCAGTGTGGAAGTGCCTCGGGAATCTAGCGGGTATTAACCTGGATTAAAGGTACATATTTTGGGGTATGATGAATGACTGTTTTGAAATGGAAACTTTTCTCTCTTTATCTGGAAAAATATATCTGCAGTGTTCATACTGACTGAATCAGATGCTTGCAATCAAAACATATTAAATGTAAATCTGTGGGATTTGTAAAGCGCACAGCTACCCGTAAGCGTCCCGGCGCTGAAGACCGCTGGGGAACCCGTCCTGGCTTTCCTGTGAGATGGTCCCTTCTGGGTATCTCCAAGGTGAAACCAGGCATCCCCGGCGTCTGTGGGGGGCTGCTGTAGAGATGAGGCAAACTTAATGCCCAGAGTTGCCGAGTGTGATCCCTGGTTAGAGTAGGCACCGAGGCGAGAATTGTCGAGTCCACTGACCCTGGTCCACGACCCTGCCACGTCGGGAATTGAACCCTGGTCCCGGGCCGTCCTCTGCTTCTGGGTCTGCCGCCTCTAACCAGTGAGCCACACCACTCCAATCAAAGATAGCCCCAATAAAGATCTTTCTCAGGGAGCATTCAAACGCTTAATAACACTGCGGGGTAGATTTACAAACATTTAGCGCTGGGTTAGTGTCACAAAAGTGATGCTAAAAAGCACAAAATGTTTTTTTCCTAGTTTACCTTCCAGCTTAAAACTTGTTTTGCTCTGGAAAGTACCCTAAAAGTAACTCAAAGCAGTGAAAAGCCCTGCTTTGGTTTACTTACCGCAAGGGGTCGGTACGTGGGCGTTCCAAGCAACCACCCATTCCTTTTGACGCAAAACTCTATCTACAAACAATAGTAGACAGGGTTTTTCATCTAAAGTTAATACCACTTTAAAGGAGGCATTAAAAGGAGTATTGCTTTTTATTTCTTATTTCTTTTCTGACTTAGCATGCGTACTGCACTGTGCAGCACACATACAAAGTAGGAACATTTTTAACCCCTTGCATGCTCGTGATAGAACCATTCCGTCACGAGCCACTGTGGCGCTGTGCTGGTGACGGAATGGTTCCGTCACGCCCCCGGCCGCCGCGCCTGTGCGGCATCAATTTCGAGCCTGCGCGGCATCAGTTTCGCGCCTGCGCAGCACGTTCTATTGAGCGGGCAGGGCCGTGACGGAACAATTCTGTCACAAGCACAGCGCCACCGTGGCTCGTGACGGAGTGGTTCCGTCACGATCATGGCGGCGCCACCCCCCTCCTCCCCCCTAGCGGCGCGGCGGAATTACCGCAGCGGCCAAGGGGTTAAATGTTTCTAAGCATGGTTTTGTGTACTTTTTGTACTACTTTCAGTAAAGAAAAACATGGTACCAGTGGTAGACTCATGCACACACCCTAGCACTATGGCGCTAAGGTGTGTGCCTGACGCACAATAGCTAAAATCTGCACACGCGCAAGGGAGAGGGGAGGAGAGAACCATATCTCCGTAGATATAGTGCTTTCTGGTTACCTTCCTGCCACACAATGCAGCGCGACTCTTCTGTAAATATGGGCCTGCATGTTTTTATTAATAAGTCACCAGAGGACTTGGTATGATATTCTTGAGAGTCCTCTCATTACACTGGAGAAGACTTTAATCTCCTTTCCTTTTGTCCCTTAACTGTGGGCTCATCAATGCTCAGTCTTATGTAGGACTGTTCTTTTCTCCCCGGCCTGTCTGCTACATGAAAGGCATGGTACCTTGTCTTTGCCTTGGGCTATCAATTTTGTTACTATTTCCTGCTGCTCATTAATGCTCCCTACACATTTCCATCATGCCTCTCTCTTCTCTGCTTCCTTTATCCTCCCATGTCCCTCAGGCGCATATTATCAAGGACCGGTGTTAAAATTATCGCCGTTTTATCTGCAGGAAACTGACGATAAAACATCGATATTGGGCTTGATAATACGCCCTTGTTAATTCCCATAGAAGCCCATGTTCTGATGTTAACATGGGCTTCTATGGGAATGAACAAGGGCGTATTATCAAGCCCATTATCACCGTTTTATTGGCAGTTTCCTGCCGATAAAACGGCAATAAGTTTACCACCGGTCCTTGATAATATGCCCCTCAGTTTTTTAAAACTTACCTTTTCTCTCTGGCTACCTTTCCTCTGGTTTTCCCACTCTCTTGCCAGTTGTAGTGTGTTTTACGTCTAATTTATGGCTTATATCTTTGCCCATGCTTGGCATCCTCGCCCCACCTGAACCCCTCTGTCTGATCCAGCAACTGCTACCATGCTTACTTCACTGTCCCACATCTGTGCTGGGCGCTTATTTAGGGCAGCATGCAAGTATTGAAGACGATGAGTTCTCATCTGGATCTCAAATCCAAATTCAATTCATGCATTCAGGAAATGTGTCGCAGGACTCCGCACTCAACAAATGGCTGGACATCCTCTCGGCTTAGACCATGCTGTCATTTTCATGGTCATGTTCACCTAAAGGGGTGCCCTGTGGCTTGTGAGAGGGATTGGCAGGAGGAGCAGTGGTGGGACTGCAAAGTTCAGCATTGGACAAAATATGTCAAGCGTGGTCTCTTTCTTGTGCCTCATCAACGCAATGCGTAGCAGAAAATGGGCATGTCTCAGCCTTATGAAATGTCCATTTCAGGGATTACACTGTGAGCTTCCCAGTCCAAGACGAAGATATATCTTTTCCTGTGATGGTAGTTCCTCTTTGACCATATATAAAGAAAGCATTAATAAGTGATCGATGTGTGTCAAGGCATTGGTTCCCTTATTTTTGGATGCCGGCTTGCTATTATATTGAATTTTTGCTCTTTTTTCCTAGCGCAACTCAGAAAAAGTGATCAAGATTCGCCTCTTTCTGTTTCTAATCTAATGTGTACTTTCCTGAGTATTGCACTAACTCAAAGAGTTATTAGGTTAAATAATTCATTTTTCACACTACTGGTGCCATATCATGATATCACTTTCAGTGTTGGCGCAGAAGTGATGTGTGCTTTTCATTTTGGACTCTTTTCCACATAATTTAACTCTAAATATGTCCAAGTTAGCATATATTGTGCTGACAAAAACACTTTAAAACACAGGGTTGTAATTGCCTCTTTGTGTTTTCAAGTTCTGCTGTCAGCAAAACATGAACTAATTTGGAGATACTATGATTTGATGTATGTACTCTGTAGGAAAGTCATTCTTTTTGCCCCGCCCCCCCCTATTTTTTGACTGATGCTGATGGTTACTGACTCTGAATGTTCCCTGGACTCTGCTAACCAGACCCAGGGCAAGTGCTCTGTCTTCTAAAGGTATATGGTAATGGTATAATTCTAATTGGCAAAGACAACCTACCTCTAAGCACTTAGTATATGGTAGGGCATTTGGTTTAGAGATCCCGGTGGACTTAATCCACTGAAGTGTGAATTGTTGTGGTGTTTGGTGTCATTTTAAAGTCAGGCCTGCCCTGCAGGCTGGTTTTAAAATAAAACGATGTCCACCTTTGACTTTGGAATTCAAAGTACTTCCAAAGTTTAAAACTACCTTTTTATTACTTGTACGTCACCCCTTAGGTCCACCCTAGGTGCCCCAATGGTAGGGTGCAAAGTTATAAAAAGCAGGGACAATATAAAAGATGTTTTATAAGCCCTTTAAGGAAAACAGCAAGAGTAGTTGTTTCCTTATTATAGTGCTGCTAGTCCCATAAGCTAACACGGGGAAGGCTTTATTAAACTTAATTAAGTCTATCTTTGCTTTGGAGATAACTAGTAATATCATTCAAACAATCAAAGTAATGGTCATATTAAATCGAATCGCTCGCCATGGTTAGATTTATTGTAACTATTACAGGAAAGCAGTTTTAGAACTTGCTATCCAGAAGTTACCTAAAGCAGCCCTGTAGCAGCCTCTTCTGATTGACAGCCTTTGACAGCCTGAGTTAAGCTGCTCCCTGACCAGGTGTGAAAGGGCCTGGGGCTAAAACAATACAGCCATTTGGTAGAAAGAGATTTGCTTCATGGAGAAGCCAGGGAGAAAAAGGCAACTGGGAAGATAAGCTGGACTTCAAAGGTATGAGAACAGATGTCATAGGACCCAGGCTAGCCCCTACTCCCTTCATCCCCAGTCAGATGGGAGCCCCCTAATTTGATTAGGAGGGGGGCTTAAAGGGGAGTGTAGTCAGATGTTAGCCATACCTGTGGGCTGGGTTACACAGACATATGCACACACCAAGGAGAGATTTTTTCCCCCATTTTAATGTTTGGGGAACAGTGCATTCTGAGTCACAAATATGCCACCCTTCACAGGAAATGGTCATAGCAGAGGGAGGTAAATGTATCCTTATTGGTTAGGTGTTCCTCCCTCTTGCCAGCCCAGAATGGAGTATAAGTATAGGAAAGCTGCAGAAGCTCCTCCGAACACTGCCTAGAACATCAAAAGAAGAAGGATTTCGCTGTTGAATCCTTGGACTGCACCATAGAAGGATTGCACTCAAAAGGACTGTTTCTGCTGCACTCACAAGGCTCCACAGAAAAAGGTGTGTTGACGCCCTGATCAGCAACAGGTACAACAGAGCTGGAAGAAGGCACCTGCAAATCCAAAGAGAGGATCACCCCAGCTGACCAGTTGCAACTGGATTTTTCCTGTACTATGCAGGAACATTGTGGGAAATTGAGCCGCCCTAGCCATCAAGAGGCAATCCAGAGTCTCTGAACCCTTGGCTGGAGCTACTGAACCCTTGTGTTCCTCAAAGGAACAAATAAACTACAAGATTTGAAAGTTTGGAAACTTTCTGAAAAGTTTTGCAAAGAAGCTCCAGGAGGAGACCAGCTCTACGTCGAGAGTCAAGCTGCTGATGTTGACTTGCCGATCTCATTGACCTTGATGGTTCGTCCCACTGAAAAGCTCTAGGCGGAGCCCAACTCGACATCAAGAGGAAAACCGTCGACAACTGCTTCATTACCTCCTCTCCATCAACACCGAGGACTCAACTCGCACCTTTTCACTGAGCCTCTGAGCTACAGCTGGCCGCCGTTGTTGACTTGAACTTCAGATTCGAGAGCCCGAGCACCAGCCGACAACCCTGTCTACACAGGAAAAGCTCAAAGTAAAAGACTAAAGTCGAAGGTAAACTTTTGACCGGGACCTAGCCCTCTCTTTATCCAAACTGTGCCCCATTGCGGTCAGCCTAAAACTTGACTTTGTCCCAGTCCAGCATTACCAGATAGCTGCAAGTGGTGCTTTAAGCTTTTTGGCCCTAGAATGCACAATCTTTTATTTACTCTTTAGAAATGCATATCTCCAGTTCCCTACATTGAATTTTTGTTGTTATGGTGTTGTTTTAAAGATGAAAATATACTCTATTTGTATAAATTGGTGTTGGATTTATATTGTATTATGTCTTTAACTTATTTGATGTTTTGGTGATAATAAATGCTTAACACATACTGGCCTTCATGGGCTTGACAAGCGCTTTTGATACTGTTTGTAGGCATAAGTTGTGGAGGATGATGAGCGATATGGGCTTTGAGGAACCTTTAGTCACATTGCTCCGTAGGTTACATGAAGCAACAAAAGTATCCATCAGATTTGGCACTGGAGGGGAAATAACAAAATT
Organism: Lissotriton helveticus; assembly: GCF_964261635.1. Classification (NCBI taxonomy): domain Eukaryota; kingdom Metazoa; phylum Chordata; class Amphibia; order Caudata; family Salamandridae; genus Lissotriton; species Lissotriton helveticus. The sequence continues at coordinate 1,111,880,065 of NC_136071.1, forward strand.
GATACCTTCCACTGAAGGTGTCCGTCAAGGATGCATCTTGGCGCCTTTCCTCTTCCTGGTTTATACAAATGGATTAGAACAGTACCTATTAAACCAGGGCTGTGATTTCCCAAAAATTAATGGTAAAAGCATTCCCATGCTTTCGTATGCGGACGATACTGTCCTAATGACACTGACAGGAAACAGCATGCAAGTGTGTTTAGATGCATTTAACAAATTCATGCTTGATCTCGATTTAAAGGTAAATTTTGAAAAATCCTTTGTAATGTCTTGTGGCCCAAAGGGGTCATCCATTAGGAAGTTCGTGGTAAACAACCGCATAATTGGGAAAGTGGGAAACTTTAATTATCTTGGTAATCTGTTTGATAGTAAACTAAGTTGGACACCGGTAATGAAGGTCCGAGCCCAGAATATGACAAGGGCAATAGAGGGTATTTTCCGCTTCTGCAGCAAATTGGGGCAAAAGCACATCATGCATCTCAGAACCCTTTATACCTCAAAATGTTTATCTGTAGCTACTTACGGGGCAGCGGTGTGGGGGACTGAAACGCCTGCTGTGATACAAGTGGTGGAAAACAATTTTATAAAAAGGGTCCTATCAGTTCCAAAAAGCTCCTCAAACACTTTCTGCCACAATGAAATTGGTACGGTCAGCGTTTCCGATACAATTCGCTTGTCCCCTTTACTGTTATGGGGTAAAACTTGGCAATCTGAAGACCTGCAACTAACCAAGGATATCATCACTGATTGCATGGCTCTAGAAAACGCAAAACAGATCCCCTGGTTGTCCTATGTCTGTAATATGTTGAACAAAATTGGACTTAGTTCCTATTTTAACAACCCTGAAAAAATCGAGGGGAATTATAAGGTGGACATAAAGGCAAAGTATCTGAAGTCACTGAATCAGCCTTCTATGGATAATGTAATTGATAATGGCATTGCTAACGTCTGTAAACCCCTACCACAGTTCTATTTAACATTCACCCTTAATGTGCAATGGCGATTCCTTTTAACAAGGTTTAGACTGGAGATTCTTCATTTTTTACTTGCCTTTCCGAAACAAGGGGGTTGGTGTGAGAGACTGCCCCTTTGTCCTTGTAATAACAGGGATAGGCAAAGTACTTTACATCTGGTTCTTTTTTGTTCTCTGTACAAAGAGCCAAGACTCCGGTTTATTAAACCAATCCTGAAGGGGAGGCAACCTTGCACTTATAAGGAATGGTACGAATATTTGTCATCACTATCCTCTGTGGAAATCTGCTGTGCAATGTTAAATTTCATTAGAATCTCACTAAAGATTAGGAAGAATTATGGGTAGCACCACATGTATAGAAATTTCTTAATGGAAAATCATTTTTCTGTATTTTCTCTTATTGTTATCATCATGTCTTTTTTTATTGCTATAATTGTGTTTTCAATTTAGCATTCTTTTTTAACACTATGAGGCAAGATGAATTGTATGTTCAATACTTTTATGATTCATTTTATGTATCGAATAAAGTTTTTGAAACGAAGCTTAACACAGACATGTCTCCTTAGTTAAACCTGACTGCTCATTTGCTAAGTTACCACGGGGTTGAGCAAGGATTAATTCTTTGAGACTTGACTGGACCTATTAGTCACTGTGGTATTATTACTAGTTGAAGGTGAATAGCCTCACCTACTAATAAGCCACTTTCCTACTTACTTAAAACGCTAAAAAGAAACATACAGATCTCTTGTGCCTTCAGTGCCTGTACAGTGCAGAAAATATCAATATGAGATGGCCCCATGTGCAAAGAAACTCATGCCGAGACCGCCAGTGGCCTGTTTTGTCAAGCAGTGTTTACATTCGGAATAGCCATCAGTGGCCGATGAAATCATATGTGTTCAGGACTTAATTGATGGCTCCATATATTAATGTGCAGAATAAGCACACCTTGGGGCAGATGTACGACTGGTATTTGCGGTCGTAAACTGGAAATTGGCCCGTTTGCAACCACAAAATAGGTCTGGCCCATGTATAAACCCTATTTTGCAAGTCAGTAACCTATCACTGACTCGCAAAATAAGGTTTGTGACTCGCTATTAGGAAGGGGCGTGCCAAGGGCATCCCTTCCTAATAGCAAGTCCCAATGGTATGTAACATTGTTTGGCAACTGCAATTGCGGACGCAAAACACTCACAGCTTACCACCTAAACGGGAAGGGGTCTCCAGGGAACCCCTTTCACTTTGTGACTGTCATTCAAAATCTTTTTTAAGAGCAGGCAGTGGTTCAACGGACCACTGCCTGCTCTTAATAAATGCAACAGTAATGTTTCATTTTTCTTTTTTTAATGCATCCCGTTTTTTTTAAGGAAAAAGAACTGCATTAAAAAAAACTGCTTTCTTTAAAAAGCAGTCACAGACATGGTGGTCTGCAGACCCCAGAAGGCCACCATTCCTGGGAGTGCTGGCCATTCCTAATGGGGTCGCAAATAGCACCTTACTCATGAATATTATTGAGGCAGGCAATTTGTGACCCCAATAGGAATTGCAAACAGTGTCTGAGACACTGCTGCACATGTCTATTTGCGAGTTGCAAATTGCGAGTCGCAAAACGGCGCAATTTGCGACTCGCAAATTGTTAGGGTCGTACATCTGGCCCCATAACTTGAAATTCCTGAATGAATGCAACCCAATTTAGACAGGAGTCTTTGGAAGTGTACATTAACTGAAGAAAATCATATATAAAGAGAGGAAGCAAAGATGAAGTGAAGTCAACAAAAATGTGTTACTGCATGTATCCTTTAAATCCTTATTTTACCGGGTTAAAAACAGGTTCCAGTCATCAGTATGAACTGTTCAAGTTGGCCTAAATAGCAAGTAAAATATCAAAACACGTTGATTCTTTGATTTTCTAATAATAAAGAAAACTATAAACCTGTTTACTTCGAAGAATGCTTCAAAAATGGGGGACAGTGTAAACTTTTTGTTGTTTGTCAAACACATTTTACAATAAAATACACTATGTGACCCATAAGAGAGCACATTTCGGAGGTAACTCAACTTTGCATGTTAGTTTATGAAAGCAGAATCAAAGCATGCTGAGTATTGAAGCTCTCTGCATCACCAACAGAGTAATCCACAGCAAAGGACCAACCTTCATCCGAGGAAAGCTGCAAAGAGACTGACAGGAAAGACTCCAACTCTACATATCAGTACCTCAGCGTATTGACCCTCCTTAGAAGAAGTAACACATTGGTGGAACCTTCTCTTAACTAGTAGCAAAATTCTGCAATCCTCTCCCAGAAAAGGTCATAAAACTCCGAGACCATCTGGAATTCCAAAAGGCAGTGTGTATATGACTCTTCCTAAAATGAGCCCACTTGTAGTACAGCAAGCAGGTGGAAACCCCAGCGGGGAGGGATTGCACCCTACAGGAGCTCAGAATCATACCGACCCAAAATGGTAACAAATTACCCTAAGAATACTAGTCCAACTATATAGGTAGCTCACGTTCACTACTTTTATTTGACTTCATGCTAAGGCACTTTGCTAAAGCAAGACTCAGCTCTGATCTTTACACACACCATCACATGCTACAGACATAGACTAAATAACAGATACTCTTCTGCGCAAATTCTGTTATAGAGTAGCAGGCTGCCCGTCCACAAGTGTACCTTGGCACCCCATCAGGGACATGAATTGCTACAAAAATGCAACTTCATATACAACTCTATTATTTAAAATACAAAATTAATTTTCCCACATTGCAAAGATGTATTTCCCATGAGGTGGATTAAAATGCTGGTTATTTTTCATAACAATTGCTGGTGTCCAAGCTACTGACAACTAGAAACTGATCATTACAATTGTGTTAGCTGCTGTAGATGATAAGTCATCATAAATCTTCCATGGCAGCACTTGGTTCATTCCTCTCTGCAAATCCCAGAGGTTGTGGCCCTGATTTCTGAAGGATCTGACTAATTTATCATGGGAGAAGGGGAGGTGGAGGCGCCTTCTATTCAAATCAGGAAGCTGCATTAATGAAGAGGAGCAAAGAATTGTCCCAGTTTTCTAGTTGTCATCATCAAAAGAAAAGGAAGGATTTCAGTCTCAGGGGGTAAGACTGACATGTGATTTATGATTGACTATGTTCGCTTCTTGAGAGCAAAAATTAAAGCCTCTGTGGTGAGTCAGAGAAAATAGTGCCCAGAAATATGTATTCTGCTTTATGGCATGGTCATTCGAAAGGGAGGAGTACCATGAACTTCAATCGAGTGCTGTAATGGCCTATTCGACTGTAAGGTAATACCAGGCGACAATCATCGGTGCATCAACAGGGGGATGCCAGGTTCCCCTTGAAAGCATGTATGTGTGTATGTATGTGTAGGTATTTGTAGAGCGTGAACCTAGCTCGAGAACAACGGAGTGCACGGAACAGGGGGCATCTAACAAGATCCCGCATCCAGGGCAGCAGGCTGTAAACCATCACTGCAAAAGGGGTATCATAATAGAAACCCTTGCATTGACCCTGCATACTTCTGTATAGCAGAGAGCAAAGGATAAAGACACAATGTGAGGCCTCATTTAGGCCCTGTTAGGTGAGCCACTAATCCGGGGTCTCCGCTGACCCTCTGGTGAATCAGCACCATATTGTTATTGTTGGACCTGGCTCTTTTTGCAAGTTTGTTCCAAAACTTTTTGTCTTCCGCTTTTTTTTCTGACCTGTTTTTGTTGGCTCTAGGACTCTGGGCACTTTACCACTGCTATTCAGTGCTAAAGTGCATGTGCACTTGCCTTTAAACTTGGCATGATTAGTCTACACCTGTTTGGCATAATTATTTTAACTGTAAGTCCCTTGTACAGTGGTATCCTATGTACCCAAGGCCTGTAAATTAAATGCTACTAGTAGGCCTAAAGCACTGCTTGCACCACCCACAGAAGTAGCCTTTCAAACCTGCCTAAGGCCTCTGCCACTGCAGGGTCTGTGAGCGCAATTTACTACCACAGTGACTTGGCATTTAAAATTACTTGCCTAGCCTGAAACTCCCCTGTATCTGCATATAGGTCACCCCAAAGGTACTCCCTAGGTAGCCCTATGGGTTGGGTGCTGTGCCTTCATTGTGTGGCATGTCCTGGTAGTGTCAACCAGCCTATTTGGTTTCTCACTGATGTGAGGCCTGCTCCTCCAATAGGTTTGCATTGGGAAATTCTTCGAAATGGATTTAAGTGATAATTTCTGATCTGAAAGGAGTAGCGTTGCCATATTTGGTATATTTGGAATAGTGGTGATAAATCCTGCTTGTTGATGAAAGTGGATATTTCATTACTATTCTAGAAATGCCACTTTCATAAAGGTGGCATTTCTATGTGCTTATGACTCTTTGTGCTCTGCAACTTGACTCCAATCCACGTCCAGGGTAGCGTAGCAACTGGACTTGTGTATACTTTCCAGACAGCCATCACTCAGGAAGGGTTGGGTATAACAGTGTTACAGCATCATTCATCTGCATACTTAATGATCTTCCTGGGCTGTACGATTGAGGGGTGTTGACACTTTACATTTGTTTAGGTTGTGTCCTGCCCTCACACAAAGTGCTTGTTTACCCCCTACTGCTGTCTGGAGCCAGAGCTAGGATTGAATGCTGGTGTTGTGCACTTCTAAAAGTTAATTTGGAGTTACCTCCATATCAAAGATATTTTAAGTATAAATACAGGGACTCTAACCTCTTGATTTTAGACACTGCCTGAGACTTGTAAACCAAATGCTGCTGGCTCTACATGCTGCACCTTGCCAGAAGACTGCCAGGAGGAACCGCCATGAGACATAACTGCTTTGTAGCACTGACATGCTGCCCACTGTGCTGAGAGAATGACTGCCACTTTGCTGCAAGGACCCTTGTGCTGGTCTGCTGTCTGCACCCTGCTTTTTGTGCCCCAAGTGTTCTCCAGGGGCTTGTTGGCTGGTCTCTTCCCGGTTCAGTTGGACTCTCAGGGGCTTAAAAGAGTTCACTGGCACCTAGCCCTGCTGTAGGGCCCTGAATCTAGCAATTCTGACCTTGGAAACTCAGTGTGTGTGGAGCGCCTCTTATGGTACAAAGAGAGTAGAGGGTGTGTTTGTCTCCTATGCTCGTCTCCTATGCCTATCGCAGTGCTGCAGGAAGCTCTAAGGTCACAGCTCGATCAACAGTGTGCGTGGAGTGCTTTCTATTTTGTTCCCTTGAAGAGAGTGGCGTAATTGCTTCTGAGCTGCCAACCCGGGGAAAATTCCTTGAGAAGCCCTTCCTACTGGTGAGCTGCAGTGCCGAGGAGAGGACGCCATGCTGAGGGTTCATGTCAGCGGCTCTCTCTCCCCAGTGGTAGCCCGTCTGTGACTAGTGCCGAGGTTCGAGTGCTGAGAAGACGCCGAATAGTTACTCTCCATCGATCGCATGCAAGTGCGTCGGGGCCTTTACATCGTAGGAAGGTTCTTCAATACTTTACATCGAAGTATTTCATTCCGCAGACCCCGCATCTGAGGGAGGTAGAACCTCGCTGGACCCGCTGCGCGGGTCCCGCAGCGCGCCTCTAAACCGGCGACAGGACCCTAAGACCACCGGGGGCACTTACTTCACGACCGGCAGGGCTGCGAGCAACAGCGGGGACTCCGAGGACCAGGAGTCCCTGCGTGCCCCTTGGACCAGCTGGGCTGCTCTCCCTGCCGGCCCCGCCCGCCCGCTCCCAGAGTGAAAAGCCTGCCGCACCTGGGAGTGAGTGCATCCCAACATCGACACGCTGCATGCTGACGCAGCTCACCTTCAGTTTTCTTTCTTTTTTGACCCCGCATCTGAGGGAGGTAGAACCTCGCCGGACCCGCTGCGCGGGTCCCGCAGCGCGCCTCTAAACCGGCGACAGGACCCTAAGACCACCGGGGGCACTTACTTCACGACCGGCAGGGCTGCGAGCAACAGCGGGGACTCCGAGGACCAGGAGTCCCTGCGCGCCCCTTACACCAGCTGGGCTGCTCTCCCTGCCGGCCCCACCCACCCACTAGTCCCTCTAGTAACTACTTAAAGGTGGATCTGTTCCCGCTGCGCGGGAGCGCGCGGGAGAAGCCCGGGACAAGGGCGGGACCGCCTGCGGCCGTCCGAGGCCAAAGGAGGCCGGGCTGGGCCTACTCCCTTTTATTGAGACTGCGGTGTAACAGTACTGACAATACTGTGTACTTTTGACTTTGATTATAGATTTTAAATCTCTATTCGCATGAAATCAGCCACAGCAGTGTTGTTACTCCTCGCATTTTTAAGGTTCCTGTTACCTTGGTATCTTGACTCGCTTGTGCGACCAAAATGTCATCCCTCGAAGTAAATCTCATGTCAGGAACGGTTGGCTCTCCCATTTTAGGCCCTCTGGATAAATTCTTTGCTAAAATTAAGAGTGAAGTTGACAGGGAGCTTACACTCGCTGAGAAGCGTGCTGGGCGACGCCTCTCTATTGAGTTGCTAAAACAAAGACCCCTTCCGCCCCCGGATGTAGCTACAGGCACCCCAACAGACTTAATTAAATCCAAAGAACATGATAGCGAGTCCTTTAATATAGAGGATATTCCACTTATCTTTCAGACCAAATACCCTGATCAAAATGATACCATAATTATCCCTGACCCTACTACCCCCGAATCTATTGATAACCAGATAATTGATCTAAGTACTCCCCTTAACGATTTAGCCCCTCTCCACGACATAAATGTTTCTTCCCCCATATTTACACCACTGGCGTTCGACCAACATCAGCCTAGCATACCTGATGGAAGGTCTAAAAAATCACCCACCAAGAAAATCAATAAGAGTTCCAACAGCACTTTTGGTTCTCCCCCGAGGAAGAGAAGTAGGAAGGGAGCACTTAAAAAGGGAAATAGACCTACCATCAACCCTATGTACACCCTACCCACGATTCCCCAAAATGTAGGGAAAGCTGATTCAATAGGGCACCCAATTGTTAAATCGATATCTGTTCCTAGCTATGAAGGGTTATTAAACGATATCAATTGCCTTATAAAGGCATTGATACTTCCACTCACCGAAAGGTTTATAAGGCTAGGGGAAAAAGTTGACCAGATTCTCCTAGGGCAAAAGGATATACCATGTCATAAACCTGATGAACGAAGAAACGTAAATCAGATTATTAAACAATCACATATTGAACCACCAAAGCCACTGATTGGTATTCCTATAACAACTAAAAAGCCTGCAGTAGGGACCTCCAAACCAGTGCCGGACAGCAAATCTCTCAATAAATCCCCTTCAGCCACTGTCACTACCAACAAAGATACGTCGCATCCTAACACAGGGACTCAAAATAGATGTTCTAATCTTGGAAATTCCCTAGGTAAGTCAACTCCCGCAACTCAAATAAGATCAAAAAATGTAGCTGACTTACCCCCAGAATGCCTAAATTATGTCATCGTTCTTACAGGTGTCCCGCCTTCGCCAGTTGGTAACCCAGAACATCATTCTAACCTCAAAAACAAGGTTATCTACTGGCTGCGGAAAAACAGACCACTCCCAACGCACCTAAACGGGGACATCGTTTCGGTTAGGCGATGTAAGTGGGTGGGTTATAGACCCAAGGACATCGAAGGTGATGTGATTATTGTCAATTTTAAAGACCATAGACTGGTCACATACATCAGCGATTGGTTCCCTGGGAAGGGCGAGGGGGGGATTGCCACGCATAACCTGAGTTATTTTTATCCGGAAGCTCTCATGAAACCCCCACCCCTTAACAACTTACCTATGAGGAAGAGAAATCATCGTTTCATAAATAAATGGAGACCTGAAGGCCCCAATGGACCCGCTCTAGCCTTGAACCCAGCTCAAATACACCGTAAAGGAAATGACTTTCCCTTCCTTCAACCAATGCCTACCCCTCATCAACATAAGAGCTATAGACCACATGTACCCTATTGACCAGATTCATTGATAAACCCGAGGGCCCATGACTTTTATAATAGCACTAGTGACCTTTGTTTACCATTATGGCCGCCAAACCAACCCGTGCCTAATTACAACAATCCTTTTTCCTATAAACACTGGGACAATTTTCAATCCTATAATCCCAAGGATTCTTGGAACATACCGTTGACTAATTTATTCCATCCCTTCTCCGGACTGGATGAGAATGAATGACTCAACGTGACAGGCACAAGGGAAAAGTTGCTCGGTGGTTATCGGATGTGTGAACGTACCACCGTCCAAAATGTAGCATCTAGTACGATAAAGGAGCAACAGGACAACATGATAGCTGGGGACATTTCACCAAGAGATGCTCCGATCCCTAATTCTGCCCCACATCTTTTTCAATCAATCTGCCATGACTGTAGTTCTGCCATTCCCACGACCATAGTGGCAACCCCAACTATATCTCTCTCACAACCACGGAATTCCGTAGTGAACGTTGGTAGTTTACAGGGGCACACTAGCAGGGTAACCCATTCCTATTCTCTGCTCTTGTGGAACGTGGCGGGGCTAGGAAGCAAAGTTACCAATAAAGCCTGGTTAGATGTTATACACAAACATGGTATACTTTGCTTCCAAGAAACATGGCTTCTTGAAGAAGCACATTTATTAGGATATCAGACTTTTCATTCCCCGGCAACGCCGTCAGCACAGGGACATAACAAGGGTGGCCTCTGCATTTATGTTTCAACTACCATGGATGTAAAGGTTCACAAATTTCTTTCCAGTGCATATTTCCAATTATTATCATTTAAATGGGGCCATAACGAGAATATTCTATTAGTGAATTTTTATAACAACATGTCTAATAATGAAATGGAGCCCACTTTGGCCAACTTGTTGAGTCACATGGCCCGATTTGTTGATGATTTTGTGGGGGCAAATAAGATCATTTGGGTGGGGGATTTTAATTGCACTATTTGCTTGCCTATTGAAACAGATTTATGCGGTTTGTCAGAGTATGGGGTGGAGGGCCCAATACATTTTTCTCATACAAAGATGGGTCCCTTTTAAATGGTATTGTTTTCAATTTTGATTTCTCTTTTGTCAACCAGATTTGTTCACCACCTGCCCCTTTTGAGCCAACTTTTTATGGTAGAGGTTGTAACTCGATAATCGACTTCGCCCTAATAACCCATCATAACCCTGGGTTTATAACTTCCTGGGAAGTCGGAAAGGATATGTCGAGTGAACAATACCCTCTGATAATTGGAGTAAACGTAACAGGGCGCTATGACAAAAAGGGAATCCTCCGCACTTACCCATATAAGATTAATTTATCTAAAACCAACGGATATGCTGTTAAATGGGAAAAAATTGTGCCCAGTGCGTTTCTGCAGAACCTGTTTACCCAATGTGCTGCGGATGTAAATGTCTGTTTGGAGGAACATGGCGCTCCTAGTAGCGTTATGTCCGCATTTGCAAATATCCAACGCCACATTAAAAATATGTTGGTCAGAGTGCCTAAAGGGAACCCAACAACCCCTGAAGGGTGGTTCAATGGGAAATGCACGAAGGCGTTGAAAGACTTAAAAAGAGCTCTGTCCCTAAAACCAAGGAACCCCTTTTTAATTTGCGAGGCCAGGAAATTATATAAATTAGTTATTAAAGAAAGAAGACTGGCGCTAAAAAAGGAAGCATGGGAATCTCTGATGGAGGCTTCTAGACAGAAGAATAGTTCTTTCTTCTGGAAGGCGGTCAAAACCTTATACCAACCAAGGGATAGTGGTAACACAATGGACCTAGCCATAACTGGTGAAAGATGGCTAATCCATTTTAGTCAATTGTACAATCACCAAATGGCAGGTGATACCATATTGCCTTTAGGGGTGCCCTCTATCTCAGAAAAAAGAGTAGCCATTAGTGGCTGTGAACACCCCTCATCCTACCCATTTCCAATAGACTTAACCTTTACTATAGAGGAAGTCCACGATGCCATCAGGGAAAGCGCTACAGGCAAAGCTGCAGGACCTGACTGTACCCCGGTAGATGTTTATAAAGCAGAGCCGGATTTTTGGGCCCCCCTGCTCACAAACGTTTTAAATAAGGGAAACCAAAGCGGGTTCATCGAAACCTGGTCGGATGCCATTGTGGTCCCTATTTTTAAAAAGGGTAGTAGGGACGACCCTACCTGCTACAGGCCAATATCCTTACTGGATGGCCTAATGAAAGTGGCAGGAAGAATCATTTTAAAAAGAATACAACTATGGGAGGAAGATCATAAATGTGTGTCCCATTTGCAGTATGGGTTCAGAAAAGGAATTGGGACAATTGAACAGTGCTTAAATCTGTCCCTCCTTATCTCTAAGTACACCCAGGCTAAGAGCGGAGCGCTTTTTATAACTTTTATTGATTTAAGCTCCGCGTTCGACTGCGTTGATCATTCACTACTGTGGGCCACGTTGGGGGATCTGGGCATTGATAATCGCATTATCATTTTTATTAAAGAGCTTTATCACGACTCAGGGGCAAGGGTGAGGTTCGGTAAACAGGGGGAATGCACTGAGAAATTTCCGATCTCAAGAGGGGTGAGACCAGGCTGTATCTTGGCCCCTCGGCTTTTCACCTATTACATAAACTCAATCGGACAACATCTCTCTCCCCTGCCAAATGATTATCCTACTGTCAAAGGTGTACCTGTACCAATTTTACTGTATGCCGACGATGCGGCCATAATGTCCCAGACCCAAGTCGGCCTACAAAGGGCGGTAACCAACTTTGCATGTTACATGAGGGACAGAGGCCTGAGAGTTAACATCTCGAAAACATTTACCATGTCATGTACTCGAAAGCTTAACAGAGCCGCATGCACTATATTCCTTGACAAACAAAAAATAGCTCCCACTGACAAGTTTTGTTACCTAGGAGTTCTGTTTGATAGGCGGTGCCGCTGGCAGGCTGCGATAGCAGCCAGAAAGCTGGCGTATAGCCGCACTATAGGCGCCTTGCGCGCTTTTTCAGATAGACTTGGTGGCAAACCTATTAAAGAGCTGATCCAGATCTATCGGGCTAAATGTGTTTCAACAGCCACCTATGGTGCGGGCTTATGGGGCATTGAGAAGAACTACTCCCTGCAGGGTTGCGAAAATCAATTTATTTGTTATTTATTGGGAGTGCCGAAAAGTACCTCTACGTTCATGTCGCACATAGAGGCAGGAGTTAAATACCTTAGTGACACCATTAAGATGTCCCCTATCCTGCTGTGGCATAAAGTGTGGGTCACACATGAAGCTGGGTTTAACCGGGATCTAATTGAAGACTGTTTGGCCTTAGATGGGTTTGCTAATTTTAGATGGTTATCGTACGTAAGATCAATACTTACTGATCTGGGGCACCCAGAGTACTTTGAAAATCCCAGATCCTTGGAGGGTATCTCAAGATCAGTTTTAAAAAAAATGATAACCACCCATCTAGAAACTGCTAGATGGAACCATGAAAAATTAAGACAAACGGTTTTGAACTTTCAGGAAATTACCCCTACGGAAGGTTTGCAAACCTACCTGACTGTGGTACCCAGTCCGTACCCCCGAATGCTTCTGTCCCGCCTGCGCCTAGGGACTTTCTATCGTATGGTTACTCTACCAAAAATTAACGATTGGTCACCTAGTAAATTGATCTGCCCATGTGATAACATCGCGGCGCAATCTAACATACACAAAATGTTTTTCTGCAAACTATATACAAACCCCAGACAACAATTTTTGAAGCCTTTTTTAAAACGCTGGGGGTTAAGAAAATGCAGACCAGCTTTCCAAAAACTGTTACAGCTAGAAGATGACCATGTTATTTTTGCCGTCTCATGTTTTTTAAAATCGGTAATAAGGTACAGAAAATCTTTGTGGTAACACTTTTCTCCTCCTGACACTTGATGTCTGCCGATGTTTGTTAATATTGTATTCTTTTTTGTAATAATGGTGTTTTACTTGGTTCCCTAAGTGAACGTCTCTTATAAATGTTAAAGTAAGCGTTTATTTGTATCAATCATGTATATGAGATTTTAATTGATGTATTTGTTGTGCTTTTATGATTTTATCTGAAAAATCGAATAAAGCTTATTTTTACTTACTTACTTACTTACTAGTGCCGAGGATTGCGGTTGCATCACTCAGCTGTGCGCACCATGTGGCACGTCACAGGGTGTAGGAGTTCATTAGTTCCCCTGTCTGCCGCAGGAGCTGCTCCCCAGAGACGCGAGGATCACTCTCACCACAGCAGGTGTTAGGGCTAAGCCGGGCCCTCCGCAGTTGCACCGCATGAAGGTGGGCAACTACCATTTCAATCCAAGTGCAGTCTTCCCTCTTCCCAGTTTCAGTATGGGTGCCTTCCCCCTAAAGCCTGCAGGGCTTTGCTCCCACTCGCAGCGGTATTTCCCAAACTGCATGGTGTCTCTCCAAGCTGCTCTTGACTACGCCCGGGAGGCATGCTCCGCCAGCGGAGTTTGCAGAGTTTTACCAACTTCTCGCTCCGCTGGGAACGTGGAGCTGTGGTAAGAACTCTGACTCCATGGTGGAGTGGAGTACACCCCTCAGCCCCCTGTGCCACAGTGCAATAAGGGTGAAAAACCACTTATCACTATGCCTCTTTGCTCTACTGGGCTGCAGAGGAAACATAGTTCAAATTGCCGTAAGTCCTATTTTTTACTGCCGTACTTCCCGGTGGTGCTTGTAATACTACGATATTTCCTTACCGGTATTTTACAAAGCTGCTATAATGAGAAACCTATACTATGCGGGTACACTGCAACAGTGTTCACTACGCATTGGTTATAACCTCTACGGTCTACCCTAGCTTCTGCCTTACCATCTGTCAGACCTGTAGGTGGCTCAATAAATTTACCACGTCATATTTTTCAAACAAGAGCTGAGTGGATTTGTCCCAACTGGCTGTCTCTAGTTTGCACATATAGTGTCATTACTCAAAGCTAAATGGGCGGTCCAGGTCTCCCATCTATCTATTATACTCATGCTCGGAAGGCGTATTACACGCGTCGAATTGCCAAACCTTTATAAACACAGCTCCCCCACAGGGGTCAGTTTATTGCACTGTGTTGCTTCTCTACCCATAAAATCAAGTATCACCAAAATAAGCAGTTACTCTGTCAGCTAGCCTTATCCTTTCAAGCTAGTGTTACCTACAAACACTCTTGTTATATACATATTCTCTCTATGCACCAGAGGCAGAGCCTTCCTTACCTTACATCTCCAGTCGAGCAGCATGTCCAGCATTGAGTATTATAATGACGTCCCTGTGTGTATCCATGGATGATATTACCGCTTATATATCCCTTAGGACAAGGGTTATTGGGCCCGCTAAGATTGGAAACAGCCGCGGAAACCTACGCCACCCAGAGGCTGGGAAGGGCTGTACCGGCGAAGGAACCCTGAAGAGAGCCCACATCGGGAACCCCCGTGCAAACTGCAGATAGTAGCGGACTGAGCTTTTGCAGGGGAACGGCGGTGAGGAGCTAGGGCTGGCCTGAGGCAATACTGTAGGGTAAAGGACTGGAGTGAGGCGCCGGCGGGGAGCAGCGAACTGGAGCTATGGCGAATGTAACTGCTGAGGCACCCCACTGAGGGGGCATAGTTGTTGAGAGGAGGTGCAGCCTTCACTCCTAATACTACATTGGATGGTACTGGCATTAACGCTAAGTGCTGGGGCACGAACACCCCCCAGCAAGTAATCAGCAAGCAGCAAGTAGTGCCAGCTGCACCGTTTAGTCCTTATACAGCAGCGCAACAAGTAGTGCCAGCTGCACCGTTTAGGCCTTATACAGCTACGCAACAAGTAGTGCCAGCTGCACCGTTTAGGCCTTTTACAGCTGTGCAGCAAGTAGTGCCAGCTGCACCGTTTAGGCCTTTTACAGCTGCGCAGCAAGTAGTGCCAGCTGCATCGTTTAGGCCTTTTCACAGCTGCGCAGCAAGTAGTGCCAGCTGCACCGTTTAGGCCTTTTACAGCTGCGCTGCAAGTAGTGCTAGCTGCACCGTTTAGGCCTTTAACAGATGTGCAGCGAGTAGTGCAAGCTGCACCTTTCAAGTAACTTTTTCTGTTGGGACAGTTCTGACTGAGTTGGACTCCCGCTGCAGTGGCAGCACCATTGACACTATGGTTTCAGGGCATTTGAGTCCCCCTCTGAGATGGCCAGTTGGCCAAGGAGACTGCAAGGTTGGTAGGGCGCCAGGCCCTTGTACGTTTATGTGGTGCTAGGAAATGCTTTTCATGTAGTATGTTTTCCGCACCCTGTTCTGAGTACCTCTACAGGTGGTCTTAAAATGACGAGATTGTTGTGCATTTTTAGACTTTCCTAGTCAGATTCTGTTCCATTCTATGCTCTTTGCCCCTAATATTAGTGATTCTCAGGAACTTAGGGTCCAATAGTAGTCTGTTGAGATCTTGGGCGTACTATGCGGTTGGTGTTAAACGTGATTCTGTTAACAGGCTGGTGTTAAGTACAGTGTTCACCAATGGACACTGGGTGATCATTTATATTCTGTTCTACTTTGACTATATTTGCTTTGTGATGGTTCTGAAAGTGGTCAAGTTGACTCCATCATATGTAAAAATTCCCTTGTAAATCTTATCTAGTGCCAGGTGGCACCTTGTATTCCTAGTTGAAGGCCCAACAAATACCTACCTCACTTCCCGGACGGCACATTAGTTCTGATATCTTCACCTTAACGTCTGGATTATGTGCCCCCTTTTTGCCCTTTTATTTCTCCTCTCCACCGCTTTCCCAGTAACACCCTTCTCGTATCCCCCCCACCCTCCTCCACCTCATTTTCCCACCATGGCCACCACTCGAGTTAAGGATGGAACTAATTGCTACAAAATCATTTATCCTCCCAGCCTGACTAAAGCTGCAATAAAACGATTGAAGCATAACACCATTGAACGTTTCCCGGACTCCCTTTCTGTTGATCAATTTTACAATGGTCGTTTTGGGAGGCTCAAAAACGATCTCATTTTTTTCACTCACGACACCCCCTCTTGGTCCACCAGTTCATACAATTCCCTTAACGTCACCTCCTCCTCCTCTATCCCTCATGGGAAACAACTAAAAATGTCCCCCTCTGCGCGTTTCAACGGTTACCTCACTATCTCACTCTATAACAACGGTACTGTCATGATACAAGGCAAAGACACCTGTCTCTCGCTCTTTGACCACTTCTTCCCCTCCCTACTCCCCTCCTCTGCGACCGGATTTTTCCCTGACTCTCCTTCTAGCTCCACCCATTACTCCCTTTCTCCTCCCCTGACCCCCCTACACTACAATTGGCTGCACTCTCGAGAAGCACAGGTCGGCCCTCTTCCCTCCCCCTCCCCTGTGACCTCCTCTCCTATTCCTCCCCCCTCACAGTATGCCCCCTCCCACATCACTTCAGCCCTACCGCTAGCTAATACGCTCCTTGTCCAATCTGCACCATCCCGGTACACCAATCTCTTCTCCTTCCCCATTTTCCTTCCAGTCACCCCCCTTTTTAGTCCACCTCTCCTCCAACCTTCTCCCCCAGTGAACTTTCCCTACGCTCCCCTTATCCCTTCTTCCATCCCTCCTTTCCACCCCCTCCTCCCCTCGTTATTCACCCGAATTTCTCCACAATCCCACTGCATCTCTCTTCTCCCTCCCACTCCTCCAGCAATGCTGTGCCACTCCCTTCCCCCCCTTGGTAACCCTTTCCATTTCCCTCCTTCGGGTCCAGCAGTACCACTTCCTTTCCCCAACGTCCCTTTCTCTCAACCCCCCCCACTCTGCCAGATGCCTGTTCCCTCAGAGCCACCTCTCCTAGCTGACATGCCCTCCACAACCACCTCACCTCTTTTCCTCCCAAACCTCCTACATTCCCATGACTCCACACAATCCTCCCCTCTTCTTCTACCCTACCGCCGTGTTCCGCACCCTTCTCCCCCTAAATTTGTCCTTAATTACTCTCCTTCTTGCAACACCAACAAAGACAACTCTCCCTTAACCTCCGATTCACTAACTCCCGCTCTCAACCTCCACCTTTCCCCACTTGTGAACCCTACACCCCAACTCATCTCCTCTCCCCCCACCTCTCCCTGCCTTCCACCACCAATTCCGCGCCCTACTGTTTCCATCGAGCCACCCAACCTTCCGTGCTCTGCCTTACTCTCTCTGGAAAATAAGCTATGTTCTCTTATCACCTCCATCTCCCAGCTTTCAGCTGCCATTTCACTTTTAAGCTCTAAGATTTCCACCTTTCCTTGCACCTCTACTCCTTCCCAACTTCCCACGAGATGCACCTCGCCCCCTCACCCCAATATAGCCAAGCTCAACCTGTCTTCTGCAAACTTCGTTAACTCACACAAGCGCTTGAACGCCGCCCTTCTTCAACCTTCATACCCTAGCAACCCTACTATCTACACTATTCCGACCATCTCCTCTGTCAGAATCAAGCATCCACCTAAACCCTCCCGAGCACCCCCGCATAAGTACAACATCCCGATCATCCTT
The DNA here is from genome assembly GCF_964261635.1 of Lissotriton helveticus. Lineage (NCBI taxonomy): Eukaryota > Metazoa > Chordata > Amphibia > Caudata > Salamandridae > Lissotriton > Lissotriton helveticus. The sequence continues at coordinate 1,111,897,496 of NC_136071.1, forward strand.
CAGAGCCCAAGTGCCCCCGTCACCAAAACAGTCTTGACAGAGCTGCGCTGTCTGCTCCACAACTGCAGATCTGCAGTAAAACACAAACTTGAAATCTCCGATACCATCACCTATCACAATAGTGACATGCTCTTCCTCACAGAGACCTGGTTCAAAGATACCTCTCACTCTATGTTTGATCTCTTATTACCCACAGGCTATTCTATATTTAGGAATGATAGAACTGACAGCACGGGGGGAGGTGTTGCAGTCATCTTTAGAAACTCCCTTCAACTTAAGGCTTCTCCTATCAGCTCCTCCCACACCTTTGAATGCCTTTCTCTTGAGCTACAATTGCACCACCGTTCACCCCTCAGATTCCATGTCATTTACCGCCCGCCTCGTAGTGGCCCTTCGTTCTTGGAGGAGCTCACTGACTTCATCAGTGACCAATACTCGCAAAGTGACAATCAGACTTTCGTGGGTGACTTCAATCTCCACTGGGGCCTACCCCAAAACTGGCCACTTTCCTCTCTGCAAACGATCTTATCCAACACTGCACAGAATCAACACACTCTAAGGGCTCAATCTTGGACCTCGTTATTTCTAAAGCAGGCTTGCTTTCTATCACTACCCCTATTCATGTAGATTGGTCTGACCACCTCCTCGTCCCATTCTCTCTTCAACTTTCACACTCTATAACTCTTGGCCAACCCAAGAGGGCTATCTCCTGGTTCCGTGATGCAAAAAATATTGATGTCGGTCCCCTCTGTGAATCAGCTTTGTTATCACTTCCAAGGCTTGACCCGAACCTAGATGTTGACAAACTCACCTCCCAATGCCTCACAGTTCTTGCAGCCGAAATCAATAACGTCGCTTCACTCAAAAGCAAAAGGATAAGGCCCACTCCCTCAGCACCTTGGTTCAACAAATCCCTCTATGAAGAAAGGAAGCAGCTAAGATTCCTGGAGAAACAATGGAGGCAAGTGCCCTCCACCGATAACTTGGCCACGCTTCGCTCAGCAAGATCCAAGTACCACAAGCACATCTTCCTTGGGAAAGCGGCGCACTTCAAAACCCTCCTTGACTCAGCCAAAAATAGACCCAAAAAACTATTCGATCTCATCAAGATTCCTAACTACTCTCCCCCAACTGCCAAGTTGGAGGATTCTGCAAAGAGAGCAGCAGATTTCGCTATTTTCTTCGATGAAAAAGTGAAATCACTTGTGGATCAGGTCGCTCATCCTACCCCTCCAGAGGTGTGCAAATCCTTAGCCATTTGGCAGAACTTTGACCCCATATCTGAAGATGTCCTTCTTAAGTGCATCCGCGAAACAAAGCCCTCCAATCATTATCTGGACCCCATCCCCAGTGCCATTGCCATTGACTTCTATACCCTTTCCCTTTCCTATTGGACCACCCTGGTTAACCTCTCCCTCTATCAAGGCTCCCTTCCTGTCTCCTTCAAAACTGGGCAGGTCACCCCTCTGCTTAAAAAAACAACTGCTGATGCGACTGACCTTAACAACTTCCGCCCCATCACTAACTTACCCTTTCTTGCGAAGATCACAGAAAGATGTGTAGCGAAACAACTCTCTCGTCATATCAAAGACAATGATCTTCTTGACAATTTCCAGTCGGGCTTCATTCAAAACTGCAGCACTGAAACAGCCCTGCTGCAAGTGATTGATGACGCGCTGAGGGTACACGACTCGGGGGTCCTCTCTTCTAATTCTCCTTGACCTTTCTGCAGCCTTTGACAATGTCAATCACAACACCCTCCTCAACATTCTTCAACAGAGAATGGGCATGGAGGGCACTGTGCTTAAATGGTTTGCTTCCTTCCTCTCTGATAGATCCCAAATGATCAAAATAGCGAACAGTCTTTCACTCCTGTGGCGGTAGGTCAAGGTGTTCCTCAAGGCTCTATACTTGCACCCACATTGTTCAATCTCTATTTAGAACCACTGGGAAATCTCCTAAGTAAATCCGGGATCCACTACCATCTCTATGCAGACGACACTCAAATCTACCTCAAGGTTGCCTCCACTCACGATCTCTCTATCCTAAGCTCTACTCTCGACTCCATTCAAAACTGGATGTCAACTCATCAACTGATTCTGAATCCCTCCAAAACTGAATTCCTCCTCTTCTACTCCTCACTCTCTCCTCACCTGGTGCAATCATGGATGGATCAGATGAATCTACTTAACAATAAACCCATCATTGTCGACAGCGCAAAATCCCTTGGTGTCATACTCGACAAAAAACTCAATCTAATCTCCCACATCAATTCCATTGCAAAGTCTGCTCGTTACCAACTGCGCCTTCTTTGGGGTATCCGTCGCTTCTTCCCGGAGCAGGACCTTATAACCCTGGTGCAATCGCTGGTCCTCTCCAGACTAGACTACTGCAATTCTCTTCTTACTGGCCTCCCCAAATCCCACTTGTCCCCCCTTAAATCTGTTTTCCATTCAGCAGCTCGTTTCATTTATGGGGCCAAAAGAAGCGACCACATCACACCAATGTTATCCACCCTCCGCTGGCTTCCCATCGAGGCTAGAGCTATCTACAAGGCTGCTTGTATCACCCACAAAGCCTTGCACTCCTCCTCTCCTCGCTACCTGGCGAATAAACTGAAACTCTCTGGAGGCTCTAGGCCATCACGTAATGCGGAAAATCTACTGCTTGAACCTCCCACTTTCAAGAAAGAAAGAACGATGGCCGAATCCTTTTCAGGCAACGCGTGAGAATCTGGAACTTCTTTCCGCCTCAGCTCCGGACCACCGCCTCCTCCCAGGCCTTCAAAAGGGACCTCAAAGTTCTCCTCCTCCTAAGACACCTCCAAAAGTAATTCACGTCCTCTCTATTATCTGAAGGAAGACCTCCCATTACTGAAAATTCTACTCTCCATGACTATGGAAGTGCCTTCCCAGTGTGTTCTTGTGGTTGGAGTGTTTGCCATTTATTGCAGTATTATCCTTGTACTTGTATTTGGTACTCTTTTGTAACATACACACACCACTTTTCCCTTGTAACTCACGGTTTGCTACCTCTCACATTTTGTTTGCCTTTGATACTTGCACAAGTGCCACCATTGCCTAAGTAACGTTTGTCCTTGTGCCTGAGTGTCTAGCATATATTGCAGTATTATACCTCTAATTGTACTTTGTTTTCTCTTGTAACCTGCACACTTGTCACTTTTTCCCCCTGTGCACTTTTTGCTACCTCATGTATTTTGTTTGCTCACAATTGTCACTTTACCTTATGTAACTTATTGTCTGCTTTTGTAATCTGTTCACGTGACGGTGTAATGTTCTCCTCATGTATCAGTTCTGTTCCTATTTTGAAGCGCTCTGACGCCTTCGGGTAAAGTCCACGCTATATAGAAATGCATAAATAAATAAATTAATTAATTAATCTCTTTAGGTTTGCAAAGAGATGGTAAGAAAATTTGAGGATTTTAAAACCCAGAAATCAGTCTATTTAGCAACTTTAAAACATTTTGGGGAAATGTAATAGGTAACGGACAAATGAAAATTAATGATAGGCAGAAACATCCACTTTATTGTGGCTAATCTGCCTCACGAAGACAAATATAGAGCTGGAAATGTTTCCGTCATTTGTCTAATTTTATTCTGAACATCGTCTAAATTAATCTGAATAGTTTTAGCCAAGGGAATAGAATATTTAATTCCCAAACATTTAATAAATTGTGGAGACCATTTAAGTCCAGTGCCATTAAACATGTCTTTCAAACAATATTTATTAAGTGGAAGTACCTCGGTTTGAAGAAGTTCCGTTTATAGCCAGATAATTTTGCATAGGATGATAAGAGATTAGCAAAGACCGGTATTGATGATTCTGGATCAGAAACATAAAGGATCACATCATCAGCGTACGCTGTGAATTTAAACTCAGTATCCTTACATCAGAAGCCATGAAACGCAGAGGAATTTTGTAATAAAGGTTCTAAAGATAAAAACAAAAAGCAAAGGAGATAAAGGACATCATTGTCTGGTACCACGTAAAAGGGGAAAATATGAGGATTGAATACCATTTAAAAAAATAGAAGTCATTGGAGAAGAGTATAATATAGCAATGTATTTAAGGAAAGTTGGATTAAACCAATGCCATTTGAGAGCCTGTATCATAAAGTTCCAATTGACACAGTCAAGTGCCTTCTCGGCATCTAAGGTTACAACAGCCGTACTGCACTAGCGGAGGCCATGTGTAAACTATTCCAAAACAATCTAGAGTTATCAGTCGTGCCTTCCTTTAATAAATCTAGTTTGCTCAAACCCAACCATATCAGAAATAAGAGGAGAAATCCTAATAGATAAAATCTTGGCAAAGAGTTTGCAATCTTTTTTAATAAGGGAAATGGGTCTGTAGTTGGCACACTATGAAGGATCCTTATCTGTTTTGGAGATTAAGCAAATCATAGCCTCCAATAAAGTAACCCATGGCTTCATTTTGTGTGAGAAAATATTTGTATAGAGTAAGTAGATGCGGGAGAAGAAGATGTGAAAAACAAAAATAGAACTCAACCAAAAAGCCATCAGGACCAGGTGTTTTATATTTTGGTAGAGAATTAAGAGCGGATTTTAGCTCAGAAATTAAAATTGGCTCATCTATAAAGGAGAGATGCTGTCCTGTTGTTGTTTGGGTGAGAGAAAATGAAAATAAGTATCCAATTCCTCGTCCATGGGAGTGTGATCTGGTGTATAGAGAGTTGTATAAATGTCAGAGAAACATTTAGGATTTCAGTGTTGTTAAAATGATAAGTTCCACTTTTGTCTGTAATCTTCACTATTTTTGACTTCTGAGATTTGATCTTCTGATAATTAGCAAGTAATTTGCCTGCCTTGTTACGTCCTCCATGGAACTTAGAATTAATTTTCAACAATGTTCCAGTGGCTTCTTCTGTTGATCTCTTGTTGAAATCAAATTTAACACTGATTAAGCACTGTAACCCATTGTCCTGTTTAGTTATGAAATATTCATGTTATAATTGTTTAAAAGAATGGAGTAATAGAAAAGTTTCTTTAAGGGGTTTCTTCTTTTTGGCCATAACATAATTAATTATATATCCATGGGCGATGCCTTAAATGCATCCCAAATTATATGGAATGGAATATCAGGTGTGAGGGTATGTAAAAAATATTCTTGAAGAAAACATTTAAAATCTTTCACAAATTCTTTGTCCTTTAGAAGGCTAATATTAAATTGCCTTCTACTTGGTTTAGAAGTCTCTGGTAATAAATCAAGATCAATTATAACTGGAGCATGATCTGATAGTATTGATCCAATTTCAGCATGAGTAAGTGTAGGAACTAAAGGAGGTAAAGGAATACATAATCAATTCTGGATTGTGATTTAAGTTTAGGTGAAAAGGTTTATTCTAGTGTATCTGGAGAGTACAGTCTTCAGGCATCAACCAACCCTTTAGAATGAATACATCTTGTAAATGTTTTCTGCATCTTGTTTGCAACATATTTAACATGTGGCTTTCTATCCAGAAAGGGGTCTACAATCTGATTAAAATCCCCCCCAACCATAAGATTTACATTTGGGCAGGAGCATAACAGGGTTGACATTTGGACCCAAAATTGCACATCAATGCCAGTAGGACCATAAACATTTAGAATAGAGATAGGTGTATCATGAATAGTAGCATGTAATAGTAACCATCGCCCCTCTGCTTCCCTTTCCCCACTCTCAACTACAAAAGGAAGAGATTTATGTAGAAACCCCGTTTTTATGATCAAGGGCTGGAGATCAAATGCCTGGCCAACCCAGTTTCTATGCAACAAATTTAGGGGCATATTACCAAGCAATAGCGATATTTATCGCTATTGCTTGGTTAGAGACAATATTTTACCGCAAAGCAGCGGCGATTTTTATCGCAGATAAACCTTGGTATTACCAAGGTTTATCGCAAATGCGATAAAAAACGGCCGCAATGCATGAATATCGCTGAAAAGTCAGCAATATTCATGCATTACCGAGCTAATGCTCTTAGCCATGTTATCCACCTCCCATTGGATAACATGGCTAAGAACTGCTCAGAGCAGGTGTTAGCTTTTGGAGATATTCGCGCTTAGCGCAAATATCTCCAAAAGTTGGTAATAGGAGATAGCGATGTTAGCGACTGTTTCCAGTCGCTAACATCTTGGCACGCCCACTTTGCATGTCATTAGTGATAAATATCACTGACATGCAAAGTGGGGCCCAAGATGGTCGCTATCTCCTACTAGCTGTCGCTAACTGGTGTTAGAGACAGCTAGGTAATAGGGAGATAATTTTATCTCCGCTTTCTTGGCTTTTAAAGCCAAAAAAGCGGAGATAAACCCCTTGATAATATACCCCTTAGTTCTTTGTCGAGTAAGTGAGTTTCCTGTGATAGAGCAATTACTTTTAAGACAGGATAAACGGGTAACTACTCGCTGCTTCTTAATAGGATTCTGTAAGCCTTTGACATTCCAGGAAATAACTTCCAGATTATTTACCATTGTAATGTGTTAACATACATATTGAATTACAATGAATATATTAAGGGACCCAAACAGCCAACCATATAAACACAAATATCTCAAACAATAATCTAACATTTATATACAATGAAGATCTAAGTTTCATAGTTAGAGCAGAGAAAGTGAGAAACAAAGAAAAAGAGATAGAAAAACAAGAAAGGAATGAAAAAAAGGAAGAAGGATGAAAATAAATAAAGGATCTATTAGTCTGATAGAAACAGAGGGGATTGACAAAAAGCCAAAGGGCTTCTGTTATTAAGAAAAGGAAGCACATCTAAGTTGAAGAAAATATAGTGGAAGGGCGAAGAAGCGCATAAATTGAAGACAGCAACAAGCACATAATCAGTCGATAGTGGGTAGCAATGACCACGGACAGTCATAAACATGGAAAAAAAGGAAAAGAAAAATAGAAATAGAGACAACAATTATTATCCCTACTACAGCCAAGTAAACAACAATATAGTAATGCAAATATATAAACAAATAGGACCGCAAAAAACAACAAGACCAGTTATAATAAGACATTTACCAAGACATGGGGATATTATAGAAACAATAGGTCTGGGAAGGGAGGCTCTTGGGCACACAACATCAGGAAGACTGCAACTTAGGCCACGAATTGTTGCAAGAAAAAGTAGAAGAAATAACAAGATTAAATATGTAGACAAATTAAAATAGATATAGTTAAAAAAATATCACAGAAAACATTAAGGAATACATATGTCATCCTTAATAACAATATATTAGCTCCTTAAATAGTTTATAGAATGATTCTAAATAAAGGGAACCAAAGTAGAGGCATTATGTAAATTAACACCCCTGAAGAAGAAAATCAGGCCTTCCCAAGATCCATGGCTTCGCCTTCATGCTTAAGAATATATTTTCTCAAGTCTTCTGGACATTCAAATGAGAAAGTTAATTTTTTGTAACTGTCCTAATAAAAAAAATTGATGCACCAAACCATATCTTGCATTCATGGATTGCAGCGTAGGACGGAAGGATAAGAACTCCTTTCGCCGAGCCGCAGTTGCCCGTGCCACATCTTGGGAGATAAATACCCTCTGACCCAACCACAACTTGTGTCCTTTGCTTGGCCGCCGATAAGACCATGTATAGCTCATTGTTTCCAGAAAAAGAACAATTATTCCTCTGGGGCGGTCAGAACTTATAGCACCAACACCTTTTGGGCCAATTCGGTGAGCTTGTTGTAGATTAAGATGTGTTCCATCCTTGAGGCCCACCAATTTAGGGATATGCACTCCAAGAAATGCAAGCATGTCAGACCCCTCTGCTCCTTCGGAATGCCATAAACCTTGAGATTATTGTGCCTATTGCGATTATCTAAGTCTTCCGTTTGTTGTTTCAAAAGTGCGATCTCCTTAGCCATGCCATCAATCTCACTAATCTGCTGCTTCACATCCGACACTCTAGACTCTAGAGTTGACCACTTTTCTTTAATACATTGGAGAGTGACATTGGTCTCCATAACAAAAGGTTTCAAGTGTTTAATTTCTTCCATGAGATCCTCTAAGGTCAGAGGTATAGGAGACTTTGCAGGAGAGCCAGGGTATTTCTTCTGTCTTTTTCTAGGGGCATTTGAGTCTTTACGAACAGAGGGCATGGTTGTAGAGGAGGTGACAGACTTCTGACCAGTTGATGGAGAGGGCTCCATATATATGAGGTAATTTCTGCAAAGGTCACCGCAAAAGGAACACTGTAACTCAGCACCAGAAAAAATGCCAAAGGATCGTACATTATTTAATTTCGTGAAAACACAGCACCAGAAGTCAACAATTCAGAAGAGTGCACAAATTTAGCCCTTGAAGAGAGGATAACACATTTCATCAGAGCTCTTGAAAGAAGAAAGATTAAAAAAAGAAGAATTATCCGTTGCATGACTTTATCACAGCATCTTGTCGGGGCGACCAAAAAAATAACTTTAGAACCATTGTCTCAAAATGTTCTGAGGAAATGGTATTCCAATTTATTAACTGTTATTATATAAGTAAGGACCACAGATCTTTTTTTAACCTTTTTTAGAGGAGCCATTCTCGACATCTCTTTTCTAACTGTATAGCCTTCTCTGTTCTCCCTCTGAGGCTTTTCCTGGATCAAGAAGCGGTAAAAATCATTTGTGGGAGGTACAGAGTGAAGGAAAGCCTGCTGTTCGCCTCACTTCCAACTGCAGAAAATGGTGGCTGCAACCGTCGACACTGAAGTAAAGAGCAAGATGCGGGAGAGCTTATCCCTAAATTCGGCTGAAATAGAGCCGAAAAAGGTAAATACCTGCTCTCCCCGCATTCGCGCTTTCAGGTATCGTCCAACATGCGGTCCCAACAGGCAATGGTTGTTTAAATCCGTAGACAGTCTCCGGTGGTTGACGAAGCACTACGGTTCTGTGGCGGGGGCGGTTCGCGTGCGTCCCAATTCTGCTTTCTTTAAACTGATACAGATTCTTGTGACTTGATTCTTTACACAGTAGGCACTGTAGCTTTGCAACCATTTTTGGAGGCTGCAGCATAGAAACTATTACAGTAATTGCATCTCAATAAAGCCAATACACTCAGTCAGTTCAATATAGTATGTGTCTAAAGCGGCAGAAATATCATTCTCAGGAGCAAAGCACTCTAACCCTAATGTAGATTTGACTTCTATATGCATACTAATCAAGCACAAAAAACCTGCAAATTGCAATCATATCATTCCATTACCTCTACTCCATAGTGGTTTTAGCATGTTCTCTGTGTAATAAAATGGATACCGACGTAATCCATATATATGATGAATGTCTCAACGGTAAGGAGATGATTTAAAAAATACATTCAAATAGTAAAATATCTTTGGCAAAGACAAATGTTTTTGTATGTTAGGTTCATCATCCGACTACTAAAATAAAGACCTGTCTAAAGCTTTTCTGGTCAATTGCATGCTTGAAGGTCATCTTCCGCTTGCATACGGATAGCTGGACATGGTACTTCTGTCTTTTGGTCACTGCGTGCAGTAAGTTACAATTGTTTCTCTTTTGAGAGAGCAATGAGCAAGCAGAGAAACTTAAATACAGCACGCTGATTGAAGTGACACATTGGCATCAATTTTCTTGTTACTGAATGCTAAGATTGATCAGCAGTTAAGGAAGCCATTGTTACTATGCAACTTTAATTTCTGTTTTCCTTCAAGTTCATGGTTCCAAGTTTTGTTTTGACTACGTTTTCCTTTTTTGTTTTTTTTCCTTGTCTTTGTGATAATTTTTTTTTTTTAAAACAGATTTTATTGTCTGAACACACATGTTATGCAAAGCTCTGCCATCCAGAGTCTATTGCCATCATCAATATGTCAGTAATAGCTTCAGCAATTTTTAGCAAAGAGAACGAAAATAGAAAGGAAGAGATGAAGAAAAACACAACCACACAACCCCCCCCAAAATGTCCCACCCCCCTTGCGCCGCTGCTTGTCCCACTAACAACATAATGTCCATACACTGACTTTGCCATGTCCACCAAAGCACCAACCATGGTATCTCGTAGTCTCGCATATCAGAGAGTCGGGAGGGTGGCCTCTTCGGGCGGCGGGTCCAGGTCCAAGCCCCTATAATCTGCCCACCTCTTCCAGATTTTATAGTGCTTCAGAGGACATCCCCTGGCTATATATATGGGCTGTTCCAGCCCCATACAGAAGTCCATCCCGTTCTTCCAGTCGGCTAGTGAGGGGGCCTGAGGCGCCTTCCATGCTTTGGCTATATCGCGTTTCGCCAATGTAAAGCCTAGTAACAGTAAGTGGTGCTTGTACCTATTGCCTCCTACCCCAGCCATGACATGCAATAGAGCTAGCTTAGGGTCCCTCTGGAGCTCCCAGGCCAGAACCTCATCCAGGCATTGATGCACCCCATCCCAGTACCTCCGCAGTGCTGAGCACTCCCATATCGTGTGCAGCAGTGTACCTACTCCCAATCCGCATCGGAGACATTCGGGGGACGCCACCATGCCCGCCCTCCACAAGCGCTGTCGGGTAAAATATGTGCGGTGTAAGTAGCGGAATTGAATCAGTCGCAGGCGAGTAGAGATTGCCGCCCCCCTGGGACTCTCTAGGGCCTCTACGCAGTCCTCCTCGTCCAGGGCTCCCACGTCCTGTTCCCATGCAGCCCTAAGTCGAAGCAGGTCAGAGGAGCAATGGCGCACAAGTGTCTGGTAGATACGCGATAGCTTCTTATCGGGCAATTCCCCCATAAAGAGTTTGGCTTCCAAAGGGCTGAACTCAGGGAGCTGCTCCAGACCCCCCAGGTAGGGTGTCAGAGCATGGCGAAACTGGAGATATTTGAAGAACTGGGTGCGGGGCATCCCGAATTCCTCCTGCAAATTTTCAAACGATTTGAGGACGCTCCCTGACATAACGTCGCCAAGGGTAGGGATGCCAATCGCATCCCATCCCCGAAAAACCATCAACATGTCCATCTGGGGTAGTCTACCGTTGCGTCAAAGGGGGGTTTCCTGGGTGAGCACATTCCACCAGCCCATCCTACGCAGAGCTTGCTTCCACACACCAAAGACTACTTGCGTGGCCGAGGGAAGGGGTCTCGCGGCGCCGAATACAGCAACGTATGTAAGGACGCCGAGCCCATCAAGAATCTCTCCATAGCGTAGGCCTGGTCCCCTCTATCACCATACCACCAGTCATTCAACACTAATAGGTGCGCCGCTTGATAGTATGAAAGCACATCCAACGTGGCTAGTCCCCCCGTGAATATCGATAAAAAGCACGCCCGCAAGGCCACCCGCGCAATGCCCCCCTCCCACAGAAACCCACTCAACGCCTAATTAAGTTGCCGGAACCAGCGCGGCGTCTTTGTGATTATTTTAACTTGCACCTCAGCTTGAAGCTTGGATTTTACTATGAGCTAGGCTATCTGTAAGATATTGAAGGTATGTGAGCTATTTATCTTTGTAACAGCATATACTGATATTCAATTCTTAGTTGACAATGGTTCTAGTGATGATATAAATAAGAAAGTGGATATTCAACAAACCTGCTTAGTACTCCTTTGAAAAGAATATACAGAGGATTAATACAATTTTCATAAACTGAGCCTTTATTTGTATTTTATAATAAAGAAATACATTGAAGAAAATTTGGGCCAAAACCATGCCACTCCAACGAGTCAAACATAAAGCCCAGCCCAAAACAAGGTGGCCAAAGCCTACCCTGCATGCAAAGGTAATACAAAAAAAGAAACTTTAGGAGGTAGGCTATACCTGAAATATTTAAGACAGTTATTAGGTGATTAGAAGAAAATCTGGACTTCCATACACCCAAACTACTAGTTTTTAATTAGTTCAGGAAGTAATAATTCGAGTCATACTGCAATATAATTACCAAGAATCTTGCAACTTATATTACTGAAGCACCTAAGATAATAATGTTTGCATATTACATTGTAATATTGGTGCCAGTTTTAGGAATAAAATTAATCATAGCTTCTAACAGGGAACCTAGGTACAAGGCGCTTGAAAAAGTGAGGAAGTCACTGAACTTCCTTTAGTTTGTGTTTTAAAGGTGACATATTGTAACTCTCAAAATTACTCTATTTCTTTACAAATTTTATAATTGATTTTTCTTTGTTATACATGTACGCAAGCATGATTAGATTAGGATGGTTCAGGATTGCTTATATTGGATATAATAATGTTTGTGTCAACGCAAGAGACAGTATTTGTGAGAAACTGAGTTATTGGTTATGGGGGGGAAACCCTTGTCAAGCAACAACCACAATCCTTGTCAGGGTGAACTAGAAAAAGTCATTAAATTAAAATGTGTTTAACTGGAAGCTTGCAAAACAACAATTAATGGACAGAATGCAGAACAATATCATACATTTACCCCAGTACAGAGATCTGGGCCTAAGTCCATCGTTTTTTCGCTCACCATTCCATTCCAGTTTGTACCCAGCCATATGCAAATCATTCTTGACCCTGGGCTCAAAGGGAACAGTCCAGTCCGAACTGCCAGGCCAGGTCCTCCCTGGACTGGAAGCAAGCATCCTAGGACCGGTTTTGGGGTTTCACCCCTCATCAGCCAGGACAGCTTGACTTCAGTGGCATGGAGAGCAAAGGACCCACGTCTGGGCACAGGGTCAAGACTGATTTGCGTGAATGACTGTGTGTGTGTGCGAGGTAGGATATGCTTGGACTTGTTTTGACATTATTTTCATTATGATCTGATCACAACCAGAAGTTTTAATGTATAAATAAACAGTTTTTGATATGGTTGATATATAAAGCGTTGTGTATCATACTTTGGAAGGCCAGTGTTTTCAGACGTATGTTTTAGTATCAGTGACTACCAGCTCTATATGATTTTGTACACAGGTAGAGGATCTCCTATTTGAGGTATTTTCTGGTTTTCCCCTGCTTCTTCTGCCTGTTATTTGCCTCAGGGGCCCCCGTTCCTATGAGTGGTTGTTCCTTCCTGTCAGGTGCACACATATTTTCTGATGGTTGTCTGCAAACCAAGTGGAACTTCCCCATCTCAAATTCCCTCATTCAAAATATAACAAGGAAAGAAATCTGGTTGTGTCCAACCACTTGAGCAAGCAGATTACAAATTCAGTTCCTAATGACCTTTACAGCAATGACTCTTACCAATCCTCATACCCTTTTGCGCAAAAAAGTCCTACAAGGAATCTAAGAGGCTCTTGTTACACAAGTGCATGTTCATATGTCAGTGGGCAGCCTACATTAAGCAAGTGTCTCACGTGGAATGTTCACAGACATAAGAACTTTCTAAATTACTTCAATTTTCAATGAATGAATCAAAACTATTGACTATTTATTCTCCAGGAAACTTGGTTCCGGGAAATCCCGCACTGTAATGGGCACATAAGCCGTGCAAAAAATGCCTATCCAAACGTGTGCAACCATCCATCAGGGGACCCGATTATCTTGGTACCTGTACTCTATGGAAATGATTTGGTAGTTGTTGAAACTTATTGTAGTAATTGGTTGCTTGTCAGGTATATTGATCTCTTACCTTTTTCAAGTGTCTCCGGAACAATGGTCTGTATAAACATCTATATTCCTCCTGAAGCGACTGCTATTGACGAAAATTTAAACAAGCTTGATAATAACCTGACAAATTTATTATTTCCGACCTTTGTTTTTACCCTGGCAGAAGACTTGAAATCCAAAATGTTGTTGCACTCTTTTAACAAATTCCAGGCCAACTTATTGTGTATGTATGAAATGTATGTATGTATGTATAGGTATACTTATATAGCGCAATTTCTGTCACCCGACGGGCATCCTGGCGCTTAGACTGTCCTGACACTTACACATACATGATGTTTTCCAGCAGCAGATACATTTACATTGCCCTAGGAAACAAGTGAGTTTTCAGGGCTTTTTTAAAAGAATTACAATTTTCCAGACCCCTCAGACCTAGAGGAAGGGAGTTCCACAATCTTGCAGCCGCAAATCTAAAAGACCGACCGCCAGTCCGGGACCTCAGAATCTTAGGTACGACCACCAAATGAGATGAGGCTGAACGTAGCAGTCTAGAAGGGGTGTACCAAGAAAAGAGGTCCCGCAAAGGGGGCGGACCCCGCCCATGTAGGGCCCTAAATACCAAGCACAGTGCTTTAAAATCAATCCTCTGGGAAACTGGTAGCCAGTGGAGGTCCCTAAGTGCCTTAGCAGAGGAATCCAGGCGTCGACGTGAGAGGGCCAGTTTGGCGGCAAAATTCTGCACCCTCTGTAATTTACCGACTAGATTAGCCGGAGCCCCCAAGAGTAGTGCGTTGCAGTAGTCAATGCGACTTAGAATTATGCTCCGCACTACCTCTGGTCTTGCCTGTGCCGGGAGCAGGGGCAAGATCTTACGCAGCGAGCAGAGCAGCGCCATACAGGTGGCCACCGTTCGATTCACTGATGCATCAAGCTGCAGGCTAGCGCTGAACATTACCCCCAAATTACGGACCGAGTCCGCGGGCAGACTAGCGCCCTGGAAATCGGGAGGCCAGAAATCCAGCGGAAGTGGTCTGGGGATACGGTCCAGGGAGCAGTGCAGCGCCTCAGTTTTTGCGCTGTTGAACTGCAGGGAGTTATTGCCCAGCCATTCAGCCGTGGTGTTCATACAGCGATGAAAGGCCTCCTGAGACACCCCATCCTTGCCCTCGAGGGAAAAGATGAGCTGGGTGTCGTCAGCGTAGTTGGTGACCGTTATGCCAAAAGATTTAATCAACGTGATCAGGGGGCGGAGGTAGAGATTGAAAAGAATGGGGCTGATGGCTGACCCTTGAGGTACGCCCTGACCAACCCTTCTGGTGTTTGATTTAAAGGGTGGTATGGCCACTAGCTGGTGTCTATGATCAAGATACGACACCAGCCATTCAAGGGCCAACCCAGATACTCCGACCTCCGCCAGTCTCCTGATCAGTATTGTATGGCTGACCGTGTCGAACGCGGCGACATGTCGAGCAGCACTAAAAAGGCTGCTCGACCCTGGTCGGCCCGTGTTCGCAGGTCATCAAGAACGGTCACCAGAGCCGCTTCTGTCCCGTGCGCTGGTCTGAAGCCAAACTGGGCCACATCCAAGCAGTTGTTAACCTCGAGAAAGTTGGAGAGGTGTTTAGTGGCCCATTTCTCAAGAATCTTAATAGGAAATGGCAACAGAGAGATGGGTCTGTAGTTAGCTGGACAAGCGGGGTCCAGATTTTCCTTCTTGAGTAATGGAGAAACAACCGCCAGTTTCCAGCTTTCTGGGACCCGCGGCGAGCTAAGGGACTGGCAGCAGATGGAAAAAAGAGGTGGAAGAAGCTCTTCCCGAAACAGCTTCCAAAATTTTGGTGGGAGCGGGTCAGACGACAGGCCTGAAGATATACCGTCAGCCAATGCACAGAACTCCACGAACGATGGTAAGGGCATGATGTTCATTTCCGCTAGCTTGGCGCCCACCTCCACACTCTCAGGACAGTTGGAATGATGCACAGTCTGACCAGATGGCAAGGCAAGATTATTTAAGATGGTAACAATCTTGTCCTCAAAGGCCTGTGCCAACGAGTCGCAGAGAGCTTGGGAGGCAGGTATGTTGTTTTTAGTACAAGCTGGATGGGCCAGATCTTTTACGATCTTAAATAGGGCCTGAGACTTGTTTGCAGCTGCCAGCAATAGTTCTTCCAGGTGTCTGGCCTTGGCAAGCTTGATCTGGGCCTTATAGGTCGCCAGAGCTTGTTTAAAACGAGCTCTACATGGTTCCAGATACTGTTTCCTCCAAGCACGCTCAGCCTGTTTACACTGAAGCTTGAGCTGTCGGAGTTCCTCCGAGTACCATGGCATAGCCAGATTGGTCCTAGCTCTGATTTTACGCATCGGCGACAGAGAGTCCAGAGAGGCCGAGATTTGCTGACAAAACGTCTCATAGCTCCTGTCCACCGTATCTCCCAATGCGACACCTTCAAGCAGCAGACTAGGCAGGGCGGGCTGCACAAGAAGTCTAGACCATTGTCTACCCATTCTAGTACCACCCACACTGCCCTTCGCCGCCGTGACAACTGGACAGGAGAGGGAAAAAAGGACGAGAGCATAGTCAGTCCAGCCCTGAGGTATGACATCCCGCAGAGACACTTGACCTGCGTCGGCAAAAAGCAGGTCAAGGATATGACCCTTGGAGTGGGTTTGCGAGAGTACTAGCTGTGAAAGCTCAATATTACGGCAGGCTTGGACCAGCTCTACAAAGGCGGAATTAGTCGGTCCATTTGGCCAGAGATTAAAATCCCCTAGCACCATCAGCCTAGTATGGGAATGAGACAGGTCGTAGATTAAATCTATAAGCTCAGGCACAGCGGATAGCGTCCCCGCTGGGGGTCTGTAGCATAGCAGCCCCGTGTATAACACACCTCCTGGACCCTTGATGGAAAGGCCGAGTACCTCACATCCAATGATGGCCTTGATGTTAAGCTGAGAGAAGTTAAATGTCTCTCTAAAAATTAGTCCAGTTCCGCCTCCTCTAGCCCCTACTCTGGGATTGTGTATTATTTTAAAACCCGGGGGGCAGGCTGTTCCCAATTCCACCGCACTAGCCGATGTGGTCCAGGTCTCAGTCATGAAGAGTGCGTCTAGATCATAGGTCTCTATGAGTAGCGCAATCTCTTCACAGTGCTTAATGAGCGATCTCACGTTCAACAGGCCGCAGGTTATAGAATCTGGGTGCCTACAGATGGATCTATGCCTACGGTTTAAAAGAGTGCCGGTGTTCAGGCGTATGAGATCATCACGGGAGTATAATGGGGCAGTACGTTCCTGACAGGCAGAGAGTCCGGCGCGTCCTGTGCGCAAACGGGCTTACCTCCGGCGATCCGCCGGCGAGCCCGCTGCGCGCCTACGCTGCGCGCCTTAGATTCTACCATCTTAAATTGCCGTAAGCACACGAGTCCTGCAGTCAAACCACTAGCCTCCCAACCAAGATGGCGCTTGCTATTCGGCACACCCTGGTTCCCTCACCCAAAATGGCGGCTCCAAACACCGCAGCGCGACCTCCCAAAGAGCCCAAGAAGCCCCTGAAGCGCTCTAATTCCCTCAAGTGGGGATGGGGACACAATTATAGTGCAGGTAAGAAACTATGCTGAGAGTAACCCCCCAGAACAGGCTGGAACAAAAAAATGCGCCTGGCGCTAGATTTATCAGCGCGAGCGCGCAGTAGAGCACAAGATTTAAAAGTTATTTTTAAAATAGCAAAATAGAGCAGCAAATGCCTCAGCGCGCGAAGGTCAAGAAATCCCTTGAGTAGCTGCTGAAGAGGGATATATTATGGATAGGCTGGGCAGCTGTCGTCCCTGTTAGTGCAAAATAACTTGATAAATCTAAACGGCCAATTTGCAGGCAATAGACTATCAAAAGCAACTGTTGGAAATTCTGGGAGTGTGCCTCTGATCAATTATACATTTCTGCTAATTGGGCAATTTAATCTAGTAGCTTATTTTAGGGTGATTGATTTGTTCTCCAGTGACCATCGTGCTATGGATCCAACCCCTTGGCAAGGATGTATCTCGTATTGACCTCAGTCTGAGTTGTAATCATAAACTGAGGGTCGCAATCTCAGATGAAAAACTGCGAGAATGATTTGCCCTAAGGTTTGATAGTGTTTTTTCAACTCTTGGTGAATCTTGCAACTTGGAATAGTACAATACACTTATTAAAAAAGGGTTGTTCAACTGAAGGCCCAATTGAAATCCTGTCCTTTTAGAAAAGAAAAGCAATAAGTAAAATGTTTTATCTGGGCTGGTTTAACTCAGGATTTTACTATTTGAGGAAGGCTCTTAATACGATCTGCTATCTTTCTTCAAAAAGTAGTAATGATGCATTTGATCACGAGCTAATTTTAATTGGAAAAAAAACTATTGTGTCCTACTTACACAGAAGAAGCGCAGGTTGTATGATTACCATTGCAACTTAATGAACCAAGCTTTCACTCAGGACAATGCAAATTTTTGGGTGAATGGTTAACTCAGAACTTACAGCCTTTACGAGTAAGCTTGAGGCCAAGGTTGTTCAATCCCAAAGGATAGGCTCTATTACCAATTTATACAAATTTTCGTCTGACTTAACAGAGTCCACATTTGGGTTAGAACTGACCGCCCATTCTTTACTTATAACGACCCAGTAATTGATGGTTGTCGCTGACCTAATTGAAAAATGAAATCTTCCCTTGGTGGCGACTCTGACTGTCTCTCAGCAGTAATATTCAAGGACAATCCCTTATAGTGGGATACCCATCTTAAACCATTTTTTGAATGGATCATAAGTACGGATCTAACTCCAGACTTTTGGTGAGGTGCCATCATAAAACAAATCCATGAAAAAGGCAATAGATCTGATCCCACCGATTATAATCTTAGCCCCTTCCTGGATACGACTTCAAAGATATATGCCGAAATCCTCTTATTGCATCTCAACAACTAGACCCTTGAAGCGGGCATCATTCCTTAGAGAGCAGGAAGGTTTTAAGGAAATTATTCCACAGTGGATTACTGTCAGGCCCTTTGGACGGCGGTGCGGCAGTCGGTACATTCCGTTGATAAATTTGCTGCTGTTTTGTCGACTCCCAAGCCACTATCATTCTGGTGGATGATGTAACACAGAGGAATAAATTAAAAGATTGCAAGATTCTCTCTGATCTTTTGCTTATGATCCAAAAGCTCCATTCACACTATTGGGTACAGGTGGACCTAAATGAAAATGATATTCTGCCTGATAAAATCCCAGAAAAAATAGGCTTTGTCAGGGAGGTTTTCTAGCTCCCTTTCTTTTTAGTCTATTCATTTCTAATCTCCCAAATAAACGTGTTGACTCTAAATCTTTCTCCCCTATAATTAGAAGTTGCATATTGTGAGAGTAACAAACTAACAAACTTATGATTAATACAGACAAAACTAAAACCTTAGTTTGGAAAGAAAGTGGAGAAAGAATTACACTTCCTCGTCGAAATCTATTTATAGAAATGCCTTAAAAAACTATCACAAACTTTGCAAACTAGCTAGAGCAGAATATGTTTCAACTACTATTGCAAACGCTGTTAACTGCTCTAAGACTCGTTTTATTACTGTTAGGAACTGGCGGGCTCCAAAACTCAAGCTCTATCCCCCGCATTAACAAAACCCAAATGTGAGGCCTTGGCCTCGTTTTGTGTTCAAAAAGTGGACAAAATATATCAAGACATCGTGCTTCATCAGGCAAAAAATGTCTCCGATACCCCACCACGTCCATCTTCTCCTCTTAATACTGACTCACTCCTAAATCTAGCGGAACAACTGAATCTTCCTGAACACTCCCCGATGACTTGGCCTCTACTCATTACAGAAAGTTTAACAACACTCCTAAACAACATTAAACCTGGGTCGCCGAATGATCCTCTACCTGTTTCAATATTAAAGCAGTTGAGCGCTTCCTCATTGTCTGTGATAGCAAATCTCCTTAATGCCTCACTACAGGAAGCTGTCATTCCATCGTCCTGGAAACATGCTTTGATTCACCCCCTCTTGAAAAAGGCTAACGCCGACCCTGATGTGGCCAGTAATTACCGCCGCACATCTTTACTTCCTATCTTTTCAAAGATCTTAGAAAGACATATCCACCAACACCTCAACCATTTTGTAACAACATATGGTCTCCTTCATCCCTCCCAGTCGGGCTTCAGAGCGGGTTTTTCAACTGAAACCACCTTACTTGGGGTCACTGAAAGCATACGGCAACATCTGGACAATGGAGACACCGTAGCGCTCAGTTTATTGGATCTGAGCTCTGCTTTCAATACAGTGTCACATGCTGTGCTAATAAACACACTTATGTCACAGGGCATTGGTGGGCCCGCTTTAAACTGGCTTACTGCTTTCCTTACAAAACGCACTTTCCAAGTTTTTTCACACTCAGCCTGCTCTGAAATCCATTCTTTTGCCCATGAGGTTCCACAGGGATCCATCCTCAGCCCCTTGTTATTTAATCTTTATGTTAGACCACTGGCTGAGGTAGCCGAAAAATCAGGATTATCCCTCTTCTCCTACGCCGAAGATTCTCAAATCATTTTCTCCCTTTCCTCACACAAAACTAATCGTTCATCAATTCTCAAAATTGGCTTAAACAAAAAAGCTTCTTGGATGCAGCAACATTTTCTTAAGCTTAATGGAGAGAAAACGGAGATTCTGATACTAGGAAAGAAAAAAGATCTATGGAATCCCCAAACTGGGCGAGCGAAATGGGCGATCTTCCGTCCCCTTCCCCTCGAGGTCAAAAATCTGGGCATCACAATCGATGACCCACTCAGCATGCATCCTCAATGTGTTTGTATTTATATAGCGCACTTCTACCCAGAGGTCTTGTAGCGCTGTATTCATACCGCTGAGGAACCCTTCCTGGCTTTCCTGTGAAATGTCCACTCCTGGGCACCCCCAAGGTGAAGCCAGGCATCCAAGCGCTGCTGGGGCCAATGTGGAGATTAACCCCTTCCATGCTCATGACGGAACGGTTCCGTCATGAGCGTCGGTGGTCCTGTGCTCATGACGGAACCGTTCCGTCATGAGCCCATAGGTTCTTTAGAACCTTCAGCACTGCAGCGGAATTCGCGCAGCGCTGAAGGGGTTAAGCAAGCTATTGCCCAGAGTTGCAGAGTGGGACCCATGATTAGACTAGGCACCGAGGCGAGAATTATCAGGTCCGGGGAAATTGAGTCCAAGAACCGTCGAGGCGGGAATTGAACCCTGGTCCCGGGCCAGACCTCTGCATCAGGGTCTGCCGCTCTAACCTTTGAGCCACACTTCTTCTCAATCAATCAAAGTTGCAGCAACCTGTTTCACCATTCTCAAATAGTTAAGGAAAATCTGTTAGATGCTACTGGAATCCACCAGAAAAACCGTAGCCAATGCCTTAATAACATCGAGACTCGATTACGGAAATGTTCTTTACCTGGGGTCGAACAAATCCGTAGTCCATAGACTACAGATGGTACAAAATGCCGCTGTTAGACTTCTGTGCGGAGTCCGTATTACACCTCCATTTTGACCTACAGACGCAAGCTGCACTGGCTTAAAACTGAAAACAGAATAAAATTCAAGGCACTGAGGGGGATATTATCAAGGACGGGCGATACATTATCGCCGCTTTTATCGGCAGGAAACTGCCGATAAAACGGCGATAATGGGCTTGATAATATGCTCTATAGAATTCCTATCGAAGCCCATGTTAGATGTCTTCACATCTAACATGGCCTTCGATAGGAATTCTATAGAGCATATTATCAAGCCCATTATCGCCGTTTTATCAGCAGTTTCCTGCCGATAAAAGCAGCGATAATGTATCACCCGTCCTTGATAATATGCCCCTGAGTTACATGCACAAAATTACATCCTGCTGTGCTCCTCCCTGTCTTCAGTCCTTGGTCAGTCCTTACTTTCCTTCCCGAAATCTCCGCTCTGCCACCCACGGAAAGTTTGTTGTCCCCAAATTCAAACTAGCCCGGATGGGCGGTAGGTCCTTTTCTTGTCTCGGTCCCTCGACCTGGAACTCTTTACCCACAGTACTCTGCAATGAGACAAATTACACACAGTTTCGCAAGTCATTAAATACTTGGCTTTTTGACAAGTAAACTGCCCTGTTTACCTGTCTCTTAACCCCGACCTGTCCTATGAACCGGGAAACCCTTTTTGGGTATCTGTTGCACACTATAAATTTAAAACTAACTACCTAACCAAGACCTCACAAGTTAGCATGACTTCTTAATAACATCCCATTGGAGCAGGTTAAGGTGTATAAGTAACTGGGTCTTCACTTTACACATAACCTGCATTGGGAACTGCATATGAACATCTTAAGAACCTCTTATTTATCTCAAGCCAATTCTAAAGGAGTTTTGGAAGTGCAGAGATGTGCTATTCTGTCTCCAGCTCCTGGGAAGCCCTGAGGCATGTCATAGAGTCTGTTAATTTTTCAAAGTGGCTGTAAGGTGTAGGAAGCAATGGAGAGTTGAGCTGTGGGCACACCAGCATCTTTCTGGTGAGCGCTGTACGCAGTAAGGATTTTATATATCCCAAATGGCACTTACAAATTGGTTATTATTATTTTTTTATAATTTATAATTTTGCAGATTTTAGCCAATGTTTCATCCTTTGGGCTTGGAATCATTGGCCCTGCTGGACTTTGATTTGTTAGATTGCTAGCATTCTCACCTGTTATTCTCCATAAAAATTATGTTGATTGTATTTCAGCGGTTTTTGTAAGTATTTTAATTTTTATATAAAGTATGCAGATTGCACTTTAGGAGATCACTGTAGGTTTCTTTATCTTGATATCACCTTGGGTTCTACGATTATAAGATGTGGGGTGACAGGGCTTTTGTCTGGCATAGCACATACGTTTTTCTCTATGTATGATGCATGGTTTTAGTTTTTATGCTGCTGTTGTAGAACATTTACAGTATTTCTTTTATCACAAAAACTGAATAAAGATGACTTTGAATTTGAAAACCTCTTTTATGGCTACTACAAAAGCCCTAAAAAGGTTTGATACTCCCTATGGTGGATTAACAGCGGACCCTTTAAAGAAAGCGGATTAGGGCAAATTTGTCCCATAAGCTTTATATGTGGTAAAGCTGGAATGTCTCCATAATTGAGTAAGCTAGGATAGTTTGGAAAAGGATGTGTCTAAACAATATTTTTTCAGTCCCTTGGAATTCAATGATTGAAGTCTTACAATTTGAATTAGGTTTGACCTGTTGGGACTTACTGACTAAAACTCATGCCCTGAGGTTTTTATTCTCTCTTTTAAAAAATGAGGATAACTCTACATTTTCTACTCAATTTGTGGGGGGGACCCAGTCCTGCCCAGACCACGTCTCACACAAAATTGCCAAAATTGCTTTTAATTTGCAGCTTAATTTTAATGTTTCTAATCTTAAAACACACAAAAGATGAAAGGAGGCTGCTTGCAATAAATATAACCACTGACAACAGCTAGGGATAGCACTCCAATCCATTGTTCTTTTGCTCACCATGCCACCTCTGTTTGAATCCAGCCATATGCAAATGAGTCTTGACCCTGTTCCTCATGGAAACTGTCCATCACAAACTACCAATCCAGGTCCTGCCTGGGCCAGAATAGAAGAAACCCAGGACCTCTTTCACCCTAGTTATGGGCTATTCAGCCGGGTGCAGCTTGATTACAGTGAATTAGTGAGCATGGGGCATACTCTTGACAAGCAAACTAAAATGGGGGAGGTAAAAGCTCAGCCTAGTGAAACAGCTAGAGTGATCAAATTCCATTAGATATGAATTACCTGCTAGTCACAAAATCTATCAAGCACACGGTTGAAATTCTGGGAGATATAAAGATATTTCTATATCTCTCAAAAGTTCTGAATAAGTGAATAGAAACCATGGGCTTAATTTACAATCTTTTGACGCAGGGCAGCGCAGCAAGTCACTGCCCTGCCCTGCGCCAACAGGAAAAGGCAGGAATGAGCTTTATCCATGAGATTTGGGGCATTCCTGTCCTCTTCCTCTGCGCTGGTGCACAATTGGCTACCATGAGCCAACGTAGGCACCCTTGCACCCTGGTGCAAGGGTTTCTGCATTGTAGAAATTATTGTTTTTGAGCAGGAAAAGAAGGCTTCCTGCACCCAAACAATCAATGGAGGCAGAATGTAGCACATTTAGAAAGAGAAAAAAACGAGGAGAAATAAAGTTATTTCTCTTCGTTGCACCTCCCCTAGTGAGGGGTAGGCATTTAACACAGTCCCAGTTTTACAGGTCCTTGTAAATCCGGTAATGCGTCAAAATCCATGGGTTTTACATGAAAACACCCACACCAATGCCCATGCAAAGCCTCTTTGGCACAGAGTAAGGCAAGTCAGCGATATGCGTTACTTTGCCTTATCCATATCTACGAGGCCATGAAAAGCCATGCAAAGTGGCTTTGCGTGGCATTGTAGATATGAGTCAGCAATCTTTGCCACTAGGGCATCAAAAAAGGTGATACACCAGCAGCGCAATGGGCTTGTCAATGAGCCCCCAAATCTTGCAGATTTGCTTTGGCATAGGGCCCATCTGTAGAATGCCCTCTCTCTCAAAGAGAGTTCATCTTAAGGGTTACTGCCCATGTCCCCTCATAGTGAAATACATTGGAACACATTTGCTCCTTGACTGCTTATATTTTAAAGAGACAAGAAAACAAATTCTTTGCCCTTTTTTTTTTTTTTTAAACAATCGGGCATATTTACAAGCCCCTTGCAGCACTATTGCGTCACTTTTTTTGTTGCTCTGGTGGCACAGGGTGCTGGTCCATATTTACAATTCATAAAGGGGGTGGTGATGGACAGAGTATCTGAATTAAGCAGAACACTCCTACCCAGTCAAAAGATCAGGGCTTGATCCATCACCGTTTTTTAGCTCACTGCACCATCCCAGCTCAGAACCTGGCTACATGCAAATTAGTCTGACCCTGGCCCAGTGCATCATGGGAACAGGGCAGACCAAACTACCAAGCCAATTCTTTACTGGAAAGGAAACAAGCTTCCGGTGACCGGTTTCTGGCATTACAGCCGTCTTCGGCCCGGCTTGCTTGAATCCTGATGGTGCAGTGAGCAAGGGACTCACATCTGAGCATACCCTTCCACACTTGTGGTGGCCAAAACGATTCATAAAGGGGGTGGTGATGGACAGAGTATCTGAAATACATTGGAACACATTTGCTCCTTGACTGCTTATATTTTAAAGAGACAAGAAAACAAATTCTTTGCCCTTTTTTTTTTAAAAACAATCGGGCATATTTACAAGCCCCTTGCAGCACTATTGCGTCACTTTTTTTGTTGCTCTGGTGGCACAGGGTGCTGGTCCATATTTACAAGGCAACGCAAAACCACTGTGGATTTTCATGGCCTTGTAAATATGGCAAACTTTCACCCATTTCTCTGCGTGAAAAGGGTATTCCATGGGTGTTGCTGTGTGTGTTCCCACAAAACACCTATGGATTCTAATGCATTCCCAGATTTACAAGGTTTGGTCAACCTTGGAATGTGTCAGAATGTGTCATGATTGTTATGATTGTTTTGTGAATAAAAGCAATCATCCTTGCAATGCAGGCACCCTTGCACCATGATACAAAGGTGCCTGCGTTGACGCTAGGCAACCTATTGTGAGCCAGCACAGAGTTAAGCACAGGGATGCGTCATGTTGTTGTAAACAAAATGCATCCCTGCACTTTGCTAATGACACATCTTGGTGGCTTGCAGCGCCGCGCTGTGTCATTGACTTGTAAATATGCCGCATAGAGCTTGGATAGGAATGGAAGCACTGAGCACTTTATTCACAAAGAACAGTTTGACATTGAGATTACTGTGGCAAGATTTATAAATGTATTAATGCTATAAAGAAAAAGTCAATTTTATGAGTATAGAACATAATAAGGAGTATTGACAAATCTGCGCAAAATTTTCCAAACTTTTGGCAAGCTCCGGTCCGCTCCTATCCTGAAAGTTTCACGATGATTCATCAAGCGGGGGCCGAGAAAAAAGGGGGGTCCCAAAACACGTTTCCCCTATGCAGTTTCCCATAGGACCTTTAGCCGCAGCTACAGCCCGAACTGCAGAACGGAATTACACCAAATTTGGCAAAGAGGTAGTCCTTGGTTTAGACTCGTGCCTTTTGCTTATTTGGTGTAAATCCGTTCAGTAGTTCCTGAAGAAATGACAGTTAAAGTCATTTATATATCTATGGGTTCGGAGGGTCCGCGTACCCTAAGCGCAGTCTGCACGCACCCTGCTGTGCACGAGCTGCTTTTTAATTGGCTGTCAACACTCCAAATCAGGAAGTGTTGGCAGCCATCTTGTGCCTTGGTAGAACCGATGCACAAGAAACCAAAGAATAAACATTGCAAAACGCGAAAAGGGGGCAGGGTAGACACACCCTGGCCCCCTAGACGTGCTCAGGGGGTCCCACAGGACTTTTAAATTGCGAGATACACGTAGGGTCCGCGCATCCTACCGATAAAAAAAAAAAGAAGCACGGTCTCCCGCGCTAAATATTTTAATTTGCCCCCGGGGGGGCCAAATCCCGGAGGCATTATTAAAAAATAGTGTGGGGGTCCCAATCCCCCCACACTACCCAGGGGACCGTCACCCCTGGGGTTCTTAGTTAATATATGCGGGGGCTCATGGGCCCCCCCCATAGCCCCGGAGACCGCCACCCCCTGGGGCTTGTTCAAAATGGGAAATGGGTGGGGAGGCTCTCAGGCCCCCCTAGCCCCGGGGACCGCCACCCCCGGGGCTTTAAAATATTAGTTGGGGGGCTCTGAGGCCCCCCTGTCCCGGGGATAGACACCCCCCGGGACTCAGATTTAATGTATGTGGGGAGCTCACGGGCCGCCCCCCCCGCAGCCCCGGGGACCACCACCCCCCGGGGCAACTTTGAATTGGTTGGGGGGCTCTCAGGCCCCCCAGCCCCAGGGACCGCCACCCCCCGGGGCTTCAGAAAAATGTGGGAGGGGTGCCGCACGGGTCCCCTCCTGGAGCCCTCGATGACCCTGGGGACCGCCACCACCCAGGGCCGGATCCTGCAGTGTCCCGGGGTGCCCACCCCCGGGACACTGCTGTTTGCAATGGCAGGGTGGGAGCCTCGTGGCTCCCACCCTGCCATTGCAAACTGCTTTATTTTACAATGAAGCGAGAGCAGGGAAACCTGCTCTCGCTTCAATGAAGCAAAGCAAATTGCTTTTCAATATGGGGAGCAGCATGTTAGCTGCTCCCCATATGGAAAAGCAATGCCGGCTCCTGCAGGAGGCGGGGACCGTGGGGGGATTGGGGACCCCCCACGGTCCCCTACGGGGAGGGCCAGCCCCGGGGGATGGGGTTCCCGGGGCTACCTGTGGCCAAGCGGTCCCCCTCCCCAAAAGGAACATTTAAATAGAAAAGAAAAAAAAAAGGGCCGGCCTCGGGGGATGGGGTCGCCAGGGCCATAAGTGGCCACAGGAGGGGGACAAGGCAGCCCACCTCCCAATAAATAAAATTATAAAAAAGGCCCATGCCCGGGGGATGGGGTCCCCGGGGCAGACTATGGCCTCAGGCGGGGGGCCACGAGGCCCCCTTCCAAATGTTTAAATAAAAAATTAAAAAATTGGGGGCAGGCCCTGGGGGATAGGGTGCCCATGGCCAAAAACCTTGCACAGGGGGAGCGTTTGCAGAGGGGGAACAAATTCTCCTTGAATACTGGGGGTCCCAGGGGGCAAACCTCCAGTATGTGCCAGGGGGCTGCATTGCAGAGAGGTGTTCTGAGACCACGCCCCTTTTTACACCTCTCTGCAGCGCAGCTCTGTGGCGCTTACTGGAGGTAGTTGGTGGGCTAGTTGCACCCCAGGGACTCTCAGTATTCAAGGGGAGTTAATCCCCCAACTTAAAACGCGCCATGGGGCGCGTTTGCACAGTGGTAAAGGGAGGGGGCGGGGCCTGAGTTCACATGTGTGCAAACGCGCCCTGTGGCGCGGTTTAAGTTGGGGAATTAAATCCTTGTCAATACTGAGGGTCCCTGGGGTCCAATAGCCCACCAGGTACCTCTAGTAAGTGCCATGGAGCTGCGTTGCAGAGTGTTGTAAAAAGGGGCGTGGCCACTGAACACCTCTCCAGCTAACTTTAACACCTCTAAAACCTATGGTTTTTTCAGTGAATATATATATATATATCTATATATATCTTTATATATCTATCTATCTAGATATCTATCTATCTATCTATCTATCTATCTATCTATCTATATATATATATATATATATATATATATGTACTAGCAGCCCGTCCCGACGTTGTCCGGGAGTAAAAGGCTGCTTCTGGGCCCCCGCCCGCCCTGACGTTAAGGCTGCTTAAGCTTTTCTGTTGCCAAGCTCATGTAATCCCCCCACAGTTCGCAGCGCCTTGAAACCTTTGAGGGGTAAGATGTAAGCACTTTACAAATACCAATTTGTATTATTATTATTCATTGCACCAAGGACGCTGTTCTCCTGTCCTGGATTTTTCACAACCTAATCAACTCTGGGAGGAGTCATCCCGGTTCACTTGACGTCGAGCAATCACAGTGAACAAACTCACTCAGGCCTGGCACGGAGATGGCTGCTGGTTGCTGTTGTGAAAAAAAAGAGTCTTGGCATGCCTTAGCTAATCTGTGATCCTCTGCACAAAGCCCCTTCTTTCGGGAATTTACCCTTCACGGGGAAATCCCCGCACGCCGTCATCACTCCACAGCGGTGCGCCTCCATATGGGAAAAGCGTCTTTCATGACGTCTGAGACAATGCCTCTTTCTCAGGGTAACACCCCTTGCTCTGGGAAATGCCCTGTCTAATTAACCCTCACATTCAGGGGCCGTCTGAGGAACAGAGAGGGGTCTCTTTGCTCAGGTCTGCATGGCTAACAAACATCGACAATGGGCAATCAGCATGCTCCTGTGATGACGTCTGTTTGGCCTTGAAATACGGGTCGGGGACGTCATTACCCTGATGCCACCTGCATGGCTCAGGGTCGACTTCCGCTGTAAATGCCGGTAAATGACACGCTCGTGTTCAAAGTTCGCAATCCTAAAAAACCTTGTTCTGTCAAGAAATGCCTGTTATTGACACACCCACCGAGCACAGATTAACTCGCACTTGTGCACGCCTACCTTCATGAGCCTTTTTAAGGTGCATACAAGGACCCTGGAACAGGCTACCCGAGGGAAAAAGGAATTCTTTAAACTGTTCTGTAGCCACTATTGCTGAAGTAAGAAAGAGACCGTGAGAGTGTACGCCGCTCCCGCCCGCGCTCATCTGATGTCAGCACGCATGTCGCGGCCGGCACTTCTTCCAAGGGACTACTTTTTTTTATATTACATTTTTTAAATAGCGTATATTTGTTTTTTTAATATAGCCTATGTCCATCTGCTTGCCCTGACGTTTTCAAAGATGTATTGGGTGTTTGGATTGGTGGTGTAGTTTTCGAGTTTACCTGGCTCAAAGGACACACTTCTCTCTTTATAATAGTAGTATAGATATATATATATATATAGATAGATATCTAGATAGATAGATATAGATATAGATATACATATATATACATACATATAAATATATGTTCATTTCTTTAGGATCTTTGAAGAATCCTACAACCCGAACTGCTGGACAGAATTCCACCATATTTGGCAGAAAGGTAGATTAGGTTATGCAGATCACGCTTTCACTTATTTGGTGTAAATCCGTTCAGTAGTTTTAGAGATATTATCCGGAAAACAAATTTGTATATATAAGGATGTGGATCCTCAGCAGATCCACCCGCAGTGAATCCACAGATTAATGCGCAACAGCAAAGTGCTGATTGGCTGGCCACACATTCACCGAAAAGTTGCAGCCGCCATTTTATTTGTCAGGGAAACTGTCCCTGGGCTGAAAATGTGTTTGCAAATTGAGTAAGGGGGTAAGACGAGATGTTTCCTGACCCCATATAGATGTTGTAAAGGAGTGCTATCTTGATGTAGGGTTTTTAGTAAAACCAGGAAGATTGGCGCTCAGTCCTGTACGTGTTATGTTTACTATGCTGGGAGTGTGCGCGTGGTGCTGCCATGTTGGGAGAAAAACCCCATGAGTGTGTGAGTCAAAGAACCCACACCAATAATGAGAACACAGTCCTGGGCACACGTGATGAGGATATGACTATGGTATTAATTTCTCATATAGTTAAAATTTCTGCGGTCGACACCAGTGTATTGTTCAAAAGTTTTTAATGATGCAGCAACAAAAGTACAAACAGCCGACACGTGTTTCGTCACAAAAAGAGAACTATCCCATGACTGTATGGCAGAATCAATTGAACATGGGGGTGTCACGAGGCCGGTGACAATTCCAAACCGGCCGGGGGGTCATGGAGGACCAAGTGGTCCACGTTCTGGTTCTAGTCAGGTGGGTGGCCCTAAATGGTGGGTCCCTGTGAATGGGGTAGTATGAGGGGCGGTGTAGCCCTGAATGCAGAAGGACCTCTTATAGGAGGTGGACACGTCTATAGTAAAAGACGTTGGTGTGACGGTGAAGGCGGGGAAAAATTGAGATGCCTGGGGAAGTGATCCAGATTGTCCAGTGTCTTGGGGAGGCAACCAGGGGTGGGTGCGCCATACTGCGGGAGGATCCTGACAGTCTAAGGGAATGATGCGCTTGTCCGTCCAGGATCTTGGAGGGAGCAGGAATGTGGGTGCACCGTACTGCTTCTATCTGTGTGAGCGAGAAAGGGAAACACTTGTTGCGTTGCGATTTTCTGGATATATCCTCATCACGTGTGCCCAAGACTGTGTTTTCATGTTGTTAAAGAGGGCTGAGAATGTATCCTGGGGGCAGAAAAGTTTCTTTTTACCACTCACGAAATCCCTCTTGGGGCTCGTCGTGGCCCCTGTGTAACTCCACCGGAGATCCGCGGCTTTAACACAACTGTAAAAAAATTTATATATTTTTATACTCGCATCATCTGAGAGCTACTCATATACCCATACTGGTACTGCCACACCCACTTACATACCCATACAGACACTGTCACACCCATTCACAAACCCATACAGAGACAATCACACCTATTCACAAACCCATGCATTGACTCTTAAACCCACAGTTACACCTATATAGACAAATACATCCATACTTTTGCACCCAGTCACATACCCATTCAGACCCTTTCACACCAACTCTTACACCTATGTAGACACAGTTACACCTATTCACAAACCCATACAGAAACTCTCACACTTGTCTTACACCTATATACACTTCTACACCCAGTTATATATCCATACATACACTGCCATACCCATTCCCATATCTTGTAGACACTGTTACATTCATTCACAAACCCAGACAGAGGCTCTCAGATGCACAATTAAATCCATACTTTCACACCCAGTCACATACCCATACAGACCCTCTCACACCATCTTACAGCTATGAAGACATTGTTTTTTCAGAGTTTTACATAGCGCGAACTTGACCCCAATTGGGTATCAGAGTGCTTTACATAGCACCAGTTATGTTACATGAGGACACACATTCAATTTTGTTAAGCACGGGGAGATTACGTGATTTGCCCAGAATCACAGGATGTTCAGCATCATTGCCGAGACTCGAACCCAGTTCCCCAGATTCGAGGTCGATCACCCTAGCCATTAGGCCAACTCCTCTCAACACATACAGAGACTGTCACATCCACACTTACACCTATATAGACAGTTTTACATCTAGTAACAAACACATACAGACACTGTCACAACCATTTAGATATCTTATACATACTGTTATATCCATTCACAAACCCTTACAGAGACTCTCATGCGCACAATTATATCAATAGAAAAACTTTTACACCCAGTCACATACCTGTAGAGACTGTGTGATACCCACTTTTACACTTATACAAACACTGTTACATCCTTCACAAACCTATACAGAAACTCTTACATCCACACTTTTATCAATACTGAGACATTCACACCCACTCTTATATTCATACACACCACCTCACATCCAGTGTTATACCTATGCAGATACTGACACACTTATTCACAAACCCATACAGAGACTTTCATATCCACAAATACTGCTCTATACTTATTTTTTCAACCAGTCACATAGCCGTATGGACAGTTTTACATTCATTCAAATATTATAGATACAATGTTACACCCATTCAAAAATGCCTACAAACACTGTTACATACAGAGTTACACCTACAAAGACACTTTTATAGGCACTCACATAGTGATACAGAATCTCACACCTAGCGCTATACTCATACAGACACTGATACAACCACTAAGGTATTCATAGAGACACGCTACACCTAAAATGATACCCATTTAGACTCTGTTATACCCTCTGCGAGACCCATTCAGAACCCTCTACTTGAAATATTAAATGTGCTCTTTTGCATTGAATGAGGGCTTTCAGTTTGCAAATCCGTAATGGATCCTCAGATCAATACATTTAAAAAAGGATTTACAGTTATAAATAACAACTGTTTGGGACATAGGGTGGCTCTTATAAGAGCCGTTGTGTTTATTATTTGTATATAATGACTGCATATACAAGCAAATGCAGAGTTTCAATTTGCTGAGGAATACTCTGCTACCTTCATCCATGAAGTGAACACCATCTCTCCTGTAAATTCCATGCATGTTAAAGCGCAAGTTATTATCGTAGACAGAGCCCATGTTATGGTCTCTGAGGAATGCTGAGGTAGTTTTATTAACATGCTTCCTGGCTTTCTCTTTCTGTGGACAAAATTCAGATGATCACTTCCATTTTTGCCTCTTGCATATGTTAGAAAACACCAAGGCAGATTGAGGGATTCACGAAGTGGCAAAAAGAAACAGGATCGTTATAGTTAAGAATTAGAATTTGAAAAAACTTACAGGGACCTTAGAGTTAAGAAATAGAAAAAAAAACCTTAGAAGTTCACTGGAAAAAATAAAGTTTACAGGGATGTTATAGTTAGGCTGATATTTCACTCATATACAACCAGAGAAATTCAGCAGTTATAGTTAACTGAGCTAACTATAACTTACGCCCCTATAATGCACTACTTATGACCTGAAATATTCCATCAGTCATGACATGGTCAGTGACATCACTGATGACATATCAAATCACATTATTGATGACGTAATCCAGAGGACCACTCACACCCCAATACACCCTCATATGTGCCCACTCTCACACACCCACAACCACTCACAAACCCATTCACAGCAGTGATAATTTCGTATTCATCTTGGCTATTTTAAACTGAATTTTATACATGATAGTTTTATTTGATTTTTTATGAGAGTATGTATTACCCAATAGGATGACTGTCTGTCTAATAATGAAGCACCGTGAACTTTTCTCTTTCCAATGTTGAGGATCTAATTGTGGTCAAATAGTACAAACATTATATTAATCTTGACCATTATAAACTGAATTTTATATATGAAGGGTTTATTTCCCTTTCCAATGATTATGTAACACACAAGAGTTATAAATAAATAAATAAAATCTGATGATTATACATCTACCCATGGTCCTGTGTCCTTTAAAATCTATGCCACACCAAAAATAACCAATAATATTTATCTGATGACGAGTGTTCCTTTTAGGTCATATGTCAGTGGGTAATAATTTCCTACCTTTTCAAAGTTTCTGAACCAGACTTTTCCCTTGAATCGCATACCTTGCAAATGGGTCTACTGTAAACTGTAACTAAAGGCAATCTAACTAAATTGCAAGCACACAGCAACACACATGCCAATACTGATGACAGTTAGTCTTCATTTCACATGATCACACATGACACGTAATGTGACTGTAAATCATAATTTTATTCATTTTGGCTTTCACTTTTTTCATTTGTTTGTGAAAATGTATGTTTTCATAAATGTTGTATTCAAATGCCTATCACCTTTCTAAAGTAAAAAATCAACACACAAAAATTCACAGAAGAACACAGCATTAGTATGAATCAAGTTTCAAACTACTCAACGCCACAAACTACAGAGTTGGACATCACATGGACATAACTTACAAATATTCACAGAAGAACACAGCATTAGTATGAATCAAGTTTCAAACTACTCAACGCCACAAACTATAGTGTTGGACATGACATGAACATAACATAGACAACAAATTCAACATTTCATAAAACAAATATGATAAGCTTGAGTTCTGTATTTTGTAAACAAGTTCCTTTAAAATAAAATAGACATTGCCCAGCAGGTTGAAATTGGAGATTAATTTGCCAAACACAAAAGCAATCTTAATCAGGGCCGCAACCAGACAGTGAACTATTCGGGCTCACATCCATATTTCATATTTTTTTATAATAAAGTGAGCCAGCGTAGAATATTTTTGAAGCACACTTGTGTGGTCAAATAATAGTTGACGCGTTTCAAACCCAAAGGTGTGAGTTAACTGGGTTCTTCTCAGGACTCAGAACTCCTTGAGAGCTGAAAAAGTACACTCATAGTTACCACTGATCTCTCCACATTTTCACTGTTGCATTCATTCTGTACCTTCCATGCCTTAAAATTACCTCTCTTTCAGATCAACAGATTTCCTCTGTTAAATTTCTCCTTGACCAAGTTCAGCAACGAAAATTAGTTGTATTCCAACACTAAAAGAAAAGAAAAGAAGAAGCAAGCCAAATTAAATTTTTTTGCCAAAACGGACACCTAAAAAAGGCCAGGCGCAAGACTAATTGGTTCACAATACAATTCCGAAACAAGCATGAGAGAGAAGCACTCTCTTATACTGAGAGAACAAAAGTTTAAGAAGATGCGCACCTGTATCATAACGGACAATTGTATTAGCCTGAGCGCGAAACCGAGTAGTTGAATCTTCAATCACGAGACAAATACAGGGAGAGGCACTCACCTTGTTTGTAGAAAACACATAAACGTATGTGTGCAGTCCTTTGTATTGTTGGCACATGGGGGTCCACTGTGTTCTCTTGTTCTTAAAAAAAGTGGAGTCTTCAAGCAAAGGAAAAATCACTATTGGCATGTGTGTTGCTGTGTGCTTGTTAAATTTGGCCTAGCCTTCCTGATTAAGGGCCATAACCCTTTCTAGTTGAATATCTAACTGAATTGAGCACTTAGGTTGATCCTTGTACTTTATTGGGTCCTACACTTGTTTTGTCATCTGGTTCGCTTGACACTAAGTACATCCAAGCTTGCATACTTAAGCAAAGTGTCCTTCCTCTTGTATTTATCGACATATTTATCCATTTTGGGGCAATGCATTGAGCTGCCAGCATGGATGCTAGTTCATCACCTGTAACGTGATGTTACCCCTTTTCTCAAAAGTTTCTTTTTTCCATGTCTATCTACCTAAACCTTTCTGTTAATAACATTCACTTTAATGCCAGTTCCATGTGGATCTCTGATTTGTTCCACAAATGTGTTCAAAATGTTCAATGCTCTTACCTATTTCGACTGTATTAGTAAATGAGTGATTAGAGGTTGTCCATAAGTGTTTTTGATTTTTTTTTCTATTGGCCCTCATCAATATCTGGTCATTGTCTCAAACTCATAGTTAGCAGCTAATGTCCTGAATCCAGCCACATTGTCCTCAATGCTTTCCGCAGCACCCTAATTCCTTCAACAGAACTTGAAACGCTCCATCACTTGTTAATTTTGAAACCATACTTGGATTTTAAACTGTTTCACCATGTTTCAATCATAGCATTTGTATAGCGCGCTACTCACCCGGAGGGGTCTCAAGGCGCTGGGGGGGGGGGGAGATCTGCTACTGCTCAAAGAGCCAGGTCTTGAGTTGCTTCCTGAAGGAAAGGTGGTCCCGGGTCAGCCGGAGGTGGATGGGGAGGGAGTTCCATGTCTTGGCTGCCAGGTAGGAGAAGGATCTTCCTCCGGTGGTGGCTCTGCGGATGCGTGGAACGGCGGCGAGGGCTAGGCTGGTGGAACGTAGCTGGCGGGTGGGAGTGTAGAAGGTCAGGCGGTTGTTGAGGTACTTAGGTCCCAGGTCGTGGAGGGCCCTGTGTGCGTGGGTGAGGAGTCTGAACGTGATCCTCTTGCTGACGGGGAGCCAGTGCAGGTCTCTCAGGTGTCCGGAGATGTGGCTGTGTCGGGGGATGTCCAGGATGAGTCGTGCGGAGGCGTTCTGGATGCGTTGGAGTCTTTTCTGAAGTTTGGCTGTGGTTCCGGTGTAGAGGGTGTTTCCGTAGTCCAGTCGGCTGGTGACGAGTGCCTGGGTGACCGTCTTCCTGGTTTTGATGGGGATCCACCAGAAGATCTTTCGGAGCATACGCAGGGTGTTGAAGCACGATGACGAGACGGCGTTGACTTGTCTGGTCATCGAGAGGGAGGAGTCCAGGAAGAAGCCCAGGTTGTGTGCGTGGTCCGTTGGCTTGTGAGCGGTGCCCAGGGCAGGGGGCCACCAGGAGTCGTCCCAGGCGGAGGGCGATGATCCCAGGGTGAGGACTTCCGTCTTGTCTGAGTTCAGTTTCAGGCGGCTGTTCTTCATCCACTCGGCGACGTCTTTCATCCCTTCGTGTAGGCTGGTTCTGGCGGTGGCGGGGTCGTTTGTGAGGGAGAGGATCAGCTGTACTCAAATATCTTCAAAATCATAATGGCAACAATTTAAATTGCTTGACAACGTCCACTTCTAGACAATTCTTCCATAAAGATAACTTCTTTCAATGTCTTTCAAGAACTGAAGACGCCCACCGAATAGCCTTTGCAGTGCAGTGGATGTGAACGATTTTTGCACCGCATTGTTAGAGAAAATCCTTCTGATGCTAGCACCAGAAGAATTTTCTTTTTGAAAACTATTGTTGTGACTCTAGGGAATAGCTTCCTCCATCTCATAAAACTATTTTTTTAATCAGTGTGATGCACAAAGTTCTGACATCTTTTTGAAAAGAAAACCAGTCATCATCATTAGTGACGACTGGCATCAGCCATGCCTAAACCCCAAAGGAACAAACCAGTCTTTCTGCCACCCCTGCCCACTAGGCACCCGGACAAATAATTAAGAATGGGGTGGGGGCGGCCTGCCCGGGCACTGGGCCATGGCCCCACCCAATAGCTACCATAGTTATCTTTCTGTGGTCACTGGGTGACTGATTTGCAGGGTTTATCCCCAGTCCATCCCCCGAGGGCAGAAAACCCACTAGACAGCAGAGATATTATTTTTTTTAAATGGAAAGGGTGTGGGTGAAACATCCAGACATTGAGCCACCCCTCACCCCATAATGGCCCCAGCAACCTTTGTGCCCCAGACGACTTCAACCTCAGTAAATCCCAAACTGTTCTCAAGGGGTCACAAAGCACACAGGCATCAGGGCAAATATTTTAGATAACAGTGAAAGGGTAGGGCATCCCATTCAGATACACCCCCACACCATAACAGGTCTAAATGTGTTTCTGCCCCCTGGGTTGGAGATTGGTCATGGATGGAGCAGAAAACCTACTAAATAAGGGAGGAATTTTGAAAGAAATGGGGTGGGGTTGGCCTGTCCTGACATGAGGCCGCACCCACACCACTAAAGCCCCAACAGTCTTTCTGCCCGCTTGGGCTTACAGCAGCCCCATCCCAAGGTCAATCAACAGAAAATATATATTCTTTTTGGCATAGTTTTGACATGTGGGCTGGCAGAGAGGGGATACATTGGATTTTCTGCTCCCTTGCCATGGTGAATGGCTGCACTATTCGGGCTCTTGGTAAGATGGCAACAGGGGGAGTCTACAAGCCCTGGGCACATCTGTAGAGACCCAAATTAAACCAGGGTGGTGTGACGTATGGATCCTATTGCATTTTGTTATTTAGAATGCACATCAAATGTCAAACTTTGGCAAAAATCATGCATTTTCCTTACATTTCTGTGAGGGAAAGTTCTGGGATATACTGGGATTCCAAAACTCCTTCCAACTA
Organism: Lissotriton helveticus; assembly: GCF_964261635.1. NCBI lineage: Eukaryota > Metazoa > Chordata > Amphibia > Caudata > Salamandridae > Lissotriton > Lissotriton helveticus. The sequence continues at coordinate 1,111,934,956 of NC_136071.1, forward strand.
GTATTCCCATATTTCTCCCAATACAAATAGAGGGACCATAGAAGGCCAGAGACCTTTGTAACAGCAAGCTAATATAGGAAACAACTCTACATGAGTATTAGATATCATTTAGTTGTATGATTTTATTGTTTATTATTGGCTGTATGAAGTTTTTTAATGTGTATAGTATTAAGGTTCTTGGTCTCACTGTATTTTATTGTACTGCGTTTATTGTTTCTGTTTCATTGGTTCCCCCAATCTAATATATAAAAATAATAACTTAAAGCACAATATGCCCTATGTTTTGATGTGTGGATCTTTGTACAACAAAAACAGCAAACGTTAACAATGCAAACTAACATAAAAAAATGAAAACCACAATTTTTCCAGCCCTTCGGGCCAGATGTACAATCATTTTTTTACATTTCTTAACGGGCCTATTCCCAATTTCGGCCCGTTAAGAAATGCAAAGCAGCCTTTTTATATGTACAAAGGCCAAAATCTGGTCACAATTTGAGATTTCTCCCCGTTTAGGAAGCATAAATAGGGATTAACTATTAGTGATTTCTAAAACACATGTACAAAGCATTTCCTAAATGCAAATTGGGCTTTTACGAAATGCTAATACCATCGACTCAAAGTCGATGGCAACCATGTGCAAAATAAAAAAATGCGCCCTGAGGGCATATGTGCATTTACATGACATGTGCAATACGAATTTTCGAGTGCCTCCAGGGGGGCCTTAAGCCCCTTGGGTTTGCATTTCCTAAATTGTAATTTCCTTTTAGGAAATCCCAATTTAGAAAATGCAAACCATTTCCTATTTGGCTCATAGGTTGGACGCAAAAGAATTTCCTATCTACAATTTGCTAATAGGGATTCCTACTCTGTAGGCATCGCTATTAGGAAATCGCAAATTTTGTAAATACCAGTTGCATGTCCTTAATAGCGATTTTAGGAAATGCAGAACAATAAATTCGTACACCTGGCCCTTATTTACTAATATTTTGTATTGTGGTGGCATCACTATTTCGGCACAGCCACAATGCAAAATGATAGTTGAGATTACAAAATTAGGCAAGGCCAATTTGTGTCACCTTGCATGGTATCGTAAAAAGAGAGTAACACAACGCAGCGCCTTGTTCTACGCTGCCTTACACTTCATCGGGTAGGCAGTACATGGGTGGAGCATGATGGTTACCATGCATTCATCCTTGTATTGTGACACAAACCCAGATTTACTAAAGGCAGTAAACATGGATTTGCGCCAAAATGGTGTGCCTACCTGAGAGAAGCATAATGAGGAGAAATATCTTCATTCTTCCTTGTTACTATCTATATCTATATGTCCTGCATTCTGCAGCACACATAGAAAGAGCAATATATCTCTGAGGATTGTTTTTGTGCAGGAAGATATTCCTTCCTACAAACAAAACAATCTTGCCCACAATGCAGGCACCCTTACAAAATGAACCAAGGCTGTCTGCTAAGATACTAGGCAGTTGCAAGTACACCAGCGCAGCAAGACACCTAAACAACACCGTGGGGCATATTATCAAGGATATGCAATAATTATCGCAAATCGCGCTTAGCGCGATTTTTATTATCGTCCTCTATCGCTGGAGTTAATCGCCGTGTTAGCGGCGTATTAGCAACGCTTTGCATAATGGCGATGTACAATCCAAAGATAGACGGCGATTATCGGCATTTGGGTGAGAAAAGCAGCGAAAATGTTAGTGCACTATTGAAAACCTTGCTGATAGGGGAGTGTGGACTTAACATGTCAATCCACCTCCCATTGTGAATATAGCTTAGTCAAGTTTGAAGCAGGTGTTAAATTCCGTCGATAACCGCAGGTAGCACAGCTTTTTTTATTGCTTGACCCGCATTCATAATAGGGCGATGTTGTGTTGGCGTCGGATTCCATGAGGATTAGGTGAGAAATGCCTACTTTGCCTGTTATTAGCGATAAATATCGCTGACATGCAAAGTAGAAAGAAAAAGGCAGCTAACTCAAGTAAACTCGTGCTGAAGCTTGTTAGCGAGTCCTTGTAAATAGTGAGTTAAAAAATCGCTGTTTTTTCGGCGGTATGAGTCGAAAAAGCAGAGATCTTTCTCTTGATAATATGCCCCCATATCTTTGTAAATATGGCGCTGATTAGGTTTGCCTGCTTAATGCAAGGCGGCATAGCTGCGTTGTGTTGTGTGATCGTTTAGTAAATCTGCCGCACAAATATTTTATGATTCATGTTGTCTTACATTTTCGGAGAGGCCTAAAAGATCAATAATTAAGTAGGGACAAAAAAATTCTATATCTCACAGCCTCAGAAAAATCTACATTGACTGGTTAAAATGTGCATTCCACACTCTGTTAAGCTGCAAGAATGGATTGTGAGTTCTTCTCGATTCAAGGCTGAAGACACAAGTGAGGAGCTTCCCTCCTAATGTTTGCTGGCTGGTACCTGAACTCCACTCTTCTGAGCTGCTAAAAATAGAACAATAATCATTCGGGAAGAGATGCCAGCTGCTGCAGCCTCGCTGACCCTCCACCTCTCCGGTGCTTCTCTGCCCCGAGAAACTCTTCACCGGCTGCGAAGGATCAGCCTTATTTCCTCCGCGGATTACTGCCTCCTTTGCACCTAGGATGAGGTGCTTAGGAGCAGTCCTTCCAGTTTATCTAAAGCAAGGTCGTGGACCCAGCTCTGCCGAGAATGATGAAATCTGTTATTAACTCATGGAAGTGAACTCTGAGGAAACTTCATTAAAAGAGATTCTCCCACAAAATGTGGGAATTTAAGATGTAATGTATACAGTCTTGCTCAAATATCAGCAGTGGAATAGAATGTGACACGCACACTTCTGCGGCCCTGATTGTGAGGTGCATGGTACTGGTGGGCCGGCAGGCACCCAGCTGGGGGAGTGACTGCAGTGCAATTTGCATGTGATTTTATTGATTGTTATTCTGAACTGTGAAACCGGGCCGAGTGTTCCCACACCTGGAAAATCCATCATCAAGGGGATTGCGCTACAGGAACGTCACTTTTACCGACGTTCTGGTGGTCCATTGCACTGCTCCATATTTACAAAGTAATGTCAAGCCACTTTTTGTGGTTTAATGCCGCTTTGTAGATCTGGTACCCTTTCACACAGATGTCTGAGTGAAAGGTGCGTGCACTGGGTGTTGCCGTGGGCGTTCCACTGCAACACCCATTGCTTTTTGACTCTCTCCAAGGTTTACAAGGATGTGTAAACCTCTTCTGATTGTTTTTTCTATGCACACATAGAACGAGCAAAAGGCCATTATTGCCATGGGAGGAGTGTGGCTCAATGGTTAAAGCGGCAGACCCTGATGCAGAGTTCTGGCCAGGGGACCAGGGTTCGATTCCCGCCTCGGCGGGGTCTCGGGCTCAATTTCCTCGGACCTGTTAATTCTCGCCTCGGTGCCTATTCTAATCACGGGCCCCATGCTGCAACTCTGGGCAATAGCTTGCTTAGCCTCCACACCGGCCCCAACAGCGCTAAGGATGCCTGGCTTTGCCATGGGGGTGCCCAGGAGTGGACACTTCACAGGGAAAGCCAGGAGGGGTTCCACAGCGGTATGAGTATCAGTGCCAGGAAGCCGAATAGGCCACACCGCAAGGTGACCATCTGGTGACGCTCTATAAGTACCATGACATTTACATTTTACATACAAGGCCCTTCACAACACCGGACCCATACTTGAACAACAACCTCTCCTTCCCCGCACCCACAGACACCTCCAATCGGCTGATCTTTCTCTGGCCACAGTCCCATGTATTTACAAGACCAGAACAGGAGGAAAGCCCTTCTCCTACCTCGCAGCCAAAGCCTGAAGCAACCTCCCCCACCACCTCTGGCAAGCTGCCACGTTGCCCCAATTCAGGAAGTACATCAAGACCTGGCTCTTAGGATGACCCCAGCACCCAACGGAGCTGCTCCCTCCCCCCCAGCGCCCTGAGACCCTCATGGGTGAGTAGTTGAGTTTTCTCAACCTTGATTGATTGATTGATGGTTTGTGTGCAGGAAGGTGTCCCTGCACATACGCAATTATTAAATAATGACAATTTGCCTCTTCTATGTCTGCTGCAGAATGGAGCACACATAGAAGGAACAAATCCTTATTGATTGTTTATGTGCAGGAAGGGACACCTTTCTGCACTTAGGCAATCGTTCCCTGCTTCGCAGGCACCCTTGCACTATGACGCAAGGGTGTCTGTGTTGGCTCTAGGAATCTATTTTTAGCACCAGCTTTAGGGAAAACACAGGCATGTGCCGTATTGTTGTAAATACATCCCTGCATATTGGAAATGGTGGAGCGTGGCGCTGCAAATTTTGCCACAGCTCCGCGCACCACCATTTCCTTGTAAATATGCCCCATGTCTCTTGTGTTCAGGTGGAGCAGTTTCCCGACCCATAAGCTATTGGGGCTCTAGTGATGCTCTGATTAATACTGAGTGCAAGAAAAAGAGTAACGCTGACGAATTAACACTTCACATCGGTGTCTGCTGTCTTCCGCAAAGTCTGCTATTCCTAATGTTGTGCTTCCTACTGCCTGCCCTCAGCAGTTTCTTCTTGCTCTGCCTCTGACTGATTGCGGCTATCAGTATGTAACATAAAGCAGTGGCGGACGGTGGAATTTGAAAGTGGCGGGGCGTAAAACTAGTCAACAGATTTTTTTCATGCAAGCACAGCAGGTTTTTTTCATTCGTAAAATATTGCGTATAGTGTCTGGTTTGCCACGAGCCTGACCTCCTCAAAGGTGTGGTTACCAGGCAAGGTAAGCTTGGATCTCCCCTCTTACAGAATAAAACAGGTAACGTAGACTCCTAAACATCCACAAAGTGGCATGTCCACAGCACTGTATATTTGCCTTCTGTTATGCATTTGGTCTTACAGAGAGGACACAGGCCTCTGTGTGGATGCAGGTTGAACCACACCGTCTTTAACCCTACTCCTTTAAAGCCAGGCCAGAGCTTTCTCTGTTCTTTCAATCACCAGGCCATTGGCGGTCTGTACTCGGAGGGCTGCAATGATGGGTTATTCCTCCCTGTATTCTCCCAGTCTGAACTAAATGGTCTTCTCCTGCATTTACTTACAACCAGGCCATAGCTTCCTTTATTGGCTGAGTCTGCACTAAACAGCAATTAATAACAATTCTGATTTCAAACTCTGTCCTAGACGCTCTGACCCTCAAAGACTTCACAGCCAGGTCAAAAGTTCCTGAACTTGTACAAACAAACCTTCACAGTATTACTTGTGCAAACTGACGCCCATGCCCTGGGGCTCCCTCTGGACTGACATTTATGTTGGCTATTCATGTCAAGAGACAGGAACAGCCAACATAAGTCATAAGCACAAATGAAAAACACCTTGCAACACATGAGCTCAGGATGTGCGCTGTACGAAAGCAAATTATTTTTGGACAGCGCAGATCCTGAACTCATGTGTTTCATGGCGCTTGCTCTCCTATCTGCCAATGATGTTGCACATCACAATATATGAATACATGAGCCTAGAATGTACACATAATTAACTAACATCAGTCATTAGCAGTTTTGAGAATGCATTAGCAGAATAGGCAAGGCACACATGATGAGCTCGTGTATTTCAAGGCGCTGTAACATCTGCAAATGACTCAGCTCAGGATGTGAGCATGAATAGTCAACACCAGTCATAAGCAGATATAAGACCGCCTTGAGGCGCATGAGCTCAGGATATGCGCTAGGCAAAAAGAGTTCCTATTTTGTGCAGTGCCCATCCCTAGTGCATGTCAATCAATCAGAGGTTCTTGTAGAGCGCCACCCCATGAGGTCTCGAGGCACTGGGGTTCTGTGAGCCTCTGGTGGAGGATGGCCGTGGTCAAAGAGCCAGGTTCCGAGCTGTTTCCTGAAGTCCTTCAAAGTCGGGGCGGTGCACAGGTGGAGGGGGGTGTAGTTCCAGGACTTTGCAGCAAGGTATCAGAAGGAATGGCCTCTGCAGTGGCTCCGATGGATGTGGGGGATGTGGGCCAGCATGAGGGAGGACTATCAGAGCTCTCTGGTTGGTTTGTGGAACGTCAGGCGGCTCTTGATGAAGGTGGGTCCGGATTTGTGGAGGACTCTGTAGGCGTGTATTTCAAGACACATCCCAGTTTAACCTGCCAGTTCGAACCACTGGGATTAAACCACAGAGGCTGTACCACAATGGACTCCACTCACAAAATTTCATTCATTGAGTTTCTGTGACCTGCCCCAATAAATAATTTTGCAAAGTCAACTCCACACCGGGGAAAAAGCTGTGCGAGCCAGCGAATCCATCTTCGCAGGAGGTAACAACATCCACTTCAGCCATATCACGCAACCCCCCTGGACGGACCACCACTGCATACACTACCACCTCAGCAAACCCACCGTCCCCAAACCTAGACCCCGCCCACCATGAAGGAACTGGAGCAAGGTCACCGAGGAGCACCTTAACTCCACCCTCAACCGCGACGCCCCCTCCTCTTCGACTGACACCAACCTCGCAGCCAAGGAACTATACAGATGGATCTCCAACTGTGCAGACGAACTTGCACCCCTCTGCAACCTCGACAGACAACGCCCCAGTAAGGCCACCTGGTTCACCGCTGATCTCCAAGAATTCAGGTGCACTTGCAGACGGGGAACATCCTTTTCGACGCGGATGTTACCCCGCAGTGCTTTTACGACGCGTCCTTTACAACGCAAGTCGTAACCACGACTTGCGCTGGAGGGCGCTAAAGGATAAAGAATAGTATATTTACTATTCCAGCACCTTCCCTACTATCCACGGGGACTGGTGTTAGAATAGTAAATTATACTATTCACTATCCGCGCCCCCCCCCAACGCAAGTCGTGGTAACGACTTGCGTTGTTAAAGACGCGTTGTAAAACCACGCGTTGAAACGGTACGCATTGTACCGTCATACATCCCTTGCAGACGTATCGAAAAGAATTGGCGAAACTGCAAAACGCTGGAAAACCGGACCACAGACAAGAACGCCATGACAGAATACCACCATCTCAATAGGTCAACCAAACAAACCTTCATCAAGAACAAGATCTCCACCAATGCCGGCAACTGAAATAACTCTTCAACATCATCCAAGATTTCACCAAACACTCCAGCGATGCCTCAGACATCACACCTTCTCAGGATCTCTGCAACAAGCTCAGTTCCTATTTCCATCTGAAAATCAAGGCCCTCTATGATAACTTTAACAACCGAACTCCGAACTCTGAAACAACCTACCCCTCCAACGTCACCAGCCAACCCACCATCTCTGTCTGGACCCTAGCTACCACCAAAGACACCGTATCGAACATGAAAGGCATGCACTCAGGAACACCGATGGACCCCCTGCCCTCTGCCAACTCGAATTGTGTTTTTTTCCCAACAGTGACAAAATTTAATAAGGAACACCCCGATCCCCCCCCCCCCGGCGCTAGCTCATGTGGCTCGGTGATCAAGAAAAAGTGTATGTATTATTTTTAACTGATAATCATAGCCATTAGATCTACTATGGCAATCAAAAGTATCTCAAAGCTTTTAGGTGAATGAATGTATGCCGGCCCTATACATATGTGTGCATATAATGTTTTGTCTACTTCTTAAATGTCAATGACCCTCAATAAAATGGCAGAACTAGCAGCCAGACATGATTAAATAACTGAGCTCAGTATCAGGAAATATATAATTTAAAATTTAATTTAATTTAATTGTGGGTTTATATAGCGCTAGGAATCGACTCCCGGAGGAGTATCTCCACGCTTCGACCGCTGGGGAACCCGTCCTGGCTCACCCTGAGAGATGGTCCCTGATGGGTATCTCTAAGGTGCGACCAAGCATCCCCGGCAGTCTGGGGGGGCCGTTGTGAAGATGAGGCAAGCTGATGCCCAGAGTTGCCGAGTGTGGTTTCTGACTAGAGTAGGCACCGAGGCGAGAATTATCGAGTCCGCTGACCCTGGTCCACGACCCTGCCGCGTCGGGAATCAAACCCTGGTCCCGGGCCGTTCTCTGCTTACGGATCTGCTGCCTCTAACCAGTGAGCCACACTTCTCTTCTCTTCTATCACAAGTAAATGCAAATAATTATCACTGGGCTTATAGTAAACAATATTTGTTAATATTTTTATCCACACTATGATGATGTGTTGAACCAAACAACCATTTGGTTGTTAATTTTTTGTGTTTTTTCTCTCCTTTTTCCCTCTACAGGTCCCAAATCGGTAAACCTTTTGGAGGGGTTAATTAACCTTTCTTTTGTCAGCTGACCAGCCTATTTTTGCGGTCAGCCATCGTGAAATGATAGGCATACCACATGTTTTACATTATTATCCTAGAGTATAGTAGGGATCACAATAGGTCCTGATGAGTAAAGCAGTAGGGGACTACTTACGAAACATGTCGACCAAGTAGGGAGTAATATGTACCCCCAACTTACTCTCTCCCCCCCCTTTTTAACGTTTCCAGCTAGGGATAGGAATAAAGTGTATTTTTTTCCACTAGCCAGAGAATTTTTAATACCTTATATCTTTTGTAAATTAGCAGACTCCCTACCACTCTCACAACCCACCACACATATAGTCAAACCCACATAAAATCCAGTTCTTCCGCGTAGTCGTAGGTCAAAGCACGCCCGCCCCGTAGAGGGACGGGAAGACCCCTATGATGAAGCATGACACTATGGGATTCATAGTGTGTGAGGGGTATTTTAAAAACACTTCGTGCTTTTCCCTTACATTCTCAGGGATCAGCTATTTCACACATCACAAGAAAATAAATGAAAAAAGAAATAGGATAGAATCTCGTTGTTTATACATGGTATGTCAAGCCAAGCAGAAGTCTGCTCCTGTCAACAATAAGAGTGTAGGAGTGACTGGGTTTCAGGGAGCATTTTTTTGCTGTGGCAAGTTTGGTCATAAGGCCAATGCCAATTTTTGTCCAGCTATCAAAGTTGTATGTAATTTTTGCGGAAAGGGGGGCCATTTTAAAAAAACTATAGAGGTAGGAACAAAAGAGAAAGCAAAAGAGAAATTAATGAAGTTATTTAACAGGTGAATGAGTGTGATGTGGAACATCCTTCAGAGAGGGTCAAGATTGGTGACACTAAACTAAATATAAAATAAGATTCTTGCTCTCATCTTACCTTGATCTCAAAGGATGTGTATGAACGGGAGGTTTGTGGTAAGGTCAAGTTATTATAGTCGGATGTGAGACCAACAGGTTATGGTGGGACACCAATTAAAATGTTAGGATATTTTCAAACTTGTGTGGAGTGCAATGGAAGGCATGTGGATGCAAAAGTTTATGCAGTTGACAAAGCTGATGATTTGCAGAGTTAGACGCACCAGGCACGTCTGGGTATTACACTCAACCCGAATGCCAATCCCCTGGTTCAAATACAAGCGATAGAGAATGCTGGTAACAAATTTGTTTTGTTATTTGAAGATTTGTTTAAGGATAAACTGGGACAGTTGAAAGGCTATAGTCATCACATTAAATTGAAGTTAGGTGCCAAGCCAGTCGTAGCTGAGGTGAGGAGGATTCCATTAAGTGTGCAAGATGCTATACAGAAAGAAATTACTAGATTAATTGATTCTGGGGTAGTTGAGTCTGTGGAGGCAACACAGTGGTTGGCTCCAATAGTGGTGGGCAAGAAGAGTAAAACTGAGATTCGGCTTTTTGTGGACCTTTGAGCACTCAATACGGAGGTGGTGGTGGACAAATTTCCACTTCCCAATATTAATGATGAGATGATGTTGAATTTGGATGGGGCTGGTTATTTTACAACTCTGGACTTAGCCTCTGCATATAATTAGATGCCTTTGGATAAATCTTCCCAAGATTGACTGCGTTCATAACTCCTATGGGAGCTTTCAAGTTCCTACGTAGTCTCGGAGGTGCCAGTCCTCCAAAGGATCATGAGTGATATTGTCAGAGGGACTGCTTGTGTTCGGTGTTATCAGGTTGACATGCTAATTTGAGGCTATTAATGGCAGGGTTAACTTTGCGTCGTGACAAGTGCCAATTTGGAGTGACTGAGGTTGACTATCTAGGACATCACATATCGGGCTGTGGTGTGAAGCCAAAAAGGAATTAGTTGACACCATAACTCAGTTGAAAGAACTATGTTCTAAGGAAGAGTTAGCATCTTTTTTTACAAATGGCTGAGTTTTACAGCATATTCAGCAAGAATTTGCAGACAAAGCTAATCATCTCAGAAGTTTGTTGTATATGAAAGTTGACTTTGTGTGAGATGAAGAGTTTAAGGAGGAGTTTGCAAGGATTAAGCCTGATCGGATGTGTGCACCTGATCTTCAGGCTTTTGTACCGGGTGATGTCACGTACATTGTCACTGATGCGAGCAATAAAGGGTTGGGTGCTCTGCTTGTTCAAAAAAGCAAAGGTTGGGAGTAACTTATTGCCTGTGCTTCAAGATGTGTAAGAGGTGCTAAGGTAAACTACTCAGTTACTGAGAATGAGGCACTTGCTATTTTCTGGACATTAAACAAATTGAGGAATTTTGTATGGGGCATCTCTTTCACAGTCAGGTAAAATCATAATCCTTTGAATGACATTTTTGAGAGGAAGGGCTTGGATTCCATTTTTTCGAGGATAAGGAGGTGGGTAACTTCTCTGCAAGATTTTGACTTTTCTATGGAGTATAATCCGGGTGCAACTAATGTTACGGCAGATTGTCTTTCACGTCTTCTTGACGTGGTGCACTGGGAGGTTTGTATTGATGACATGGGTGTCATGTTTGAGCTTGATGTGAAAGTATGTGAGATCACTTTGGGGGCAATCAAGGAGGAAGAGTGGAAGGAGGAGTTATGGAAGGATTCTGAGCTAATGAAGGTGATTGACCTGATTTTGTTGGACAAGGTGGACAAGCTTGAGAAACCCTGGTCTTTGTTGAGTGATGAGCTGGCTGTCAGTAATGGTATGTTGACAATTGGCACCAGATTAATTTCCCCTGTGGGTTTAAGGAACAACATCATTCAAATGCCTCATGAAGGATACATGGGAATTTAAAAGAGCGTATTCAGCAGGACTTTTGGTGGTCGGGTTTGGATCTAATGGTGGAATGTGTTGTACGTGAGTGTGTACCTTGTGACAAGGTACTTAAGCCAAGACATTCACCTATGGTTTGCAGGAAATTAACTATGTGTCCTTGAGAAGAGGTAACTATAGATACTGTTGGACCTCTTCACAGTGCACATCAGACACCGTTTTTGATTGTATTACTAGATCTATATTCCAGGTGGTTTGAAGTGAGTTGCGTGTGTGACATTACTTCTCAAATTGTGATAACGTTTTTGGATGAGGATTTCAAACGAGAAAGTATTCCTGGATTAATGTTGTCGAACAATGGTCCACAGTTTTGTTCATAAGAAATATAGCAATATCTGGAAGGTTTTGGGATTTGTCACAAAAAATCTTCTCTCTATCATCCAGAAACTAATAGTGCTATTGAGAGGTTGAAAAAACTCTGAAGGAGGGAATACAGTTAGCAAGGGTGAATATTTTGAACTGGAGAAAGGAGCTACAAAACAGAATTTCAGCTTACAGATTCATGCCTCATACCTCAACTGGTAAGACTCCGTTTGAGTTGTTCAAAGGGAGCTTTGTCCTGAGTGGATAGTGCTTGAGGTGTTTTGATTCCCGTTAGTGTGCAAAGACAATTGGATCCCAGGTGGGAGACAAAGTCAAGGTTAAAACACCTGTGGGCTCTCAAGACTGGTCTAAATTCATGGACGTGAAGGAGGTGGTGAAATTGTTAAAAAATGCAGTGAAAACCAATGATGCAAGAACCTGGAATCTCAGCATTGTAGGTCATGTTCAACCTGGAGACATTATTGCTTGTGAGGCAAACTCATCCTCTGGTGTTCCAACACATCTGGGACATACTGGGGTTACCAGGAAAAGTGTGAGGATATGAAAAACCCCAGCAATTCTTATGGACTTAGTTAGAAAATAATGATCATTTCGCAGTAGCTTATCTTATTTTTTTTTTTTCTTCTTGTGGTTTTCTCCTTGGTTATAAGGGAAAATGGGTGCTAATTATAAGAGGGAAGAAGTGTGATGTAGCTGAATTCTATGTTGGAACATTGAGTGTGAGTGAAGCGAGCATTCAGGAGATTGACGGTTGGCCTGCTCGCCGATGGTTGGGGTGAGAATAAAGAGTCTTGGTCTGGAACGTATATTGCCCGTCTGGATCGTGTTTTACTTTATTACATCTACCTGACACCTGGAGTTCAATCATAAATTTACAGTCCACTTGACCATATTGAATTCTTAGCTTTGCTCTTGAACCTGCTTTATGACTCATTATATTAAAAACTTTAAACTTGGACAAGTTTACTGTTGTTATAAAATGTCAGTATATTGGTATATTGTTATGTTGTCCACATTTTATGTGTTTTTAAATGTTGTCTTTTATGATTTTATTATCGAAATAAAATAAAGACTTTAAAACCTGAAACCTGAAACCTGACTCATTATACCATTGAAAGGCCAACAACTGACTCTAGCAATGATAATATGGCATAATTACGTCAAGACCAATCTGATCTACACTGCATCTGAATAATGAATATTCCACATCACTGTGTGTTTGTTTTAATTTATTCAGGTGTGAGGCTCATTTCATAGCATGTACTCCGCTCTGACATCTACTGAGTCCTGGGTTAGGCCTAGGAAATTACAAAAGTAAATAAATAAACTTTTCTTTAAGATTAAGGGACTCATTTAGAGTAAGGCAGTAGCATCACTGCCATCCCAATCCTGCAGATGTTTACCCAGAATCCCGGCATTTTCCTGCCCTATCACAAGGGCAGGAGAATGCTGGAAGATTCAGTGGCAAAGACTCCATCAGCTCTGCCTTCAGGTCAATATAAAAAGATGGCAGATCATTTTAGGGCGATGGGTCCAGCCATCATTTTCAGGGGAAAGACCTTCATGCATTGAATGGTAGTCTTTCCCTAAATGGCATACCATTGTTCCTGCCATGCTGAGAGGAATCTGCCAGAGAGACTTGTGGTTGTTTCTTGTTCCAACATATGCTGGTGGCAGCTCCTCTGTTTTGCTTAGCCTGGTTGAATTCATGCCTCACCGTTTTCCCCATAAGGTGGGTGCCATCTGAAGAAAAAGAAAACACACCTGGCAGCGTGGTGGCCATTTGGAAATATAACGGACTGCACTCCATGAATGTGGCAGAATGCAGACAGAGAGATTGAAAATCCACTCCAAAATACTGAAATGAGGCCTTTAATCTAAAAAGTCTCTGTGAGAAGCTGCACATATGACTAGGGCACCACTTAGGCCACCTGTTCCAAGTTGTTCTGTCAGTTCAATATTTTACAATCTTGCGAAAGTGATATCTCACCATATTGACATCTTCCCTAACGTCTTCATGCAGACTCACATCCTTTTAATGGTGGTTGAAAATTATTTGATCCATATTTTGTTTTTTGCCACAAATTGTGACCTTCATAATTTTAATTCTATTATACCAAGAATTTCCTGGTGTACATAATATGAGCATCTGTGATTTGCATATGCCCAGGAAGTGTCATCACTGGCTTTCCCATTATCCATCTGCACAGGAAGTGACATCACTAGATTTCCCATCATCCATCTGCATCAGAAGTGACATCACTCCTCTCGCCACCCAGGAACTACTAAATGGCTCAGTGTGGACACACCTCTGGCACACTGTCTGGGCCCATCCATGCCTGGAACGCACCCAGTGCCTGGAACCCTGGTCCTTCGCCCTCCCTTTACGACCCCTCAGCAACCCTCTGTGCCCTCAACCCCAGATGCCGCTCCACACATTGCTGCCTCCATGCACAACACAACTCTGAGGGAGCGTTTTCCTGTGCTTCCTGAAAGTTTTCTTCCCACATCCAACACTCACCGCACCTGCATCAACAGAACCTAGCATCCCATTCTCTCACACGCACACAATCTTGCAACAACCCACACAACACTCTGCACTAGCATGCATGCTCCTCAACACACGCTTACTCACCAAACACACCACAGAGATCTGGGGCCTGCTGCACAACAACGCCATTCACCGACCTTTCCTCATGAAAACCTGGTTGAACCGTGCATCTGCATCTGACACCCCCACAGCCATTCACCCCTGGCTACAAACTTGCCAGGAAGACAGCCTTCATATGCCCAAAATTGCAATCATCCATCATCTATAAGAACACCATTAGCGGCAACACCTCCATGGACACGTTATCCTCCAACATGGAACACCTGTCATTCATGCACCACTTCACACCACTTCACCCTAAATGGCACTTTCATCTACAGACTATGGAGACAGCGCTCCAACTCCACCAACACCATCATGGAATTTGTTGCACCACTTGCCCTCGACGCTAGCAATCACATCCTACTCAGACACCTGAACTTCCATCTGGAAGACCACGTTGACCCCAACTCAAAAGCATTTATTGAAGACTTTCGAAGCCTGGGACTCACCCAATGAGTAAAGGGACATACCCACATCGCCAGGCACTTCCTGGACCCCATTATCACCATCTTCGACAAAATGTGAATTGACAAGCTCACATCTGTCTCCTGGATAAACCACGCACACGTCAAGTTCAACATCTCTGTCCCAGTTCAAAGCATTGCATTGCCAGCAGGCCAGCCCGCTGAAACTGGAAAAGCATACTTGACAAGAACTGCTGTCAATATGCACAGAAGCAAACACAGCAACAGCCTCCCTAAAGCCATCAAGAATTTCAACAATGGAATTACCTCCTGCACCAACTCCCTCTCCCTTTCAGACACAGCAATACAACAAGATCTAGCCCCCATGCCAGCTGGTACACAGAAGAACTAGAACTGATAAAACGCAACTGCAAACAACTGGAGGGCAAATGTAGAACAAGCCAGAATAATGCAGACAGGAAGATTTTCAAATCTGCCCTGAGACAACACCATCAAATGATCTGGACTCCAAAACGTGCCGCTCTGTGGACCTCATTCATGCCAGTACCAACAGAAGCAAATAAATCTTCTCCATTAGGATAGATTGTACCTCACCAGCAGCCACCTCCAACTTGAGGACCCCCTTGCAGGATCTCTGCAACAATCTCTCTCAATTATTTTGCAACAAAATCAGCACCATTTACAACAACTTCGACCCATAACTGGACCAGGCAGACCGCCATCAAATGCTTCCCATTAGTATCCACAGAAGCAAGGCTAACCATGTGGCCCATCATCACCCCAGAAGAAACTGCTGTCACCATGAACTCTATTCACTCAGGTGCCCCTCTGGACCCTGGCCCCCACCACAACTTCTCCAGAAGACTACAGCCCATCAATGACATCCTCACATCCATTCTGAACACTTCTACCTCTTCAATGACTTTCCCAGGTGCTTGGAAACACGCTACTGCCCTCCTGTTGCGAAGGCATTCTGTGTGCCCTGTTCAACCCCAATTGTTTGCCAACTGGTACTGGTGGCAACTGACTATGACTGTCCCTGGGCTCTGTCTAACCAGACCTAGGGCCAGTGCTATGTTGAAAACACAGTGAAAACACATACATACATGATACACTATATATTAGGGTACACATAATTGGCATGCCCTACCCTATAAGTCCCTAGTACATAATAATAGGGCAAGGGGATTAAAACTACCTTTAAATCCCTGTGTGGCTGGATAAGTTATGTAGAGCAGGAATTTAGCGCCTTAGCCTTGTAGAACCTATTTAGACTTCCAATGACATGCCGGGACTTTTCCAAGAGTAGGCTGGCCGAGATTTACAAGACGAGGGCCCAATACGTCCGTAGGGAGAAGAACTTTGGTGCGCAGATGGTGCGGCTGCATCATCTAACTCCCTCCATTGTAGAGGGTGAGTTTTCATATCTGGCAGTGGTCCCACTCTCACACCATAAGTTTATTCTAACGAGATTCCATCATCACCCCAGAAGAAACTGCTGTCACCATGAACTCTATTCACTCAGGTGCCCCTCTGGACCCTGGCCCCCACCACAACTTCTCCAGAAGACTACAGCCCATTAATGACATCCTCACATCCATTCTGAACATTTCTACCTCTTCAATGACTTTCCCAGGTGCTTGGAAACACGCTACTGCCCTCCTGTTGCGAAGGTATTCTGTGTGCCCTGTTCAACCCCAATTGTTTGCCAACTGGTACTGGTGGCAACTGACTATGACTGTCCCTGGGCTCTGTCTAACCAGACCTAGGGCCAGTGCTATGTTGATAACACAGTGAAAACACATACATACATGAAATGAAATGAAATGAAAAACAATTTTTAACGCGCAACTAAGCCCGGTGGGCGTCAAGGCGCATAACCAAACAATACCAGCTATCAGAGTATACTCCTAATTACGGGTATGCCCTGACAAAACACCAGGTCTTGAGCGCTTTTTTAAAAGAAGACAGAGAAGGTTGCGTCTTAATCTCATGAGGCAGCAAGTTCCATAATTTGGGAGCAACAATGGAAAATGCTCTGTTTCTCCAGCGTACCCTTTTGGCACGTGGGACAACCAACAGATTCATCTCTGAAGATCTCAGAGATCTACAAGGCTGGTAACGGGTCAGCAAGGCACCAAGGGGATCAGAAAAACCCTCAGCCAAAGCTCGATTGGCAAGGCATAGGATCTTAAATGAGATCCTAAGATGAATAGGGAGCCAATGAAGGCTCTTTCTAGCCATCGTCGCAGATGAGGCATTGGGAAGTGCTAAGACAAAACGAGCAGCCGCATTTTGAACGACCTGTAATCGCTGAATGAGCCCCTTGTTGGAGTCTGCATAAAGCGCATTACAGTAGTCCAACCTTGAACTCACCAATGCCACTGCCACCTGCTTACGTGCTGAGGGGGAGAGATAGTGAAGGATCCTCTTAAGAATCTTTAACACCCCCCAGCAGGTGGCAACCGTACGGTTGACCTGCAAAGTCATGGACAAGGAGGTGTCAAAGATTACTCCAAGATTTCTTGCAGACTGGGAAGGAGATGGACAGGTTCCCAGTGAGGCCGGCCACCACTCATCCGACCAAATATCCTGGTCTTTGCCAAAGACCAGGATCTCAGTTTTGTCGCCATTCAACTTCAGGAAATTCTGAAGCATCCAGTCAGAGACTGTCTGCATACAGATCCTGAAGTTGGTGGCAGATGTTGAAACTGAGTGGGTCAGTGACACCATAATTTGAGTGTCATCGGCGTATGACACCAATTCCATTCCCTGAGATTTTACTAGCCTTGCAAGGGGGGCGACATAAATGTTAAATAGGGTCGGGCTAAGAGCCGACCCTTGTGGCACCCCACATTGCAAGGACATAGCAGGGGAGAGGAATTCACCAAGCTTGACTCTTTGCTCCCTGCGCTGTAAAAAGGAGCGCAGAAGGTTCAGAGCCATGCCGGAGATTCCTGCCTCCCTCAACCGAGATGTAAGAGTAGAGGGAGACAGGGTGTCAAACGCCGCCGTGAGGTCCAGTAGCACCAACACTGTAGTTTGGCCGGCGTCCACCCTCATACGTATGTTATTTGCCACCATAGTCAGAGCTGTCTCAGTACTATGTGCCTTTCGGAACCCATGCTGGGAGCTGTCAAGATACCCAGATGAGTCCAGGAAGGTAGTAAGATGGCAGTTGAGGTGTGACTCAAGAATCTTCTCAGGAGCGGGTAACAGTGAAATAGGTCTAAAAGTTTTCAACTGTTCCGGATCCAGCGTGGGCTTCTTAAGTAGGGGCTTCACTATCGCCCTCTTCCATATTAAGGGGAAGGTTCCTTGGGTTATAGCACCATTCATGACTTCCAGGAGCGGCGGAAGCAATATCGCTCTGCATTCCTTCAGTATCCTCAAAGGGCAAGGATCAAGAGGGGATGAGGATTTAGTCCTATCGAGCAAAAGCTCAAGTCCTTCTTGCGTAAGTAGCGGAAAGTCCGTTAAACTATCAGGATGGTCTCTAGTCCAGGCTTCTAAATTGATCAAGGTTTTGGAGAGAGGAGTCGGCTAGGGACTTTCTCTGGGTTTCCAGCGCGAGATATATGTCCTCAATTTTCTTGTGGAAGAACTCTGATATGTTGTTACAGAGCTCCTGCGAGCCCACAACTGGATCAGGAACCTGTAGGGAGCAGAGGGAGTCGACGATCTTAAAAAGCTCTCTAGAGGAAGTAAGGGAGGTAGTGAGATTCGAGAAGTACTGCTGCTTTTCCCTGATAACACTAGATTTATAGTCGGCAAGCAGACCCTTATGTACTTCCCTTTCCATAGGATCCCACGCTTTCCTCCATTTTCTTTCCTGTCTTCTACAGCCTTGTCGAAGGAGTCTTAATGAATCCGTATACCACGGAGCAGTGGGCTTACGGCGAGCCGAATATCTAAGGGACGGGGGAGCCAACTCATCAACCGCCATGGTGATAGAGTCAGAGAGCCGTACCGCTGCTTCCTCCACATCTCCTAGGGAAGAGTAGATAAACTTCTTTATGTATGGCTCAAGAATATCATTATTGATGTTCTTAAAGCTCCTTTTCGGACCTCTGGTAGTGGGGAATGAGTCGGATGTTACTTCCAGAGGGAGGGCCATCAAGAGAGGAATCGCCGAGTGATCCGACCAGACCAGAGGCACCGGAGTGTCAACAGACAGTCTGTCGTCATTAGTGAAGACTCCGTCTAGAATGTGGCCCGCCAGATGGGTAGGTTTATTGAGAAGCTGGATGCATTCACAAGCTGCTAGTGTGTCCACTAACATGATACACTATATACGGATCAGGTCCATAGAATAGGATATAGAACCTACCAAGTAGCGGCCGTCCCTTCAGTAAGAGGGCAAGCCTCGGGAGGGTTGGTAATATGGATCAGTATAACTATTGATGTGGGGGTAAAAATGTTAAATACCGATTCCTTAGACATACTTGGATTGAAATTAACTACAAGTGACAAGAGGGTAATCAATCTCATAAATGTGTACAATAGACCATGTCCCGCTAATAGGGAATCTCCATGTATAGAGAAATTGGAAATGTTTATGGACACCTTAGACCATACTGAAAGTATCATTCTATGTGGTGACCTAAATTGCAATTTTGAGCCAATTGTGGGGATGGTTAAACTGTATGAGGATGAGGACGTTGCCAACGGGATACCAGCCCTGAATAATGGAACTGTTCATGGGACCATATTAGCCCTCCAGATTTCGGGGCTGTTCACAGGCCATGGTCTAAGAGCTTGTAATGGGCGCATGCCATCAGACTCCCCGAGAGCATTTACCTTTAGTAGGGGGAATTGTAGTAGCAAGATAGATTATGTTTCTGTTTCTTTTAATCTGTGGCCATATACAAATGACTTAAAGGTTAGAGAACGTTTTGAGAGCGATTACTTCCCGTTGGAAATGAGTTTTCTGTCTAGTATCCTGAAAGAATCTGGTGTCACTGAGGGTACGCATAGCCTAGAAGTACCATTAATCTGTGACAATGTTGTATTGAGTAATAATCGAAGGGCCGTTAAATGGGCGTATATTCTTGAAAGGAAAGATCTGTTGGCTAACATTTATTCCACATTTGTGAACTCATTTGAGTCCTATAATATGGATGAATGTAAACCTGGTGAATTTATTGGACTACACAAATCCTTTTGTAAAAAATTGATTGATCTTATTACTAAAAAACCTAGGAAAGGGAACGGGTCGGCGAATATAAAACCAGTAGGCAAACCTTGGTTCAACAAGGAATGCCGAGTAGCCAAGACCGACCTGATCAATGCGGTAAAAACTAAAAGCTCTGTAGATCTTAAAGCAAAAAGGAAAATTTACAATAAAACAATAGCCACCGCAAAATCATCCTGGGGCGAGGATCTGTGGTCTAGTATGTTATCAGCTGCAAAAGCTAAAGATAACAGGCAGTTCTGGGAGTTAGTAGCCAAAGGGAATAAGCCAGACAAAGGCTCAAGGGAGGTTTTCCTAAATGAAGCTATATGGGTTGATCATTTTACATCATTATACGCAGCCCAAATTACAGAGGAAAAGCTTATGGTAAACCCAAATGAAATAGTAACCCAGATAGAGGATGTTGAAAACTCATTGGTAATCTTTGATATACAAGAGACTGAAACAGCAATTGCTTCTGTGAAGCAAGGGAAGGCCCCGGGTCTGGATAAGATCCCTGGTGATCTTTATAAATACAATATGGAGATCTGGGCACCTTATTTAAATCATTTGTTTAATGTCATCGCAGCGGGTGACCAAATCCCTGATACATGGGATGGGGCTGAAATCATCACCATTTCTAAAAAGGGGGATAGAGGGGATCCAGCGAACTATCGCCCCATTAGCCTTTTAGATATAACGCAGAAAATTTATGCCAGACATATCCTAAACCGCGTAAACACGTGGTTGGAGGAAAACCTGATTTTATCCAAGTACCAGGCAGGGTTCAGGGAAAGGACTGGGACCATCGACCAGGTACTAAGGCTATGCTGCTTGTACTGGAAATATGTCATCATCCGCAGAGGTAATCTATATGTTACCTTTGTAGATTTACGAGCAGCATTTGACCTTATCCCCCGTGATTTATTGTGGAATACACTGAAAAACCAGGGGTTCCCAGATGAATTATTGAAATTAGGGACTAGGTTACACCAGAACAATTACGCCAGGGTAAGATGGGGCCCCAATGGTGAACTTACAGATGAAATCCCTATTAAGAGGGGAGTACGCCAAGGGTGCGTGCTGGCACCTACACTTTTCTCCCTTTATGTTAACGATATTGCAGCTTATATGGAGAATTGTGACAATGACTCTCCGCGTTTGGGGGGGAACGAGTTCCGTCCCTTCTCTTCGCGGATGACACGATTCTCATTTCTCAAACCCCTCGGGGCCTACAGATCCTACTAGATAGGTTCCAGCAGTATTGTATCATAAAGGGTTAGAAATTAATGTAAAAAATACTAAATATATGGCACTTAACCCTCATAAAAGTTTCAGGAAAAACTTAACATTGAATGGAGAAAAACTTGATTATGAACTAAGTTTCACTTATTTGGGGGTGTTATTGGATTCATCCTTAAATTGGAAACCCCAATTAGAAAAATCAAAAATTGTGTTTAAACAAAATTGTTTACCAATACTGAAAAGGCATAACAACTGTGTAAACAAATCAGTTACCCCAGCGTTAGAACTTTTTAAATGCAAGGTTCAGTCAGCGGTTCTGTATGGGGCAGAACTTTGGGGACCCGTATGTAGAAAGACATTTGAAACCTTGGAGAATAAGTTTTTAAGGGGATTATTAAAGGTTCCTAGTAACACTCCACTATTACCCCTACTCCTTGATATGAATATACGACGCACCGACCTTCATGCAATATTAAGACCATTATTGTTATGGGTCAGGTTGTGGATTACCCCAGAGCTAACTGAATATAAAAATGGATTGGTTGAAGTTTTGAAACTAGACACGAGTAACAAGATTCTTTGGTTTATACACGTTAAAAGCTGGTTAATAAAATTGGGTTTATCCCATTTTTGGAGCCAGCCGGAATCATTGACTGTGTCCTCAAAGAAAATAGTTAAACTCTCTTTTTGGGCTTTTGTGAGTCATGATGCTGTATACGTTGGAGCACATGGCCCCTTAACCGAAAAAATGTTATTGATGAAAAATGTAGCCCAGTTTGAAATGTTTCTTGATGAGATTCAGCCACCATTAGCAAAAACCTTGTACTTAAAGTATAGGTACGGTATACTAAGAACTCGGGAAACCGAGTCAAAATGGGGGAACATTAGTAATGATAAATGTACCTTATGCACAAATAATGTAAGAGAAGACATTTTTCATATTTTGTTTTTCTGTCCAAGCTATGTAGAAACTAGAAGAAAATGGATAGTGCCATTGTGCCGTAACATTGGAATAATTTCACACAAGGAAGCAGGAAGAATATTAATTACGGACACTAGTCAAGTTATAGTGTTTGGTATCAGTAGATTCCTCCTGGCAGTAAAATTCATTAGACAAAAACTGTCACTGCCATTTTAAGTGTCTGGCTGTTATAAACTAGTTTAATGCTTTTTTAATTGTGTAAATATTTTAAATCTCTTTTTAACTATATTTATTGATGTATGTTTTAAGCCCACTCCCGTGACTTAGCTGTGAAGGCTCAGGGATAGTATTCGGTCATGCACTAGCACTTTTTGAATTGTACATTCTTGTACACTTGTTGATGATAATGTGGCCACGTATATTATGTATTGTGTATAAATATCATGTATTTTGTTTATCTTTTATGATGCTATTGCAACGAAATAAAGATTATTGAATTGGATACACTATATATTAGGGTACACATAATTGGCATGTCCTACCCTATAAGTCCCTAGTACATAATAATAGGGCAAGGGGATTAAAACTACCTTTAAATCCCTGTGTGGCTGGATAAGTTATGTAGAGCAGGAATTTAGCGCCTTAGGCTTGTAGAACCTATTTAGACTTCCAATGACATGCCGGGACTTTTCCAAGAGTAGGCTGGCCGAGATTTACAAGACGAGGGCCCAATACGTCCGTAGGGAGAAGAACTTTGGTGCGCAGATGGTGCGGCTGCATCATCTAACTCCCTCCATTGTAGAGGGTGAGTTTTCATATCTGGCAGTGGTCCCACTCTCACACCATAAGTTTATTCTAACGAGATTCAGTCTAAATCTAATTCCACTAATGCTGGGGTATCTAGACAGAAGTTTTAGGCTTTCTGATTTATCAAAATGCCCTTGTGACTCCAAGTCGATACAAAATGATTTGCACTTGATATTTTTCTGCACTTTGTATGCCCTAGAAAGAAAGCGTTTTAATGTTCCAATTTTAAAGAGACATAATTTTAGTCAATGCCGGGTGGCTTTGTATTTTTTAAAATCACTCCCGAATGCATTTACGTGTTTTGCAGTAGCATCCTTCCTTTGGGCATGTATGAGGAAAAGGAAATATGCGCTTTATTATTGAATTATGAGAAACGCCTATATGTTTACAGCTTATTAATTCCACGTATTTTACCAGAATTTTGATTAAGGGGAGCTCGGTTTTATGAAAGTATTGTGACTTGTTATATTTTAGCTGTTTTGTAAGTGATTTTATGTACTTTTATGATCTCTATATAAAAGATTGAATACAGTTTATAAATGAAATGACCTTTAAATACCTAGTATATATTGGGGCATGGTAGTTTAGAGACCAGCACACATTTGTTGCACTTGCATGTGTGCACTGCTGAGAGCCTGCAGTCATTTTAAAAGCAGCCCGTGTTGCAGCACTGATTTTAAATGTAAATTGTGTCCAAACTTAACTTTGGGCATAGGGGCACTTAAAATGTGATAAAATACAATATGTTGGCATATTAGGCACCCCCAGGGTCTCCCCAGTGTGTCGTGACCCAGGGGTGGGAGGTCATGTCATTATAAGGATGGATGTTTAGATGCCCTGGAGATAGAGAATTGCAGACTGCAGTTTCTCCATTGTAGATGCCTAGCCCCATGGGATAACATTGCAATAGTTTAGGAACACATAACTATCACTAGGAATTAAATGAAATACCATTCAAGGACTTAGGAGAATGGTATTGATGAATCCAAAAATATGCCATTGTAGAGTTTATCCTAAAATATACAGAAAATAAGTTATAAGACTTTCTGGACTGTAAGCCAAAATTCTGCCTTCCTGTGGTCTCCCCTGATTGGTAAGAGTTAACAGGATTAACCTGGCTGCTTTGATGAAGTGATAAGTGGCTCACCCAGAGCAAGGCAATCAGGTAGAGAGAGTTCTGCTACACATGAATGCCAGAATAGGGGGCAGGGGCAGTAAAGCATGGAGCTTCAAAGGGGGATAGGCCAGGCAGGGAATGCAAGGCCGATCTACCCCCAGTTGCTCCTACCCAGCCGGATGGAAGGCTTAAGTCAGGAATTTGCAGATGGTAGGGGGTGGGGAGCTATGGAAATGAGCCATGCTGGAGGTTGGTTTAACTAGTTCTTGCTTATCTGCTGGGATTTCAGCCATACAGAATTTTGGAGGAATAGTGCTTTCTGGTAGAAGATTATGCCCCACTTTTGAGGAATTGATCATGTTCTGGGGTGTTGCCCTGCACCTCATTGGATAGGAGTAATCTCCTGCTTGACCCCAGAGAACACTGAATAAATATGTGAGCGGTGCAGAGCTTCTCAGATCTGCTGCTTGAAACTAAGAGAAGAAGAAGGCTTGCCAAGCTGGAAACTTGATTTGCACCATCAGGCCCTGCACTCGCTCTGACTGTGCCTGTTGCATTATATGGAACCCTAGCCCTTTGGATGTACCTTGCTTCAAGAGTAATAAAGGGTGGACTCCCTGCAAGCTGCAGGTTAACAGAGCTCACTTGGACCATCACCACCACAAATCCCGTCTGGAGTCTGTCCAGTGGATTTGTAGGGGGTTTGTCCAGGTGCATTGTGCGAATTGTGGTCCCAACCTTTAAAGGACCATCTTGGCGATTTCAGACTCTTTGATTCTGTTTTGGACACTTTAGACCCTGAAGTGGAACTTCACGAAGAAGTTCCAGAACTTTGGGGATGTTTGGATCAACTTTGGAAAAATGCTCCATGTGGTGACTGACTCAACTGCAAGAGCCAAGCCGGCCACCTTGAACCCCTAGCCTTCCTGACCTGCTTGTTTGTCCCTCTGAAAAGCTCTACAGGTCCGACTTCCAGTTTGACCAGGAGCTCCCTGAAATTCAAGCTGGCAAACCTTCGCCAAATCCGAACTGGTGAAGAGCATCAAGGGACCCCAGCAAAAAAAGCTCCAGAAAAGTGTTTAAATCCAAAGGTAACATTTCAGAGCAGGGCTCCATCGCGATCAGCCTGAAACTTTGACATTTTGTCCCGGTCAAGCGCTCCCAGATGTCCCTGAGTGGCGCTATATGTTTCTAGGTGCTATATAGTGTTAAATCTTTTAAAATTCATATCTCTGGTTCTATACATTAAATTTGTGCTGTTTTGGTGCCATTGTAAAGACAAAAATATGTGCTATAATTATTAGTTGGTCTTCGATTTCTATTGTGTGTTGTGTCTTAATTATTTACTGAATGATTTACACATCTGTCTCCTAAGTTAAGCCTGCCTGCTCGCAGCCAAGCTACCCAGGGTTGAGCATGGAAATAATTTATTGAGACCCATACTGACCCTAGACCTTGTTAGTAGCCTTTTTGCTGGTGTTAGATACATATTTACCACTACTAGTAACCCACTTCCCAACACCTACATTGCTGAAGAACACTCCGCGGACCATTCAACGCTCGCCAACTCCAGACCGATCTCCCTGCTACCATTCTGTATCCAGGTTCCCCGTTTTGAGGCGTCTACACTGATATGCCCTCACTTATTGACGGCTGATCGCACCGCTTAAGAATTGTTGGCCCATTGTAATTAATTGTCCTCAACTGGACACGCCACGGTCTGTTCCAAGGATAGCTTGTTCTCGTGCCTATCCTCAGGGTTTATTTTACCACTGCATCCCGTGATTCTCGTTCTGATTCTCCTCATGAGGACACGCTTCCACAGTTCTCATTTCATATCACCGTGTAACCACTATGGCTCAAAGTACCGTTTCCCCAGCGTTGTTTCCATACTTCCAAGAGACTTTTGGCCTCAGCTAGGCCACGCTGTGTCGAATTTTCACATTCCACAGCAATGTTGAATCAGGCATGGAATGTAATTAGGGGTGGGCGGAATTTGCGTAGTCGCGCCACACAAAGCTCCGCGAAACGGTAAACAATCTCCACAAGCATGCAAAAGTTCAGCGAACACGTGGAAGTGCTTGTTCCGCCCGTTTGCGATGCTTTTTTCCTATTCGCGTACGCTGTTTGTGTGCTCGGGGAGAAATATCTTGCAAGCAAGCATTTTGAAACGCGAACAAGCAAAAAAATCCGCAAAGCCGCTGAATTTTTGACAATTCCGCGTTCTCTCCGGAACGCAAAATTACCCAAACTGCGCGAGTGGAATGGAATTTACCACCCAGGCCTAAATGTCATGTCCTGATGATGATCCCACAATTGCTCTCATGGGATCGAAACATCGTTGACTCTCTGTACATCGTAAACACAATTTAATTTGCTATTGTTTTTGTGTAACGGTGTCTCCGTACATTAATGCTTGTTCTAGCTAATGTATGTCACACAAGCATTTGTTCTGCCCGAGCCTTTGTTTTGTTTTATAGGCACCTTGCTGGACGCTGGATTGTGTCCCCACTTTATTTTTTAAAAATATATGTAATATTAAACTAACCCCGTTCGGCTGGACAGCATTAATATAGTACTGAATCCTAGTCTATATTTATTTCCACTTCTCCTATTGTCCTTGTCTGGGACCACTGTGTTTATAAATACCTGCTACCTTTCCTGGCAAAGGTCTTAGACAAACTCATCAACAGACACCTCACTAACTACCTCAATTGCCACCAACTCTTCAACACCACTCATTCTGGTTTCAGACCCAATCACAGAACAGCACAGAAACTGCCCTCATCGCCTCCTTGGACTACATAGGCATGACTCTGATGGAGGAGACACAGTGGCCCTCATCCTTGTGAACTTCTCCGCAGTGTTTGACACAGTCTTCCACCACATCCTCATCCAACATCCATATGATATTGAATCCAAGGGCACACACTCCTGACCAGAAGGCCCCAGTCAGTCAGCCTGACACCATTCATCTTGTCACAAGCAAACCAGACTACAGAAACACCCTCTATGCCAGAATCAACAAAATAATTCACTAGAAGGTTGCAGACCACTCAGAACCAGTCGTCCTTAATCACTCTCAACCTTCCATGCTACAATTACATCACATCACACATGAAGGAGCTCCACTTGTGCCCCATACATAAATAAACTCGCACAATTCAAACTTCTCACCCACACTTTCAAGACATAACACTGGCATAGCATACCTCAACAATCGCATCTGCTTTCACAAACCTTCCAGACACGTCTGCTCATCTGGATTCCTACTTATACGCATTCCACACAAACTGAAAACTAGACCTGGCGGTCGAGCCTTCTCCTATATTGCTCCTAAAGCATGGAACAATCTGCCGCTACCCATAACAGCCTACTCACTTCTTGAATTTCACAAGAAACTGAAGACCTGGCTTTTCCGGTAGTCCCACTAGATCCTAGGTTTAGCTAGACTCACATTTGCTCAGCGCTAGTATACTCTCCTGGGTGACAGTGTGCTCTACAAGTCTGCATAACATAATACAGAAACCATTCTTCTCCTTGGTGGGTGATTGTGTGCAACAAAATGTAGATGGGATTTCTCTGTGAGAGACGGGATTCTGTTCTTTCACAAAGAGCACATCGACACAGAAACCAGTTCACTTGAGTGCCAAGGATTACTAAGGCAACCTGTGCTTTTTAAGACCAAAAACTTGTTTTGCTTTTAGCCAATGCTATTTTTATATTTCGGCGTGGGCCTGGCAGCCGACTCAACCACATTTTACAAAACCCATGACAAATCTAAACAAGTATTTTAAAAGTAAAAAACTGCCAGATCTATTGGCTTTGCCAACACTTGATCTCTCTTTAGAGGGTTCTTTCCTCTCTTGCATTTCTTCGTTATTTCTCTTCCTCCCTTTCTGTCTCCTTTCCCTTTTATTTCCTATACTCTTTCTGTCCGTTTGCTCTTCCCCTTTTCCCTCACATT
This sequence comes from Lissotriton helveticus, assembly GCF_964261635.1. Classification (NCBI taxonomy): domain Eukaryota; kingdom Metazoa; phylum Chordata; class Amphibia; order Caudata; family Salamandridae; genus Lissotriton; species Lissotriton helveticus. The sequence continues at coordinate 1,111,962,661 of NC_136071.1, forward strand.
CTCTCATGCTAGCCTTCTGGTGACCTCACTTCTTTCTTTTTCGTTCATTTTTCTTGACAAGTCTCTTCTTTAGAACCGGGATCTTGCAATTCTTTTTGCATACTTCTTTTTTTATTTTAAATAGGTATAAGTCGTGCACTGAAATGAATAATGTTAACTCAGCATTAGGCACAGCATTCAAACTTCACCTAATATAATTACATCTCAATGAAATAACTGAGGCTAGTGGATTTTATTAGAGAGAGCCTTGTGTGACTCAAATACTAATCTTTCAGTATTGATCCAAAAGATGCAGTTAATAACAAATGAAGTCCATTAGGGACTCGGTTTAATTCATGAAGAGTCTCTGAAGACCATGGAATATAACTTCACTGCTCATGCCAATAATGAACTCTTTGAAAAACAAGCTACAATTCTCTCTATTGAGCTTTCAGGATGAAACAGGAAAGCAGTTATTTGCACTGCTGTTAGTGATGTTGTTGGCTAAGATATTTACTCACCTGTAATAGACCTGTAGTCATATACCTGCAATGGTTAAAGCCTTGCTGGCTGTTATTATGTATAATCACATCATTGTGAATTGTCCTAAAACATCTTTGAATAGTCCCAAGTATAAAATCATGAGACATGCTTAATAATAATAATTAATTTGTTTTTTTAAAGCAGCACCTGTTTTTTCTTGCTATTGGTAAGTGGGGTAAACATCAGGTGTTATTATTGCTCAATACAATGATAAGCATTAAAAGTGCATACTTTCCCGCAAAGCTTCTTACAAACAAACGCCAACCAACAAGAACAAATATAACAAGTAAAGTTCGGTGCAAACGCGCGCTGACTGCAAGCGCGGCATTATAGCTGGAACCTCCTGAGGCGCAGCCGGGAGTAGTGACAATCTGGTGTTTTTACTTTGTAATACTGTGTTTTTAAAAACTAAACTTACCGATACCCTGGGCACCTAAAATCTTTCAGGCATACACATCCCCGCACAGCGGATTGATCGCTGCCGCGGGCAGGTGTTTTTCTCAGTCCTGACGCCATTTGGCGGAATTCACAAGACACGCCCACTTGTACTGGCCACGCCCCCCCTTTACACCTCCCCACTTCCATAAAGGATGTGCATTTACCGGGAGCGCAGCGGGCGCGACATTTGCGCGCCGAAGGCGCGCTTAATGCAAGCTCGTCTGCGCTCGTCCGCGCCGAGACCGGGCCTAGGGTCACCCCCCTTGCCCGACTTACTCCGGATAGCGAGACTCATAGGTACAGTAGGGATACCCTGATAATGCTGGATCCACTGGCCGGCAAAGCAACCTGCCCACGACTAGCCCCTAACACAACATCCAAGGACAAGTCTCCCTGCCCTAACTGCCTAATTTGCCTGCCACACATCAACCCCATCCCACTCGAACTACTATTTAAACCTGATCAGGCCTCAGGCAACAGGCATATCCCGCCAGATAAGACATCGTATATAGAACAAGGATATGCACCCAAGGGAGAGTTAAAAAGTGGGTTACTAAATGTTAGATCCCTCCCAAAACATGCCACTGAGATACAGCTACTGATCGAATCCAGTAACCTGGATATTCTGTTTCTAACCGAAACATGGCCGGTGGCCGGACTAGAGTCAGAACTGGGGCCAGCATGCCCAGTAGGGTATAAGATTGTCCACAAACCTAGGACCGGGGGACGAGGGGGAGGAACGGGAATCATTTTCAGGGAAGATCTGAACATTGCAACTTTGGACATTGATACGGTCTCATGTGCTGAAGTACTCGGGATATCGATCAGGCATGATTCAGGCCATTGCCTTACTGGCCTAATCTGCTATAGGCCACCGGGGCACATCAACGCTATGCAACAGCAGGAATTGATCGCGATCATTAACAATCTGTCATTCTCACATAGCAGACTATTGGTATTGGGAGACTTTAACCTGTGGACCAACGGCCAATTAGATACAGCCTTCCATAACATTACACAATCCTGTACCAACTTAGGACTAAAACAATGGATAACCACCCATACACATAGGAAAGGAAATATTCTGGATTTAATATTCGCTGCAGAAGATCTTATAACCATGGGAACAATACAACCAGTTGGATGGTCAGACCACCATCTCCTAACATTCAATATCCACACTCTGGTTAATATAGGACTGGCAAACACACAGACCAGGACTTTCATTAGTCGTGACTGGAAGGGACTATTAAAAAGAAAAGAGGAAGAGGAGACTGACCTCTTTCAAGTGGGGAACCTGCTTAACCCAGAGAACGATATCACCACGAACTATCGCCTACTATGCGACGAGGTAACCAGGAAACTCGACCACATTGCACCGTTGAAAGCAATCAGAAAAAGAGGCAACCCTTCCGTGCCCTGGTACACGGAAGCACTGAAAGAGCTGAAAAACGTCTGTAAAAAGGCGGAAAGGCGCTGGAGGAAAAACTACTTAGAGCAGGATAGATTACTCTGGAGGCAGACAATTATTCAGTACAAGACAGAGATTACCACAGCCAAAGCAAACTATTTTGCAGATCTAATCTTAAAAAGCTCCAACAAGTCACGTGACATCTTTAGGATAGTAAAAGATCTGTCCCATCCTGAATGTGCTAATAGCAAAATCAAGCCCTCACAGGAACTATGCGACGGTCTGGCCTCCTTTTTCCAGGAAAAAATCACCAAGATAATTGATGGCATGAAGGACGCCCCCACTTCCCTAGTGCAGCGTAACAGCAGCATAGAGAATGGGAAGAAGAGCGAAGGAGAGGAAGGACACCCCATACCAAAGGCTATCCTGGATAAATTCGAGACTCCGACAGAACAAGAGTTTGCGCAAACAGCCCTCAATATAACATCGGGATCCCCACTGGACCCTCTACCTCACAAAATAGTAAAGGAGTTTGGAGATGAATTTTTTCCAGTACTTCGTCAGCTGTGCAATCAATCCCTCGATACAGGTATTGTACCAAAAGAATGGAAACTGGCAGTTGTCACCCCCCTGCTGAAAAAATCTAACCTGGACCCCAATTGCCATAAGAACTACCGACCTATATCGCTCCTGCCTTATCCAATTAAGATCATGGAACGGCTGGTCAGCAGATCACTGTCCCTCTTCCTGGAAACTAACAACATCCTTGAAGAGGAGCAATTTGGTTTCAGACCAGCCCATGGGACCGAGTCAGCTTTGCTGATGGTCCTGGACAACCTGCGAATGAGGGCGGACAGGGGAGAATCAGCAATCTTAATTTTGCTGGACCTGTCCGCCGCATTCGATACGGTGAGTCACGACATCCTGCTGACAAGGCTGAAAGGCTTTGGAGTCGAGGGAGCTGCGCTCGATTGGTTCCGCTCTTATCTGACGGACAGATGGCAGTCAGTAGCACTCCCTCCATACCAGCCTAAGTTTGCTATAGTTCCACACGGGGTTCCACAGGGGTCTGCGATCAGTACGATCCTTTTCAACGTTTATATGCAACCCCTGATGGGCATCATCAAGGCTCACGGCATTAGCGTGATCAACTATGCGGATGACACGCAGCTGATGAACTCTCTTGATGGTGCTCATGCAGACTCACTCGAGACCTTCCACACCTGCATGCTGGAAATGGCATCTTGGTTAAATAGTAACTCACTACAATTCAACAGTGGCAAAACCGAGATAATGCACTGCAAAGTAGGTAGAATCGCTAGAAGTCTGCCTACTGACTTTTGGCCTCTGGAGTCTGGGGAGCTACTAACCACAGTAAAATCAGTGCGAAACCTAGGGGTTAGATTAATGACAGCCTGAGTCTAGAGACCAATGTCAATAAGCAAGTGAGCAGCTGCTTCGCCTTAATTCGAGGCCTTCGAAAGCTGCTGCCTCTCCTACCAGCACAGACTAGAGCCACCATAGTCAGGAGCACTATTCTCAGCCGCCTGGACCATTGCAACGCTCTGTTACTGGAATCTCCTGCTTACTTGATTTCCAGACTTCAGAGCATCCAGGCGGCAGCAGCAAAAATGGCTCTTTCCCGTGGACGAAGATCCTCCACCACTCGTGCACTGGCTGAACTACACTGGTTGCCCGTACACCAGAGGATCCTCTTCAAATCCCTATGCACTGTCTTCAAGGCAGTGCATGGGATGGGCCCATTACCATTACAAAACAAATTTAAATGGTATGAACCCACTCGGTCCCTCCGATCCTCTTCCACTAATCTCATCAGCATACCCAGGATCAGGAAAGCCACTCATGGTGGCAGAGCCTTTAGTATAGCGGCAGCCCACCTCTGGAATAGCCTCCCTATTGCTATTAGGAAAACAGACAAACTGATGGCTTTTCGAAAAAAGGTAAAGACATTGCTCTTCCCTAAAGTGTAACTGCCTAGAAGCAAACTGACCACCCATCCTACCCATAATACACATTGTTTCAGCTATATTCTCACAGCGCCAGGATGCCCGTAGGGTTGCAGAGCACTTTATAAATACCATAAATAAATAAATAAAGCAAAATGTCACTAAAATATGAAATGAGTAAAATCCTCCCTATTTAGCCCACCTGTGAAGTGGAATACATTTGAAAAAAATCATCAAAAAGTCAAAGTGCAGACTAGAGAAAGGGTGGATTTCATGCCATGGAGACACAGGCTGCTTATGCCTCCTTGGAAAGTAAAATATTGTCCAAATAGGCATAGGATATCCACAGCTAATCTGGGTGGCTGTCAGTAGCCAATTAGTATTGTCTGAACACTACATGTTATCTTTGAGGACTCGTTGTGTGGCCAATCAGAACTTCTGAAACAGAGTGCTCTTTCAGCAATCTGATTAGCCAGGTTTTCCGCAATCAGAATAGAACCTTGTGTTAGGACAACTCTGAATGGCCAGTGGCAGACAATCAGAATAGCTTTGGCGAGAAATTACCGTGATTTATGTGAAGGTCAGTGCACCAAATGTTGCATGGTAAGCAGAAACATATCCTTTGAAAACGGAGAATTCGTCCTAAAATTTGCTTCTTTTAACCGTAGGATAAAAGACCATCTGCAAGCACTTGAGACAGTTAGTGGTCAATAAGTACTTGACCTAAATCCTCATCCATATTTCTTTGTGAGATAAAATCAAAGCACCATCGATGATCTAAGAACTCCCGAGTACAACACGTGCTAAAGTTACAGCAAAGTTTGATTTAAAGTTCTATTTCATGGATGGGTGCATTCTTCATCAATAATATTATTAGCATGTTTTTAATCAGATGAATTAGCATTTTTGTTCGTGCCCTTTTTAAAACTGCAGCGACTAATCTTTGTGGCTGTACCACAAAACAGCTTTTAATGAACAAGTCATGCCAAAGTTCCCGAACAGCAAAATTAATCCATGAGTAGGAGCAATATTTACTATTATAAAGCAATGAGCAGAAGGAAAAAAATGTACTTGGTGTTTTTTATCAATGCTATATCAAGGCATATCATGGTACATTATTTTATGTGCTTTTATCTGTCTCCAAATACCCACCGTGGCAGCCAAATGCCAGATAATCCATGCCCTTTTTTAATTAAAGATGTGTTTTGGTGCAAAGGTGTTAAGAATGCAGTGAATGAAGAACTGGGGCAGTGGATTTCGTTTTATGAACAATGTGTACAGAAGTACTCTTTTGAGTCTAGCGCTGAAACACCCCATTGCTGGGGCAGCCATGCACTCTATAAATTCTATTACAAAACATAACTATAGTATGAACAATTAAACATGATGCATCACTTGCGCTTCCGTCCTAAGGTATAGTTTAAACCTATATGAATACGTGCCCAGGGTATTTGCAGGTTAATTAAATTTTTATAGCACCAAAAATCCATAATTTTGAAACTCTTTCCCATAAATAGAAACTTTTTTAATAAGCTGAAGTCTTTCTCAGAGTGGCTGATATAGATTTGGTATTAGGGCATGCTTGAACGGAATTTGTAGGGAATTCCAGACCATATGGGAAGGGTTAGTTCTAAAATAGCGTGCGCCGCCATTATGGCGGTCGCACGGGTCCCTGGGGGCAAGGAGGAGGTGGGAGCACTCCCACCTCCCGTGAGGGTACCCATAGGCAGTGTACAGGGGGAGGGTGTGAACCGGAAGCACTTCGGGTTCACGAGGGCACCCAATTTTTGGGGGTATGACCGGTTTAGACCGGCCTGGCCAGTGCCTCCCCTTATAAGGGGGGGCGGGAAGCAGAACAGCCTTTTGTTCTTTTGCTCCCCGCAGGCACAGCACCTGGGCGACCAGGGGTCCGTAATTTGTTTTCCCCACCCAACATCCCCTAAAGCAGGCATTTTAAATATGTTTCTCAGTAATGTATTTGCCTTGTTCTTTTAACTTTTATTGCAGGTATCTCAGGAGAGAAGATTGAATGTAAATATGTTGATTTTGTGAAATTGTAATAAAAGTGTTGATATTTATAATTGTGTCAGTACAGGATTTTAATACAGAGTTAGGTAGTTGAAATGTGTAACATTTATTGAAATCTCAGTACATGAAATTTGGTCTCAAGCAATATTGTCGTATTTAGTTGTGTGTGTCTCTGTTCAGGCGGTAAGGTCATGATTGGTAAGCATAGTCTTCGGTCCTTAGCGGTCAGAACCATGTAACTCCAGTGGCAGTGGCAGCCGGTAGGTAGGCTGTCAGGGTGCGGGGGCCGGGGAGACACTCTTCCCAGTGGGTCTGTGGCCACCCTCGCACGTGCATGCGCATCAGGGTGCAAGTATGCAGAAATTTGTGGCCCCCGTTTATGGATTCAAGGCACAGGGCGTAGGGGGGCTTAGGGGTTGAATATCCATCCGATAAGCTGTACCCCCTGTGCAAGCTTACTCCGGCGGAGTAATTGGTAGTCTACTGGGATCTAGAGGCTGCCAGTCATTGACCTTGCTGTAGGCTCTAGAGGGGACACGCAGAAAGAGAATATATGAGATTTACGATAGGAGTGTCGTGTGTATTAGAGTTGAAGGTTAGCCACTTTACATCCTCTTTCTAACAATGTATCCGGACTTTCTGCGTAATTGTGAATAAATAATGTTTTTATTACAATATCAGTAAAGTTGGCAATACAGACAGAAATCAATTACATTCCATTAGTTACTAGATTACATTTCTCCTATAATGACCCGTTCCGTTAACGCTATGTGTACCCTCTTGCAGTGTCAGTACCTCTTCCTATTTAAATCCCCTCGTTATTCCCCTTCTGTCTCCTCATCTGAACTATCTCCATCCGATTCTGTCAGCGGATCACAAATGTCCCCTCTGAAAGTATTCCATGCTGCCCATATCTTATTCCATTTCCGCTGACATTTTCTGGTGGCATATACTGTACGTTCAATGATCATTGTTAGGTCCATGTTTCTGCACCATGCAGACAATGTCGGTGCCTCTGCCGCTCCCCATTTTTGAGCAATGTCTCTCTTGGCGATTAATAGACCCAGTGTAACCCATATCAGCCCATATAGTGTGAGGTCATTAGACTCCCATATGTTTAGCAAACATCTTCTTGGTTCTGGTAGGAGCGATGTTTCTGTTGCCTGTGAAATAGTGCGTAGCACCTGTCTCCAATAGTTCACTATTATTGGACAGTCCCACACTGTATGAAAAAAGGTTCCCTCTTCCCCGCAGCCTCTTAAACAAAATGGGTGTGGTGCCCTCTGTATTTTATGTAGGGTTGTCCTAGTATAATATATTCTATGCAGGATTTCAAGTTGCACCAACCTCAGCCTTGCCGAGATGCCTACTTCCTTAGGTGGTGCTAGGGCCTCTCTCCATTCCGGTCGTCCATGTCTCTTACCTCTGCTGTCCATTTCTCTTTCAATATACCTGTGGGGTCTGGCAGATTATGAAGAAGTTTCCGATACGTGAAAGAAGTGGCACTTTGGGGCATATGTTCCATCAGTAGTCGGTCCTCTAATGGGGAGGCTTCAGGGACTTCAGTATCTGATGGGAGCACCGTCAGTAAAGCGTGTCTTATTTGCATGTATCTACATTTTTCATTCTAGCCTAGGTTGTACTGTTGTTGCAACTGCATAAATGGGATCACCGTTCCCTTTTCCCACAGATCTCCCACTGTGGTGATGCCTATGTTGTCCCACGTTGTAAAGCCCTTATACCGCCAAAGTTGTCCTAGTGCCTTGGTGTCCCAGAGCGGGGTCAGTTTCGTTATCACCCCTCTCCATCCCAGCCTGGCGTGTACTGCATACCAAATCAGCGCTGTGTGTTTAGTAGGTCCCACTAGTTTCGTGACCATACATCTATTGTAGAGCGCTGCTAGCATGTTATTTGTTCCCAATTGTGCCCTGTCCGCGCTGTAGGCTGGGTCGTCATGGGGTACATGTATCCAGTGGTTTATGACTTTGAGTTGCGCGGCCCAGTAGTACAGTTGGAGATTTGGGAGTGCGATCCCTCCGTCATACCAACTGTTGCACAGTTTCGCCTGGGCTATGCGGGCCGGACGGTTGCCCCAGAGAAGGACCGAAACCTGTGCCGCCACTTGCTTAAAATATCGGGGTGGGATCAGATCGGGTGTATTTTCAAGGGCGTATAGGAACCGAGGGAGGGCCTTCATTTTGTATAGTGCTGCTCTGCCGGGAAGTGTGAGGGGTAGTGACGCCCAGTGTGTCACGTCGCGTTTTAATCTCTCCAGCGGGGGGGCTAAATTCTTGGAAAAGAAATCTGTCGTGGATTTAGTAATGTGTATTCCTAAGTATTTAAACGAGTCTTCTGTAGTCAGCAATGGACACTCTGCCGAAGGAATTGGCTTCGGTCCTCTGAGAATGTACATAACCGATTTAGACCAATTTATTGTATATCCTGAGAGTCTACCATGAGTGTTACATATATTAAGTAATTCTGGTATGCCGCTATCTGGTTCTGAGAGATAGACCAACATGTCATCTGCATACAGTGAGACAAGGTCTTCCCATCCCTCCTTCCAGTTGATCCCTTTTAACAATGAGGTTTTTCTAATTAGTGTCGCCAGGGGTTCCAGCACTAGCGCGAATAGCAGCGGCGATAGGGGGCATCCTTGACGTGTTCCCCGTGCCAGGGCTATCTCCTCTGATATGTGACTATTGGCCGTCACTCTATCCACCGGTTTAGTACACAGGAGTTTTACCCACGCGCAGAATTTAGGGCCAAAACCCACATGTGTTAAGACTTCAAATAAATATTGCCACTCTACCATGTCGAACGCCATTTTCGCGTCCAAGGACAATATCACAGCCGGTTCTACCAGATCTGAGGCCCTTGCTATTGCTCCCTGTCCTCGTTTAAGATTGAGGGCTGTGTTTCTGTGGGGCATAAACCCGACTGATCCGGGTGTATCAGCTGTGGCAGATGGGCTATCAATCTGTTTGCTAGTAGTTTTGCTAGGATTTTGCCCTCTGCATTCAGCAATGAAATCGGACGTTACGACGTACATTCTGTTGGTGGTTTACCAGGCTTTGGGATCGCCACTATCATCGCAATCCGGTGGTCTAATGGTAATTCGGCCTTTTTCAAACTCTCTTCGTACATTGCCAAGAGAGGCGGGCCCACCGTTTCTGCCATTAATTTATACCATTCTACGGGTATGCCGTTCGGGCCCAGAGCTTTCCCTGATTTTACTGAATGTATCGCCGTTTGGAGTTCTTCCAGCGTTAGGTCCGCTTCCAACTCCAAGGCTGCTTCCAGTGTAAGGGTGGTCATCTCAATGTGTCTGAGAGATTCTCTTATGTCCGTCTCTACTAGGCATCCCTTGGGGGTATATACCTCCCTAAAGTGATCTCCTAGGATGTTCACTATGTCTTCAGGGTGTGATGCTAGCACCCCTTCCTACGTCCGTAGCTGCTGTATTCCTCTTGCGCCCTCCCCATTCCTATCTAACCAGGCCAGCATTTTGCCAGCCTTATCCCCTACGTCATATACTTTGTCTCTCGTCGCCGTGAAATTCTCAACTGTCCGTACTTTTAGGTAATCTCGATATTGCTGCTGGCATAAATTTAGTGTGTGGGCTGTGTCTTGGGTTGGGTCTATCGAGTGTGCTGTTTCTGCCGCCAGAAGTGCCACCTCTAGCTCTGTCAGTTCATTGTGTCGCTCCCGTTTATACCCAGTGATAGACGCAATTGCCTGCCCCCTAAATACCGCTTTATAAGCCTTCCATAGTATGATTGCTGAGTCTACTGAGGTCGTGTTTTCTTCGAAATAGAGTTTGGTTGTTTTGCAGAGTGATTTTTTGATAGTCGGGACTGCAAGGTACCCTGGGTATATGGGATATAGACGTCTACGGGTTTTTTCTCGACAGGAGAGTGTAAGTATCAACGGGGAGTGGTCCGATATACCTCTAGGTTTTATATCTACTTCTTCAATATTTTGAAGTCTCAAGTTCAGCATAAGGAAATAGTCTATGCGGGATAGACTGTTGTGGACCGTAGAATAGTATGTGTATTGTTGCGTCTCCGGGTGCGTGTGCCTCCATACATCTACGAGGCCCATTGCTTCTAGGAACCCTTGGAAACGTGAAGGCCCAGGTGTCTGTGTTCGAGCTGGGAACCTGTCTAGTGTCGCGTCAATTACGGTATTAAAGTCCCCTCCTATGATGAGATCCCCTTCTGGTAGCCCCAGTAGGAAGTCGCCGAGCGCCGGTAGCGCCACTGTGTGGAGTGCCGAGGGTATGTAAACCGATACAATATTCAGGAGCCTGCCTTCCCATTGACCCTGTACCGCTGCAAACCTTCCATGATCGTCTACTCTAGTCTGTAGAATTATGAATGATGACGTCTTTTTAATTAGAATGCCTGTGCCTCTAGATCCCGTGGTGAATTCAGAGTGTGCAGCCATTTTGTAACCCCATCTGTCCATTGCCTTACACGCCGACCCTGTGAGGTGCATTTCTTGTAGGAGTGCTAGTGCTGGGCTATGTCGCTTAAGAGCCTGTAGGACTAATCCCCTCTTTATCTTGTCGCCCAGCCCTCTTACATTCCAAGTCATAATTTTAAAGGGGTTGACTGCGGTTTCCTGCGTTGTCACGTCAGCATCGCCAGGCAGTGGGTTGTGAGCCATAAGTATGGTATTCTACTGATGAGGACACAAAGGGTCGTGTCAGTATGTGTATGTGTGCCGTGACTATCCATCGTGTGTACGACAGTGCAGTACCTATAGCGTGTAGTGTGTGTTGGAGCTATATACCTATCTGATGATCTACGTTCTTCTCTGTTGTTATTGCCTCTAACAGTTGCAAACAAATTACATAAACTGTTACCTTCCCCCCCTAGGCCTCGCCTCCCTCCCTGCCTCCCTGCTTCGCGGTCTTGCAACTTCCCGCCACCCCAACTTAGCAGAGTGCTCTTCTCCTCCCAACATTATAGTACTTGCGTGTCCGGGGCACAAGGGCCAGTGGAGTCTCCAGACCTTCATGCCCCCCAAGGCCGGCCCTAGTCCGCTCCCAGATCCACCCCAGCCGCGTTTCTAATGCGATGGTACTTTGTGCCGTAGTCTCTTGACTTAGCGTTGATTCTTTGCAGCCTACTCTTCTTCCTCTTGTCCTGGTGATTGCTCTGGGTCCGGGTTTCTGGTTTCTTGCGTGTCTGGTACTTCTTGTCCCTCTTGCCGGCGGTGCTGTCTGTTTCCTCGATTGCTGCTTCCCACTTGACGCCATCCATCTATCCAGTCTTGCACTGCCTCTAGTATCTCAAAGAACCATGTCCGGCCATCAGCCACTACTCTGAGTTTTGCCGGGAAAAGCATAGAGTAGGACAATTCCCTCGCTCTCAGTACTTTTTTGACCTCCAGGAAGCTCCTCCTGCGCTTGGACACTGCTGCTGTGTAGTCTGGAAAGAAGGTTATTGTTGAGTTTTGTACCCGTACTGGTGGAGAAGTTCTTGCGGCCTGCAGGATAACGTCTCTATCCCGGTAGTTAAATAGTCGTGCGAGTACCGGTCTCAGGGGGGCCCCTGGCTTCTGCCTGCCGCCAGGAACTCTGTGTGCTCGCTCCACTGTGAAAAAGTTTGAGAGCCCCTTGGGTTGCAGTCTCGTCTTCACCAGTTCTTCCACGTACAGGCCCATTGCTTGCTTGCCTTCTGTCTCCGGAATTTCAATTATGCGCACATTATTGCGTCGTGCGCGTCCTTCCTGGTCGTCTAGCTTATCTGTCAGTAATTTATTTTCTTTCTTAAGTAGGGATACTTCAGTTTGTAATTCTGACGTGTCCGTCACTAGTGATTTTGCCACTATTTCAACTTCCTTCACCCTGTCCGCCATTTTGTGGAGGTCCACCCGCAGGAGGGATACATCTGTGGAGATTGATCCGACCGTGGCTTGGACCTTCGTTAAGGCCGTCATAATGTGTTCTAAGGTGATCTTTTTCGCCCCTTCCCCTTCCTGGTTTTTGCTTGTGGACGTGCGCCCTTCTGGTTGCGCCACAGGGTTTTTTCGAATGCAAATTTGTCCAGCTTAGCTTGGGCGGCGGCGTTCCTAGGTCCCCTGCCCGCCATGATTTCTTCTGATGTGGAGTGGGGGGCTGTGTCTTGCGTGGTGGCGCGGTGCTCCTCCGTTCGTGTGGTGTAGAGGAGGTTTGCGCGCGACAGTTTGCGTGGTCCGCTTTGGATATGGCGAGTTCTTTGCTTACCGTTGTTTCCCACTATTTCTGCAGTTTCGGCGATGTCAGCAAGCGTGGCTTCGCGTGTGCTGTGTCTTTTATATTAGACGGTCACCCTCCGCGTTTCTCAGTGCCACTACGTTACCCTGAAGTATCAGACAGAGTCTTCCCTTATGGGCAGGAGGGGTAGTCGCAATTGGTCCGATCTTTACAGTGGGCCAGGTGTTTGAGTGCACTCTGTGTGTTTTGGCGCACTGTGCTGCTGTTCATTCTGAAGTCTGGTTATAACTGCCACCTAATCAGTGCCTGTCGTCCAGATCGCCTATGTGCCTCGGGGGTGGTGAATGGTGCCCGTTATAGTCATCCCCAGAGTGGTCTGTGATTGAGGCACCACGTGTAGCAGTGGCTGCAGCCCGCCTTTCAGCTGTGCATAAATGGCTTAATGGATGCTTCCGCAATGTTGTACGCCGCTAGCAGCCCGTCCCGGTGAATTATGACTCTTGCTGTTGCGGGGGCCGCTGCCACCTACCCCCTGCCTTGATGAGCCGGGTCAGCCTCCCCGGGTCCCGCACGTCGCGGGCCGGTGCTTCTTGTGTCCTCTCACGGCCTTAATCCCTTACAACCTGGATGGCGTGGAGGCCGCTCGGAATTCCGGCCCTCATCCGAAATTGTGGCCTGAGTTTTCTCCTCGTACTTTGTGGTAGTGTACACTGGCTATTCCACCTCGTCGCTGTCTTGTGGCACTCACCGCGGCCGCTCCTCGCGGTTGTTACCTTCCGGCGTGTGGGGCCCCCGGGCGCCGGCCGGGGTTCTTGCGCCCTGTGTCGGCGTTGCTGGTCACTTTAGCTCCCGGTCTCCGCAGGACAGTAGGCCGCTCCTACGTCAGTGACGAAAGTCCAACTTCCCGGCTACAGATTCTAACCGGAGTTGCACCGGCTGTTGCCGCCCGGCCGCGGGTTCAGGCTCTGGCTCTTGGGGGTCTGTTAAATCCCAGATTCATGGACAGATTGTTGGAAGGCCTGTGTCTTCCCCGGAGCTTCTTGGCTAAGCAGCCATCTTAGCCGGCTGTCAGCCACGCCCCCCCATGTTTTTTAATTTTGTAATAAATACGGCCGGGGGGTTGCACCTCCTAATCCAAAAAGTACATTTGGTGTGGTCTTATTAATTTCCTTGAAGGAGGGAGGGTGACCCCATCCGTACAAGGGCCTCCGATACAAAAAATAAATAGGGGACTCGTGGAGTACCAGACCATATGAGCAGGTGCACGGCCCTTAAAGACATTTTCAGTAGGGGTAGTCTCAGCTTCAATATCGTGGCCTGAGCCGTAAAATCAAAACTCTGAGAAAATACGTGTAGGAGGTTTGTGACAACCAATCAAACTGCAATGCAATAAAAAAAATCATGATGTACACGCCAAGAATAATGCAAAAATAGGAACATGGATAGGGGAATCGAGGTTATGAGAAAAAATAAACAACACATGAAACCAGGGAAGAAACTGTTTGAATACAATCAAACTGTAAAAAAGACTTCCCGGTGTCCACCTGAATGTTGTCTAGGACTAAGGCACTTATTATGACCCATCCGCAAGTGCATGTTGTCAGAAACAAGCTGAGATTTTGTCCCACTGAAGGATTCTACAACTCTTATGAAGGTTTGTCCCAGTGATGGTTCTACCATCACACTTGAATAAAAAACTTTTGCATAAGTTATCCACATCCAGGATATTGGGTAGGTCTCATGGGTGACTTTGACACAGTTGGGTATTTTCGAAAAGCTCAGTGCATCCCAGCAGCTGCTGCTCAATGCAGGTTTGATGGTTTGTCGATGTCAAGCTACTTTGCAGTTCAAATATGAATTTACTCAAAATGACGCTGCCAGGTTTGCCTGCAATGCATCAATGAATCAATATTTGTTCAGTCGCTACAAGTGAACCAAGTCCACCCAAGGCTCCTCAACTTTGAGCCTTCCCAAAAGTAATTTTCCTACTTTGTTACAGGGTCCTTCTTGTAAGCCATTAGCTTCCTCTTTTACAGGGTCCTCACAAAAACCCAATACCGCAGGCCTCAGGAGTTAGGTTCCACATGAGAACCTTTCACTCAGTAGCAGAACACTTCTCCCCGTAACTTGGTTGCAGTCCACTAAGGAGTCCAGCATTTCATGTTAACTGGAAATCTACCAAAGGCTTCAAACATCTCTGTTTCACAATTGTCTATGCGAAATAGGCTAGCTAACACGCCCGTTGCCTGCCAGTAGCCTAATCACACTACACAGCGAAGGAATAACCATTGCAGAGGATCAGACATAGAGGAAATAGAGGAAATGGAGGAAATGGTGTAGGAAATGGAGAAGCACTAGAGCCTTCTCAGTCTGGGCATTGCAAGGAAAAATTTAATATCCATCATAGCAGCATGTAACATGAGAGTGGTATAATTGTGGAGAAGTGTGGCTCACTGGTTAGAGGAGGCAGACCCTGAAGCAGAGGTCAGACCCGGGACCAGGGTTCAATTCCCGACGTGGTAGGGTCTTGAGCCCAAATGTCCACAGACTCGATAATTCTCGCTCCGGTGCCTACTCGAATCATGGGTTCACACTCTGCAACTCTGGGCAATATCTCCACTACGGCCCCCCGCGGCGGGATGCCTGGCTTTCACCTTGGGGATGCCCAGTACGGGTTATCTCACAGGGAAAAAGCCAGGAGGGGTTCCCAAAGCAAGCGCTTTGAGACCTTGCGGTGATAAGGCGCTATATAAGAACCTTTGACATGACATGACATAATTAGCATAGATGAATGTCATTAACTTACCACCTGGAAGTAAGAGAGAGAGAGCAGTGCCCCGGTAGGTGTTAGTAGTTCAGACTTAAAGATGATACTTAATAGTGTACCACAAGGAAAGGACAAAATACAATTACAGTCCAGGACTAACTACTATTATCCAGGGGAGAGCCCAAAGGAGCATTTCAAAAACTGTAGAGGAGCACTCACAGTTGTTACCCCTTCCTGCCCAAAAACGTCATGTGATTTCCTCTTCCAATGCAGCATTCATTGAAAGAGAAAAAAACAAGAAGGAATGAAAACATTTCTCATTGTTGCGCCTCGCTACGCACCTACTGGGAGTGGCATAACATTGTGACTCATTCCCAGGTTTACGATTGCTCGTAAATCTGGAAATCAATCAGTGGACATGGGTGTTGCGTGGGAACACCCACAGCAACACCTATGCCAGGCCCCTAACATGCAACGTGTTGCTTGAAATGTGGCAAAATTTGCGAGCACACGTAAAGCCAAGCAGGGTGGCTTTACGTGTGCTTGGAAATTTCACGCAGCAGGTTGCGCCGTCAGTGCATCATGCAACGTGATGCACCAACGGCGCAAGGGGTTCATAAATAAGCCCCCCAATGTAGAAGTAACTGCTCTGCTCATTTCTCCTGAAAGACATTAGCAACCTCTATATAAGGAAGAGCAAATGCAACAGCTGGACTTCCCTGTTGAGCTTCCTCAGCGAGTATGGATTTCATTAAATAAAGAACACAGGTAACATCAAAATATCGATGACTTAAATAAAACAATTTAATTCACTCAAATATTAATTAGGAGTATGTCCTTGTTGCTATGTCATCCCAAGTCTTGTGGAAAAGAAAAGAGCATCAATAGTATCAAAGAAACCTCTGCTCCGCACACCTCGCCCACACACAGACACCTCGGATACGCCGCTGCGCTCCTGAGGATGCGCCTTCTCTCATTTCATCAATAAAGCCTGGAACGCGCTCCCCCTCCACCTCCGCACCGCACCCTCGCTGAGCCACTTTAGAAAGGGACTCAAGACCTGGCTCTTCGACTGATACCTGCAGCAAGCGCCTGGATACCCCCTAGGGTGACAAGCTGTGCTCCATAAATACGACTTCATTGATTTATTGATACCCTAGTATCTCTCCCTTGCCTATACCCTGGTACCTCCACCCCTGCCAATTCCCTAGGGCCTCTCCCTTGTCTATACCCTGGTATCTCTACTTTGTCCTTCCTCTGGCACTTCTACTATGTCTGTACCCTGGCATCACCAACCCTGCCAATGCCCCGTTACCTCTTTCTTGTCTATACCCTTGTAGCTCTACACAGTATGTTCTTTGGTACCTCTACTCTAGTACCTCCTCCCCTGCCTATACCCTGGTAGCTCAACCTACCTCCGCTTATACCCTGGTACCGCTACCTGGTTCACATCCTAGTACCTCCACCACAGCCAATACCCTAGTACCTCTGTCTTGTCTATACCCTGGTATCTCCTTCCATGTTTATACCCTATTGCCAGTACCCCAGTACCACTGCCTTGTCTATACCCTGGTATTTCCTTCCATGCCTATACCCTAGAACCACTACATAGTACCATAGTACCACTGTTAATATTTTGGTATCTCTACCTTGTGTCTACCCTGGTACCTCTTCCACTGCCAGTGTCCCAGTACTCCTGCCTTGTCTATACCCTGGTGCCTCCTTCCTTGCCTATACCTTAGAACCCATACCCTGGTATTTCCTTCCATGCCTATACCCTAGTACCACTACATTGTTCATATTTTGGTATCTCTACCTTGTGTCTACCCTGGTACCTCTTCCCCTGCCAGTGTCCCAGTACTCCTGCCTTGTCTATACCCTGGTGCCTCCTTCCTTGCCTATACATTAGAACCCATACCCTGTTCATACTCTGGTGCTTCTACCTTGTCTGTACCCTGGTATCTTCACCTATACTTAGACCCTAGTACCTCTACCTTGTTTATGCTCTAGTACCTCTAGTTCTGGTACCCTCGGCATCTCCTGACCCTTTTTACCTTTACCAATTTACTTAATATTTTTTAGGGACTTCAGATATTTTTGTTACATTTTTTCAAATTTATCGAGGAAAGCGATTGTCTTCATTATGGAAATTTACCAAATGTAAGCTTTGCCAGTCCGGTGTCATGCGGCTGGTTTTGTTCACTTTTTTTTTTTTTTTTTTACCCAGCATGAGGTAGTGCAGTGAATAAGAGAACTTTTGCAGTTATGTGCTCTTGCAGAGAGAATATAAGATGAAGCATGTTTGCACAGTTTCTTGCAACCAAAAGTGAGCAGGCTTTAAAAGTTTTACCAAAACAAAAAAAACTGAATCTTCACCAGATTGGGCTGCTGGGGCATGCATATGATGCTTTTATGAATCATTGAAAAACATGCAATTTAATTAACAGGCATATTATGATATTGGAAAATTGTTTGAATTTTATGTGGAGTATTATGCGATGGACAAAACAAGCTTATATAGAAAAATATTTTGATGTGAACCTGGAAGAGGGCTTCCAGATTTATTTCAGCTATGCCCGCCTCCACCTGACGTCTGTGCCATTCCTTGTTATGATGCACACTTGAAGCATGAGCAGCTCTGTCAAGGGTTAGGCAGATGAATTAAGCCAGATCTGAGAAAACCCCAGGTGATCACTTGTAAGGACATGAATGTGCTCTGAAGCACTGCATCCTCATCGCCCACGCGCATGCCTGCACGCGCACCTGCACGCCCACGAGAGAACGCACAGCGAAGCACTTCATAAATGATGAAACATTATCTGTAAACAAATATAGAGTGTCTTCGTGCACTTATGCTGCCTTTCCTCGTCCATATGTCTGCTTGCAGCAGCCTGCTCGCGAGAGACGTCACATTCCCGCTCTGTGCTCTTGATGTTAATGGTGCCGTCCTTCCACTTGGCGCTCAGGTGCCTTTAGCTGATCCTCCAGGGTTGCTCGCGCTGAGCACTAGCTTTCATCTGGGTGTAACTGAAGGTGATGTCTTATTTATACTGACAAATGCTGCCGCAACACATGATGGACGGAATGCTGAATAAATCAAACATTCACCCCCAGTCAAGAGATCTGGGTTAAATGCTTAGTTCTTTTGCTCACTACGCAACCCCAGTTTGGACCCAGCCATATGCAAATCAGTCTTGTCCCTGTTCCCCATGGGAAAAGTCCAGCCCGAACTGATAAGCCCAGTGGTGTAACAAAACCTAAGGGGGCTCCCCTGAAAATTTCACAGAGGGGGCCCACCACGCCCTGGACCAAGTCAGTAGCATTAAGGACAGGGAACTCACCGCCCCTGCACAGTCCAGGAGGGGGCACCCTGGAGCCCGGGGGCCCTCCGCACCACGGGTGCTGCGGGGGCTATTGTTACACCAATAGCTACACTCCAAGAATTTAAGTGGTTTGTGGCAAAGGTGATGGGGTTACCATGTATTACATGGAATAAAGTACCCGCTGCCGTAGATAATGATATTGTAAGTCACCTTCGGCCTCGTTCCACTATATCATGGGTACTCACAAACTTTCTGTTGGGGGCCAAAATTACAGTGTGGTTTGTGGCTGAGGGTCGCAGTGGTAGGGGTGGGGTCAGTGGGGGGTTGGGTTTAGGGTATAACAAATCAAACCTGTGTCAAAACATTAGACAATGCGAAATTTCAAAAGCAGATGTAACTACAAAGAGCACTTTTTGATAATACATTTTTATTAGCAGACAATAGCAATCTTAAGAGGCATTGCATAGCTTCATACACACTTTGACCCCAATTCCATTACCGTCTCTCTCTCCATCAGTCAGTCTCTTAGTCGGTCAGTCAGTCTCTCTCTGTCAGTCTCTCTCTCTCTCTCTGTCAGTCTCTCTCTCTGTCAGTCTCTCTCTCTCTCTCTCTGTCAGTCAGTATCTGTCAGTCCCTCTCTCTCTGTCAGTCTCTCTCAGTCTCTCTCTGTCAGTCTCTCCCTCTGCCAGTCTATCTCCCTCAGTCAGTCAGTCTCTCTCTGTCAGTCTCCCTCTCTCTGTCAATCTCTCTCTGTCAGTCTCTCTCTGTCAGTCTCTCTCTCTGTCAGTACCTCTCTCAGTCAGTCAGTCTCTCTCTCTCTGTCAGTCTCTCTCTTTCTGTCAGTCTCTCTCTCACTCAGTCAGTCTCTCGGTCAGTCAGTCCCTCTCTGTCAGTCAGTCTCTCTGTCAGTTAGTCTCTCTCAGTCAGACAGTCTCTATCTCTCTGTCAGTCTCTTTCTGTCAGTCAGTCTTTCTCTCTTAGTCAGTCTCTAAGTCAGCCAGTCTCTCTGTCAGTCCGTCTCTCTGTCAGTCAGTCAGTCTCTCTCAGCCAGTCTCTGTCTCTCTCTCTCTCTCTGCCAGTCTCTCTCTCTCTCTTTGTCAGTCTCTCTCTTAGTCAGTCTCTCTCTACCTCAGCCAATCATTCAGTCTCTCTGTCAGTCAGTCTCTCTGTCAGTCAGTCTCTCTCTTAGCCAGTCAGTCTCTCTCAGCCAGTCAGTCTCTCTCTCAGCCAGTCAGTCACTCTGTCAGTCTCTTTCTGTCAGTCTCTTTCTATCAGCCAGTCTCTCTCTCTGTCAGTCAGTCTCTCTCTCTCTCTCTGTCAGTCAGTCACTGTCTCTCTCAGTCAGGCTCTCTCTGTCAGTCAGTCAGTCTCTCCCTATCAGTCTTAGTCAGTCAGTATCTTAGTCTCTCAGTTAGTCTCTCGCTACTCTCTCTCCACTCTGTCTCCACTTTCTTTCTGTCTCCACTCTCTCTCTCCACTGTCTCTCTCGCCACTCTCTCTCTCCACTCTCTCTCTCTGACAGTCAGTCTCTCTCTCTCTGTCAGTCTCTCTCGCTCTCTCTCTGTCAGTCTCTCTCGCTCTCACTCTGTCAGTCTCTCCCTCTGACAGTCTCTCTCTCTCAGTCAGTCTCTCTCTGTCAGTCTCTCTCTCTCTGTCAGTCTCTCTCTGTCAGTCTCTCTCTGTCAGTCCCTCTCTCAGTCAGTCAGTCTCTCTCTCTCTGTCAGTCTCTCTCTTTCTGTCAGTCTCTCTCTCACTCAGTCAGTCTCTTGGTCAGTCAGTCTCTCTCCCCCAGTCAGTCTCTCTCTCAGTCAGTAGTCTCTCTCTCTCAGTCAGTCAATCTCTCTCTCAGTCAGTCTCTTTCTGTCAGTCAGTCTCTCTCTCTCTCTCTCTCTTAGTCAGTCTCTAAGTCAGTCAGTCCCTCTGTCAGTCTGTCTCTCTGTCAGTCAGTCTCTCTCTCTCTCTGTCAGTCTCTCTCGCTCTCACTCTGTCAGTCTCTCCCTCTGACCGTCTCTCTCTCAGTCAGTCTCTCTCTGTCAGTCTCTCTCTCTCTGTCAGTCTCTCTCTGTCAGTCCCTCTCTCAGTCAGTCAGTCTCTCTCTCTCTGTCAGTCTCTCTCTTTCTGTCAGTCTCTCTCTCACTCAGTCAGTCTCTCGGTCAGTCAGTCTCTCTCTCTCAGTCAGTCTCTCTCTCAGTCAGTAGTCTCTCTCTCTCAGTCAGTCAATCTCTCTCAGTCAGTCTCTTTCTGTCAGTCAGTCTCTCTCTCTCTCTTAGTCAGTCTCTAAGTCAGTCAGTCCCTCTGTCAGTCCGTCTCTCTGTCAGTCAGTCTCTCTCTCTCTGTCAGTCTCTCTCGCTCTCTCTCTGTCAGTCTATCCCTCTGCCAGTCTCTCTCTCTCAGTCAGTCTCTCTCTCTCAGTCTCTCTCTCTCTGTCAGTCTCTCTCTGTCAGTCTCTCTCTGTCAGTCCTTCTCTCAGTCAGTCAGTCTCTCTCTCTCTGTCAGTCTCTCTCTTTCTGTCAGTCTCTCTCTCACTCAATCTCAGTCAGTCAATCTCTCTCTCAGTCAGTCTCTTTCTGTCAGCCAGTCTCTCTCCCTCTCTCTCTTAGTCAGTCTCTAAGTCAGTCAGTCTCTCGGTCAATCCGTCTCTCTGTCAGTCAGTCAGTCTCTCTCAGTCATTCTCTGCTCTCTCTCTCTCTGCCAGTCTCTCTCAGTCTCTCTCTCTCTCTCTCTCTCTCTCTCTCTCTCTGCCAGTCAGTCTCTCTCTCAGCCAGTCAGTCTCTCTCAGCCAGTCAGTCTCTCTCTCAGCCAGTCAGTCACCCTGTCTGTCTCTTTCGGCCAGTCTCTTTCTATCAGCCAGTCTCTCTCTCTGTCAGTCAGTCTCTCTCTCTGTCAGTCAGTCTCTCTCTCTCTCTCTCTGTCAGCCAGTCACTGTCTCTTTCAGTCAGTCTCTCTCTGTCAGTCAGTCAGTCTCTCTCTATCAGTCTTAGTCGGTCAGTATCTTAGTCTCTCAGTCAGTCTCTCGCTACTCTCTCTCCTCTCTGTCTCCACTTTCTCTCTCTCTCTGACGCTGGTGGATCTCCTTCACACATTTTCCCAAAATTAAAATTGGCATGTGTGACCATCGATACCTGCGCTCAGCCGAGAGGCCGAGGATTGAATGTGCATAGTCTGTCTACATTTATGACCAAATGACAGGCACCAGAGCAACTCAATGGTTCCCACTTCATGAACACCCACCCACGACCTCAGCTCACCTGGGGCCAGATGTAGGTAGCCGAATACTGGTCGGTAACGGACGAAATTCGATAATTTCAGCCGTTACCGACCGGTATTTGAAATTTGAGATGTAGGTGCCAAAAATTTCCCGAATCGGTAAATAAGAGTCGGTATCATTCCAAATCGGTATTTTCCGATTCCACAACTACCGAGTTCTTATTTACCGAATCGGTAAATAAGAAATGGTAAAAATAGCCCATCGAGATGTAGGAAAGTCCAAAAAGTACAGAATTTCTCAAAATTCGGTATTTAAGAGTCGGTATTTACCATGGATTGAAAGCAGGTGGTAACCAGGCGCAGCCTATAAAAAAGGCCCCAAAATGCCACAGTTTTGCAAGAATGGCGGCATTCTACGTGATTGTGAGGCGACTACGGCTACAGGCAGCAGGAGAGAGGGTTTGGAGAAGGGAGGAGCAGGTTGTGGAAAAGTAAATTTTGCCATGTTGTATGTGCCTACGTGTTCCCCATGTTATGTTATATGTGCATGATCGATATGCATGTATTCCCTTCTGATCGATTAAAGACGCAATTACAGTTGTGTCCATCTCTAGTATGCCAGTTTCCAGTCTTCGTGAAAGCAACGAATATTAGGCCTATGTAAACCTACGTTGCCACATTTCACAGTGTGCACGTTAATTCATTGAATTATCCCCGTTTCTAGGCCTCAAAAGGGCCCGGACTTAGATTCAGCTCCTGTTTCCTGAACCCTCTCCGAGGAGCGATACAGCCCCCACCTGCATCCCTGACCCTTAGCTTACTTCTTGCCACGCAGTGCCCGGCTCGGCCTGGCTCTGCCTCCCAGTCTGCCAAGAATATGTTATGTTTCTAGTTATCAGTCCAACCCTCCTTCTCTGCATTCCTAAGCTACTGAATCGCATCAATAGTTCCCGTCATGGTCTAGCCTTTATGTCTCCATGTAAGAGAAATACTGTATTAATATTCATAGAATATTCCTCACACACGCACTACATGTAGAATAATGCATGCACCAGTCTTAATGTCTATTAGCCTTTGCCCTGATAACTTTTGGATTCTATCAACATGTACCATAAACACCAGATACTAGATATGCCTGGGTACATGTCGCTCTGACCCTCCAGACTTTCGTCTCCTCTTCTAGTGCAGAAGTCATAGCCCCCAGTTCTCCCTGGTAACACGTCATTGCCAGTTTACGCGCACCACTAGGTTAGAGGTCCCAGCTGCTCAGGTAGCCCCCTCCATGTTTCCGCCCCGTTTATGACATATTCTGTTACGTTTGCATCACATGTCTATGTATACGCCCTGTACACGCCTTCTTGTTACATCATCTTACCCTTATCTTTCGCGACTGCTAAAAACCCTGCCTACTGCTACGCCTACTGTATTGAATGTAATGTATTCTGTTTAACTATAAATATTGTGCACTGTTATTAAAAGTTAGCCTATTCCTGCCCCCGGCAGCTGCCATCCTATTCCCGTACAGGCTGTCCTGTTCCTGTCCTTTATGCTTGATTAAAGCCTGTCAACTTCAGCTACCTCGAATCTTGACTCTTATTTATTGAGCTACCTGTTTATTGATTATAGTCAAAAATAGATCCGGTAATTAATTATTTATTTACCACATAATGGCGCCCGAATAGGGACTTGCCCTTTCCCCACGCGCCGGAGAAGCCACGCAGGCCCCCTGATCCTCTGCAGCCGTGACGGAACCATACCGGCCACGTGCAGATATTTCTGCTTCAAGTATCCCTCAGGCCCACGGAGGAGACGGAGGTTGCGGTCCAGCATCCAGACGAGGCGGTGGAGGAACGCGGCGAGTCCCGACCAGAGCCCAAGCCGAGAGTCCAAGGTCCGAGGTATCCGGAGGCCCACCTGTAATGTAACTGAAGTCCGAAGTTCGTCCGTCCGTCGTCGTAGCAGTCCAGTCCAGTCCGAGGCTTTCCGTTCTTGCTGCCCGGTGAGTACCGTTGCTGGGGTAGTATCTAGACAGGGTCAATTAATTTGTCTCTGGTCCGTGGGTTTGGGTACACAGATCCAACACGAAGTGTCCACCTAGGTGGATGCGGGTCCTGACGTGTCTCTTTATGGGACCGGTAAGTTTCGTACTGTTTTAGCAGTGCATCTAGTCATTCTAGTAAGTTTCTGTTCTAGTAAGTTCTGTTCTCGAGAAATTCATGTATTCTGTTTTCAGTATTCCAGGTAATATTCTGTCCGAACTGTTGTTTTAAATGTTATTTCATGTGTTTTCAATGTCGTGGTATGAGTGATTTGTTTTCTTAAGTTATTATTGTGTTTATCGTGTATTGTATTGTGTCCAGATTCCAGTCTAAGTTATGCCTCTGTTCACGAAGTTACGTCAGTTAAAAACCAGAAAAGGTCTGCTCGAGGAAGCAGTTCCTGTCCCGCCTAGGGACAGTCCAGGTCATTTTATGTATCATAAGCATGGCATAAGTGCCATATTATATCTAGACTTATGGGTAGAGTACACCAAAGAATTAGAGGAAAAATATAGATGGCCCGTATCAGGTACGTGGGATGCCGAGTGCATCATGCGAGTAGAAGAAGTATTATGGAAAAAGAAAGCCAGACAGTCCCAGAAAGATGCCATCGAGTTATGGCGTAAAGAATCTCATAAAAGAACTGAAAAAGAAATCAGAAAGACAGAATTAAGTAGAGAATCCTTAGAAAGAGCCCAAGAAAGGGAATTAATCGAAATAGGTGAACGAGTTAAAGCCGAACAGTCAGACAGACAGAGAAATGCCCTCATTAAGGGTATGTATCCTCTTCTTGCCGAGGGCTTGCCAAAAGCAACCCCGGAAGCACCATGTAAATTTCCGCCGCCATTAGTTCCGATTAAGCTACGTCACAAACCGACCGCAGCTGATATTTTTCTCTCGTCCTATTTGGACGACACAGTCCCAGAATATGCAAATCCTGTTCCGCCAGCTCCTGTAAATAATGTAATTCCTGTTCCTCCAGCCACCGGGGCACCTGTTACAGCACCTGTTACGGTACCCCCGGTCCAGCCCGTAGTACAAGTACCCGCTACATCGGTCACTCTGCCAGCACGAAGAGTATTGGTCGACGATTCCAGTTTAGGGGCCGCGGGGGGAGGTCCTCCTGGTACCCCGCCACCACACAAACGTGTAACGTTAGTCGAGTTACATGAACGTGCGTTACAGCGTACGCCCAAATATCAGTCCGTTGCAGAGATCAGACGAGCTCTTACCGAATGCCGTTATGATCCAGTCCCAGGCGATGATAATATGGTTATATATTCATTGCGTGTAAGACGGGTGACCGAGTATTTGGACACCCTACCGAATATGAAAGAAGATCTAGACAGAATATATCGTTTCATCCGTACAGGAGAAGACCCAGAAAGTATTGGCGAAATCATGTCTCTAAGGAAAGCCGAGACTCAGCTCATGCTATTAAAGTTTCTAATCAATTGTTTAATAAGGGAACAAGATTGTCCGACTAAAGATCCGATCGAAATGAGAATCCTGACAAAGTGGAGTGATCATATAGCCGAGGGAAGACACAAGACACTCAGTAGTATAGACAGTATGTACAAGAAAATTCGTAAGGAAATAATAAGGTTACACGAGAAACGCAAAGCAGCACAAGTAAGCGAGAAAGAAGACAACACTGATACTGAAGAGGTAGACAACGAGAATCCCACCAGAATAGCGTATGTAGGTAAATTTAGATTTCCAGACCGACATTCACGTCTAGAACACAAGAAAGTTTTTCATCTTCCAGCACCAGAACAAGGTTCTCTTGAGCAAGTATTTCAAGCTACCGATCACATTCTGAAGTCACGAATCGGTTATAGTGAACTTAGTACCATGCATGAACAAGAACTAGCCCGATCAGCAGTCCGATGGGCTACTGATTCTACCACTTTTCCAGACGAAATAGTGGCACAAATGTTTCTGAAACTGCCCCCAGCCGAGCAGCGACTGGTGGGTATGTATATGATCCAGCACCTCATCACACTGTATGAGGGTCAGCATTCTGATCCAGGTCCGTTACATGATGTTCTGAACGAGTTACTCCAATATAGATGGAGAGGTTTAGGTACCGATTTAATTAGTATCATTCTAGAACAGCGCCACAAATATAGAACGTTTCTGAATCCGCATTTTGTTCACGTCTCACCTCCAGAAAGTAAACCATTTTACATAGATAGACAGCATCCGTTTCGAGAAGTACACCCAGTTAGGACAGCGGGTGGTGAAATGCAACGAGTATTTGTTTACACCCCTATCACCAAGATGGAACTCTTAGAGATGAAGAAATTAATTCCCTGTCACGACAAAGATCCAGCAGGGTTCCATCGAGAATTAAAAGACATGCTCCGTATGGGAGAATACACATATCCTGATATCATTAAAATGCTAAAGGTCCTGTTGCCCGCAGGGGTATATGAAAAACTCAAGGAAAAAGAATGGGAGGTGGGAGAGAAAAAGATTGATTGGACAGCTCTAGAAGCTGAAGATAAAATACGAGTACCAGGTACCGGTCTTGGGGACAAATGTAAAGAATTGCCTGAGTTATTGATTCAAGTTTTGCCAAGGTTACTAGCCACGAAAAAGGAAGATTGGGATGCAATCTCAGCATGTAAACAGAAACAGGATGAAGACACTAGTGATTTTTATTCTAGATTTGAAAAATGTTTTATTATTAACAGTGGTTTGAAGACAAGTAGCGAGTCATACCCTCATCTTTTTGTTACTAAACTAGTCGAGAATTCAAGTCCACAAGTTAAAAATAGAGTTTTGAAAGTCGAAAGTAGTTGGCAAGCTAATACTCCGTCACAAATGCTTCAAATGCTCCAGTATCACCAGAATAGAATCAGGGAAGAGCAAGAACACGAAAGGAGACGTATGAAAGATACGAAAATGAAAGTATTAGTTGCACAATCAGTTCCACAAGACAGTCAGAAGAGGGGTCCGAATCAAGCCAGTCATTCTGCAGCTCCCGTTAAAGGGACTTGCAATTATTGTAAACAGCCAGGTCATTTTATAAACGAGTGTGCAGTTCTGAAACACAACATAGCTACTGGAAAAACTAAAGAAAGACCACGTCCGCCTAGACAAGAACAAGTTTCACAGACTTCTCAGTCACCCCAGAATGCACAACAGACAGTTCCAGCACCGCAGCCTATCGCTGCAACACAGCATGTTACACAGCAAATGTACCAGTATGCTCAGACAGAGTATCCAGAGTATCAACAGTATTCATGAAACAGCCTAGAGAGGGAGGTAGGCTTGCCTCTCATCGAGATACCTGTAGATCAAGAGGGTCCCTATGTACACAGTCAAGTATTGGGGAAAGACAGAAAGTTTTTGATTGATACAGGGGCAAGTAGGACTACTATCAGTCATGACGAGGTTCCAGGGGCTCCGCTCTCAGGCTCTAGAAATGTTTCCCTTGGATTTTCAGGAAAGCCTATTGTTAACGAGATTTCAAAGCCAGTTACTCTAGAAGTTGGTCCATTGTCCCGAACTACTGATTTGTTACTTACGAAGTCATGTCCAGAAAATTTGTTAGGTATTAAAACACTGAAAGAATTAGGTGCAGTAATTTGCTGCTCCCCAGAAGGAATACGATTGTTTTTAAGAGACTTTAAAGGTCACTATGTATTACGTGATTTTGATCCAAGGTTACTAAATGTACCGCAGCATTTATGGGCGCACGGTCCAACTGATGTAGGTTTTATGCAAATCACACCCCATCGTGTGACTCTCAAACAAGGTATAGTTTTGCCACGGATCAGACAGTACAGATTGCCACCTGAGGCTGTAGCAGCCTTATCCAAAATTATTGACGAGCTTATTGTTCAAGGAGTGGTTGTAGAAACTGACTCCAATGTATGTAATTCTCCTATCATCCCAGTCATGAAACGTACTGATCCAAATGCACCTCCAGTATATCGATTAGTGATTGACCTTCGAGAGCTTAATAAATGTATCATACCCCAGTATCCAGTAGTCCCAGATATTTCATCCCTATTAACAGCTATTGATTCTGAAGCTACATTTTTCACTGTTATAGACCTCAAGAATGCATTTTTCAGTGTCCCCATTCTTCCAGACAGCCAGTACCTTTTTGGTTTTTGTTTAAATGGAAGGAGCTATAAATTCACACGAGCTCCTCAAGGTTTCACAGAAAGTCCTAGTATTTACAGTCAAGCACTTAAAAGACAACTAGACAATATCCACATGCCAACTGACACTGCCCTGCTCCAGTATGTCGATGATCTACTGATCACAGCCCGTTCTGAACGTGACTGCGAGCGAGCGTCACTTACGGTCCTGTATTTTCTGGCCGAGCAGGGGCACAAGGTGTCCCCTTCGAAGCTCCAGTTCTGTGTCCAGCAAGTGATCTACTTAGGCCACTTACTGTCCAAGTGGGGTAGGCAGTAGACACCAGACATTCCAGTTAACAAGACACAGACATCCACTCCAGAACAGACTACTTGTATGACAGTTAAGGACCCTACACAAGATGTCATAGACATACAGTTACATGCTACTCCCGAGGAAATCAAGAAATGGTCCGAACAAGGAGGGGTCCAGACAGATCAGGGATGGGTGACGAAGGGAAAAGCCACATGGTTTCTCCCCGACTCTATGGTTCAAGTCATTATTAATACCGCACATAGTCCAGCACATCTAGGAGAAAAAGCTATGTTAGACAGTATTCAGAACCTTTGGTTCAACAAGCACTTACGAGCTGCAGCCAAACAGAAAGTCCGTACCTGTATGATATGTTGCCAGTTCAATCCAGGTAAAAGTGTCCCGGTGGAACAAGGTGGATTCCAACCCCCTGACCACCCTTTTGAAGTCCTCCAGATGGATTATATTCAGATGGAGCGATGTCGAGGTTTCAAGTATGTCCTTGTAGTTGTATGCGCTTTGTCCAGGTGGACAGAAGCATATCCAGTTCCAGATTACACAGCAACGATCACTGCCAAGCAGTTGGTTCGTGAATTTTTTCCCCGTTATGGACTCCCTAGGGTCGTGTATTCTGATAACGGCCAGCCATTCTCATCCGAGTTAATGAAACATGTTTCCTTTCTGTTAGGGTACCAGTGGAAGTTCCATTGTGTGCGCCATCCTGAAGCAGCCGGTCTCGTAGAGAGACATAATCAGACCCTGAAAATCCGTATTGCCAAGATATGCAAAGAGAAAGGTGTAGACTGGCTAGTTGCCCTGCCAGTTGCTCTTTTCTACATGAGGAGACCCCGCAGTATTACAGATGTTTCCAGTAATATGCTGACAGATTACCTAGCTTCCTTGATGTCTGCCCTACACTCTTGTCGTTCCCAGGTTGCCGCTGCATTTCCAGACAATACCGAAGTGAAACCGCATGAGGTCATTCCAGGCGACCTCGTCCTTGTAAGGAACTTTGATCGTTCAGGTCCGCTGGAGCCTCGTTGGAAGGAGCCGCGACTTGTTCTCCTGACCACCCGCACGGCCGTGAAGTTGGAGGGCCGCAAGGGGTGGGTCCATCTGTCCCACATCAAGAAATTCCATGGACTTCGTAAAAAGACATTCGAAAAGGACTGTTCCATTTCTAAAGACTGCCTGAAACCAGAACTTAAATCTGAATTAAAAGTTCCTCTGTTAGAGAAAACTCCGCAGCAGGAGTATAAGTTAAAACTCCGGTCTAGTAAAATAAGTCAGCCAGTTTAATTGTCTAAGTCCCTCTCGGGTGAAACGGTTAGACAGGTATCTGACATGTATGAGATAGACCCCCATAGTGAGAGAGTTAGTCAAAACTCTATACGATGTATCGTTTTTCTAAGTTTCTTATTGTTTCTAAGTTTGATGGTTACCTGCACAAGTTATGCATTACATTTATGTTTTCCAAGTTCACATGTAAATACGTTTTCTAATGCTACAGTAGAGCACACATTTAGTGATCTGCCTCCTCACGAGTTATCCTATCGTCTTGCTATGCGTAATAATACATTCATCCGAATGTTACACTATTCACACCAGACCAGCAATGCCACTAATTGTTGGGTGTGTGGTCGACTCCCCCCTTTCCAGACACCGAAGGGAGTTCTGCCACTCTTTCCTTATCCGTTTTCACATAATGGTTCGTGTGGAGCATGGTCCACGTTAACGTCATCCTCCAATGATATGTCTCTTCTGAACAGAACATGTTTCCCAGACAAGCAAGGTCTCTCCCATAGGACAGGGTTAGATCTAGAAAATGAAGTATATGATTTGGGTAATTATTCTTCGAATTTTATGGTCCTGAATGTTCAGTCTGATACTACTCCAGATTTACCTGCTATTTCAGTACTACCAGTCAAAGGCGAATTATGTGTCAGAAATAATGGTTCCGCACATGTAGGACATAGTGATTGTACTACTACTGTCGAGTATAGTGACAGTGGGAAATCTATTTTCAAAGCCTCACGTCATTCTTATTTTGTGTGTGGTCAGACCGCATATGTTCGTCTGCCCCTCGATTGGGATGGAACATGTTACATTGCCTTCCTACTGCCACCAGTTTTTCTAGCCCCATCTGATTATCACAGAAACACACATCTAGTACACGTCAGACATAGAAGGGAGATCGAGTCCCCAATAGTCGATCAAACTGAAACTACTCTAGAACAGTATCAAGACTTTAATAAAGGTTTCTTCTTCTTTATAGGCCCTATCCAGAATAGTAAGTTAATACGTAGATTAACCAGAACCCTTGAAGCAGTAGTGAATGAGACTACTTCTGCTCTAGGTAACTTAACCGAAGAGCAATCTGCTATGAGATTTGTTGTGCTCCAAAATCGTCTCGTTCTTGACGTCATACTGGCCGATAGAGGAGGAGCATGTAGAGTCATCGGATCTAGTTGCTGCATTTTCATTCCTAATAACGCGCCGTCTGTTTATTCAGCTATAACCAGACTTCATAAAATTGCTCATCAGTTACACCAGAATCCAGGCCCCTGGACATGGTCCGGTTGGCTCTGGAGTATTATATCTGCCTGGGGATGGAAAGTATTGTAATTCCTAGGTGTTGCAGTAATGATCATATTCAGTTGCTGCCTCTGTATACAATGTGGCCCTGAGATTTGCGGCATTTGTGCTACCTCTTGTATCCCTAGTCCTAAGTCCCGTTCTAAGACAATTCGAGACGAGCAAATGATGCTATATGAAATGATAGATGGTATCATGAATATTGATGTTTCCTGATGGAAACGTAGGGCACAAGGAGGGAATGTGGAAAAGTAAATTTTGCCATGTTGTATGTGCCTACGTGTTCCCCATGTTATGTTATATGTGCATGATCGATATGCATGTATTCCCTTCTGATCGATTAAAGACGCAATTACAGTTGTGTCCATCTCTAGTATGCCAGTTTCCAGTCTTCGTGAAAGCAACGAATATTAGGCCTATGTAAACCTACGTTGCCACATTTCACAGTGTGCACGTTAATTCATTGAATTATCCCCGTTTCTAGGCCTCAAAAGGGCCCGGACTTAGATTCAGCTCCTGTTTCCTGAACCCTCTCCGAGGAGCGATACAGCCCCCACCTGCATCCCTGACCCTTAGCTTACTTCTTGCCACGCAGTGCCCGGCTCGGCCTGGCTCTGCCTCCCAGTCTGCCAAGAATATGTTATGTTTCTAGTTATCAGTCCAACCCTCCTTCTCTGCATTCCTAAGCTACTGAATCGCATCAATAGTTCCCGTCATGGTCTAGCCTTTATGTCTCCATGTAAGAGAAATACTGTATTAATATTCATAGAATATTCCTCACACACGCACTACATGTAGAATAATGCATGCACCAGTCTTAATGTCTATTAGCCTTTGCCCTGATAACTTTTGGATTCTATCAACATGTACTATAAACACCAGATACTAGATATGCCTGGGTACATGTCGCTCTGACCCTCCAGACTTTCGTCTCCTCTTCTAGTGCAGAAGTCATAGCCCCCAGTTCTCCCTGGTAACACGTCATTGCCAGTTTACGCGCACCACTAGGTTAGAGGTCCCAGCTGCTCAGGTAGCCCCCTCCATGTTTCCGCCCCGTTTATGACATATTCTGTTACGTTTGCATCACATGTCTATGTATACGCCCTGTACACGCCTTCTTGTTACATCATCTTACCCTTATCTTTCGCGACTGCTACAAACCCCGCCTACTGCTACGCCTACTGTATTGAATGTAATGTATTCTGTTTAACTATAAATATTGTGCACTGTTATTAAAAGTTAGCCTATTCCTGCCCCCGGCAGCTGCCATCCTATTCCCGTACAGGCTGTCCTGTTCCTGTCCTTTATGCTTGATTAAAGCCTGTCAACTCCAGCTACCTCGAATCTTGACTCTTATTTATTGAGCTACCTGTTTATTGATTATAGTCAAAAATAGATCCGGTAATTAATTATTTATTTACCACAAGGTATACAGGCAGAAGTTCACCCTATTCCAACTGACTGAGCCAGAGATACTTCAGAGGTACAGGCTACACCCCAGAACCATCCTGGACTTGATTAGGGACCTCCACCCATACCTGGAACATCCAACCCCCAGGGCCCATGCCATCCCACCCCATGTGCAGGTGCTGTGTAGCCTACACCTGCTTGCCTCTGGGAGCTACCAGAGTGTGATTGCTGCAGTTGGTGATGTGTCCCAGGGCTGCCTGTCATGTTTTTTCCGCAAGTTCCTGGAGGCCATGACCCAGAGAATGGAACATTACATCCGGTTCCCTGACACACCTGCAGAACTTGCAAAAACAAAAACTGATTTCTATCAACTGGCACACTTCCCTCATGTGATAGGATACATAGATGGCACCCATATCCCACTCTGTCCACCTGCAGCCACTGAACACATCTACAGAAACCGTAAGTCAACGCATTCCATCAATGTGCAGGTGATATGCAATGCTGCCAACATCATCACCGACATTGTGGCCAAATATCCCGGTAGCACCCACGACTCCTACATTTTCCAGAACAGTGGGATATACACACGGCTTGTTGCTGGAGAGTTTGGGGACGGATATCTGCTAGGTAAACAACTGTGATACACTCTCATAGTCATGGCAGATGTATGTGTCATGCGTATGTAACTAATGAACCTCTCTTTACCATCTAGGTGATAGTGCATATGCCCTGCGGTCCTTTGTGCTCACACCCTACCTCAATCCAACTACCAGGAGTGAGAGGCGTTATAATGTGGCGCACAGGTCTACTCGCAACGTTGTGGAGCGAACATTTGGACTCCTCAAGAGCAGATTCCGTTGCCTCCACAAGAGTGGAGGTGCCCGGCAGTACACCCCCATCCTGTGTTGTAAGATAATAGCTACCTGTGCCATGTTGCACAATCTTGCCACCAAAGATGGCACAGAGGTGGAGGTAATACATCACGAGGACATTGATGATGATCAAGAACAGGCAGAGTCCCAAGCAACAGGCGCAGCAGCAACAGATGGTAGATTGAGACGGGCAGAGATCACACGTCGATATTACTAGGTAATGAATGAGACACAGACAGGTGTAGTATGTGAAGTATGTAGTTTAATATTCACTACATCGTGCAAGTGTTCAAATGCCATTGTCCAACAATGTCTGTGTCCATGACTGCGTGCGCACAGTTACCCTCACTGTGACCAGTCCTGTGGGGTGTGGGCAATCCTTAACGTTTTCGGGCACGCACTACAGTGCGGGATGCACGAGGCTGGGTATCCACACTTTGGGTGGTGGCTGGGTCAGAAATGTTGTGCCTAATGCTCCTACGCTTCTCAGGTACAGGTGTGCTGGAGCCACTCCTGCTGGTGGACCATTCTGTGTCTTCCACACCTGTGTCACCAGCAGTGCCTGTTTGGTTAGTGAGCATCTGCTCCATCGCAGAGGTGACTCTCCCCATGCCCCTTGATAAATCTGTGCAGCAGTGCACTAATGCATCCTGCAGTGCAATTGAACGTCTGCACAGCAGTGACATTGCTGTGGCAAAGCGGTCCAGGACCTTAGACCGCTGCCGCATACACTGGCGCTCTCTACGACGCTCTAAGTGGTCTCTGTCCAACTTGTCAGACAGAACACCCATGTACTGTGAGATGTCTGACATCCCCTTAGCAATTGCCTCCATGCTCCCAGCAATGTTGCCTATTCCTTGGTCAATGTGTGACAGTTTGTAATTCATGCTGCGCACCTGCCTGTGCACTGCCAACATTGCCTTCACCTGCATGCTCTGCACCTTACCCATGGCGGCCTCCAGGCCACAGAAGACCCCCTCTCCTTCCTGCCCTGCACCACTCTCTCATGCCCTTCTGCCAAGGACACTGGCCCGCACAGTGCCTGGAGTACTCAGCTGCTTGGCCTTGTCAGCCACAGTTGGATTTATCTGCATTTCACCCTCCTCATCCTTCTCATCTGATGTTTGCAGTATCCTTAGAGGGGGCACATCAGCACTCCTTGCCCTTCCCTGCATGGATGACTGTGTGGTCGGTGTTGGGGAATGTGCTGCTGGTTCCAACTCAGGTGTTCCAAACAATAGAGGCGAATGCGGCTGAGGTGTTGTGGCTCGCTCAGGTGTTGTGGCTTCCTGGGATGTGGATTTCTCTTTTCCAACAGCGCTGTGACCTGCACTTTGTCTGTCATTTTCCCTTCTTTTAGGTACTGGTGCCCTCTCCTCCCTTGCTGGTGCTGTACTGCGTGAGGATTCTCCTGTGAACAGATATGGACATAGGATCAGTGGGGTAGTTCACCTGTGTGTCTTCATTAAATGGATTTATGTCACACATTTGCCTAGTCTACATCAGCTGTTCGAAGTTGTGTGTGGCATGCCTTGCTGGATTCTATGGTGTATGCATTGCATGTATGTACCTATGACTACGTCTACCATGATGCATTGCTGGCCATCAGTAAAAGCTGTTCTGGAGTGTTATGCTTACACACAGTGGAGATGAGGGACAGGGTAATGGGTGGGGATTACTGTCCATGCATCTTACCTTGTTTCTTTGATGATCTGTCAGAGCTATCCATGTCCCCAATTCCATGAATGCTTTCTGGCTCCAGGGTGGATTCTACTAGCTCCTCCAGCTCTGTAAGTTTGGGAGCTTGGTTTTTTCCCCCACCTGTGACACCTGCTTCCTTTCTTTGGGCAGCAATTTTCTTCTTGGTTACGATGCGCAGGTCGTACCATCTTTTCTTTAGGTCGTCAATCTCCCTGTGCGTCATCCCAATGGCATTCACCTTTTTCTGGATGTCAAGCCATATGCTTCTTTTTACAGACTCTGCAACATGCAGAGACTGTTTCCCAAATATTTTGTTGTAGTGCTTTACCACTTCTTCCACAAGCACCTGGAGTTCAGCAGGACTAAATTTGATTTTCCTTCTGCGGTCTCCTGCATCCTTCTGCCCTTCCTGAGACTCCATTCTGATGGACAGGCAAGCTCTGCAAAGTCAGCTCCTCTTTGTTTCCTCTTGCTCTGCTAACTGTTCAGTTGCTCTGCACCTGCATGGGTGTGGCAACTCTCAGGTACTGGGGAGGGGTGCCTGATTCTGATTGGTTGGTTACTCTGTGCCTTTGTTGTGGGGTGTGGTGGGTGTTCCTGATTGGTTTACAGGGTCACATGTACTTTTTACATTTCTACAGATTCGGAATTTACCAATTCGGTATTTACTGAATCGGTAAATTCCGATTCGGTATATTCCATTCATTCCTATGGGCCAGAAGGACCATAGAAATGAATGGGTACTTACCGATTCGGTATTTACTGATTCGGAAAATTCCGATTTGAAATTCCGATTGATACCGAATCGGTATCTTTTACCGATTTTTTATCTACATCCCATATTCCGATTCTTAATTACCGATTCGGTATGAGTGGGTATTTAAGAGTCGGAATTTTTTTTTTACCTACAACTGGCCCCTAGACACTTTGAGGCGACTCATTTCACAGTATGCACTATGCACTATGCAAGAGTCATATGTTGCTTGAAAAAAATTGAGAAACACAACAGCTGGAAAAATCAAATAATATAAGGGAATCCCAAATGAAGTAAAACGTGGAATATAAACAGGGACTGCCCTGTGGAATTTGATGGCCTTAAGGGTCTTTGTAGACCCTGTTGCGAAATAAATCATTTTTTTGTCTGTAAGCGCGGCCGACTGATGGAGATCCCCTGTCTCTGTACTCGTACCCCTATCATCGCCCCCATAACTGAGTCCTTGGAAGGGTTACTTTGGATTAGCTTTGAGAAGGCTAAGGCCAGAGCTGCCATCTTTGGAACTGAGGAACCAGGTTTGAGTCTCTACGTCGGCTCAACATTCTGTGATTTTAGGCAAATCAGTTAATCCCCTCCTGTCTAAAATAGAAATGTGACTTTGTGTACTGTAACTGGTGCTCATGTAAAACACTCCATTACCCCTCCTGCATGTGCTCCTAATGTTATATTTGTTGCTGAACATTTCTCCAAATACATATCTCTCGGTGTAAAGTGGAAGGAATGTCTATCAATGGAAAAGAACTTTAGCAGATTACCAGAAGGATGTTCCATGAATTTGCCATTCTAGGGATGAGAATGAACACACTGAGAAGGCTATCAACTATACGGCTAGTCATAAAAATCCCCACTAGATATTTCACATAAAGTACTTCTATGTATCAGGATCTCTGCTTCTCTTGTATCCTCTACTGGTGCACACTTCTGTGTAGTAGATCAGACAGATAGGTGCTGATTCACAAAAGCATTTAGGAGTAAGGGAAGCAATACTACAGGTGTACTCTTTACATAATCTTACATGTTTTCGAGAATGAGCCCAAAACATCCAACTCCCTGTTAGTAAAAGTACAAAGAGTTTAAAGGCCTCTCTTGTTGTACAAATTGTATATGAATAGTCCCTGAATTTCTAATTTTATTCCCATTTTAGATGTTTTGGGACCAATTGGTAAAGGCAAGTAAGAGTAAAATAGTACACAGATGTAATATTTTACGTACTCCAAAATGTCTTCGTAATATTGCCAACAGATGATTTACTCCTCGATCACGATGAATGTTTAGAAATGTTCTTACTTGTTGTAGCAAAAAAACATAAGCCATAAACCAAAAGCCCACGTGTGTTGATGTCACTTCAACCTGTGGGAGTTTCCAAATGCTCTGGTTAAATACTCTTGACCTTCCTGTTTATCCCTGCATTGTATTTAATATTGTTTACTCCTAGTCAATGTAAAATTATTCCTTTTTGTATTTTATTAACTTGTAATAGCTATGTAAAGGGCTTTGATTATAATCGTAACAAGCAGTGGCGGCCCGTGCTGGTAAGTGCGATAGGGTGTGGGGGGGGGGGTTGACAGTGACAAATGACAGGCTAGGGAATGTAAAATAAATAACTAAAACCACTTCCCTTGTGCTTGCCGCATCGCCGAGTCGGCGATGGTGAGGACGCAAGGTAAGTGGTTTTATTTATTTATTTTACATTCCCTATCCGTCGTTTGTCACATTTACCCCCTGCCTCACCACGCTTACCTGCACTGGCCGCCACTGATAACAAGCAATATTTCTCTTGCAGATTGTTTAATCATTCCTCCTGGACAGCATTGCTCCACAACGTGTTACCCATTGACCTTTATTTCCCCTGGGACAGTGTTTACGAGAAACAGTATTTTCCAGCCAAATCTTTCTGGCGCCACTACCTCTAGATGCACACTGTTGTAGATCACCCAATCTAGTCATTGTTTCTCAATGCCCCTGTTAATCATGATTTTTCCTGCCCACAATGTTCCTGGTGGAATCTTGTCATGCTTTTTTAGAGGCATGAGTTTAACCCAGTTTTCCAATTAAAACATCTGAGGGTATATTCACAAGAATGTGTGATAACTATCGCAAGAGTAGCGTAACACAACTTACAACATCGCAGCCTATCGCGGGAAAACAACTCCGTGACAACGTGGAATTCACAACACGGCAGTAGCATGCGAAAGTTTGCCGAAACCATGGCCAATGATCACTATACAACCACCTAGACGGAGATAAAAACACAAACCCCAAAGCAAATAAACCTGCGATGGGCCAAATCGCGCTAAGAAAACAGGTACAACCTGCGGGAGGGCAGCAATACTCATGCGCAATGGTGCAAAAAGCACAAGAACAGCATACGGGAAATGCCACAGGCCAAACTTCATCAACAGCGGACTACCACAGATGCACCCTGTCCAACTGCAGAGGACAATAGTACTCCACAACATTCAAGCACCGTGGAAGAACAGAACCGACAGGCACACAGCATGAAAGAGACCAGTGCCAGCACAAATCAGAGCCGCTGGAGTGACACACCCAGGGTGTAGCAGACGCACATCAGCAGAAGTGCACCGCGACATTGACAACATCCCGGTACAAACAGCAACCCCTCCACAATTGAACACAGGACAAAACTGGTTACGCAATTGTTTATAACCTGGCAAATCACATCTGACACATCATGGAAATGTAACATGACAATGTACAAGTACAACCTGTAAATGCAAATATGTTTTAATCACAAATGCATGGCAGTTGGACATCTCCTACGGTCGCCTGATTACCATGGACGGTCACAATGAGACATACTCATGAGAAGTAAGTGTCAACGATGTTATTCCTACGGGCCATTCCTGCCACAGCTGCAGTGGGAAGTGGGCCACCTGCCCCATCAACACCATTATCATCCGGTACCTCTAGAACTGGGATCCATGGGGCCCTGGTGCGAACACAGATGTTGTGCAACACAGAACATGCAACAATCATCTTGCACACAATGTCCCGGCTGTACAGGAGCTTCCCACCTGTGCCGTCCAGGCACCTGAAACATGACTTCAACACGTCAAATGTGCGTTCAACGATGCCCCTGGTGGGTATTTGGGCCACATTGTACTGCCTCTGGGTGGGTGTGTTCGGGTCTCGGAGGGGTGTCATCATCCAAGGGCAGAGTGCATATCCTTGATCACCTGTGATAGTGCAGGGAGAAAAGAGTCAATACTTGGTTCGACATCATGTGATGGCAGGCCCACTAATCCAGTGACGCCTGTGCTGGCTGTGTGTGGGGTGTCTGCAGGCCAGTCCTCAGGTAGTAGCTGATGCTGACAACTACACCAACAATCATCACGCACTCTGAAATGCAATGTCAGAATTACAAGGGGTGATGACTGGAGTCGCACTGGGCAAGTGGCTCTGGATGCACAGCGTCTGACACGGGCCCACCGCCATGGAACGATGACCTGCGGGAGACTGGGGTAGGGTCATGTGGGCAGAGCAGTGCCTCAAATGTGTCATGGATGCATTCTGCATCTCCACACGTTCCACTGGTGTGTGGCTGTGGTGCCATGAAATGTCTGTATTGGGTGCCGGGGTAGCCCAGGATGACCATGGAGTGGTGTGGTCGTGTCTGTTAGGTGGTCGTGTAGTTTGACATGTTGAATGTGGTTTGGTCACGTGTGCATCTCCACCTTTGTGCTTTGTGCATTAGAGGCTTTGGGATGTGTAGTGTGTTGATTAGGTACTTACCAACGAGCAGTCCCGTTCCATATGTGCCATCCTGGAAGCGCTGGTTGATGATGGACTGTCGGAAGATGAAGGAATCATGCACACTGCCTGGGTAGTTGACTACGACATTGGTGATTAGTCCCCGGTGGTCCACTATTGCCTGTACGTTGATGAAATGCATGTGCTTTCTGTTGCAGTAGTGGTGTGCAGTATCCACAGGGGCACAAGTGGGACATGTGTGCAGCCGATTGCCACCAACACGGCCGGGAATCCGGCTATGGCCTAGAAGCCTTGCTTTGTCTCCACCTGTTCCTGCACAGTGTTGGGGAAGTGAAGGTACTGGGGTATGAAGCTGAGGATGGCATCCAAGACAGGTGTGATGAGCTTTGATAGGGCTGTCTGTGAGACCCCTCCGACTCTGGCAGTTGTTGGTTGGAAGGTACCAGAGGCCAACAGGTGCAGCACAGCCAGCAGCTTTGTCTGCGGAGGGATGTTGGTTCTCTGCTGTGTTGGGACCCTCAGCCTGTGGGCGATGTGGGTCATGATGCGGATGATGATTGTCCTCTTGAGCCTGTAGTGGGCAATGACTTCCTCGGGCGTTAGGTCTGTGAGAGTGGTGGGTTTTCTGTAGGTCAGCTGTCTTACTCTGCGCTGCCTCTGTGGTGGTCCGGGGGGTGTGGGGGGCGGGTCCGGGTCCTGGGGGTGGTGGCGGTGGGTGTTGTGGCCCTGTTGGGGCACCGAGCTGCATGATGAGTAGCTCCATGGTGTCCTTAGTTCTTCGGGTGTGGCTGTGTGCCCGGCTCCGTTGCCTACTGCAAGTAGTCGTCCGTCTTTACACCTGCATGAGGCAGGTGTTAAAATACCTGCAGCTACCGCGGCTTATTGCCTGTTTTTGGTTTGCTTTGCGGATCTTTCAGTTCATTGTGAAAGTGGTGTTGTTGTTTTTTTCGTGTGTTTTTGCACTGGAACGTCTACCCTGCATCTCATTAGGAGTAGTTGGTGGTGTCCGCTGTGGTGCTAGTTGGGGCAGGTATCACAGGAATACTGACGATGTCTGCTGTTAACACCAGCTTGTGAATGGGGAGGTACATTTATCACAGCTTTGTCTTCGATTAAGTGCCCGTAATTCGGCGATAGCTCCTTGTGAATATGCCCCCAGGAGCTTTATAAAGTGGTGTGTGTCTTCCGTTTGCATACTTCCGTACAAGAGCCCATTTTTTGACTTAGGGGGTAAAGTTGTACGTCCCAGTATCAAGAACAGAAATATTGAAATATACAAATATAGATTACTCAATATTGA
This sequence comes from Lissotriton helveticus, assembly GCF_964261635.1. Classification (NCBI taxonomy): domain Eukaryota; kingdom Metazoa; phylum Chordata; class Amphibia; order Caudata; family Salamandridae; genus Lissotriton; species Lissotriton helveticus. The sequence goes on from NC_136071.1 coordinate 1,112,003,366, forward strand.
CTACTTCTATTTCATTAAGGTAATCATCGATTAATTACCTTACTCTATTACCTCCTACCTTGAACTAAAATGCAAGTCACTGGTGTGGAGTCAATATTTGAGCCCATTGAACTCAGTTTAATAAAATGATGACTGCCACGCCACATGGTGGGTGAGTTATAGTTCTATCGACAATGGGGTCAGAATTCTTCAGTGGCTTCTCCGTCTTTGTAAAGACAGTTCAGTTTTCAGGCCTTTCGGGAATCGCAGGTGGCTTGGGTCTGCCGGGTTCAGTACATTCCACAACATGAGACCCTGTACTCCCGTTGATCTCCCTTCATGTTGCTTCCTTTTGAAGAATCATCAGGTGATAGGGTTTGTTGTTGATGAGTGCAGGTTTCTGTTTTGGGAATAGTGTGGTTCAAGTATTTGTAGGCATTCTGGTCCTTTGCCCTAGTTAGACTTAAGGAGCAGAGTTTAATTTGAGCCGATGGTTACCAGTGGGGGTCCCTATCATTAATTTTTTGACACTGGCACTTATTTCCCCGCATTAGACTTTCACAGAGTGCAAGAGAGGGAAAAGCTATAGGAGTGGGTGGAGCTTGCGGAGTTTCCGTGTAGTTGCATGAAAACTGTGCGAGATTCAATGGAGTTCCACCGTAGGGCAGAAAATATGCAGCTCACACTGCAATTTAGCGCCAGTAGTGTGAGGAGCTCTGAAAATCAAAGCAAATAGCACCATGCGCAGTGCAAGCGCGTGCTGCCAATTAAAGTTGATCTTCCTGCCGTTCAAGTAGAACGTTTACCAAAACGACAGCAAAACTTGAATGACACCCCCATACTGTGACTGCTCGTGACCACCCACGTTAGAAAATGGCACTCGGGGCACCAAATCTCGCTTGCCAGCTCACATTTTCTGGAGCCTAGTAGGAGGAAAATTCCGCCACATGGCGATTGAAGAATTCCACTGGCAGAGCAAAACATTACACTCACCTCTACAAAACACTCAGAGGCATGTTTACAATGACCCAGCGCTGCCGGAGCATCACATTTTGCGACACTCTGGTGAGCTGTGTCCTGCTCCATATTTTCAAGGCAGTGCTAAGCCACTTTGCCTGGCTTAACGCAGCTTTGTAAATATCGTTCCCTATGATGCAGTTTTCTGCATTAAATGGGCATGCAATGGGTGTTGCTGTAGGCATTCCCAACCCCACCCATGGCTTTTTGACATTGTCCCAGATTTTAAAGGATCGTAAATCTGAGGCAATGCCAAAAATGTGCACCTCCCCAGCGGAGGCCAAAGGGTGGAGCAACGAGGAGAAATACTTTTATTTCTCCTAATTTTTTGCTCTTTCTATGTGTGCTGAATTGTGCAGCACACATAGAAGGAGCAAAACACCATTAATGATTGTTTTTGTGCAGGAAGGTTTCCATTCCTGCACAAAACAATGACCCCCACAGTGCAGGCACCCTTGCATCATGCAAGGATACCTGCTTTGATGCTTGGCGGCCCATTGGCAGCCCATTTTGCAGGAATGTGCGATCTCATAAATATGATGCATTCCTGCCCTTTTCTTTTGACACAGGACAACTCAGCCACCAAGATTCCTAATGGCTCTGCCCTGCGCAAAAGCCTCGTAAATGAGGCCCACATATCTGAAAGGCAGAGGAAGAGAAAAATGGAAACATTTTCACAAACTGAAAAAGCCGGAACCTGAAAGAGTAAAAAAAAAGGGGCAGGGGGAGTCTAATAGTGGATGTGTCTGGTAGTAGATTAAACATTACTAGCATCAATCTTATCCACCCAGACCAGGCGTGCTTTATGCCTGGCCTCGATACGAGACACAACATCTGTCGTGCCCACAATGCCATCACGGCGGTAGACCATTTGGAGTGTCTTGCGGCCCTGCTATGAGCGTATTTTGATATCGTGCTTGATTCGCTTAGTTGGACCTACCTCTTTGCACTTCTAAGTAGACTGAATTTTGGCCCTCGACTTCTGACATATATATGACTCCTATATACAGACATTACAGCCTCGGTGAGTGTGGCGGCTGCCACCTCGCAGACTTTCTCTTTTGGATGAGGGACCCGTCAGGGTTGCCCCCTCCCCCATATTTGTTTGCACTTGCTATGGAGCCCCTTGCAGCATGGGTCAGGATAGATGCCCAATTTCATGGCTTTCAATGGGCCAAGGGCGTCTCTGACATCATAGCGCTCTGTTCTGACGACGTGTTGTTTTTCCTCTCAGATCCCTATTGGTCAGGGCCTAGGATACTTCACTTCATGCAGATTGTTTGAGAGATGTCTGGCCTCTATATGAATGCCAGCAAATTGTTCCTTTGGCCTCTTCGGGGTGGGACAAAATTGAGCGCTAGGTCTCGGGAAGTGACGTGGTCAAAGATTGGTTCAAATATCTGGGAGTGTTTCTGACCTCCTCCCAATCTGACTTATGCGACAGAAATCTGGCCCCATTGATGACGCAGTCCAAAACACAAAACAAAGCCTGGTCCCACCTGCCTCTGTCCCCACTTCTGGGTCAATTCCTTTGGGGTGGGGGTTCTACCCGGGTTGCCCTGAGAACCTGTTTCCAATCGGCAAACTGTGGGGAATGGCCACTCCAGATATTCAGACATATCATGCAGCGTCCCATCTTCTAGTGCTGAATGAAGGTAGACGGGACCCGACATACGCGGTAGAACGCTGGCTAATGAGCGATGCAACACTACACACACTTCTTTACTCAGGGGCGACACTTCATGCCCTTCCCCGGCGACAAGGACTGTATTCACATTATGGAGGCAGGTCCTATGCCGCATGGGATGGTGGGGGCAATTAACCGGCGAAGCGCCCCTATTGCATTATGGTGATCTGCCTCAACTCTCGATGCTGACTGGATTCAGTGATTGGGAGAACATGGGTATCTTCAAGCTGGGGGTGGTCCTGCGGGACCCAATTTTAAAATCATTTCAGGAGCTTCAGCAGGAATTTGGTATGCCTATTACACAGTTCTATAAATACCTCCAGTTCCGGCATTCCCTCTCACCTTATATTCTACACCTGGACGTCCTACCACAGTTTAACCCAATCGAAGCTAAGTTCTTTATGGGAGACTTAGGCAATTATAAGATCACAAAAATATATAATATGATAGTTACCAACAGCCACACCACATTAGATACACTTCGAGAGACCTGGCAGACTGACATGGGACCATAAAACGGGGATGACTGGACGGAAGCATTAGAATCCCCGTGTGGTGGGGCATTAGCATCACATCTTCGACTCCTACAATTTAAATACCTTCACCGGGCCTACTTCACTAGGCACAGCTTGTGGAGAGCCACCGGCTTAGTGGATTCCCCTACATGCTTGAGATGTAATTCTGAGGACGGTACTTGGTTTCATACACTCTGGCAGTGTACTGCACTTCAGAGGTTCTGGTAGAAGGTCTTGAGTTCCCTTTCGGAGGGTCGCCAAAACTAGCCCTCTTGCACATCACAGAAGGTATAGAAGGCAATATGTATAAATGTTACTTATTGTTCCTAAGCCTTACAGTGGCGAAGCGGGACAAGCCTGGGCGTGGAAGGCCCATCTCCTCCCCGGGAGGAGGTTTTGAGGAGGGGACAGAATTTTTGCATTGGCTTGGAACTCCCAATTTTTAAAGTGAGAGGATGTCCTCAGATACATTCCCAGATATGGAAAAAATGGGCAGATTACCGTGGTCTCTTTCGGGAACCAGTCACCTTGATCTCGCAGGCTGCAGGGATAATGGAGTACCAGATGGGGAAGAGATTTTCTTAGATTATGTCTTAAATTGAAAAGACTGGGGGGGCAGCGGGCAGACGTTATTGGGGAATGTTTTTAATGGCATGGTGCTAGTTGTTATCTGTTTTATTGTTGAACCTGAAGATATAACTGTCATTATCAGCAATTCCACTCTATGTACCTATGTATATGTCAATATTTCGGGTGCCACCTGGATATGTATAGCTGTAAGACGTAATAAATTTGGTTTGGAAAAAAAGAAAGATAACCAGCATTGGTATTGTGGGTGCCGAAGTTTAATTGCAACTGCTGCAGGCTTTTGAGAAGAGCTTCGGGCACCAGCCCTCTTTCTTTCACAAATTAAGCAGTGTTAAGGACTGTTCTCAGAATTGTATCCAAATAAATGTATTTACTATATTCTGCTCTGGATTGGCTCCTTTATTTCTCAATTGGTAGGATCTAGGTGTTTTAGATTCCATGAATTGTATTAATATAGTGCTCTTCCTTGGATGTGTAGGCCTATCTTCCTGATCAAAGATAATAAAAAAGTATTATTTAAACTATAAATGATTTAAATATTTAAATGAGCTAGGACATCTTTCAGATTTTGGGGCAAAAGAATCACACTCAGCTTTGGTGCAATCACAAAAAGGGAGGCAAACAGTTCAAAGAGCTGATAAAGTATTTACTTTCCAGTCCAAACCTTTTTGTGCTCTGGGAAGTGCCCTAAAAGTGATGCAAATAGTACTTTGTGTTACTTTGCTTTAAGAGTGCATCCCATTGGTGGTACATAGATGTTTGCATGTTATCACCCATGGTTTGCAATGCAAACCCCTATCTCCTAAAAATTAAGATGGTCTTGTAGATGACAACACCAGATAAGACCGAAATGTCGACACTCTCAACCCATTTATGTCCCTATTTATATGTAAGAGCTGCTCTTTATATATTCAATGACGGTTTCTTTTTGCTTACTGTAAAAAATAGGTTTCTTCTAAAGTGTCCTTGAGATAAGATTTCTGTAAAAATAGTATCTATCTCTGTTACTTTTGTATATGTGAAATGATTTTGTACCCTATTATGTTACAATTTCACATACATTTGTATTTCAAAAGTATACACCCTTTCTGTATTTACTTTCTGTATTTGTTTTTTGTATTTGTACTGTTTGCCCTTTTCCTTCTTTGGATAGATTCTTTAGGAATTATTTTGATTAATTCTGCAATTAATTTGTAAGAGGCCATTAGTTTGGGTTCTCATAATTAGTTTTGAATCGTTTTAACATCTTCCTTTTTGAAAAAATCCCTTGTGGGCACTTTTACCCTACATTACGCTCTATATACCCAAGCCTCCAAGGGGTTATTGGGTCACCAATGTTTCCAAAAGAGTATTAAAGTACCTTTGGCAGTTAAATTCCACAATCTGTTATTATAAGAATTGTTGTAGGCCCTGGGGCACCGACAATACTGTTGCTGAAATGGGTGTGAGGTTACCCAGATTTGATGTTTCATTTTTGAGCATTTATAGAGTGTATAATGAAGCTTCTAGGGCAAATATTTTTGGATTGTATGACTTGCGACCTATGTTTATCGGTGGGTGCAAGATGGTTCTTATTATGGTTTTCGTATCTCAGTTACTGTAAGCATACCAAGTTTAACCCCTCATTTGCTTGTTTTTGTATTTGGTGGCTATGACAGAGAAATATTTTTTTTCCATTGAACACGCTCTACCACTATGGAATTGCGAAAAAATGAGTTGTTGGTTGAATGGGGTGCTAACCCTTCTCGAGCAACAGCCACAATCCTTGTCAAGATGAAACATTATAGTCATTAAATTAACCTGTGCTTAACCATCTGGTAGTTTTGCACAAAGCCGTCAGGCTTAACTTTGAGGCAAAGTGTAAAGTATTTATGCAAACAGTAATTGAGTGCAAGCAAAACACAAGAAGTATCCCACACCGATTTAGTAAAAATACAGTGAATTTTAATACATTATTAGACACCAAAACAACAAAAATCTACTTAAAGAACCGGAGTTATGGAGGTAAAAACTAGCACCTAAAAGATCAAAGTGGTTGCTTAGGACATCAAGTTGCACAAGACCGGGTCAAAATAGAAAAATATGGATGGAGCACGAGTCAGATACAAATAGTGGATTGGTTCCAGATGGACTTGGAAGAAATTTGAAGAAAAATTGTCAGAGAAGGCAAAGTTCAACTGGCAGGAATGCAAACAGAGTCGGAGGATGAGGTGTTGTTGTCGGGGAGCCGCCGGATAGAGTCATGGTGAAGATTTCTAGCTTTGAACTTAGTGTCTTTTTTGGAAGTCAAAATTCTAAACTCGTAACAAGGCTGGAGGCTGTAGCCAATGAGGGCTCCACGAGGCCGGATATCCCTTTGATGAAGGACTGCTGAGCCGGATTTTTTTGTTGGCGATAAGAATGTAACAGGAGCTGCTGCGATGTCAGGCCAACCGGCGACGGACCTTGGACAAATAGATAAGCCGTTTGGTCCCAGTCTCCTCTCGGTTCTCCGAGCAGTTTTTAGCCCATATTTTCCAAGTCCGAAGTTTCGGATTTTGACTAACAGGGCACCTTTAACACCACCAACAAGAGCCCAGAACTGTAGGGGTACCACTTGGGAGGGGGGTGGGGGGGGTGGGGGAGTTAAGACTCACTCAAGCTGGGTCCAGGTGCGGGTTCAAGATTTTCTGTCCCTGAGGCTCTGATCAAGACAGGATTCCGGCTAACTAGTCCTTTGAGTCACTCAGACGCTTCTGGGTTCAGCAGTAGAACACCGCTCAGTTAGCAGGGCAGGTCTCTGAGGGTTTATGGAAGGTGTCAGGCAGCAGAGCAGTCCTCTGAGTTCTTCAGCAGTTCCAGAAAGTGAACTGAAGAGTGGGTCTGGGGTCCGATCTTTATACCTGGTGCCGTCTTTGAAGTGGGAGTAGTTTCTAGAAAATTACCTTTGAAGTGCTTGAAGTTTCATACCTTCCCTGGGGTTTGTTAAAGGCAAACTTGCATCAAACATTGCTAGAATATGTATGAATATTATATTAGAACAGCTGAAAAACATTTGTTAGAGTTGCTTGGATCTTTTAATTTAAAACTCTAACCAGTTTGGTTTTGGACAAACATTTTATACCATTATACTCTAATCCTAAATCATGTGTTTTTTGTAAATAGCATCATATCTCCATATTTTAGATTACAAAATACTGCACGACAGGGATGTCTATGTCCTGTATTGTTTATTTTATGCTTAGAGTATTTCTAGAACTTCTCAGCTGTAATCCCTCAATTAACAATGTCTTTTTCCTTGAGGAAGAAGTTAACATTTTTGCATGTGCTTCTAATGTTATTCCCTATATGTCTAATCTTGATTCGTCCTTAGCGTTCTTTCCAGATTAAAGTAATTTATATTCTAATGTATCTGGATAAAACATTACTCAAACACAACTGAAGTTCTCACACTTAACAGACTTTGCATGAAACATGTGCGACAATTCTGATATCCAATAAAACCTTCATAAAATTAAATATCTAGGCACTTGATTTATCAAGGATATTAAACTCAAAGGCGGCAATCCACAAGGGTAAAGTTACACATTAGTAAAACTACGAGTGGCAATTCACTAATTAAGAGTGCAAATTTACTAGGAAGTGTATCCTTGTACATCTCCATCCCATGAAATCAGGGGTGGAGTCAAATTTAAGGGTGTAAAATTACTGTATGTCATTTCTCACATGGAGGCGGAGATCCAGCAGGGGAGGAGATCTTCCTGTTGTTAGTTATAGGAGAAATGTAAAAGTTAAAAGTAATTTTTTTAAGTTATAAAAATATTTAAATGATAAATATTTTAAAGCATTAAAAATGGATGTAAATTAATGATATACTTAATTGAAATGTAAAAAAGGATACACTATTAATTTAATTGTTAATTAAATATTTAATGTGAAATACTAAATAAAATATTTTTTAAAGATTTATTAAAAGTACATTTACATTTATGTATGGTATAAAATAATATTAATAGTTATGTTTAGAATTATTTCAAATTAGTTATAATTTTTTAAACAATATTAAAGTTACATTTATTTTTAAATAAAACGGTTATTAAAATAATGTAATATTAATAAGTGGTTTTATTTTATATGTATTTTTCATCTTTTAATAAATGTATTCATAGTTTTACAAAGTCAAAATAAATTAATTTATTTTAGCATTATTTCTTAAGTGATGGTTTTTTAAATTTCTACCACCATTATTTTTCTATGGAAGGGTTTTGCAATCCCATTGGTTGGCCATGTGGGGTCCTGGACTTGCTTCAGATCTCAGCTGGAGTACATTTACCACTCTTTTGGATCCTTTTTGGCTGTAGTAACTTTAGGAGTGCAGCTTGTGAATAGCAATGGGCTTACACTTTTGGGGAAGTGGGTGCATGCTTGACCCTAGACCCCTCCCTAGCCCTCACTTAACACCTCCCTACTCCTCCTCAAACCTCTTCCATTTAGTAGTATTTTCCAGCTACTGTCCCTCCCACCTACATTTAGTACTAAAACCAAGTGGAAATAGCGGCATTTAACATTGCAACGGTTGCTGCTACCAGCAGCACCGCAGCGATGTCCAAAAAAGCGTGCCCTGCATATCCCTGCTGCCACCTGGTACAGGGACATGTAGGGGGGTTCCCAGTGCACCCACATCCCCAAACAAATTCGGGGCCCACAAGGGACCCCCGCAGACATTCTCCGCATGCCTTTCCATGGCGCTTCCACCGCTGTGGAAAGGCTGGCTACTGCCAGCAACATAATCATGCTGGCCCTGCACCGGCACCATTTTAGCGGTCCAGCTCCGCCCGCCAGGTTAGTGCGGACTGCTACCGGCAGAAAAGTGGCGGGCAAAAAATCTCACAGCCGCGGACATCTGACTGCCATCCAAATGGACCCCTAAATGTACTACTAAATGCATGTGTGTATAGGCCTTTAGGTTTCAATCTATCAGTACTCAAAGAGAAGAAAAATGTAAATTGATACTTGTATAGCGCACTACTCACCCGCAAGGGTCTCAAGGCGCTTGTACGAATACCGCTGTGGAACCCATCCTGGCTTTCCCTGTGAGGTGTCATCTCCTGGGCACCCCCAGGGTGGAGGCCAGGCATCCTTAGCGTTGTGGGGGCCGTTGTGGAGATTAAGCAAGCTATTGCCCAGAGTTGCAGAGTGGGACTCCATGATTGGAATAGGCACCGAGGCGAGAATTATCAGGTCCATGGAATTTTTGAGCCCAAGACCCGCCGAGGCGGGAATTGAACCCTGGTCCCGGGCTAGACCTCTGCATCAGGGTCTGCCGCTCTAACCATTGAGCCACACTTCTCCAGTATATCAATATCAATAAGATATCTTACTGATATATGGTTACCTTTATATTTATTTTACTAGTGGAGACTTGATTTACAGTTTCTCCTTCTGTATCCGACAAGCCTTTTGCTTATTGCATGACGATAACATCTTCCCTCCTAAGTTCGTTACCATTGAAAATTCTTTATTACCAAGCTTTACTTATAAATCAAACATTCTTTTATTAAATTGGTCAAAATTATAAAGAAAGACACAACAACTAGGGCATGGCTTGCGCGCCGAAGCAAAATGGCAGTGGATCGTTGAGCTCCGTCCCTTCACGGAGCTAACGCTTTTCTTTCCAGCCCTTCCGAGACCATGCCCAATGCTCCCTAAGCTGTTCTCTTGTTCCTCCTCACTCTTGCGTGCTTGCAGGCTGGTGGGAGCCTTTGAGGACTCGTTCATATCATCCTACTACTGAAGCAAAAGTTTTATCTCATACGCGAGCTGCCGCCATTTTCTCGGCGCACTGCTTCCGTTGCTACTCTCTGTTCTCAAGACTTCTCTCAGTGCTTTAGGTGAGCTGGTACGTTTTCCTTATTGGTTTACTCCTTTGTTGCAGGCTAACTCAAACTTATTCTTGGAAACCCTGAATCCTTTTATCATATGCCTATACTCTATATGCTCTTTTCTCCCAGTGGTTTCTACACCTGGACTGAAGTGTTCTGATTCAAACCTACCGTAAGCCTGTGGCCCTAATTGCAAACTATGCAATATAGCTGCTGAATTTACTTATAAGCATTGTGGATCATGCAATTTTATGAGACTGACGGCAAGATTCTCTGCTTTCCTTGATGTTATATACTGTCACCATTGGTATCCTAACTTTGAGATTCTTGTTTTCTATTTTGACTGACGGCTTTCAATTTCCTATGCAGTCGCAGTGATATGAAGGTGGAACTGTAAGCTGTGGGATGGATTTTCAGGAGGTCTTCTGTTCCCTTGCTTCCTTGCATGTTTGCAATCTGGTGGGATCTAACAAAAATCCTCGCTCCTCAACCTGATGTGAAGATGTATTCTAGTCACGCGTAATTGACTGCTTATCTCCTCAACATATCATTTACATCTCCATATACCTTTAACAAATTTTACTCTCCAGTTATTTATTATGTGGCAGACTTTCTACCTCTAAAAAGCTCACTCAGCTATCAGTGCACTTCATCATAATGGCTAGTGACTCCCTTAATCTTGCTAAACCATTTTCTTCTGGCACTAAACCCAAGAGAGCCAAAAAAGATCCTCCATCTCCCATCCAGTCATCTTATAATCCGGTTTTAAATACTATTTTAGATGAAGTATGTGCTCTTAAGCCTTTCATGAATGCTACCAATGAAAAACTACAACAAATTGAAGACCGTTGGATTACTGTGGAAGGCAAAATGTTGGAAAACGGAACAGCGTGTGGGCCACTTTCAGGACATGGCTACCAAAATACCCAGAAAGAGAAATTCAGAAATTCAGAAACTCAAAGTTCATACTGAAGATCTTGAAAACTGCAATAGAAGGAATTATCTTTGCCTTTATGGTCTACCTGAGAACATTGAGGGCCCTGACCTCCTTTCCTTCTTGAAGAAATTTCTTCCTGATCTTCTCAACCTTCAGTCTTTTGCTCCTTTCAATATCCAGCAGGCACATCATTTGGGCCATCTTCAGTCTCATTCTACCACACCATGTGGCATTTTAATGCTCTTTTGGGAATTCACTTATTTGATGAGTGGTTTGAGAATCGCCTGAGAAGAACGTTGTCTTGTTTGGTCTGGTCATAACCTCTTCATCTCTCAGGATATCTCCAACGCAACCAATGCCAGACATAAATAATTCTTAGCCCTTCGCCCTCAACTGAGATCGGTAAACAGTCTCTACGGCATATAACATCCTTGTCTCTGAAAAATTACTTATGAGGGTGTCTCTCATTGTTTTCAAGATCCGATTAAATTAAAAATGCAATATATCACAAAGCAGCCTAGGGATACAAATACACAATGCCCTTAAACTGTTAAATTGCTAATGCTGTATGGCATCTCTCTTTTTGTTTTTATTTCACTCTTTAATATGAACTATATAGCCAAATTATTTTTTACAATTTTATGTTTTCCTCTCTCCATTGTTGTTCTTGCTACTGGGTGCTGACATGTCTGGTTCTAATTTCTTTTTCCCTTTGCTTTAGATCTGGCATTATGTCCTTGATCTGTTTCTTCATTCGTGTCTCTTTTTAACTCTTCTTTTTTTCTCTTTTCTTCCATTCTTTTCTCTATTCTATTTTCCTGTTTCTCATTTCTCTTGCTTTCTCTACAGTTGTATGAGTGTCTATTTGTTTCTCCTCTCTATTTTTTTGGCAGTATCTTCATGTTATCCGATTAGTGATGTATGGTGTCTTTTTGTTTCGATCATTGTTTTTGCAGTTTGCCATTAACCTTCCTGTACCCTTGTCTCTACCCATCAACATGTTTAATCTTGTCTCATGGAACGTTCATGGGCTGAGTCACCCTGTTAAAATTCAAAAGGTACTCTCACATTTATCAAAGCTTAATTGTCAAATTGCTCTTTTGCAAGAAACTCATTGTAATGATGCTGAATCGCTTAATTTTAAGTGTCAATGGGTGGGTCAAGGTATTTTTTCCCCTGCTGTCAGCGTAAGGGTGGTGTTGAGATTTTATGTCACTAATCTTTAAAATCCAGGTTTTATCAACTGTTTGTGATACAAATGGACAAGGGGTCGATTCCGATTCGGGAAAAAAAAACGTCCGTACGATTTGTATCCGGAGCCCTCTCCGTACGAATCGTACCCGTCCGTCCGAGTCGCGAAGTACGATCCGTATTCCGTGAATCCGTCCGAATCGTCGCGATCCGTACGTATTGCAAGGCTGAAACCGTGAACCGTACGACTCGTACACATACCGTACGACTCGTACACATGCCGTACGACCCAACGAGTATGATCCGGACCGGGGTATGAGGACGCGATTCGTATGGTCCACGTCAGGTAAGGGCGAGTCGTACGGAAAAGCACACAAACACATACACACCGTACGGTCCGTACCCCCATGATCGCAGGGGTACACACCGTACCCCTGTGATCATGGGGTGTACGAGCCGTACCCCAATTGTACGATCGGTGTACGAGCCGTACCCCCATTGTACAATCGGTGTACGAGCCGTACCCCCATTGTACGATCGGTGTACGAGCTGTACCCCATGTACTATCGGTGTACGAGCCGTACCCCATGTACGATCGGTGTACGAGCCGTATCCCCATTGTACGATCGGTGTACGAGCCGTACCCCATGTACGATCGGTGTACGAGCCGTATCCCCATTCTACGATCGGTGTACGAGCCGTACCCCATGTACGATTGGTGTACGAGCCGTACACCCATCGTACAATGGGGGTACGGCTCGTACACCGATCGTACAATGGGGGTACGGCTCGTACACCCCATGATCGCAGGGGTACGGTGCGTACCCCTGCGATCATGGGGGGTACGCACCGTACCCGGGGGGGGCCGTACCGTACCTGTTTTGGCGCGAACTCTGCTTTTATGGCTGTTTTCAGCTCCCGTAGAAAAAGGGTCGTACGGTGCGTACCCGACACGTATCGTACTTGCTGGGTCGTAAAAACCAGCCGCGAACCGTACAGATGTCGCGTACAGCGGGTTCCGAGGGAGAATCATACGGAGATTAGAGTCGTACGGTGTCTTGTACGACTCGTACGGAGTACGGCTCCTGGTACGAATCGTACTTTGTCGTACGTACGGGACGTTTACAGGTACGATTCATACGGGAAAAAAACACTCCGTACGACGATTCGGAGCGCTTTTTACCAGATCGGAATCGACCCCCTAGGTGTTGCTTAACACCACTATCTTTAAAAAACACATCACTTTTTAAAATATTTATGGCCCGGTGAAATCTGATCTGGGCTTTTGGCACAGTGATAAATTAAAATTATCCTCCATTACTAATCCTAATATTATTATTGCTGGCGACTTCAATGATTGGTTAGGCCCATTCTCTGATAGGAAATCTAAATCCAAATTTAAACCTTACAAATCACATAAATCATTTCAATCTGCTTTTGCCTCTCGTCCATTCTATGACGAATGGAAAACTTGTAACCCTGATACATATGAGTTTACATTTTTTTCTAATGTTCATCATACTATGTCTCGAATTGATTATATTTTGGTCTCTAAATCTTTACTCCCTTCTATCCAATCATAAAAAATTGGCTCCATTTTCATTTCTGATCACGCCCCTGTTTTGAATTCTTTTGCTGTATCTTTTAATATTACCAAACAAGCTCAGTGGAGATTTAACAACTACTTATTATCTGATCAAACGTTTATTTTAAAAGCTACTTCTTTTATAAAAGAGTTTTTTCAGTTTAACCAATCTATTGACACTTCTGTTCATAACAATTGGGACGCTTTTAAAGCTTCATTTAGAGCCTTTACTATTGCTTACTCTGCCAGAAGGAAAAAGCTGTTGGATTTCCAATACCTCTCCAATCTCAAACACATTAAGACTCTTGAACACACTTACTTTACTTCTAAATCCCCCTCTCACCTACAGGATCTTATTAAAGCCAAATTCACTTGGAACAAATTGGCTTTGATTGATGTATGTAACATCCTACTCAAAATGAAATCCAAATATCATGAGGGTCAAAATAAAGCTGGTAACATGTTGGCTATTTATCTAGGCGTTAAATTGGAAAATTAAAATATTGGACCAATTCAAAATGACCTTACAAACGGTCTCTTACACTCCCACTCTGATATTGTTAACGCTTTTCTATCCTATTATAAATCACTAAACACAGAAGATACTCATCCTTCTGAACATAATACCCAATCACTTTTTTAATGATCTCCCTTCTCCTCCCTCTATACCAGATACTCCAGCTATCCTTGAAAAAATGTCATCCTTCAGGAGATTTTGGATGCAAATCTTTGAAGAGATGATGGTTTTTCTATTCAACTTATTTCCACTTTTTCATCTATTTTTGCACCTCGTTTACTTGAAGAATTTTTTTATTGAAATCTAAACTTGAAGGCTCTTTTTTAGATGCTCTCATTGTTATTATTCCTAAACCTGATAAAGATCATACTCTGTGTACAAATTACTGTCCAATTTAGTTAATTAACTACAGCTGTAAAATCTTTGCACAAATTCTTGCTTCGAGACTAGAAGATGTTATGCCCCTTGTTATTAAACCTTACCAGTCTGGTTTTATTAAAGGCAGGCTTACATCGGATAATGCGGGGATGTCTTCCAATATTCTTACATTGAGGAAAAGGTATCCTGCCCCTCTTGCTGCGTTAGAGTTATCGCTTGATGCTGATAAAGAATTTGATCATATAAATTGGCAATTAATGTTTAAAGCTCTTCATTGGTTTGGTTTTGACCCTAGATTTATTTAATTCATCAACCTAGTATATTCAGAACCACATGCTTGTGTTTCTGTCAATAGATTTCTGTCCCCTTATTTCAACTTACCTGGAGGTACTAGACAGGGTTGTCCCCTTTCTCCTCTATTATTTCTCATTTGTCTAGAAACTTTTCTTGAACATATTCATTGTAACCCCTCCATAACAGGCTTACAATACAATTCCCGTGAAACTAAACTCTCTGCTTATGCAGATGATATTTTGGTCTATCTTTCTAATCTCTTGACCTCCTTACCTCCCTTTGTACAGGAGATTGATTTATATTCTAAAATATCTGGTTACAAATTAAATGTCTCTAAAACTGAGATCTTACCTCTAAACTCCTTATGTTATTAATTTATGTTCTCTTATATCATGTGGTGTTCGTCCAAGATTAAATACTTAGGTGTTTGGTTCTCACCTACAATTTCCCACACTCTCACTCACAATTTTAATGCACTAAAACTTAAAATTCAAAATTCATTCTGCTCTTGGTCCCCTCTTCATTTATTGTGGTGGGGTAGATTAGACACAATTAAAATGATGATTGCACCTCTTATTGTTTTTCTACTTTCTATGCTACCTTTCAAAATTCCCAATTATTATTTTACCCAAATTAACTGCCTTTGTACCAAATTTCCCTGGAATAATAAAAATGCCTGTATTGCTTTATCTAAATTAATTAAACTTAAAAAAGAAGGTGGTGTTCATTTTCCTTATGGATAACTGCAATTTTATTTCCAAGCATTCTATTTAAACATTAGAACGAAAAGTGTATCCTATATGTTCATTAATTAGTCTCCCAAAATTCTGTTCTCCCCTTCACTACAATACAAGAACGTTATGATTTACGTACTTCATGCTTATCCCAATATTCTCAATTATCACAAGTACTTCAATCTTTTCTATTAACCAAGTGATTTCCTGCTGACTCTTTTCCGTTTATTCCCTCGACACCTCTATATAATATTGCTTTTGATTCCAACCGTAAAGCATCTTTCATATATAAACTTTTATCCACTCCTAATTCCGGCAGGCTTAAATCCTAAATTGAAATATCATGAGAACAAGACCGCTCTATGTACCACTCTGTTTAAAAATGAGATAAATTATTGCACAAAAATGTCACTACCTCCAAAGATGCAAAATTGCTCAATCCTTATTTTTCTTATACAATAGAGTCGTGCATACACCTGCTCTTACTCAGAAAATCTTTCCACTTCACCTTTATGCTGGTCATGTCTTTCCTATAATAGCACATTACTTTATTTAATATACTATTGCCCTAATGTTTTTAACTTTTGGAAATCTAATTGGTCTAAATGCTCAAAGATACTTCATAGTTATATTCCATTATCAATTCAATTTTTTGGGGGGAACTATCTCTGATTATTTACATGACTGCTCTCTGAAATTGATGTTATTTGATCTTTTTATTGCACTTGCTTTTAAGGGTATTCTTACTTGTTGGAAAGATAACTCTAAAATATGTTTGTTAACAGGGTGAAATCCTATTTCAGATGAGCATAGCATATCCACTGGTTCTTCTTCATCGTTATCCCAGAAAATTAAATCTGATTTATTCTGGTTACCCTTTACCACTTTTTTTTATCTTTGCACTCATCTTTACCCTAATTTCTACATGTCTATTACCTCTCTTTTCTTTGTATCTTCTTCTATTCCTTTCCTATCCCATCCTTCTCTCCTTTTATTCTTGCTTAAAATATACAATTGACTAATGTTAGATATGTACTCTGCTAATTTGTACTTACATTATACCGTTAGATTTCATTTTACAGTTTCTTTATCTTAATATTACAGTTTTATCCCTTTACCTTTAAGATATGTATTTCTGATACATAATCTGGCTATCCATTTTATGATTGTAATCTTGGTATTCTCTTTTTGATTCCAATAAAAAATATTTAACAAAAAAAAAAGAAAGACGCAACTGCCAGATTGTTCCAGGCAGAGTATGATGCGGTGGCACTCTCCCTCCTCAAGCCCGTTCCTGAATTGGGCGTGTGGAGAGCCTTGGCTGAGATGGACTCCTTTACATGCAGATCCCACCTTTTCTCTGCAGACTCGTACACCCCGCTCACCTATGTAAATGACGTCCAGGAAGAAATGCTCATCACATAAGCTCTGCCTGACAGCTAGAACTGTCTCTAATCCAGACCAAATTTGACACAGCCCTCGTGTTCCAAAATATAGGTAATGTTGTTAGAAAAAAATTAATAAAACCACTGCATTCCCCCCTCAAAATGTACATATTAGGGTTTAGTCTTGCCCCCATTAGCACACTGCTGTCTTAATCTGTAACTGAACTGCTGTCTGCTCACAATTAACACTAGTGACTTTTCAGTTCTCCACAGGTCCCAAATCACCATCTCACAGAAACCAGCACTATATCCACGTCTGTAAACCATTCACAATACATTGCCTCAAAATTGTCAATTATTTTGCCATACTAACGCTGCCCTTTATATATCTGAGATCTTTTTTCACACATTTTACCCACAGAACTTTTAACTGGTCTTCCTCCTCCACAGGTGTCAGGCATCAGCCAGAGTGGCTGCCACCAGAGCGCTGGGCTCACGGTTTGATCTCCGGCGCCACCTGCAGCTCAGCTCCACACCATGGGGGCGATTAGGATGGCAGTTGGACTTTTGTCCTCCTGCAACCCTAGCGGTGCTGGGACCGCCCACCAGTGGTGTGGCGGTTCAGCACCTGCAGTTAGGATGCCAGCGCCACCGTGGTGGTGGCATCCTTTATTTCCAGCATTGTGGCGGGCAGTGCTCACAGCACTGCCCACCACAATGCTGGGAATGCTGTAGTGTAGTTCCTATTATCCCAATAGGCTCTGCGCATTGGAATAATATCTTCAATAGTATAGACCTAGGGCAGAGGTTAACTAGGTCTTCTACTGACGATATTAGACTTAAAGTTTTTGGTTTTGCCAGCTAGCTCAGAGTTCACTAGAAACTTTCTCGAATAGGCAAGGAGGAGTTTAACCTCCCTGGATAGACAAGAAGGAATTTAGTTTCTGACAACCATAGAACATGACAACTTTGCTCTCCCCTAATCAAGAGTGTATCTCTAGAGTCGTGTGAAAACAAAAGACAACTTATTTTACTCAGTCAGTACGTGCATTCTTAGTTTCACAAGATTGTAGAGAAAAGGAAGAGACGGGCGTGTTCAATAAAAGATGGTATTTATTGATCAGTCTCTTTTCTCGTACAAGAGAAATGAATCGATATTATTGCGATACTTATGGTTAAGTAAAGTGCATACAATAAAAGCAGGAGTATAAAATAATACTGCAGAAGCATTGATATGGTTTCTAAGCCATATGATATTTAAAACTGATAAAATAGATACATACATATATACATTTGACTAATCGTACTCAACTGGTGCTTCTAACCACGCCTACCCCAGTGTACCTGACCTAAGCCTAATACGTGGGCGGGAGTAGATAAGTAGCAGTTTAAGTTACGTTTGTTTTGCCAAGGGACTGACTCAAGAATTCTCTGCAAGGGGTTGTTCAGTTCTGTACCTGAGATCTAGAATGATTGAGGGCTGGTATCTCTCGTCTCTGGTCTTGATATTCCAGCTGCGTGCGAGGGCTGCTTGGAAGCGCCGGAGCTGGATTTCTCGGCAGGAGAAAAGCAGCGTCTCGTTCTCAGCGCGTCAGGAAGGCGGGGCAGGGCGTGTGGGCTTCGCTCTCTGCTGGGCTCCTCAGCGCGTCTCGCTGCTCCGATCTCGTCACCACCGCGTGTGTTTGCTTAAAGTAATGTCGGTAATATTTATACCTGTAAGGTGCCGAGATTGACGTAAGGATGGACATGGATACGTCAATAAGGATGTCATACGAACGGGCTTGTTCGCACATTCTTTTGCTGAAGTTCTCGGTGAAATCAAAACAATGGCCGCAGGGATTTTCCCAGGTTGTCATAGGTTTGATTTGTTTTGAGAACTCCGTATGCCTTATCAGGGGCTGGAGGAATAGTGCTTGTCTAATTAGATGGCATGCGTTATGACCTAATCAGATAACACGTTTCTGTGCCGTGGTGTGGCTTAATCAGATAACGGTTTTTGCACCGTGGGTTGGCTGCTAGTTAATTATTAACCAGAACAGGGTCAGGAATAGGGGGATCGATACAGAACCTATAGGAATACATCACACCCACTCCACGCAGACTATGTCCATATTTACAAGATCTAGGCATAGTAAATATACTAGTAGAGCATGTGTATACCGTACCACCCCAAAATACATCCATATGCATTTTGAAAACATGAAATATACGAAAAGATATATATATGCATTATATGCACTCAAGCAGTATAATAATGCTAAATAAATCACGCATATTCATACATCATTAATAATAAAATATGAAAATTACACATGAAATGGCTCTTAAGACAGAAGAAAAAAAAATGCGAGACCATTTCATCACAAAATAAAATATATTTGAACATGCCAGAGGGCAGCTAATGTCTCTAAGTTTCTAAAATAGAAATTTAGTTCCCTAAGAATAGTTTCTACTTTAAGCAGAAGATAAGTGTCCCGAAAAACTGCAAAATATTTTTGGGGCCGCTGAAATAATTATGTTCCGCTGTCCGTAAACTGGAAAAAATTGTTCATGATACTTTATTATCAAAGTTGAAGGCCAAATTCAGGGTGTTGTGAACGCCGTGTGCTAGCCTGCTCAAAGGTTATTATTTCTGCTCTGGTGAGAACATCATATCATTTAGACTCTCGAAAAAACTGTCAACAGCTTCCTGCGAAAGTTCCATTAACTCGGAAAAAGATGTTACCATGCATTCATGAGCATGATTGCCATCATTGATGTTTTGATCAGCATAGCTGACAGAAGGTTGTACCTGATCGATGCTGCTTTCATCTTGAACCTCACTACCCCTCAATCGTAGTGGTGAAGTCTCCACGAATGCCGTCATCAGGATTGGTAGCCGCAGGGGACAGCACAATGCATGAGCCGTGACCGGACCCAACAAAGTTTCTGCATCCATTGGCGCATCCGATTGTAGCGTCAGACAGGTGTCCAACACGCATTCTTCTCCGCATAGCAAGCACCTTAATACAAGTAAAACACAGCTTTGCCACATTGGTCTAAATGAAAGAAACCAAGTCATGTTTAGGTCTCTAAGCCGGGACATTCCTAGGATTTTAGATATCCGGTCCCGGTATCCAATGGCTAGGATTGTTTCTTCCCTTGTCGCAGGTGTTTTGTCTGTGACATGGTTTGCCATAGCAAAATAACAGAATCAAAAATAGGATTCCTGCCACTAGTCCCAAAAGGAGAGGAAGTCCACCAAAGATGGAATGGACAAAGTCCGGGAAAATACCCAGAATGGCTTTAAATGGTGTTAAAGCCCCCGAAAACACTGTCTTAAATACATTTGAGACTCCACTGGTATCAGAAATATTTAAGATTTCGTTCAGGATTTCTGCGAAATGTATGGGGGAATTAGTTGATAACAATGAATGAATCTCTGCAACTTGGAGATCATACGTTTCTTTTGATGACGTGAGCCTGGTCGGCGTCTGAAGGAGCACTGTTTTCATTCTGCTTAAAGTATCAACTCGAATGGAAGCAATTTTCAAATTCGGCCATAACCTTGCCTCCCTGTCTGGCATTGCGCTGGGGAACAATACTCGTTCACAGCACATAACCTTCGCAGTCGTAGTTATGAGATAAGCTATTCTGGGCACCAAGCTACAACATCTGCGGTCTACGATTATAATGTAACTCCCGTTCGATAGTCTCCTAAAGAATGGTTCTATTTGTGTCGCAGGTGTGCCTAGCTGGTGACATGAAAGGTTATTTGAGGACCCTTCACAGGCTCCGTGTAAACTAATACCATTACACAGAAGTGTACCGCTTAGTGACATGGCACAGTTATCGCCACTAAGAAACACTTTCCGGCCTTTATTACTGACACAAGCATGTGAATAGGGCAAGTTCCATGTTGACTTAATGTACCCTTTACCCAATTTTTCGTACATGCCAGCCTGTATATATTTTTGGCAATATTGAAACCTGAAAGTAGATATTGGAATATTAATTATTCCATGTATTATCCATTCACTGACAGGTCGTTCTGACATTGTCAATGGTAATCTCTCGAGTTTCTCAATGCTCAGGATTGTATAATCAGCACCCTTCTGTGCCATACTGATTTGTTTATCAGTAAGGTTAAAGATATTGAACAGTGACGTTGTGTTGATTAAACGCCAAGGCACATAGCCTGAACGCAGATTTTGTAACGTCCAGCCAAGTTGTACAATAGAACGCAATTGAGACTGACCGTGTTGTAACAACAGTAAGTCTTGCGATATTATGTCGATTGCTGAAGACACAATGCTGTCCAAAGAGTATATTCTGGAGGACAGAGTCATTAACCCATTGTCCACTACAGAAAGTGATTTTTCCAAATTAATACGGTCAATTTCCCGTATTCTCTCTGATGTTTCAATTTGAGTTATTTTCCAGGCTTCGTTATAAGCTGCATATACAGAGGCTGCTATGAAGCGTTTTTGACGCTGTTTGCGCGGTCCCATAATGAAGTCACGCAAGTCAGCACCATCAGTAAGTAAAGTCAGGTGTTGCTTAATTTCTGCCATTGTGGATGTTTGTAGCCATTGAAGGCGGAGCTTGCCCACACTGTACGTGGTAATTATCCCTGGGTGTTGTCTTTGGGAATATCTAGGGTCTGGCCTGGTCAATGTGAACCCTTGGATTTTGTTCAGGAATCTGTCTTGACAGTTATTTGTATCTGTGGGCCAGATCAACCACTTTTTCCAATCAGGATGTGTTCTGTTTTGGCTTAATATATGGTTTACGTCTATCTCAACATCTATAGAGCTATTACTGTTCATTGATGGCTTTGGAATAGACGGTTTGTTTAAGTGTTTGATTTTGGCTAGGCCAAGACAGGTAGTTTGTTGAACAGTGTCATTCAAAAATATAATTTGTTCTGGGATCATGCAGGCTCTAAACAATGATTCTACACCTTGTACTTGCCATTCCTTTGTACCCCAAACACTTTTTACTTCAACATTTTTGTCCCAGTATTCAAAACCAAATGTACTCATTTGCTCAAAAAATGAGTCTGAATATATCAATTTAGTGTTTGTAAGCATGGTCTTTGTACCTGTCTTATTTGATAATTTGAAATAAAATGTTTCTGCATTGCTTGTGTTGAACCCTGAAAAATATGAATATTTGTCATAAAAAGTTCTTGAGCTACCTTTTGGAGGGGTTGCACAGTGTTCCCATTGATTATAATTCAAAACATTTCTAGGTTGTGCAGATTTATGCAGATAATGATTACTATAGTGATTATAGCAGAACATTTTATCATAATTAGATGAACCCTGCAAATAATCATGTTTTGCAAATTTAGCAGACATCACTAGGTCAGACATCATATTATTAATGCTTTCAACGTCCCAATCATCAGCAACTGAGCTTGGTTTTACAAAGTCACTCAATGAGATCTTGATTTGATGTGGATATTTCAGGATTTCAACCGGACCATAGATTTCATAATCAGTATTGTCCCATGCTACCCCACCGGGTATAGGATTGGCTGTGAAGTTGACTGAAGAAAGTTCTCTTTTCTCGACGTGTGAAGACGTGTGTGGTTTGAGGACCAGGTTGATTTTCTGGCTTGCTGTGTCCATTTTAGCATATTTTCCCTCAATGAAGTGTCCCAAACATAGTACCATGATGAGCCAAAGTATGAGGATAAGTGCACCTAAGGCCACCCAGAATTCTATCCATAGAGAAATCAGATAGGTTTCTTTCAGATGTTGAAAAAGTTCCTTAGTTTTATCTTTAAAGGTTTTTGTTGATGTTTGTTCCTTTGATTCACTCAGGTCTTCAGATGAATCACTGAAGTTGATGAAGTAACCGGATGCCGTTCTGTCTATTGTTCCTATTGTTTCAGGATTGCTGTTTGCTTTATTAGTGTGTTTTGTTGCAGCAGCATAGTCATTTGTTACTTCATTGTAGATTGGTGTGTCTCTGCTAAATGTTTTTATTTGGGTTTTTAGAGGTTTAAGTTCCATAGCATTGTTGCATAGTCCTTGTTGTTGTTCTGTTGGCATTTCAAATGTGAGTAGCCTCTTAGATTGAACCTCTGTGTTTGTAGCAAACCTTGGTGTTCTGCTACTTATCGGGAGTCCACTTGGCCTACTGTTTGTTATCGGCCACATGACTGTGGTTTTATCAGGTCGATTGATACAACCCTGTTCTCCTTTTTACCAGCAAGGGGCGGTAGTACTACTGATCTTGTCCCGTTGATAGACAAGACAGGAACTGCTTTTCTGTAAGAAGGCCCAAATTCCTTCTTTACCGCGATCTTTTCTCTGACTAGATCCCCGACTTTTGGAATCCAGACAAGTCTTGCTGGGACAGGTGGTTTTTCTTTAGTGGTCGTTGGCTGTTGTTTCAACTTTATGTTGCTCAGGTCTTTCCTTGTTTCGTTTAAGTCCTGTAAAATAGCCAAACGATCTTTGATATCAAAGCTTTTTTCTTTAACCACTGAAGTCTGACTGTCAAGATCTAAGATCATCATTCTAGTTCCAAACAATAATTCGTACGGACTGAATCCCCTCAGAGAATTTCTTGGCAGGTTATTTAGACTACGTTGGACACTTATTAGATGTTTGACCCACCCAGCTCCCGAACCTAATACCTTCGCTGTTATAGATTGCTTTATGCCTTTGGTTTTTTCTTTACACCATCCCGTTCCCTCAGGTAGGAAGTGAGAAGAGTCCCGCTATGCTATGCTCATTTGGCCATGTTTTTTCATACGCTTTAGGGCAAGAAGAAAAAACATTCAGCCAGACGTAGCATGCCTCTAGCGTATATGCCATTATAGACTCGCAAATCTTTTTATAACAGTCCCGGCGTCAGCCGAGTGCTGGAGTCTTACTTCATAAGTGGAAATTAGTCTTTTTATGTTAATATAACGCTTTTTTCGTGATAGGTATATAATTATTGTTGTTGTTTTTCTGGAGCGATGTGCCATGGTAATAGTCCTCCTCGCTCGCCACTGCGATCTCTATTGCAGTCTGGGCAGTTTTTTACAAAAATCTGATGATGCAGGCTCATGCCTGGCCACCAGTACACTGATTGTAATTATTCCAGAGAATCTTTTTGTTTAAGGTGTCTGAGACCTTCACCCATATGTGCGTCTGCTATTAACAAGCCTCTCCTGTCCGTGTTTGGAATCACTCTATCCCCCACTCCAGGGATTCGAGCAAAAGGGACTGAGTTTGCATCGATTATGTATGTATAATTGAGTGGATAGTTGATCGGTAGTGCTGAGCAGTCGCTTTTTGATGACGTTTTCACCGCCAGCATAGTTTCACCGTCAATGTGTTTTACTGCACGCTTTTCCTTGACTACGGAAGCCGATTCAGTTGCTGCCGTTGTGGCTTTCTCAGCCAATGAATTCCCTGCAACGTGAACGCCATCACGTTGATGACTCAGTGTATGTATCACGTGAGTCTTTGGTAGTTCTTTTTGCAAATGAACTACTTGTTCCCAAAGCACTTTTTGCTTTATTGTTGCACCTGTGTCATCTTTGTAACCGTTTTGAATCCATTTCTGTAAATCGTTATTGTATGATTTGACGCAGTAATACGAATCGCACACAATAAGTGTCGGGAATTCGCGATCGGCATTATCTAGCGCCATTTTTAACGTTATTATTTCAGTTTGTTGTTCTGAATTATTTTCTACAGAGTGTGTTTTTGTAAGTAGAGGTCTTAATTTACCTCCGCGCCACACTTCTTTTACGATTTCGCATGTGGCCTTGTAAGCCAGCTCTCCACAAACTGAGTGTTGAGCATGCCCGTCTGTATGTATTACACAGGCGTACTGTCGTAAAGGCAGAATGTCGATTGGCAGAGGGTATGTCATTTCATATTCTAGATATCTTAATTCCTTTAATTCTGGATCAAAGTAGTATTTTACTCTGTCCGTTGTAATTGAATTCACCCATTGTATCCATTCTGGATTCAACGCTGTTGTTGGTAAATTACATGGGGTTGTTAATGCCTCAAAGGCTGACTCCGCTGTTCTGACTGTGATACGTCTACCGTCAGCGTTGTCTTTTTCTTTTGCTATAGCCGTTTGAACTGCATGAACAATGTTGTCTTTAATACTGAACTTCTTTTCAGCTTCTGTGTACAAGTGTGATTTGTATGCAATTGGTACCTTTTCTCCCTCATTAGAGGTCAGGTATGTGAATCCGCATCTCCCTGGGATGACTCGAATCTCAAGATTGCGTGTGTTGTCACGTGTTTCTAATTTTGTTTTAATTAACATGTCTGTTTGTAAAGATCTCAAAATTTCTGTGTGTGTTTGAGTCCAATTGATTCTTTTAAAATCTGGTTTTATTAGATCATAAAGGGGTTTAACCCTTTCTGCGTAATTTGCAATGTATGTTCTTCCGAAGTTTAGGAAGCCTAGAATTGATTGTAAGTTCTTTAGTGTTCTAGGAGCTTGGAGTACAGCACATTTCTCTAGGAAATTATCAGCCAGGCTTTTGCCTTCACTTGATAGTTCATATCCTAAAAACAGGACTGTTAGATGGGCAATTCTTGATTTTTTAAAGTTGAATTTGTAACCCTCTGCTGCGAACCCAAGTATTATGGTGTTCACTCTCTTCAAATGAGTATCCAAGTCATCATCTGTTAGGTAAATGTCGTCGACATATGATAATGCCTCGTCATCGTATGTTTGTAGTAATTCTGTTACTCTTTTTGAGAATAATCCTGGGCTGTTCTTGTGCCCCTGGGGTAAACGGCAGAAACTTTTTTGCGAGCCATTTACCGAGAACCCAGTCAAATATCTGCTCTCTGGTGCTATATTTTGACAAAAGAATCCATTAGAGATGTCTAATGTTGTTTTGTATTTTTTGCGCACTATGTTATTCATTAGTGCAGCACTATGCGAGTTTTGCACTGCAAAGGTTTTGCAACATGAGTTAAGGTGTCTGTAATCCAAAACTAGACAATATGAGTTGTCTGGTTTGGAGACAGGAAACAAAGGATTGTTCATTTGTGAGGTGCAAGTTTCAATCACCCCCTGGTATTCAAGTTGATCTAGGATCTCTTTTACCTGTTTTTTAGCTTCTTGCTTAATTGGGTACTGACTCTGTGCAGTAGGTTGTGATTTTAACTGGATTTTGTGAGGAGGAGAGTCCTCATCCCATCCCACATGATTTTTATATAAAGCTGGAGCTTGAGCTACTGCCCACTTTCTAGCAAGTGTATATTTTTTATGAATTGGAATATGATTTGAGATGGCAGGCATAATTATTTCTTCGCCATGAGGACACTCCCTGACAAACTCTGGTGGCCAGTCTTTCTCAGCTAGAAGGATGTCATAGCCCTGGGAGAGATTATCCCAAAATAGTCCCCTTATTTTTCTAGTCTTATCCCCTTCTATACGTAATGTAATTTCATATATTTTATGAGGTTTGCTAACTCTGGTATCTGCAGTTTCCACCTGAATGTATTCATTCGTGTCCACTGTCTCCAGATGATTCATAAGGACTTTGCGAGCTATGCTCACTTCTGCTGCGCTGTCTAGCATTGTCTGAGCCCATTCTCCGTTTTCCAGCTGTGTTCTCAGTATTCTCGGCATCTTTGATTACTTTAATACTGGCTACCTTCTTTTTTGGAAATTGTAACTTTTTATTTTGATGAGCAGGTTCCTTGTCTTTGGACTTGACGTGCTCTTCCCTGTATTCTGATCGTCCTCTTCTTTCTGATTTCTGCGAGGAAGTCTGAAAAGATTGAGAGGGACGTGTATCATTATATTGATATCTATCAGGTTTCTTCAGATTATCCCTATTTCTAAGGTTGTATTTTTTCCCAGAGGGCTCACTTTGGGGAGACTTGCGTCCTTGGTTCGGAGATCTTTCTCTCCGCCGAGGAGACCTTCCTCTGGACTGGAATCTTTTTTCTTTAGGATTGGATTGTTTGTTTCCATCCCAGCTCTTTTTTTGAGTGTTTAAATTATTTTTAATAAATGCCTTTTCAGGACTTTCAATTAGTTGAGGTTTTACCGGTATTCCACCCAGACTATCCCTTCCTAGTTCTTCATAGGATTTCTCTATGATTCTGGCAATTTCAGTTGGTTGGTCTGCTATGTCTGTCTCTTTTAACCTTTGGCGGATCGCCACGTTTGCTGCTTCTCCCTTTATGTTGGCTAATAATATAGCTGAGACCTGCTTGAAGTCTTTCAGTAATTTCATACCAAGAGTTAAAGCGGGTTCTGGACCATATTCATCTTGAATCTGTTTTAGCACATCTGGTATTACTGACATGGATGGTACACCATGTGTTTTTGTGTATATGGAAGCAAAGACTGTACCCCAAGTGTCACAGTCCTCCACGTGTGGTGCGATTCCCATTGGAAGACAGATAGTCAGAATCCTGTGTTTTTCTACCGGGGTGGTGTCTGGAAACACCGCCTCTATTTGAGTGATATTTTGTGCTAGCCAGAAGGGTATTTGTTCCCGTTTTGCGGGTACTTTACCCAGACAGGACTGTATGTTCTGTGGTGTAATTTTATTTGTGTTACCCTGATGAGGGTTCAGCTGTGGAATTTTACTTGCTGGTTGGACTGTTGAAGTCCGCATTACATATTGGACTAATTGTCTATGTATTTTGATTAGTTGTTTTAGCTGTATTAAAAGCTCTGCTGCAGGCATTTCTTCAATGTCTGGATGTGGTGTATATCCGGCTAGGACCGGCCACGTTGCTCCTGGTCTACCTAGTGGACCGAGCCTGGTGATGTGATTATTATGTTTTAGGGCGCCATTAAACAAGAGCAGGTGCTCTTGGAATTTGAGTGGTACTTCCACCTCCTCGAAAGGAGTGTAGGTATCCGGTGGTTCCTCTATTTCATAATAGTGGAACTCTTTTGTTACAGCGTTTGCTGCTGGAAAGTTTATCCATGAATAGAATACCTCTGTCTGCCGATATTCGTGTGCCTCAATTACGAATATGACTGTACCACCTCTCGATGTCAGTCCATTTTCTATAAGTTTTAAGGTTATAGATTTCCTTATGTTGACCGGGATGAGTATTGCATTTGGGTCATTTTCCAGCAGAGTATTGTCTGCTACTAGGAGTTCAGCTGCTATTCTAGCTGTCTCCCTTTCTTCATCACTGTCTATCATTTTACCGACAGGAAGGTTATTCTGTTTGTTTGCAGATCAGGTTTCTATGGAAACAAAGATTAGATGCACAATATTTTGGAACAGTGTATCCTTCAACGTTGACTAAACCAAGAACCATACATAGGAGTCTCCTCCTGCGAGGTTTGGCGGATATAACCTTTCACCCACTCCAGACGTCTTTGGAGTATTATGGGAAAAAAAGGGGTTCTGTGTGAAAAAGCACGACTGAGTTACTCTAATGTCTTGCGTTAGTTTTATCGCCTATCCAAACGTTTGGGCGCCATGTAGTGTAGTTCCTATTATCCCAATAGGCTCTGCGCATTGGAATAATATCTTCAATAGTATAGACCTAGGGCAGAGGTTAACTAGGTCTTCTACTGACGATATTAGACTTAAAGTTTTTGGTTTTGCCAGCTAGCTCAGAGTTCACTAGAAACTTTCTCGAATAGGCAAGGAGGAGTTTAACCTCCCTGGATAGACAAGAAGGGATTTAGTTTCTGACAACCATAGAACATGACAACTTTGCTCTCCCCTAATCAAGAGTGTATCTCTAGAGTCGTGTGAAAACAAAAGACAACTTATTTTACTCAGTCAGTACGTGCATTCTTAGTTTCACCAGATTGTAGAGAAAAGGAAGAGACGGGCGTGTTCAATAAAAGATGGTATTTATTGATCAGTCTCTTTTCTCGTACAAGAGAAATGAATCGATATTATTGCGATACTTATGGTTAAGTAAAGTGCATACAATAAAAGCAGGAGTATAAAATAATACTGCAGAAGCATTGATATGGTTTCTAAGCCATATGATATTTAAAACTGATAAAATAGATACATACATATATACATTTGACTAATCGTACTCAACTGGTGCTTCTAACCACGCCTACCCCAGTGTACCTGACCTAAGCCTAATACGTGGGCGGGAGTAGATAAGTAGCAGTTTAAGTTAAGTTTGTTTTGCCAAGGGACTGACTCAAGAATTCTCTGCAAGGGGTTGTTCAGTTCTGTACCTGAGATCTAGAATGATTGAGGGCTGGTATCTCTCGTCTCTGGTCTTGATATTCCAGCTGCCTGCGAGGACTGCTTGGAAGCGCCGGAGCTGGATTTCTCGGCAGGAGAAAAGCAGCGTCTCGTTCTCAGCGCTCCAGGAAGGCGGGGCAGCGCGTGTGGGCTTCGCTCTCTGCTGGGCTCCTCAGCGCGTCTCGCTGCTCCGATCTCGTCACCACCGCGTGTGTTTGCTTAAAGCAATGTCGGTAATATTTATACCTGTAAGGTGCCGAGATTGACGTAAGGATGGACATGGATACGTCAATAAGGATGTCATACGAACGGGCTTGTTCGCACATTCTTTTGCTGAAGTTCTCGGTGAAATCAAAACAATGGCCGCTGGGATTTTCCCAGGTTGTCATAGGTTTGATTTGTTTTGAGAACTCCGTATGCCTTATCAGGGGCTGGAGGAATAGTGCTTGTCTAATTAGATGGCATGCGTTATGACCTAATCAGATAACACGTTTCTGTGCCGTGGTGTGGCTTAATCAGATAACGGTTTTTGCACCGTGGGTTGGCTGCTAGTTAATTATTAACTAGAACAGGGTCAGGAATAGGGGGATCGATACAGAACCTATAGGAATACATCACAATGCAGTGTGTGCATTGTCATGCACAAGGTGACAGCCCCAAAATCTGCATGCCTTTCTATGGCGACATCGCTTCCCGCACCCATGCTAATATGGATGGCGGTGTCTAGCAGACCATGCCACCATATCTAGCCCTAAACCGGTGGACGGTCTTTCCGTCCGCCGTGGTCCCCCCCTGCCATACTAATATGGTGGGAGGAAATGGGTGGCAGGCGGAGGGAAATGTAGGGCGGATCGCCACCACCATGAGGGCGGTGGCAATCCGCCCTACATCGTAATCAACCCCCCAGTATCTCTGGGCAATAGCATAGTTTATCTCCCAGGGCCTTGAAACCTCAAGAGGTGTATTTTCGCACTTTATAAATATGGATTACATATGGATCTATTACCTAATACTTTCATATATTGAGCTCATCCTTTAAATCACTTTTATAGTCTGCTCTAACCTGGCTATTTGAATAGATATGATTTATAAATAATATTAATAATAGCATGCTGTATTATCTCACTTGCAACATGTCTGTATGGTAAGACTGTGCATTTGAAGATTTTTCATAAATGATAGAAATCAGAACTAAAAAAATCTGTCTGTAACAGCAAAATCAAGCTGCTCACACATATTCCACTGATCCCTGACAGGCGCACTGTGGCGCCACACCTCTCCGCTTCCCCCATATATCCGTAGTTCTCACCACTTACACTCTGAAGGGGTGGAGGTGGTGAGCATGTGAGATCCACACAGAGTTCTAACGTGGTGCGCTAAAGAGTTGGCAGCGCTGTAATTTCATGACCGAGAGATGCTTTAGAGATGCTGTGAGCGCAAAGGGTAGGAGAAGCACGATTAATTAAAATGAGTCTGGATAACAGGAGCAAGGAGTGTGAAAATGACTGACAGTCTGGCAGTAAGGGGGCTCAGCACTTCAGAGGCATTGCTGATGAGACCCTGCATGTGACCTGAACACTGTGGGACCTATTCACAAAGGTACATTTACATGTGAGTAAGTCTACAAGTTAATTTATTCTTACACATTGGAGTAAAGTTATTACAAAAGGTAGCCTTATGTCTTCAACCCCTCTGATTTGAGGTGGGGTCTGCAAAATGATAATTTATAACCCTGAAGTTACTACTAGTAACTTTATGACTATATTGTAAGTTCCGCACACTTGGCAGAGACCTCTGCATGTGGGAGGGAGGGCCGTGCATGGAAGTGAATAGAAGAATTCCCTACAGCAGGAGCACATTATACACACCTGACAACCATTGCCTTTCAGCAACATAAATGATGCCCACACCAAATGATCTGCTTTTACCTCTTCATCTTTCAGATCCTGAAGCCACCACATTCTGCTTGCAAGATGTAGACCACACTTCACATGAGGAAAATATTTTTTTTACTGAAGAAGAGACAGCCTTTGTAGTACAATTTGTGGTAAAATGTTACAAAAGAACTCTGCCTCCATGGTGCAAGGGTGCCTACGTTGGTGCTAGACAGCACACTGTTTGCCAGCGCAAGGAAAAGACAGGAATGCGCCCTATATACTTAAATACGGAGCATTCACACCCTTTCCGTATTGCTGCAAGATGGCTTACTGCGCTCTGTGATTTTTTTTATCAATGTGCTCCACTAATTTAAAAACATCTGTGCAATTAGCCATTCAAAGGAGGATAAGGGGTTGTGCAACAATGGTTCTTCTATTTGCTTAAACTTGTGCTTAAAGTAGAAAAAATTATTTCACCATCTTCCACACATTGTCTTTCTGAGATTAGAGTGTGTATGTACAAGGCAACAAAGCATCTAATAGGAATATGCCTTGTTGTTGAATTATGTGTAACAAATAAATGATAATACATGTGGGAATTTACATTTGTTTTGTAAAAACAAATGTGGTGGGTGGAAAGTAAGTTACACAATGCCAGTATCACATAAGCTAACTTTGACAAAATGGGAATGTAACATATCCCAAATGTTGAAGTTGTGATTTAACTGTTTTGTAGTCCCTTTAAAAGCATTTCCATTATGCCAAGATCTGGTGATTAGTCAACCAACCCAAAACTACAATATATGCTTGTTTGTAATTGTAAACTTTCATTCCATTCATAAGCTACAAATAACACAAGCAAAATACAACAGTAATGTTAGAACTAAGCTGACAATGAACACATGGTTAGACACCACTCTCAAAACGCTTGTGCTCGCAAGTGAATAGGTCAAAAATACATTTACCATCTATCTGCTGCTCAAATTCTTCCAGCTAAGCATGGAGGGTCGGCCAGGATGTTCCCAGGACCCTCCTGTACAGTGGTGCCACGTAGGAGTGCAGAGACTGTGGTTGAAAAGACAATATCAGAATGTCCTCTGCCTTAATCCTGGCCTAGCAACAATGGTCCTCTCAGTGCTTGCGACAAAACTTCCCTTCTGGGTGTGGACACCCACTGAACTGTAGCATCTGGCGATGACCCTCCAAATGTAAGAGTACGCTGCATTTAGCTGGGTCTCAGGACGCCTATTAGTCTGAGGGTAAGTTTGTGGGACCCTCTTAAAAGTTCTCTCCAATTCTCCACTGGTGTATGGAGGACCCTCTCATCTTGTCCCTGAGGCATGTTGGGGATTATTAAAAAGAAAGCAGCAGCGAGATTGAGGAGAATGGTATTGTGGTGTTGAGAAAGGGGCACAGAATGACCACAACGTTGGTGACTTCCTCTCCCTGTATTTAATTTCCTATTTGTTGCAATAGATGGAAATCTTCACCCCGACTACAGCGCTCTCTCTCCCAACAGCGGGTTGGTGACTCTGCATGGTGAGGGAGACCCTTGTATGTAAAGAAACCTTAAAAAAAATTGATAGCACCACAAAACTAATAACATGGATGGTTTATGTACTAATCTATATGTGGAATGTGAAGTTTTTAGTATGTTGGTTTAAAATCATGAGTGTCCAATGTGATAGTTTGTACTTAAGTGTTGTTAATGAAAGTTTTTGAATGTTATAGCAAATGAAGATGCAGATTATTTTTAGCTAGAGCAGAGGATGTTTGTTAATGATATTATATCAATTAAATCGAGTTGTCTCAGGATGATATATATGGACTGTGCTTTAGTAGTCCACTATTAATCGTTGACATGAGACTATCCAACCACATAAAATGCAGCAACTAAACTAGTAGCGCAAGATAAAAATGAGTTAACTAGTACTTGAGTATCCTGACCTGTATTCTGTCCCCCATCCCGGGTACCAGGACATGGACATAGGTCAGGTTCAACATCTATATGTATGCCCAGCTACAGGGAAGTTACACAACCTCTGGGCAGTGCACATGCACCTTCTGGGACCCCTCTATGTACGGTCAAGATAGCTGAATTGCGATTTAATAATGGGTCATTTATGTATGTGTGTCCTGAGGAGATAGGGATCTGTGACTGTTAGACCTAGTATTCTTTTCGTGGCTTTCCCCCTAAATTTTTGCCTTCAACTCTCCTATTTGATGACTTTGTTTTTGCTTGTTTTAGGACTCTGTGCACTTAACCACTGCTAACTAGTGCTAAAATGGTTGCGCTCTCTGATTGAAACATGGAAAGATTGACTTATACCCAATTTGGTATATTTAATTTACCTGTAAGTCCCTAGTGAAGTGGCACTACCTGTGCTGTACGTTAAATGGTACTAATGGGCCTACAGCACTGCTTCTGCCACTCACTTAAGTAGCAATTTGAACATGTCTCAGGCCTGCCATTGCAGCCAGTGTGTGTGCAAAATAAACCTTTTGCAAGGCCCGAACCTTCATTTTTAATTCATATCAATCTCCCTTAGGGTAGGCCCTGGACAGCTCAGGGTGAAGTGTATTTAAAAAGTTGGTCATGTACTTTTAATGTCCTGGTAGTGAAAAACTTCAAAAGTAGTTTTTCACTACTGCAAGGCCTTCCTCTCTCGTAGGATAAATGGAATTTCCACATGGGAACAGATAACCAGTTCATGTTAGTTATCTTTGGGATTGTGATGAAAAATCCTAACTTATGGTGAAGTCGGATTTTAAATTACATTTTTGAATATGCTACTTTTATAAAGTTGAGAAAAAATAGAGACTGCCCACACCTCATAGAATGAACAATGATTCAAAAGAAACTACAAGTGTAACTTAATGACACCTGTAAAGGTACTTTTATTTATACCCACTATTCGTAAATTTTATATTTCTAGGAAAAAATGTTTTTAAGAACAAGAAAAAGATGAACCACACAATCAACACAGTGATTATACAAATGTGAACAATTATAAACAACAACAATTCATGAAATACGTGAATACACAGGACAGAAAAATAAACAGATTTAGTGATTCATGGTTGCACATAAATTGCTGTTTTGAGACAACCAAAGCGAAGTGAAAGAGCAAGAGCTTTTACAATATTCATTCATTAGCATAGGCACATTTAATGTTTTTGATACGCTCTTTGCAAGTTGTAGTTTCTTTTGAATCATTGTTCATTCTATGAGGTGTGGGCAGTCTCTATTTTTTCTCATTATATTACGGTCCAGCCCCCCTCAGTCCCGCCAAAGGACCTGACTCCTTCTGTTCGCCACTTTTATAAAGTTGGCATTTTCCTGCCTTAGCCATTTGGTGCCTTAAGCCTTTCTCCGGGTCACATGACTGTTTGTAGTTGATAGTTCGACTTTATGTATTCCTCCTAGGCAGCGTCACAGAAAGGGGAGCTTAGGTGTGACTTACACTTATACTTGAATAGGCTTTATCCTTTCTCCACACAAAGAACTGCATACCCCATGTAGTTAGTTTTGAGCCAGAAAGGCAAGGCACCTGTGCACTTCAAAGGATTACTGTTAGAAGCTCTTCCCCACTGCAGAGGCACAAATGTGTACAATTACTGTACTTCTGACACTAACTCTTCAGTCAACTTCTGGACCTGAGAACACTCTGCAGGGAATGGCTGCTCTGCTGCTGAAAGGACTGCAACTCTGTTGAACTAAGGCTCTGAAGGACTGCTGTCCTGCTATACTGCGTGCTGCCCTCTTGCCTGGGTTAGATGATCTTGACATGCATCTCTTGAACCCAGAACCCAGAGAGCTAGATTCCTGGCCTTGTGATCTGAAGCCTTAGGGACACAACAGGCTTCCAGCAACCTCACACCTGCACCTGAATCTACCCTGCCAAGGGGTGGCACCCCAGTCCTGGAGCCTTGTGTAGTGGTGGGCTTAAGGTGCTCTGCAAGCCTCTGTGATCCAGTGGAACCAGTGCATCTCCTCTGCCGCGCAGCGCAAATCCAAGCAAAAATGATGCATGGTCGTTGCTACATGGATTGAGTCCATCGCAAAGACTTGCATCACATCCCAGCCCATCGGAACCACCACTGCATGAGGCATCCTTGTGAAGGCCCCCACATCCATTGTCGACAGCATCCTCGACGATGACACTGGACTCTACATTGCAGCTTCATAGCTCCATGGATCTGATACATTGCCTTGACGGCGCAGCACATCCTCGACGCCAGACTTCGCATCGCAAGCCCTCGTCAATGGGATCCTCAATGATGATGCCTGACCTCACACCGCAGTGGTTCTACATCTCGGAACCAATGCATCGCTTCGGCTGCACAACGCATCTTCAACACAGATCCTCGCAATGTTCCGCGAACCAGGATTTAAGGAAGTTTGTACAGCGGGCCTGACTGGGTCCCTGTAGCTGCTCATACTCCATTTTGGTAGGCCTGAACCTCTGACCCTTACCCCGTCTGGTGCGACCAGCTATCCAGAGTTGGCGCTTTGTGTTTGTTGGCACTATTTTCACTGAAATCATTAAAATTGTGTATCTTCGCTTTTACTGGTTGGATTTTTATTGTATTGGTCTTGTTTTATTAATTAAAAAGAACTATTTGTTCACTTGTTTACAGTTTGAAGTGTTGCACAAATGCTTTACACATAACCTCTAAATAAAGCTTGACTGCTCTGTGCCATGCTACCAGAGGGCTAAGCACAGGCTAATTTAGGGTTGGCTTGTGCCTCACCCTGAGAAGGATTGTGGTTGCTCCTTTACCAGGTTTCACACTCTAGTCAACCAACAACCCAGTTTCATACAGTGACCCTCTGTCATGCTTGACTTACCCCAAGGCTGACCTTGACTACATCTACTACTGCTTTATCTGTAGTAACTTTAGAAATTCAGTTTGTGAACAGCAATGAGCTTACTCTTTTGTGGGCTGGTGTTCAGCCCTCCCTATACCACTCCTTCCTCAGCCCTCCTTTAGGACCTCCAAAACCCTTCCTAAACCCTCTCATTTTTTAGTAATTATTTCCCTTTTCCAGCCCTCACCTGGTCCCTCCCCTATTTACAACAAAAATGTATTCATAGATGTGTGGATCTCTGCTCAGAAAAGATAGGAAAGGAGGAAGTGGAGCGCTCCACATATAGGTGTGTACATAGGATTTTATAGCACGTGAACGGTACAAGTGTAGTACTACTCAGCCTGCTATAAAATGCAGTTTGTGAATAGACCCACGCGGGTTTTTTTTATTCCTCTTTTCAGTGCTCACAGATCGGATCCAGTCAAGGAATTGACAGCTTAGTGACCTGACAATATTCAAGGAGGCAATAATGGGAGCTGCAGGGAAATCACACAAGCAGAGAATATGTACAGAGCTAATTGGGCTGCAGTCTCGTTTGTAGGTCCCAGGCCTCTGTACAGGTTAAAAAAAAAAACAGAGCCGCAGAGATTGCACCTGCAGGTAGATATATTGGGGCTTATTTACAAGCCCCTTGAACCGCCGGTGCACCAAATTCAACATGGTAAAAAGTGACTTACCGGTGGCGCAAGGGGCTTGTAAATAAGCCCCATCGCTTTTAGCACAATGCAGAGTAGCAACCAAAGAGGGAGAAAGGAGTGAGATGTATTTATTAAAAATCGTCTGCTGCTGCTCTCAACCCTTGTGCTGGTGCACAAACAGGGTGCCTAGAGCCACACGCAACCTTTGCACCATAGAGCAAAGATGTATGCATGCTGTCTACCATTGGATTTGTACTGGAAGCATAGGCATACAGTAGACATCCTATTCCTAGTTAAACTCCTCTCAGTGTACAATGCAGCATGCATGCATGCATGCAATGTGTGGAATGTTTGGAGAAATTAAAACATTTCTCCTTGAAAACGTCTGCTTTAATAAAGTGTTACTTTATGGAGTAAACCTTGGTCTGGTTATATTAGTAGATTGGGCTTTGTTGAGTATTAATTAAAATGATGGTACTGGTGTTGATCACCCAAGCTGCACCAATATAGTGTACCCTTAATGCAAGGTGGCACAACGCAGCACAAAGCTCTATTTGCACTGGGAAAAGGGCACCCTTTCAGTCCAAAATATCCTGTTAGCTGTAAGGTAAATATCCTTTGAAGATTTAGTTCGGCATTGCATAACTTTTCGCTAATTTGCCACAGCACAAACCCTTAGTAAATATGACTCTTTGTTTTTTAATGAGGTACTGGGAAGGAGGAGCAGAATGAACATTTGGTTATGGGGTACCAGGCAACCAATTTGCCAAAAGGGTTGAGTATTGTTGAATGTAAACTGTTATGAGCGCGCGCGGCCGCCGAACAAGATGGTCACCTAGACCGGGAGCTCTTCAAGTTGACGGACAAATGGGATGCACTGGAGCTGCTTTTTTCATCAGCTTACAGTGAAAGCGGCTCTTTTGAGCGCCGGAAGGTAGGGTGAGCCAATTTTCATGATGAAATGGCCTTTTTGGTGCTTTTTGAGACCTTTATTAGTTTTTTTCATTTTATCTCATTACGGCGGCCATTTTAAATCCATCTGGAATCCATCTGATGAGCTCACTTTTTCCTCTATATGTATCTAGGAGAATTGTTGGCCTGCTCTACTATTTTCATGGATTTCTCCTGATGCTATACGTGTCTTTGGCCTCTCTGTTGTACCCTGCATTGCTTGTTTAAGGCTCTTCGTGCTGAGTTATTTTTTCCTCCTAACTCTTCTGCGACGCTCTATTTTTTGCAGTATTAGTAGGGGTCTGTTGTTTCCAACCATTTTTCCTTTCTATTGTCTGGGAAGAAACTCAAGGCGTTTCCTCTTCACGCAGGTACCTCTTCACAGAAATACTCATCATTTTTAAAGTCTACCAGTTGCCCATTGAGGTGCATTTCATCTTCAACCAACATGTCATCCTCATCCTCTTCTGCTACAATTGATCCGGTGGCTTCCTTGTCTACCCAAAAGAGAGTTAAACAGCACCCTACCTCTCCTGAGAAATCCTCCTCTCTTATCTCTCTGAACCTGGTCCTTGAGGAAATGTGCGTGCTTCCTCCTTTTGTTGAGGAAACTAATATGCGCATTCAGAACATGAACAGCAAATGGTCTTAAATGGAAACCAGATTCACTGTACTTGAACAATGTTTCAGTGATGTGCTTGATGACTCTTTGAAGATTGTAGTTTTGGAGGAGGAAGTGGCACTGAAGGCCCACTCTGAAGATTTAGAAGATAAAAATAGAAGGAATAGCCTGCGTCTTTTTTAGCTCAGCTGGTGGACTTACCTTCTTCCACACGCATGCATATTCAGAGAGATCATCATTTAGGACCTCGCCTTCTTACATCCTTCATCCAAACCCAGAGGTGTCATCATTTTCCTGCTGGAATTTACTGATTTGCTGAAAGTCCTCAACCATAAAAATCTAAAAGGCAACGTTTATGGCAGGGACATCAAATTTTTAGCTTACAGTATGTCTCAAGAGCTACAGCTGCCAGATTGAAGGAGTTCTTGGATCTTCGTCCTCAACTATGCTCTTTGGGTGCTCGCTTTGGTTTGTTTCACCCTTGCCACTTCAAAGTAACATTTCAGAATAAAACTACCTCCTTTACTGCTTCTGCAGATTTGCAAGAATTTCTTCATCTACACTCTTCCAGCGTCATGGAGACTTCTGCTTCTTCGTCAAGATGAACCTTCTTTGTGTCGGAGGACCTCCTCCTGCATAATATCCTGGATTTTGATGTTATTTTTCTTATATAGTCTTATATTCTCTTTATGCTGATTTTATGACTATTGTGCTCTTTGCGGTTACTGACTAACCTTCTTTTTCTTTTCAGGCTCCTTGATGTTTTTATCTAATCATTTACCTTGTCATGTTCTGTTTGTCTATGGACACGTCTCCTTTGCTGTGCCGTCTTGCCTCGTGCTGTAGGAGACTCTCCACTCGTGTTCATCTTTATCAGGTATGTTTTTGCAGTCGTAATTTTTTGACTTGTACTGTCTCTCTTTTTGATCTTTTTTATCTACTTCACTTGTATTCTTTCTGATCTTGTTTTTTTTTCTTTTCATTCTGTTATCCTTTTTGATATCTTCCTGTTTAATGTATTTTCTGTCTTTAAAGACCAACTTTGTATTTTTTTTTAAATGTGTTACCTCATTTAGACTTATTTCTTGGAAAGTTAAAGGAGTAATCAACCCTATAAAGAGAATTATATCTAATTTGGCTAAATAGTCTCCTGACCTCATTCTTCTCCCAAAAACTCATCTTTCTGAGTCTGAGGCTTTGAAATTTTAACAAGGCTGGGTGGGTTCTGTTTTTGTTTCCCCTCCTCAGATAAAAAAAAATGCATTATTCTTGCCACAAGCATTTAAAATTAGTAACTGTCTCTCAATATTTTGATTTGGAAGGCAGATGGCTTTTTGTTAAGTTAATTGTTAGTGATATCCCCTTAACTATTTGTAATCTTGACGGCCCTACCCAAGTTGATAATTCTTTTTGGCCTAACATTTATAAAAAATGTATTCAGCATGCTGATGACTTTTTTATTTTGGGCAGTGATTATAATCAAATAATGGACCCCTTTAGTTATCGTCAATCCACAGTTAAGTTTGTCCCCCCCAAAATGCATAAAAATGTCTTTGTTGATCCCTCCTCAGGGTTCCCTTTCCGGATTGGATCATATCTCTGTCTCTAAACTGCTCTCCCAAACTCTTATCAGTTCTTCTATTGAACCAATTGCGATTTCTGTTCAGAACTTGATATGCTCCCAGTGCATTCCAAATCCAATTGATGGAGATTCAATTATTCTCTTTTACTCGACCCTGATTTTTCTTAATCTTTTTTGGCTTTCTCAGAGACATTTTTTGATGTTCTTGCAGACCCTACTATTCTTCCTCAATTACTTTGGGACACTTTTAAAGTTTCTGCTTGAGGTCATATTATTGATTTTGCTTCTCGGAGAAAGAAATCTTCCTTAAAAACATCATTCCCTTTTACTTGACATTAAATGGTTGGAACATCAATATAATTCTTCTTCTTCTCCATCTAATTTGCAAGAGCTTGTTCGTGCAAAATTGCCACGGATAAAGCCTCCTCAATTTTACTTTGTAGTAGTGCTCATTATTATAGAGGTCGTAATATAATGGGTAAACTTATGGCTAATTATTTGAAAACTCGTAAGCAGGGTCACATGTTAGATTCAGTAAAGAACGATATAGAGCTTCCTGTTTTTAAAGATTCTGAGATTCTTATGCCTGAATCTCCACCCTTGCCCTCACAGATAGAGGCTTGCTTAAAAGATTCCAAGAATTTCCTTGGCAATCATAGTGATCTTTCACCCTTAGAAGCTGACATTTCTCTATCAGAGATACTTCACGCACTACAATCACTTAAGAAGAGCAAATCCCCTGGTCCAGACGGCATCACGGTCAAATTTATTCTTCACTTTTCCAATCTTCTCCTTCCTAGCTGTTACAACTTTTTTTATTTTTTGCTGTATCTGGTTCCACTGGGGGCTCCTTTCATCTGTCTTATCCATAAGGATGGTAAGAACCTAACCCTTTGTAAAAACTACAGGCCTATTTCGTTAGTCCACTTGGATTATAAAATCTTCACCAAATTACTTGCTTTATGTTCCTTCATTGATTGGTAAGGAGCAGTCAGGGTTTATTAATGGCAGATTTACCTCTGACAATCCCAGATTATTTCTTAATGTTTTAAATAAAGCATCTTCTCTTTTTAATCCTCTAGCAGCTATCTCAATTAATGCTGAGAAAGCATTTCATCAAATTGACTGGCTCTTTCTGCTCAAATCCCTAGCCTGGCATGGGTTGGGTCCTCATTTTATTTTGTTTGTTTCTTTACTCAATCAATCACCCAGGGCATCAGTTTTAGTCAATGGGAAGATCTCTAGTTACTTCCCGTTAGGTTGTGGTATTCATCAGGGCTGTCTATTATCCCTCAATTAGTTTCTTGCTGTGGAACCTTTCCTGTCCCATATCAGAAATAACACCGAAATCAGTGGTTTCCAATATCGAGCTGATCATTTAAAAAGTTCAGCTTATGCTGCCGACATACTTCTCTTTATTTCCACACCTGAGCAGTCCATGCCAGCTCTTCTCCGGGGAATTGATACATTTTCCTCGGTCTCTGGTTATGGGATTCATTCTGACAAAACTGAAATTATGCCTTTTACTAAGTTAACTTTTAGTGATTCCACAGGGTTTCATTGGAATGCCTCCAAATGTAAGCATTTAGGCATCTGGTTTGCCCCTTCCATTAATAACTCAGTTTCGGCAAATGTCAATCATTGTTTAGATAAAGTTGATAAGCTTCTTTCCTCCTGGAAACCCCTCTTTCTCTCCTGGTGGGGCGGTATGGACTTTATTTAAATGATGATTTCGCCCAAAATTCTATATACCCCTTCAATGATCCCATTTAATACTCCTGCTGTGTTTTTTAAAAAAAAGTTAGACTCTAAACTCTCTCAATTCCTTTGGTTGAATAAAAAGCCAGAATCTCGCTGGCCTCTCTTAGGAAGGCTAAACAAGAAGGTGGAGTCAATTATCCTGACTTTTGGTTATTTCATAAAGCGACAAGTCTCTAGATGGCTTTCTTTGTCGCGTTCCTCATTTACCCCTTTATGGTTCGACATTGAATGTTTTTTCATAGCTCCCTTTCTTCCCCCTGAAGTTATATCTTTCTCGTCTAAACCTTCTGTAATTTCCTGTTCTCTTTTTAAGCTTCTGTGTACTGTTTTAAAACCGATTTATCAGTCACAGTCAGTAACTCGTGACGCCTTCTTTCAATATCCTCTCTATTATAATAATCTTATTACTATTGACTATAAACCGATTTTTAGGAGATCCTGGAGGCAAAGAGGTATTGTTTGCGTTAACCGCTTCAGCGCGGCGCAGATTCCTGCGCTGTGCTGAACGTTCTATTGAGCCTATGGGCTCATGACGGAACGGTTCCGTCATGAGCACAGCTCAACCGACGCTCATGACGGAACCGTTCCGTCATGAGCATCGAAGGGGTTAAAGATTTATTCTCTAATGATGATCCTCTTATTTTTCACAATTTCAACTCTTATTCAAGTGCCCTCGTTTCATTTTACCTAAATATCTCCTTTTCATAAATATTCTTCTCGATATTCTTCATTCTCTACCACATGCTCCCCCCTTGGTTCTATTCTTACGTCTGTTCCTAATGCTTCACCTATTTACAGCCTTCTTCGCGCTCTATCATATGTCAGATCCAAAACAAAGTTAGAGTTGCAGTGGGAATTGGATTTGTGATGTACTTCGACTCTCCCATTTTGGGATAAGATTTGGGATAAAATCTACAAAACCTCCATATCAGCTTCAACTTCTCAATCTTTGTTCTTCCTCTATCATAGAATATACCTTACCTATTCCGTACTATCTAGATTCTCCATGGATCCCCCTCCCTCCTAAATATTGGTCCTGTGACCATCAATTTTGCGACCTCATGCATACGCTGTTTCACTTTCCCCCTACAGTTTCCTTCTGGGAAAAGGCCTGTTCGCAGTTATCTCTAACATTTCTTTTAAAATGTCTACCTACTCCCCTCATACTCTTTTTGGGAAGTTTATCTGATGATATCCACTTGCCACACAGTAACTTATGATTGCTAGCCATTATGCTAGCTCACAGCTACTCACGTACCCATACAGCCATTCACAAAGCCACACACTCACCCATAAAGCTACTCAGACAACCAATTATTCACCCGTATAACCACTCATATACCCACTCACTCATTCATACAGCCACTCACTCATCCATGCAGCCATTCACACATGTGCTCTCACTCAGCAATAGAGCTACTTTCACACTCACTTATTTACCCATACAG
The DNA here is from genome assembly GCF_964261635.1 of Lissotriton helveticus. Lineage (NCBI taxonomy): Eukaryota > Metazoa > Chordata > Amphibia > Caudata > Salamandridae > Lissotriton > Lissotriton helveticus. Next base: position 1,112,045,943 of record NC_136071.1, read on the forward strand.
CCATTCACACACCCAGTCACACATCGAAACAGTCAGTCAGACACCCACTCACATACGGATTCACACAGCCACTCACGTAATATTGTTTGGAAATAGCATCATCTTTAGCAGTACACAAAGTATACTAATTTTACTTTTGTGGAACCTTGGTGTAAATATGTTTAACTCTCATAAACATTTACAAAACAGTATATATATATATATATATATATATTACCTACTGGCAAGCGCCAGTAGGTAGTTATAGTTAGGACTATGTTTCCATAGGATAAGCATTTTTTAACTTGGCTATAACTTTAGCGTCGTTTAACCAATCTTCATGACTTTTTCTCAAAAGGTGTTGATGTGGGTTCTATTGCTATAGGAAGTTTTCATCAACATTGTCGCAAATATTGGTGGAAATATAAAAAAATATATCAGTGAATCATTAATACGCAGTGTTATAGAGATATTGAGATTCTGATACATTTTTTATAGAGTTATTTAGATAGAGAGTTATCTACAGTGATGGTTAGAATTAATTATATAGCTATCATTTTTTTATGTTGTGGTGGCTATTTAATTCCTGCTTTTGTTTCCGTTTTCACAACATGTCTGGGAGGGATCACGATTACCGACGTTATCACGATCTATGGAGTCACCATGAAAATATAAAATAGGTTATAGAGATGGGCTTTATAGAAACTTTCTAGAAAAAGATATGTTTCGAGAATTCTGCAAGAAACCCCTAGTGTGTAAAATACTGTAGTAAGTGTGTTTTTATGTATTTTAGAATTTATGGAAAAGGCACAATCGTCGTGGTTAGCGATGTCCCAAATATCGGCAAAAACAGAAAATAGTGCAATATTCAGAATGGATGTTTTACACATTATTTTTGGATGTGTTGTTGGCCATTTGGATGTCTGCTTTTGTCTTACGCTTTCACGACATCTCCGGGGGAATCCCAATCACCAACATCACGCTGTCTTCGGAGTCACAGCGAAAACAGAAAATAGGTTTTAGAGATAGTTGTTCTAGAAATACAATAGAAAAACATGAGTTTGAAGTGTACATTAATAAACCCCTACGGTGTAAAATACTGTAATATGTGTGCATATATGTGTTTTCACTCTATGGAAACGGTGCAATCATTGCAGATAATGATGTAATTGCGACATCCCAAATAACCACGAAAAACAAAAATTAGGTCCCAAAGATGTTTTTTCAAGAAACGTAATAGAAAAATATGAATCTAAACATGCTTTGAAAGATCTATATAGTAAAATGCATAAGGTAATGTTCAGAATGGATTTATTTTACATATTATTTTTGGATGTGTTGGTAGTCATTGAATGGCTGCTTTTGTTTTCCATTTTTGCGACGTCACCATGGGTACCACAACATAAAAATACCCCTTATAGAGCCATTTTAGACAATAAATGCAATTTAAACATCTTTAAAAAAAATCTTAGGTTACATGGACATTATAGTTAGGAAATAGAAATTCTCTGAAAAAACCAAAGGTTACCGGGACTTTACAGTGAGTATTTTGCATTTAAAAATCCTTAGAAATTCACTGAAAAAAACAAAGGTTACAGGGGCGTTCTAGTTAGCTGAGCTAATTATAACTCACGCCTCAATAATGCCCTGCTTATTACCTCACATATTACATCACTCATGACATTGCCAGTGACATCACTGATGACATCACTGATAACATCTCAAATGACATCACTGATGACATCACTGATGGCATCATCCACAGAAACTCTGATGCACCCATTCACACCCCTATATAACTTTTCATATACCCATTCCAACTTCCACACTACTATTCTCAAAACCATTGACACACCCACACCAGTGCTTACACACCCACTCTCTGATTCATAGGTCTACACACACATCCACTCAGTCACCAATATAGCCACTTATACAATAACTCGCTAACTAATACAGCCATTGATAAATCCACTCATACAGTCACTCACACAGTCATAGAGCCTCTCACATACCTACTCACTCACCCAGAGAGTCACTCCCAGCCATTTACTCACCTTTACACTTATACACACTCTACCACTTATTCATACAGCTACTAACACATACTCACTCACCTATACATTCATAGACGCAAGTACACACACACATACAGCACTATCACAATCCCTCACTCACACATACAGTCAGTCATATACCCCAACACTCACCTATACTGCCTTTCCCATATCAGTTATTCACCCATATGCCACCGACACATTCATTCACTCACCGACACACCCATACACATACTCAGTCACTGATATAGCCCCTCACTTACACAATCATCAACCCATACAGCCACTTAGACACCATTCAACAGACTGATACAGACATTCTCAAAATCTAGTCACTCACCCATACATTCACTGAGATACCTAATCACTCGCTTATACAGTCAGTCAGGCACCCACTGAATCATCCATACAGGCACTCATTTAGCTACTGATTCATCAATACACCTTGTTATATATATTTATCACTGACAAACATTTTAAAAATACTCACAGTCACTGGATGATGGCATGAGTGAAATCATTTGAGATGTATCAGTGATGTCACTGAACATTTCATGATTGATGTAATATGTGAGGGCATAAGCAGTGCATTGCGGGGGCATGAGTTATAGTTAGCTCAGCTAACTATAACTGCTGAATTTCTTTGGTTTTGTACCAGTGAAATATCAGCCTAACTATAGCACCCCTGTAACATTTGTTTTTTTCACTGAATTTTCAATTTTTTTTCCAGTGTGTATATGTATATTACCTACTGGCGGTCGCCAATAGGTAGTTATAGTTTATAGGAAATACGCAACATTCTATTTAGAATAACTTTGGCGCCGGTTGACAAATCTTCGCATAAGTTTTAAAACTTTTGGCCAGCTCCGGTCTGCTCCTATCCTGAAAGTTTCACGGTGATTCGTCAAGCGGGACTCGAGAAAAAAGAGGGGTCCAAAAACGTGTTTTCCCCATGCAATTTCCCATAGGACCTTTAGCCGCAGCTATAGCCCGAACTGCTGAACGGAATTACACCAAATTTGACAATGAGGTAGTCCTTAGTTCAGACTCATGCCTTTTGCTTAAATGGTGTAAATCCGTTCAGTAGTTCCTGAGAAAATGAAATTTAAAAGTATATATATATCTATGGCCTCGGAGGGTCCACGTACCCTAAGCGCAGCGAAAGCGCACCCTGCCGTGCACGAGCTGTATTTAAATTGGCTGTCAACACTCCAAATCAGGAAGTGTTGGCAGCCATCTTGTGCCTCGGTAGAACCAAGGCACAAGAAAACAAAAAAAAGTTGCAAAACGCGAAATGGGGGCAGGGTAGAAACACCCTGACCCCCTAGGCCTGCTCAGGGGGTCCCACAAGGACCCCCAAAGGCCCCCAAATTCTTTTTTTTTTAAGCTCCCATCCTGTCATTGCAAACTGCTTTCCTGTTTGGAAGAGAGAGCAGGAAACCTGCTTCCTATTTGGAACAGAGAGCAGGAAACCTGCTCTCTCTTCCAAATAGGAAAGCAGATTGCTTTTCCACAGGGGGAACATCATGTTAGCTGCTCCCCATGTGGAAAAGCAATGCCGGCTCCAGCAGGACGCGGGGAGCTGGGTGGGACCGTGGGGGGATTGGGGACCCCCCCACGGCACCCAAAAAAGAGGGCCAGCCCTGGGGAATGGGGTCCCCGGGGCTAGTAGTGGCCCCCCTCCCAAAAAAAAACCCATTAAAAAAAAAGAAACAGCCCCGGTTGATGGGGTCCCCGGGGCCAGAACTGGCCACAGGAGGGGGCAAGGCAGCCCCCTCCAAAATAACAATTAAAAAAAGGCCCATGCCCTGGGGAATGGGGTCCCCGGGGCAAATCATGGCCTCAGGAGGGGGGTCACGCGGCCCCCTTCCCGATTTCTTTTTTTTAAATTAAAATTTGGGGGCAGGCCCTGTGGGATGGGGTCCCCAGGGCCAATAAATTAGAAAAAGAAGGGGGGCTACACAGCCCCCTTTCTTTAAAAAAAATAAAATAAAGAAAAACCCGATCAGGCCGGAGGCCATGCCCCCTCCATGCACCACTCAGAAAACACGCCCCCTGGCGCGTTTGCAGAGGGGGAACGAATTCTGGGCGCATTTGCAGAGGGGGAACGAATTCCCCTTGAATACTGAGGGTCTCTGGGGGCCAACTAGCCCACCAGGAACCTCCAGTATGCGCCAGGAGGCTGCGTTGCAGAGAGGTGTTCTAAGGCCATGCCCCTTTTTACACCTCTCTCCAATGCAGCTCTGTGGCGCTTACTGGAGGTATCTAGTGGGCTAGTTGGCCACCAGGGGACCTCAGGATTCAAAGGGACTTATTCCCCCAACTTAAAACATGCCACGAGCGTGTTTGCACAGTGGTGAAGGTAGGGGTAATGGCCTGAGGTGATATGTGTGCAAACAGGCCTTGTGGCGCGTTTTAAGTTGGGGAAAAAATTCCAATTCAGACCTGAGGGACCATGGGGGCCAAGTAGCCCACCAGGTGCTTCCAGGAAGTGCCACTGCGCTGCGTTGCAGGGAGGTGGTGCAGGCCGTGCCCCTTTTTACATCTTTCTGCTATGCAGCTCTATGGCTCTTACTGGATGTACTACGAATTCTGATTTACTCACCTGTTATCAGGAGAGACCTCAGTGCTGCATATTTGAGCCCAGTACTGATCCTGAAAAGTAATTCTAACCATACTTACCAGTAACTTGAATTCCCTTCCTTAGGCTAACATTGACTGGTTTCAATGGAAATTCTTTTAAGTGTCGAGTTTTGGAACTTTTAAATATTCACCTAAAATCATCTGAACAACAAATTCCGATTTACTCACCTGTTATCAGGAGAGAACCCAGTGCTGCATCTTTTAGCCCAGCACTGACCCTGAAAAGTAATTCTAACCATACTTACCAGTAACTTGTATTTCCTTCCATAGGAATCCATTGTCTGATTTTCACCAGAAAAGTTTCTAAGTGTCTATTTTCACAAACTACAAATATTCCTAAAAAATCGCCTGTATGACTTAAACACATTCTTTCAACTGTGTACAGGAGATGCACCAGTGCTGGATCCAGCACTGGTGCATCTTTTAAACTTTTTAAATACAATAATATTCCTTAAAAATCACTACTGTAACTAAAACGCTTTTACTCAACTGTTTACAGGAGATGTCCCAGGTCTGAATCTAGGATCCAGTCCTGTGGTTAGAAAAGTAATCCATAAAGTAACTAATTGCATTTAACTGGAAATTCCCATTCAGCTCAATGTTGCATTGTGTTTGAAATTGTGTTGCCCATTGCAACAACTGTAACTACTGTACTTAAAACTCTATTGCCTATTTGAAAGTATTTAAACTAAAGTAATTCATTCTGAGAAAGTATATTTTGTAATGTAATGTATAATATAACTATAATGTAATTTAAAAAATAAAATATCTAAAAATAAATAGTTTAAAAACATGTAGTAAATCAGTATAAAAAAATACATATAAAAATTAATACATTTAAACATTGTCATTTTCAAAACCTTTGAAATTCACTGACTAAACCATAGGTTTCAGACATGTTATAGTTAGGAATTAGCATTTAAAAAACCTTTAAAATTCACTGAAAAACCATAGGTTTCAGACATGTTATAGTTAGGAATTAGAATTTTTAAAAAGCTTAGGAATTCACTAAATAAACCATAGATTTTAGGGGTGTTATAGTTAGTTGGACATTTCACTTGTACAAAACCAATGAAATTCCTCTGTTATAATTAGTTGTACTAACTATAAATTGCGCGCCCGCAATCCACTGCTGATGATGTCACATATTACATCATTCATGACATGGTCAGTGACATCACTGATAACATCTCAAATGACATCACTGATGACATCATCCAGTGAATGTGGTTTGGTTTGATATTTAAATAAGTATTGTATATATAGCAATGTGCTATATTAATATGTTTTTTTCTGTGAATTTCTATGGTTTTTAAATGCTAATTCCTAACTATAACATGTCTGAAACCTATAGTTTTTTCAGTGAATATATATATATATCCAAACGACTACCTCCTTAAAAGCAATTGACAAGGCCACAGCGGGGACTATTGCGGGAGACTCTTTATTCACCGGTTACAGCTTAGCATAATGCATTTCGGCATGTCCGCCTTCATCAGATGCTGCTGTTACCCCGTTGTCACCTCCTCCCTCCTTTGAACTTCCTGTGGTGCTCCCATTGGTGGGAGATCAGCTGATCCTGCTGCAATGAGGACAATAATGTAGAGTGAAGGTTGTCTACAAGGGATTTTATTTGTTTATTTAGTGTTTTATAGAGCGCGAACTTGACCCGTGAGGGTATCAGAGCGCTTTACACAGTACACAGTGGTGAACAAAGAAAAAGTTCAAAGTGCAGAAATATACAAAATCAACAAAACGGATGGCGAGAGGCCGGGGTGCTGAGAACATAGGGAAAACGGGGATACAGGTGTATGGTTAAAATCACATTTAGAGTCAGTAAAAACAAAGATCCCACATATTCTCGGCGGGGAGAATTGGTGATCTGGGGAAGAAGCGATAGTCTTAGATTCATCTGGCACAATGTGGTGGTTGAGGGCAGGCTTTAGATGAGGAATTTACCCATGAGGAAGATTTTGGCCTCCTTTTTGAAACATGCTAGAGAAGGGATTCTTCTGATGGTGGGTGGGAAAGAGTTCCAAATTCTTGGTGCTGCTCCGGTGAACGCCCTATTGTAGGTTTTTTTTCCTGAAAGAAGGCAGGTTGGAGCAAGAGGTTTCTAGCAGAACGGGAGTTCCTGCTTCCTCCAGATACCACTAGTTTCTGTGCCAGATAAGCAGGAGAGTTTGTGCATAGAGCCTTGTGTGTAATGCATGCCAGTTTCAACTGAATTCTGGCCTCTAGAGGGAGCCAGTTCAGCGCTTTCATGTGTGGGGAGATGTGGTTGAATTTCCTGGTGCCTGTGAGTAGTCTGGCGGCCGCGTTGAGGCATGCTTTTAGAGGTCAATATCCTGCAACAAAGATATTGGACAGCAGCATTTTGCATGATGGGGTTTGCAGGCTTATTGGCAGAATGTCTGTTTGTCAGTTTTGTAGTTATTTTTGGTCTGATTCAAGGTGTTTGTCATATGATCAAACAGCAAAGTGTCCACAGGACTACACCAATGAATGTAGATAAAGAGTCAAAGTAGTAGAAGGAAAAAGCACACGGAGAATCCTATTTATATGAAAATATATACTGTATTTGGTTTATCAAAAATTCATTCAAGGGGATACAAGGAATCAAAACATAAGCAAAAGCTGTTATGAAAAGATGTATAAATTAATTCAGCAAATCAAATCACAACAAAACATCAGCTCCAAGATAAATGTGAGAGCGACTCAGTCTCAAAGGTTGAAAGATGTCACTCTTAAGGACATAAATTCCTTGGGAGATGATGTGGAGGTTGACGTTTCGGTCTTTGAGGCAGACGTTTATAAGACCATCATCAGGACAAATGGAAATTGCAGAGGAAGCCCCTTAAGTAACTCAATAGAGGCAGTGCTGCTGTGTTGTAAAGAACGTTTAAAAGCAAGTCACGTAACCACAGCGTCTTTCGGTATCTCCAGAAAGACTTGGTAATAATTCAAATCACCAACTCAACCAATAATGAGGGATATCTTTGTATGGCAACAAACTGTCCGTATTATTTGACAGCTAGCTGAAGCACGAGTCACGGTCCAGTAAACAGCGTGGTTTCACTCCGGAGAGACTACAGTTCCCAGCATGCATCAGATGAGGTAAGTGCGGCAGCAGGAATTGATGTTGCTCATGTGAGTGCTGTTGTTTCCCAAGCAAAGGAGGGGCCATGTAGCGGCTGGTGATCACGTAATTGATAGTGTTCAGGGCTCCCTCAAGTCCCCTACGCCCAGCCCCAAAATTAAAACAAACCGGACCGTGAGGTAAGCTGGAATCAAGCTAACCTCCCCGTGCAGTCACAGGCTGCCGATGGCAGCAGCCACTGGTGTGGCTTGCTGTCAAGCCATGCCCAGCATCCAACCCCACCCCTTTCATGGGTGGCCAACCCCCTCAAGCACATTGCCTTTTATTTAAACCAGTCCCTGTTTACACAAAACATGCAGTTGTGTGAAGACATGGGCTTATTGTGTGTATTTTTTCTGTTGTTCCTTCTTGCACAAAAATAATCATCCATGCTGTGCAGGCATCCATGGTGCAAGTGTGCCTGCACTGGCGCTCGGTAGCCAATTGTGCACCAGCACAGAGGCAAGCACGGGGATGTGTTATTGCTACGCCATTTTCTAGTAAATATTGCCTATAGTGCACTTAACCTACTGCACACCTATCTATTTTCACCAGTGGGAAGCTCAAAACTTGCCACACCTGTGATTTCTTCGTTGGCTTTGCTTGTTGCTGAAATCCATGCCTCAATGTGTGATGATCTCGCCTATCGTGGTGCAAATCTTCAGACAGAAACGATGAGAAAAGCAGAGATCTCTAGCCCAAGCCTTATAAATTGCATTTCGGAGTACACAAAGTGACACTGCTTTATGTATCGAAAATGTTTTTCTGATTAGGGCCCAATAAATAGATGTTAAAGATTGCTTTCTCACAGCCTGTAAAACTTGTAATTGGGAAAGGTTGTATCCCACCTCACCACTCAACCTGGATTCTGTTTAAAATCCTTCCGACCTGTATGCTTTAGGGGCATTCAACGTGTATAGTTAAGATATGCAAAGATGCGACAGGTAATGTGAGGACAGATTTTCTTTCAGCTGACAGTTGCAGGTGTTGAGTTTGGCTTCTTTGCCAACCCTTCACATTTTCTCCCTTGCAATGACTTTGATTAGCTTTTGACCCTCCTTGACTAGAGATTTGCCCCTCAGGGCTCTGGGATCTCAGTGAGAGTCATTGATTCTGATTTCAGAAAGGCCAAGCTACTGCTTCGGGAGATTCAAAGAACAGATGCTGGAAGTTTCAAACACAAGGTGGAAGGATAGGAGAGCTTTGCCTCATGCAGAACTCGACGCATGTGCCCTCGGGGAGGAGCGTACCAGATATGTCTTGCTGTGCAGACCCACGTGGGGCTTTGGTACGTTGTGTGCACACCCGATGCTGACAAATTAACATTCTCTGGGGTATATTTACAAGGGGATAGTGCCATTAGAACGTCACTTTTAGCAATGTTCTGGTGGCGTTATGCCCTTCTCCATATTTACAAAGTGGTGTTAAGCCACTTTTTGTGGCTTAACCCGCCTTGTAAATACGGCCCCTCACACACATCACTTTGTGTGAAAGGGACACTGTGGGAATTCCACCGCAACACCCATTGCTTTTTGACGTTGCCCAAGATTTACAAGGATCTGTAATTCTGAGGCAGCACCAAAAATGAACTCCATGCAATAGCAGGAATTAGAATAGCACAATGAGGATAAATAGGTTTATTTCTCCTCGTTTTTGCTTTCTTTTTGTTTGCTGCATTTTGTAGCACACATAGAAAAGGCAAAATGCCATTAATGATTGTTTATGTGTAGGAAGGGGCCCCTTCCTGCACATAAAACATAATTCACTGCAACACAGGCACCCTTGCGAGGGGGCCTGCATTAACGCTAGGCAGCTAAGTTTAGCACCAGCGCTAGGGAAAACACAGGGGTGCACGATATTGTTGTAAATATGGCACATTCCTGTATTTAGGGAATGACGGCGTGCGGTGCTGCCAAATTTGGCGCAACTTAACCCTACATATGCCCCTCTCCCTTCCTATTGATCGTATTCTTAGTCACTGCTTTGGCACCTGAGAGACCCGGTTCAAATTTGATTCTGTAGCATCTAGTTTTTGAAAGGGCAAGTACATAGAAATATAAATAACCCAGTAATTTGAATTGCCCCTTAGAAATGAGACATTAATGATGTATTATTACTTTTGGGTAGTATTTGACATTTTTTCTTAGCCCAAGTATTTTGCACATATTTTCTGTAAAGTAGGCCATACACTAAATAAAACAAGTCGACGTACACTCTCAGTGGAAGGATACAGGGAGGGCATCATTCAAAGTGTGGCTCAATTGGGTAACTCACCTAAGAGGAGCGGACAGCATCGCACTTCGCAACTCACCCTGGAAGGCAGCAACCAGGGGCATGTGGGATACTCTAGATGAGTTCCTGGGACACTACGAACCTCCGTTAACACTGGAACTATAGCACAACTCACCAAAAGCAGGCCATACCCACACACAAAGGAATGAATACGAACATACCACCCCGCACACACCCACTTCTCTTACTCCACTTTCCACTCACCTTCACTCTTATAGTAGGACATTACTGAGGGGAGCTCCCAATCATGTATATGGTATATTGTACCACAAGCAGGATCGCCCAGCTGGGGATGCTACCCCGTAAAGAGCGACGTCTAAAATGTATGTATAAAATTTCTAATAAAGATTATTTGAAATAAAAAAAAAACTATGCATAGTACTTATAGACTGCAGAATTAACTTAATTCCACAGGCTCTCTGGTAGGTTCTAATGCGCAGAAAACATGAAGGAAAAAATCTGAAAGCACATGGCCCAGAATTCATGCAAAGCTTTGTAGGCAGTTCAGTCAGTCCGAAATGGGCCCAAAATGACTAACGATTGTGCAACAGACGGCATCGTGAAAATAATAGTGCTCCGTTGCTCATAAAACGGAAACTCCGCAGCACTACTTGTACAAAAATGTGCCTGTTGGTGATGTCATCATTGGAGTTTGCACCAAAGAGGCTGTGCCATGGACCAAAGGTGAGTCAGCAGTTTTGTGCATGGGATTTGTACATGTGGGACATAAACTGGTGCCATATCTTATTCAATAACAGCCGCAGAAGGGTAAGCAGATTTGATGTGAAGTGTAACATTGGTATCATATAAAACAACAGCGTGCCCCTTCGTTTACGCCTGGTTCACTTGGTGTTAGGTTTTGATGCAAAACCTAAGCAGGCCATTATAGTATATCTGTCTGTGCATCGAGACACAGGAGAGTTTGCACATGTTTGCCACAGACATATCGCCTTTGCATGAATTACCAAAAATATTTGTTGCTGGTTCTCCTCCTACCTTTCCAAATGACACTACTTTGTTTACATGGACTCTTCCAGGTCACAAAAAATCCTTATCACTGTGCAGTCCATACTATGTCGTGTCATCTTCAGCCTTCACATGGAGGCACTTGGTACTCTGTTCACAGATAGCAGTATTAAGATTCACCAATATAGGGATGATACCCAGGTCTACTGGAAAGTCTCCTTCGCGCCCTACAATCAATGACTGAAACACTGCCCGAACATCATCCAGACCTGGATGTCCAACACTTACCTGAAGCTCAGCCCAACTGAGACAGAATTTCTATTATTTCCTAAGAACAGACATCAAGCTACATTACAAAACTGAATCAATGACAAGAACAGTTTCTAACCCCAACTCTCATCGAATGGCAAATCACTTAGATTCATCCTGGACACCAACCTCTCCCTCAAGGACCAGATTGCAAAAAAACAATCACTGATAGCCTGGTACTAACTCTATATTCTAAAGAAAGTCAACTCATTTGTGGTTTAGAACTGTTGTCTGAGCCCTCGTACGTTGCATCTGGATGATGGTAGTGCCCTACTCTGTGGCCTTTCAGACTCAAAACTGTACTCCACACTCCACTCACCTGAGGGGCATTCTACACACTACAGCACATCTCATCCATAGGCTGGAGAAATATGATCACATCACTCTCACCCTGGTGGAACTCCTTTGACTACCTTTGCCAGCCAGCACCATCTTCAAAATTAGCTGCATTGTCTACAAAGAATATATATATATATATATATATATATATATATATATATATATATATATATATATATATATATATATATATATATATATATATATATATATATATATATATATATATATATATCAAAACAAAACCCTTTCAGGCATAGAGTGATGCATAAATTATGCAAAAAAGAAGGAGAGAACTCTGGGTAGGTCTCAGTTTAGGTGGAAAGCAGCTCCTGTTAGAGCACTCTCAACACCAGCGACACTCTAGATCTGCTCACCTGCACTGTCTAATACTATGCTTAAAAACTTTGATAGAAAAACAGACATTTGAGGTGAGCAGATCTAGAGTGTCGCTGGTGTTGAGAGTGCTCTAACAGGAGCTGATTTCCACCTAAACTGAGACCTACCCAGAGTTCTCTCCTTCTTTTTTGCATAATTTATGCGTCACTCTATGCCTGAAAGGGTTTTGTTTTGACTTAATACTGGGTGCTCCCTTGTGTCTGGACAAAGCTATACCTCTCTGAAGATCTCTAATTAGAGCGAAACACTGTGTCAGGGGTTGCTTTTATTCATTTCAGGTTGGCTTGAGTTGGTATTTTACCAATTCAAAGCTGTAATATTGTGCCTGGAGTGATAAATGGCTTTTGTTATTTGACAGCTCGGCAAGGACAGCACTGTACTAGTCCTATGCCTAAAGACTTTGCTGTTTAAATGGCGAAAGACTTTGTCATTTTCTATCTCGGCATGGATAGCACAGTCTAATCCTATGCTTAAAAACCTTGATAGAAAAACAGACATTTGAGGTGAGCAGATCTAGAGTGTTGCTGGTGTTGAGAGTGCTCTAACAGGAGCTGCTTTCCACCTAAACTGAGACCTACCCAGAGTTCTCTCCTTCTTTTTTGCATATATATATATATATATATATATATATATATATATATAAGAATTTATATACAGATAAGGGACAACCCCGTATTACTGGGAACCAAGGCAAGTCATTGACAAAACAAGCAATGGTTCCCTCAGAGGAAGAATTAGGCCTGAACTTTCTTGGCTAAATAATTTATGTCAAGCATTGCGTCTACCACCAGTATGGTTTACGGGATACAAATCTTTTGAGGGTATGTTTTGACAACCCCTGGTGATACCACCTCCATTTGTTTGATACAATTAAATAGTGTCTGGAGTTGTTGCAGGAAGAACTTTAAATGATTTAGCTACATGATCTTATCATCTAAAACTGGTTGCTATAATTTTTTTGTCCTGATGATGACCCTTTTATGACCTATTTCCCTAGGTCGAAATGTCGACAACCATTCTAGTGAGCTGTAATTAATTACATTTATGGAGACACTGTACTCTTAATTTGAAGTGTGCTGTGAAAGCTTGTGTTTATATCAGTCCCTAGTATTTTGTATATGCTTTGTATATAGCATCGCACACATTTGTTTTACTGTTGTCACTATTCACCTTCATGTTGGAGCACCTGTTTAGGATAAAAAAACATTTTTTTGCATAAAAAGAAATGCTCACACAGTAAATACATTTAAAAGTATAAGTACAACACAATGGTTGATATAAATTATTGAGCCAAGGACGATTAGGCTTGATAATTCCTCATCCAAATAATTGTTTGCTACATTATTTACAAAGTAGTCACATATCGCATCACCGCTTATTTTACATACTAGCCCATTATCTCTGGTGGTTCATTGCACACCCATAGCTAAGACACCATCAAACTGCACAATAAGAAGTGTACTAAAACAAAAACAAGACACTAGGCCTTTTCCAGCTATGTACCCAGGGGCAGATTTACAAGCCCCCGGCGCCACCAGTACGTCACAAAAGCGCATTTCACTGCTCCATATTTACAAAGAAAGGAAAAGCCACCCTGCGTGACTTTTCCTCTCCTTGAAAATATGGCCCCTTCACATGCAGCACTTTGCGTGAAAGGGGCGTTCCATGGGTGTTGCTGTGGGTGTTCCCACGTAACACCCATGGAACGAGACACATTTCCAGATTTACGAGGAATCGTAAATCTGGAAATGTGTGTCAATGCTACGCCTCCCGAGGGGAGGCGTAGCTAGGCGCAACAAGGAGAAATGTTTTAATTTCTCCTCGTTTTTTCCTCTTTCCATGTGTGCTGCATTCTACAGCACGCATTGAAAGTGGAAAATGCGTGTAGTGATTGTTTTTGTGCAAGAAGGTGCCCCTTAATGCACAAAAACAATCTCCCCAAGACGCAGGCATCCTTACACATTGGTGCAAGGGTGCCTGCACCGGCGCATGGCCGCAGTTTGTGCGCCAGAGCAGAGGAGTGCACAGGAATGTGACATATTATTGTAAATATGTCGCAATCCTGTGCTTCGGAAGTGCCACAGCATTGCGTAGCCAAAGGGCTTGCATTTCCACGCTGCGACCCTTCCTTGTAGCTATGCCCCCCAGTATCTCCCAATCTCCCATCTGGGTTGGCAGAAAGTCGATTAGACACCAGGAAGAAGAGTTAAAAAACAGCAAGGGGTCTGGCGGACCATGCTGTCTGTGCACCCATCTCGGATCAGATGGAACAGTCTTTCTGTTCCCCCATGAGGGTGGATGGGTGGATCTGTAGAGTGCATCCCAAATCTACATCAGCTGGGGACAAAATGTTAAATATGCACCAGGGAAAAAAAGGTAAAAGAAATGAAGGAATGTGGACTTCCCTACTAGGTATTGTTGGGTTGTGCCCCCAACCTAAAATAGGCCCAACATTATTTCTGCCTCTTAAGGGATGAATTGGGAGAGTTTACACTCAATCTGCCACCTGAGGACAGAAAGCCGTGTAGATACCAGAAAACATGAGTTTGAAAAAAGGAAAGGGTGGAGGAATTAGGCAGTAACCGGACCATTAAAAAACACAATATACATCAGGGATTTTACTTTGGGGGAAAAATATGGGTGGTGTTGGCCCCCCATGCGAACTTGCCATGGTCCTACCCCACAAGTGATAATACAGTCTTACTGCCTTCCTCTTCCTTGGACAGCAGAGTTTGCTAATGTTTCTATCACATAAATGAGAAGAACATGTATGATTTGGGGTTTGCAGAGCATTGTTGTTAAAAACAAATATGATTGGATACACACAAGGCACACTACCCTGGACTCACCTGTGTCTGTTTTTCAAAAATGTGTGGGTTTGGTAGGTTTCTTTGGATTACAGCCAAATCCAAGTTCAAATACTGCAGCTACTCCCATCATCAAAACACGGCATTTCTTTTTACCAAAAATGCTGGGACCACGTTGCGTTTGGGGCCTATAGTGTTGCAGGCACTAAGCCGAGCAACATGAATGGGGTATTATTTTAGCAGGATTAGTGTAGAAATGTTGGATGGTAAGAGTTTTGTTGAGCCTCACAGATTCTGGAAGCTACAGTCACAGAAACATAAGAAAAATGCCTGATTTTAAGCAAGATTTCAGATTTGCAGGGCATTGTGGGTAACAAAACATCATGGGATTCAAGCAAGGAATGCCACCCTGCATTTACCTGTGTCTCTGTTTTTCAAAATTGTAGGTTTGGTAGGTTTCTCTGGGTGGTGACCAAGCACAGGTTCAAATACTGCAGCTACTCCCATCGCCAAAATGGCTCATGTTTTTGTTTTATTAGAAATGCTGATGTTACCACATTACATATGGGGCTTTTTTGTGTCAACCGTCATTAGGCCAAACCACAAAAGTGGGGTAATGTTTTGATCAGGAGAGGTATGGAGATATTGGGTTGTAGGATATTTGTGGATCCCAACGGATTCTGGACGTTTCTGTCACATAAATATGAGGAAAATGGGTGATTTTAGGCAAGGTTTAAGGTTTGGAGGCACTGTGGGTGTAGGAACTGGGACCATCAGTTCCCCGGGGGTAGCCTGGCACGAGCAGGTAGGCACCCGAAAGCTCAGGTGTTAAGTGACTATACAACACGCATCCACTGAGACAATAAATGCACGCAAGGACTTAGACCACACCAATTCCATTTGATTCAAATCAATACGTTTTTATATAGGCTTGAAATCAAGGCAATCAATATACACGGTATCCAGAACTTATTTGAGCATTTCCTTAGGGGAGCAAAGGGAACATGTCAATCCTGTAAACCAACATTTCAGTGGGTATGCATCAACATTTCATCCGGTAAAACTGGTTCAATTTATTAGGCAAGGACTACCACCTCTTCCGGTGAACTAACATTCCCCCCGGTCAGAATAAACATTTGGGGAATCACTTCCAGTAAGTATAAGTATTTCCTGAATCAGGACTACACAGTTCATTAGGCAAAGAGAACCAGGCATTTGGTGAAAATATGCATTTCTTTAAACATATAAAACATGGCTATTGCATAAAAACATTTCCTCGACTTTGCATTAGGCAAAAGTACCAAGGGGTCAAAGGCAAAACAAACTAAGTTAAATCCCTACACAGTGGCTGAAAAGAGAAAGGAAATCTCTGAGCACAAGAGCTCTATCAGATGCTGTAAACAGGCAACAAGACTGACTGCTCACTATATAGAAGTTGGCCATTTACCAACAGAGCTCAAATGGACAGTCATTGAACAGCCCTTGATTCCACCTCACATTACTGACATTAGTGGCTTTTTATTCAGAAAAGAACAAAGATGGGTGTACAAACTCAGATCCGACAAAGAGGGCCTTAACGAGGAAATTCCTTGGATGGCACTCAAATGAGGACACCTGTTAGCGTACAGAATGATTATTCTCAAGATGACTGCATGTGCATTCATTTGGATGCGTCATTTGTGTCTTATTTCATCTATCTTTAGATTTCTGAAGGGCAGTACTTCTATGACGAACCAGTAAGATAGTGCACTGGTAGACATTTTTCTAGATATAGCACAACTCAGTGGTAGCACTATAAACAAGAGCGTGCTGTCGCATAAAACATGCAGTTTCCATCCTTTTTCGCGCAGAGAAGAGTTAGTTGCCTTCTGACACTGATGACAACAATAATGCATCAATACTGTCTTTCACACAGGGCACGCTATCACCTTGGGGGCCTGTTGTTACCCTAATACGCTTTAGAGACATGACTGACTCTTATGGTGCACTTTAAGGCATTCTACAACAATCTACAACGTGTCTAATAAGTGCAAATAGTGAGATATGAGCGCACAGTTAGATACAAACTCCAATTCCCATGATGCCATGCACGTCGCGCATACACGGACGTCATCCGGTCGCAGCTGTTGCCGGTGATGAGGTGGAAATATAATGGCGGATTACGCGCCGCGTCGGTACCTCCCACGACAACCCAGAGGGACGCCCGGGGTACCGACGGACAGGTAGGCGCACACACGATTTCTTTAGCATTCATCATCATTTGAGGGCGTTCGAGTGCGCCATTGTTAGTAGCCTTGAGAGTTACTTTCTCCTCTCACGATGCACGCAGAGCTGCCCTTTTGCCACCTATTTTTGAATAGGACACGCCCTGCAAGCCCAGTTTATCGAACTGAGGGCTATTGCAGACGGTAATTTGTAAAAACGTCCACATGTGACCTATCGATTCCGACTTTGATCATCTGTGGGTCGGACTGCTTTTGGAGACTTTGAGTTCCTTTAATAAGCGTTTCTTTAATAAGCGTTCTTATGGAAACAGTAATAGAGGAATTCAGGCTGTTTAGGCCTTTTCAGTACACCAATGCTGCAACTGTTTGTTTACCATCATTAGAGTTAAGACGCTTAAACAATATGTTATACTCATACTATGACACAGCAGTACTTGCGTCACGGCAGCACTTGTGTAATGACTGTCAGTGTATTCTCCTCAAATGGATTTGTGGCCTGCGACTCTTGCTAGAGTATCGTGACGCCCTGAGTGCCCTAATTTTCCTTTTCATTTATTTCTTTCGCTACTTTAGAGCGGTGCCCTGTTTTACCTGCGCTGTGGCCAGGTGAGGTGGGACTTCTCTCTCCTGCCAATTTGGTAAGTGAGCAGTCATGAGCTTGTTGCTATGCACAGTGGTGTATGATATGTACATGTAGGGTACGACACTGCTGTTATATACAAGAGATCATTTTGTGTTAGAAAGAATGTGTTTCAACACAGGGCTCTATATCTAATTTGGTGTGTACTTTGTAACTTCCCTTCATGTGTGTCTCATCGTGAATGGATTCATTCCTGGCATTGAACTACACAGTCAGGAGAAGGACGATATCACTAGAGCTCAGGTGATATCTGTTTATTTCTTTCCTTTTCCCACTATTTTTTGTAAAGCAGTAGCGTTATGGTCCTGAGGAAGCAGCTAGATACCACGTGGATCTTATCAGTCTGCAGAAACATGTCGACCTCTTATTTCCAACAGTGGTTATTTGTTTAGACCACTACGCACTCATTTTTAATTTTAGGATTGAAGTGAACCTTAATAAATAATTTTTTCACTTCCCTACCTAATTTTATAATCCTTTTCACAACTTCACTTTGCACTTCACTTGTTTAGCACTGCTTTTGGTCACCATAATACATCTAGTGTCCCCCTCACACTGGACACCACAGGTAGGATTAGGCTTTCCACATCTTCCAGTCCACTGTGGGTCCCATATTGTATCTCTGAGGGTGAAGTATCCCAGATGATGAAGGGCGGATCCGAGTGGTGACTGATGGGAATCTTCTCTTAAGAGATATGAGACCCTATGTGTGATCCGCACTACACACACCAGTAGTTCATTTCCTTTCTCTTTTCAGCCACTGTGTAGGGATTTAACTTAGTTTGTTTTGCCTTTGACCCCTTGCTACTTTTTGTTGAAGTAACTGTACTTAGGGATAGTAGTATTGCTGGGTCGTTAAACCATCCCTTAGACCCTCTTTCTCCTGGTTTATTGATTAGGCAAAAGTACTTCATGCAGCAACGAATAACCAAGGCATCAGGGCCTGAGTAACTCCTTCCCTGTATGAGGAGTAAGACTTGTTAGAACTCAGGCACCCTTTACGATCAACACAGTAACAGGCCCCTAGCCAGGGGTCATCCTCTATTGATTAGGGCCCCCACGGTGTCTTTAGGGGGCCTTGGCCCAGTTCAGTTCCAGCGCTTACAGGGGGGGGGTCAACAGGGCCCAGCAACTGGGGCTATCTCAAGGCCTCTCTACTCTCCCGGGGGTTACCTTTAGTCTTCGGCCCTCCGCGGCCCTTGCGGCGGTGCCCTAGGCTGGTGGGGAGGTTTCGGCCCTCCCGCGGTCTCCTCGCTGCTTGCAGGACCGGTCCCGGGCCTCCCCTGGCCTCGGAACCAGTCGGGGATCAGCAGCGATCGCGGCGGCAGCAGGACGGGCCCGGGCCTCTCTCAGCCTTCCCCGGGCCCGAGGACCAATCGCAGCAGGCGGAGGGGAGGCACGCCCGCGGCCGCCAATGGCAGCGTGGCCTGCAGGGCGAGGCAGCCTCTCCTCCAATCACGGGGCACTAATGGCGGGGGCGTGGCCGAGGACGCAGCCGGGCATCCCCCCGTCACGTGAGGCGAGATTGCAGCCTCAGGGCCTAGCGCGGCCTCGCTGAGGTACGCGGCGGCCTGACAGGAATTTGCCAAGGCGGAGACAGGAGGCTTCCAGTCAGGGCACAGCAGGGCAGTTGATCGCGGCGGCCTCCCCAAGGCTCCGGGGGCCGCCTGGGGCACACACAGTGCTTCGCCGGACACAGCAGGTGAGCGCTTGAGGGGAGAGTACGGCGCTTGTAGGAACAGTGCTTCACACGGGCACCAACAGTCTCGGGCGCCACAGCGCTTCAGGCGCAGGGGGGGGAGAGCAGTTCAGGGCACAGAAAGCAGGTGGCAGTCCAGCGCCTGGGGCGGGATGTAGAGCTTGTCCGGGCGCAGTAGCTCGGGGAAGGCCAGCGCTTCTCTCGTGGCACTCAGGAGAGCTCTTGAGGAGCAATTAGGCAGGTCTCAACCACAGCGTTCTAGAGCAGCCCCAGTCCCTGGAATCACAGCGCTTCTCATCGGGGCACAGTAGGAGAGCACTGGGTAGGTAGGGAAGGCAGTGGAGATATGGCAGGACAGCAATTCAGACAGTTCAGTCAGGGGGAGTTAGGCAGGACAGCGAAGGCCCAGGTGAAGGCAGGGGGGTGCAGGTGCAGCACAGTCCAGTACCTGGTTGATCCCCCAGTAGTCCTGATTAGCGCAGGGGAGTCTCTTCTCGGCGCTTGTTGGTTCTGGCGCCCAGGTTCCTGGTTTCTTAAAAAGGGGGGGGGGGTTGAGTTGAAGGCTTGTCAGCAGGTCACTTCAGGTGGTCCCTGGGTTCCCCTCCCGCCAGGCCAGATCGGTGGGCTAGTTCAGGGTTCCTCACTCTACTTGGAAGGCAGCACCTAAGCCCTGTCACTCAGAGTGGCATAGGCCGCTGACAAGGCCCTACCGCCTAAATCTCCTGCGTGGGTACCCCAGGTCAGTGATGCCCCAACTGACTAAAAAGTTTCCCTCCCTTCCTTATATATGCCCAGGTCAGGTGACCACTCTCTAAGGCGGCACAAATAGGCTCCGCCTCTATTCTGGAAGGTTCCAGGAGCTTCCCCACTCTAACTATGGGCAGGCGATGGAAGGCTGGCATTGCAACAGTGTTTGGGGTCCCAGCCAGCTCCTGGCAACTAGGGTGCTACACAAAAAGACCAAGCTGCTGTAGCAGGGGCCAGTGGCAGCCATGTTTGAAGTAGAGAGCACCTGCACCTTAGCATTGATTGGCAATGGGAAGGTGCCCAGAGACCTAAGGCCAACAAAATAAAAGGTGGGAAAAATAAGGTAAGGGCGAAAAAAATAGGGAAAGACCACCCTAGGGCTGACAGGTCTAACAGTGGGTTAGAAATCTTTGTTGGATGTACACTGGGCACACCACATTGGACTCACATCTGTGTCTAGTTTTCAGAACCCTTTGGTTTTTGTAGTATTCTCTGGGTATGACCTGAGCATGGGCCCAAATACTGTAGTTGTCCCCATCTCCAAAACAAGTCGTTTTTTTAAAGGAATTACAGATGTCCTCATGTTGCATTTAGGGTCACTTCCATCATGGGTGCTAGACCGATCCTCACATGCTGGGACAGGTTTTTATTCGAAGAAGTGTGGGAATGATGTATGGTAGGAATTTTGGTTGCGTTATCATGCGGACCTTCACGTGCCGTTTCAGTTTATAGGCACTCCATGGCCTCTTTACTCAGAGATTGGCCCCAGGACGTATCCGTGACTGTTATTTCCTCACTTTTTGACTGGCATCATATTTATGATATATAGTGGTTATTCACCACATCACAGTGACAATTTAACTCTTTTCCTTGGATGAGTAACAACTGGCAACCCCTAAGAGACTTTACCACGGTTCTGACCACATTTTCTTCCTACAATTTTGCTGAGCTCATCTTGCATTTTATTCAGTCCAGATTTGAGACATCTTACATTCGTTCTCAATTGTTACAATAAGTCTCTTTTGTTACTGTGACTCACTCATCCATTAGGCCTTGAGAAAGTCATGGTACTGACATTGTACTGACGGAACACATGTTGGCTGTTCCTGTTGTGATGTTTTGGCTATTTCCTTTGATGTTTCCTGAATAAAAGGACTCAAAAACCTATACCAACTTTTTCTTCTATATTGTGTTGAAGAAAGAAGATTCATCAATGTTATGACTTGTATTTTCGGTTATCTTGATGACATGCAACTATTGTGATTAGCAAAGTCACTTGCCATAGACTATCCCCCACATGCATCATTGTGTCTTTTTGCATTTCTTAATTTGCGAAAAATAAGGAATCGTAAATTAAGAAATGCAAAAAGATATGCATCAATATTTTCGGTATTCTGTTGGGATTCGGTAAAAATCGCAATTTTTACCGAATCCCAAAGAAATACCGATTTCTTAACTTACTTTTCGCAATTCCCATTGATTCCTATGGGCCAAAAGGCCCATAGGAGTCAATGGAAATTGCGAGTGGCACTTAGAAAATTTCATGGGTGCAGGGGGGGGTCCAAAGGACCCCCCCCTGCACCCCTGAAATGTATTTTTCGCATCATGTTGCACACACACATGTCCTAAGGACATGTGTGTCCGTAACATGAATGTTGAAAAAAAACCATTTTACACATTTAACACACTTTTTCCAAATTTACCGAGTGGTTCAACCACTCGGTAAATTTGGCACCCTATTAGCGATTTTTCAATTTTTAAAAAAATGATGCATTGCTTTTAAGAAATCGCACATCTGCGACTTCTTAAAAGCACCCGCAATTTTAGAATTCGCACACATGTTACGAATTCTAACATTGCTTCATGCATCCCAAAAAGCACTTTTGCATTCGCAAACGGCCGATTTTAAGGAATCGCACCGTTTGCGACTACAAAAATGCTTGATGCATGTGGGGGTATATGTAGGATTGTGCTCAATTCAACCCCTCTCTTTCTATGTTTATGGTTGCCAATCCTTTGGCTTGGAATTAGTCACTTTAGGTAGTGAGTGACAGTGGTCTTAGTAGCACTCCAATTATATTATACCTATATATTCTTTTGACTTCAGTTCCATGACAATTTTCTGTATACTCTATATGTGAAGGTGCGGTTACTCCCTTCTAGGGAACACCACTACCACAATCTATTATCACAGGAATTATGTGGATTACTGCAGGTGCTGGATGTTTCTGTCACAGAAGTGTGAGGAAAATGCCTGATTTTGAGAAGTGTGAGGTGTTCAGGGCATTGTGGGTAAAGAAACTTTGTGGGATCCATGCAAGACTCATCACCATGGATGCCCTTCGTTGTCTAGTTTTAAAAAATGTCTGGGTTTGATGGGTTTCCCTTGGTATTGATGGAGCCTGGGTCCAAATACCACAGCTACCTATATCACCAAAACTTTTCCTGCTCATGTTGCAAATTGGGGGCTTTTGTCTCACGGACACTGGACCGAACCACTCAAGTGTGGGTGTTAGATCTGGGGGTCTCTAGTTGGCAGAGGTAGGTACCAATGCCCACATAGGGACCCTTGCTTCTAGTCAGGGTAACGTAGATACACTCTTTAGATAACCCCTGCACACCCCCTTGGTAGCTTGGCACGAGCAGACAGGCTTATCAAAGGCAATATGTAAAGTATTTGTACCAACACTCAGAGTAACACAGTGAAAACACCACAAATGGACTCCACACCACACCAGTTTAGAAAAATAAAGTATCTTTATCTAAACTACACAAGACCAAAATTACAAAAATCCAACATACACAGTTCAAGAATGTGATTTTTAAAGACTTCTAGGGTTTGCATCAAAATAATCCACAGTTGTGTCACGTTTAGCCCAAAGTACCTGTAGCTGCGACAAAGTTCCAATTGGTAGCTGCAGCTTTGAAAAACAAGCGATGCGTCACTCCTGAGACCCTGGGGTGGTGATGTGATACCTTGTATGGATTCCGGTGCGCAGGTTCGGGAGGAAGCGTCTCGCACAGGCACGATGCGACGATCTTCGGGACTGCGACGATCTCAAGTGTGGTGGTGATGCGCAGCACAGCATTGATCTTCTCCTCTCGCGGCCCCTCGATGCGATGGCTATGCGATTATGTTCGCAGCGATGTGATGTGGTCCGCAAGCAAGCGGTGCGGCGATCTCATCCAGCGACGACAGGCACTGCGACGATGCTTACAAGCGACAGGAATATTCCCGCACCGGGCGATGCATTCCGCAAGCGAAGGATGTGTCGGCTCTGGCAGCGGCAACTGGCACTGCGACGATCTCGATCTTCGCGGCAGCAGGAATTTCCTTGCACTGTCGGGGAAGCACTCCAGCGAGCGATGCATGAAAATTGCAGATTGTCTTTGTTTCTCCTTGTCCAGCTCCCCAAACAGCAGGCACAACTTCCAGAGGCCCCACACTTGGATCAAGCACTCAGGAAGGGCAGAACTCTCTCAGCAGAGTTCAGGGGGAAGCTGGGGGTGAAGTCCTTTTGTTCCTGGGACGTCTTAACAGGAGGCCAGCTCTCCTCAGGCCCTTGGAGATCTCTTCAAGCAAAGGGACACAAGCACACAGCAGGACAGTCCTTCCTCTTCAGTCTTCCAGCTTTCTCCTTGGCAGAGGTTCCTTCTTGATTCCAGGATGATCTAATTTTCTGTAGTCTGGGTAGCCCTTTTTATACCATTCTTTCCTATGTTCTCTGGAGGCAGAGAGGCCTTGGCTTGGCCAGAACCAGTTCAGGTCAGTTCCTGAGCACTTTGTTTTTCTGTCTTTTCCTTTCCTTTCAGAGAGAGGGACAGGGTTGTCAGCCGTCCAGCAAGAGGTGGAGCCAGCATTTGTGGAAGGCAGGTACAGCCCTATTCGGGCTCAGGTGCTATCCCCTCCCACCACTCAAAATGCAGATGCAGTCATTCAGCCTAGGGCTGACTCATCCAGCCTCCTGGGGGCTCCCCAGCCCCTGTCACTCACAAACCAGACAGTCAATTCACAAACAAGCCAAGGCACACAGAAAGGTTAGACAAGAGAACAGCCACTTTCTAAAAGTGCTGTTCTCAAACACAGGATTTAAAAACCATCCTTCCTAAAATGTGTTATTAAATTCTGAGTTCAGGGATACCCGACTTTAATTTTCTATCTTGCTCCTATGGGAAGATATGCAGGTAAACATTATACTCAGCATTCCCCATTATAGTCTTTGGGCAAGATAGGCCTCTCAATAGTGAAAAACGAAAATGGCTGTAATTCACTACCAGAGCATGTCACACACACCAGTACATGCTCTACCTTTCATATACACTGCACCCTGCCCAGGGGGGTACTTAGGACGTTCTATGGGGGTGTCCAATGTGTACAGAAAGGGAAGGGTTAGGCCTGGCCAATGTGGACACTGGCCAGGGCATTATGACAGTTAGCAACTCCACCCAGGTAACGCGGTGGCAGGCCTGAGACACAATTTTAGGGGTATTCATGTGGGTGGCACAATCAGTGCTGCAGGCCCACTAGTATCATTTGAATCACCAGCCCTGGCGCACTCAGTGCACTTTACTAGGGACTTCTTGGTAATACAAATATGCCAATCATGGATAACCAATTACAATAACAATTTACTCATGGAGCACTTGCACTTTGACACTGATCAGCAGTGGCAAAGTGCCCAAAGCATCTAAACCAGCAAAAACGAAATCCGGCACAGCATCAAAGATACAGGAGGTAGAGGAAAAAAGTCAGGGGAAACCGCGCCAAAAATGCCAAGTCTAACAGTGGGAATAAAGAATAGTACTACTTTTATTCTTTCAATTGAATTTGTCTTGGTTTCCAAATGTAAGCCAAAGTCCAAGGGAGATCATATTTTGCAAATTGCCATTTAAATCACACAATAATATGGGTAACTTAATCTTCAGAGATGTGCATATACCTACTATTCCTAAACGCAGGGGCTTATTTACAATGGGGGCGGGTGGTAAACTCCGCCCCAGCAGCAGAATATGCAGAGTTTTTGAAAATCCATGCTCGCTTGGAGCGCCAAGCTCGGCAAAATCTCCACCAACCCCCGGCGGAACGGAGTTTACTGGTGCATTCACCCCATAGCCTCCAAAACTAAAGATGTAGTACACAATGGTCTACTGTTTCTGGTATCAACAGTGATGTTCAAAGAACAAACTCATTTAAGATTCGATCGTCACATCCTGTGCGACATGTGCTGCAACAAGCCAAAGCCCTATAGCCTGAAGTGCCTCACGGCCAGTTTACAAATGGTGGTCGCACCACTAACAGCCTCTGGGTTGACTCCTTTCTTCGGGCAGTCAATGGATCTTCAGGGTGCCTCTGCCATCCTGGAAGCCCTCATGTGATCTGCCAGCCAAGACTTGGCGGTGCTGAAGGAAGCAGGGGAAAAGCTTAAGAGCTGGGAGACCTAGTCCAGTTTATACCCAATGCTGTTGGCACTGTGTGCCGAGCATGGCTTGCCTCTCAGTGGATGCTACTGGTGGCACTGTACCTCAAGCATGGTGTGGATCTGCCCCCAACGCACTGCCTGAGGAGAAGAAAGTGGTGCTTTAAGCCAGCTTTTTGGCCCGCATCCTGGATGAGCCAGCACCACAGATCACCACGCAGAGGACTGATCTTATTGCTAAGGTACCGCGTCTAGATTGCCCGCGACACTGGCCCGAGCTTGAGTCTGCTCTTCTACAGGCAATGAGAGCTGAGGTGGTGTTGTGCCAGAAATGGGCCCAGGTCACCTTCTACCAGGTAACCAAGACCCTCGCTTCCAAGTGTCTCACCGGTGACAAGAAGGTATTCCGTGACCGGGCAGGCGGTGTGTAAGAGTGTGCCTACTTGTGGACTTATCATGCAGAGGCCTTCCTGGGGGTGCACAGACATAATATCGACTCCAAAATATCGTTTGGACAGAATATCGAGTTTTAAATATCGTTTGGACAAAATATCGACAGGACAGAATATCGACAGTCAAAATATCGTTTTTAAGGTAAGTGAAGTAATATCGACTGTAAATAATATAGAAAGTGAAAATATCCAAGTATATAATCTAGATAGTAAAAAATATCGTTTTTTAAATAATATTTAATTATTTATAGTGTTTTTATGTTATAATATGTGTGAAAAGTGTCATTTTATGTTATAATTATTTTTAATTAATGATTTTTTTTAAATTATTGTGTAATTTTATTCTGTAGCGGGTTGTGGGTTTATAGGGGAATAGGGTGGGAAGTAATTTAATTATAATTAATTAAATATGTAAATTTATTAATTGGTAGTAATAATTAATTAATTGGTAATTAAATAATATTTGTTAATTATTTAAAATTTAATTGGTAATGAATTTAATTTAATTGATTAATTGCTAATTATGTAAATTAAAATAATGTATTTCCTGTAGCGGGTTGTGGGTTTATAGGGGAATAGGGTGGGAAGTAATTTAATTATAATTAATTAAATATGTAAATTTAATAATTGGTAGTAATATTTAATTAATTGTTAATTAAAAAATATTTGTTAATTAATTAAAATGTAATTGGTAATTAATTTAATTTAATTGATTAATTGCTAATTATGTTAAATTAAAGGGGTATTTTTAGGGTTCAGGGTCAGTTTTTGGTTTTTGGTTTTTGGGTAAAGGGGTATTTTTAGGGTTCAGGGTCAGTTTTTAGTTTTTGGGTAAAGGGGTATTTTTTGGGTTCAGGGTCAGTTTTTAGTTTTTGGGTAAAGGGGTATTTTTAGGGTTCAGGGTCAGTTTTTAGTTTTTGGGTAAAGGGGTATTTTTAGGGTTCAGGGTCAGTTTTTAGTTTTTGGGTAAAGGGGTATTTTTAGGGTTCAGGGTCAGTTTTTAGTTTTTGGGTAAAGGGGTATTTTTAGGGTTCATGGTCAGTTTTTAGTTTTTGGGTTAAGGGGTATTTTTAGGGTTCAGGGTCAGTTTGGGGTTTTTGGGTAAAGGGGTATTTTTAGGGTTCAGGGTCAGTTTTTAGTTTTTGGGTAAAGGGGTATTTTTAGGGTTCAGGGTCAGTTTTGGGGTTTTGGGTAAAGGGTTTTTTAGGGTTCAGGGTCAGTTTTGGGTTTTTGGGGTACAGGGGTACAGTGTAAAAATAAAGTAAAATTACATATACATTAATTTAATTTAATGAAATGAAATTAAATTAAATTATATTAAATTAATTTTAAATAATTTAAATTATAAAAATTATTATATACTTACCAATACTTATGTTGTAATGGTAGTGCGTTGTAAAAGTTGCGTTGTAACGTCATATATCCACTGTTGCACTCCTTGGAGTGGGAATAGTAATTTTAACCCCTACGCTATCCAACGCTTTCCCTACTGTTGCACCCACTGGAGTGGGAATAGTAATTTTTACTCTTTTGTATTTGTACGTTAATAATATTGGCTATTATTTAATTAAATTTTGTTACTATATATATATATGTTTTAAGAAATATGATTAAAAAAATATTATTTTTTTACTTTCATTAATTATTTAATTATTACAAGTTATTTTAAGTATTGTTAAGTATATTTTAGTAATTAATTTTTTATATTAATGTAATTAAACATTGTTTTTATTAAAGTCGATATTTTTTACAACTATATTTTTGTAAACGATATTTTTAACTCGATATTTTTGTACTTACCTGTTTGTAGATAGAAACTCGATATTTTGTCTCTCGATATTTTGTCAACGATATTTTTGTTGGTCGATATTCTGTCCCTCGATATTATTTCAGTGATCCCTTCCTGGGGCAGGCCGAGCTGGGGGATGAGGAGGCAGGCAGTGTCATTGACTGTCCCCTGTTATCGCTGAAGGTGCTGCACAATCTGACTGTACATGATTTCAAGGATCCTCAGGCATAGGGTTTCAAGGAGCCTCGGGCATGCCCTCTCATCATGTGATTCCTGCAGGGCCTTCTCTCTCGCATGGAGCAGCTACTACAGTACCCGGCCCAGACCACCTCTGCCGGACTTCTTAGAACAGCACTCTTGCCCCTTCATATCGGAAAATCCGTAAAGTTTGGAGAGAGAGCAGACACCATCATGGCTGAACTGTTGCAAGCCTGAGGTGAGAATTAAAAATTATTGAGTGTATTTATATGCAGGAGTATCTTCGCAGGTGGCGTATGGCAAAACAGATATCTTCTGCTTGTGATCTTTATACTGTAATCCTGCGCTTGCGCGGGACACTGAGCAAGTGACCCGGGCTCCTGATTTCTATGTTTCAGTATTTTGGCGAGGTGATGCATCATCATTTTACTCCATTTTCACAACTGTGTAGTGTGTAGATGATGGGGACAATGTCTGAGGCTAGCCTGGCCCCATCACACAAGAGCCATCGGCTGGCTTCTTCTGTGCAAGACCTCTAGTGTGGCTGAGCAATACTCCCACCGCTGGTGGAAATTACTGGGGGCTTATTTATGAGCCCTTGCGTCACTTTTGCGCCACCGGTGCACCACTTTTTGTGATGCGCAGTGGCTTAAAAATGTGCCTTGTTGCGCCATATTTACAAAGTGAAGCATCTAGGTAGATGCGTCACTTTGTAAACCCCTGCGCCACATTATACCTGCACCAGGTAAAATGTATGCAAGGGGGGCGTATTGACGCAAGAAAATGTCGTAGAAGTGACGCAGTGAAATCTATAGGGTTTCACTGCGCCATTTCTTGGATGCTAATGCGTCAATATCTTACTCCTGCGCCTACAGATACGTCAGTAATACTGACATATCTGTAAATGCTTGCGGCATGATGCGTCATACAGTAAATATGACGTATCATTGGTGTCGCAGGGAGGGCGCAGTGAAAAGTGATGCATCGCTGTTTTCACGCAGTGATGTGTCACTTTTCATAAATGAGGCCCGTGGAATTTAGCAGAGTAATTGATACAATCCGCGGAATTACACAGAAAGAAACTCCTCGAGCTCCACCCAGGCCCAATTTACAAGCCCAGTGCACCTCTGTAGTGCTACTTTTTTTTTTCATCATACCTTTTTATTGAGTATATGACGACAGAGAAATAATTGTCTAATTAGCAGGATCAGGTTATTTATAGATATACATAATAGAAACAGGATCCCCCACTTCACACATGTTGAAACTCAACTGTATCATGTCTAAATCACTACATACAGTTGCAGCTACATTCCCGCCCAGAGCAATTTCAGAGGACCTCATCCCTGACTCGGAGCATAAACCACCCTTGGATTCATTCCAGTGACCCCAAATTCTTTCTCACTTATGGGGACAACTGCGACCCTCATAGATTACCCTTTCGGGCACCACACACCAGTCCATATCACAGTTCCAATCTTTGAGCTGTAGCGCTGATTCTCTGCTCCCCCAAATCTAACTATGTTCCTCTTGGCCAGCATGAGGCCCAGGGTGACCCATAGTTCCTCGATGCTGCCCAGATCCATGGGCCTTTCTCACATTCAGAAGACACCACGCCTTCACCTACACTGTTTATACAGGGCGCTACTGAGGTTCAATAAGTTTGTATTACAGGACAGTCCCAGAGTATGTGGTAGAATGTGTCCTCTCCCCCACACACCCTCAGGCAAGCAGAAGCAAGTCTACTTCCCATCTTGACCAATAGGCCCTGTGCAGTATCTTGAGTTGCACCAGGTGAAATCATGATCTAGTCGAGAAAGAGGTGTGGCGCCACGGCTAGGGCGACTGACTCCGGAATCTGGGGATCACGGTTCGATCACCGGCAGCAGATTAGCCCAGCACCATGTGACTCTGGGCAATAGCTTGCGTAATCTTCCCGAAGGCCCCCAGTGCCTAGAGACCCTTACGGGTGGTGGTGCGCTTTACAAATGAGGATTATTAATATTATTATTATTATCACCACCCGGAGTATCACTTTTTTTATGTTCCTGAAGGGCACACTGTAGACAGGATTGTTGTTGCATGAAGGGGCAACTTTCTGCAAAAAAACAATCCTGAGAGGCTTTTTCCTCTTTTGATATGTGCTCCAGAATGCAGCCCACATAGAGTAAAAAACATTGAGAAATAAAGATACTTCGCCCCGTTATGTCTGCCCTGGGGAGGCGTATCTTTTTGACACATTCCCAGGTTTACAAAGCCTTGTAAATGTGGGATTGCGTAAAAAAAATCATGGGAGTTACAAGGGAACACCCTCTGCAAAGCCCATGGAACACCTCCCTTGCACAGAGTAAGTGATTTGTGCTACGTTGCCGTACTCCAAATTTTGGAAGCCATTCAAAGCCTCGCAAAGTGGCTTTGCGTGGCTTCATAAATCTGACTTAAAGATTTGTGTCACACCTTTACCACGTTGTGTGGTACAAGCATGACGCAAAGCTTTCATAAATATGCCCCTAAAGCCCTGCTTTCTAGGTCCATGTTACGTTTGGGTTTTGCTCCTCCCTTTTTACACATATCAGACTAGTAGAATTCATTGCCTGGCAGTCTGCAGTCAATATTTACTATGAGAAAGACAGCCTGCTAATGATTGTAAGTAAGTAAGTAAAGTTTATGAAAGTGCATTGATGTTTACTCCCCCCTTCCTACAGTCCTCTCCTGTCCCTAAACTACAGGGATGCACTTACTCATCTATGCTCTCATTATAATAATTCATTATGAATTTCACTTGCAGGTGAATTGAGCTGTAATGTGTGCCCCCACATAAAGGATATCCCATTATAAAATCCATTATTTGATTAAAATGTAAAAATCCAGAATTGATTGGGCTGGTTGCTGATTACCGCTGGCTATGCATTCCTCCTGCTCTTAATGTAAACATAAATGCATATTTGTAAAGCGCGAACTACTCACCCTTACGGGTCTCAAGGCTCTGGGGGCAGTAGTTGAAATTAGGGGCCAGATGTAGGTCACCAAATACCGGTTGGTAACGGCCGATTTCGGCCGTTACCGACCGGTATTTGGTGATTGAGATGTAGGGGGCCTATAATTTACAGAATCGGTAAATTTACCGATTCGGTAAATTTACCGATTCTGTAAAATACCGATTCGGTAACTTTACCGAATCGGTAAATCTATATGTAGGTGGCACTGGAAACAGTGCCACAGGCCCCTAAGAATTCGTTATTTACCATGTAATACTATTGCATGGTAAATAACGAATTCCTGTGTACATGCACATCTGTGCATGTACACCTGTGCCATGTGGCACACATACATGCCCTCAGGGCCTCAGGGCATGTATGTGTGCCACATGGCACACAAGCCTGAATCAGGGGTGCAACAGGGTGTCAAAGTGACACCCTGTCCCCCTTGTCAATTCTGTAATTTTACCGAATCGGTATTTACCGATTCGGTAATTGCCATAGGTTCCTATGGGCCTCAAGGCCCATAGGAATCAATGGCAATTACCGAATCGGTAAATACCGATTCGGTAATTACCGAATCGGTAAATACCGATTCGGTAATTACCGAATCATACCGATTCGGTAATTGATTCGGTAAAAATACCTACATCTCGGTATGATTCGGTATTTAAGAATCGGTAATCTCGGATTACCTACATCTGGCCCTAGGTGAGCTATTGCCCAGAGTCACAGGGTGCTGAGCTAAACTGCCGCCGGAGCCGGGGATTGAACAGTGAACCCGGTGCTCCAAAATCAGCTGCCCTGGCCACTGCACCACACCTCTCCACCTGCACCACACCTCTCCACATTGAAAACATGCTTCACTACCACTAGGTTCGGTGGAGTATAGATTGCAGTTTGAAAGTGCAGTATGCTATCCCATCTGATTGAGTGTTGGAACCATTGCTGTTCAACTAGTATGAGCCTGTTGGGTTAAGGGTTCGAAATCTGAAACTACTTATACTGCTGGTGGGTGGCCCTTGGAGCTCTCTTCTACACAAAATGGAAGAATGCTCTACTCCTACCTTAGGGAGATTAAAGTGCATCATGCAGGTTAAACTTGCAAGCGTTAGCCTATCAATAGACTTTGGTTAGTTCTTGACAGTGCTTTTTTAACCTAACGAGAAAGTGCGCCTTGCAAGTCATATTGTGCTGCGTCTTAACCTGACATAATGGAAAGTGCTCTACTTCCACCTTATAGAGGTTAAAGTGCATCAAGCGAATTAACCCTACTCATGTTAGCCTATCAATAGAATTGAGTAAGTTCCTGGCCGCTCATTGTTAGCCTACAGGTTAAAGTGCCCGGTGCAAATCCTAATATGCTGTGTCTTAGCCTGTGGGAGGACTGAAATAAATCTGCGGTGACTCCTCAGGTGCAAATCTTATTAAGTGCATATACTTTGCCATTCTTGCTAGACTGCATACAGTGGTTTCGGTAAAGTATTTATGTAGCAGCAGGTAGGGATGGGGGAGTGCCTTCACCGAAGGACTATCCGAAGAGAGGAGCTTTTATGGATAAGCAGTAGAGGCTGCTGTGCGGGCGGAGTGGCTGGGTGGAGGGGTGGGGGGGGGACAATGGACGACGGGGAGGTTGGAGTGACGGAGGGGAAACCGACAAGGAAACATTTTTAAAAAAATAGGGAAAAAGAACTTACCTGCCGGCGCCCATCGCTCTTCTCCATGTCCTCACTGCTGCACAGGCTCCTCTGCAGCCAATCCTGACGCTGCTCTCATGTTTGAAAGCAGCGTCAGGATTGGCCTGAGTGCTGTGAAATTATGCTTCCTGAGAGACTGGGAGCCTGTGCTCTACTGTCTCCAATGCAGCAACGCAGCTGGGTTGGAGACAGCTCAGTGCGCATGTTGGTTTGGCCGGCCTTAGACAAACGGCCAAACCAACATGTGAACTGATCACAGTGCAGTCACGCCCTCTGTCACTGCCCTCGCGATGACCCCGCCCCCAAGAGTCGCCCAGCCCTCAGAACCTGAAAAATAAAACGATAATAAATCTGTTTCATTATCCTTTTGTTTTTCCTGTTTTGAGGCTGCCAAGGGGGGCGCGATGCTCCTCCGCCATGTTGGAGGAGCATCCATTGTGGATGAGACTCTGTATTTATATACCTCTTGCTCAGCTGTTGATAGGAAAGGGGGGGGGCGCTCGGCCCCCCGCACACATGGCGGGGCGCCGGGCCCCTCCTTCCTCTGACCTATTTCGGTGGTGGGACGTGCCCCCGCCGCGTCTTGATGACGCGGTGGGCGCGCCCCGCCACTGGTTGGTGCTGGATCCCTGGTTGACCCGGAGGCAATCTAATTGCTTATGGGTCAAAGGGGGGGAGCCAAGGGGGGCGGACCAGTTGCAACTGGTCTGCCCCAGAGGGGTTAAAAGACCGGGGGAGCGCTGGAGGCACCCTCTTGTTCCCGCGCTCCCCAGGCTTGCCCCTTGCCTCAGCCGCGAGGCGCCCGATAATTTTCTTTTTTGTGTTTCAGGCAGCGTATTTCGTCGAGGGACCCGGGAGCCTCTTTATACGCCAGAGGAGCGGGCAGGAGCGTCTAGCGCGTTTCATCGAGGTGTGAGTGGTGTTAGTGGCGGCAGGCATCGAGCACACATCGGGTGCAGCAGGAGAGCGAGAACCGGCGGGCAGCACTGCTTCGCACTGCACAGCCTGAGTCTCCAGGCGCGCTGGTGTGAGGTTTGGGCACCGCGCGGACCGGACGAAGGGATCGCGTCTCAGAATCGGTAAGGCAGCGGGCGCGCAATGCACGGGGGCCCGGGCCGAGCGGGGCACCGTGGGGCAATTTCTCCCAGAATTAGTCACGGGAGCAGCTGGCAGCATTAGCGCCTGAACTTGAAGGCGAAGCAGGGTCGGGCCTGGTTAGTATGTGGATGGGAGACGGTGACCACATGGAAAGATAAGGTGTTGTAAGCATTTAAAAACCATACAGCTACACAGGCCAGCGAGGGTTAGTTTTATACAACTGTTCATGGGAATGTTTTAACAAACACAGTTTTAGTATAAGTTGGTGTTTGTTAACGCTGGCTTTGGGGGAACTGTTTTAATGAGCACAGTTTTGATTAAAATCGAGGGTGCTTGACGGAACTGTTCATGGGAATCTTGTAATAAGCACTGTCTTTTGGATAATTTTTTGTTTTTACGCTGGCGTTGTTTCACTGATGCTCATGTAAAGGGGCTTGGATACAGCTATAAGATTGGCAATTTTCTTTGTAGATGTGGCAGTGCTATATGCTAATTTTCTTTTCATCATCAGACCTCATTGAGGGGGGCACTGCGGGCTGAGCCAACGGGGAGTGGCGTGGTGGACAACGCTATCCGGGGACACAGGCAGGCCTGCACTTCACTGCTTCTCTTGGGCCACTGGGCTAGAGTGCGTTCGCCCAACACCCAGGCTAGCTGGTGTGTCGCGGTCACAGTTGCGTGATGCTTACGGCCAGTCTGTGTACCTCCAACTTGGTACAGATAAAAGCCAGGCAGGTCCTGGTGGGTGCAGGAATACATCGTGCTCATAGGGATGGCATAAGTGTAGGTGGTTTTACCTGTTGCAAGGCAAAGAAAAGAGGATGGCTAGTAGGCATGGCGCTAAGCGTTCACGCGTGGAACATATGCTGCAAGGCATGATGCGTAGTATGGCAGCAACGGACAGGAGATGGGGGATAGTGGACCGGCTAGGTAAAAGCGTGGCCGAGCTTAGACAGAGGTTTGATGATCAGGATGGCCCCTCTGGGAGACTCAAGCGAAAAATAGTGCTCCCACAACCCAGGGGGGACTTGGATGCGTTGCCCAAACGGGTCAGGGCCAAGAGAGGTAGCGGTCGGGTCCCCAAGCAGCAGGGGAGGGGGGTCCTCCTGGGGGGGTCCCGAATGGGGGGCTGGCACCACCGGTGGTTCCTATGCCTACTCCCTTAATCCCGGCAGGTGTACCGGTTACACCGGCTCCTGCCACACCGGCGCCAGCACCAAGCATAGTGCCTCTGGTGGTACCAGCGGTAGTCCCGGTGGTACCCGTGTGTAACCTGGCACCTATCCTGGTACCCAGCACAGCATCCCCCATCCCAGTTTCAGCACCTCCAGTGGTTGGTCAGGTACCTCCAGAGCTGGCAGCGCAGATAGCGGCAGTACTCCCTTGGCTAGGGATAGGGGGATGTTACCTTCGTCAGTGGGTGCAAAGAAGGTGGGAGAGGATCCCTTAGTGGAGGTGCAAAAAATGGTAGCAAGGATCATGACTGCCCCTGGTGGTGGGGGGTGGGGGGGCCAGTGCGCCTATTACTCCACAAGCAACATGTCCAGGCAGCGACTCTGGAAAAGGCAAGATTGTTGAACCAACGCGGGCCGCGGAAAGTGGTAAGGAGGTGTCATTACCAGTACTAGGAGTAGGCACAATATCCTCCAGGAGGGAAAATCTGGCTCAACATGTAACACCGGAAGTGAAGGATTTGATCTGGGCGGGCAAATATGTCAACATGTTTTCTTTGCTAGTGGATAACACGGAAATGGAGTATGCTAGGAAGCAGAAAGACTGGATGTCGCCTAGCAAATGGTGGGGAGAAATGGCAAGATTCAGGGTGGAGGAGACATTGATCAACTGGATTAGAGCCTTTTCTGTGTTTATGGCGATTACAGCTGTGCGTTCCCCGAATTTGCAGGCAGAGATGGCATGTTACCAGAGTAGGATCACAACTTTCAGTGATAACTGTGGAGGGGAAGGGTGGAAGGAGTATGACATGAGTTTCAGGAAGGCTAAAGAGTTTAACTCCTCACTGTCCTGGGATCGGGTGGATTCCATTTCATGGTATGGCCAGTGTACAGCAGGGCAACCAGGGAGTGCGGGGCCAAGTTGGAACAGAAGCTACCCCTCCAAACCCCAGCAGCCCTTTCGGCCAGCACAGGGGGGTGGCACGGCCCCTAAGACAGGGAGCAGTGGGGGCAAAAAGGGGTGTGCTGGGATTTTAACAAGCGTTCATGTACCAGGGCACAAGGCACTTGCAAGTTCAGGCACGCATGTTCCATTTGTAACCAACCTTCCAACCCAGAAACAACTTGCCACAATAAAGGTAACATGTCTGGAAACAGGGGAAGAAAGAAACAGGATTAGGGAGGGAGGGTGGCTGGTGTCTCATTCACCCATTGACGTTCTGGCTATGACTCCTTGGCTGAACAGGTACCCAGACCATGCCTTTGCGAGGATGTTGCAAGAAGGTTTTTTGCAGGGCTTTAGGATCCCAGCAGTGGGATATACCGGAACAACAGAATGTAGGAACCAACTAACTGTTAGGGACAACCCAGAAGTGTCAGCGACAAAAATTGCTAAAGAGCTGCGCCTAGGCAGGATAGCGGGTTCTTTTAATAACATCCCTGTGCCTAATTTTGTTTGCTCGCCTCTCGGCGTGGTGCCAAAGAAGAAGGAGGCCGAGTTCAGGCTCATTCATAACCTGTCAGCACCTAGGGGCGCATCTTTAAATGACGCCATCAATGAAGACATTTGTAGCATTAGGTATGTGTCCTTTGACCAGGCAGTGGATATGTTGATGACTCTGGGACCTGGAGTTTTGCTGGCAAAGTCAGACATTGAATCTGCTTTTCGGCTACTGCCGGTTCATCCCCTAGATCAGCATCTGCTAGGCTTCTCTTTTCAAGGAAAATTCTATATGGATAAGTGTATGCCCATGGGTTGTTCTGTTTCATGCGCCTACTTTGAGAAATATAGTTCTTTTCTGGAATGGGTTTTAGGCAAACGACAGGACACCACCATGCCATGCATTACCTGGATGACTTTCTCTTTCTCGGGTCGGCGGGCTCACAGGAGTGTGCATGGGCATTGCAGGAATTTTACATGCTCATGCGGGCTTTTGGGGTCCCACTGGCGCCTGGGAAGACTGTTGGTCCAGCAACCACATTGGAATTTTTAGGCATAGAACTGGACTCAGTGGAGGGTTGTTTCAGGTTACCCAAAGAAAAAATCATGAAATTTAGAGCAGCTATCCAGCAATGTCTGGCCAAAGACAAAGTGACGCTACAGCAGCTACAGCAGACTGTGGGCCCGTTGAATTTCACACTAAGAGTGATACCCATGGCACGCCCATTCTCCCACTCAATCTCGCAGACCATGACAGGCCTGCGGGAAAAACACCATCGCACTAGGTTGCCGGCTGAGGTCCCCCAGGACATGCGTATTTGGATCGCATTTCTGGAGGGCTTCAACAGCAGAGTAATTTGGTGCGGTCCCCCCACTACGTCTGCAGAGTTTGGTCTATGGACTGATGCTGTGGCAGTGTGGGGTTTGGCGCCATACTTGGAAACAAGTGGGTGGTCCAACGGTGGCCCGTTTGGTGGGAGGAGAGCGGCCTGACAACTAACATCGGTTTCTTGGAGCTATTTCCAATCTGGGTTGCATTAACAGTCTGGCCTGATCAGTTGTGTAATCAATCTGTAATCTTCTGGTCAGATAACATGACGGTAGTGGAATGTATCAACCAGCAAGCGGCACAGTGGAAACTTATACTTCGCCTACTGAAGGAAATTGTGCTGGTTTGCATGAAACTCAATGTACAGTTTAGGGTCAAACATGTCCCAGGGGTTTTGAATAATGCAGCTGACGCACTCTCTCGCTTTAAGATGCAGGTATTCAGGGAATGTCTACCATTCACAGAGGCGACGCCTACACACTTCCCAGCAACACTCTGGCAAATTGGTGCCCCCAGCTACAGAACCTCGTGGCAGCTAGCCTAGCGCCCAGGACCAGAACCGCTTACGAAGGGGCGTTTTTGTCTTTTTGCTCCTTTTTGGGACAGGAATGGGCGGAGAACTGGGATCAGACAGAGAATTTCACTTAGTACCTAGATGCATTACATAAAGGAGGGCTCTCCGCAGCGACTTCTAGCAGGCACATGGCGGCTGTTTCTTTCTTTGCATAGATCAGGGGGGCCAAAGATCCCACAAATAGTTTCATCGTGCGGAAGGCATTAAAGGGGTGGCGGCGCCTTCAAGCACCCACCATGGACGCCAGACAACCGATAGGTTTAGAACGGCACGCATCATTATTGAATGCCTTGTCTGACATCTGCAGTTCACCAGGGGAGGTACTCCTGTTCAGAGACGCCTTTACATTGGCCTTTTATGGGGCATTCCGGGTAGGTGAACTGGTGGCTAGCAATAAGCAGGACAAGCTAGGTGGACTCCGGCTGGAACACACAAAGATACTGGGTGATACGCTGTTGATTACCATCTGTAAATCAAAAACTGCTCAGGAAGCCTGGGGGTATGGGCTGGTACTCCATCGGGCGCGGACTAATCCTTGCTGCCCAGTATTCCACGTAGAGGCCTTCATCAAACAGAGAGCAGGCGCAACGAGGGGAGCATTGTTAATGCTTGCAGACGGTACCCCACTGACCAGGTTTCAATTCCAAAGAGTATTGACAATGACAATGGACAGGGCTGGTTTAGATCCGAAAGATTTTGGGACGCATTCATTCAGGATAGGGGCTGCTACTGAAGCAACTGCTAGAGGTTTACATGTGAGCAGTGTGTAAAGGATTGGGAGATGGTCTTCCAACTGTTACAAGCGTTATGTGCGGCTGCACATGTTGTGAGGTGGCAGGATAATTTACGCTGACGCCTGTCTTGTTTGTTTGCTTGTATTTCAGTTTCTCGAGCCTGTCACGCAAGGCGGAAACTGTAGTCGGATCACCAACAGCAAGTATCTTTATCACTGCGGACCCAGGCACATAGGAAGGAGGCACAAGTTGTATGGGTTGTTGGTCACTCATTTGTGAAACATGTTAAATCTGTTTTCTTTGCAGGTAACTATAGACAGAGGGCGGAACAGGGAGGTTTCAAGGTGTCCTTTCATGGTAGGGGGGGTCTCTGCCTCAGTCAGTTTAGGGGGTTCTTTACGGAGTTTCTCGATAGACACACCCCGCCACCCACGGATGCTATCTTACATTTGGGTGGCAACGACCTGGTGAAATTGGGCAGGAGGGTCCTGATGGAGGAGATAATCTCAGAAGTCAACTGGTTAGCTAAAACATGCCAAGGCTGCACCATAGTTTGGTCTCAGAGGATTCCTAGACTCAGATGGAGGGGGGGGGTCTCTGTCAAAGCGTTGAATCACTCGGTAAAGAGGACCAACAACAAGATAGAGAAATTATTTCGGTCACCTCAACTGCAGAACATACCACATGGGTGTGTCAGGGGGGAACAGTTCTTCTCACAAGACAACTATGCTGGCCTGTGGCGGTAAGGTCATGATCGGTGAGCAGTCAATTTAAGGTCCTTAGGGGGCGGCGCCATTCTTGAATGGGGTCGCCGATGGGGAGGGACAAGTGGTCCCTCCTAGAACTCCAGGGTTGGTACATCCGCTTGGTTTGATGGGTGCGGGGGAGGGGGGAGTCACGCTTTCTTTGGGCTGGTTAGCCACCCCGCACGTGCACTATGACGTCATTAAACGGCGCAGAGTGCAAGGGCCCCCCTTTGGTTAATGGAGTTCATGGAGTGTACGGGGGTAACCGGGAGGGGGGAAGTACCCTCTCGGTAAATGGGCCCTCTGCGCATGCGCACTCATACGTGAGGGCGTAGCTGGCTGATAAGGATTTGACATCGGTTAGCGACCTTGCCGTAGGCCCAAAAATTAGGATATGCAGAAAAATTCATAAGTGTGATTATGATCAAACATGCTAGATTCGGTTAGGAAACATGCTGTATTAGACATTTGTTACGGTTAGCCCTTTGATACCTGTCTACATTGATTGTAATCTAATGTCAGTAGATTTTTCTGCATAAATGCTTGTGTAAATATGTTTATTTCAAATTTTAATTTGTTTTCATGTTTTAATAAATACGGCCGGGGGGTCGTGAGACCCCCCCGCCTTCCAAAGAAACTCCTCTCAGTCCAATTTCTATATAATTGTGGGGGTGCACAAGACGGGGAGGGGGATGGTCGGTAGTCCCTGACCATATGGCTGTGTGCAGACTGACGGAGCTGATCCTGATAACTCTATAGGTGTAGGTCAGGGGACCCCAAAATCTGTACTACGTGACTAATTTCCAACGTCCTTGCTTCTCAGAGTTCGCACTGTAATAAAAAAAATAATATTCTCTCTCAAGAGTCAACAGATTTGTTGAAAAAGCCTCCATCTGGCTATTGATTTTGCAAACGGTGTTTCAGCCACTGCATCTCCAGGAATTCAGAGATACTATAAATTATCTTGTTTCAAAATCTATATTCCTCCTCCCTTCTTTGCAGTGAAGTAAAATAATGAGAAAATGTTTATTTGTGCAGCAAAGTCTGTGTCCAAATTGTTTGAAGCACTAAGCTTTCGAGAACAGAAGCAGAGTCGAGCTGTAATGAGGCTGGCTCTGCAGAGAGGAGATGTAATGAAGCTGCCTCTGTAGAGTGCAGAGTGGGATTGTAATGAAGCTGGCTCTGCAGAGTGCAGAGAGGAGGTGTAATGAGGCTGGCTCTGCAGAGTGGAGATGTAATGAAGCTGGCTCTGCAGAGTGCAGAGTGGAGATGTAATGAAGCTGGCTCTGCAGAGTGTAGAGTGGAGATGTAATGAAGCTGACTCTGCAGAGTGCAGAGTGGAGATGTAATGAAGCTGGCTCTGCAGAGTGCAGAGTGGAGATGTAATGAAGCTGTCTCTGCAGAGTGCAGAGAGGAGGTGTAATGAGGCTGGCTCTGCAGAGTGGAGATGTAATGAAGCTGGCTCTGCAGAGTGCAGAGTGGATATGTAATGAAGCTGGCTCTGCAGAGTGCAGAGTGGAGATGTAATGAAGCTGACTGCAGAGTGCAGAGTGGAGATGTAATGAAGCTGGCTCTGCAGAGTGGAGATGTAATGAAGCTGGCTCTGCACCTACATCCAGCAAACTCCTAATGTGGGCCTAATTTATGGATCTCTCTGCACAACCCCAGGTGTTGTGGCCAGAGAATGAAGTGCAGAACTTGTCTTTACAAACCTGAGGCAAGAGAAGTAGCAAAAATGAAGTTACTGAGAAAGAAACCAGGTTAAAAATAAGACAAACAAATGGATAAACTTAGCCTGTATGTGAACAGATGTTATTGTATCCATGGTAGTAGTAAGGTGAAACTAGCTTGTGAAGGGCAATTAATGGAAATAAACCTCATCTCATGATTTAGAGCAGACACCCAGACAATAGTCAGATTAACCTTTTTCCAAGCTGAAACAAACCAGTACATTCAGTTCCATGCCTAAATGGTGCGGCTGATGATGGATTATTTAAGGCCATCCATTATTGATGGCTGTCATATCTCACTGGTGGCTGGGCTTTCCCTACGCTACTTGTGAGGTAACCAGTCATCAACATTGAACAAAGATTAATAATGCACCTCCACGCCATTTTTCATGAATAGGGAAGTCTGGGGGGCATGTTTACAAAAAAATGCTGAAGCGTGATCTTACGCCAAATTTGGCAACGCCGTGCTTCGACTTAAAAAAACCAACATGAATCTGCCAGGTTTACAAAAATATGGCACACCACTGCATTTCCTCTAGTGCTGGTGCTAAAAAGCTGCCTAGCCCCAGTGCAGGCACCCTTGTGCTATGCTGCAAGGGGTGCCTGTGCTGCAGGGGCGATTGTTTATGTGCAGGAAGGTGTCCCTTCCTGCACATAAACAATAATTTTAGGGACACCTTCCTGCACATAAACAATAATTCATGGTGATTTTCTCTTTCTATGTGTGCTGCAGAATGCATCACACACAGAAAGAGCAAAGAAAGAGCAAAATACGAGGAGAAATTAATACTTTTTTCTCGAATTGCCATCCTAAGACCAGGTTTTACCCGGTCTTGGTTTTGGGCGGTGCCCCGGCCTTGTAAATCTGGGGCAGCATCAAAAAGCAATTGGTGTTTCAGTGGGATGCCTACAGCAACACCTATTGCCTGCCCCTTTGTGGCAGAGGACTGCGGTAGCAAGGGGCATGTTTACAAGGTGACATTAAGTGAAAAAGTGACGCTCCGGTGGCATTAGTCACTTGTAAATATGCCCCTGTGTGTCCAGCAGAATAGAGCGTCAAGTAATGTTTCTAACTAGGTAGCACTAGGGTGTCCAATGTTGGTCCATGAGGCCCGGTCCCTGCCAGATGGCCAGGACAGCAACTTAGGATGAATTACTAGAATTAACCTGAACCGAAATCATGAATATGGTTTGTGATATTCCTGAAAATCTATCACAGATCTAGTTTCGGTGCACAAAAGGTGAACCTCCTTAGTATTGCGCTGTAAGTTGAGGTTTATCCAAGTGCTAGTAATATATAGGACTGATTCATAACAGCACACAAGCGTGCAAATGAGTATGCGCCTGGGAGTACTCCTTTATGTCCTATTGCATGCTCTTCAGAATTGGCCTCCAAACATTTCAAATGGGAATAGTCAGATTACATTGATAAATATTTAATATAAATAGGAGGACTGTGTCCTATTTACACTTATACTAATAGGGAGTTGGACATTTCAGGGCTGATTCATGGAGACATGTAAGAGTATTTAAAAGAATACTCCTGTAATACTATTTTTCATACTCATGAATACTTTTGTGACTGAGCCACAAAGGAACTATTCTAGCTTGCTCAGGACCTGGAATGACTGTGCCTCACAAAAAGTCTCCAGACAAAGGCTGCGGGCAGAAAGCCAGGCACAGCACTTAGGGGCATATTATCAAGGACGGGAGATACATTATCGCCGCTTTTATTCCTATCGAAGCCCATGTTAGATGTGAAGACATCTAACATGGGCTTCGATAGGAATTCATAGAGCATAATATCAAGCCCATTATCGCCACTTTATCGGCAGTTTTCTGCCGATAAAGCGGCGATAATGTATCGCCCGTCCTTGATAATATGCCCCTCAGTCCTGGAGACAAACCCAGCAGCTGACAGCCCTGGTACCAGGACAGAGAAGTGACCTACAACGGCTGAATGGAGGATGCTTTTGATTGTTAGAGGCAGAAGCTGCGTCCTTAGCATGACACTGAGCACAAGCACTGTGTGCGGACGAGATAACGTAGCAGAGGTGGATGCAGAGCAGCCTTTAGATATCAAGGGTGCTATCATCTACTTATTAAATGAGGTGCCCTATCTGCAGCACCTCATCCTCAGAAAGCATCAACAATGGCCCAGTCCCTTCTCACAATAAAAACGTTGGACCCTATTTAAAGCAACACATCTGTCTAGCAGCGTCCCCTTCTGTATGCTCCACCTCCGTCCTCTTGCCCTGCAGCCTATTACGCAGAAAGTTCCCTTTTTATTATGTATATTTGTAGGAAGCTGGCTCTCTATATACTATACCAAACTGAGGCATATAGTGTGCAGAGAGTCCAGTGGATCCCTAGAGGCTTCACAGAGGCTAAAGTGGATAATACCAATATTCTCTTTTGTGGTAGTGTTGGTGAGCAGTTAGCGTTATCAGTGGATAGTGTTAAGCATTTGTTGTACGCACCGTGGCAGTAAATGAGACACACACTCATTGAATACATCCAAGACCAATTTGTAAAAATAATACTTGGTTATATTTATTTTGCAGCATCACAGAACTTCGTCTTAGGTAAATACGTTTTTGCAATAGATATACTTTTTAATGTAAAGAGTGGACACAGTGCAATTTTCAGACTTTGCAATGCTAAACTATAGGAGGGAGAAAACATTAAGCATATATGGTGGCAACATCGACTTACAAGACCAGT
The DNA here is from genome assembly GCF_964261635.1 of Lissotriton helveticus. Taxonomy (NCBI): domain Eukaryota; kingdom Metazoa; phylum Chordata; class Amphibia; order Caudata; family Salamandridae; genus Lissotriton; species Lissotriton helveticus. The sequence continues at coordinate 1,112,089,763 of NC_136071.1, forward strand.
CTTTGGGAGTTAAGGTCAGTATTGGGAAAGGTTCAGTTCAGCATCAACAGTACACCACTAGCCGCACAGGGGTGGCCGGGTGCAGTGTGAAGGTTCGAGAATGGGCGCCCAATACAAACCAATGGGTATTGGGGCAATTGAACAGGGGCTGCTTACAGGTAAGTAGCAGCAGATTGAGGGAACAGTCTTGGGGGTTGAGGCAAGCACTGGACAGAGCCAAAGCAGCACCAATACTACAACACCAGCGGCACAGGGGCAGCCGGGTACACGGTGCCAACACAGCATTGGGTGCTCAATGCCATGCAATAGAGAAATGCCCAATCGTACAAGGGCTGCAGGTTCAGGTCCGGATGCTGGTCGGAGGAAACCTACATCTGGAGAAATAAGTTACGATGCTCAACGATGTAGGGAAACCTTTGCTCCTCTTCACCAAGGCCTGGGGCGGATGGGTGCAATGGTTTCTTTTGGTGTAGGAAACGGCTTACCTGAGCAGTTTGCAGTTGAGGGGTCTCCATTTAGAGGGTTCAGGTGATGTCGAGGAGACCTGGAGAAGCCAGCTCATGTTGGGTTCCGGCTCTGGAGAACCTTGCTGGGACCAGTGCATCACGTGAATTTGAGCCTGGGGCATCGGATGCAGAGGTGGCACTGGGGGCAGGTCACACAGTTTTTACTTTGAAGATTGTTGCTTTTTGAACCATTCCACTGTTCTCAGGAGATCATAGTCTGTGTTGAAGGCAGGCTGTCCTCCCAAGGTTTTGGAGGTTGCTGGGCTGTAGAATAGGTCATCTTTTGGTGCAGGATCATTGAGGGCTACGGACAGGCCGGTAGAGCTAGGGCCAAGTCAGTAGTTCTCTGCAGACTTCTGTGCTGGAGCGAGTCTGTGGTATCCGGCTATTCTTAGGTCATCAGGAACTGAAGTTCAGGGTCTGGGGATGCCACCTAAATACTAGATTTAAAGGTGTTACAAGGGAGTGAGAGTTAGCCATCAAATGGCCCCTTACCTCGGTGTTCATACCCTCTATTATGCCTGCCTCCTGTGGGAGTGGGACATAGATCTAGCCCTGATTGGATAAGTCCCACCATATTCTAGATGATGGGCACTGAAAAGCGTACTTCACCTCACCTCCAGCACCTGTGGGGTAGAGATGGCAGAGGGGGCACACCTCCTACTGCTTCTAAGTTTTCCCATCTGCCCTCCCACCAAAAAGGGGATAAGTACAGGAAGGCGGCCTGCTCCCTCTAACAGGAGAGACTAGGGTTGCATTACAAAGGCAGAAAGGCCTTTGAAGCTCCCCACCACATATGACTCTTCTTGACCAGGGGGAGGGGTGAACATCTCCACCCAGGAAAGGCATTGTTCTCGACTTCTGAACATTCAGGCACTCATCCCATGAGGTCAGAACACTGTCTGGTGGTGGTAGCAGGCTGGCTAGTCGGTTCCCACACTAAGGATTGGTAGGATTCAGGGGATTCGTCTACCTTGGCCTGCACAACTGCGCAGCACGTAATGCCAGCTGAAATGTTTAGGCCCATCATTGAAGATGCCCAGTGGCCCAGCAAGTAGTGGGCAGCTGCCACGTTTAGGTTTGTCGCCCTGACTTTGGACAGAGGGCATTGGAGCCCCTTGGAGATGGCCAGTTGTCCCAGGGGACTATTACCTTTGCATTTTATAGGTGCTAGGAAATGTAATGTTTGTAGTATGTTTTATGCACCTTGATTCATGCTTTTAGATGTGCTTCTATGCTTATTAGGTTTCACCTACTACGTCTCGACTTTTCTACCTTCCAATCATGCGCCCGCCTAACCCCACCCGAAACTCTACGCTCGTGCGTTACGGACCCAACTCCTGGTCCATTAACTACCCTAACAAAATGACCAGTAACGCTAAAAAGAACTTCGAACACAGTACTCTAAAACAACACCCGGAAACACTCTTTGTAGATAACTACCACTCAGCGTCCAATGGCTGCACGAAAACTAACTTCATTTTCTACACCAATCGCCCGGCTAAATGGAAAAACACCTTCTCTCTTCACCTCCAAGTCGCCAAGTCAGTAGTCATTCCCTATGGTGAAAAAATCTCCACTTCCATTTCCCCGACCTTCAAAGGGGAACTCACCATTTCCATCTACAGAACTGGAACCATTCTCATACAAGCCACAGACCAGCACCGCACCACTTTTGACCGCCACTTCCCCACTCTCGCACTCTTCTCTCCTCGTTAACTCAACTGAGCCATCAAACCCTATCTCCCCCACCCCTCACCACCCTCACTAATAACGTGGAACTGATCCAATCTCCCTGCCCCAAAGACCCTCTCTTCAACTCATGGACATCCTCCATCACTCACTACAATCACATCACCCCTATCATTACTCTCCATCGCCAAATACCCACCACGATCACATCAACTGAGCACACCAGGAGCGACAAACTCACAACTAACAATTCCCACATGGCGGATCCAGACAGTTTGGTCTCTGACCTTAGCCCTCCTGCGACTGAAATCCCCTCAGACACTCCCCTCCCCAACCCTGATAATCTGAACCCTTCCTCACTTTCTTCCCCGACCCCCTACACAGTCCCTGATCCCTCGACCCGGATTCCCCCGGGTCGAACGCCACTCCCAATACTACGGACTCTCTCCCCCCTCCCTCCTCTGCACACTCCCCTTCTGCTGCTGCACTCCCACATACACAACCTACCACCACCGCTAATCTCTCTGACATGGCCCAGAACTCGGACGCCCTGCCTAGAATTTCTCGCCCTCCTCTCCTGGACACTAGTCCCACTTCTCCTCCCCAGAACTCCTCGAATGGGAACATGACTAATCCGGCTCCCTGTATAAAATCTCTCCCCTCTCCTAATTCCAGGGACTCCATCCTATCCCTGACCCCTGTTAAATCTACCTCCATAGACCCAAGTCTGTCTCGACCCCTGCCTAAAACCTCAAACTTTTTCAGTGCAATAACACAGCAACTGAACAGAATGGAGAGGAAAATTAACTCCCTTACTGCTGATTTCCTTCACTTACAGCAAAACCTCCTCAACAGAGACAAGCCACCGTGCTCCATCCCCCTGGGTATTCCTGCCCCTACCCCTCTCAATACACCTCCCACGGCCCCTCTCAATACACCTCTCATGGCCCCTACCCCACCCAATACACCTCCCTTGGCCCCACTCAATACACATCTCATGCTCCCCCAAAGCACCCCTCGACCCTCCAATCCAGCAGCGAGTCAGACACTTAGTCCCAACTGGGATAGCCAGCCCTTCTCGGTACCGAAACCAGATGAGATCAATGACTCTTACCTCGCTTCCAAACAGAAGTCTTCCCCTTTCCACATCCCTGTTATTATTGGCACAAACAGAATCCCTAATACTGTCCACTCGCCCAGACCCCCTGCTCAATACACCTCTCTCCACCTAACTCCCCCCATCATCGAGGCTCCCCGCCCTCTCTCTTGTATGCTCCTTAACTGCAGAACAGCATTACAACACGCCACTGACATTGCTGAAGCTCTGCTCGCTGAAGATATTGACATCGCTTTCCTCAAGGACTCCTGGCTCAATGTCCACTCTACCCCCATCCTTGACATCCTCACCCCCCCAGGGTACAACATATTCAGACAAGACAGGCCGATCAAAACGGGGGGGGACTAGCCATCATCCACAAAGCTGGAATACAGATTACCAATCTCAAACCTGCAGAATACCTATCGTTTGAATACCTGGGTGTCGAGCTCACCATTAAGGGCACCTCATCCATCAAATTCCACACCATCTACCATCCGCCTGGAGAACGTACTCTTTCTCCCGAAGAACTAACAGACCTAATAACACGGTTCTTCTTGACATATACCAAAGACGTGTTCCTGAGTGACCTCAATATCCACTAGAACAACCCAAAAGACTCCACTGTCCTGAACCTATCAAACCTTCTGGAAATACATAACCTCAAACAACTCTGCAATAAGCCAACTCACATCAAAGGTGCAACACTCGATGCAATCATTACCAAAAATGAACTGGTCTCTCTGAGAGAGATTTCTCCCATTGTCTGGTCCGACCACCACCTCTATCTGTTCAGGATTGACACACCTGTCAGCCACCAACCTATTTGTGACGTCAAACCTAAACTCTTGACCAGAAACCTCAAAAAAATCCCTTTATCTGTGCTTGAATCCATGATTCATCCTCATCTCCAACTCCACCCCTCATCATGGACAGCTGATGACCTCACTACACACTTCAACTAAAAAATGACAGAGGTTTTAGACCAAGTCGCTCCACTCAAACTCAAACAACAGAGACAAAACAAATCGAAACCCTGGTTCAACGTGGAGTTAAACGATGAACGGCGCCAACTCAGACAAACGGAAAGGGTCTGGAGGCTTAACCCCTCGGCTTTACACCTAACAGAACTTAGATCTGCTCGGCAGGCATACAAAAAAAACATTTTCAGGGAAAAGGCGTCCTTTTTCCGCAGCCAACTAGATCGGGCGAAAAACAGACCGAGAGAACTCTTCAGCATTGTCAATAGCCAAACTAACGGCACCCCTCTCAAGATATCGAAGCCCCAAATGAGCGATGTGAAGAAATTGCCACCTTCTTCACCAATAAAGTCTCGAAAATTGATCAATCCTTCATTCAAACCACAAACACTCCTTCCCTCATTACCTGCTGCCCTTCTACTTCCCCCGACAACACAGAAAGAGTTCTGTACAAGGACAATCAGACTGGCCTCCAGCTAAAAAACAATGCACACTGGTCCGACTTTGAGCAAATGGTGGAAAACGAGGTCTTCAAGTTAATTTCTAATCTAAAACCTTCCTCCCACACCATGGACCCCCTCCCATCCACAATCATAAAAGAACTCAACCACACCATTTCCCCTTTCCTGCACAAAAATCATCAATGCCTCTCTCACCTCAGGCTGTGTCAATCAATCAATCAATCATGCCATTTATATACCGCACTACTCACCCGGGAGGGTCTCAAGGCGCTTGGGGGGAGGGGTATGCTACTGCTCGAACAGCCAGTTCTTGAGTTGTTTCCTGAAGGCGAGATGGTCCTGGGTCAGCCGAAGGTGGATGGGGAGGGAGTTCCAAGTCTTGGCAGCCAGGTAAGAGAAGGATCTTCCTCCGGCGGTGGCTCTTCGGATGCGTGGTACGGCTGTGAGGGCGAGGCTGGTGGACCCTAGCTGGCGGGTGGGCGTGTAGAAGGTCAGGCGGTCTTTGAGGTACTTGGGGCCCAGGTCGTGGAGAGACTTGTGTGCGTGGGTGAGGAGCCGGAACGTGATCCTCTTGTCGACGGGGAGCCAGTGCAGGTTCCTCAGGTGGCTGGAGATGTGGCTGCGTCGGGGGACATCCAGGATGAGTCGGGCGGAGGCGTTCTGGATGCTCTGGAGTCTTTTCTGTAGCTTGGCTGTGGTTCCGGCGTAGAGGGCGTTTCCGTAGTCCAGTCGGCTGGTGACGAGTGCCTGGGTGACAGTCTTCCTGGTCTCGGTCGGGATCCAGCGGAAGATCTTGCGAAGCATACGCAGGGTGTTGCAGCACGATGAGGAGACGGCGTTGACTTGTCTGGTCATCGAGAGGGAGGGGTCCAGGATGAAGTCCAGGTTGCGTGCGTGGTCGGTTGGCTTGGGTGCGGTGCCCAGGGCTGGGGGCCACCAGGAGTCGTCCCAGGCGGAGGGCGAATATCCCAGGATGAGGACTTCCGTCTTGTCCGAGTTCAGTTTCAGGCGGCTGTCCTTCATCCACTCGGCGACGTCTTTCATCCCTTCGTGAAGGCAGGTTCTGGCGGTGTCGGGGTCTCTGGTGAGGGAGAGGATCAGCTGGGTGTCATCGGCGTAAGAGATGATGTTGAGGTTGTGCTGGCGTGCGATGGCTGCGAGAGGGTTCAGACTCCCTTCAGCTAGGACAAATCATACCCATTCTCAAGAAACCAGGGGCCGACCCTAATGATCTGAACATCCTCAGACCTATCTCAAACCTCCCATTCCTTGCAAAAACATTGGAGTCATGTGTTCTCCACCAACTCAATAAACATATTGATGAGTTCAACCTCCTTGACACCTTTCAATCAGGATTCAGGAAAGGCTGTAGCACTGAAACAGCCATACTCAACGTCTCGGACGACATTCACAAAGCCTTAGATGATGGTGATGCCTGCCTACTCATCCTTATTGACCTATCTGCGGCATTCAACACAGTTAATCATCCAGCTCTTCTAGAGACCTTGTCGAAGCGCTCCGGCATAAATGGTACTGTACTCAAATGGTTCACCTCTTTCCTCAAGCATCGCTCGCAACAAATTAAAATCAAATCCTGTCTATCGAAGCCGACAAAAGTCACACTTGAGGTGCCACAAGGTTCAATCCTCTCGCCGTCCCTCTTCAATCTCTTCATGGAGCCCCTCACAATCATCTTGAAAAAAGCTGGAGTGAGTTACCACCTTTATGCGGACGACACCCAAATCTATTTCAAAATAAAGTCCCCCGATGACATCCAACACCTCAATACCACTCTAACGGAGATCCAAACTTGGTTCAACGTCAATCACTTAAAGCTCAACCCAGATAAAACGGAACTGATCCTATTCTCTCCAAAAAGTAACCATCGTCCTATCCAAGAGTGGCTCAAGAATCTGGTTGCCCTAAACTGCCCCCTCGTTCTATCCGCCTCAGTTAAGTCTCTAGGCATCACCCTGGACAAGAACCTGGCAATGGAGGCCCACATCAAAAACTCTGCTAAAAGTGCTCTTCTCTCTCTAAAACACCTCAAGAAATTGAAACCTTTTCTTCCCCATGATGACCGCAAGACAGTAGTTCAATCCCTGGTTCTCTCTAAAATCGACTACGGGAACGCCATCCTTACAGGGACTCCAAAAGCTCACCTAGCCCCTCTAAGGGCAGTGCTGAACATGGCCGCTCGACTTGTATCTGGAGTAAAAAGATTTGATCACATCACTCCAGCTCTAAACTCCCTCAAATGGCTTCCCATGGAAGGGAGATGTATTTACAAGCTGGCCTGCATCACACACAAAACCCTCCACTCTCCGGCTACCAACTACCTGAACAACAAACTGGTAAGAGCACGTCAAACCAGAACACTGAGAAGCTCCAACTCACTCCTTCTCATTCCTTCAAAAATGAAAAAGAAAACCACCCAATACCGATCGTTTTCCGGCAACGCTCCCAGGATATGGAACGCTCTCCCGGGAGTCCTCAGATGCAACCCCTCCTTCTCTTGTTTCAAAAGAGACCTCAAACTCCATCTCCTTAACAAATACTTTCCTGAACAACGTCAACTAACCTAGACCTCAATACCCCGAGTTGACTCCCATTCAAGGATTGTTGGTGAACGGACTATGCTAATCTCCTTGTTTTTCTTTTTTCCTTCCCCTCCCCCTCCGCTGCACAGTTACTTATTGTTCATATTGTATTCTTTGTCCGTGGTTTGCTTACTTACTGTCAGCCTTCTAGGTAATGTAAGGCCCTTTGGCTTTGCACAATATGTATGTGAAGCGCTCTGATACCTACGGGTCTAGCTAGCGCTATCCAAAACTTTAAAAATAAAATAAATAAAAATAAAAATGTGTTCAGTTTTCGGTAAATCTAACAGGTTTGTCTGGACACTTACAATATATAGGAATCAACAAGGATATTGTGGGGCATATCTGCTCCTGCTGATATGTCCTCACAGGTGATATAATGCACCCTACCTTAGGTCTAAGGTCTTCTAGAGGGGTAGCTTACTTATATCTCATGCAGTTTCTGTGGGCATGGCACACAGGAATGTGTGCCATGTGGACTCTTCAGTTTTGTCTGCACCAAGACACGCAGGCTGCAGTGGCAGTTTGCATGGGCTTGGTGAGGGGTCCCTTAGGGTGTCACATTTCGTGCTGCAGCCCTTAGGTGTCCTCCTTTACCACAAGGCCCTTCGTACCAGGAGTACCTTTTACTAGGGGCTTATATGTGAGCTAAAGTGGTGCCAATTGTGGAAACAAAGGGGACAGATTAGGGAAGGAGATCTGGCACACCGGTACACGGTACTTAGTAGGTGATTGCACCAAGACATGGAACGTATGAATGTGCTCCCTTTCCTACTATAGTCATGTTCTTCTATACCGTTGTATGTATGGTACCCTGTATAATTATGTTGCTCTAATCGGTTATTGAGATAGATTACGCTGTGGTAAGTGACACGCCGGTGAGAGTGGGTGGGTTGAGGGAGGGACGTGGGAGGGTAGAGTACTTTGATTTAATACTATATAGCTCTACATCACATGCATACCTATGTTGCAGTTAGATATTTTGCTATTACTATGAGGATAGCGGGGCTACTTAAGCGATAATTAACAATTGTATATTACTCGTCCTGGTCTTTTACCTAGACTGTACTAGCGCATGGCGTATGCTTTTTTCATTACCTAAAGTGAGACCGAAGAGCCTGTCTGAATGTATTTAACTACTAGGCATTTTGTTTGCGATTGAAAATCAATAAACAGATTCCCCCCAAAAAAAGGATATCTGGCACAGGGGACCTGGTTGGCAGTAACCCTGTGCACTTCCAGTCGAAATTACATTACTTTCCAGGCAAAAAGTGGGGGCTAATTATGTCCAAAAGAGTCACTTTCCTAGGATCCTACAAACCTTACAAAAATATTGATTTAGACTCTCCTAACTTACAGAATATTGATCTACTTGTATTTCTAAACAGGGAGTTGAATGCACTGGTTGGCTTTCCTCCACCTTACAGATTTTGTTGTGGAAGAAGTTCATCCGGTGGAGGCTACCTTGTTTTAAAGTTTCCTCCAGGAGTCTGAGGATTTTCAGTTCCCTCCAAACTCTAAATGAGGCCATTGCCTGGACACGTATTTGTCAGAAATGCAGGAAAGATGACCATTCGATTCTTGTGAACATACACAAGGATTTATTCCTAGGGCCCAGATTTACTTAGATTTTGTGTCAGGGTTATGTCACTTTTGGGTGCAGGCCAGACGTAAAATCCATTTTGCCATTGACTAAGACACACAAAGTTGATTTGTGTAGCTTTGTGTGGTTTAGTAAATACAAAGTAACGCAAGCCAGTGGATAGCGAGATCTTGAGTTACTTTGCATCCAGTATGCGGTACATGGGTGGAGCATGGGCGTTCCTGTGCATTCGCCCATGTTTTTGTTTTTTTACAAATCTTTTTATTAACAGTTGACAAACGAAAGGCATCAGGTGACATTGACCAGTTACACAATTGTCCGATATACAAATCCATACTTCAAACAATACATACAGGATGATGATCAAGGGATCATAGGGACTCCTGCTCCTCCTCTTCTTCCAGACAGGTCAGGGAGTACAAAGGTCTCCACGGTAGCAGTTTCAGCCTGCCCAGACCTTACCCCACTTTTGGGGACAACCTCTAGACACGTAGACCGACCTCTCCTTGAACATGCACCAATCCATGCCTTCTGCCCATTTACCGACCCGGGGTGGATGTCCTGCTCCCCACAGCTGAGCTATGTTGCGCTTGGCAACCATACATGCTAACATTACCCACTGCCGCTTATACGCACACAGATCCACGGGTTCCCAAAAATTTTAAATACACCTACGAGCCTCTGGCCATATCTGTACCCCCAGGACATCCTGTAGTTTATCATGGATCTCTACCCAATTGGCCTGTATCTCCATACAGTGCCACAAAATATGCATGAAAGTTTCAAGTTCTCCACACCCCCTGCGACATTCCCCACGCTCTGATCTACCCATTAGGACCAGACGAGGCCCTGTGACATACGACCTGTGAATAATCTTTAACTGCACTAATCTGAGCCTCATCTGTATTGCCACTACACGTGGAGAGGATACCGCCTCTCGTCAATCCTTATCGTCCCACTCCATCCCATCTGCACTCCACTGTGTCCTGAGTAGTACCAGCTGGTCCTCCATATTCTTGATTCATTTTTTATATATTAGGGAGAATGTCTTTTCTGGGAGAAGGCCATCCAACACCCGGTCCTCAAGGGCAGAAGCATCTGGAAGTAGTGTGCCTACGGGGATATGTTTGAATAGTGCTTGTCTGATAACGGAAGTGCTCCCTATCATGAAGGTGATATTGCTGCTTAAGGGAATCGAACGTGTGAATTGTGTCTTTCCCCCAGATGTCTTTGATCTGTGTAATCCCGATAAATTCCCACTTGTCGAACCCCTTGGACTTCAAGAGCCTTCCTTATCCCTCTGAGCTCAATAATGGGGTGGCAAGCGTTAGTCTCCCCTCCCACTTAAGGTGTCTATTGGCCACGTGCCACACCTGTACTACATGTGCCGTAGGACCCTCAAGGGGAAATCGTCCCGATCTGGCATACAGTGCCCTGGTGAAATCGCCCCTGGGCATTTGCCAGCGGTCCATCGCATAACCGGGATCCACTGGGGCCCCGTATATAAAGTGATTCACCGCCGCCAACTGGGAGGCCCAGTAATATTTCAGTAGGTTAGGCAACCCTATTACCCCATCGTACCAGGGGAGGGTGAACTTGGAAAAGGCTAAATGGGGCCTACCATCCAAGAGAAACCGTCTCTGGAGAGCCTCTATTTCTTTAAAATAGGACGCTGGTACGGGGTCCATGGTGTTCTGGAGCGCATATAAGAATTGGGGAATGGCCATCATCTTGAAGGGCATTGCCCTGCCCAGAAGGGAGAGCGGTAGTGCCCTCCAACGCGTCACGTCTCCTTTAAATCAAGTCATAGGGGACCCAAAATGTTCGCGTATCGTAATTTCGTGTCAAGTGTGACATAGATACCGAGGTATCGAAACCCCGTCAGCTCGATTTGAATCGGGCAGTTTTTTGGGATCACCGGTGGGTCGCCTATGAGGACAAAAAGCACTGACTTTGACCAGTTGATTGCAAACCCAGAGTATCTCCCGAATATGGCAAGCACATCCAGGAAACATATCAGGGAGCCCCTTGGGTTAGTTAGCGAGATAGAGCAGAATATCATCGGCATACAATGACATTTTATCCTCCCAATCCAACGTCCTGCGCATTCCTCGGATCGATCGGTCCCACCGAACCCACGCTGCAAGCGGCTCCAGCGCTAAAGCACACAGGAGTGGGGATAAGGGGCATCCCTGCCTCGTGCCTCTGCCAAGGGGAAAGCAGCAGACTTATGATTGTTTACCACTACTCTGGCAAGGGGGTCGGCATACAATAGACGTACCCAACCAATGAACTCTGGTCCAAAGCCCATCTTTCCCAAGACTGCAAACAAGTAGGGCCACTCGACCCTATCAAATGCCATAGTGGCATCGTGCGTGCGACACCAGCACCGCTGGCTCCTGGATCGTCGATGACTTTCCTAATACTGTGTGTACCCTGCGCAGGTTAAGAGCAGTATTTCGATGTGGCATAAAGCCGGACTCGTCCGGATGTACCAGAGTGGTGATGACTTTGACAAGTTGTGTCGCCAGCAACTTCGCTAGAACTTTAGGTTCAGCATTTAATAACGAGATGGGCCTATAGGATGAGCAGAGTATTCTGGGCTTGCCCGCTTTCTGGATGACCACTATATTTGCCACCGGCTGGTCGTAAGGGAGCCGAGCCTTACTCTCTGCGAACATGGACCGAACAAAAGGGGACAATTTGTTAGCACTCAGTTTATAAAGTTCTATAGGGATACCGTTCGGGCCCGTAGCTTTCCGGGAGTGAACCCCTCTAATGGCCTGTGCCACCTCGTCGTTAGTGAGTGGTGAGTCTAGGTATTCCCGATTATCATTTGATAGTGTGGGTATCTGGATATCTTTGATAATTTCTACGTTGTCTGCCTCCGAGTATATCCCGACAGTAGTGTAAACCCCCCTATAGTATTCCGAGAATTCGTCAGCCACTGCTTGCGGGTCCCTTATCATACTGGAGTTTTCCCCATGTAACTCCGGCACTAGCCACAACGCCAACTCCCCCTTCTCAAGCCACGCTATTAATTTGCCGGCCTTGTCAGCATGTTCATAAATCTGGCACTGTGTCTCATCATTTTGAGCTCTGGCCTTGTCTCTAGCAAGGCCCCTATACTCATCCTGGCACAGCTTTAATCGGTGCATATCGTCTGGGGCTGTTGTTCGAGACACCTCCTCCTCCAGCCTCACCACTTCCGCCTCCATCCTGTCCATTTCGGCCTGTCGCTTCTTCTTTTTCCCGGCGACCAGAGACACTACCGCCCCATGAATCACAGTTTTAAATGCTTCCCACAGTGTCTGTGCCGAGTCAACTGTACCACTATTTTCTTGGAAATATCGTTCCGTGATTTTAGCGATTTCCTTCTTGGTGGCTGGATCTTTCAGGAGCCACGCACTAATTGGGGCAACTCTTCCTACATCTGCTAGGCCTGTCTCCACCCGGAGCAAAATCGGGGAGTGATCGGAGACTCCTCTTCCCAGGTATCGTACCTCACGCACCGCTGCGGTTTGAGCTGCTGGTAACAGTATGTAATCTATTCTGGACAGGCTGCGGTGCGCGAAGGACACATGGGTGTAATTTATCTCACTTGGGTTCCTTATCCTCCACCCGTCAACAAGCCCTGTCGTTTCTTAGAAGTCGGGGAGCCATCTCTGCGACGGCCTAAGTGTTCAAGCTGGGGGTTTGTCTAGTTCGCCATCCACTACTGCGTTGAAGTTCCCCCCATCACTAGGATACCCAGTGGCAAAGTGAGGAAAATCATGCCCAGGTCACGGAAGTTGTCTGCTTGAAGACCTGACGGGACATAGATGGACATAAAATTAACCACCTTTCCCTCGCCCTGTCCCGATATCCCGATGTAGTGGCCTGAATGCAAAGGGGGAAGGAGTTCTTAACTAAAATGCCGACTCACCTAGATCCTGAGGTGAACCCAGCATGTGCAACCAACTTGTAACCTCCTCTGTGTACGGCCATGCATCAGTTACCTATAAGATGAGTCTCCTGAAGTTGTACAACATCTGGGGCGTGCCTTCTAATTAGCTGGTTCACCATTCCCCTCTTAAGTTTATCTCCAAGGCCGTTAACATTCCAACTGAGCACAGTCATCCCCAATCCCTGTCTAACACTTGGCATTGAAATGGTATGGATAAAATACAATCATAGCTCTGTCACCTGATGCAAAAAGAAGACCACCTGAAGGTGTAAATGATATACTCAAAGCAAACAAACCTACCAACAACGTGACCCGGAACCCCTGGAGCCTCGCCACCCTTGAACTCCTCCCTGCACCCCTGCTCATGGCATATGCCCGTCCCCAACTGGCAGTGTACCTGTCGCCCCAAACCCTAACTCTACACACCAACGGTAGTAACGAGGTGGTGAATCAATATCCCGCACCCCCCCAGCTCCACATCGAACATCAATCCCAAAAGTCGGATTTACCCACACCCCGCTCATTGTCACTGTTCCGAAAGGATAAGAACGTTTTTTATTTTTTTATTTTCAACAAAATTGCATTGGTACATAGCAATAACAAAGCTGTATTAAGGCTCCCAAAACATGACTCCAACATCTCTACAGCCACTTCATAATGAGCAAATGTTACATCATTTCGCCGTTTCTGGTCAGTGTCCAACCAACTCTGCGGTATATCACCAGGCTGAGGAAATACATACATCAGTAAGATATGCGATGATTGAGTCCAAGCGGACATATCTCTCTTAGTTTGTCAGTGGAGAGGGCTCAACTATATCTGTTAGCAGGGACATCCGAGTGTGCCTTTCATGCCGCAATTCTATAGTAGGTGAGATGCAGATGTCCGCTCTGTATTTATTCCACTTCCCCCATTTGTGATCCCATTTCCTGGGGCAACCTCGTCCCTTGAACACAGCCTTCTGTGCAATCATTGCACTGTCCATGTCGTTGGCTCAGTCGCGTAAAAGTGGGACCGTGTCCCCCCTCATATCTGTGTGATTTTTCGTGTTGCGATGGCCCAACCCATCGAGGCCCACGCCTGCTCTGCCTGGAGAAGTCAGTAGCCTCCTATATATTAAGTAGGCAGAGTTGGGGCGATGGCTTTAGGGGCTTTTCACATGTCCTTTCCATTTGATGTGTGACTTTTTTCCAATAGTGCTAAATTTGTGGGCATTCCCATAGTATGTGAACGAAGGTGCCAGTTTGATTACAATGCCGGAGACAGAGCTATCGGGCCGCCTACCTAGTCTAAGCAGGAGTCTAGCATCAAAACAGTCTCAGTGGAGGATTTTCAGCTGGGTGAGCCGCAATCTCATGAGGATGGGTACTTCCTTTGGGGAGGCCAGCGTGTCTCGCCAGTCCTCATCATCTATACTTCCCAGGTCTGTCTCCCAACCCACCCGCAGTCTCTGCATCGGATCCGCACATTTATTTACCAATTTTTTATAAGTGAGGGATATAGCCTTGTGGTCCATGGGGTCTAGTATTAACCGGTCTTCTAAGGGGGAAAACTCAGGGATAAGGATCCCCTTTGGCATAGCAGCCAAAATGGCATGACTGATCTGGAGGTATCTGAAGGTCTCCGTGCGTGTCAATTGGTACTTTGTCTGGAGGTCAGCGAATGTGGCAAGCTTCCCTTTCACCCACATGTTCCCTACCGTAGATATCCAGATATCCAGATTGTGTCCCATTTATCACACCCAGGGCATTTACTAAGTCGTCCCAATATATCCGGTCCCCAGAGTGGAGTTGCTTTAGTCAAACGGTTATGCCAACCCATCTTCCTTGTGACTCCATGCCAAACCTCAACCGTACGGGCTGTGGGGCCAGTCAAGCTAAGCATACGAGGATTGGTGTTTAATGCCCTATTATAGCTGCCCTGCCCCACGAGCCAGTGATCTGTACGAAAATTGGGGTCCTCATGTGGGCCAAACACCCATCTTTTTATTTCTGTCATTTGGAAAGCTTGATAATTGAGTCGTATGTCTGGTAACCCAATGACCCCGTCATACCATCCCATGGTGAGCTTGTTCATTGCAATATGTGGCGGACGGTCCTCCCACAGTAATCCCCGCACAACGCTATCAATTTGGGAGAAATAGGAGTCTGGGATAGGAATGGGGGTGTTCTGTAACGCATAAAGAAAGCGCAGAAGCGTGAGCATCTTAAAAAGGGAAACACGCCCCAGGAGAGTGAGAGGGTGATGTTTCCAGTGTAGGGCATCAGATTTGAGACGTTGTAGAGGCCCCAGCAGGTTCTGCTCGAAGAAAAGGTTAACATCCAGGGTAACAAAGATACCCAGATAGCGAAAGCCCTGGGATGCCACTGGATTCGCATAGCACCGAGGACTGGATGGGGGGTCGCCCCTTAATACATACATCTGAGATTTGGACCAGTTTATCTTGTATCCGGAGGGTGCGCCAAATATATGAAATATGTGGAACTCCCACCACAGAGAGGAGAGGCTAAATAAAGAATATCATCCGGGTATGGCGAGATGCAGCCCTCGTGGTCTATCGTCCATTTAAGTCCCCGTATTTCTGGATCTGCCCTGACCCATATGGACAGTGGCTCTAGTATCAGGGCAAAGAGGACTGGAGACAGCGGACAACCTTGTCTCGTGCCCTGTCAGAGGGGTGTTGTATAGCTCCTATATATCCTTATATCGTGTTAAGTTAGCATAGGTACATTTGAGATTTAAACGCCATTTTTCCCTTCTTGCAACTTCTGCACACGACCCTTAATTGTTGACTTAGCTTTCAACCTAGTGGTTTGCCGTGGTGTATGTGAGAATAATATGTTATTGCTCTGATATCAGTTTTGTTTAATAAACCATGTCTGCACGGAGAGTGCTGAAGTTTCAGGAGCAACACGATATGGAATTGTTATGAGGTCTGATCTCTACGCCTTCATAGTCATAACACAAGTGCAGCCTTTGCCAACTTGGGCTGGAGGCGGGATTGATATTGCTTTGCAAGAGGCACATAGAACACACTTGATGCGGTGCACATGCAGAGAGAGCTGGTGTATGCTGATGTGATTCCTTCATGCTAGGACACTAAGGTATGGGCCCGCCCTAAAACAACCCAAAGAGACCTTCTTAGCTAATAATATAATATATGTGTTAGGGAGGGTGAGATATAAGTGTTGTTGACTCTTATTCATTACAGCATGTTAACATGCTGTCACCATTCGCTTTTTATGTCTTAGTAACTATGCTGATAATTTTGCTACTGATAATAAGTATACTTGTATTATCTAAGATACTGCGCCTGAGAAGACGGCATTAGTAAATAAACATTTCAAATGCACATGTGTCTTCTTTACTCCATGTTCTGGTTTGTAATGATAATATAACGAAAGAGTGTTCATGAGTCCCACGTACCCTGAGGTACTGTAGGTTCATGTTCTGGTTTGTCTAAACATTGGAAGTTTGATATGTCCAATGAGACACTGTAGCTAGCTCGGTAAGGGGTGAGTTGGTTGCTAAGGTAAGTTTTGGGACACCCTAATTTGCCGAGGTTCCACTCCTCTGTGCACAGTTCTGTGTGAGTACAGAAACCCTGCAACATGGCGCCCAACGGTTTCGGTGGTCTTATATCATGACACTCGAGTAGTTTATCGTTCATGCCTTAACCCCTTCACATCCGTTTCCGGAAAACGGGGTGTCGGTGAAACCTACCTATTTTTTGAAATAGGTCTTTATTCAAGCTTGATTCTTTCTTAAACGGTTTCTTTGAATTACTACCCAGTTGTGCTACAAAGTATTCTTTGTGTTTTCTAGTTTCCAGTGTTGTCATGGCGGCAGTGGCCATTGCGCAGCATAGTCGCGTGGCGGTGCGCAACCATCTTCAGACGTACCAAGTACCGGTGGATGGGATGGCTGTGATTTTCGTGGTGTGTGCAGATCCGGCGTTCCCTTATGAGTTGTTTTACTCTTGGGTTACGTTTCCGGCTGTGGACGCAAATTCTGGTTTGTTCCACTCCTACACCACCTCGGCTGTCCCAGCTGAGTATACACCGTACAGGGCATTGGAAATACCTATTGATCATTGGCAGCATCGAGTTTGGTTTGATGGCGCCCTCCCCCACTCTTTGTCCGCTGCGAGGTTAGGTCCACTCTCAATTCCAGGTACAAATTGGCCTGCGTTGGGTGGCTTTACCCCGCACCCGAATCACGGGGCTTGTACCCTAGCAGAAATTCGCAGGCTACATGTTGTTTCCATTTCCGTGATTCGTGCTTTAGTGCAATACATCGGTCGACATCTTCCTGGTGGTCCCCAGGGGGGTGCGGCCGCTCCCGTGGATCGAGGCGGAATGCGTCTCAATCCAGTGATGGTTAATTCGGTTTTTGGTGCGCGTCCAGTTGACAACAATGACTTCCCATTCTGGCTAGCAGAGAAGTTTGATCAACTGGAGGCGGTTTTTCCGAATTCTACTCCTGCTGATAAACATAGAATGTTAACGATTACTCTACCGAAGGATATAACTCCTGAACTTGTTGACTGTGAAAGCTGGGGAAAAACATTTGCGGCAGTTTATACAAGGTGCTTCGGCACCCCGTCTATGACTGCCCTGCCTGAAATCATTAGACGTGTTCAGAATGATCACGGTCCAGAGGCAGCGGTTGAATTGGGTATGCGCCTGTGTGGTTCTTTTGAGATTGTAAGTGATCTCATTCTCTCCAATGTTAAGGGAGATGCAGTTAACTTTCAGGTGTCGAATGCTTTGGCTGCTCTGCCCGATGCCGACAAACCCCGCCAGTTAGCAAAGATTGTGGTGGCCGCTTATAAGACAATTGGCCGCACAAGTAGAGGTCTGAAATATTTTCCAGTAAAGGAGAAAAAACAACCTCAGGGACAATCTGCAGTGACAGATGTCCAGCCCAAGTCCAAAAAACAAAATTGGCCTAAGAAACAGACACAGGGGAAGAAGAATACACAGACTCAGGATTCTTTTCCTGCAGTACAAGCACCTGCGCCGACAGAAAAAGTTTATGATTTGCGCGATCGCGCGATGATTAAATCACCTGATCGATTTCAGGGTTCTGATCAACGCTCTCCTCGTTCCTTTCAGGAAACATCGGCTCCGAAGACCGGTGGAGGAGGAGGGGGTGGACGTGGACGTGGTGGCCAACAAGGACGTGGTCAGTCCCGCCAGACGGACGGCGCAGTGAAGCAGGAGGATTCTACGCCTAAGCGTCCGCAGTTTGCGAAAAAGAAAGTCGCAGCCTTAACAGCGCATAGATATGCCACAGATAGTGAGAACGCGGCTTCGGAATCTGACGTGGGCTCTGACCTTGCTGGACAGCGCGGCGGAGATTACCATAGTCAGAGAGGCGCTCCGTCCACTACTGAGGGTGACAGCGACTGAAGTGTTTGTTGTAATAGAAACAGCCGATACGAGATTAGCTCCCCCTGAAAGACTTTTTGAAATTGTCCTGTTAATTGAAGGTGACATACAGCGTACTGTCAGAGGGGTGTTTTGGGAGAACCTTTCGTCTACGTACGACATTTTGCTTTCCGAGGCTGACTGGCCCCCACCTTTTGTGCTCGCAGCGCCGCGAGGGGAGGAGGTAATCCTTCCCAGTTTCGCGCACACTGTCTCGACTGAGCATGCGCAGCATTTTGCAGAAGAGTGGGCTCGGGCTCTTGCACCGGCTCTCTACCGCAACCAATGTGGTTGGGACAAATTGTCCCCTTGCCACGAGATTCCTTTGCGGTCTGAGCCGCAGCCTCAGCCTCAATATCCCATACGGCGTGAAGCTAAAGCAGCCGTCGCAGAAATCCTTGAACAATTGGAATATCAGGGAGTTATTGAAACGTGTGTGTCACCAATGAATAATCCCCTTTTTACTGTGACCAAACCTGACGGATCATATCGTTTGGTATTGGATTACCGCCATTTGAACTCGCATTGCCGTAACTGTGCAGTACAGAATACTCACGGCTCTGCCCTAGTGGATAGTCTAGTGCGTAAGCGTTTCAAGACAACGCTTGACATTTCCAATGGTTTTTATGCCCACAGACTGGATGACTTTAGCTCCCAGTGGACAAGTTTTACGTCCGCTGGGGTGCAAAAACGCTTCCGGCGACTCCCAATGGGCTACAAAAATAGTCCTGGAGTCTTCACCTCCAGAATAGTCACTCTGTTGGAGGGAATCGATCCAGATGCATGTTCTTATGTGGATGATATTTATCTCACAGACGACGAGATTTGGATGCATCTGTGTCGAGTGAATTCCATAATTTGTACCTTTGCTGATATGGGTTACAAATTTAATTTTGCAAAATCGCACATTGCAGAACACACGGTGTTGTTCCTCGGCTATGAGCTGAACAATGAAGGTAGAGGTTTGGCTCCTCACTTCTTGGAGAAATGCGCACAATTGCGCGCTCCTACAACACTGAAAAAATTACAGTCTTTGCTGGGTTTTTTGAATTTCGGCAGAACTTACATTCCGGAATATGCCCAGCGTATCAAGCCTTTGTATGCTTTGATACAACCAACTTTCTCAAAATCATGCTGGCTGCCTGAGCATTCAGCCATTTTGCAATCCTTGCAGGCTGATCTGCTCGCTTCTAAATATTTACTGACTCGTGATAACCACACCAACCTGGTAATAAGAATAATTCCTGGGACGGTGGGTTTCACATACCTCACTTTTAATGAAGGTGACACAGTACCTATTGCTTACAAGTCACACTTGTACACTTCGGCTGAGTTGCGGTTTCCCACAGTGGAAAAGGTTTTAACTGCTGTACAGATGGCAATTCTTAAGGAACGAGCACTGTCTCAGGGGAAACGCATGCTAGTGGTAACACCCTGTCCTCACTTGGAGGCAGTCACGAAAGCCAGTGTACCAAATTCAAAAGCTTTGCACCCTCGGTGGATTCAGTGGGCTGCGTCATTGTCATCCACGGATGTCATGTTTATTTTTGACGCCTCCTTACGGTCGCAAGAGTACTTGCAGTATGAATTCGTTCATCCTGCTCCTCTGGCTATGCGACCTTTGGAGGACTTCCATTGCATCATTTACACTGATGGGTCGGCGCAGGTTGCGCATGGCTCTAAACATGCCTACGTTTCCGCATGCGCCATTGTGGTCGGTGCTATGTTGAATGATGAGTTCATTTCCAGGGAAGTGCACACGATGCCCCTGGGCGATTGCACCGCACAATTGGCAGAGCTTCGTGCTCTATTACTAGCGTTAGAGTACGCGGATCCAAGTGTTACAACTCTGATTGTAAGTGATTCTTACTACTGTGTCCAGTCTTACAATGAAAACTTGTTCTTTTGGATTCAAAATGATTTTCATGATTCCAAGGGTAGCACAATAAAACATAAAATGATCTGGGTTCGAGTGGCAGAGCTTAAGGCTAAGTTGCCACTCGTTTTTGTTATTCATACTCTCGGTCATCAGCCCGTGGGAGTTCACGCTGTTGGCAACTCGCTTGCTGATGAAGCAGCGAAATCAGCAGTATCTACATACTTAGTTGCAGCAGTTACTAGGTCTAAAACCAAGATTGATAGCGACATCTTGGCGGCGATTGCTGCCTCTGAGAAGGGAAGTAAACATCCTGCGGGATTCCCTTCGAAGTATAAATACCACTTAAGTCCCGAAAAGGTTCCTTTTGTGACAATTCCTGATGTTGGGGAACGGCTGATTCCCAACTCGGATCGCAGAGCAGACTTGATTACAGCGGCTCATGAAGGTGTGGCGTCTGCGCATGCGGGCGTCTCGGCCACTGTAACACAATTACAACTACGTTTCTGGTGGCGGGGACTGTACAAACAGACGCGTGATTATGTCCTTCTTTGTGACATATGCCAGCAGATTAAACCTTCAACTGCTACGCGTCCGCCACAGACTCAGTTGTACATTTCTAATAAACCGCTAGGCTGTGTTTATTTAGATCACTGCGGTCCTTTTTCATCTGATACTGCATATAAGTACATCTTAGTAGCAGTTGACTCATGCACACGCTTTGTGTGGGTATGGCCACATCGCAGCGCTGATTCACGGACTGTCATTAGAGATTTGCGTATCTTTATAGGGATTTTTGCCTGTGGTACCTTCCATTCGGATCAGGGTCCGGCTTTCGCCTCTAAGGCGTATAAGGATGCCATGACTTCGATGGGGGTCCAAGTCAAGTTTTCGTCACCCTACAGACCTGAGGGTAATAGTGTAGTTGAACGAATGAACCGTGATTTAAAGCAATCTTTGACAGCCCGAGTTATAGGCACTGGCAGAAACTGGCTGGCTCACCTCTATGGCGTGCAGCGTGCTCTTAATAATCTCCCTAGAAGGTCTCTGGGTGGGCGGACCCCATACGAAATGCTCTTTGGCATCAAGATGTACGTCCCTGACCTTGACGGTCTAGACTCTGTGGTTCGCGCCACTTCCTTTGACGCAGATGAACATTGCAATGTTTTACAGAATCTACAAAAGACCAGAGACACTCTTGCAAAGGAACATTTGCCCTCCACATCGGATGATGCGTTGCAGATCCCGGTAGTTGGCTGGCTACCCCAAGTTGGAGAACTGGTTCGAGAGAAGATCGACAACAAGAAAGAGTTTGGTCCCTCCTATCGAGCTCCAGTCCCAGTGCTTGGAGTGAAGGGCACAAGAACAGTCATTTTACCACCACTTCCAGGTCGTAAGGAAAACAGGTTTATTTCTATTGACAATGTCAAGATACACAGAGTGGCCGATTCTTCTTAGCATGACACCAGCTGTTTCCTGTCCTTCCATTGTGAGGAATTCAATTATGCCCACTGCTTCTAATATTGAACCTGAAGTGGCCATCGAATTACCTGCTGTTTCCAGTCCTTTATTAAATAATTTACCGGGAACTAACATTGATGAGACAGACTATACATACCCCACTGATTTGTCCATGCCTGACCTGCAAGCTCGTTTAGCCACGGAATCCAGATTTTCTTTTGACTCTGCTTCCCTTGCCTCGAAAAAACCCTCTCAAATTGCAGTTTATGCTAGCCTGTTTAAAAAACATTTTTTGATACCTCCTTGGACATACATTTGGCTGGTCCTTTTTTCGGTTTACCTTTTTATGTCAATTGGTTTTGTGTTTTATTTTTTTCGAATTATGAATGGACACTATGTCGAGGAGAGAACTTGCATTACTCATTTAAATGGAACTTTGGCCCCACTTTCCTCTTCACATTCTACACACAGATTAAAAAGAGACTTGACTTTGGTTAACATCACAGCATGGCCTGTTCTGGATGGAATCGCGTGGGATGCAGTTCGGTTTCAAATTCATGGCCCAATGGAAGTCGTTAATGTTCCTAATGTACTTAGAGTGAATATGGGGGATGTGGTGAAACAAAACATTCGTTCTGATGATTGGGATGTTAATGCTGTGGAAAGTTTGTTTTCTGATTTGAAATACTATGCTGCTTTTGATGCTGAGGATTTATATTTAGAATCTGCTAATTATGGTGAATTGTTCTGTTACCAACATTATGGCAATCACTTCTTACACAAGACATCTTCCCGAAGGGATGCTGTTAATTTTACTCAGTGGGAACATTGCCCAGCACCTACACAAGGGAGTTCAGAAACGTTTCTTAAAAAGTATACTTATTTCACTGACTTTAATCAGTCCAATCCCGAGTCCTTTTATTTTAGATTCCACAAACAGCCACTGTCCAAGGTTAGACTTACAAATACAAAATTGTTGTATTCGAAGGCCTTCCTAGATCAATTAGTTACTGGGGGGTATGAGTTATGGAAGGAAACCATAGACCTTAAATCGGTTTGGGGTTCAAGGGCCTGGCAGGTACGAGGCACTGAGGCTTTGCACCGTGCATGTCTCATCCCGAATCATATGTTGTTTTTAAATGAAACCATTTCTCAGACCACATGCTTTGGATTGGCTACATCTAAAAGGTTAAACACCCCGTCTTTCCCAGAGTTGGAGGAATATGAGGATTGGAGTAATTTTACTCAATTGTCCATTAAAGATATACAGGCTCTGCTTCTTAATTCCTCCTTTAATATTTCCAGTATGAATCCTAAGGGTTGGCTGCTTTGGCACCGGAGTGCTGATTCTTGCCAAAAAAGATTTTTGAATATAACTGACGGTTTTAAGACTGTTAGATCTGATCCCCGGTTTGATTTGAGTCATACTGTCACCTCTTACTCTGTGGGCAAGTTGTGTCAAGCTTGGCTGAAACATTCAACTTTACCTGCGGTTAAGTATCACCTTTCCAAACTGAATGCAGACGTGGATTTGAATGATTTCATTAAAGGCCCAGCTAGTGGCAGGTCGAAAAGGTGGTTATATGGGGTTTACAATGAAATTTGGAAACTGTCACAGATTGAGGCTGCTACACGCCTTAGGGCTATTGATCAGGCAAATCTTGAGAAAGTGCTTGCAGTCGTTGACAATAGCATTAACGTGCTTTCCTCTAGAATTTACACATTGGATAATATTGTGTCGTCTGTTGTTGATATTGTGCATGATGAAGTGTCAGTATTATACCATGGTCAAAATCAATTACGGTCGATCATGCAGTTTGCATGGACACTTCAGACTCTGAAAATGGGTAAAGTTCCCTGGGGATACATGAACGTTTCCTCTTTATTTGCACCATTTAATTTGACTGACAAACAACGCTTGCTTTCAATGCGTGATGCTTCCTTTTCTATGCTACATATTGAAAGGTTGGAATCTTTACCTTTTTCTGTGGCAGAAGCCACTGCTGCTATGTGGCTTATCCACGGTTTAATAACACTGCCTTTTGCTTTATATAAGTTTTCAAATTGTATGAAATATGTGCCAATAGGTCGTTTTGAACCCTTAGGTAGAGGTTTTCTTCATGAGGTCTGGTCGCTCCCATACACATACAGATGTTTTAAGGATGAACAGGAGGTTTATCTAACAGGGGAGGAGTGTACTGAGACGCCAGATCATTCTTTAATGTGCAGACACATACAGTTACACGGTTCATGTAACAAGGACCGACCGAATATGGCTTGCGTTTTACAGGGCACGCCAGTTCCTGCTATCATCCCCACGTTTAAATTGTTAGAGAATGGTAGTTATTTAATGCTCAATAATGAAAACTGTTGTGGGTTAATTAAAGGTATAGCTTTCATAGTAACAGTAAGTGAGCGAGTTATTTGCTGCAGAAATGTTCTTTATCCTCCCACACGTGAACATAGGGAGTCTTCCATTTGGCCACAGATACCGACCTTGGGAGCAGAATTCAGCGGCATGGCTAGAATAAGAGCTCTATTGTCCCAGAAAGAGGTGGCCTTGAGCTCGGCCCGTGAAACTTTCGTGCTTCACATTGCTAACACCCGTACGGAGGTTCAGGCTCTTTTAAATACTGATTTGCCTTTGCATTTCGGAGCCATGGTTCGTTCTATCTTTAACGCATCCTCCACAACGGGCCTAGCTCATTTTTTTAAAGTTGTTAGCGGCGGCCTCGTGACTTCCTTTGAGAAGATTTTTGGAGTCATCCCTGCCTTCTTCCATTCTATTTTTTCATCCTTATTTGGAGGGTTCCCATTTTTACTTGCATTAGCGGCTGGCGCTTTGGTGGTTTTCTGCCTTTTTAAATATGGATGCCCTTCCTGTGCAAGACCACGCTCAACTGCTACTGACGCGGTTTCGCAACCGCATGCTTGATTATTATGGCACACTGCCGTTGGCGACTCTAAGCACGGCGTTTGGATTATCTTTTCGGTTCTCCTATTTCACCTGTGTCCAGCCTGTATTTCGCTGCCTGACCTGTGATTTCCTTTGGGCCATTGATTTGTGTCTCTGCGGACCGATTTCTTCTGACGTCGATTTTGATCAACTGATGAGTCCTATCATTGCTCACGAGTTGGTTTGTTCTGACGAAAGGATTATGGCCTTGGCGGTGGCACATGGACTAATGGGTCCCTGGGATGTGTTGTCGGCAGCGCAAAATTTCTTGGAACGAAGTTTTCTTGAAAACCCACCGAGCTGTCCTCTGATGGTTATAGAGGATCCGGTGCTGGGAGATCACGTATGTTCCTTTCATCTTTTAAATTGGATGGCTGAACTGTTTTCGGATGAGGACAGTGACTTCCTCCTGGAGGCTGTTGCAGCTTACTTTTCATATACAGTCTTATCATAAACACTGCCTCAAATTGACATGCTGATTGATAGCATTTCCTTGACTTTATTGACTTTTGGTCAAGACATTTTATTTTTGCTTGCCTATTGGCTTGAGCCACATTATACTTGTGGGCTATTTTTTAGCATTATTTTTTATAATTGAATTTTTATTCATGCTCGTTTATTGTTGGATTCTGCTCTCATGTGATGGCACTTCTGTTATCTTATTTAGTCCGTTCTGGGATCATGGGGGGGTGTTGTATAGCTCCTATATATCCTTATATCGTGTTAAGTTAGCATAGGTACATTTGAGATTTAAACGCCATTTTTCCCTTCTTGCAACTTCTGCACACGACCCTTAATTGTTGACTTAGCTTTCAACCTAGTGGTTTGCCGTGGTGTATGTGAGAATAATATGTTATTGCTCTGATATCAGTTTTGTTTAATAAACCATGTCTGCACGGAGAGTGCTGAAGTTTCAGGAGCAACACGATATGGAATTGTTATGAGGTCTGATCTCTACGCCTTCATAGTCATAACACAAGTGCAGCCTTTGCCAACTTGGGCTGGAGGCGGGATTGATATTGCTTTGCAAGAGGCACATAGAACACACTTGATGCGGTGCACATGCAGAGAGAGCTGGTGTATGCTGATGTGATTCCTTCATGCTAGGACACTAAGGTATGGGCCCGCCCTAAAACAACCCAAAGAGACCTTCTTAGCTAATAATATAATATATGTGTTAGGGAGGGTGAGATATAAGTGTTGTTGACTCTTATTCATTACAGCATGTTAACATGCTGTCACCATTCGCTTTTTATGTCTTAGTAACTATGCTGATAATTTTGCTACTGATAATAAGTATACTTGTATTATCTAAGATACTGCGCCTGAGAAGACGGCATTAGTAAATAAACATTTCAAATGCACATGTGTCTTCTTTACTCCATGTTCTGGTTTGTAATGATAATATAACGAAAGAGTGTTCATGAGTCCCACGTACCCTGAGGTACTGTAGGTTCATGTTCTGGTTTGTCTAAACATTGGAAGTTTGATATGTCCAATGAGACACTGTAGCTAGCTCGGTAAGGGGTGAGTTGGTTGCTAAGGTAAGTTTTGGGACACCCTAATTTGCCGAGGTTCCACTCCTCTGTGCACAGTTCTGTGTGAGTACAGAAACCCTGCAACAGGGGAAAAGTGACTGGGCGCTGATTGTTGACTGTGCCATGCGCGGTGGGTTGTGTATACAGTAGCCTAATCCATCTTATCACCTTGGGTCCAAACCCCATGCGAGCCAACACGGCAAAGAGAAAAGGGCCCTTTCACTTGTCGCAAATTCAGGGCCGTGTTTCTTCTCTGCATAAATCTCCACTGGTCTGGGTGAATTAGCCCGGTAATATAAGGAAGGAATTGATTGACCAGTAGTTTGGCCAAGATCTTAGCCTCAACGGTAAGGAGGGAGATAGGACGGTATGATTTACAGTCTTTTGCTGGCTTATTTGGTTTATGGACAACTGCTATAGAGGCGGTTAGGATATCCGCTGGGAGTCTCGACTCACAACATTCCATGTACAGACTCAACAAGTGGGGAGCTAATTTAGCTGCCATGGGTGTAAAAAGCTCATTGGGGAGTCAGTATGGCCTTTGAATCTCCGTCTCAGTAATATCCACTTCCAGGGTGTCCCTATCTTGTGGGGAGAGACTCACCACATTTACAGTGGCAAGGAGATCGGCCGACAGCGGGGCTTGAGATGACTCCGATATATTATAAACCTCCTCGAAATGAGATGCAAAGGTATCGGCAATTGTTTGAGGGTCGGTGAGAAGCGTACCATCAGGGCCAGCTATCGCATGGACCCATCGCGCGGGTTCTCCTGTGTGTTCCAGCCATGCCAGGAGGTTGCCTGTGCGTTCATCTTGCTCATAGATTCGATGACGGGTAGATAGGGAGCACGTTGTGGTTTCTTTTAAAAGACGTTGCCTATAGTCCTGCCTTCTAATCTTTAAATTATGTTGGGTAGTAGGATGGGGGCACGTGCCCCTTCCATGGCCAATATATCTGCTTCCATCTAAACCACCCTCTTAGAGTGCTCAGTCCTATGTCCCACCGTTAATGACAGTGACCTGCCCTTGATAACAGCGCCAAACGCTCCCCATTGTATCCCTGCCAAATCAACTGAACCTACATTTTCCGCAAAGTAGTAATTAGTATCGTTGAGTAGTGCCTCTTTGATGTGTGGTATCTTTAGCGCCCACAGCTGTATAGTAAGGATAACGTGGCGTCTGGCCCGTTGTATGCTGAAAGTAGACAGGATAGGCGAATGATCGGATATAGCGTGTGCTAAGCAGCTGGATCTAGTGAAAGCATGTACATCTTGGGCATGTATAAACATGTAATCCATTCAAGATTGGCTACCGTGAGCCCCCGATTGGAACGTGAAGTGTGTATGCAGTGGGTTCAGCCACCTCCATAGGTCCACAACGCCAAGGGTGTTAGCGAACTCGTGGAGCTGCGAGCCTCGCCGTGGGTCCTCCTGAGGTGGGAGATGGTCCAGAGATCCATTCATAGTTAAGTTAAAGTCGCCCCCCAGTATCAACACTCCCAAGGGTAATTCTAGTAGTAAAGTCCCTATATCACGTAGTGTCAGTCGCTGTAACCCGGGGGGGGCATATACGGAGACTACATAAAGGACACGTCCCTCCCAGGTGCCCGTGATAGATGTGTACCTACCTTGAGCGTTGGTCCAGGTGTTGTGTATTATATATGGGCAGCCCTTTCGGAGGGGGATCCCCACCCCCCTTGAGCCCGAGGTGAATCCTAGGTGAACTATCCTTCGATACCCCTTTCTGTTCAGGGCACCACATGAGTTTCCTACCAAGTGCGTCTCTTGGAGCATCACAAAATCAAGCTCCTGCTGTTTGATATATTGCAATACAATACCCCTCTTAATCTTGTCCCCTAGACCATTAACATTCCAAGTCAATAAGTTAAGAACTACTCCAGTTGCCATCTAATCGTTTTGTTGCCATCTAATTGTTGAACATCCAGAGGGACCCACTAAGGGGCCCCCAGAGCACCCCTCCATCGCATGATAGAATTTAGTTGGTGGACAGAAACAGCTTAAGTGGATTTCGTATTCATAAGGGACAGCGAAGAACCAAGCATAGCAATGCACTGATGCAAAAAACATATACAACAAACACCGCCCCCCCTCTCAGTGTGGACCCACCACCCTGCCTCCCTGCACAATGGGTCTGGAACCAACCCGCCCCCCCCCCCACAACTTGCAAAGTGCCTGTCGCCCACCCTGATCAACTTTGGGTACGTGAACAACCCCATTCCCTAAGGTAACAATACACAATCCTAATAGCTAGCCCCGGGCAATAAGCCCCGAGAGCGAAACATACTTAAATGAATGTCGAGTTACACAGTGCAATGACAGAGCGTATGTATCAGACATATCCGTACAATTAAGGATCATACAGAAAAATCTATGCCATCAGTTAAAACATGAAGAAACTACAGCTGGAGTACAACATCTATTCTCAGCTGAATGTGAAAGGCAAAGATTGAACAGACAGTCCCCCTTACTTGTCCAGTGTTTGTAGTCACCCCGAATGAGGAGAGGACCGTCGCTGTTGACACAGGTTGCTGGCTTCGTCGGCCCCAGATATAGACTTTTGTGATCTCTTACCAACTGTACACCGGCCGTCAAGCCAGTCCCAGGTGTCCTCAGTTCTTGTGAAGAACCACAGCTTGCCATCTGATTCCACTCGAAGTTTAGCTGGGAACAACATGGCATATTTGATCTCCTGGTCTCTGAGAGCCCGCTTCACTTCCAGGAAGCTACAACATTGTTTTTGATCTCTCAAGGTGAAATCCGGAAAGAAGGACACCTTACTGTTTTCAAATCTCAGCGGGGGGCGCCTGCGCATTCTGGATGATCACGTCGCGGTCGACAATATTAAATACTCGGGCAAGAAGCGGTCGGGGGGGCACCTGGCTTCGGCCTACCCCCAGGTACACGGTGAGCTCATTCAATGGAGAAACACTTAGACAGTCCTCATGGCTGAAGTCGTTGGAGGATCAGCTCGTCAACAAACAGGTCGTCTGCCTGCCCCTCCGCTCGTTTCGGAATGCCAAGGATCCGAACGTTTTTGCGCCTCATTCTGCCTTCATATTCGTCGAGTTGTAAGGTCATTGCCTCGTGGGAAGTTCGCAGTTCGGTCACCTGTTTTTTAAGAAGGGCTGTATCATTCACCAAATCTTTTGTGGTGTTTTTAACCGTACTCACACGATCCGCCATTTTCCTCATCTCTTCCCTAGTTAAGGCAACTTCTGCGGCGACTGTGTCGATCCGGGTTTCCAGAGAGGTCTGTAGAGTGGTTACAGCCGCTAAAATATATTTGTTCGTTGGCTCTGAACTCTCACTCTGAGTTGCGGCAGTGCCCTTGCCTTCCTCTTCAGTCTTCTGCCACGCATATTTGTTCAATCTGGCCTGCATGGCAGTTTGCCCGCTGCAGCCCGTCGCCATGTTTGCTCCACCGAAGGGGGTGTGATGGAGGGCCGGGATGCAACAGTTACTCACCGCCACCTGCACTGAGACCCCCCACTCGGCCTGTCGGTTTGGAAAGTGGCACCCAACTCCCCGAACCGATGAATCACTATTTAGCACCCCTCAGAAGTGCAGAGGGCTCTGGTCGCCCACTGTGATGTGTTAGCTGGAGGACCTGGTTCCTTTGCGATCAGTAGGCCACAGTTCTGATAGCCCTTCTTTGGATAGTCCTGACGAATATCCTTTAGGTCCAGACCCGGGACCGATCACCAGCTGGAGCAACAATCTGTCTCCTCCCCTCGGAGGTCTATAATGGCCGCCTTCTTAACCCCTCTCGGCCGAGAGAAAAGGCCGCAAATTCCGCAGGACCCCACTGAGTACTCACGCAGAGGAAGTTGACCACAATGGGCAGCAAGCAGGATATTGTGGCCCCTCTGGACACCCAGCACTTCCTGAAGGCTGTTGCACACTCTATGTAGCTCTGTGTCCCTCTGGGGGATTCCACGTGTGAGCGGGCCTATTTTTTGGTCGTATCGACGGCCTTCAGCACTGCATATGGAAGTGGAGGGGCAAGCAGGATAAGGACCGCGTTGGGTTCTATGGCCGTGGGGAAGCCCACTGTAGTTCTCCAAGCCCCGTGCAACTGTGGGTGATGGTGGCAATGCGGGGAATCGGCCTTAGTCGGTGCCAGATTTGTCCCCCTCTCCGGCATCCACCAACTTGCCGGGCTGCACCACTGGATGTCTCCTGTGTGTTCGACGTTGTCAGGAATGAGGGCGCCGCTCGTCTGCCACTTTCAATTCCAGCCGCGGCCCATGCCTCAGCAGCGGCGTTGCGTAGACCTCGTCCGCCGAGGAGAAATACTCTCCTCTGGCGCACAGGCGACTGCAGCAGCCACACAAGAGCCTCTCTAATTTCTCCCCAATTTTGTATGCTTCCTGGGCAGTAGCAGCGACCTTCATTAAACCCCTGAGGAAGGAGATTTGGCCGGGCCGGATAAGTTGAAACAGTTATTTCGGGAGTGGCGCAGCGTAGCGTGGCTACTGTGTGGCCATTCCCGTTGGCAGTTGGCCACGCCCCCTCACCCATGTATTTCGATGCAAACCCATATTTACAAAGACTTGTAAACCTTGATTTGTGCTAAAACAGTGCACCTATGCGACAGAGGCAGATCTAGGACAAATAACTCCTTGTTACTTTCCCTTTCAGTCTTTTGCATTCTGCAGCGCACACAGAAAGAGAAGTATACCTCTAAGGATTGTTTTTGTGCAATCCTCCCTAAACCCCGGCACCCATGCAGCATGGCGCAAGGGTGCAATACCTTGGAAAATATGGCACTGTTCAGCTCTTTCCCATTCATCCAATCCAGTGCAGCTACTCACCTTGTTGTACTATTAATACACAAGCCCTTATATGCCCCTTGATGAGGTGGTACATGGGCAGTCAATGTTGGCAGAAAGCGCTGATGTATTTCAGCATTGGCGCCACCGCACGCAGGAGCCTTTCTGTGATGCTGCAAGAGGTATAAATATATTCAAGAAGCAGTAAGTACCATTCAATAGTCCAGCCTTGATGACATGCTCGCACTTACCACTACGCAATGCTTAGTATCAGGCAGTAAGTACGTCTTGGTAGGTATGACCAGGATAGCAATCTTGGGCACTGGGAGAACAAGCACAAAGTACCCACAATAGTTTCACAGTCACTTAATTCAGGATTATCTGGAATTTCCTACAGATCTAAAATAATTGAAAGAATATAGCCTCTTCCACTTGATGTTTCTGACACATTTATTTAGGTGCTGGAGCCTGTGCTGTCATCTTAATCCCTATCCAGAACTTTAAATTGAATTAGTTGTAAACGAATCTGTATTAAAACATTTTGAGGAAATGTCAATGCTGTCCCCCAATCTACATCTTCTTAGATATTTGGGTCCTTCTGCACTTGATTCTCAATCACCCTACACTGTTGGGCACCTTATTAGCAAACATTGTAAACTGCAGGTGTCTCAGCAGCCACACCACATACAACAATATTCCTCCAACCCGCATAGCGGACATTTTTATCAGCTTTCCCTTCCAGTCAATTCCCATAGAATACATATTCTCGATCTTAATCCCAAACTATGGCGCTGATTACGATGGCGGTGAACCCACCACCGGCAGGCTGCTGTCTGCAGGTTCACCCTCATCGTACTGTGGTTTTCAGCCCACCAGATTACTATGGCGGGCGGAAACGTGGCGGGCGGAAAGACCGATCACCACAATTCTGACAGCCGGTCCTTTTCTGACCACCTGGCGGAGCATCCGCATTACCCAGAATGGTGGCGGTGCCTGTCAGGCACCGCCGGTCATATTAGGATGGTCCATCCCGCCAGCCTTTCCATAGCGGTTCATCTGCCATGGAAAGGCTGACGGGGATGGACTTTGGGGGCCTGTAGTGAGCCCCCATTTCCCACGGGCACATTGGTTTTGCACTTGGGGGAAACCTATGGGGCGCCCCTACATTTCCCTGCACCATGTGGCAGGCACGTAGTGCAGGGAAATGCAAAACCTGAATTTTTTCCATGGCACCGGGTGCTGCAGCCAGCAGCATCCGCCACAATGGGAAACATGTACGATGCGACCGCCACAGTGGTGGTTGCATTGTAATCTGGCCTGTGTGACCCCAGACACTATGGGGTCGATTCCGATCCGGTAAAATAATCCGGCGTACGAATCGTATCCGGAGCCGTTTCCGTACGACTCGTACAGACGCCGTACGACCGGACGATTCCGATCCCGATCGGCCGACCCGTACGCGAATCGTACGGTACACGTCGATTCGTACGGAAAAGCGCACAATCACCTACACACCGTACGGCGCGTACCCCCCATGATCACAGGGGTATGCGGCGTACCCCTCTGGTCATGCGGGGTACGTGCCGTACACCCAGCGTACATGGGGTACGTGCCGTACACCCACTGTACGTGGGGTACGGTGCGTACCCCATGTACGCTGGGTGTACGGCACGTACCCCGCATGACCAGAGGGGTACGCCGCGTACCCCTGCGATCATGGGGGGTACGTGCCGTACCCGGGGGGGGGGCGTTCCGTACCTGTTTCGGCGCGAACTCTGCGTTTACGACTGTTTTCGGCTCCCGTAGGAAAAGGGTCGTACGGCGCGTACCCGACACAAATCGTACTTGCTGGGTCGTAAAAACGTGCCGCGATGTCGCGTACAGCGGGTTCCGAGTGAGATTCGTATGGAGATTTGAGTCGTACGGAGTCCTGTACGACTCGTACGGAGTTCGGCACCTAGTACGGATCGTACTTCATCGTACGTACGGGACGTCTACGGATACGATTCGTACGGGGAAAAAACTCTCCGTACGACCATTCGGAGCGCATTTTACCGGATCGGAATCGACACCTATGTCGGGCGGCCCCCATCTCCCGCCCGCCATCCTAATTAGGCCCTATGTTACTTGTGGAAACCCAGCCCCAGTCTCACTAACCTATGAGTTCTCAAATCCATTACTAGTCTGCACTGCCAAATGGAGCGCTCCTGTTCCGGGGCGTAGGCCCAGAAACTGAGCACAGCTAAGTGGGAAACCACCAATAGTGCTGAAGATTATATCCTGAATTAAACTTTGCAGAGTGTGGATAGATTTCTTACATGTCCCTCCAGTCCTCAGAAAAAGTACCCTGAGTACGTGGAGTCTCTGTAAGGGTCCCAGTCCTCCAAACTGATTTGGAAGTAGGTGAGCTTGCCCCAATGACTCTGATGTCCAGAACAATTCCCATATATACAAAAATCTGCATAAACCTTGAAACGCTTTCCCAAGCGTTTGCCTCTTATAAAGCAGATAGCCTATGTGTGAGGGATAGCCAGTCAACTTCCAAATTGACTGAAAGCCCTGAACAAACAGATCTATCCTAACCCAAAACACTGAGGGCCCAAGAAATGAAGTAAAAAGGTCCTCCCTTCTTAGTACCTCCCCCAATCCCAAGGCCAATGACAATGTATCATTCACCCATCCTGAAGTGGTAGTGTTTGTATAAAGGAGTCATACCCAGGCAATAGACTCCAGCCAAAGCCACATTTTTGCAGAACTGCAAACAAGCAAGTCTCTTTAATTGATTCAAATGCGGTTTCATCATCTGATGAGAAGATAACTAGGTGTTGGTGGACATTGTATTGTACTGTATTGTACTGTATTGTATTGCAGCATTTATACTGCCCTTCATAACTCTGCCAGCCTTCCTGGGTGAGATAGGGGGATGCAAGGTACCCAAACTGAATAGAGAAGCGTAAGGGAGGCAAGAACAGTAGGTCACTCTAAATAAACAAAGTGGTAGTGGGGAGGGGGATTGCTCGAAGGAGGATGCAAAGGTAGCAAGAATCTAGGAACTTTGGTTCTGGGCTGAAAAATCATTTGTTTGAGCAAAGTGGTATTGAAGACATCGAAACTGGGAAAAGTTTTGTTTTAAAGTTTGTGCAAGGGTGTCTGCGTTGTGGGGAATGATTATTTATGTTCAGGAAGGTGTCCCTTCCAGTGCATAAACAATCTGGAATGGCGATTTGTATTTTCTCAGTTTTGTTTTGTTTGAATGTTTTATATAGCGTGAACCAGACCCCAGGGGGTATCAGCGTGCTGTACATTTAGGATTATTGCGTTACAAATTACATCCGTTACATGAGCATAGCAAAATGCAGTACAAAAACATTTTTTGCGATAGTTTGAGGGAGGGAGGAAAAGGAGGAAGGAGCCAAAAACAGGGTGACGAGAAGGATCTGTGACCAATGTCCGGCTGGGTAGGTGACGGTTGAGGGGGATACCAGGGCCAATCTCCTCATTAGCTGTCTAGCAGCTCCACCGGGCATCATCCATGTTGCTCAGGTCTCAGCAATCAGGATTAAAAATAGAATAGACCCAAAGGTATCAAAGCGCTTTACATGACTTCCATATTGATCCAAAATTACATCAGTTACAGGTTACATCAGTTGTAGGGAACACATAGAGATCTTGAGGACGAGATCAGAGGAACATAGAGGGGTAAGGGGTGGGATAACAGGGTAGGGGGAGATACGACAGAGAGACTAAGGGAAAAAGTCTGCCCAAAGTACGGCTAGGTAGGTGACGGCCAAGGGGGAAGTCCAGGGCACATCTCCTCAGTAGCTATCAAGTAGCTCCACCGGGCATCAGCCAAATAGCTAGGTTTCCACAAAAGCGTAGAGGGGTAGATTGAGGGGGAAGGAGGAAGGTATGACAGAGAGACGAAGGAAGGACTGTCCAAAGACTGGCTGGGTAGGAGACGGCTGAGAGGGAAGACTACAACCCATTTCCTCTTTAGCTATCCAGTAGCTTCACCGGGCATCAGCCAGAAGGCTAGGTCTCCACTGTCAGACGAAAGATCCGCGAGGTCTGAGTCCTGAGGGGTAATCATGATCGGGGATAGGTATAAAGTTGGGTCGAAGTTTGGTTTAGGTCCCAGCATAGTAGCAGAGCGTGGTAGGGACTACTGTGAGAGCCATCTTGAGGACAGTTGAGGGCATTCTGAGATTGGTGTTACATTCGGCTGGTCCCAATGTTATCTTTTGCTCAAAGGGGAGGTGTTTGTAGAGCAGTGGGGCAACTAGAGGTCAGGGTTAGTGACCTATCACCTCCCGAGGAGGAGGAGAGTATAGCAGTATTATAGCAACAAGGGGGAGAAACGGCTGACATTTTGGGATCCTATATCCCTCTTACTCTTCACTTAACGATAAATTTGCCACAACAAAAATGAGGACAGGTCTTGAGGCGCTGTTGGTTGAGAGGAAGGTGGGTGGCCGGTTATCAGCGGGATATTTAAATGCTAGTGATCCCGGCCGTGAGAGCTTCTTGTCCAGCTTCAGATCGGCGGCCATCTTGGTGCTGGCTGACTCAGCGCTGCAGGTCCTTGGAGTTTCAATGGATTAACTTTAACTCAGGTGTGCAAGTGATGATCTGGGGGCAAGGAGTTGGCAAAACCTGCTTTGTGCAGCACACATACAAGTTC
This sequence comes from Lissotriton helveticus, assembly GCF_964261635.1. Classification (NCBI taxonomy): domain Eukaryota; kingdom Metazoa; phylum Chordata; class Amphibia; order Caudata; family Salamandridae; genus Lissotriton; species Lissotriton helveticus. Next base: position 1,112,125,384 of record NC_136071.1, read on the forward strand.
CAACTGGTCATTTTTAAAATAATTGCTTATGTGCAGGAAGCTACACCGTCCTGCACATAAACAATCATGCATGCCATTTTTCTGTTTTTATGTGTGCAACACACATAAAAACAGCAAAAATAAGGAGAAATAATGCATTTCTCCTCGTTGCACCCTGTTAAGACCAGGTTTTCTCTGGTCTTAATGTTGGCGCTGTCCCATATTTACGCCACCCCTTGTAATATGGGGCAGCGTCACAATCACTGGGTATTGCAGCAGACTGATTACCGCAACACCCATTGCCCACCAGGTGCAGCTGCTTCTGGGAAGCAGAAGTGGGGCGTGGAGGGAGGAAGAGGGGTTTTAAAAAGTGGAGGGAGGAAGAGGGGGAGGAAGGGGGGTTTTAAAAAAGAAACATATCTGCCGGCCGGCCTACTGGCCGGCTGCCACTGCTTCTTTTGCATCCTCTTCCTGGCTTCTTCTCAGCAAAGGAAGCCAAAAGCACCCGGCTCCCAGCCTCCCGATAGCCCATCACAATGCTGCAATGCAGCGTTGTGATTGGTTTGAACGCCGTTCGGCGCTCAGCTAGGGAATGCGAGGCTGGGTATGTTCTCCATGCAGGCTGTAATGCAGCCTGTATGGAGAAGATCCAAAGCGTGCATGAATGTTTGGCCGATCCCAGAAGGCCAGTTAAACATTCTTGCACACTTACTTAGTGCCCAACACTCCTCCTCGTGCTCTGAGAGGAGAGCAGATCTGTCCCACCCCACCAGCCGAGACTCCGCAGCAGGAAAAATAAAGTGATAATAACTTGTAGGTATTTTCCCTTGTTCTCCACTGCGAAAAGCAGTGGGCGACGCACCTCTGCCTTAGCGGAGGAGCCTCCACTGTTGCACACTCATTTCACACTAATTATAGTGTGAAAGGGGGCCTTATTTACAAGGCAGCGTTGAGCCACGTCAAGTGTAGCTAAAGAGAAGCCTGTATCACCACCACAATGTCAAAAAAGTGAAGTTATGGTGTCGATAGGGGCTTGTAAATATGCCCCAAACTTTGGTTGCTGCTCTGCACTGTGTGACATCTTAATACATTTGCCTCTGTGTGTTGCTCCTCACCATCCGGCCTAAAATTCCCACACCTACATTATTCTCAAATGTACATTTGCAATGTGTGAATTGGTTGCCAAAATGCACAACCTGTGCTGCTCTGCTGCACCATAACTGTCTGCTTATTACCTACCAGTTTCTCTTTTAGTAACTCATGAAACCCTTTCTCTCCATGCTTATTTTTGTCCACTGCTGTCCTTGATATTTTAGTATTTTGTGTACATTTTGGATTCTTAATGATAGCAAGACTAGTAGGATGTGCCAAGGCCTTGTATCCGTTGGGTATTTCTGAAATGTTAGAGTGTACCCGTTTATGACGTACCCTTCTTTTTACCCTTTGCTGCTTTTGTATTTGCAGACGAAACGAGAAAATGCACTATGTGGGAATTTGCAGCTCATAAAACTTTATGTATTGAAATACTGCTCGAGGAGACAGAAGACAACTGATGCCACAGAGTTTGGCATTAATACCAAGCGAGGAACAATTTACTGCAAACAAATTCAAACACAGCAGGCAAAACAAGTCTGAGATTAGACCCAGAGGAGCGAACTGAGCCAAGAAGCAAAGAGTGCATTAGTAGGAAGGGATTGCTGTGGAATCTGAAGAGAGTCTTCAAGGACTTATTGTAATGTTCTGAAGGATGGAGCAAAGGGAATGATCCGACAGATGCAAATCAGCACTGACAGGCATGGCTCAACTCATAGGACATATGCAAATAGTCACAAAGGTACCAAGTGCCATCACCTTTAGAGAGCATTTTTCATCAGGAAGAAGCGGGCATGTCTGGATTGAAATTGACGTCTTCTCTGCCTTACTAACAAGAAATTCAAATATTCCTTGATCGAGGCATCTTGTCCATAGACGAAAAAAAATGTATTTTCAACAAGAGAGAGATAAACAAAGGTTAGATGTAAACTTCTGTCCCTGCAGCTACCGGCACCATAAAAAAAAACCTCAGACGAGAGCTACCAGCAAACACAAGGTGTAAACTGGGAGAAACTGAACTGAACTAATACATAAGGGTCTTCATTGGCTCCCACCCCCTTACTGTGAATGATTTTTAGACAAATACATTCTTGTCTGATGATTCCTTCATAAGGAAACTCATTCTATGGAATGTGCATTTTCATAGGCGCTGGGGGAGGTTGGAGGTGGGTGGGTGAAAATGCTGCAGCAACACCAAAATAAACATGCTGGAATTCCAACTGTGAATAACCATTTAGGATGACTTTATATTTTGTTTTTATCTTGTTACATGTGCTGTGCTTTTAAAGACAGAGGTCAAATGCCAGTCTAGTCTTCTGCCAAATTGCTGCTTATCCTTTTAACATGGAGACTGGTGTTTACTTTTCTTTCTCTGATGAAAAGTGTGAGGATTTATTTTGTAACGTGAAATAAGTGACAATATTGCAGGTGTGAAAGGAGAGGCTGTAGGATGTTGTTTTCTTGTAACATAAAAACATTCAAATACTTTTGAATGAACTGTACACATATTTCAAAAGAAATAAACTGTTGGGAAAGCACGTATGAGGTACTTTTTCCTAATTCTGAAATGTGATTAAATCAATATTTTAATAGGATCAAAAAAATCAAGACACTTAGTGATGCACAAATGAGGAATAACCCTATTTTCACACTTTGTCCTTGGTGTGCTATATAGTGTCTGTGCAAATTTAGTGGTTATGTCAATGAATTGATAAATAAATGTAATTTATAAAGTATGCATCTACTTCCCCTGAAACGTCCTGGGACTAAAAGCACGTAAAATGGAACGATAACTGAGAGCTCTCTAAAAAAAAGAGTTTTAACGAAGCCTTGGAGGCTTTTTCTGCATCCGAATCTCTGTTTGCTTTGGGAAGTAGGTTCCAGTTTTTGCCATCAAAAAGGCAAAGGAGTGTCCCCTCAGCCTCTCCTTGTGTTTATTAGGGATAGATACTAAGTCCTGGTTGGAAGAGCATAGAGTTCTGCTAGGACAAATGTGATTTAGGGTGTGATTCTTTGAAATGTGTGCTGGGGGTCTGCTTCTTTTTAAAGTGGTCACTCCTCTGCCCTTTCCTTCCATCAGAACACTGCCTGTCACAGCAGAAGCGACTCCAATATGATAGCCCCTAAACACAAGTGAGGGGCTAGAGGTTCACACTTGGCTGTCAGACATAGTATAATGTGCATCAAAAGGTTACCACAGGGCCCCAGCCCTACTCTTCCCATCTCCTTCCTGAGAAGTGACCAGGCTGCTTTCTAGTGACCTCTTCCTGAATCAAAGAGCCCCCTTTGAAGCATACTGAAGATCCAGGCTCCTCTTCCTCCAGTGTATGTGCCCCACTCAGCTCGTAGGAATGCAGGAATCCTTACATCTGTCTAGGGGTGGGGGTGGCGTGGGGGGTCATCTACCCCCTCATATTCCTCCAGTCAGCCCTCGGTCTCCCAAAATAGAACCCAGAGTATTTGATGTATTGTGCCATCAACATAAACACAGCACACACATGCAACCACACACACACTACACAACACGGCATACCAACTTGTAGGCCTGACTCTAGTGACACTGGTAAAAAGTAACCCTGGGCAAAGCACTATGCTATGCTCGCGTAGTTTGCGAAGTTTGCGCAACTTCGCACTACACAAATTGCACGTAGCACAGTGCAAACATGCGTAGTGTAGCGCGTAGTGCAGCGGTAATTTTTTGCTTGCTCGCGGTCCTCAACGTCAAGTTGGCGACCGCGAGCAAGCAAAATGACATCCTTGCGAGACTTTTTCCTGTTCGCGATGGCGAGCAGGGAAAATAAACTTCCTGGCGAGATTCTCAACGCGGGGAGGTCAGGTTTCTCATTGCGAGTGGTCGCGCATGCTCGCGACCGCTCTTGATGAGAAACTACCAATCCGCGTTGAGAAAGCTGCAGCTCGAGTAAAAATCTACTCGAGCGGCAGAAAAGTACAGCTCACACTGTGCAAGATGCCATTTCCAATGATTGCACAGTGCCGGATGCTTGTCCGCACTGTGCAATCATTGAAAACGACATCTTGCACAGTGCGAACATGCTACTACGCAGTTCGCGTAGTGCTACGCGTAGCTCACGTAGTGCGAAGTGCACTTTGCGTAGCGCTACTTCGCGAACTACTTCCACCCCTAGTAAAAAGGCCTTAACACTCCTACTGATCACTACACGGCATGCTGCCACCACCACGCTTGTGTTGCTTAATTATTGGCATAGGCAGTAGCCTTTCACTACCATGAGGGTGGCACTTTGGGTTCCCCTCCCGTCCAACGAGACCGCATTCTGCAAGGCAGGACTATGTCATGATGCCCACACCCATGACAACAAAAATCACCACTAGGAGTCCAGATATAATTGCAGCTGGGGCACTCTGGGCAGGAGAGCACGTCCGTAATCATGCAAGGGATTTCTCCGTCCCAACACTCACCAATATAAACAACCATACTGGGATCATGCATGCATGTTTCATTGGAAAGCTTTGTGAAAATTTGTTAAACTGGGCCTGCATGCTATAAATGCTAGAAACACTCTTCTTGTGGATGAAACATGTCAGTTATGACGACACAGTCATGATGGATGGATGGATGGATGGATGGATCCATCCAACAGTTCACAACCCAGCTATCTCTCCTCACTCGTTGACTGTATACTTGTGTTTTACCCGGTACAGCGCTCCTTTCCCGTTTGGCTAGGTTCTCGCTATAGGAATAGCATATACATAAGTACAGTGTACACCAATAACATTGGCCCCAGTTTGATTAATGTAAATAAGCTTAATTGGTTGAATAGTTTTTGTGAAATGTAAAAAGGGAAAAAAAGAGATATTGTGACTAGTTCCCTAGGTGGTACAGGAACCAAGGAAAAATTGCATCCGAATGGCCCAGAATATATGTCCCGTCAGCCTTCATGTGGTGTGCAAAGTCACCCGGAAGGCAAAAGAGCTAGACAGATCAGATTGGCTTGGCAATCTTGAAACCTGCTCTACACCCCCCCCAAGTGGGAGAGGAGATTTCATCCTCAAGCAGATGAAAAATATGTTGTGCCCCAGTGAGAATGGTTATGTTTAGCCACACGGTAAACACAATTCCTCAACAAATAAGCAGAGATTTTCTTTCAACATGAAATTGGGTAGAGATGGATTCAATGTAGCTCTAACCTACAATCCTTTTACAAAGTCTCCAATGCTCCCAGAATATACCGCACACACGTGATGGTACATATTTTAGATGTCTGGAGTTTTAGAAAAATCAGTTTTTAGATTGCTTCTGACTTTGACAAATCTTTCCCCAAAAAAACTAAATAATCCCCTCGGAGGTTGGTGCTGGAAGGTTGTAAGGATGGTCAAAGGATAAAGAAGGAAGAGAGGGCACCGAAAATGTAATTTTGCATTTAAATTCCCATATAGAGTTTTATATAAGTGATGACTCAAAGGGTGCTACTTGAGGACAAATTCTAGTTGGTACCAATACAGGAGCACTGAACAGAAGATGTGGCCAAAACCAATGCCCTGAGACCAGAGGCTACTTGTCTACGGTTGAACAGCAAAACACGCAAGATGATGGACGGAATGTTGCACAATGTCAAAACATTCACCCCCAGTCACAGATCTGGTTTCAATCCATCGTTATTTTGCTCACCAAGCCACCCCAGTTCAGACAAGGCCATATGCAAATCAGTCTTGACCCTGTGCCTCATGGGAACAGTCCAGCCCGAACTGCCAAGCCATGTCTTCCCTGGACCGGAACCTGTCTAAGGTTAGCAGCTTTAGGCTATGTTAGCCAATACTGAGGCTAGGTACAGGGCACAGCGTGTTGCGAAAGTACAGAATATGTGCCTGCTAGTCCTTCCTAGTAGGTATTAGGGCTCCAGGACCAAGGCTAGGACATGGCCAAACACATGCTGAAGATCACACCATGTTACCCAGTGGGCATGTTGAAGGATATGCCCAGCAAGTATGGTGGTGGTGCATTGGTCGAAGAAGAATAGGCACAGATCATGGATGAAGGCTACAAAACATGACATGCCCTTTAGGAGCCTTCTGACGAACCCCTTGCGCCACCATTTCATCACCTTTTGTTACGCAACGGCGGCACAAACCACCACATCTTATTTATGAGGCCACACTTTGCGTGGATTTGAATGGCCTCATTGGTATGGAGTAAGGCAAGGCAGCGTAAATCTCTACCTTGCCTTACTCTGCGCTAGGGAGGCATTCCATGGGCATTGCGGTGGGTGTTCCCACGCAACACCCATTGATTTTGACACATGCCCAGATTCACAAGACCATGTATACCTGGGGATGCACCAAAACCATACACCTCCCCAGCGGAGGCTGAACGAGGAGAGATATATTGAATTCTCTTTGTTTTTTCCTCTCTCTGTGTGCTGCATTCTGAAGCACACACAGAAAGAGGAAAAAGCCTTCCAGGATTGGTGTTGTGCAGGAAGGTGCCCCTTCCTGCTCTAAAACAATCCTGCATTCAACATTCACCACAGTGCAAGGGTGCCTGCATTGGCGCTAGGCTGATGAAACGGCACCAGCACAGGGGGAAAGGACAGGAATTCGCCGTACGCCAGAGGTACGGCGCATTCCTACCCTTTCACTTTGATGCAGGGTGACTTGCTGGCCTGTCCTGCACCAAATCCACATACGTATGCACAGTAGTTCATGCCAATGCAGTCACTGTAGGAAAAGGAGTGCTGCTGCAAAATTATCACTTTAATAATTATCATCATAAGCAGTGATACAGCTGTTTATAAGATTATAATAAAATAGGATGGCCTATTTTAAGTATTTAGGAGGGGAAACATCCTTTACAACGCAACTTTTACCCCGCAGTGCCTTTACAACGCTGGATTTTCAACGCAAGTCATTACAACGAATTGCACTGGGGGCGCTCTAGGATAGGTAATAGCTTAATTTACTATCCAACACCTTCCCTACTATCCACGGGGACTGGAGTTGGAATAGTAAATTAAACTATTCACTATCCAGCACCCCCCAACGCAAGTCGTTATAACGACTTGCGTTGAAAAACCTGCGTTGTAAAAGCATGCGTGGTAAAAGCATGCGTTGTAACAACGTACATCCATTTAAGAGACTTAGGGCTAGATGTAGGTAATTCCTATTTACCGATTCATAAATACCGAATTTTACCGATTCGGTATTTATGAATCGGTAAATATGAAGGTGGGAGATGTAGGTAATTCTGAAAATTGAATTACCGAATCGGTAACAATCGGTATTTACCGATTCGGTATTGTCCATTGATTCCTATGGGCCTTGAAGCCGATAGGAATCAATGGGCAATACCGATTCGGTATTTACCGAATCTGTAAATACCGAATCCTGCAAGGGTGCAGGGGGTGTCACTTTGACACCCTCTAGCACCCCAAATACAGGCATGTGTGCCATGTGGCACACATACATGCCCTAAGGGCATGTCTGTGTGTCACATGGCACAGGTGTGCATGCACAGATGTGCATGCACACCTGAATTCAGTATTTTACCACCCAATAGGATTGGGTGGTAAAATACCGACTCTTAAGGGCCTGTGACACTCTCAGGAGTGTCACCTACATGTGGAATTACCGAATCGTTAAAAATACCGATTCGGTATTTTACAGAATCGGTAAATTTACCGAATCGGTAAATTTACTGATTCTGTAAAATGCTGGCCCCTACATGCCGAATCCTAAATACCGGTCGGTAACGGCCGAAATCGGCCGTTACCGACCGGTATTTCCTCTCCTACATCTGGCCCTAAATTGGGCAAGTGTGAGGTATGCAAAGATCACACTTACAGCAGGCATAAGTGTAAGATATACATCTGTTATTCAGCGCCTTGAGACCTTCGGGTGATACGTGAGCTTTACAAATGTACATGTTATGGTTTTTCTTTTTATAAGTATAAGAGTAGTCACTCTTTATTGGAGCATCCATGTACAACCGAGCCCGATCCCAACTGAAAAATAATCTTTTTAAGGGAGCTTGGAATGCCATTAACCACTCACAGTCCTTGACCAATGAATACAAAGGTAAACACCAATCATGTAGGAAAATACATGCAGCGCAGAAACTTGGTTACAGAACACAGAGCTGATAGAATATGACAGCCTAGATAAGAATACTAAGGGCCTCATTTATAAAGGCTTCTATGTCGCTACTGCGTCAAAACGTTATGCCTGCCTCATGGCATGCGTAAGGGTGATGCAGTGCCATCGGCACAGGTCTATGCCTTGCATTACTGGAGTTGTGTCATACTTGCAACTCAACTCCAGCAATGCGTGACTTTTGCACTGACAGATACGTCAGGATTCCTGCGGTATCTGTCATTCCTTGCGACAAGGAGTCCTGTACATTAAATACAGCGCATCCATCGTGTCGCAAGGAGGGCGCTGTGAAAACTGTCACATCGCTATTTTATCGCAGCGATACAACAGTTTTCATACATGAGGCACTAAGTACATAACCTACCACAAAGTGATGGCAGAGTTTGAAGATAATGTGCCACACTTACAGAATATGGCAGCATATCTCGGCATCTGTGATATTTATAATACGGATAGTGAGCAGTGTATTTGCCCCAGTGAAGGGCTCCCTCTGAGTATCTGGGCGGCTTTTACTTTGTTATTCTAAAAGCCACCCCAGGGGCAGTAAGCAATGTACATTTAATTGGCCAAGAGAATATATGGGCCAATTTAGCATATCCAGACAATCCGCATCAAGGGCCTACCGCAGAAGCAAAACAAACATGCTTCGGATGTAATTGAGAATTCATCACAGGCCGTCCTCTGCTCAACACTGAACCCCCTCTGTAGGCTGTCTCACCCTGCTGACACACATCCGGTATGATTCTTCTGAATCGAGATACCCATCACAGAATTGCCTGCAAGATCAAATTTACCATGTCGTTCTCACTTCTTAGAAACACCTGGCTCCTTGTCTACACTGTGTGGGTGCATCTGACTGACACAGAGATTGTAGGTTTCAAGAAGTGTCGAAAGAAGCAGCCAAATGCACAGAAACAAGAGACTCAATACATTTTGTTGCAATTCTTTATTTTATTGCCACTGTAGCTACATCTCATTGGTTCATAACTTACAAGTAGAAAAAGGTTATATACAAAATAAACAGCCCTACCCCACCGGTAGAAAGTGCAGTCACAGCCAAGTTCCAGTTGCAAATCACCTTTAACAGACACCAAACATTAGACATTAAAGACCCAATATCTTACATCTCCTAGTGTTAGCATCTTCAGCATCCCAGGAAACATGAATCCACATAGAGTGTGACAGTGTGCTCAGTTACAAACTCCAGCCAGGGCTCAAGGGTGGGGAAATGTGGCTCAATGGTTAGAGCGGCAGACCCTGATGCAGAGGTCTAGCCTGGGACCAGGGTTTAATTCCCACCTCGGCAGGGTCTTGGGCTCAATTTCCTCGGACCTGATATTTCTCGCCTCGGTGCCTATTCTAATCATGGGTCCCACTCTGCAACTCTGGGCAATAGCTTGCTTAATCTCCACAACGGCCCCAACAATGCTAGGATGCCTGGCTTTACTTTGGACGTGCCCAGGATCGGGCACTTCACATGGAAAAGCCAGGAAGGGTTCCACAGCGGTATGCGTACAAGCGCTTGAGATACCCCTTCGGGGGTCGATTCGGGCACTATACAAGTACTACTACATTTACATTTAGTACAAGGGCAGAATCGTGTATCTTCGCTTTTCTTTAACAAGGACTGTGGCTAAAGAGCCTTTGCTGATCTGGGCTTGATGACGACACCGCCCAGGCCTCTTTAAAGAGACTGTTGGGGCAGCTGGGAAGGAGGGTTCTATAAATGCAATGTGAATAGTAAGTTGGCACAGTCTGTCTCAATGTTTGATTCCTGTATGAGGAGGGTTCAGGGCAGGAATGTTTCAGATTAGCTAATGCCAGCCTGCTAGCCTTCTGCCCCCTCCCCCCAACACACCTAAAGCTGTGAAAGGCTTCTAAGGCACTTGGATGTAATGAGCATGGTGGCATGGCTAGGCCCCATGGGAAGTCATGGGGGCAACATCAGCCAAACAATATCACAGTTTCACTGGGGCTCCCCTTAATGGAAAGTTGCCAGTGCTTAATTTGTAGAGGAATAAGAACGGGGGCCCAAACTTTGGCTCAGAAACCCGCAGACGGTGCTATCGACTGTCAGGGTGCTGAATACCAAGGCTGTGTAGTCTTGATTCCACCTCATACATCTTTCATCCACTCTCCACCCTTTTGTCTCACTCTTTCAACTTATTTTTCATATCTGCTTTCTTTCTTTGTCGTTGTTTTCCCCACTTTCTATTCGTTTTTCTTTCCCTTTTTTGTGTTATGTCCGACTCTTGTTCGGATTGAGAAAAAACCAGAGCCAGTCCTCAAAAATGAGTGGGTGGGTCCCACCAGCTCAAATTAAGCACTTAGCTCTAGAGAAATTTTTCTTTCTGGAGTTATTTCTGACAGTGTAATACTCAGTTCACCATTTGTAGCTTGCTACCAGCAACACCGAATCTGACATAAAATAATTCATATAAAAAAACAGCCTCCATGACATAGCAAAAAATATTTTACCATACATGACAAGAATAAAAAGAACACGGGTACATTTAACAGAATATTCCTTAAACGTTAATATAATCAATAATCGCTGTAGAATCGAACAGGAAAATGTCACCGATTTCTCTTTTCCATTTTGTTTGATCAAAGGCATCCTAGTGCCGTTTAGAGTGTGACACGAAGCCCCAACTTCCAAGCACTATGCCCCTGCTTTTTTTACTTGATTGAATAGAGGAAGACTTGCAGCAGGAACATATTGTAAGCATAACCCTTTCCCAGATGTGAAACCTGAATAAATACCCTGTAAACAATATAACATGTATTGACCCCGTAACAGTATTACAAACCCATTAACTTTCATCTATCTGATAAACCTCACAATATACAAAGTGAAAAAAGGAGAAGAAACAATAAGACTCCAGGATGAATTCAACAGAAAAGGTGAGCAACTTCAGGAAAGGGGAGCACTAGGAACAAATGAACACTGTCACCTGATACGCAGGTTTACATCTTATATTTTGAATCCTTCAATATGATTGGTAAGTTTGGGAAATGAGAGATCATTCTTTTCCTGTAGTCATTTACTTTCTTTGGCTCATTGCCTCATGTGCAGATGCAAATAACAAGTGAAACCTAACAGAAGGCTCCCACTCATTGGTAATTTCAAGTTTAAATATTAGCCAGCAAAAAAGTCTGATTTTATTAATTTGATTTTGTCAAACTGGGGACACATTTAATAATGTTTCCGCTGAAGCGCCTTAACTCCACTAAACAGTGCAATAAGAACATATGCACTGATCCATCATTGCAAAAGTAAAATGTTTCCTCACTTTCCATTGCAAAAACAATAAGCGCACTGAACGACAAATTGGAAAAAAAGCATATGCACTGACCAGCCAATGTTAGGTTATGCTACTTGGATTTTTCTAGCGCGGCTTGTCACCCAATAGGGTATCCAGGCACTAGCAGTGGAAACATGTGATTTACTGTACATTTCCGACTGGTGCAAAAATAAATTGCTTTTACAGTGGCTGATCATTGAAGTAACGGCATTTGCAGCTATGAGCTGATGTAAAAACGACATTTGCACAACCAATCTTTGCGAAAATTGTATTTGCACTAAATGTTCATTATGCAAATATTACCTGCAACTATTAGCTGTCCCAGAAGTTGAGCTTTTAAAGCAGCCCCACTCTGCAATGTCACTGTTGCACTGGTCGATTGGTTCAAGTACTGGTGCAGAAATGCATAACACAGGTGCAACGTTACGTAATAAGGCGCAAAAATAGCAGACACCTTCAAATGATATCCTTAAACATCAATTTTATCTACTCACATTGTAAAAGATGGAAGCAGCCTAGAAAGGCTGCATGGATAGGAGCTTGCATGAGATGACATCCAAAATTAGGAACATTTATCAAACAAGATCAGCGTTTTATTCTAGAAAATGCTGCTGCAGTAGTAGCGACACAGCAGATTTATATAAAATTCCAGATGAGTAACAGTGAATAACAGGCATGCTTTTTGTTGAGAGGTCCTGAATGACATAAAATGGACTGCACCCCCACAAAAGATACAAAAAACCTGTATACTCTCCCCAACCATGCTCTGCGTCTTTCCACCCTCCCCACCAGGGGGCTCATTTATGAGCCCTTGTGTCACTTTTGCGCCACCGGTGCGTCACTTTTTGTGATGCACCAGCGGAGTAAAAAATGTGCCTTGTGCACCATATTTACAAAGTGACACATCTAGGTAAATGCGTCACTTTGTAAACCCCCAGCGCCACATTATACCTGCCCCAGGTATAATGTATGCAAGGGGGGCATTTTGATGCAAGAAAGAGTCATAGAAGTGACGCAGTGAAATCTATAAGATTTCACTGCGCCATTTCTTGGACGCTAATGCGTCGATATCTTACTCCTGCCTCATGGCAGGCGTAAGACTGATGCAGGCACTAACAAAATGGGACTTGCCCATGTGAAAGGGTACATTGCTGAAGTTGCGTCACTTTTGTGACACACTCCAGCAATGTGTCACTTTTGCGCCCACAGATACGTCAGAAATACTGACGTATCTGTAACTCCTTGCGACATGATGCTTCATACTGTAAATATGACGCATCGTTAGTGTCGCAAAGAGGGCGCAATGAAAAGAGACGCATCGCTGTTTTCACACAGCGATGCGTCACGTTTCATAAATGAGCCCCCAGAAGCTTTGCTCTCCGGTCTCCAGCAGTGCCCTGACAGGGTCTCAGAGAGTCCTGTCACAGCGGCCTGGAATTCATTTATCACACAGCAGCTGTGGGAAATAACTTTTGTTTGTTTATGTGACAGCCCTGGCTTCCTTAATAAGATCTTTTGGGTTTTCTCTGACCGATGACACCGAAATTGTTGTGTCTCTATCAAAGCGGGACACCAACACTGGCAGCAAATGGATGAATAACAATTGCCTCAGATTGAACTCTGATAAACTGGAAACCATTCTCTTCAGCAACAAAACCTCCTTCTGGTCTCCCTCTTGGTGGCCGGAGGAACTAGGCTCACTGCCTACCCGTCAGGAAACCCAAAAACATGGGCGACCAAATGGACAACAAACTCAACTTCGGTGACCAGGTTAACTCAGTCACGGCCTCCACTTCTCTTTCAATCTGAGGATGATTAAAAGGTTTCTGCTCTTTATCCCATTTAAGTCTCAAAAAACTGTAGTGACCTCTCTTGTAAAGGCTGGATTACTGTAATGGACTATTTCTTAACATGCAGCAGCAATGTCTGAAGAAACTGCAAGTGCTTCAAAACGCCGCTGCTAGGCTTCTGTCCGGTACAGCTCAGTCAGGAAATTAATCCAAAACTGTTTTGGCTACCGTTCAGGAACAGGATCAAATTCAAGGCTCTGTGCACTGCCTTCAAGGCATTACACAATATTGGTCCCGCTCACCTTAGACAAAAGGTTTGCCTGGTGTGTACCCAATGGAATACTTCATTCCTTGAGTGCCAAAACCCTTGTCGTCCCCAAATTCAAGAAATCTAACTGGGGTGGAAGAAGCGTTATCATTTGTATGGCCAAGGCTTGGAAGGAGCTGCCATACTTCATACGCTCTGCCCCCAACTTGCTCAGTTTCAGGAAAGAGCTGAAAACTTGGCTGTTTAACATCCAGGCCCCCTTTTTTTTCTCATCCGTACCCTGGATATTTCATGGGAGCCAGGACACCTCTGGGTAACCGTGCGCTTTACAAAACCACTTAACATTAACATTTCCCACTGTTGCTATGTCATAGCAGCGAGTAACTGGATTTAAAATCTGGTTATTCACACTAAAGGCTTCCAGGGGAATCCGTGCATAGCAAACTACTTAATAAAGTTCCCTGTTGTGGCCTGACAGTCCTCCTCTTTTCCAGTTTTTGAACACACTGCAGCGTTGGGGATGATTCAACAGTCAGCATGAACCTGCAGAAGCAGGGTCATTCAAGGTAGGGGATGTGGTTAGGTTGTACACTCTGTAAGCAGAACCATGCAGTTCCAGTTCCATCCTCTCCACTTAATCTACACTGTGTATTGATTGGATATTTCACTTTGGTACCCTCTTCTCGGTCCCAATATATTCCAAAACTGGGCTAATCTGAAATAGGTTAAGAGTCTGTATTAAACATTATAGAAACATTGGAAATTCGTTTTTTACATTGCTGTTGAAAGCACAGTTTGAGACATTTCAGCCCACAATGGATTAGTGCTAAGTGTGCCATACATGCATCGCTCCTGGCAATAATTACAAAATTCTCTAAACAAGAAACTCACAATACTCTGATTGGGGATGTGATGGTCACGGGCAAGTAAAAAATCTGCTTAAAAAAGCTTGATTGGTGGAATGTATTATAAATTGACTTTTTCAAAGCTCAGATGGTCAGTATGGATGAAGCTACCTGTGGCTGGGATGTTTTTTGGCATCTGACCTTCTAAAAACACCACCCAGAATTTACCACTAAGCTACATTCTCACTGTCACATTGGCTTATATACAGTTTGTCCTTTTTTAGTTCTTACATACTCAATATTTGTTATTATGCTCGGCACTTTATTCCTTTTTTATGCCTATACGTAAGAATTATTTTATGTAGGGTTCTCACTTAGAGTTGTGGGCAGTCTTCATAGATGTTATGTTATATTGATTTGTATAGCGCATTAATTGACCAAGAGGGTATCCTGGCGCTACATCTGCCAGCGGGTTTCCAAGCTAATGCCTGGGAGCTGTAAAACCTCAACAGTTTTCACTTCACAGTTTTTTCTTCCAAAGTTCCATTGGATCTAAGAAAAAATGATTTATTAAAGTAAAAGTAAAAATAAAAAAAGACAACATTTATGTTCACAGTGATCATCCAAACATCTGTTGTGCTGAAACGTGTCTGCATTCTGTGCTTGTCCGAACCAGCTTGGAGGTCTTTGCTTAGTTTCCCCTGCACTCCTTATGAATCAGTTATCCTTCTGGCTGATGACTGCAGCTGGTCCTCATAATAAATGAGCTGGTCCACCTCGAAGCAGTCCCTAGACGAGGAGAAGCCCTTCTCCAGGAACACTTCAATCTCCTCTCTGCTTGCGCTTCGCTGTTTTGCTCCCTTGAGGTACTCATAAACCCTTTCGAAGGTGCTTTCTCCCAGATTCTCAATTGCTGATCTGTTGAAAAAAGAAAAAAAATGGAATAAATAAGAGCTACACAATTTGGAGATTCATATAATCACCCCTAATATTATGTAACACAATTGAGGCTGGAATAGTGCATTGAGCATCAGGAGAACTCCACATCTTCTCTGACATGTGGCAAACACTAGAGGAGGCAGCCGGGCCCAGAGCTGTTGTCACTGTATCACAAATTACTAAAGCGGCATATGCAGTTAGCCCACATGTGGTCAAACTGTTTTGCTCTAAGCACCCCCCCCCCCCCAACAAAATGTTTTGAAGTTAGGACCCACCTTCAAACCTTTATGACAAGGATTGGGGGGGAGGTAGGCTGAACCCAGGGGGCTGGGCTTATGAGATCATTTCAGTGATATGTGTTCTATGCCATATAATTGACAATAAACGTGTGACTTACAAAAAAGCAAATTCATCAAACAAAAACATGCATTAACAAAAAAAACCTCTGCTCCCCAAAATTGGGGTGTTGTGAGCCTATCGGTATACACCCGTTACAACGGATCTTTTACTCCGCAGACCCATTACAACGCGACCATTACTCCGCATACCATTACAACGCATTGCGCTGGGGGGCGCTCTAGGATAGGGGATAAGTATAATTTACTATCCAACACCTTCCCTAGGGTCCACGGGGACTGGAGTTAGAATAGTAAATTATACTTACCACTATCCAGCGTTGTAACGGTATGCGGAGTAAAAGTCGCGTTGTAATGGTCTGCGGAGTAAAAGTATGCGTTATAACGTCATACATCCGAGCCTATCACACTCATCTGCACCAATGCTGCAGTAATGATGACAGTGGCCCTGAGTAGCATGAAATCTCCTCCAATTACATTACAGAAGGCGAGATTTGTTTTAAGGCTCAGGAAAATACAGTGCTTTGTCAAGAATCACAGGATGTTGAGCAAACGCTGGGACTTGAACCTGGTTTCCCAGCTCCAAATTCAGCAACTCTCACCATTAGGCCACATTTCCTCCTTTCAGAACAAATTGAACTCCCATGGGTTGCCTCCTTTTTGCAACTAAGGTCGACATTGCCCTAATGCTAGCAAGGAATATGAGCCCCATACACTTTTTTTTAAAGAATGACTCATTTGTAATATAGTGGACCCCTCAGACCCCTGGACCCCAGTGCTGCTGCACTTGCTTCACCAATGATAGCTACTGCCTCGCCAAGTGAAATGCCTCCTCTGCCCTTTGTTAAAAACATGAGCTTCCATTTTGCTCCATTCCAGGCACTGTCATCTGTCTGATGACCAAAGTAATGTGTATCCTCTGCTATAATTGTAGTTTCCCCTGGACCATTACTCAAAGGCCCAAAGCAACACTGCCAGAGCAAGTGGCTACTACACCCTAATGGAAATTAGGGAGAATAGTAAAACAGACATGAGGTTTAGCTGGCCCCTCATAGCACTGGGACCTGGTGCCACAGCACCTAGGACATCAGTCATACCTACAACTCTGTGAAAAGGCTGGCTGCTCGCCCGTTCCACTGAGCCATCACTTCTAGGCCCGGAGCACAAAGCAGGCTGTGTGCCCTTTTGGGTAAAACAAAAAATCTCATCTCTACTACCTGAAAGGTAAATGTGTGTAAATGGTTAATCACCAAATATAGTCACTCGGAGCTCCACCAGATGAAATATTTATTCATCTTGAAAGGTAGTGAGACGGTGTTACCAGGTGAGTTGTGCAGTGTGTCCTTTAAATGGACACTGATAAAAATGTGCTGAGATATAGTCTGATTACTTAATACTAAAATATATTTATATAGATATACATAATGCATGACATATTCACAATGGTTTCTGTTACCAGCTGGGATTTCGCAGCACTCTGAAAACGTGGGGCCCGATTCACAGAACTAACTTAAGACAAAATCCTAAAGTTATGACCATTTTGGTATTCACAGAAGGCACTTACTCATTTTTGTATTCACAGAAGGCACTTACTCATTTCGGTGTTCACAGAAGTTAGGAGTCCTAACTTTAGGACTCCTAAATGCCTTTGTAGTGTAGTTCCTATCTTCCCAATAGGCTCTGCGCATTGGAATAGTACCTACAGCAGTAAAGGCCTAGGCCAGACGTTAACTAGGTCTACTACTGTCGATACTAGACTTAATTTTTGGGTTTGCCAGCTAAGCTCAGAGTTCGCTAGAAACTTTCTCGAATGTTCAGGAAAGAATTACCTCCCCTGATTAGACAAGAAGGGATTTAGTTTCTGACAACCATAGAACATGACAACTTTGCTCTCCCCTAATCAAGAGTCAATCTCAAGAGTCGTGTGAGCACAAGGCAATTATTTTACTCAGTCAGTACGTGCATTCTTAGTCTCATCAGAATGTAGAGAAAAGGAAGAGACGGGCGTGTTCAATAAAAGATGTTATTTATTGATCAGTCTCTTTTCTCGTACAAGAGAAATGGATCGATATTATTGCAATACTTATAGTTAAGTAAAGTGCATACATTAAAAGCAATAGTATAAAATAATACTGTAAAAACATTGATATGGTTTCTGAGCCATATGATGTTTAAAATGATTAAAATATATTTACATACACATATACATTTGACTAAACGTACTCAACTGGTGTTTCTAAATACGCCTACCCCGTGTACCTGACCTAAGTCTAATGCGTGGGCGGGAATAGAAAGTTACAGTTTAAGTTAAGTTTGTTTTTGCCAAGTGAATAACTAAAGAATTCTCTGTGAGGGGTTATTCAGTTCTGTACCTGGAAGTTAGGATGAATGAGGAATGGTATCTCTTTCTCTGCTCTCGATATTCCAGGCTGCCTGCGAGGGCTACCCGGAAGCGCCGGTGCTGGGTCTCTCGGCTTGAGATAGCAGCGCGTCTCTCAGCGCGTCAGGAAGGCGGGGCTGCTGCCTGCGGGGTCTGCTTCTGCTCTCGGCTTCGGCAAGTATGGCTGCTCCGTCTTGTCACCACGCGTGTGTTTGCATAGGGCAAGGTCGGCAATATTTATACCTTAAAAGGTGCCGAGATTGACGTAAGGATGGACATAGGTACGTCAATAAAGATGTCATACGACTTGCTCGTTAGCACATTCTTTTGCAAAAGTTCTCTGTGAAATCAAAACAATGGCCGCACAGATTTTCCAGGTTGTCATAGGTTTGATTTGTTATGAGAACGTCGTATGCCTTATCAGGGGCTGGAGGAATGTCGCTTGTCTAATTAGATCTCAAGCGTTATGACCTAATCAGATAACACGTTCCTGTGCCGTAGTGTGACTGCGTCAGATAACGGTATCTGCATCATGGGGGATTTCTTGCCTCATGGGCTGACTGTTAGTTAACTAGCTAGGTAGTTTAACCAGAATAGGGTCAGGAATAGGGGGATCGATTCAGAACCTATAGAAATACACGACACCCACTCCACGCTAACTATGGTCATATCTACTAATCTATGCATAGTATAACATAGTACAACATACTATAGAGTATAGTGTATACCTTACCACCCCAAAATACATAAATGCATTTCGAAATTTTCAAATATACTGAAAAATTGCAGTCATATATATTGTATGCACTTAAGCTATGAATTAAATGCAAAAGTAAAACACGCATTGTTATGCATTATTGCTTTTTGGTATATGAGAAATACACATGAAATGGCTCTTAATATAGCTATACAGAAAGGAAGTCCGAGACCATTTCATCACATAATAAAATATTTGTGAACATACCAGCGGGCAGCTAAAGTCTATATAAAGTATCTAAAATAGAAATCTTAGTTCTCTAGGAATAGTTTCTTACTTTAAGCAGAAGATCAGTGTCCCGGGGAAAAAATATATAGAAAAATATTTTAAGGGCTTGCTGAAAAAAGTTGCTGTCCGTGAACTGGATTGTAATTGTTCATGTGACTTTATTTTTAAAGGTTGAAGGCCGAATTCAGGGAACGCCGTGTGCGAGTTTACTCAAAAGTCTCTATTTCTGTTCCGGAGAGAACATCATATCATTCAGGCTTTCGAAAAAACTGTCAACAGCTTCATGGGAAAGTTCCACTAAGTCGGAAATAGGGGTAACCATGCATTCGTGCGCATGATTGTCTCCATTGACATTCTGATTAGCATTGCTGACAGAAGGTCGTACCTGTTCGATGCTGCTTTCATCTTGAACTTCACTACTCTTCAATCGTAGTGGTGAAGATTCCAGGAATGCCGTCATCAGAATTGGCAGCCTTTGAGGGCAGCACAGTGCGTGAACCTTGGTAGGAACCAACAGTGTATCTGCATCCACCGGCGCATCCGATTGTAGCGTCAGACAGGTGTCTAACACGCATTCTTCTCCGCATAGCAGACACCTTAGTACAGGTAAAACACACCTTTGCCACATTGGTCGAAATGATAGAAACCAAGTCATGTTTAGGTCTCTAAGCCGGGAGAGTCCCAGGATTTTTGATATCCGGTCCCGGTATCCAATGGCTAGGATCGTATCTTCCATTGTCGCGAGAGTTTGATCTGTGACATGGGTTGCCATAACGAAAAATAAGGACTAGGAATAGGATTCCTGCAATTAGTCCCAGGATCAGGGGAAGTCCGCCAAAAATCGAATGGACGAAATCTGGAAAAATACCCAGTATGGCTTTGAATGGTGTTAATGCCATCGAAAATACTGTCTTAAATACCTTT
Organism: Lissotriton helveticus; assembly: GCF_964261635.1. Lineage (NCBI taxonomy): Eukaryota > Metazoa > Chordata > Amphibia > Caudata > Salamandridae > Lissotriton > Lissotriton helveticus. Next base: position 1,112,145,372 of record NC_136071.1, read on the forward strand.
GAGACCCCAGTGGTATCAGAAATATGTAAGATTTCGCTCAGGATTTCCGCGAAATGTACGGGGGAATTAGTTGATAATAATGTATGTATCTCTGCAGTCGTCCTTGCGACTTGTAGATCATACGTTTCTTTAGATGACGTGAGCCTTGTAGGCGTCTGAAGAAGCACTGTTTTCATTCTGCTTAAAGTGTCTATTCGAATAGAAGTAATTTTCAAACCGGGCCATGCCCTTGCCTCCCTGTCTGGTAAGGAGCTGGGGAACAAAGAACGTCCACAGCACTTGACCTTCGCCGTCGTGGTGACGAGATAAGGAGTCCCGGGCATAAGACTACAACATCTGCGGTCTACAATAAGAATGTAACTCCCATTATAGAGTCTTTGAAAGAATGGTTCTATTTCAGTTGCAGGTGCGCCTTGCTGGTGACATGAAAGGTTGTATGAATTCCCTTCACAGGCTCCGTGCAAACTAATACCGTTACACAGAAGCGTGCCGCTTAGTGACATAGCACAATTGTTGCCACTAAGAAACACTTTCTGTCCTTTGTTACTGACACATGCATGTGAATAGGGCAGGTTCCAAGTTGTTTTAAGGTACCCCTTTCCCAATTTCTCGTACATGCCAGCCTGTATATATTTTTGGCAGTATTGAAACCTGAAGGTTGAGATTGGAATATTTATGATTCCGTGGATTATCCATTCACTGACAGGTCGTTCTGACATTGTCATTGGTAATCTTTCTAGTTTTTCAATGCTCAAGATTGTATAATCAGCACCCTTCTGCGCCATACCGATTTGTCTATCAGTAAGGTTAAAGATTTGGAATAGTGACGTTGTGTTGATTAAACGCCAAGGCACATAGCCTGAACGCAGATTTTGTAACGTCCAGCCAAGCTGTACAATAGAGCGCAATTGTGACTGACCATGTTGTAATAACAGTAAGTCTTGCGATAATATATCGATTGCTGAAGACACAATGCTGTCCAATGAAAATATTCTGGAGGACAGAGTCATTAACCCATTGTCCACTACAGAAAGTGATTTTTCCAAATTAATACGATCAATTTCACGTATTCTCTCTGCTGTTTCAATTTGAGTAACCTTCCAGGCCTCATTGTATGCTGCATATACAGAGGCTGCTATGAAACGCTTTTGACGCTGTTTGCGTGGTCCCAGTATGAAATCACGCAAGTCAGCACCATCAGTAAGTAAAGTTAGGTGTTGCTTAATTTCAGGCAGTGTGGAAGTTTGTAGCCATTGAAGGCATAATTTGCCCACACTGTAGGTTGTTATTATCCCTGGGTGATGTCTTTGGGGATATCTAGGGTCTGGCCTGGTCATTTTGAAACCCTGTGTTTTATTCAGGAATCTATCTTGACAGTTATTTGTATCTGTGGGCCAGATCAACCATTGTTTCCAATCAGGATGTGTTCTGTTTTGGTTAAGTATATGGTTTATGTCTATTCCTTCATCTGTATCAGAGTTATTGCTAAACATTGTTGGCTTTGGAATAGACAGGTTATTTAAATCTTTGATTTTGGCTAAGCCAAGACAGGTGGTTTGTTGAACAGTGTCATTTAAAAAAATCATTTGTTCTGGGATCATGCAGGCTCTAAACAAAGCTTCTATACCCTGTACTTGCCATTCTTTTGTACCCCAAACACTTTTCAAATCAACATTTTTGTCCCAATAATCAAATCCAAAAGTATTCATTTTTTCAAAGAATGAATCTGAATATATCAATTTCGTGTTGGTTATCATGGTTTTCATCCCTGTCTTGTTTGACAATTTGTAATAAAATGTTTCAGCATTAGTTATGTTAAAACCTGAAAAATATGAATATTTGTCATAAACGGTTCTAGAGCTCCCTTTTGGAGGTGTAGCACAATGTTCCCATTGATTATAATTTAAAACATTTCTAGGTTGTGCAGATTTATGCAAGAAATGGTTACCATAATGGTTATAGCAATACATACTATCATAATTTGTAGAACCTTGCAAATAATCATGTTTTGTAAATTTAGCAGACATTACTAAGTCAGACATCATATTGTTTATACTTTCAAAGTCCCAATCATCAGCAAATGAGTTTGGTTTTGCAAAGTCACTCAAGGAGATCTTGATTTGGTGTGGATATTTCAGGATCTCGACCGGACCATAAATTTCATAGTCAGTGTTGTCCCAGGCTACCCCACCAGGTATTGGAATTGCTGTGAAGTTGGCTGAAGAAAGTTCTGAAGAAAGTTCTCGTTTCTCGACGTGTGAAGATGTGTGTGGTTTGAGGACCAAGTTGATGTTCTGACTTGCTGTGTCCATTTTAGCATATTTTCCCTCAATGAAGCGTCCCAAGGTAAATACCATGATGAGCCAAAGTATGAGGATAAATGCACCAAAACCCACCCAAAATTCAATCCATGGAGAAACCAGATATGTTTCTTTCAGTTGTTTCAAAAGTTCCTTAGCTTTGTCTTTAAAGGATTTTGATGATGGCTGTGTCTTTTGTTCGCTGAAACCTTCAGAGGAATCATCGAAGTTGATGAAGTAACCAGATGCAGTTCTGTCAATTGTTCCAATTGGTTCAGGATTCTTGTTTTTTGCATTGTCACTTGGTACTTCAGTATAGATTGGTGTGTCTCTGCTAAATGTTTTTATTTGGGTTTTCAGAGGTCTTAGTTCTATTGCATTGTTGCATAGTCCTAGTTGTTCTTCTGTAGGCGTTTCGAATGTGATGAGCCTCTTCGTTAGGACCTCTGTATTGGTAGCAAACCTTGGTGTTCTGCTACTTATTGGGAGTCCACTTGGCCTACTGTTTGTTATTGGCCACATGTTGTGGTTTTACCAGGTCGATGGATACAACTCGGTTCTCCTTTTTTCCAGCAAGTGGCGGTAGTACAACTGATCTTGTCCCGTTGACAGACAAGACAGGAACTGCTTTTCTGTAAGAAGGCCCAAATTCCTTCTTTACCGCGATCTTTTCCCTGACTAGATCCCCGACTTTTGGAATCCAGACAGGTCTTGCTGGGACAGGTGGTGATTCTTCAGTGGTTGTTGGCTGTTGTTTCAACTGTATGTTGCTCAGGTCTTTTCTTGTTTTGTTTAAGTCCTGCAAAATAGCCAAACGGTCTTTGACATCAAAGGTTTTTTCTATTACCACTGAAGTCTGACTATCAAGGTCAGAGATCAACATCCTAGTTCCGAATAATAATTCGTACGGACTGAATCCCTTCAGAGAATTTCTTGGCAAGTTATTTAGACTACGTTGGACACTTATTAGATGTTTGACCCACCCAGCTCCCGAACCTAATACCTTTGCCGTTATAGATTGCTTTATGTCACGGTTTTTTCTTTCAACAATTCCGTTCCCCTCAGGGTGAAATGGACAAGAGTACCGCAATTGCACGCCCATGCTGACCATGGCCTCCTTATAAGCCCGAGAGCTAAAAGCAGGACCATTGTCCGAATGCAGAATGCCAATTGCGTATGTGCCGATAAAGACTCGCAAATCTTTTATAACAGTTCTGGCGTCAGCCGTTCGCTGGGGCCACATCCATATGAATCTCATGCATGAGTCCACTGCGACCAAGATATATTTATAGTTACCATCCCTTTGTAAGGGACCGCAGTGGTCTAGATAAACACAGGCTAATGGTTTATCCGAGATTAGAAGGGGCGTCTGTGCTGGACGTCTCACAGTTGATACTTTCATTTTTTGACATATTTCACATGCTAGGACATAGTTCCTTGTTTGTCTTCTCATTTGTGGCCACCAGTATCTCTGTTTTAATAATGATACTGTGGCTGAGACGCCAGCATGGGTAGAAGCAAGCCCTTCGTGTGCCGCTATTATCAGTCCTAACCTATGTTCCATGTTTGGAATTGCCCTATCCCCCACTCCAGGGATTCGAGCAAAAGGAACATTGTTTGTATCAGTTATGTATGAGTATTTTACTGGAAAGCCTTTAGGGAGTGGTTCTATCGAATCCTTTTCTGAAGCGCTGACAGCTTGTAATATTTCGCTGTCTATTTTTGTTTTTGACCGGGTGACGGCAGCTACGGAAGCCGTTTGCACAGCTGCCTTCGCGGCCTCATCAGCCAATGAATTCCCTGCAACGTGAACGCCATCACGTTGATGACTCAGTGTATGTATCACGTGAGTCTTTGGTAGTTCTTTTTGTAAAAGAGCTACTTGTTCCCAGAGCATTTTATGCTTGATTGTGCCACCTTTCGCATCCTTGAAACCATTCTGAAGCCAGATCTGCAAGTATTCATTATAAGATTGAACGCAATAATACGAATCGCACACTATGAGCGTGGGGAATCCTCGATCAGTATTTTCAAGCGCCATCTTGAATGCTAGTAATTCAGCTCGCTGAGCTGTACAATCTCCTAGGGATTGTGTTTTAGTGAGGGTTGGTTTAAATTTCCCTTCGTGCCAACGACCTTTAACAATCGCGCACGCAGCACTGTAAGCTTGTTTACCCCCTACTGCGGGTTGTGCTGATCCGTCTGTATATATTATACAGCCGTAGTCATCTAGAGGCAGAATTTCGGTTGGTAGAGGACATTCAAATTCATATTGGAGAAATTCTTGTGTTTTTAAATAAGGATCAAATTCGTACATCACGTCTGTTGCAGCAAGAGAGTTAGCCCATTGTATCCATCTTGGATGGAGTGCTTTAGCATTTGGAATGCTTGCCTTTGTTACCGCCTCTAAGGCTGGTATTGGTGTCACGATTATTATTCGTTTACCTTGTTCCAGGGCTCGTTCTTTTGCTATTGCTGTCTGTGTTGCTGTAAGAATTTTTTCCGTTGGGCTAAATTTCATTTCAGCCTTAGTGTACAAGTGTGATTTGAATGCAATTGGTACCTTTTCTCCCTCATTAGAGGTCAGGTATGTGAATCCGCATCTCCCTGGGATGACTCGGATCACAAGGTTGCGTGTATTATCACAGGTTTCTAATTTTGTCTTAATTAGCATGTCTGTTTGTAAGGATCTCAAAATTTCTGTGTGTGTTTGAGTCCAACTGGATCTTTTAAAGTCTGGTTTAATTAGATCGTAAAGGGGTTTCACCCTTTCTGCGTAATTTGCAATGTATGTTCTTCCGAAATTTAGGAAGCCTAAAATTGACTGTAGGTTTTTTAGTGTTTTAGGAGCTTGGATAACGGCACATTTCTCTAGGAAATTGTCTGCCAGGCTTTTACCTTCACTTGATAGCTCATATCCTAAGAATAGGACCGTCAGATGGGCAATTCTGGACTTTTTGAAGTTGAATTTGTAACCCTCTGCAGCGAAACCAAGTATTATGGTGTTCACTCTTTTCAAGTGAGTCTTCAAGTCATCATCTGTTAAGTAAATGTCATCGACATAAGATAATGCTTCATCATCATATAGTTGTAGTAATTCTGTTACTCTCGCTGAGAATACCCCCGGGCTGTTCTTGTACCCCTGGGCTAACCGACAGAATTGTTTTTGAGTGCCATTTACTGAGAAAGCTGTTAAATATCTGCTCTCTGGTGCTATGTTTTGACAAAAGAATCCGTTGGAGATGTCCAAGGTAGTTTTGTATTTTTTGCGCACTATGTTATTCATTAGTGCAGCACTGTGTGAGTTTTGCACTGCAAAAGTTTTGCAACATGTGTTAAGGTGTCGGTAATCCAAAACTAGGCGATATGAATTGTCTGGTTTGGAGACCGGAAACAAAGGATTGTTCATTTGTGAGGTGCAAGTTTCAATCACCCCCTGGTATTCTAGCTGATCTAGTATTTCATTTACTTGTTTTTTTGCTTCTTGCTTAATTGGGTACTGCCTTTGTGCAGTTGGTTGTGATTTTAACTGGATTTTGTGAGGAGGAGAATCCTCATCCCATCCTACATGATTTTTATATAAAGCAGGTGCTAAGGCCACTGCCCACTTTCTAGCAAGTGTATATTTTTTATGAATCGGCATTTGATTCGAGAAGGCAGGCATAATTACTTCTTCGCCATGAGGGCACTCCCTGACAAACTCTGGTGGCCAGTCTTTTTCAGCTAGAAGGATGTCATAGCCCTTGGAGAGGTTATCCCAAAATAGTCCCCTTATTTTCCTAGTCTTATCTCCCTCTATACGTAATGTTATCTCGTATATTTTGTGGGGCTTGCTAACTCTGGTATCTGCAGTTTCCACTTGAAGGTATTCATTCGTGTCCACTGTCTCCAGATGATTCATAAGGACTTTGCGAGCTATGCTCACCTCTGCTGCGCTGTCTAGCATTGTCTGAGCCCACTCTCCGTTTTTCAGTTGTGTCCTCAGTATTCTCGGCATTGTTAACTACCTTGATACTGGCTACCTTCTTTTTTGGAAATTGTAATTTCTTTTTCAGTTGAGCAGGTTCCTTGTCTTTGGACTTGGCGTGCTCTTCTGATCGTCCTCTTCTTTCCGATTTCTGCGAGGAATTCTGAAAAGATTGAGAGGGACGTGTATCAATGTCTTGATATCTATCAGGTTTTTTAATATTATCCCTATTTCTAAGGTTATATCTATTCCCAGAGGGGTCACTCTGGGGTGACCTTTGTCTCGGGTTTGGAGATTTCTCTCTTCGCCTAGGAGACCTTCCTCTGGACTGGAATTTCTTTTCTTTAGGATTGGATTGTTTGTTCCCATCCCAGTTCTTTTTTGGTGAATTATTATTATTATTAAAAAACATTTTTTCTGGACTTGTAGTCAGTTGCGGTTTTACTGGTATTCCACCTAGACTATCTCTGCCTAGTTCTTCATAGGATTTTTCTATGATTCTGGCAATTTCAGCTGGTTGGTCTGCTATATCTGTCTCTTTTAACCTCTGGCGGATCGCCACGTTTGCTGCTTCACCTTTTATGTTGGCTAATACTATAGCCGAGACCTGCTTGAAGTCTTTTAGTAATTTCATACCAAGAGTTAAAGCTGGTTCTGGACCGTATTCATCTTGAATTTGTTTTAGCACATCTGGTATCACCGAAATGGATGGAACACCGTGCGTTTTTGTATAGATGGAAGCAAAGACTGTACCCCAAGTGTCACAGTCCTCAATGTGTGGTGCGATTCCCATTGGGAGACATATAGTCAGAATCCTGTGTTTTTCTAATGGGGTGGTGTCAGGAAACACCGCCTCTATTTGGGTAATTTTCTGTGCCAACCAGAATGGTATCTGTTCCCGTTTAGCTGGAACTTTACCTAGGCAGGATTGGATGTTCTGTGGTGTAATTTTATTTGTGTTCCCCTGGTGAGGGGTCAGCTGTGGAAGTTTAATCGCTGGCTGAATTGTTGAAGTCCGCATTACATACTGAACTAATTGTCTGTGAATTTTTAGTAGTTGTTTTAGCTGTATTAACAGCTCTGCTGCAGGCATTCTTTCGATGTCTGGATGTGGTGTGTATCCGGCTAGGACCGGCCACGTTGCTCCTGGTCTTCCTAAAGGACCGAGCCTTGTAATGTGATTGTTATGTTTTAGGGCGCCATCAAATAAGAGCAAATGCTCTTGGAATTTGAGTGGTACTTCCACCTCCTTGAAAGGAGTGTACGTTTCAGGAGGTTCCTCTACTTTGTAATAGTGGAAGTACTTTGTTACAGCATTTGCTGCTGGAAAATGTATCCATGTATAGTATACCTCTGTCTGCCGATATTCGTGTGCCTCAATTACGAATATGACTGTGCCACCTCTAGGTGTCAGTCCATTTTCTATAAGTTTTAAGGTTATAGATCTCCTTTTGGCGACCTGGATGAGTATTATATCCGGGTCTGCTGTTTGCATGGTAGCATCAGCATCTGCTATTTCAGTAGCTAATCTAATTGCCTCTCTTTCATCATCACTCTCTGCCATTTTACAGACAGGATGGTATTATGTTTGTTTGCAGATCAGGTTTCTTATGGAAACAGAGATTAGATGCACAATATTTTGGGAATGTTTTTATCCTTCAACGTTGACTATACCAAGAACCATACATAGGAGTTCCCTCCTGCGAGGTTTTGGAGGATATTACCTTTCACCCACTCCAGACGTCTTTGGAGTATAATGGAAAAAGGGGTCTGAGTGAGAAAGCACGACTGAGTTACTCTAAATGTCTTACGTTAGTTTTATCGCCCATTCCAAACGCGTTGGGCGCCATGTAGTGTAGTTCCTATCTTCCCAATAGGCTCTGCGCATTGGAATAGTACCTACAGCAGTAAAGGCCTAGGCCAGACGTTAACTAGGTCTACTACTGTCGATACTAGACTTAATTTTTGGGTTTGCCAGCTAAGCTCAGAGTTCGCTAGAAACTTTCTCGAATGTTCAGGAAAGAATTACCTCCCCTGATTAGACAAGAAGGGATTTAGTTTCTGACAACCATAGAACATGACAACTTTGCTCTCCCCTAATCAAGAGTCAATCTCAAGAGTCGTGTGAGCACAAGGCAATTATTTTACTCAGTCAGTACGTGCATTCTTAGTCTCATCAGAATGTAGAGAAAAGGAAGAGACGGGCGTGTTCAATAAAAGATGTTATTTATTGATCAGTCTCTTTTCTCGTACAAGAGAAATGGATCGATATTATTGCAATACTTATAGTTAAGTAAAGTGCATACATTAAAAGCAATAGTATAAAATAATACTGTAAAAACATTGATATGGTTTCTGAGCCATATGATGTTTAAAATGATTAAAATATATTTACATACACATATACATTTGACTAAACGTACTCAACTGGTGTTTCTAAATACGCCTACCCCGTGTACCTGACCTAAGTCTAATGCGTGGGCGGGAATAGAAAGTTACAGTTTAAGTTAAGTTTGTTTTTGCCAAGTGAATAACTAAAGAATTCTCTGTGAGGGGTTATTCAGTTCTGTACCTGGAAGTTAGGATGAATGAGGAATGGTATCTCTTTCTCTGCTCTCGATATTCCAGGCTGCCTGCGAGGGCTACCCGGAAGCGCCGGTGCTGGGTCTCTCGGCTTGAGATAGCAGCGCGTCTCTCAGCGCGTCAGGAAGGCGGGGCTGCTGCCTGCGGGGTCTGCTTCTGCTCTCGGCTTCGGCAAGTATGGCTGCTCCGTCTTGTCACCACGCGTGTCTTTGCATAGGGCAAGGTCGGCAATATTTATACCTTAAAAGGTGCCGAGATTGACGTAAGGATGGACATAGGTACGTCAATAAAGATGTCATACGACTTGCTCGTTAGCACATTCTTTTGCAAAAGTTCTCTGTGAAATCAAAACAATGGCCGCACGGATTTTCCAGGTTGTCATAGGTTTGATTTGTTATGAGAACGTCGTATGCCTTATCAGGGGCTGGAGGAATGTCGCTTGTCTAATTAGATCTCAAGCGTTATGACCTAATCAGATAACACGTTCCTGTGCCGTAGTGTGACTGCGTCAGATAACGGTATCTGCATCATGGGGGATTTCTTGCCTCATGGGCTGACTGTTAGTTAACTAGCTAGGTAGTTTAACCAGAATAGGGTCAGGAATAGGGGGATCGATTCAGAACCTATAGAAATACACGACACCTTCTGTGAATACCGAAAGTCTTAAAGTTAGGATTTTTCTCAGTTTAGGAGTCCTAAAGTTAGGACTCCTAACTTCTGTGAATACTTCTTGAAGACCTCTGAATTAGCTATGGATCAGTGCTTAATATGAGTTACTGACTTCCGGTGCTCAGCACTGGCACTAAAATGCCAACACCTGCACTTATGTTTACTAACTCAATATACATTAAGAATCCCTAATACTTGTGGCCCAAACTATTCTTATATCTTCGTGATCATCGAATAGTCTGAATTTTCTCACTTGTAGAAGTGTGATAGTTAGAAGTTGTGTTGGTACAGGGGTGCTGCAAGCTGCAGTGGCCTCCTGGCACTTATTTCCTTCTTTTTTTTTAAATTAAACACTGCTGTGGATGCATTAACTGCTTAGAAAGAGCTTTTCTTTAAGAACAAATTTGAAACAATGTCTGTTATCTCGCTCTGTAAACTAAAATAAATTGATCCATGAATGTACAAGGCTTCCACTGAGCATAATCAATCAGGGGAAAAAACATCACAGAGTAGATAAAGGGCAGGGATTATATTTCTTACTGAAGAGGAAACTAATGCAGTTTTAATAGATGAAAGCTATGGACACTGTGAAATATGAACATTTGTGATGAAGTTTGCTAGTTCTGAAGAAGGATAACCAGGAATTAGGAACAGCAGTTGAAACATCTGCTGATAATTGTCTATGAAAGTCTTATAGATATGCCATATCATTAAATCAATAAAAGATCTGGAATAGACTCTGTTTCTAACTGTGCTACCATATGTTTGAAATCCCTCGTGTCCGAAGTAGTGAGACCTATACAAGGTTTGCCATGCAAATATGATGCTCACATATTAAAAACATGTTGTCTAATCTTTTTGATTTCAAGTCATGATATCATCAAATTATATCAATACAAATATAACGTAATATGTCACAAATACCTTAATATATTTTAAAGCATGAGTGACTGAGGAACCTTACATTGGTGGGAGATGATTAATACACAAATGGGCTGATTTCAAGAAATAAGATCAGTTTGAAGAACTATCTACTTTGAACATACCTGGTTGGCACTTACAAAAACGAAAGTACATTGTCTACCATGAGTTATTAATAAGTTTGAAGCTATAGGACTTCATATGGAAACAAATGAATTGTATTTTTACATACTGTATGGCAAAGCGAGACTAACATATGGGGCACTGAGGCACCTTTCCCCAAAAGACATGTGATTAGGCTTGAGAATCCCTACTTTATTTACCTACACTGCCCAGCCTTCCTCGCACAACAGATCCACGTGAACTAAGCATTGTCAAAGCAAATAGGTCTGGACTTTTTCTAAAGCGAAGCATTTTGTGGTAGGCAGGCAGCTGTGTGTGTGGTGCTCCCAGCTGTCCTAGAAAGAAAATCCCATAATGAAGCAACATTTTGGTTTACTTTATTAAAAGGAGTAACAAGATGAAGTTTGGTTTCTAAGGGGCCAACTTAAAAGGCAAATGCGGCAAAATATACCTTTGTTTTTAATACTATCAATATGATCTCCAGGAGGAGGAACTGAAGGGAGTGGGAATAGATAAACAAGGCAGCCCCACCACTGCCAATCCTCAATAGAAAACTCCCTGCTGGACACTTTTTGCTATAGATCCCAGTTCTTTAATGCATATCAGCTTAGGTTAGGGGAGAGCACACCCAATTTCTTATCTTATTCTTAGGCAGATATAAGAAGACGCCTCCTGGATAAAGGTAACCTGTTAACCGTCACAACCTTGTCATGAAAAGCTTATGGCCACAATGGTTATAGCTAGTCAATGACAGTGGAAACTAATTTGGGTTCAATGCCGCAAACATACATCTAGGCCATAAGTCTTCTTGTTTAGGGATTTTGATAAAGTCCACCTGATAGTCTGAGGCCAAGAAGCAGTGGACCCTGCAGAATGACATCTCAAAGGAACCTTAATTTGCTCTTTAGTGAAGTATCTAAGTCATGCTTACCACTGGCTCGGTGTAAATGTAAATGTAAATGTTTTGAGCTTGTAAAGCGCACTGCTACCCGTCCATAGGTCTCCTGGCACTGTATAACTGGGGAATCCGTCCTGGCTTTCCCTGTGGGATGGTCCCTTGCTGGGAGTCCCCAAGGTGGAGCCAGGCATCCCTGGAATTGGTGAGGCCATTGTGGAGATTAGGCAAGCTAATGCCCAGAGTTGCCGAGTGGAACCCCTGATTAGAGTAAGCACCGAAGCGAGAATTATCTAATACGCTGTCCAAGGTCCACGACCCTGCAGCGTCGGGAATTGAACCCTGGTCCCGGGCCAACTTCTGCTCTCGGGCCTGCCGCCTCTAACCAGTGAGCCACACTACTCCATGTCTCATTCTGTCAGCTCTCCAACTCACTTTATGAGTGCTCAGAGAGGTGGGAGATTTTTAATAAGCAGGCAGGAGTCTCAGAAGCTTCTGCAAAGGTTTTGGACACTTCTCCGTACTACTCTTTTATATTCCTCCACCGCTGTCTTCTGCACTCTGCCACTCTAATCTTCCACAAAGAAAATAGCACACTACAACACCAGACTTCTCCACCAGACTTCTCAATTAACCAATTACCTCACAGTACACATCTGAAAAATATACTAATCCACAAAGCCCCTTCCTACCACTGCAATAGTCCACTACATGGCTCCCTATACTCCACCACGATACTCCCAAACTTCTCATCCAAACTAGTCCACAACACTCTTCCACAATCTTCCTCAACACTACCACGCACACTTACTGTTTACACTCTGCCTCCACACAACATATTTCATGTTACTCAATAATGTGACTTCCTGATAAGCCCACAGATATCTTCTTGCGCTATCCTACACTACACCAATCTCCATCCCACTCCTATTTTTCTTCAAACTACACTAATGGAGCTCTTCAAACTATTGCGGCATGGTATGGCACAAATCAGCCATGCTACCCTTTACAGTACTGCACACCACTATACATACTCCATAGAACTCATCCTTCATACTACTCCTACCCACTTATGTTATGCAATATTGTTATGTTATGTTGGTGTGTTATGTTATGTTATGCTATTTTATATGTATTTGTAGAGTGCACTATCACCCGTCAGAGTATCCTGGCACTGAGTAGGTGTGCCACTAGCCTCTCCGGAAGACCGGGTGCTGTTCGAGGGTCAAGTCTTCCACTCATTTCTGAGTTCATGAAATGAAAAGGAGGCTGTGATGTGTAGCAGCAGGTTGTTCCAGGCTGGTGTGGCAATGTAGGTAAAGGCTCGGCCACCTGATTTGGTCAAACGCATGTCGGGGATGTGTGCAAGAAGTAATCCCGCTGAGCTGAGGTATCAGGATGGTTTGTGAAACGAGATGCTGCTATTGAGGGAGGCTGGGCTAATGCTCTGTATAGTGCTTAGTAGGTGTTTGTGAGGAGTTTGAAGTGTGCATGTTTGTGTATTGGGAGCCAATGTAGCGCCTAGAGGTGCGGTTTGTTATGTGTGAGGTATTAAATAGTGAGTGTGATTCTTGCAGCCGAGTTCTGGATGGTTTGTAGTCGTCTGGTGAACTGATTGCTGATCCTAGCTTAGAGGGTGTTTTACACCGGGATCACCACATGCACATACACACTTCACACAATTCTTTGGCATTTTAAAGTGACATATGTATTACAACCACAGTCACTGCTGCTCCATATACGGAGTTCGCTTGCTATTATTGACATTGTATATCGCCCAAGCCATGCGTGGCTCTTATAAAAATATGTGCTTTTAATGACCAACTGAATGGCATGGACTTGTGGATCTCAAACAGTTGAAGACTGAGGCTCAGCGGTGATGCCAGCAGTTGTGCCAGCCTACACCATGTGAAATTTTGCCTACCACCCTGTGACTTGTGCAAAAACCACAAGATTTCCCCTCCTACAGTAAAATAAAGCATAAATGAAAACAGCCGGCCATATTTGCGCTCACCTCTGGGCGTTATTTACGCCTGTGGGTAATGAGCCTTTCTAAGCACTGATGTATTGCACTAGATATTTTATGCTATTACATAAAAGAAACACATTATTCGAAACCATCAATATTTTTTATGTTTGTGCTCAGCACATTTTTTAATACCCACTAAATTGGTAAGGACACTTGTTTTCAAACACCTAGAGACAATAAACTTCATGGTGTCTTCTTTCTGAGTGACTGCCAGGTCAAGTCCTGGCCAGCACTGCGGGATGAGCAGTGATGATCACTTCTGCCTCCTCGCTCTGACTGCACAGGACCCTGCTCTAACAATAAGGTCAGCTCAGCACCTCTGCGGCTAAACGGATCATCATTAGGGGTGGGCATAACTGGCGTAATTCCAGGACTTAATTTGAGCGGGTGTTTTCCGGTATTCAGCACCTGCACTTAAATGGCAGCACTGGCACTTACGACAGTCATCCACATGGCGGGCTGTTTGTCTCATTTAGAGTGAACATCAATACACTAAAGGCCTGGCTAGAAGAGAGTTTATTAAATATTAATCTTAGGACCTGCTCCTGTCGTGGGGATACCTATATCTGCCCAATGTATTGCAGTCCCAGAACTCTCAAATCAATCTTTATTTATATTTTTTGATTAAAAGAAGAACTGCTGTCAATCAATCCACCCAACTGTACATACCCTCCCCCACAGTGTGTGAGTGAAGAGCACTTACTGAAAATAAGTAAAAAAGTGAGAGGGCACCTCACGTATGCAAAACCAGAGAGGCTACCAGCAGGTTCTCGCCATTATGCCCATGTATATCATCATCGGTTGCCCACTCACAGAAACAAAGAAAACCGCGTCCAATAGAGAGAAAAGAAGAGCAGAAAGAAAGAATTAACTGTCCCAAAATATAAACCCCGTGGTCTGCAGAGAACAGTTTGTTCCATGCAATTAAAAGACGAATTAAAACTCACTGTGAGATTGCCCTCTTTATTCGCAAATGTGAGCTCACTCAGGTTAAAAGCACTGCATGTTGCTTACCTTTTCCAAGAAGGCCATTTAGAGTGAACACAATAACAGTTGTTTGCTAATTCAATATACTTTAAAAAAGACTAATACCTGCCGCCCATGCTAATCTAATACCTTTGGGGGCCTGGAACAGTCGAAATTGTCACACTTGTAGGAGTGTGATGGTTAGTAGCTGGTTTGGCACTGTCATTGGTAGCACTAGCAGGGGGAATGGGTGGTGTAGGCTGCAATGGCCTCCTGATGAGGGCCCTGACACTTAATTTTTTACAAATTAAGCACTGAGTAATTATCTCTAGCATAATTACCGCAAAATTACTTGTAATCATATTCCATCATTTAGCTCTATTTTCTTAGAGCAAAATACACCCTCATATCCAAAATGGGCCTGGGAAGCATTTTGTGCCAAGAAAACAGCACTAATTGCTACAGGCTCGAAGAGCAGTAGCCAGCAGCAGCTCTCTCTCTCTCTCTCTCTTAGTATGTAGTTCCTAGGATCCTAATTCTCCCCAATATTACTCTTAATTACTCAAGCTGGCGTAATTGCGTATTTTTGTAATTTTGTATCACAAAAGTAATGCGTAATTACTGAAATTTCTCCAGCATAATTAAAATTCTGCCCAGGCCTAATCGTCATACCACTGCCCCATGATCATACCACTCTAGGCAAGAGCCTTGTTTTGTGTAGGTCTCGGAAAGACCTATTGCTATGAAAAATGTTTATTTTAACCCTGGGCGAAGCACTACGCTACGCTCGCGGAGTTTGCGAAGTTTTCGCAACTTCGCACTACGCGAGTGAGGTTCCGTGACAATTTTAAGTGATGTTTTTTGATTCGCACGAATATGGTCGAGTCTGGTATCTAAGAACCGCAAATGACGAGTTTAGTAAGTGTGCGCAGTTTCGCTGTGCTAACTTAAACCGTTCATTTGATATGTGGGTTTTTCATCTGTACCCACGGGTTCCATCTTAGCTATGGCATCCATTTTGTCTCTTGCCCTCAAGTAGCCAGCGAACGGACACTGTCCGCTTCGTCACCCTGGGACTCTCAGGATATTTGTGGAAGACACATGTACTTTGTAAATATCTTTTACGATGAGGGGGATGATACTGTAAGGCAGATGGCCCCGCTCGAGGCTCATCTTGCCGTCCGGTTTATTGTCTCAGCCGTGCATCTCATTAGGCACGTCCCTTTGATGCCTGTATCTCGTGTTTCCCGATACCTCCCCTTTTACACCCTTTTCGATTTCCCCACTGTCTCCATCTCCCTCTGCACCTGTCTTTGTCCCTATTTCGATCTGTTTTACTGCCGATTGGAATTCACTAATGTTGGGAAGATGGGTTTTTACAGTTGGGAACCGCCAAATGTTTCCGCACTTATGTTCCGGACCTTATGTGTACCAAAGTGACCAAAGCGACCCCTCTGAGGGATAATTATGGGAACCAGGTTGTAAACTTTTGTGTACCATGTTGTCCTATGAGTTAATTTTGTATAAAAGGAGCGATCCACAGAACCAATTTGAAGCAGTCTCCCCAAGTTGCACGTGTTGTACTTGTCGTGACTTCTGTGTTCCCTGCAGCAATAAACCTTGAATCTTTGACGCCGAAGGAAGTGTCCCGTGTCTCTGTAGTTTGTGCGCCGAAACAGGTATCCCATGAAGGTTATAGGTGTTGTTCCCTGGCACCGCTGGTACTGTTAAAAAGTCCAGTCCTTCAGTTGGCGCCCAACGTAGGGCCACTTCAGCGGTACCGGTCCGGTCCAAAGCCTGATGATCGTGAGGAACTTCGTGTGAAATCTCCGAGGGAAGGTGCACCCCGCTTCATCGATCCTGTTGTCGAAATAAGTGGCCCGAAGTTTTTCCCTGCGAAGATTCCCGCCTCCTGACGGCTGCAACGGACCGATGCCCTGACTGTCGACCTGTCTTCGACGCCCGGCGTAGACCTTATGTACAAGCGAGACGATAGACGGGCCTTCCTGGTGACGCCATTGAAGTTCTGAGTTAAGTATTTGTGGGTCGCTCCCAGTCCTTAGTGGTTGTTCTAGCTTTTTGAAAGCTTTGTGGTTAGCCTTTAAGGCTTTGTGGTAATAGCTCTCCGAGCTTTGTAATAGCCTTAAGGCTTTGTTGTATTGCATGGTTCCATTGCATTTGTGGTTCTTAGTATTGGTTCTTAGTATTATTTGACAGTTGCAATTGCCAAAAACCGAGGGTTTTGACTTACACGAGGTTTTATTGCTTCGGTAATCCTTGAAGTTTGATACTAGGTTAGTGTGCACGATGCCTAGCCATAGTGATTTGTTTCGTATTTTCAAATGTTGCGCAATGGATTCCCGGTTGGAGGACTCGTGTCCGATACCTCCAGTTGGAACTCCGATACATGATCTATATAGTCGACATGGGGTGGGTCCTATAATCTATAATGATTACTGGATCCGCTATACAAAGAAAGACGGTGACCTTAGATGGCCACCACACGGAACTTTTGAACTTTCGATTTTAGATAATCTTGAGGCTAAATTATTTTTAAAGAAAGCTAGGCCAGCTATGTTTGATTCCTTTCGGATATGGCGTAAAGAGGCCAAACAGAAAGAAATCAAACAACTTAAAAAGGATAAAAAGCAAGAGTTTGTTCCGATAATGCAAGCTATAAAAGAATGTAGACAAGACAAAGAAGAAAAAGATATGGAAATCGCTACTAGATTGCATCACATGAAAATAGATAAATGTTACCCAGTTTTACCGAATAATCTAGAAAAGAAAGAAGAAGATTTGAAGGAGGATTCTTTGTTATCATACTTGATGAAATCACCACCTCCTTATGTACAGGGTGCTACTGCTCCTGTAGCTCCTCCTATAGCTCCTCCTGTTGTTCCTCTTGTTGCTCCAGCGGCTGCGGGCCAGCCCGCTGTTAACCCTACGTTTGTTCCACCACCTGTCCTCGTTCCTACTGCTCCCGTACCTGTACCTTTGCAGACTGTTGTTTCTGCTACTCCAACTACCTTGTCCGTTCCTACTATGCCTTCCTTCACCTCTAGTGTTGTTGCCCCTGTTTTTCTTTCTCCTTCTGTTCGTAAGCGTGTTCCTAACTCTGTTGCTACCCTTTATTGACCTCTTTCCGGTCCGTTATTTTCGTCTGATTCATCTGAAACTCCTCAGAGACGGAGTCAGATCCCTAGTGGTAGGGAGAAAGAGACGTTAGTAACAATGGCACATAGGTGGATAAGACATCCTGCTAATTACACTCCGCGTGTAGTATTTGATACGTTTTCTCAGTTTAATGAGCCTACGCAGAGATTCGTATTTGAGGAAATGTGTAACTTTTTGAGAGAAGAATGGTACAATAATGATGTAGATGATGTACCGTCCGACATAATTGAACTCCAGAGTCACTTTTCGAACGGTATGATTATAGGAGACGATGTACGACGTGCCGTGGAACGCTTATTAGCATTTAGACCCACAGCACATTCTCGGGTGTCATTAGATGATACCACTGAGAACTGGAAAGCGGTTCCTGGTCAGTATCCCATGAGAGAAGTCCCGCCACTGTGGGTGCCTGGAGATCCGCAAGCTAACCCTGCGGTTTTACCACATTTTCGAAGGGTGTGGATACATCTTCCATGGAAACGATCGGAAGTTTTGCAAGTGAAGCAATCCTTACCCGATCCGCGTAAAAATCCGGCTGGTTATTATAAGGAGTTATCACAACTGATAGAAGCTTCTATTATGAATATTGCCGACATCGACATGTTGTTTGGCAATGTTGTACCGCAACCAGTTTGGGCTAAAATTCGTCAAGCCAATCACGCAGCTGAATTAGGGGGTGATTGGGCTGCACTGCTAGCAGCTGATGCATTACAAGTTGGTGGGGCTAAACCTGAACGGTTGATCTTGGATTTGCCTCAGAAAACCATTACGCTCATGAAAACTCTCATGCCAGCGATGAAGGTGAACTGGGATAAGTTATCAGCTTGTAAACAAAAGAAAGACGAGAGTGTCTCGGATTTCTTTACAAGGTTTGAGGAAGCGTTTGTCGACCACAGCGGCCAGGACATGGGCGCTGAGGGAGGTCAGCGGTTATTCGTTGACAAATTTGTGTCAAATTTGCTGCCTGAGCTATGCAACAAATTAAAGAATTCGGAAAGTGCGTGGGCAGTTTCAACCCCTGCGCAAATATTAGCAACGGCTCAGTACTATGAGAATAGGGAAAAGGAAGAAAGTGATCGTGTAGAAAAGAAAACGAAAGAACTCAAAACGAAGGTTTTGTTGCAGCAAGCATACCCTCCACGATCAAACCAAAATGATGCACAACAGCAGTATCGACCACGAGCACAGCTCGATAGAACACAGCCGCGCTCTGACAACTTTGATCCCAGATCTTCACTTGGGTATAATCAGTGCGCATATTGTAGGAAAGAGGGACACCTAAAATATGATTGTCTTGCTTTACGGGACCGTCTGAATGGTGTGTCGACACGAGGAAATCGTGGCGGTGGTCCTCAGCAGGCACCACGTGGTAGAGGTCGTGGTTCATCCCACAATCAGATTGATCGTCATCAAAATCAATCGGATGCAAATAATTATTTTGACCAGCGAAATGCGGGGTCAGTTCGATCTGCACAGTATAATGTTGATGATTATTATATAGACCACGAGACTGTTGTAAATGACCACTACTAGGACAGCCAACGACAAAGAGAGGGAGTAGTGTCAGTTCCGGTCGATCAGAGTGGGCCTTACGTTGCAGTGACTACATCGGGTGTAGTTGAGCCTTTTCTGTTAGACACTGGTGCGACGAAAAGTTCCATCATGCATTCAAAACTCCCTGGCGCACCTTTGTCTGGCTTAACGAATGTTTCCGTCGGATTCTCTGGCGCCCCTGTTAGTAACCCAGTCTCTAACCCTTTGCCTCTTATGATTGGATCTCGTGAGCTAACGGCTCCACTGATTCTATCTACAGGTTGTGGTGAAAATCTTTTGGGTCTGGATTTGTTGAAACGATTATATGCAACATTGTATTGTTCCCCCGAAGGAGTGGAGCTTACATTGGGAAGGAGAGTGGTCTCTCCCATGTATTTATCGGTTGATAAATTCCCACCGGAATTGAATTCCCTCCCTGCGTCCTTATGGGCCACAGGTCCCAATGACGTGGGCCTGTTAGACATTCCACCCTATGTGATTCAATTAAAACCAAATGCGCGATTACCGCGTTTACCTCAATATCGTATTTCTCTTGAGGGCGAACGAGCGCTGTTAGCAATCGTTCATGATCTCATTGGAAAAGGTGTTGTTGAAGAAACTCGTGGAAACGTGTGCAATAGCCCTGTATTACCAATTCTGAAACGAACTGACCCAACTAAACCTCCTGTGTATCGTTTTGTTATAGATTTGAGAGAGGTAAACAAAATAGTGGTTCCGCAATTTCCTGTGGTCCCTGACATTACGGCTTTACTAACAATGATTCCGGCAACTGCCTCCTGGTTCACAGTGATCGATCTAAAGAATGCTTTCTTTAGCATCCCAATTGCAGAGGAAAGCAGAGACCTATTCGGATTTTCATTAGGAGGTCGCAGTTTTAGGCTAAAACGCGCTCCACAGGGCTACTGTGAGAGTCCATCAATCTACAGCCAAGCACTTAAAGGTCAGCTTGATGCCTTTGTATTGCCTAAGGGTGCAGCTTTGATTCAATACGTTGACGATCTTTTAGTGGCAGCTGATACAGAAGCTATTTGCAAAACGGCTACAGTATCATTATTGTACTATCTACATGACTTGCACCACAAGGTGTCGCCTTCAAAGCTACAGTATTGTTGTCAAGAAGTTACCTATCTAGGTCACTTATTGTCAAGAGAAGGGAGAAGGTTGACCCCAGAGAGAATTGCAGCGATTTCCCGAATGACTGTGCCAAAAACCCAGAGAGATGTTCGCGCCTTCTTAGGTATTACGTCCTACTGCAGACAATGGATTCCAAATTTTTCATTGTTAGCGAAACCATTGATAGCCCTTACGTGCAAGGATGTTTCATCCCCAGTACCTTGGTCTGAAGAATGTCAGAAAAGTTTTTCTGAATTGCGTGATGCGCTGTGTTCGGCTCCTGTGTTGGGTACCCCTGACTACAGTAAGCCGTTTACACTATACGTTCACGAGAGGGATGGTTGCGCGTTGAGTGTTTTGACACAATCTTTTGGTGGTAAGCAACGCCCATGTGCCTACTTTTCTTCGACTTTAGACCCAGTAGCAAGAGCTTTGCCAAGTTGCTTAAGGGCAACAGCGGCAGCTGCGGCGTCCATTCGACAGTCCGCAGGTCTAGTCATGGATAATATGCTCACGGTAATGGTTCCGCATGCAGTCGACACTCTATTGAACCGAACGAAAACTCAACATCTGACAAGTGCAAGATTGTCTGGATATGAGTTGACATTGCTGGCCAGTCATATACGGATAAAACGATGTAATGTGTTGAATCCAGCAACATTGCTGCCGATCGACACAGAATCAAGTGATGAAGCAGTACATGACTGCTATCTCAGAACTGAAGAGGAAACCAAGGGTCGCATTGACCTAAGGGATACTCCATTGACAAATCCCGATGGTACTTTGTATGTGGATGGTTCTTGTTTCAAGTTGCCGAACGGTGATGTGACGACTGCGTATGCTGTAGTTACATTGAGAACGATTGTGGAAAGTGCAAGATTAAATCAAAATTCGGCTCAGGCTGCTGAGCTAATTGCTTTGACGAGAGCGTGTGTGTTGTCTAAAGATAAACGGGTGAATGTGTTTACAGATAGCCAGTATGCGTTTGGTGTGGCACATAGTTTTGGACGATTGTGGAGAGAGAGAGGATTCCTTACGTCACATGGTACGAAGATTCAGCATGGCCAGCTTGTAAATGATCTTTTGGATGCACTTACGTTACCTAAGCAAGTGGCGATTGTTAAATGTAGTGCGCATCGTAAAGTGATGGATGATGTTGGTCGTGGTAATGCGTTTGCGGATGAGACTGCTAAGGAGACTGCCCGGAACCTTAGCACTCGAATGTATGTGACGAGTTCGGTTAGGTGGCCTGCAGAATCAAGTATGTGTAAGAACACTATCGAGAGTGTGAAAGCAATTCAGAATGAGGCCACCGAGACTGAAAAGACGAAGTGGAAAGAAAGTACGGGAAAGTTGGATGCGAATGGTTGTTGGACTGACTTATCGGAACAGAAAAGATGGATGTTGCCTGATGCATATGTGCTGGCTGTTGTGACTATGGCACATGGGTTAGCACATATTAGCGCGAAAGGTATCTGTAAATTGCTGTTTCCTGTGTGGAAGAATGATGGTATTACGAAATGTGCTGAACGCTTGGTTAAGAATTGTATGGTGTGTTTGATGCACAATCCTGGTAAGGGCACTCCCACTCCACCTGGCCATTTTGCCCCTCCTGCGTACCCTTTCGAAGTTATCCAGTTGGACTTTATCCACATGGAGAGATGTAATAATTTGAAGTATGTGCTGGTTGTGGTGTGTGCATTTTCTAGGTGGATTGAGGCCTACCCCCTTAAGGATAATACGGCTTTATCCACGGCAAAAATTTTACTCAAAGAGTATTTTTCCCGCTACGGAATGCCTCGGGTTGTGTGGTCAGACAACGGAAGTGAGTTTGTTGGGAGCGTGATGAAGAGTGTGTGTCGCGGGTTAGGGATTGTACAGAAATTTCATAGTGCCAATCATCCTCAGTCAGCCGGTTTGGTTGAAGGGTACAATGGCACCCTTAAACTAAAACTAGCAAAGATTCAGGCCACGACAGGTCTTTCGTGGCCTGACGCTTTACCCGTAGCATTGCTGTCAACAAGGGCAACTGTACACTCCCGAGTAGGGCTCAGTCCCTATGAAATAGTGTTCGGTCGTCCTGCCAATGTTTGGGGGGTCCCTAGACCGGGTGCCTTTTGCGAACTTGAGTATCCAATGTTAATCGATTATCTTCATGACTTGACTGCTAAACTGAGGTTAATTCACCAACAGGTTCACGAAGCATTGCCGACACAGACGGAGGGTCCAGGCCACCAGCTCCAGCCCGGAGATTGGGTGGTAACGCGCAATTTTTCGCGCAAGAACAATTTGGATCCCAGGTTCACTGGACCCTATCAGGTCCTCCTTGCCACGAGAACTGCAGTTCGTCTTGAGGGGCGGAAAAATTGGGTGCATGCCACCCATACCAAGAAAGTCCCCATTCCGTTGCCAGCAGACTCATGGGTGAGGAAAGGCATTGCATCAACTGAAACCGAAAGATTGTCGGCGTTTGTACCTTTCAGCGACGCACAACCTGTCGGAGAATCCTCAGTGCAGCAAAAAGGCATTATTGAACACTTGTCATCAGAAGACTCAAGACCAGAACATTCAGCTGATCAACAGGGCGTTGTCCCTTCAATGGATCTTTTGTTTAACGAACAGACACGTCCTGGGAAAACCCGATATTTTTTAAGATCCAGCACTAAAGACTAATAAAAAACCCCGTTCTGTCCCTTGACAAGTGCATTATCCCGTTTTCCATGATCAGTTTGAACACTCATACCATTGTAATTATTTTGTATATATTCATTGAGCTTCGTTCCTTACACTTTTTGTTTCCACAGCTGAGAGACATTTGTTTTTATACATATATATATATATATATTTGTGAAATAAAGGCCGTAGGGCCGCGCGTGTACTTCCTCCTGGTTAGTAGGTCTTGACGCTAGGTTAAAGACCGTCGATTCCTGGGAACTCCTAGGAATTGACTATTGCTGCACAGAACGAAGTGCGTCAAGAAACGTTGCGGACGGTCATAGGGAATGGCATTTTCAAAGCTGATGGACTTGGAAAGAGCTCAAGCACAAAGATTCAAGCTGCAGCAACTCAGTCGTACCAAATGTTTTGTGTTCCAAATATTCGTACTGTTTGTGACTGGTTCTGCGTTATTAGCGGGTGGAGTGTATTACACAATGTCTTACTTCTTGCCTTCTACTATACCTACTCCTACCCCTAATCTTAAACTCATCTCCACTGACTCTACTCATTCTTTTCACATCTTACCTGAACACGAGCAGGCTAGACGTGCAGAATTCCGCAACAATTCCTTTATTCAACTCCTTCATCAGCATCAGTTAGTGGTTAACACTACTAATTGTTGGGTGTGTGGGTTGATGCCACATACTACGGATAAGGGAATTCCATATCTGGTGTTACCGTATAGCTCCCAAGGGTCTGCTCGAGCATTTCAAACAATGTTTCGAAGCGCACTGGGTTTCCACCCCATTCGAGAACCACGTTCCCCTTACTCTGGTCCTACCTCGTACCAAAAATCTTTGTCTATAGCTATAGAGGATTTAGATAGCGATATCTATGATCCCTCGCTTATCCCTGAAGAAGAGGTACAAGCCTATAGGGTCCTAAGTAGAGGCGAATATAGTGTGTTCACTGGTGAAAAACAGCTTAAAAGCTCGCCTCCGATATGGGTCGTACCCCACATTGGTAATTTTTGTTTAATAGGTCGCGGCCGTAGATCGAAAGCCCGACTTGGAGAGAGTGCTTGCACTGAAAATTATATATTGCCAATGGTCTCGTCCCCTGTGTTTTTGGCTGCCAAGGGTACATACTTTATTTGTCATGATCGTGCATATGCATGGTTGCCCTCTGACTTCATGGGCTCATGTTTTATCGCAAACTTGTTGCCTCCGACGTTTACTGTAGATGCAGATTATCACAAAACTAGAGTTGTGAGGGGCGTAATTAGCGAAGAGGATACTGCCGGTCAAGAGGCAGGAGACTTTTTCAAGGGTTTCCTCCCATTTTGGGGACCTATGGTTAATAGTAGGAACCTAAGACAGTTGACTCGAGTGGTAGAATCGACAGCTAATATTACTGCCAGTGCCCTTGGTAATATCACCACAGAACTTCAGGCGGATAGACTTATGACGTTACAAAACCGTATGGTTTTAGATGTGATCTTAGCAGATCGAGGTGGGGTATGTAAGGTGATCCATTCGAGCTGCTGTATTTTCATTCCTGATAACGCTCCGACTGTCTATCAAGCCATCTCGAAGTTGCATAAGATCTCCGAATCCATACATGTGGATGTAGGGGATTGGACGCTACTTGGATGGTTTTGGGGCCTAATGTCGACTTGGGGTTGGAAAATTCTGACGATCATTGGAGTCGTTGTAGTGTTCCTGTTCACTTGTTGCCTTTGCGTGCAGTGCGGTCCTGCCTTATGTGGCCTCTGTGCTACAACGTGTATGAGACAGCCACCTGTTACCAAAGGGTCTCGGTTGGACAGAGCTATGCTACAGCAACATCTCGAGGGTCTGATGAATATCGAATATGATTCCGACTAGTGCTTGCCTACATGAGGGCAAAAGGAGCGTCTGAGGTTCCGTGACAATTTTAAGTGATGTTTTTTGATTCGCACGAATATGGTCGAGTCTGGTATCTAAGAACCGCAAATGACGAGTTTAGTAAGTGTGCGCAGTTTCGCTGTGCTAACTTAAACCGTTCATTTGATATGTGGGTTTTTCATCTGTACCCATGGGTTCCATCTTAGATACGGCATCCATTTTGTCTCTTGCCCTCAAGTAGCCAGCGAACGGACACTGTCCGCTTCGTCACCCTGGGACTCTCAGGATATTTGTGGAAGACACATGTACTTTGTAAATATCTTTTACGATGAGGGGGATGATACTGTAAGGCAGATGGCCCCGCTCGAGGCTCATCTTGCCGTCCGGTTTATTGTCTCAGCCGTGCATCTCATTAGGCACGTCCCTTTGATGCCTGTATCTCGTGTTTCCCGATACCTCCCCTTTTACACCCTTTTCGATTTCCCCACTGTCTCCATCTCCCTCTGCACCTGTCTTTGTCCCTATTTCGATCTGTTTTACTGCCGATTGGAATTCACTAATGTTGGGAAGATGGGTTTTTACAGTTGGGAACCGCCAAATGTTTCCGCACTTATGTTCCGGACCTTATGTGTACCAAAGTGACCAAAGCGACCCCTCTGAGGGATAATTATGGGAACCAGGTTGTAAACTTTTGTGTACCATGTTGTCCTATGAGTTAATTTTGTATAAAAGGAGCGATCCACAGAACCAATTTGAAGCAGTCTCCCCAAGTTGCACGTGTTGTACTTGTCGTGACTTCTGTGTTCCCTGCAGCAATAAACCTTGAATCTTTGACGCCGAAGGAAGTGTCCCGTGTCTCTGTAGTTTGTGCGCCGAAACAGGTATCCCATGAAGGTTATAGGTGTTGTTCCCTGGCACCGCTGGTACTGTTAAAAAGTCCAGTCCTTCACGAGCTGCACGTAGCACAGTGCGAACATGCGTAGTGCAGCGTAGCGTAGTGCAGCGTTCATTTTTTGCTTGTTCGCGGTCCTGAACGTCATGTTCGCGACCGCGAGCAAGCAAAATTACATCCCGGGGAGATTCTCAACGCGAGGAGGTCAGGTTTCTCATTGTGAGTGGTTGCGCATGCTCGCGACCGCTCTCAATGAGAAACTACCTGTTCGCGTTGAGAAAGCTGCCGCTCGAGTAATAATCTACTTGAGCAGCAGAAAACTACAGTTCGCACTGTGCAAGATGCCGTTTTCAATGCTTGCACAGTGCCGGATGCTTGTCCGCACTGTGCAAACATTGAAAACGCATCTTGCACAGTGCGAACATGCTACTACGCAGCTCGCGTAGTGCTACGTGAAGTTCGCGTAGTGCGAAGTGCACTTCGCGTAGCTTCGCGTAGCGCTACTTGGCGAACTACGCCCACCCTTAGTTTATTTACGCAAGAGTAGACTTGTATAGCTTACAGTCATTGATCTTTACGTAGTTCTCAGTTTCCCCTCCTTTATGTCCGAAATATAGTTTTCCACCTCAATTTGATCTCATTATATTCAATAACACAAACAGGACAGCAAAATTAATTTTCTTTTCAATCGCTATTCCATATCCCGCTCTCAAAAGAGAAAAGCTATGAGCTTGAAGACCCGTATTTTGTATGTAAGTGTATGGCTTTCATGCACTAAGGAGAAAACACTATCATACTGATGAGTGATGACAGGCCAGGATGAGTGCCATCTACTGTACTGATGAGTGATGAAAGGCTGGGATTGTTGGCCCTATAATGTACTGATGAGTGATGAAAGGCCGGGATGGTTGGCCCCATAATATACTGATGGCTGATGAAAGGTTGGGATGGTTGGCCCCTATAATATTGATGAGTGATGAAAGACTTGAATGGCTGCTGCCTACCTCACTAATGACTGATGAAATAAAAAGCGAAGATCGTTGACCTCTTCCTGTCAAGGACTGGACACTGTGAAGATATTTTGAGTTTACTTCTTGATTGCCTGAGGATATTTCGGCTCCTCCCAATGACAACGGTCCCACCCTGCTCTTGAAAGTACATGTGAAAGTTGTCGGATGTCTACTTAAGAAGGTCCCAGTTAGGAGAAAAAAGCCGCGAAGGGCAAAGAAAACCTACTAGGCAATCTCTTGGCTCTTGATTGAAGATGAACATTATGCATGTGCAGAAGGTGATAATCAAAGCACCAAATTTTCCCTGACATCAGGGAAAAGGAAAGAGCTGAAGAAAGAGCCAAGCAAAGACATCCCGTAGAAGATCTATATGGAATTCAGCCTGCATGAAGCCAAAATCAGGGACAAACATAGTACAGAGTAAGGGAACTCCATTCACTGAGAATGGCATCCTGCAACACATCCACCGGCCAGTGATTTAAATGGTCAGGTGTTGTCTTGAACTGAGTACCAGCACGGCATTTGGACAAAATATCGGAAATACAGACATTGCGGGACAGAATATTTTGTCAAAAATATTGAGGACAAGGATATCGTGATGGTCATTTCCTATGGGGAAGTAAAGTTTTACTATATATAACTTCACAAATATGCATCTTGATGATATAAATATCTGCATGGCATGTAGATCTGGAGTTAAGAATAGTAAGTTAATACTTACCATCTCAACATTCTAATCCACGATCAGTGGCGTAGCTTGGGGGGTGTGGGGGGGGGGTGCAGTCCGCCCCAGGTGGCACTATTTTGGGTGCAGCCGCGCGGCACAGGAGGCCCGTTGCGGCGGCCTTTATAATTTATTTGGGGCACACACTGAGTGTCAGTGTCCCCAAATAAATTATAGAGGCCGCCACTACGGGCCTTAGGGTGACCAACTGTCCGTAAATTTCACGGACAGTCCGTAATTTCGCCCATCTGTCCGTTGTCCGATAAGGATTCTTTAACGGACGCCATTTGTCCGTAATTTTAACCGGGCACGGTCGCACCTCCCTAAAGCCGGTACAGCTTCCACCCACCTCCCTTCTTGACTTGACATGACGCATTCAGGGCTGTTTGCATCTGAATAGATGCCCCTGCTGTTAAAGCCGCAGCCCCCACCCCTCACACCTCCAGCCCTTGATGAGCTGTTAAGAGGTGCTTGAAGGTGACAGAGGTGGGCTGCAGCTTCAGGAGCAGGGGCATCTATTCAGATGCAAACAGCCCTGAATGCGTCATGTCTCTGCAATTTGTGTGAGACATCCCCTTTCTGCCCAGGGCCCCATACATACTACAACCGGTCTGGATTACACCGAGGCAGCATGTCGTTCTCTTCACAGCACAGAGCTTAATTACTGTCACTAAATTGTAAACAAACCTCGGTTCTTCAAACATGAAGTCTTTAATGTAATAAAATAAAGGAATGGCACAATCACACCCACACTGATTAACAAAGTAAGGAGGACAATCGGTTAAATCAGTTTTCTTGGAGTATCTCCTTTAAGTACTGTACATCACAGTGGGGGATGGCAAAAGTAACATTTTGGAAAGAGAGACTGACTTCTCATTGTCTTGTCCAGGAGGGGGTGAGGAGCCCTACCCCACCTGGAAGAGACCAAGATGATACTAGAATACCGCATGCCCATTGCCCACCCCTGTGCCCACCCTGGTGGATCCTGGTCCCCCACCTGCCCCGCCCTCCCCCAGTGATGGCTCCTGTCCCTCCCCCTCGACCTGTGGTGGATCCAGTCGCTGACCTGGGTGGCTTCTGTCCCAGTCCAGGAATGCCTCCTGCAGCTCAAAAAGGCTCAGCTCAAAATTAATATTAAAAGGTGGGCGGGTGAGTAAGTGAAGGTATGGGTGGATGGCTGGATGAATTAGTGAAAGGGTGAATGGATGAATGAAAGATTGAATAGATGGATAATAAAAGAGGATGGGTGATTGATGAGTGAGTGGTGGAAGGATGGAAGGGAGTAAGGGTAAATAGCTGGATGTATGGGTGGAAGGGTAGCTGGATGGTTAAAAGGGTGGATGGATGAGTGAAAGGATGGATGACTAAAAAGGTGGATGAGTGGGTGGGTGGATGGATGAGTGAAATGATGGATGGATGGATGGATTGATGAATTGATAAGTGCAAGGGTGAATGGATGGACAGTTGAGTGAAAGGGTGGATGTAAGGATGGATGAGTGAGTGAAAGGGAGGGTAGATGGACTAAAGGATGGATAGATGAATGAAGGAGTGAAAGGATAAATGGATGAGAGAAAGGATGGATGAGTGATAGGGTCAATGGATGGATTCATGAGTGGATGAGTAGATGGATGGGTGGGTGGATGGATGGAAGGAAGGATTGCTAAGTGAAAGGGACGATGGAGAGAGAAAGGGAGGATGATGGATGACTGAAAGGGTGGATGGGTGGAAGGATGAGTGACTGGGTGGATGGATGAGTAAGGGAAAGGATGGCTGAAAGGGTAAATGGCTGGATGGATGAGTGAATGGATGGATGGGTAGAAGAGTGGATGGATGAGTGTACAGATGGCTAGGGTGAAAGGGTGGATGGATTGATAAAGGATAAATGAAGGGATGGATGAGTGAAAGGATAGATGGAAAGATACATGGATAGGTTTGCAAATGGTTGAATATGTTTGGATATGGCTGGGCTTACTTATATACTATTGCGCGACCTTTGATGTGTCTGTAAAACTTATCCAATTGTCCTAAAGTTTTGTCCTGAATTTGACCTCCTGTCCTGAATTTATGTCCTGAATTTTGACCCTTTGTCCTGAATTTTTACACTCACCGTCCTGAATTTGCAGCAATGCCAGTTGGTCACCCTAACGGGCCTCCTGTGGCGCGCGGCCTCCCAGTTTGAATGTGCAAGCGCGCACCTGACCTGCGTGTTGCCAATTGCCGATGCATTTGTGCTTGCTTGTTGGTTCTGCCCAGGGACGTCAATCTTGTAGCGCGGGAGCGCTACCATTGACGGCCCTGGGCATTATTTTGGCCAGCCCTCTGCCCTCACGTCTCGCGATGAGAACATTGCAGCCCCCTTCACCTCAAACAATCTTCCAGACGGACCAAGCTACGCCCCTGTCTGAATCCGTCTGTCC
The DNA here is from genome assembly GCF_964261635.1 of Lissotriton helveticus. Taxonomy (NCBI): domain Eukaryota; kingdom Metazoa; phylum Chordata; class Amphibia; order Caudata; family Salamandridae; genus Lissotriton; species Lissotriton helveticus. Next base: position 1,112,175,256 of record NC_136071.1, read on the forward strand.
AGCCTTGCTGACTTAGTTTGAAGACAACTGGACGCATTACCACTCTCGTCGTGGGATCTCTTGGCTACAAAAGTCAGGGGCTTTTGCAGAATAGTCCGGCTCAATATTACCCGATAAGGCATTCAGCTTGCGAGACACTGCCCAGCGTCCTGACGCGCCATTAACCCACTCATCCCTCACCAGTGGCCCGTGTGCATCCTGCCTCTCTGAACGCGTAATGAATTCCATTCCAAGTCCCATTATCATTTAAACCCCCTTGCTAACGGCACTTTAACTAGTTTTAATGTCGCAATCATAGCATCGCTTAGATTCCGGAGAAGGGGGACCACGCGACCGCAGTGCATCCTGGGAGAGTGGCGGGGAGACTGGGGTGGGCACAGATCTTTATTAAGCACACACACAGCTTAAACCATACAAAAGCGGCTCCGGGAAGTCCTTGAACCATAAGACACCCAGAACAAGGAAATGCTCCATGTCATGCGAAAGTGAGAAGGCGCTATACAGCTGCTCAGAACACCCCCGGGACGGAGAGTGGCCTAATCAGAACGACTCCCCTAGCATCTGAGGGTCGGAGAAGTGCAAGTTCACGGCAAAGCTCACTTCTTTCAGAGAGTTTCCCAGAACATGTTTTAAGGCGCAGCCCATGAGGACGTGGCGTCATGATACTGCCATCAGTTACGGTGCCTCAGCCTGCTTCTTCTTACACCACCCACCACCGACCCGCCATAGCTGCGTGGTATTAATTGTTCCATGGGCTAATGCTGTGCACCAGAGTCAGCTTCGCTTCTTAACCACTTCCACGCTAATGACAAAGCCAGCTTGTCATGGGCTTTACCTATGCTGCGCTCATGACGAGCTGGCTTTGTCACAAACAAGCCTTTTTCTTCTTCTTCAGCGCACAGCGGGAAAACGCGGTAGCGCTGAAGCACATCTCACCAGTGCAAGCTCCTTGTACTTCCCAGCAGTGCCAGTTTACTCTCGCCCTGCCTGCCAGTGGGAGCTCCTCATGCTGAAAAGTGTGGGACGGGAGGAGGGAGAGTAGATTTTGGTGCGTGAAGTGTTGAAGGGCAATACAGCGAATGACGTTACAGCACATCTGAAAACCGCATCTCACGTCATAAACAAAGGGCATTTTTAGAAAGCATATTGCAGGTTGATTGCTTCAAACTCCTATCTTGAACTCGCCTCATATTAGACCAAAATCACACGAGTTACTGACCTACCCCTCTGTATTAAGCTCGCACACATTGCATCGAAATCGCGTGAGTTACTGCCCTATCCCTCTGTAGTGACGTTACAAAGATTACACCGTAATCACACGAGTTACTGTCCTACCCGGGTAGGACACTAACTCACACGCTTCACCATTACGCGCTCTCGTGAGTTGTGAGGAGTCAATTCTGGCCTGGGGCAGTGGCAGTGCGGCTGGGCGATTTGCTGGCTGGCGGCTGCTACAGCAGAAGTGAACAAACCAACCCCCTGCCTGCCATAGAGACCCTGGAGTGAGGTAAGAGGAGAGCTAATTGCTAAACTTTTTCAGACGGTGTTTACAATACCTTTTTTGAAAGAGAAAAAAACCCTTCATGTTATTTATTATGAATTTGCTAGATGATTGTACTATATATTTAAAACTAAAACTGTGAAACTCCCTCCCCCCTCCCCCCCTCCACTGGTGACCCCTTGTGTTTCTGTGGAGTGTGAGTATTAACAGTGGCCTTGTTCATGTCTTTTAAGTGGCGTTTGAATTTTTCACTTTTGCTGATTTGCTTTGTAATGCTAGGAGCTTAGTGTACTGTTCAGTGTAGTTAGAGGTAACGGGGCATATCTTCAAGAGGTTGGTAGTTCCACAGTTTTGAAAGCTGCAATGAAGGTGTCCCAGTCCATTGTAATTGGTTTCTTCCACAGACCTCTTTATACCTCCCTGCGGAGTACTCCGCTCACCGCCCCTCCCCACTTGAATAACATCTTCTTGCTAGGTTGATATAGTTGGGGGAATGTGAACTTCCATTGTTTCGTTATTTGACGTTTCGTGAGAAGAAGGGCCAGGTCTATAAATGTAGTCTCTGCCGTGCAATTTTTGGCACAGGGATGCAGGCCCTACAAACGATTCTCCGCTGAGCATCAGATAGGGGGAACCATGATGTATGGCCCTTTAATGTCAGCTGTAGATGGTGGATCCCTGAACAGTGTCATGTATGTGCATGTTTGCATTGTGCTGAGGGGATTACCAGGTAATTGTTCACGCAGCTCTCTGATTGATGCCACATGTAGTTTTTCTGAGACCCCAGATAGATCATGCAGTCTGTGTGTTCTCTTTTGTACTGCCAGTCACCGGTGTATTCAACTGTGTAGCCTTGGACCGTGTCATGTATGTGCATGTAACTTGCATGATCGAGGTAACTATTAGCGGCAATACTACGTGTCTCTCGGACCTCTTTCAAGTGCTCGCCGTCCTTTTTCTCCAGCACCCCCTCTCCTCCCCCCCCGGACGCCACAAGCTCTAGCTACGCCCCTGTCCACAATATTTTTTACACGATATCCTGGCCACACGATATATGCTTCAGATATTCGGTCACAAATCCACCCGCACAGCGTGATGAGCAGACCATCATCTGCTAAATTCTCAGCGCCTTTGGTAAGCTCTTGCTTTGGACATAGAAGTTCGATACTAATGAGCGAAGAAGGTTGGATAGTCTCACCCTACTAACCTCATAAGTGATGCCGCTGTGGCCTGTGCAGGTAAGAGCAGTGGGGCCGGGTGGGTGGATTTCGATGGACGATGACGAGGGAAAATTAAATAAATATTTAATTTTCCCTGTTCAATGTCTGTCGAAATCCCCTCTCACCCTGCCGCACTGCTCGTCTCTTACCTGCACGGGCCGTGGCTGAAGGGCTAAGGTGGTCGACCCAACCGTACTGATGAAAGATGCCACAGATGAGTGGCGGCAATGTACATATGTAAATAATATCCTGTCTTTATTTAATATTCAGTCTTTATTCCCACCTAATCATCATAAAATGTCTTGTAAACGTGGATTCCAAGAGCATGACAAATAAACCCCTTTTTACAGCCTTCATGTAAATGTGTTCTACTTTTCAGCCTCGTGGTAAGACCCCTGGTTCTGCCCCCCAGCCTCCCGTGAATGGCCTTTCTTTCAGGTGACACTCTGCAGCTCCCCCCATTCAAGCACAGGGGCGAGGACGCGCGGGCTTGTGCGCTTCTGATACTCACTGAGCGAAACGAACAAAAGAATGAGAAAATATTCATAGAAATCCTGGCCCAGGATTCATGTATTCACGTCAGTGCTTCAGAAAAAGAGAAAGGTGTGAAATTGAAAACGAAAAGCCTTCTGTAAGCTGCAGCAGCAATCTCTGCAAACAGTGAGAGCTGCCCATCACGCCTCCTGTGTTTGAAAGTGTAAAATCACCTTTCAGAAATATTTGCATTTCAGAGATGTTTTGACAAACGTGGCCTCCTTCCCAGGCGCCCAGGCTGAAGGAAAGGGAATGTTAAACCCCGTCAAGCAGAGAGCATATCAGAGTGGGCAACTGTCTGTCCAGCTGCCCGCACCCCCCCCCCCCCCCCCGAATTATTGACCAAGTGCACTGTACATGCTGGCATTTGATGCCCACAACTGATTGAATAAGAAAACTACAATTCCCAGCATGCAAAATTAATGCTGTACTCAAAGCCAGGACTGGATGCATGTGCTCCAGTTGGCAGTGGGCCATACAGCTGCCTCTGGGGTGTTCCAAGGTAGGTGTGCCTCTCTGTATATGGTATTACTTCTGTTGGCCACTCACTTAGCACAGCAACATTTTCTTTGACTTCACTGGTGGATGCTGTTCAAGGTCTGGCTGCAGGAAGCTTTAGCTGTCTGGACCTCATGTCACCAAACAACACACACACACTCATAACATTCAGAAAGGGGCAGGACTCTTTAGCCAATGGCTTGTTGGGATGAGTCCACTTGAAGCACTGACTTACAGGTCTGTCAGTCACTTTTGGATTCAGCCAATAATTTTTTTGTACTTTCACAATTGGCAGCAGGTTGTTGCCTCTGTGAACCCTGCTACTCAATTTAGCATTCACATTCCTTTCCACGTCCACACAAGTTATTAATAATTATCTCTCTGAGGCAGTTGACATGGACCTATCTGATAAAATTACTAATGGTGCCAGGCAACATAAACACCAAATGGCTACCAGGCAGACAAAAAATGAAGGACAGCATTCAGGCCCTTCGCCCACACAGGGTCACTCTTTTCTAGAGCTGGCTCCACACAAGATGTTCTCCAGTGCTTAGTTTGTAAAAAAAAGAAAATATATATATAGGTGTCAGGGCCCTTGTCAGGAAACCACTGCAGCTTGCACCACACATTGCCCCTAGCAGCGCTGTCATTGATAGTCTCAACACAACTACTAACTATCACACTCCTCCAAGTGTGACAACTGAGACTATTCTATGCCCACAACACCAAAAGAATGGCTTGGGCTACAGTTGTTGTGCCCATCTCTAAGGGGTCCTTTGGACAGACCAGCTGCCCTTACGAGGGTCACTAGAAACGCAGGCTCAACAATAGACTACACCTTGGCAGTCCCCGATCTATTTCCACACATCAAAGACTTCCATATTCTGGAACGGGTTGAAAGCGATCACTACCCGCAGATATTCACTTTATCAATCAAACCAATTATGTCCGAGCAAGCGCATCCTTTAAAACTGAACACCCAACTTTTCAACTTGCAAAGATTAAATTGGAACCAAGACAACATTTCAAATTTAATGGAGACTTGTCGTTCACTGCTTTCGCCATCAGAAGAACCAAAAGATATAGTAACGACTTGGGAGTCCTTTGTAGTTAACATCAATAAAAAATACAAAATCGATCGCAGAGGACTTAAAATCACAAGAAATGGAGGAGGGAAATGGTACACGCCAAAATTGTGATTATTAAAAAAGCAACTCAATTCATATCTGAGGTCTGCACGAAAAAAGGATCCCCAACTATCACAACAAACTCTTTTAACAATAGAATATTTGAATAGGGAGCTAAAACGTGAGACCAAAGCTGCCAGGCAAAAGTATAAGGAAAAACTGGAGTGCATGATACTCCTTGCCAGCAAACAGCGGAACTCTAAAGATTTCTGGGCCAAAATCAATTTTATGCTAAATGGCAAACATCAGACCAGATTTGGGGCGAACATATAGATTTAACATACAACTTCACACAAAAAAGATTAGCTGACTATTTATCCGCAACCCCAACAGAGTCTACTTCAACCCCAAGTCTGAGAACAAAGGTAGAAACGGGGAAACCCTCCTGCAAGCCACCTGTTTCGGACCACATAGGAGAATTATGTCAGATTACACCAAAGCAGGTTTTAAGGACTATAAAGCATCTGAGAGCAGATGGGGCCCCCGGACCAAATGGGCTACCCAATGCTCTTTTCAGGCAAGACCCTACATTTTGGGCTAGTCACCTATCCCCCTTGTTCTGCAACAGCCTAAGGACAGGGAACATTCCAGATTCTTGGAGGGGCAGTATTCTACAGCCAACTTTTAAAGCAGGCACTCGCTCAGACCCCAACAACTACAGGTTGGTAGCCCAAATCGATGTTGAGGCCAAGATTTATGCATCCAATCTACTGGCAGACCTGGAGTCTTGGGTCAAGAGTAAAAACTTAATTCCATTGACACAAACAGGCTTCCGGGCCGGTATGGGCACCCTAACAAATCTATCAGATTTAACTATCCTTGTGAAAAAGGCAATCGACAACTCGACCACTCTATATACATGTTTTTTAGACTTGAAAGCGGCCTTCGGCAATTTGCCAAGATCTAAACTTTGGGCAAAAATGAAAGCTTGGGGTGCCCCTCCAAATTTACTGGGAGCAATCATAAACTTGTATTCGCATACCTGGGTTCAAATAAAAAAAGGAGATGGACGATGCCTAACAAAGAAATTTCAAACACTCAATGGGCTAAAGCAAGGATGTGTTTTGGCCCCTAGCCTATTTAACATATACACCGCTGACCTAGAGGGAGAATTACGCACAACCCAGGGAGATCCACCAAAATTGGGACAAACACCTATAGCGAGTCTGCAATACGCAGACGACATTGTGCTCTTCTCACAAACCCCGCGTGGCTTACAACGGTTGATTTCTACACTTGCACTGTACATTTCCAATGCACAACTAACAATAAATCCCAAAAAATCAAATTTTCTATGTTTCTCCAGCTCCATAAAAAAACGACCTAAATTTGTTTGGAGGTTAAATTCTTGCCCCTTAACCCAGGAAGATGAATATAAATACTTGGGGATACTACTGGACCATCATCTAAAGTACAAATACCAGTTAGATCTCGAGAAATCAAAAGCCAAACAACTTCAATTTGCCTTCAAAACAGTATAAAAACATTTAAGTGGAAGCTCAACAGGTCACGTGTTAAAGGTTGTAGCAGCAAAATTTCTGCCCTCGCTCACATATGGCTCGGAACTGATGGCTACCACGGATTCTACAATGCTAAATCTTGCCCAATCAAGATTGTTTCAAAATCTCTTCTCGATTCCGCGACATATTTCACAAGCTTTAATACGTCTGGAATACGGGTTAACAAATCAGATTCCGGCAAGACAAGGGGCCCTGGCCAAATACTACTGGCGTATGAGGGATGCCGAAGAAAACACACTTGCCCACCTCTGCTGGGAAGAAGTTGAAAAACAGGCAAGGCATTCCAACTCCATATGTAAGTCCCTTAGGCAAGCGATTCTATCACTAAATCTGGAAGAAGCTTGGCGTTCACCAATGTCTTACAACGCTTTTAAACAGATCACTAAGATAGCTGTTAAACAAGCATCGCTGCAAATGGATAAAGGCTCAGTGGCTGGCAAAAGCCACATTTGGATTGTGATACCAACATATAACCATCTGAAGCAACAACCTTACTTGCGAGAAAGTTTTAGGGACTACTACAAGAGGAAATTAAGCCTCCTGAGGCTGGTTTGTTTCACGAGCAAAGACCTTACCCCTAGATGGCTACGGATCTGGCCAACCTCAGTCTGTCGCCTTTGCGAGAAGGGTGATGAGTCACTACCTTGTTGAAACCACACTTAAGAGAAGCTCAAGTCAGGACCTGCAGGGCGGCGTTGATAAAATGCCTCAGTGGGTCTTCGATACAACTTTCCTGCAAAACGATACAATTCCTGGCTTTCGCTGCCCAAGAGCTAGAAAAAATAAGGCAATAAAAGATGATCTGGGCTTCATGGTCTCGCCGTGGCCGGTTCTGGACTTTCTCTTATTCTCTTAGTAGACAATTTCCTCCCCAATCCCTTGGTAAATGCACTTCATCAGTCTGACCATGTGACAGTTATACTTAGTTAAATACAACCTCCTAAGTATATTGCAACCTCTGCCACAGCACTCATTTGTTGGTCTAGATGTTTTAATGAGACAGTAACTCATTTACAGAGGCATATCAGTGTGTTTTTTTTATTTGTATTTATTTATTTATTTATTTATTTATTTAATACTATTTTATATTTTGTTGCTTATTCGTGCAATCTAGCTTGATCTGAGTCATTCTATTGTGCCATTTTATGTTGTTTTTACATTGATTCAAAGATGTTGATGTTCATTGCATGGTGGTAAGATCCACCCTTTTATGATTTTTACAAATCAAATAAAGTAATAATATTGTTGTGCCCATCTCAAAATTAGACAGACAGCGCCATCGTGTGGCAAGCTGCCACACAGGTTTTGACAATTAAGTGCTGGCACCGGAAACCACCGGCTCAAATTATGCACCTATGTTCTCACAGAAGAAGGGCACACCACAATGGCCACATGCAGCTGTTAAGCGAAGAGTGACATCTGCGCCTTCTTCCTCGTGCAGGGCTGTGGTAAGAGGACCTCATTTTGGAAAGTCTTGCCTGAGAAGTTAGGCTTTTATACACTGCCCCCCCACACTCCCATGCATGACTGAAAGGGCAGATGACTACTTTCTTGTTGGGATATCTGCAGAGGGCAGTCCTGAAAACTGGGAGCTTTCGTGATAAAAGTAACAATAAGACGCCTCACACAGGCTTGGGCTTAGTGCATTTAAGAACAAGTAATCAAGGACTAGGAAACCAGCTCTTCACTCCCCCACTGTAAATGAAGAGACAACTTATTAGACCTGGCATCCTTGGCGTGGTTTCCCCAGACTTGTTGATCTCTACCTCCTATGTTTTTGACTCTATGCTGGATTACGTTTTGCTGGTTTAGATGCTTTGGTCACTTTGCCACTGCTGATCAGTGCCAAAGTGCAAGTGCTCCTAGTAGGGCCTGTACAGATGTAAGGGACATGCTGCAGCAGTGGATTACTGCCAAATTCGTTTTTCACTGTAGCAAGGCTGCCTTGCCCATAGGACAGAATGAGGGGGGGGGGGCCCATGGGTACCTGCCTATCTTCCCCCAGGAACAAGATAGAAAAGCCAAACCTGGTTTCTCCGGACACAGAAATCCATAATACATCTTTTAGCATAGGTGGTTTTTGAATGTTGTGTCTGAAAATAGCACTTTTAGAAAGTGGCTAATTTCTTGTCCAGTCTGTCGGTGGGCCTGCCTGGGTGTGCGAGTTAGAGGGAGTGTGACAGGGTCTGGGAAAGCTCCAGCAGTGGGATGATAGCTGGCTGCCCCTGAAGGTTAGGGGGAGGAGTGGTGCTGGGCTGTGCCCTGCCTTTTACGATACCGGCTCCCCTGTCTGCTGGATGACGGATGTCCCTGCCTCCCTGCTTCAGAGAGAAAGATTCCCCAGGACCGAGAGACTCCTGCCGCCAGAGTCTGGACAAGGGCGACCCGTGCTTAAATCACAAAACCTCAAAGGCATCAAAGACAATTTTCTGTATAAAGGAAAGACCCGTGTACATTAGGATCAGACTAATTCTAACTGAAGAGGAGAATCCCTGCTGAAGAGGACACCGTAAGAAGACCCCAGGAACAGTGCTGCCATTGCTGTCTGTCTGGAAGCTGACCTGCTGTCTTGCCTTGTCCTGCCTAAGAGGGACCGTTGGGACTGTGCTGTGTGCTGGGTCCCCCTCCTGCCAAGAAGAACTCTCCAAGGGCTAGAAGAAGAGCTAGCCTCCTGGCCCCAGAGTCCAGGGACAATGAAACTCTGCCGTGGTCATCGCCTTCCCCCCCCTCCTTGCTGTGTGCGGGGGAACGACTTGTGGGTGACTTGCATTGCCGAGAGAGCGAGGGTGCTGCGGGAGCTCGTGGGCTCGTATCCTCTCTCCCCAAGCTCGAACTTCAGACAGCATCGCCAGAGTTCAGGAGGCCACCCTCCTGCCACTAAACAGGAGCGCCGTGGGCCCCTGACTCTGCCCGAGAAAACCCGGCGTCCCCCGGGGCCCCCAACATCGAGATCTGCGAGGCACCGGGAGCCGAGAAGAAGAGGGGAGGCTCGCCCCAAATCGCCGCGCTGGGAATGGACAGCGGGCTCTGACCTCACGGCTGGGATTCCCTGAAGCCGCGCTGTGGTTGGCTGGCGGCCCGCCGCGTCACCGGCAAGCCTCGCAGGGATTGGCTGGCGGCCCGCCGCGTCACCGGCAAGCCGCGCCGGGATTGGCTGGCGGCTCCTGCCTCACCCCGAGAAGGAGCGTGGATTGCCCCAGCGAGCGAGGAGGAATACCGGCCCCCCGAGACCCGGGAGCTGAGCAGCCTGCAGCTTTCCCCCCCCAGGTAACGCTCGAGTGTGGGACGAGTGAGAGCGCGACCACCTGGGGGGAGAGGGAGGCCCGGTGTGTGTGCCTCGCCCGCGTCAGCCGGCGAGGGAATCTTCTACTGCCAAACTCCTCCCTGCACCCTCATACTGGCACCAGAGTGAAGGGTGGTACCGGGGGGAGGACTCTACCATTGTCAACTCCAGCTCCGTAGCCCCCGGGAATGGCCGGTCACGGGGCAGTGCCTTCTTCTGTGTATCTAACCACCGGATCCCCCTGAAGAGAGGGGCAGTCCTCTGGCCATTAAAGACTGATCGTGGGGGATACTGAGGTGCCCATGTTTTTGGCAATAGACTCCTTTTACCGTGTAAGAACACTTTCCACAAGAGAAGCCTATTTTATGTTGGTTTATGTCCGTTTTTAAGTCTGCCTCACAATATATAAAAATATTATTTTTATATCAGACCTGTGTGGTGTCCGTTTGTGGAGTTCATTATTAATTATTGAGGGTGTTGGTGCAAATACTTTACACATTGCCCTGGAGATAAGCCTGTCTGCTCTGCCAAGCTACCAAGGGGGTGAGCAGGGTTTATCTTTTGACGTACATCCACCTTGCCTTGACTAGAGGAGAGGGTCCCTAGTTGGTCAGAGGCCGTGGCCCTACCAAGTATGGACCCCCAATTCTAACACGCTCGCAGTGAGGTTTCTTGCCTGTCATTGTTCCTTGACGCTACAGGAGTAGCTTGCTGTCTGTTCTTTGCTCCAGCCCCTGGTGAAGAGGAGTAACACCATCTGCATGGCCGCAGAGGAGGCGCGAGGCGCGGCTCTGGGACTGCGAGGCTCAGCGCTCAGCTCCATCAGCTGTTGCCTCTTCCCGTGTGAGCCGCGCCCCCTCCCAGTGCCCGCCCCCACCGAACTGCTCATAACCTCTCGCGGCCCGCTATGCGGGTGCCGCTCGCAGTGAGGTTTCTTGCCTGTCATTGTTCCTTGACGCTACAGGAGTAGCTTGCTGTCTGTTCTTTGCTCCAGCCCCTGGTGAAGAGGAGTAACACCATCTGCGTGGCCGCAGAGGAGGCGCGAGGCGCGGCTTCGGGACTGCGAGGCTCAGCGCTCAGCTCCATCTGCTGTTGCCTCTTCCCGTGTGAGCCGCGCCCCCTCCCAGTGCCCGCCCCCTCTCACCCGATAGTCTTTTAACCAGGACCACAAACGCACATCGTGGGACGCGCGCGGGTCGGAGCCCGGGGCGAAGCCTGGGCCAAGGGTGGGCCCGTCCTAGCCCATCACAGACCGGAGGAGACCGGGCCGGGCGCACCCCCCTAACATCTAATGAAAGGTAAAATTTGAGTAAAAGCTCCCTAAGAGGTAAAGAAAATAACTGTATAGCACTCCTAACGATACACTACTAATTCTAGTTCCACATACTCCGTTGTACCTGGCCATCCAATACATAATGTCCACAAGAAGCACCAGAAGTAAGACCATGAAAAAAAACATAACAACTACTGTGGGTCCTATCGAACAATTTTTACACAAAGTAAATGAAACCATTGACCAAACAGTATTGCTGATTGACCGCCGTGTCTCATATGAGTTAGACCAAGCACGGCGCTCATCGATGGGTATTTTGGCACAGGCCCAAACCCCAAATGTGGTATCCTTAAATAAATCAACCATGGACACAAATGTTGAAATCCACGCATTACCAAACACTGTTGACCTATCAGTAACCTCACAACTGTCTAATTCACAATCTTCCGAGGATCTCGAACTGACCCCCGATATCTTTGCAAGCTTACAACCAATGAACACCGACTTAACACAGTCCGAACTTAAAGGCATAAGGGAAGGAGCAATCCCTAAAAAACAGAACCACTTACAATTACGATCTCATAGTTCAGAACACATAACTGTCACAAATCTGGATACTGTTTTACCCTCTAGCCAACAAACTCAACAGAACACCGACATTATAGAACCCTCTAAGAACATTTTTTCCGATGTCCTCATAGTTGAAGACCATGCGAACAGTCTCAGCACCAATCCGAATCGACAAAAAAAATCGGTTCCTCGCATGGAAAAAAGTACAAGTCACTTCAAAGTAGACACATCTTTGTTAAACAAAATTTCGGAAATAATAAAACATCAACTACAACCCTTACAAAAGAGCCTTGAAATAATAGAAAAACAAGTGGCTATATTAATCGCCTCAGCTAAAACAACCACCAACCTAAGGAAAAACGATCTTCCTGTTTCTCTAGGCGTCGCCACCAACCAAGGAGAAAGAAACGCAACTAATCTATCAACACAACCAGCCAACAAACCAACTCCTACTAACACTATTAATACCACAACGAAAATGGTGAAAGAATCGGAAAATAAATCAAATAACCAGATCAATTCCACGAAAACAAAGCTTGACCAAAACAACACAAAACCCATTTCCAGCACTCAAAACCAACCAATTACAGATTCCATTTCAACAAATGCTAATCAGACAAAAATTTCCTTCACTGCAAACACTCCCAGACTTGATCAACCACAGTCTCATAACAGTAAACCTGGACGATCTAATAAGAGATGGCCTAAGGTAGTAAATCTCCCCCCGGAAGCAGCTCCCTTCGTAGCCATATTAACGGGTGTCCCCGAATTAAGCAGAGACACGGACGAACCCACCTGGTCTCTACTTAACAAAGCACGATACTGGTTAAACATCAACAGGCCCAACCACTCTAATAACAACACCAGAATAACCACGGTAAGAAGGGTTTCCTGGATAGGTCATCAGCCAAAAACAACCTCCGGGGACTGCATAATCGTAAATTTTGAAAATCCACGTGCAGTCGATTACATTTGCTCCTGGGACACACTAGAAAATAACGAAGGAATAAACGTTAAACGCCTATCCTTTTTCTACCCCCGACAAAACCATCGCTTTGAGGACCCTAATTGGCCTTCAAATTGGTCCTGGAGTCAACCCGAGCAAGGACCAAGAAACTGGCATCAGGTTAATAGGGGACAAGTAAATAACCAAAGGTCCCACCCTCAGGGGGATTGGGCAAATGACCACAGAGAACGAGGTGACTGGAATAATTTTGGCAGAAGATCTTATCAACATACGTACAACGAACCATGGTCGGGAATTCCGACCTTTAATCATTTTAGCTGCCTAGATATGGTCGACTGACCACCATCACAGTCCCACATGCCAAGCCAAACGTACAAAACTAGCATGCTACTACCCTCATCACCTGGTATCTCTAAACCAAATACTCTAGGAAAGGCTCAAAGGCCATTACAACGAAGAACAAAAGACACCATCCTAAAACCCATAATTCCAAATGGAGGCCGCCAGTTTGAAACCAGGCAACATCACGTCAATCTGGTCACAGGTCCGCAGATACCGTCACTATCTCTCCAAAAAAAGCGACCGCTTGAACTGGCCCAGTTTGGAGACGAACCAAATTTAATGGCATATGAGCTATCCCCTCCTCCTACGACCCATCCTAATGCCAATATAACCAATGTCGAGAGGAACCTGCTATTCTGGAACGTGGCGGGTCTCGCAACCAAGTACAAAGAGAAAGCCTTTTTGGACCTGGCCCAGACAAACAATCTAATATGTCTTCAGGAGACATGGCTGAATGATCCAGTCCACCTGGTAGGATTCAGAACATACTTCTCGCAAGCTACAAAATCGCACTCAGGGAGAAGCAAAGGGGGTTTAACAACATACATCTCGAACCTTTGGCCCTGCCAGGAAACAACGCCCATAGCTCTTCATCAGAACTACCAAGTAATTAATATTAAAGCAACTAACCAAATTTCCTACACAATAATAAACTTTTACAATAATATGAGCTCGGCGGACTTACTCAAAACACTAAGCGAAATTACTGAAATAACAAACAAGCAAAAAATTAAACATGCCAAAGTCACACACTCAATAATCTGGGGTGGAGACTTCAACTTACACATCTGCGACAAAAGTAATGCACCCACCTGTGGGATTACCGATGAACAGGATAACCCCTTAACTCATTTTCAACACACGGAGGAAGGAACAAATATACAAGCCGTTATGTTTGAGCTGGATTTGGGGTTTGCGAACATGATAATGTCACCGACAATCCCATTTATGTCAACTTTTCACGGTAGAGGCGCTCAAACACTAATTGATTACATCCTGGTTTCTACCCTTAATGCAGAACGCATAAAGCATTTCGAGGTGATTAATAATGTACTCAGCGACCACTATCCCCTCAAATTAATATACTTAGAACCTGTCTGCTATAAGAACCCAGCAAAGGATAATTTTGCCCTACTGCATCAAGAAAAACTTACGTTAAACAGGTTGAACGGCTTCACCCTAAAATGGGGTATTTTAGATCAAGAACTGACCACAAAAAGAATAGTTGAAAAATGCAGGACACATATCGATAACTGTTTAAATCCTTCTGCCACTGCGAAAGAAATCCTGAGCGATTACGACAAAATAGTGAAGACCATAGGAAATGAATTAATCAAACCCAGAAAACAAAACAACACACTAAGAAAAGGATGGTTTAATACTAAGTGCACAAAAGCCTATTCTAATCTAAAGAAAGCCCTAGCAAAGAAAGAACGAAACAGGGAAGAGATAGTCAACTTAAGGAAATCATACGCGCACGCACTAAAACAACAGAAAAAAGAGATACAACTCAACCTCTGGACTCAGCTTTTAGACAGCAGCTTACAAAAAGATCACCTAGCATTCTGGAGAATAGTCAAAACTCCATTCTTAGCTGGGAACAAGGAGGGCCCATCCTTGGATATTGCAATAAGCGCGGAGGACTGGGTGTTGTATTTTTCAGGGGTCTTTGGAGTGGTAAAAACTGGAGATCTAACTCCTCGACCTGACCTTCCATCGGTGAAATATCCGCTAGACATACACTTTACCAGCAACGAGATACAGAAAGCTATTAACCTGGCAAAAAATGGTAAAGCGCCAGGTCCAGATTCCGTTCCAATGGACCTTTACAAATTTCTTTCTGACCTCTGGTCCCCACTATTAACAAAAGTACTGAACGCAGCCAAAGAAATCAATCTCCCTAACTCATGGTCAACATCAATCTTGGTCCCTATTTTTAAGAAAGGCAATAGAGACAGTCCTTCCTGCTACCGACCCATCTCGCTCCTGGACTCAGTGGGAAAGATGGCAGGAAGGATACTTCTTGATCGTCTCCAGGAGTGGTCCAAGGAACAAGGGCTCCTTTCAGACCTTCAATACGGGTTTAGGTCAGGCCTGAGCACCGTGGACCAAACCCTACTGGCCGCAAAATATACAACTGTAAAAAAAAACAGTCTCCACATGGTCTACGTTGACCTTACGGCAGCGTTTGACTGTTTGGTACATTCAAAACTTTGGCTAATAATGTTGGAAATGGGGATTGACCCTGCAATAGTGGACTTTTTACGTGAGCTATATTCTGGCGCCACAGGCAAGGTAAGATATGGGCTGGAAGGACAACTTACGGATAGCTTCCCAATACAGAAGGGTGGTTAGGCAGGGGTGCGTATTGGCCCCCTTCCTATTCACGCTGTACACTAACGGCTTAGAGGCAGCAATGCTACAGGGAACAAAAGACTTTCCAACAGCAGGTCGGCGACCAATTCCGGCACTGTTATACGCCGACGATGCGGTGATCCTCGCTCGAACTCCAATTCAGCTACAAAGAGCTTTAAACAATTACTGCACTTTCATGACCAATCTCAACCTGAAAGTTAACATAAAGAAAACCTTTGTGATGCATGCCGGCAGTAAGGGGAAAAGGGTGAAAACAATCTTTGTGGACAACTTACCGCTTGAAACAACAAAAACCTATCCATATCTTGGCATCACCATCGATGAGGAGTTCAAATGGAAAGACGCAATCAATTCCCGCAAGCTATCGCTCATACGAACAGTGGGCGCTCTAAAAGCCTTTTCTCTTCGCCTAGGAAAAAAACCCCTGGCAGAGATGTTAAAGATCTATAATGCTAAATGCATTAGTACGGCGATTTTCGGAGCAGGAGTCTGGGGAATAGCTAATGTTGACCAAATCCAAAAAAACGAAAACACCTTTTTCAAATTTTTATTAGCAGTCCCCAAAAGCACGACCACCTTCGGATGCCACCTAGAACTGGGAGTGGAACATATCTCCGACCTTATCAAGATCCAACCCATAATGCTATGGCGTAGAATATGGGCTACGGATGAATGCACACTCACCAGAGAAATTATTGAGGACTGCATGAACCTAGAGCACATCGAAAAGATAAAGTGGCTACACTGTGTAAAAACTTTCCTTACAGATATCGGCCTCCTGAGGTTCTTTAATGACCCACAGTCAGTAACAGACATAGCAAAAAAAGAGCTAAAAAAGATATGTCTGTCTCACTTAAACCAACTAAGGCTGATGACAGAAATAAGCAAGCCATCAGTACAACACTGCCTCATGATACAAACTGTACCATCTATTCAATCATATCTGCAGCAAGACCTGACTCAATTCGAAAAGTTACTGCTCACCCGTTTCAGGTTCAATCTTTTCCATATCATGGTTTCATTTCCCACTCAGAACAACTGGACACATAACACAACAGCGTGCCCCTGCGACTCCAACTCTCCTCAGTCCACAATCCACATTCTTTTCTTTTGTACTTTTTATTCACCATTCCGTAAGAGATGGATTTTACCAGTTCTAAAAGTAATGAAAGTCAGAAGATGTCGTCCAGCATTCCTGGCATTGCAGTTCTTGGAGAATCCCCTAGTATCAAAATCCGTGGCACATTACCTTAGAATGTGCCTCAAACACCGCATGAACCTTTGAGTAATCCGAGAACCTGTCTGAACATGGACCCTAGTAAATATACTGTTCAGTATAAGAGTCCTTAATTACAACAACTCATGAACTTTTAACTTCTTCTTTTAATTTTTGGTGTTTTTTACTGTGTAAATTTGTACTTTTGTGGCTTTCATACTGAAAACCGAATAAAGATATTTTGAATGTGAACACAACTGTTACAAATAAGAATCTTCAGGATGCCAAGATGTAGGTTCCAAGTTATATCTTTATTTGTAATTAAGTGACAGGAAGCTTAAGGTAGAGCCAAGATGGTAAATAGGCATAAAGTACGCACCACCAGGAGCTGTTCCCTTGACGCCCCACCAGGAGCTGTTCCCTTGAGGTCAGCCAGGAGTCAACTGTCACATATCAGTCAAACCACATTCCGTGACTTCAATGAACATTCTAAGTGTTCCTAGGCTGAACAAGAAAGGAAAACAGGGTGGAAAGAAGAAAGAGAAGGAAAGACCTTATAACAACAACACTTTAACATAAGATTGGATTTTGATTCAGAACATTAGTGTTAATGATTGCATTGCCAAAGGCTTGTTGACTAATGCAATGTTTACCGCCAAACGTTGCTGTATGTATTTTTGTAATGCCGCTCACACGTTACTTCTTGCTTGAAAGTAGTTGGTTTGCATTTGGTCATGAGAGTTATGTCGCGAGTAACACGCGCCCTGTCAACCACTCTAGGGAGATTATTCAATGAAAACAAAAAACAAATGCTCAGGCAATCAGCCAAAATGGGGAATACCAGGTGGCTACAGGTAAGACTTGGTGCTAATAATAGCTATCAAAATATTTTAGCAGCAGCTTAGTATATAGAGTAAGCAAATGCTCCTCTTCTTTGGGACTTTTAAAGGAAGGGGAATCTGGCCCATGAAAATTAAAGGGGTTAAATAATGTCACAGTAGGGCTCAAAGTCCAAGCTGACATCATGAAACAATTCTAGAATGCCGATTGTTAGCGATTCACAACTAGCTAAAGAAATCTTTTATTGCTCTGTTCAGAATGCCCCATTAAACAAAGCATTGCCAGAGCCAAGAGGTCTGTCTTGTAACTGAAATGAAAGCCAGACCTAATGATTTAAGTTTTTTAAGAGAAATATCGCCAAAAAAAGACGGCAAAGAAAAGCATTGGCTGAATAACACTTATCAGTGATTTTCTTTTGACATGTGTTGTACGTGCCTTTCAACTACCATGGGGGATTATCATCTTAAAGTAAAACAGAATAAGGCGAGCCCAACTTAGGAGTTCACAGTTTCTAAGTAATTAAATCTGTTTTGAGAAGCAATAATGTGCTGACACACTACTGATTGTTGCACCTGGCCCTTTTTGCAGGGCTATCCCCAAACTTTTTGCCTTTCTCCACCTCTTTTTCGGACCTTTTTGTTGGCTGCAGGACTCTGGGCACTTTACCACTGCTAATCAGTGCTAAAGTGCATGTACTCTCTCCACTAAACACCTACACCTCTTTGGCATATTTATTTCACTTGTACGTCCCTTGTAAAGTGGTGTCCCATATACCCAGGGCCTGTGAATTAAATGCTACTAGTGGGCCTGCAGCACTACTTGTGCGACCCACAGACATAGCCTTTCAAACCGGTCTCATGCCTGCCACCACAGGGCCTGTGTACGCATATTACTGCCACTTTGACTTGGCATTTAAAACTACTTGCCAAGCCTTAACCTCCCCTTTTATTATACATAGGCAGGCCAGAGGTAGCCCTTTGGGCAGGGCGCTGTGTAAGTAAGTAAGAGGTAGGTCATCTATGGCATGTCTTGGTAGTGACAAAGAGACTATTTAATTTTTCACTGCTGTGACGCCCACTCCTCTCATAGGCTAGCATTGGGAATTTCCTTATATATTTTTAAGTGGTAATTCCTGATCAGAAAGGAGTGGCGTTACTATGTTTGGTATGTTTAGAATAGTGGTGATAAATCCTGATTACTGGTGTAGTTGGATTTTACACTACTATTTTAGAAATGTTACTTTTAGAAAGTGGGTATTTCTCTGTGCTTATGACTCTTTGTACTTTGCAGCCCGACACCAATACATGTGTGGCTTGTGTGACAGCTACACGTTGTGCATACTTTCTAGACAGCCACAACATAGGAAGGGCTGGGTGTGACAGGGCATATATCTGCATTCATCTGTATGCTGATAGTCTTCCTGGGCTGGGAGAGGGGGAGGCAGGGCATATTTACATCTGAATAGGTTGTGTCCTGTCTTCGCACAAAGTGTTGACTTACCCCCCTCCCCCCACTGATCGTATGGAGCCAGTGATGGGCTGAAAGGGATTGTTGCACACGTCTAAGGGTTTCTTTGGAGTCACCCCTTCGTCAAAGACATTTTTGATTATAAGTACTGGTGCTCTGACCCCATGTTTTTAGACACTGTGTGGACTTGTAACCAGATGCTGTTGGCTCTACAAACTGCACATTGACAGAGGACTGCAGTGCTGTCAGAAGGAATCCCCATTGGGACTACTTGCTTTGCTGTGTTGACCTGCTGCCTGCTGGGCTGCAGGAGGGACAGCCACTTTGCATCTTGCCCTATGTGCTGGCCTGCTGCCTGCCTACTTGTTCCAGATGATGGATTCAATCCAGATCTGTGACTTGGGGTAAGTGTCTGAAAAGTTTCAGCGCTCCGTCCTTCATCTCTTTGTGTTTGCTTTGTTCGCCCTAAGTTGGCAGGGTATGCCCAGACATGGTTCCTTTGCTCACTTTGTCACTGAATTCAAGCTAGCTGGGCTGATGAAGGGTGTTACCCTGAAACCGGTCCCAGGATGCTTGTTTCCAGGTCCAGGGAAGACCTGGCTTGGCCATTTGGGCTGGACTGTTCCCATAAGGAACAGGGTCAAGACTGATTTGCATATGGCTGGGTCTGTTTTGGAGTGGCGAAGCGAGCTAGAGAACGATGATGGAGTCAACCCAGATCTGTGACTGGGGGTGAGTGTCTGAAAAGTTTAAGCGCTCCGTCCATCATCTCTTTGTGTTTGCTTTGTTTGCCTTAAGTTGGCAGGGTATGCTCACTTTGCCACTGGATTCATGCTAGCCTGGCTCATGAGGGGTGTTACCCCGAAACCGGTCCCAGGATGCTTATTTCTGGTCTAGGGAAGACCTGGCTTGACAATTCGGGCGGACTGTTCTTGCTGGAAGAGGGGTTCTGACTCAGAGGCGTGCAGTAGCACCCTGGAGCTGGGCCCAAATGTGTTGGTGCTCAGCTGGTGATGATGTGTGCGTGCATAAGTGTATACATATCTCTTCATGGGGGGTGCAGTTCGAGGGGCTGGAGCCCTGCCGGTGTCATTAGGTAAATGAATATGTATGAGACACAGATTACAGGAATTTGAATATTCAAAGTTAGCTTCATTTCCTTGCCTACATTTAATTAATCCCCTGATATGCCGGAGGACGGCCACAAAACAGAAGGTTGGCTGCTTCTACTTTTAACAATTTTTTGTGTAGGTCTAGCACTTGTGAGTGCCAGTAGGCTCAAAATGTGTATACAAGCATGCTAAATGCTAAATTCTAGGTTTATTCTGTTTCTTAAGATCACACAAACTGCGGTAAAGAGAGGAAGCCAGGATTTGAACAACGGTCTCCCAGTCAAGAAAGAGAGAACTTCTCAAGAGGCTAGTCTAGTGTAAGATAGGTAGTTGGCAGTGTGTGTCCTCCCACCGTCTCACCAGGCGCTAGTCAGGCACAGAGAAGGAACAAGGAGTTCACATCACAACCCATGCTTTCAAATCAGTTAACATTCTCAAATACACAGCATTTAGTGGCCCTTAGTACGAGTTAGATTAAAAAATGTATTAGTAATTTTCAAATGGTTGGCGGTATATTTAGTAAAAATATTTCTCACTGCAGGAGTATCTATCGGTATTAAATGTCACCACTTTGCAACTGCCAAACCCATACCCTATTGAGCAGGGCCAAGTGGAAAGCTTGACACAAGCAACACAAGCAAAATGAGAGGGCCCGCTACTGACCTCCACAGAAATACAAGCCAGCAGTGCAAGCGGGCGTACCGGGAAAGCTGGGGCTCGTAGAGCTATACAGAAAAGGGCACAATTTGTGGTGCTATGGGGATCATTCCCCTACATGTGGGACAAACAAATTAGCCAACTATTCACCCAACCAAAGAAACTTCCACCCCACTAGAAGGCGGCCCCAGCAACAGCCGGGGAGTTTCTCACCTCTCACCACTTCCCAGCGCTGTGGGCACCGCCATCTTCTTGAGTTGGGGGATGACTCGCCGTGCAGTGGCTCCCATGGAGCTCACTTACTGATACCTTGTGGCTGGGATGTGATAACGGGCTGCTATAGGAGGGGTTGGAAGTCTGGGAGGACCCACTGGGCAATTAGTGAAGAGTGGGCCTGGCAGACTCATCCCGTGGTGGAGGAGGAGTGACCTCCGATTTAACTTGCTGGAGGAGCAGATGGCTGAAAGCGAGGCTGCTGAGTAACATCACCACGGGGAAAGAGGGGTTACAGTGGCCAAAGACAGAGAAGAAGGAAAGAGATACGAGCATGGCTTCCATTTCTGAGTGCATAGTTACGACTTTCACTCCTTTCCACAGGCTGTCCATTAATAAAGTGGAAAGATGACATATTGGGCACCGGTAAACTCCACTACGTGGTGGTCAGCAGAATTTTTGACAAACTATGTACTCCAAACAAAAAGTGGAGTTTGGCAAACTCCGCTGGGGAAGCAGAATTTACCGCCCACCTTTACTAGTTTTTAGGAACCCTTTCCCGGTGGGCCATCCACTTCACACTGAATGGACTCCACATGGAATTCTATGTTATTCCATGCATGGTTTGACATGGTGCCTCACACTAAGGATTTGGATTAATTCTCTGCCACATCCGAATCATCAGATGCAACAGTGCCCTTCGAAAGTACAATTGACTTTCTCTACATCCATCTCACAAATTGGGTGCTTCCCAGTTTGCGTCCGGATGAAGACCCTGTCCAATTGAACGAATAGGGTTGAAACATTGACACAATAACATTGTACTGTTTTTATTTTGATTCTGGAGCATTTCACTCTGTCACAGTGTGTACCAACCACCCTTGAATCCTCAATCAATCACTATTTATGTACACAGGCTGTATAGCACAATCACACTTTACTCTTACTTGTCTCACTTGCACTGCGCTACTGTGCCGTTTGGGATCACCATTTTATCTTTAAATTGTCTTGATTATGAAATTCAAATGATTTTTCTTTTGTTGTCAAACAAATTGAATTAAACTGTTTTGTTCTGAAATAGAGCCAATCTGTTGATGGTTCCCATTTTTTTCAAGGAAGTAGAGGTTTACACTTTACACTCAAGGGACCATTGTTTTTGTTTATCACTTGACTACCCAGGTCCCAGGGTTACCCAGTTTCCCATTGTTATTTTATATATAAACTAAACCGCAACATCTGGTTTTGTGCTGTTCTTAGTTGTGGCACTGAGCACCACAGCTGTGTGTACTATTGCTCGAATAACACAATCACTCAATCTGCAAGAAAGACCCCAGTAGCAATCCCACAGACACCAAAGTACCAATGAGAGGTCTGCTGCCTTGACAACCCTCTTCTATGCTGTGCTAACCCCACACTGGCATTAATCATTAGCCTTCCAAATCCCAGCTGACTAAACCGGACTCAGAAAATAAATAAACACAAATTGCCGTTTTGTTAATTCAATAGAAAGCACAGAGGAAGCTGAGCCACAAAATAACTTAATGAGAAATACAGAAGTGGTCGTGGGGCTCCAGTATTTTTCAGAAGCGGCGTGGGTTCATACACCTGAACAGTAGGCTACCTGCAGCACTGTAATTCTCGTCAATTTCAGACCGCACACATTTAAAAAAAATACATTTAAACACATTAAAGCTGGCGGCACCTAACTATTTGTAGATTTGCTTTTTGGCTCTTGGCTACCGACAGCTTTAGCTGTTTATTGGAAACCTATTGTTTCTGATACATAACATATATTAAGAGTGGGCTTTGCGTCAGCCTGTTTTTTTTATTGGATGTCTTTATTGTCCATCTCACTTTATAGCCCCCCACCCCCCACATCGATGGTTTCCCTTCCTATTCTTGTTCATTTTTATAATACACTGTTTTGATTGGTTGAGCTGTCCTCCCACTGGGGACACCAGAAGTAATACTGCAGTTTAGTAGAAGGGCAGGTGGTAGTCCCTCATCTACACTGCTTTTTATTGCCAGCTGTGCTATTAGTGGGTAGCCAGTTTGAGATGGTATTGTAATAATTTCACGTAGTCATATTTTAATTAACTTATTACATTTTAACAAATCCCATTCAAAGATGGCAGCCACATATTCATGCACATTCATGGTGGCCATCTAGTATAAAAGAACGTTGGCTAATCCAAAAGGATTCACAGTCAAGACCTACTGGCTATGGCAGTGTTAGTTTATCTCTGACCATGAGCAAATATTTTTGGATGCCTTTCACAGATCTGGTGCCACCACTCACTGGAGTGAACTGAACATCAGAGAATACACACCATGCAACTGTAAAATTATAAAGAAAGCAAAAAGAAATTAGACTAGCCTGACTCCACGCATGTATTAAATGCTTTATGTGTGGAACAATGCTTCTCTGCTAACAGTGTGTTTGCAGAAGCCTTTGTCATTATCCTTAACAAAAGAAATCCAATAGATATTCTTTCTTGAATAATATATATTTTTTTAAACACTTTGGTGGATTGCACTCGATATATACAGATTCATAATTCAAAACTACTTCAAACAATCAATTTGTAGATGGTTGGACAAAAATAATTTATTATAATTTTATCTAAACCCAAAATAATACAAACATTTCTCAATGTACGGCAATATTTCTTAAAAGCAGTCCAACTAATGAATTAAAGTCACAAATATTTTTGTTTGTTTTGAATTGTGATTTCAAAGAAATGTATCAGTGTCAACCATTGCAAAGGTAGTTTGGAGCACATTCTAAAGGTACTCAGGGGGAATGGATCTTAAGATGGCGCTATAGTACACTGCCACATGATTCCAATCTACTTACACCTGCTGGTTAGATCTATATAGTAGCCCACTTGCTCTCTTTGGTCACATGCTCAGTCACATTCTCAGTGATGAGCAAAGAATATTACTTTTCAGGGATACAGCAGTGCACCCACACACTGGGCAATCATAGTGAGTATGCCACTGGTATGCCCATAGCTAGCCAATGGCAAGCCAGTTCTGGGCCCTGTGTACACCTGGTTGAATGCACATGAGCTAAAAAACGGTGATGGATCAAGCCCTGATCTGTTGACTGGGTAGGAGTGTTCTGATTAATTCAGATACTCTGTCCATCACCACCCCCTTTTTGTAATTATTTTGGCCACCATGAGTGTGGAAGGGTATGCTCAGACATGAGTCCCTTGCTCATTGCACCATCAGGATTCAAGCAAGCCGGGCCGAAGACGGCTGTAATGCCAGAAACCGGTCCCCGGAAGCTTGTTTCCTTTCCAGTGAAGAATTGGCTTGGTAGTTTGGTCTGCCCTGTTCCCATGATGCACTGGGCCAGGGACAGACTAATTTGCATATAGCCAGGTTCTGAACTGGGATGGTGCAGTGAGCTAGAAAACGGTGATGGATCAAGCCCTGATCTGTTGACTGGGTAGGAGTGTTCTGATTAATTCAGATACTCTGTCCATCACCACCCCCTTTTTGTAATTATTTTGGCCACCATGAGTGTGGAAGGGTATGCTCAGACATGAGTCCCTTGCTCATTGCACCATCAGGATTCAAGCAAGCCGGGCCGAAGACGGCAGAAACCGGTCCCCGGAAGCTTGTTTCCTTTCCAGTGAAGAATTGGCTTGGTAGTTTGGTCTGCCCTGTTCCCATGATGCACTGGGCCAGGGACAGACTAATTTGCATTAAGCCAGGTTCTGAACTGGGATGGTGCAGTGAGCTCAAAAACGGTGATGGATCAAGCCCTGATCTGTTGACTGGGTAGGAGTGTTCTGATTAATTCAGATACTCTGTCCATCACCACCCCCTTTTTGTAATTATTTTGGCCACCATGAGTGTGGAAGGGTATGCTCAGACATGAGTCCCTTGCTCATTGCACCATCAGGATTCAAGCAAGCCGGGCCGAAGACGGCTGTAATGCCAGAAACCGGTCCCCGGAAGCTTGTTTCCTTTCCAGTGAAGAATTGGCTTGGTAGTTTGGTCTGCCCTGTTCCCATGATGCACTGGGCCAGGGACAGACTAATTTGCATATAGCCAGGTTCTGAACTGGGATGGTGCAGTGAGCTAAAAAACGGTGATGGATCAAGCCCTGATCTGTTGACTGGGTAGGAGTGTTCTGATTAATTCAGATACTCTGTCCATCACCACCCCCTTTTTGTAATTATTTTGGCCACCATGAGTGTGGAAGGGTATGCTCAGACATGAGTCCCTTGCTCATTGCACCATCAGGATTCAAGCAAGCCGGGCCGAAGACGGCAGAAACCGGTCCCCGGAAGCTTGTTTCCTTTCCAGTGAAGAATTGGCTTGGTAGTTTGGTCTGCCCTGTTCCCATGATGCACTGGGCCAGGGACAGACTAATTTGCATATAGCCAGGTTCTGAACTGGGATGGTGCAGTGAGCTAAAAAACGGTGATGGATCAAGCCCTGATCTGTTGACTGGGTAGGAGTGTTCTGAATAATTCAGATACTCTGTCCATCACCACCCCCTTTTTGTAATTATTTTGGCCACCATGAGTGTGGAAGGGTATGCTCAGACATGAGTCCCTTGCTCATTGCACCATCAGGATTCAAGCAAGCCGGGCCGAAGACGGCTGTAATGCCAGAAACCGGTCTCCGGAAGCTTGTTTCCTTTCCAGTGAAGAATTGGCTTGGTAGTTTGGTCTGCCCTGTTCCCATGATGCACTGGGCCAGGGACAGACTAATTTGCATATAGCCAGGTTCTGAACTGGGATGGTGCAGTGAGCTAAAAACGGTGATGGATCAAGCCCTGGTCTGTTGACTGGGTAGGAGTGTTCTGATTAATTCAGATACTCTGTCCATCACCACCCCCTTTTTGTAATTATTTTGGCCACCATGAGTGTGGAAGGGTATGCTCAGACATGAGTCCCTTGCTCATTGCATCATCAGGATTCAAGCAAGCCGGGCCGAAGACGGCTGTAATGCCAGAAACCGGTCCCCGGAAGCTTGTTTCCTTTCCAGTGAAGAATTGGCTTGGTAGTTTGGTCTGCCCTGTTCCCATGATGCACTGGGCCAGGGACAGACTAATTTGCATATAGCCAGGTTCTGAACTGGGATGGTGCAGTGAGCTAAAAACGGTGATGGATCAAGCCCTGATCTGTTGACTGGGTAGGAGTGTTCTGATTAATTCAGATACTCTGTCCATCACCACCCCCTTTTTGTAATTATTTTGGCCACCATGAGTGTGGAAGCATATGCTCAGACATGAGTCCCTTGCTCATTGCACCATCAGGATTCAAGCAAGCCGGGCCGAAGACGGCTGTAATGCCAGAAACCGGTCCCCGGAAGCTTGTTTCCTTTCCAGTGAAGAATTGGCTTGGTAGTTTGGTCTGCCCTGTTCCCATGATGCACTGGGCCAGGGACAGACTAATTTGCATATAGCCAGGTTCTGAACTGGGATGGTGCAGTGAGCTAAAAAACAGTGATGGATCAAGCCCTGATCAGTTAACTTGGTAGGAGTGTTCTGATTAATTCAGATACTCTGTCCATCACCACCCCCTTTTTGTAATTATTTTGGCCACCATGAGTGTGGAAGGGTATGCTCAGACATGAGTCCCTTGCTCATTGCACCATCAGGATTCAAGCAAGCCGGGCCGAAGACGGCTGTAATGCCAGAAACCGGTCCCCGGAAGCTTGTTTCCTTTCCAGTGAAGAATTGGCTTGGTAGTTTGGTCTTCCCTGTTCCCATGATGCACTGGGCCAGGGACAGACTAATTTGCATATAGCCAGGTTCTGAACTGGGATGGTGCAGTGAGCTAAAAACGGTGATGGATCAAGCCCTGGTCTGTTGACTGGGTAGGAGTGTTCTGATTAATTCAGATACTCTGTCCATCACCACCCCCTTTTTGTAATTATTTTGGCCACCATGAGTGTGGAAGGGTATGCTCAGACATGAGTCCCTTGCTCATTGCATCATCAGGATTCAAGCAAGCCGGGCCGAAGACGGCTGTAATGCCAGAAACCGGTCCCCGGAAGCTTGTTTCCTTTCCAGTGAAGAATTGGCTTGGTAGTTTGGTCTTCCCTGTTCCCATGATGCACTGGGCCAGGGACAGACTAATTTGCATATAGCCAGGCTCTGAACTGGGATGGTGCAGTGAGCTAAAAAACGGTGATGGATCAAGCCCTGATCTGTTGACTGGGTAGGAGTGTTCTGATTAATTCATATACTCTGTCCATCACCACCCCCTTTTTGTAATTATTTTGGCCACCATGAGTGTGGAAGGATATGCTCAGACATGAGTCCCTTGCTCATTGCACCATCAGGATTCAAGCAAGCCGGGCCGAAGACGGCTGTAATGCCAGAAACCGGTCCCCGGAAGCTTGTTTCCTTTCCAGTGAAGAATTGGCTTGGTAGTTTGGTCTGCCCTGTTCCCATGATGCACTGGGCCAGGGACAGACTAATTTGCATAAGGCCAGGTTCTGAACTGGGATGGTGCAGTGAGCTAAAAAACGGTGATGGATCAAGCCCTGATCTGTTGACTGGGTAGGAGTGTTCTGATTAATTCAGATACTCTGTCCATCACCACCCCCTTTTTGTAATTATTTTGGCCACCATGAGTGTGGAAGGGTATGCTCAGACATGAGTCCCTTGCTCATTGCACCATCAGGATTCAAGCAAGCCGGGCCGAAGACGGCTGTAATGCCAGAAACCGGTCCCCGGAAGCTTGTTTCCTTTCCAGTGAAGAATTGGCTTGGTAGTTTGGTCTGCCCTGTTCCCATGATGCACTGGGCCAGGGACAGACTAATTTGCATATAGCCAGGTTCTGAACTGGGATGGTGCAGTGAGCTAAAAACGGTGATGGATCAAGCCCTGATCTGTTGACTGGGTAGGAGTGTTCTGATTAATTCAGATACTCTGTCCATCACCACCCCCTTTTTGTAATTATTTTGGCCACCATGAGTGTGGAAGGGTATGCTCAGACATGAGTCCCTTGCTCATTGCACCATCAGGATTCAAGCAAGCCGGGCCGAAGACGGCTGTAATGCCAGAAACCGGTCCCCGGAAGCTTGTTTCCTTTCCAGTGAAGAATTGGCTTGGTAGTTTGGTCTGCCCTGTTCCCATGATGCACTGGGCCAGGGACAGACTAATTTGCATATAGCCAGGTTCTGAACTGGGATGGTGCAGTGAGCTAAAAAACGGTGATGGATCAAGCCCTGATCTGTTGACTGGGTAGGAGTGTTCTGATTAATTCAGATACTCTGTCCATCACCACCACCTTTTTGTAATTATTTTGGCCACCTCGAGTGTGGAAGGGTATGCTCAGACATGAGTCCCTTGCTCATTGCACCATCAGGATTCAAGCAAGCCGGGCCGAAGACGGCTGTAATGCCAGAAACCGGTCCCCGGAAGCTTGTTTCCTTTCCAGTGAACAATTGGCTTGGTAGTTTGGTCTGCCCTGTTCCCATGATGCACTGGGCCAGGGACAGACTAATTTGCATATAGCCAGGTTCTGAACTGGGATGGTACAGTGAACTAAAAAACGGTGATGGATCAAGCCCTGATCTGTTGACTGGGTAGGAGTGTTCTGATTAATTCAGATACTCTGTCCATCACCACCCCCTTTTTGTAATTATGCCGCTGGTATGCCCATAGCTAGCCAATGGCAAGCCAGTTCTGGGCCCTGTGTACACCTGGTTGAATGCACATGCTATAGGTACGTCCCTTCAAAGTCAATACTTCTAGTCCAGCTTCCTACCATTCCTTAACATCAGGACATAAGAGCTTCTTCCATCAGACAGATTCCCTACAAAACACCTGCTAAACCAGCCCAAAACCTGCACAACATTCCCGAGAGCCCTGCTGCTGGTAGCCTTCCCACCACAAAAGCAACATGAGCCAGCACACCCCCACACTCTCCACACTGCTCTTCCACTATGGCGGTGGAGCGTCTTCCCCCTGCCGACAGAAGCAAATGAAAAACAATATGATTATCATCTTATTTTTTGTTCATCCGAGTCTTGTGGGCAGGACACAGAACTGCAGCAGGAGAAGGGAGAGGGTTGGGCAGTAGCGGTCGGTAGTGGGAGTGCTGCTGGGCGGTGACGTGGGGAAGGGGAGGGGCAGGGTGGGAAATAGTAAACAACGGAATACGGACAAATACAGGCAAGTAAACACAAAAATAAATTGAACAAATTTTGTTGCACGCACTGCATCGCAAAATGCAATGCAGTGCATGCAACGAAATTTGTTTTATTTATTTTTATGTTCACTTACCTGTATTTGTCTGTATTCTGTAGTTTACTCCCCCCACCCTGGCCCTTCCCCTCCCCACGTCACCACCCGGCAGCACTCCCACTACCGACCGATACTGGTGTTGGGCACTGCGGTCAGTGCTCATGATGGTTTGGTTGGCCGTCTTAGGGCGGCCAAACAGTCATGCGCACTGACTTCTCTCCAAACCAGCTGACTTGTTGGGTGATAAGACCAGCAGGCACAGTCTCACAGCTCGTGATGGAGAGCAAAACTAGTGCTCTTCAACCAATCCTGATGCTGCTCTCGTGGTGAGAGCAGCATCGGGACTAGTTGCGGGGCAGTCTGGGAGCCTGTGCCCAGAGGAGCAGAAGGGTGGCGAGAAGAGCCCAAGCATAAGGTAATTGGGTTTTTTTTTCGTTTTTTTTTCTTTGTTTGTTTGTTACTGCCCCCCAGCAATGCCTCACCATTTTTACCACATACCAGCCGCTACTTCCAATTCTTCATCCTTTGCTGCTAACAATTTAAGGGAGTAACAGTCAGAGCTGCCGACTTTGGAACTGGGGAACCGGTTTGAGGCTTCACTTTGGCTCAACATCCTGTGATTCTAGGCAAATGTTTTATTCTCCCTGGGGCAGATTTACGAGGTCTGACCCATCTCTGCAAATCAGCAGGGATGCGCCAGAACACTTGTGACACGCAAAACCACCCATGAACCACCATTGATGCGCCGCATTTACAATGCGGCATGCAGTGGCGCACGGATAGGCAGATGTGTGTCGCATCCCCCGGCGGAAAGGCGGCACATTGCTGGAGTCGCATTGTAAGCGCGACGCGGCCCCAGCAAGTCTCGGGGGCGCCCTATGCCTAACCTGCTGCGTCACTCCTTACGCCTGCTTCAAGCAGACGCAGGGTTTTGACGCAGCATGGCCGTAAAAGTGACTCAGTGAAATCTTGTAGATTTCACTGTGTCACTTTTACGAGGCGTACCTACGAGGGAATGCCCACCCTGCGCCGGAACGCCCACATGAAACCTGATGCGGGTTTCATGTGGCACAGGGGTTTAAAACGTCATGTTGTAAATAAGGCGCAACGTGGCGCATAGTTAACACTAAAGTGACGCAACGGCGGAGTAAATGTGTCGCAAGGGGCTTGTAAATCTGCCCCCCTGTGCCTACTAAAAATTTAATGTAACTGGTGCTCATGCAAAGCACTTCAATACCTTCAGGTCGAGTTTGCCCTACATGAAACTGCAAAATATAACAAAAAATGCAGCCAGCAGTGTAGCAATTGTACTTTACCTAAGAGCAGGATAAGACCTGCAATAATATAAAATGTGTCCTGCCATCTTCCCTTCCTGCCGGCAGGTTCCACATATTCTGTTTCCAGACGCCATTCAACCATAAAGTGCCCAAATCTAAAACAAATCAAACTTTCTCTTAAATCAGGATTGCTAACCCAGCCATAAAAAAAGAGGGAGAGCCTGCCAAAGCGTATTTATGACCTAACTGCATAAAATGGATTCTCTTGCAGATAAAACAAAATAAAATGTTATTGCAATCGTTTTTATAGCCGATTTAGTCGCATTTTTTTTTTACTTAATGTTCATTTAACCTCTCGAATTTGATAACTTTAACCACAATTTACAGAAGGAACTGAAGTTCCCACGCAACCTATAACTTGTCCATTGACCTTCACATAAATCAATGACTGAAAAGAACCTAGGGGCGTCCATGAACAGCGGAAGTACAAGTTAACACTGGCAAGCATGGCCTAGCTTAATCCATAGCAAACCCCAGGCAGTGATTTCCGTACCGCATGGAGCGCACATAACCACGCGTGTGAAATCATTCTGAAAAACACAGGCAGGGCCGGTCTGGCTATAGCGGGCACCAGGCATTTCCCCTGTGGGCCGCCAGGGTGGGGACTGGTTTTGGGCCCTTGTGGGCCGTTTTTGTTACAGGGGACCGGCAATATCGGCTCCCTGTACCAAAAACGTCTGAAACCGGCCCCAGCAAACAGCTCGGCTGCACCCCCCCCTCAACCTAGGGGTGGGCTGGCCGAGCAATTTGCCAGGGCCGGTTTCGAGTCCCAGTTCGACCCTGAGCACAGGTGCAATCAGGCGCGCAACACCCATTGGGCTCACGGGGCTTCAGCCCCCCCCCCCCCCGTCGTGTGTGTCAGCCCGGGCTGACACAGCTTTGCAGGCTGGCGACCGTCTGATTGCAGCCGCACCCGAGTAGTTAACAGGTCTTTAAATTACCATTTACTTGTAAATTAGGCTTTTGTTATGTTTTCACCCCTTCTTACAGCCACTCCGTCTATGGTTGTTAGATTTAGCCCCCCCCGAAATATTTTTCAGCCCCCCCCCTCCCGAAATTTGGCTCTAGGTGCCCGCCTGGGTGCAATGCAGAAGGGGGAAAACGCTCTAAAAAGGCAAACATATGCAGAAATCAGGTGCAGAAACTCCCATTGTAAGTGTTATGCCTCATTCTGACCTACAAAAACTCATATTGGTGCAGTAATGGTTCACCTGTCACTTGTTTACATCATAAAAGTGAAGCAAATCGGCTCGAAATCTTTTTTTAAAAATGTACTTTCCAGTGCTAAACTTGTTTAGCGCTGGAAATAATATGAAAGTAACGCAAAGCAGGGCATAGCTCTGCTTTGCATTATTTAGCGCCAAGAGGACATACCATGAGTAGAGCATGGGCGTTCCCATGCAACCACCCAAGGTTTCTGATGCTAAACCCAATTTACTAAACAAAGTAAACAGGGTTTAGTGTCAGAAAACTGCGCCCTTTTGAAGTAGTCACAAGGGAGGAGAAATGCTTCCATTTCCGACTTTGTACGTGTGATGCACTGTACAGCACACATACAAAGAGGGAAAAGGGTTAAAGTCAGTCCATGCATAGTATTTTGTACTGAAACGGAATTCTATACTAGCCTCACGGAGACATCCTTACACCATGATGCCAAGGTGT
Source organism: Lissotriton helveticus (assembly GCF_964261635.1). Classification (NCBI taxonomy): domain Eukaryota; kingdom Metazoa; phylum Chordata; class Amphibia; order Caudata; family Salamandridae; genus Lissotriton; species Lissotriton helveticus. The sequence continues at coordinate 1,112,207,255 of NC_136071.1, forward strand.
GTGCATGGCACCCGGCAGCGATTTCAGCGCCGGCGCTAGGGAAAGGGGAGGAGAGCACCATATTTTAGTAAATTTGGCGCTCTCCTCCTCTCTCCTTTTCATGCCGCGCAGCATTTGCAGTTGCTGCACTGCGTGAAAAAGTGGTAAATCTGCCCCACTGTTTCACAATTTGCGCGTGTCTAATTGCAACATTACGGTCTAGATGTACAAAGCCATTGTGCGGTCACAAACCCTGTGATTCACCATTTTTTTTTGCTATGCACCAAACCTATCTTGCAACGTCGGAAAACATTTTTTTGCACAGAATGGGTTTCCTGCCCCATTCCACAGTGCAATTAAGCACAGGTGTGAAAGAGGGGGCTACGGAATGCAATTCGGAATGCTATATATCAGTGCCTTGTAATGCCAGCTGCGGTCACCAAATACTGAAAGTGTCTGACTCCTAAAAGGAGCTGATTACACTTTGGCAAGGGGAGGGTGTCCAGACTGGCCAGCTGTGTCTTGAGGAAGCTGATTCTGTCGACCAACCTTCCCAAATGGTATTTTATTTTATTTTTCAAAGCAGCTCTGGAGCAAAAAGTTTGCCTTTTGGGGATGCAAACACATGGATGGTGATCTGTTGTTACTTAATGGCCACACTCTCTAGGTTTGCAGCTCATCACAGGGAGTTGAGTTGCAAGTAGTAACCTGCATAATTAAAATTCATTAGGCAGGTCGTTCCTGAGACCCCCTGCAGCTGAAGACTTTCCAATGAGAACTATTTGTACATAGCTCATAAGGCAAAATTAAAGATTAGTTGTAAAAAATTGGTGTGCAATTTGCAACCACTAGTCGTTTTGCACATCAGCCCCCGAATTACAGCAAGATTCCTTAAGCATTTAAAATGTGGCACTTTTAATGTGTGGGCGAGTTACTGTGACGATGACAGGAAATGACGAGAGGGTCACGGGTTGGGTATTTAAAGCAACTGCACTTTGGATGAGGACGTGTTTTTATAGGACCTTTTAGAGCATTGAGTAACTGTAAGTAGCAAATGTTAAAACATGCCACAGTTCGCTCTAATTTTCCGAGCATCAATAAAAAAAGTCTTTGAGCAAAGTTTTCTTGTAACTTTGCTATCAGTGAGAGATGATGCTTCAGCCAGGAATCCAGACAGCCAGACAAAGGAGCTCATTTAGATAGTGTGGGGGGAGCTGCCTGGGCCACTGTAGATCAAGCGAAATCTACTGACAAGTTAAGTGAATTCGGAGCCTCCTGGAAGGGCGGAAGTAAAGGTCTTTTGTGCCTGCGCATCTTGAGAGAGTGTTCAATTTATGGACTTTTTCTAAAAGAGCAAGAGTCAGCCCCAGTCATTACTGTGCAAATCCGTTCTAGTTGGCAGGGGGTGGGTGGGGGTTCTCTGATCTCCTTCAACTTGGAACATTTCATGAAATAAAGAGACCCTCGTTTTACACTCTGAGGTGTAGGAACCGGTGCATTAGATTTCATAGGCATTCACATATATTCTTTAGAATAATGCAATTAAATTAATCAGCGGATCCAAGTGTTGTTAGTTATTCTACTCTATTACAGCCTGAGACCGTATATTATATATAAGAAGTAATTTTGATTATGCCAATACTCGAATCGATTTCTATAAATACATAAGGAAGATTAAACTACGTAAGTACTATGCAACACACAAACCTACCATCGTGCCTGTGTGTGACTCTTCTCCTCAAGAGCAACCAGCGACAACAACGGGTAACTCAGAGTTATCGCAAGCGGTATTTCAAATGCAAAGTAGCATTGTGCCAGTGGTCAATTTGGACACAGGTTTCAATGTAACTACAGCATTGACAACATTTAAACCAAATTCTACGTTTAGACCGCTTATGCTGAAAGATAATATTGACATTTTCCACGACGAAGTCTGTCTGGAGTTAAAAGAACTACACCGGAAACAAACTAAAATTAACACTAAACACCGTTATCGAGATTCAGCATACTATACATTGGTCAAAAAGGTGCAGGGCAATACCAATATCATTGTCCGACAGTCCGATAAAGGTGGGAACGTGGTTCTTTGGCCCAAACATTTATACATGGAGGAAGCTCTAGGCCAATTAAATGACCGGGAGTGCTATAAAAGAGCAACAATGAACGATGTCAAACAATCAGGGAGTTATATTTACACCAAACTAATGAGATGGAGAAGTGAGGGACTTATTACCATGGACGAATTCAAATTCCTTAAGAAAGAGAATCCGGTAATGCCCGTAGCATATTTCATTCCTAAAATCCACAAAAATGACTGTAAACCACCGGGCCGTCCGATTAGTTCGGCACGCAACAGCATTTTAGAAAATGTGAGTAAATATGTTGATTTTTTTTCTCCAGGACTTTGTGAAAGTATTACCGTCATTTGTCCTTGACACAGGTGACTTGTTGAACAAATTGTTGGATATTGAATGGCAACCTGGTTACCTTTTAATATCCTTGGATGTCTCGTCCCTGTATACCTCCATACACCATAAGGATGGTCTAAAAGCTGTACAACACTATTTAAGCTCCAGGTCTAGTTGTCTGGTTGATCATAATATGATGTTGTTGTCAATGATTGATCTTTCCCTGTATAACAACTTTTTCCTATTCGCCAATCAGGTATTCCATCAGGTGCGAGGTGTGGCTATGGGGCCTGTTTTTCTCCCAGTTTCGCGTGACTTCACATGGGTTACTGGGAGGAACAGGTCCTCTTGCCCCTCCACCATGAAACAATATCTACTAAGGTAGTCAAATGGCTAAGGTATATAGACAACCTTTTAATTATATGGAATGGTTCAGAGGCTGAGGCAAATATTTTCATTTGCGAACTTAACAACAATGATTTGAACTTGGGTTTCACTAGTCCTATCAGTGCAAGCATGGTTTGCTTTTTGGATGTGGAAATTTTTATTGCGAATGAGAAGTTGGAAATGAGATTGTTCAGGAAGCCAACGGCCTTCAACGCCGTGCTCCACGCCTCCAGTCACCACCCTGCGCACCTAATACGTAGCATTCCATACGGTGAAATGATACGTATTAGACGCATCTGTAGCACAGAACAAGACTGCAGAGTAGCACAGATGGAATGCAGGGCTATGTTTTTGAGACGAGGCTACCAATTGAATATTCTGGATAAAGCTATGAGCAGAGTTAACTCGGTGAGTAGACAAGTATTGTTGAATGGCAGCCAAATTAAGCTCAAGAACAATCCAAGTGAGACTAGGCTGATCCTCACTTACAGTAGCCAACATTTAGCTATTCGCAAGATTGTTAAAAAGAAATGGGCCCTGATTGCCAGCGATCCGATACTGGGTCGAGATCTGATATGCTCGCCCAGTATTACCTATAAAAAAGCTAAATCAATGAGCAATTGGCTGGTATCCAGTAGCCCAGAGATTAGGTCTTCCAAGTCGTGGCTTAATACTACCAAAGGGTTTCTGAAATGCTCAGTATGCAAAGCGTGTAAAAATGGAATCAACAAAAACGAGTACCACAGTCCCTTCATAGATAGACCTATCCACATCCTAAAGAAACTAACATGCAAGACAGAGTACGCGGTGTAAGTGCTGGAGTGTCCGTGTGGCCTGCGGTATGTTGGTAGTACCAAGTTGCAGGCCCACAAGAGGATACTCCAGCACCTGTGAGCCATTACCAACGGCGACACCGCGTACCCGGTCTCTCTGCATTTTGAGGAAAGACACAACAAAAATCCTGCTGGTCTCAAATACTTTGTAATTGATTGTGTCCCTCCACTCAGGAGAGAGGGTGATCGTGAGGCACTCCTCTGTAGATTAGAGACTGGGCACATTATTCTATTAGATTGCAAAGTACCAAATGGATTAAATGCCAGCGACGACTGTTATACTTATCTTTGAATATCTGTACTGTAATGGAACGCTGTCAGCAAACTGCTTTACTGACCTACTTTAGGTCTTTTATAAAAAAAAACTTTTTATAAAAATATTTTTTCACTAGGATATTTATTATTCTTAACACTCGTTTTTGCACAGCATGCTATGAAATCATTGAATTGTCTTGCGGGATATTGCACATATTTATATTAATGTATTTATGTGATCACATAATATTAGCCCACTAGGGCTTAATTTATTGTCTTCAATACACTGCTTTTAAGAGAAGGGATATGTATAGTGACATTCCCATAACAATTAGCAGTAAACGGAATATGGGAGAGCAATTGTACATATGTAAATTAAGGTTTTTACTAGTACTAATGCAGTTATTTATTGAATTTTGTATAAAAGGCATATCTATTTATTTATTTATGGTCTTTTTAATTCAGAATGCTGCTAGGTTGACATTGTCAGTCATGTTTACTTATTGCCTCATTATCGTATTTTACAATGATTCTATTCTGTTTTGTAATTGATTGACACTGTTTGACCCGTAACAGTAGATGACGATAGTATGTCTTCTATGTTAGTTAACCAATCAATGGTCTCTGTTCAGGCATGCACTTTTGCTTTAAATTTGCACTCTTACTTCTCAGAAGTGTCATGTGATCAAGGCCCTTTTCGGGCTGAAACGCATAGTGGCGGTGTTTGGTGTCGGGCATCAATAAAGAAATTCTGCGCCAAAGTTGGGTTTGCCTCGTCTTGTTTCCAGCAACCAAGAAGACGTTTTGGTACCATATATATATATATATATATATATGTATATATATATATATACATATATATATATATATATATATATGCGTCTATATAGATGCGTCTAATACGTAGCATTTCACCGTATGGAATGCTACGTATTAGGTGCGCAGGGTGGTGGCTGGAGGCGTGGAGCACGGCGTTGCCGGCCGTTGGCTTCCTGAACAATCTCATTTCCAAATTCTCATTCGCAATAAAAATATATATATATGGTACCAAAACGTCTTCTTGGTTGCTGGAAACAAGACGAGGCAAACCCAACTTTGGCGCAGAATTTCTTTATTGATGCTCGACACCAAACACCGCCACTATGCGTTTCAGCCCGAAAAGGGCCTTGATCACATGACACTTCTGAGAAGTAAGAGTGCAAATTTAAAGCAAAAGTGCATGCCTGAACAGAGACCATTGATTGGTTAACTAACATAGAAGACATACTATCGTCATCTACTATATATATATATATATATATCCAAGTCAAGAGAATGCCTGCTGTAGAAAAAGCCCGCACCAGGGAGGTCTGTAGCCGACAATTTTATTAGAGGGTGCAACAAGGACAAAGCACTGCATCACAGGAGTGAAATTCAGCAAGCTGCCTGACGCGTTTCATGTTTCCATTTCATCAGAGGCAGGACTGGAGAGGCAATGTCACAGCACTTTTTGGCACCTTTTTCAATTAAGAAGTCACACCCCGGTGGGCGTTGCCACTCCCAGGGCCTGCTGGTTAATGTAGTGCTCAATAAAGCTGCAGTGAGCTGGCGTGTCTTCCCCCTCAATTAATGTTCGTAATAGCCCAAGTGGGGTGTGGGGCAGAGCTCTGGCACCCGTAAACACCATAAGTCCCCCAATACTGGCGCCTGGTCCTTAGTGCGGCGGCGTTGTTTAGCGTCGTCGCAGGGGTGCTCAGCAGAACACCGGGGCTCTCTCCGCGGCTCAGGCGGGGCCGCCAAACATCCAAGTCAAGAGAATGCCTGCTGTAGACCTACCTGGTGCGGGCTTTTTCTACAGCAGGCATTCTCTTGACTTGGATGTTTGGCGGCCCCGCCTGAGCCACGGAGAGAGCCCCGGTGTTCTGCTGAGCACCCCTGCGACGACGCTAAACAACGCCGCCGCACTAAGGACCAGGCGCCAGTATTGGGGGACTTATGGTGTTTACGGGTGCCAGAGCTCTGCCCCACACCCCACTTGGGCTATTACGAACATTAATTGAGGGGGAAGACACGCCAGCTCACTGCAGCTTTATTGAGCACTACATTAACCAGCAGGTCCTGGGAGTGGCAACGCCCACCGGGGTGTGACTTCTTAATTGAAAAAGGTGCCAAAAAGTGCTGTGACTTTTCCTCTCCAGTCCTGCCTCTGATGAAATGGAAACATGAAACGCGTCAGGCAGCTTGCTGAATTTCACTCCTGTGATGCAGTGCTTTGTCCTCGTTGCACCCTCTAATAAAATTGTTGGCTACAGACCTACCTGGTGCGGGCTTTTTCTACAGCAGGCATTCTCTTGACTTGGATATATATATATATATATATATATGCCGCAAAGCCCGCTCCTTACACAATTTCCCCCTCAGACTTGCGAAGAAAACGAGTGTAGACCCAAATTCAGTGCCAGTTTGATTCATTTAGAAACACCACCAGCCATCCCCACGCGTTTCGGCAGATCCCTGCCTTGATCACATGACAACATTTGTGTGAACCACTTGCTTTTTTAAAGTGACAGTGCAATAATAGACATAGAAGACATATGCACTTTCAAGCTCTGGTATTTCGTCATTTATGTCATATTTGTTCAACATGATAATCATGGTATAATACATTTTGATTCAAATATTTGATATATATATATATATATATGTGTGTATGTATAAAGAAAGTATATACCACAGCATCCCTTAACTCGTATAATGACTGCTTACAAAGAGTAAAGTTAATTTTACTTGGTTTAAAAATACTTTTATATGTTCATCTGTGCCATTGTATTGTCTCTCAAAACCATGCCCTTTGTTATGAGCAAAATTTTTTATAATTCTATTTGGGGCTACTACCGACGCCTGTCCTACATATTTTCTATATTAGGCTATTTTTGGTAAGATGATGTATTAATATGCATATTTTATTCTATGTACTGTAATACAATGAATTATTTTGTACTATGCGATACATCCAGATTAACGCAAGGTATATGCATCTTTTTACTGTACTTAGGTTATTTAAACGCCAATACAATGTATTGAACATTAAGAAAAATTGTAAAGACGTATTCTTTTTTCACTGATGCCCTATTTATATTGCTCCCATATGCAAAGTGGACCCCTCTTACTTACATATTTGGATCAATGAAAGTATCACTACATCGAACAATGCTTGTTACGATGTCCCACCCTCGCAAGACCTGTGGGACTCGCTGGCCACCTTCTTCCACCGCAAGATCGCAGACATCCATGACAGATTCAACGCCACGACCTCCCCGACAACCACTGAGACCTCCGCCCCCACGACCATCATCCGCACCAGCCGCCTGCTCTCCTGGACCGACATCAACGACGACGACACCATCAAGATCATGAACACCATCCACTCCGGATCTCCGTCAGATCCATGCCCACAGGACATCTTCAACAAAGCCAGCACATCCATCGCACCCCATCTCCGGAAAGTCATCAACACCTCATTCGAGACAGCAACCTTCCCGGAGATCTGGAAGCACGCCGAGATCAACGCCTTACTCAAGAAACCCCAGGCGGACCCCAAGGACCTCAAGAACTTCCGGCCCATCTCCTTGCTCCCGTTCCCGGCAAAGGTCATCGAGAAGACCGTCAACGAACAACTGACCCGCTACCTCGAGGAGAACAACATCCTGGACCCTTCCCAGTCCGGGTTCAGCAGCAACCACAGCACCGAGACTGCCTTCATCGCCACCACCAATGATATCAAGTCCCTGCTGGACAACAGAGAAACGGCGGCCCTCATCCTCCTGGACCTGTCAGCCGCCTTCAACACGGTCTGCCACCACACGCTAAGAACACGCCTCCAGAACGCCGGGATCCAAGAGAAGGCCCTGGACTAGACCACCTCCTTCCTCTCCGGCAGAACACAGAGCATCCACCTTCCCCCCTTCCGCTCCGAAGCCACAGAGATCATCTGCGGCGTACCCCAGGGCTCATCCCTTAGCCCAACTCTGTTTAACATCTACATGGCACCGCTCACCCACGTCGCCCGTCGGCACGACCTCAACATCATCTCCTACGCCGGGTGACATCCAGATGATCCTCTCCTTCACCAAGGACCCCCACACCGCCAAAACCAACCTTCACGACGGAATGAAGGCCGTTGCTGAATGGATGAGCAACAGCCAACTGAAGCTGAACTCGGACAAGACGGAGGTCCTCATCCTCGGATCCACCCCTTCGGCCTGGGACGACTCCTGGTGGCCAACCGCACTGGAACCGCTCCAACACCCACCGACCACGCACGCAACCTAGGGGTCATCCTCGACTCCACCCTCGCCATGACTAAACAGGTCAACGTCGTCTCCTCCTCCTGCTTCAACAGCCTCTGCATGCTCCACAGGATCTACAAGTGGATCCCCACTGAAACGAGAAGAACGGTCACCCAGGCCCTCGTCAGCAGCAGGTTGGACTATGGAAACGCCCTCTACGCAGGAGCCTCAGCCAAACTCCTGAGACGGCTCCAACGTATCCAGAACGCCTATGCACGCCTGATCCTCGACATCTCTCGCCGCAGCCACATCACACCCCACCTGAGAGACCTGCACTGGCTCCCAGGCAACAAGACGATAACCTTCAAGCTCCTCACCCACGCACACAAGGCACTCCACAACAACGGACCAATGTACCTCAACAGACGACTCAGTTTCTACACCACCACCCACCAGCTCCGCTCCGCCGACCTCGCCCTCGCCACAGTCCTCCGCTTCCGAAGAATGACCTCCGGCGGCAGATCGTTCTACCACCTCGCCACCAAGACCTGGAACACCCTCCCCATTCACCTACGGCAGACCCAAGACCTGCTGGCCTTCGGAAACTCCTCAAGACCGGGCTTTTTGAGCAGTAGCAGCATTCCCCACCCCAGCGCCTTGAGTCCCTCACGGGTGAGTAGTGCGCTTTACAAATGATATGATTGATTGATTGATTATAATACACTGGCACTCTTTTTGGGGCACTGATACATATTTTTCACCATCAGGCTCTGACCCATAGCAGCAGAGAGTGAAAGGCAGAGAGGAGGAAGAAAATATAAGAAAACACAGAGAAAGGAAGAAAGCTAGGATGAAAGAGAACCTGAAAGAGTGAGATAAAGAGACTTAAGTGAATGGTGGTGGAAGGAAGGGTCATGAGGTGGAGTCACGACTAGCTAGCCCTGGTATTCAGAAACCTAGAACTTGCAAAGCAGGTGATGGGCTCCCAAGAATAGGCTTTGTCTCCTCCACCTAAATGTATCTGTTAATGGGTGCCCACCCCGCTTATGTGTTTCTTTTTGAGGCGTGTGCCCACCCCGCACTATGGAGGCTAAAGAATAAATCATTGCCACGGCCCGATCGAGACCCGGAAGTCAGGCGGGTCTGCCTGACTGGGGACGGGTCCTGCCACGTATGGCCAGAAGTAATGCGGAGGTGTGCCAGCCCGAGCGGGGCTCCCGTGAGCTGTTGGGAGCCCCAGTGTCCATAGAAGAAGCTAAAGGCAGGCGGGAGCCCACCCCGCCTTCGTGGGTGCTGGAAACTGCGGGACCAGCAGCAGAGAGCAGCGGAGAAGTCCAGGTAAGCGCAGGCCGCCGAGGCACATTGTCGATGCCTGGGACCTGCGCAGCAGAGAGCCGGCGAGTGGGGCTCTCTCAAGCTTTGTTGGTGCCAGAGCTGCACCAGAGGTGCCCCAGTGAAGGGGGCACTTTGATTGCTAGAGTCTCGACGCAGGAGACTCCCAGGGCACTGAAATGCCAAGGCTGAATTCCTTTTTGGAGGCCATTTCCTTTAAGGAGTCCCAGAGTTGGGCTCATGAGGCAAGGAGAGTGCCAGTGCTTAATTCTCTTTTTAGTTATCGTCACAGCTGCCTCGCCTGACAGTGGGCAGCTGCAACGTTGGGGCACTTTTGTTTTTAAGAGTCCCAGAGTGGGGCTAAGGCCATTTTCCTCAGTTGTGCCGCCGTAACGGGCAACTGCAACGATTGGGCACGTTTTGTTTTAGAGAGTCCCAGTGGGGACACAGAGGGCACAGTGAGTGCCAGTGCCCACAGTGATCTTCACAGCTGCACCGCAATTAGCTGCAGCTGCAACGTTTAGGCCAGCACAATGGCACACTTTGGATTCTGCTGCAGTGGCAGCCAGCCCTGACATTTTGGGACATAGGGCATTTGAGCCCTCTGTAGAAGGCCAGTTGGCCGGGGGGTCAGTTGTAGGTTGGAAGGGTACCAGGCCCTAATGTGATTTACGTGGTGCCTAGGATAAATGTGATTTATGCATCCTGATTTATGCCTCTGATGTTTATGTTTAGGAGGTTATTCCCTAATCTGATGTTTATGCTTATGAGGTGATTGCATACTCAGTTTATGCTGGTGAGGTTTATTGCATAATGTGTTTATGGTTATGAGGTTGACACATAATGTGTTTTACACCTAATGTGATGCTGATTGCAACATGTGATTTATGTTGCAGGATATAATGCTGAGCACAGTGTTTTGGCAATAGTTACTAGTTGTGTTCTACATTTACTATGTGTGCTTTGTGATGGTTCTGACATTGGCCCTGTCATGTGTATATAATCCCCTGTAAATATTGCCTAGTGCCAGTTGGCACAGTGTATATTTTGTGATTACTATTCTAATGTGTTTTCGATAATACAAAGGCTATTTGTATATATAACCTTGTGAGGAGTTCATTTTGTGGTGTGCCTAGTGTGTTGCTGCTGTGTGTGTGTTGCACAAATGCTTTACACATGGCCTCTGTGATAAGCCTGACTGCTCGTGCCAAGCTACTAAGGGGGTGAGTGAGGGTTATCTTCAGCGTGTAACTCCCTTGTCCTGATTAGAGTAGTGGTTTCTGCTGGCTTAGGCGCAAGCCTTAGCCAACCAGAAATCCCATTTCTAAGAGACGGCACCCAAATCAATTGGAAGATCGCAGCCCCTCAGTTGGTTCTGTTCAATCTCCATGCATCAACAAACTGATTGTGATGGTTCTGGTGCAATATCCTGCCTTGCTGCTGGGACAGAAAATCTTCCTGAAGAGGAAGCTGGAGTAGAGGGCAGAAGCTTAGGGTCAGTAGTTCAGGGTACCAATTCAGAGTATCAATGTGGGGCCACCAGAATCAGCAATGCTCTGTCCAACATGGCTTTCTTATGGATCTGCCGGATCGGAGGCCAAGACGGAAACATGTGTAAGAAGCCAGAATCCAACCAAAGGTCAAATGCATCTCCAGAGACCCTCGAGAAGGAAACTTCAGAGCACAAAAGGCTGAACAGTGAATATTTTCGGAGGTAGCGAATACTGAGGGTATGCCCCACTGTGAGGCCATACCCTGTGTCACCTCTGGGTGCAAACATCATTTGTCATTCGCTAGATGGCTTCTATTGCATTTGTCTACCCACCAGGGGATTAACTGCCAGAGATAACTGTGAATAGTCAACCATCATTAAAATCTAAGTATCTCCAAACAGAGGGGACAAGACCCTGCTCCACCCTGCTTATGTAATATATATAGTTAGGTTTTCTTTTCCATAGACAAGGAGTTTACTGGTCTGCTAATAACTTTAGCGCCGTTTGATGAATCTTCACAAAACTTTCCAAAAAAAAGCCAATTCACCTCACACCCTTCCTGGCAAACTTTGAAGCTATTCTTTAAATGGGGCCCGAGAAAAAAAGGGGGTATCAAAGTAAATTTTCCAAAGCATTTTACTGCTTACTGGAATTCCACCAAATTTGGCAGGAAGCTAGATGTGTAAAGCCATTCAGTAGCATTTCAGAAATTTAGGGTAAAAAATATTTAAATATTAGGACAGCGGGGTCTTAGAGACTCCCGTGAGACAGGGTCTCTAAGACAGGGTAGGGATACTCTGCCCCACTAGGCCATGGGGAGGGTGGGGGGTGCAGAGGGCCCCCTGGCCAAAATAAAAATAAATCAGCAATTTGTGCTGCTATCCTGTGGGGCTTCCGTGAGATCACAGCAATTACTTATAAACGTATACTGGGGAGGAGAAGTGAGTAGGGTCCCCCTTCCCGAGCCCATTTTGGGCCATGGGTACTCCATACCCCAGGGCAGGGTACGTCAATTAAGAGGAGGGAGGTGCGCAGCCTCCATGAGCCTTGTTAATTCCCAAAGACTTTGTGCCCCATGGCTGAAATAATTAAAAAGAGGGGGCGCGTTCTCCCTACCCCTAGCCTATGTACGTCCCGCGGACAACATCCCCTGACGCTGATTTCTTCAAAATAAAGCGAAGTGGGGCCATGTTGTCCTCCTTTCTGACCCTTACTAGGCCCTGAGGACCCTATCCTGAGGGGCCGAAATCATAGAAAAGAGGATGTGGCCCCCTCCCCGAGCCTTGTTGGGACCCAATCCCGCGGAGATGATTTCTTTATAAAAAGATAAAAAGAGAGGGGGCAGCGTGGCCCCTCAACCCAAGCCCTGGCACCCCATCCCGTGGGCCTAAACTCAATAAAAAAAGGTGTGGGGGCACAACACCTCTCCTTGAGCCTTGTTAGGCCCCAGGGAACCCATCCCCAAGGCCAAAACCATAAACAAAAGAGGAGGGTACCGCGCAGCCCTCCTCCCCGAGCCTCTGCAAACCCCAGGGACCCCAACACCTGAGGCTGCTTTCTATCAAAATGAAGGAGCTATTATGTACTTACTTTCATACTTCTGATGCCATACTCCTTTATAGAGTAATGTGTACAAACGTAGCACAGATGATGTATCAGTTATGTCACCAGAGATGTCCAGTGATGTCATTTAAGATGTCATCAGTGATGTCATAAATGATGCCATAGAACATGTCATGAGTGATGGAATATGTGAGCTCATAAGCGGTGCATGGCGGGGGCGCAAGTTATAGTTAGCTCAGATAACTATAGTAACTTTATGTGGTTTTTTTTGTTCAAAACATTACATTGGCACTAAAATATTTACCCAACTATAACGTCACTTAAACCCTAGTTTTTTTCAGTGACCACCAAGGAAACCACTATGGTCACAGAGAAAACTGTAATATATTTCCATAACGTGTGGCAAAAGAAACTCCTAGGAAGTTAGGGACACTGTTAATGTGTTTCCTGCAAATGAAGTTGGTGAGGAATGAGGATTCATTGGGGTGGGACATGAGCGGTGGTCATGGGGCAGAGTCTCAGAAGAGGAGACAGAGAGAAGGGATAACACATGGGGAACACAGCGATAAGAGTGCAGGACATGGGAGCGGGTACCACCAGCTGTAAGTCTTTTTCATCCCCAGAGGTTCCTGAACTGGAGAAAGGAGCTGACAGTAGCGGCTAGTGAAGGGAGTGCCGCGGGGCGGTGGAGCAAGGAAGGGGCAGGGTGGAGGGTAGTAAACTCTTGCGCATGGCTGACCCGAGTAATGTAAAGAAATAAATAAATAAAAAGAATTTCATTGCGCGCGCTGAAATGCCAAATGCGTTTCAGCGCGCGCAATGAAATTTGTTCTATTTATTTATTTATTTACATTACTCCGGTCGGCCCTGAGCCGGAGTTTACTACCCTCCACCCTGCCCCTCCACCACCCCGCCGTCCCGCGAGTTACGGTGGGGCAGGGAGGCGGGGAGGGGGAGGGGCAGGGTGGAGGGTCCTAAACACTGGCATATGGATTATTGCAGGTAAGTACACAATTTAATTATTAAAACGAATTTCGTAGCGCCCCACTGCATCACACAATGCGATGCTGTGCGCGCTACGAATTTCGTTTTATTAATTAGATTGTGTACTTACCTGCAATTATCCATATGCCAGTGTTTAGGTCCCTCCACCCTGCCCCTCCCCCTCCCCGCCTCCCTGCCCCACCGTAACTCCCTCCACGGCCCGCGGCTGCGCGGCACTCCCTCCACGAGCCACTACTGGAAGTTGAAACAGATCAAAACGCAACTTTATGTTTCATGGCAAAGGGTTACATAGCCTCCCCGCTAATGATGCACTGGCCCAAAAATCCTAAAAATAAAACTTAACAAAGCTCCTAAGTGTTTATGAGGTTTTAAAACCGAGCAAAATTTACAACAAACAAAATATTCAGTGAAAGGAACGACTATCTGAAGTTTCAGAGATGCGCCCAATAGACACATATATGAACTTGGTAGACATAATTCAAATCCAATTCCAGGCAACTACAATAACAACAAAATAAGCTGTTAAGCTAACATTTCATGGACTGTTCTCCTCTAATAAACCAGCTGCTATTTCTAAGCAGGGCTGGCTTACATTTATGAATGTTGGTGCTATGCAGGATAAAGTACAATAAGGCAAACGAATATAATGCAATGTCTCTGGAGTCTTAAATGTGGTCTGCGCTCCACATTAAGGCTGCTTCAAAAATCTCTTTCAAGGTTGCAGCCTGTAACTGAATATACTGCAGTTCCAAGACTGCAGGATCAATTAGGACATTTATAGGTACTTGGAGAAGACGAATGACATTATATCTCGGAGTTTACTGCTTGTATTTTAACATCAGTCCACAGACTGTTCCAAGATGTCCTGTCACCATTAGGAAAATCTATACCAGGCAAAAAAAAAAAAAAAATTCTCAGGTAGAGGAGAAAAAGTGTGAAGGCGAAAGCAGCGTTATGAATCGTTTCCCTTCTCTACCCAATTCACAAACTGACAAGGAATTCCTTCCATAAAATAAAATATCCACTACTATGAACCATCTCGAAATGAGTGATTGTGCAAAGTAAGTGATTACCTTAACGTCCTTTATATTTCTTACATCCATTCTAATAAATTATTTTCTCTTTTTTCTTGGCCTCTGACCTTCCTTCATCCCTTCCTAAATCCCTATTTCGTTTCTTATTTCTTCCTTTTAATTATTTCGCTTTTTTATTTCCTTCTTTCTTACCTTCCTTCCTAGCTCATTCTTTCACATCTAGGGCCCGATGTAGGTAAAATAGATTTACCGATTTTTAATTACCGAATCATACCGAATCGGTAATTAAAAATCGGTAAATCTAAGGGGTGGAGATGTAGGAACATCCAGATGTTCCATTTACCGAATCGGTAAATATCTGTATTTACCGATTCGGTAAATACCGACCGGTAATGCCCTATTCATTCCAATGGGCTTTGAAGCCCATAGGAATGAATGGGGCATTACCGGTCGGTATTTACCGAATCGGTAAATACAGATTTTGCCATGGGTGCAGGGGGTGTCACTTTGACACCCTCTAGCACCCCCAAAGGGCAGGTCTGCCTGTCATAGGGCACAGGTGTGCATGCACACATGTGCATGCACACCTGAATCGGTATTTTACCATCAAATATATTTGATGGTAAAATACAGAATCGGTAAGGGTTGTGGGACTCAGAAGAGTCCCACCTACATATCAAAAATACCGAATAGGTATGAATACCGATTCGGTATTTTACAGATTCGGTAAATTTACCGATCGGTAAATTTACCGAATCTGTAAAATTATGGACCCTACATACCAATTCTCATTTACCGGTCTGTATTTTCGGCCGTTACCGACCGACCTACATCTAGCCCCTAATTCCTTTAAAAGCTCCTAATTATTTAGGGCCCGATGTAGGTAAATCCCATTTACCGATTTTGAAATACCGAATTTTACCGATTCGGTATTTCAAAATCGGTAAATGGGATGTAGGTCCCAACATCTGGATTCGTTACCGAATCCTTAACAATTCTTTAATTACCGATTCGGTAAATACCGAATCGGTAATGCCCATTCATTCCTATGGGCTTTGAAGCCCATAGGAATGATTAGGCATTACCAATTCGGTATTTACCGAATCGGTAATTAAAGAATTCACAAGGGTGCAGGGGGTGTCACTTTGACACCCTCTAGCACCCCCAAAACGGGCATGTGTGCAATGTGGCACACAGACATGCCCTAAGGGCACGTCTGTCTGTCACATGGCACATGTGTACATGCACAGATGTGCATGTACACAGGAATCGGTTTTTTACCATGGATTTGTATTCCATGGTAAAATACCGATTCTGTAAGCCATGTGCTGATGGAACATAGGCTACCTACATTGCATTTTCGGTAATTTTACCGAATCGTTATCATTACCGAATCGGTACATATTACCGAATCGGTAAATTTACCGATTCGGTAATGATAACGATTCGGTAAAATTACCGAAAATGTGCCCCTACATCTCGATAGCCCTTTACCGATCGGAAACGGCCGAAAATCGGTATTTTCGGCCGATTCCGATCGGTAAAGGGCTACCTACATCGGGCCCCAGATTCTATATTATAGCTTCTCTTTTTTCTTTTCTCCTTCCCTTTTAATTTTTCTTGGTACATTCCTTCTTTTTTCTTGTTGCCTCTCCTTCATTCTTCCTTCTTTCTATGCACCTCCCCTTTCTTCATGTTTCTTCTCTTCTATTTCCTATTTTCCATCTTTTTTTCCTTGTTTCCATTTGTCTGTTCTTTTTTCCCTCTTCTGATCCTGCTACCTTTCTATCTGTTCTTTTTAGGTCTAGCCTACCAGACAATGCAATTATCTGGTTGAAAAAGACCTAATGTCAGTTTACCAAGAACTCACAAGGGATTAACCGCCCACCCATTGCTCACCATTGGTTGAATTTATTGTCACTTTCATTTGCTTGCTTCTTAAGCGATCGCTTGCCCTGTCCATCTTGTGTTTGCCCTCACTTGAAGCATATCCTCTTTACTTGTGTCATTCCATTGCACACTTTTAGGGAACTACTTATTTTAATTTTTCTCAGGCACTCCATGAGTATGCATGTTTTTCCAGTTGCCCCCCTCAAGTGTTTCTCTTCTCAGTGCTTTGTGCTGTTTTCTTGAATCCGTATGCTCTCCCCGCCACGCTCCAAGTAGGCTTTGCCAATGTTCTTCTCCCACTTTACTGATCCCCTTTGTATCAGTAAAAACAACACAAAAAAATGGAACTTGCATAATTTTGAAGGCATGCATGAGTGGTCAAGCACTTGGTCTTGCTTAATGACATATGCACAGTCATACATCATCATGTATTAGTGCACAGAGAAAGTGACACGGCTGTCAGCAACCACGTCATTGTGCCTTTTCTTTCTCCTTTTGTTCATGCTGTACATTGTACACACGTACAAAAGGCATTGGCAGAGCTGACAGTGTAATCTGTCCCAGTGGCACACGTACTGAGTCAGATATAATGGGTACGGCACTACACCCTTGTGAACTGGTAACCTGGAAGTCCAGTGTTGTTTGAAAGACATAACTTGAACTGCACAACAGTATTCCTCATTTCCATGTTGCAACAACCCCAGGCAATTGTGGGAATGCCAGTTTTACACTGGGCGTGTGATACATCTACGCCACTGCAATGGGTATTGCAGAAGGCCTGCACAAGAGTCTATGGCCCCTCCTGTAGCACCAAAGTTCACTGCGAGCACAAAGACAGGTTGAGGCACCACTCATGGGGTACATCAATAATTCTTTTCAAGATATCTCCACTCAGCTCTTGTAACCAAATGGGCATCCACATTCTGTAGGGTGTGATCAGATACTCTTGAAGTCCCAAAAACATCTACTTTTTGCAGGGCAGCCTTGGTGTTTAAATGCATCAAGGGATGTGCTCTTCGGAAGAGGATAGAAGATGGGATGTTCTATGTTTTTAAGATGGAAAGACATGACAAGGTAGCAACATTTATTGGTACTACTATGGACAACTGGCTGCCAACTGAGAAATGATCTTCAGTGAAGAAACAAAAAGCAGGACCTGCAGTATTTGTCAATAAATTAATGGTTTATCTATCAGCTCCACTGACCAATATTTCTGTTTTCTGGCATTTATTCACACTTTTTTTCACTTTGGGTGCTCAGTCAGATGTAAACAAGGTTAGTGATATAGTATGAACGTTCAGTAAATAGCTATTATGTCCTGTAGCTGACCAGAGTTTAAATCTCCAGTTTCATTGACACCGCCAAATCCAGCTAAATCCCCAGACTTCAATTTTCCAACCAGTGGAATCTGCAAAGGCTCAAAGATAATAACTAGGAATATTAGTCTAACTACAAAAATAATCTATTTTAGCATCCTTAAAGCTCAGTTGCTTTCTTCTCATACATGCCTGGATTGTGTGCAGCCTAGACAAATTAAAGGTAGTCTTTTTTTAAGTCTAAGATCATTTGAGTGCCATTATCAATTTGCAGCTTTCTACGTTGGAGTCACTGCACATATGTGTTAAATAACACAGAAGTACCAGAACAGATGTGAACCCTGGTAGACCTAAGACCTGCCAGGGTGATAGACGCAATGAGAATAACATGGAAAGAAGAACATCTGTAACCCACTGTTTGGAACACTAGCGTGACTTCCTCAGGTCTTGTGACCAAGACTAACTGATCAAGCAGGTAAAAGCAGCAAAGGTATCCTGTAAGAACACCTCTCTCATGTTTATAGTTTCAGATTCTTAATGTGGTCTTTAAGTAGTGATAGTTTCTGCACCTTTCCACCGGGAGTTAAATATTTGGCTTCTGGCCCCTGTGCACATAATGGCTGAGAATATGTCCTTCCAGGCTTGGCGGGAGGGCGGATGCCTGGTCCTTGGGTATCTGTACATGAAAGACACCGTCATTACAGTCGAACAGGCATGTGAGGGGTTTGACGTGGGGCAAAGGCAGTACCTGCAGTACACAGGACTGATGGAACTGGTCAGGGTTGCATGGCCCACTTACCCACGCATACCTCAGATGACGGAGTTGCTGGACATGATGCTTACATGTGGCAGTGAGCGTAGATTGATATCACTATTATATAAAGCTATGAGATTAGATTCTCGATCTCTAGCCCTCAAGGCATGTAATGTGTGTGATGAGGATCTACAGTCTCCATTGTCTGAAAAAAGCTGGGCGAGGGCATGTGCACTATCACGCAATGTATCCTGTAATGCACGTCTAAAATTGACACATTATAATTTTCTACAGCGGGTGTACATAACGCCTACAAGGCTACATCGTATAGATCCGATGCGCCCCCATAAATGCCCTCGATGCGACAGGACTCAGGTGGGGTTTCGCCATAGAAGGGTGGGAATGCCTGCCCACAGGTGCAGCAGTATTGCGCCAGTGTGGTAGTGAAAGTGCGTGGGAGGGTGGGTATCCAAGTGGAGGACAGTCCAGCTCAATGTCTTTTCGGGCAGTTCCTGAAGCCTAGGAAACGTAAAAATGGCTGACAGGTTGCTACAACTATAAATAAAACAAATTCCTTTCTGTGTTAATCCATTTTAAGATTTATGACCAATAGGTCTCTCTCACAGGTTTTCAATTCCTGGTGTACAGATAAACGATATGGGTATTTGGTATTTACAGAACACAAGAATGAATAATTTCTCTCAACATTTTATTTTTTAAAATTAAAATCATATAAAATTCATTACACAACATTTGATATCCAACATATAATTTTCGAGCATCACCTAATCTAATACAGAAATCAATCCTATTCTTTTTATGCCCGAAATTTTTTTTTTAAAACAATATCGTCATACAATAAAATATTTCATTTTAAAATAAAGTGTACTATTGCGGATAGTCCTTTGTCGACGCGTTTCGGTGCGTTGCGGTCTTTTAGGCACCTTCTTCAGGACAGACTTAACAATTTATTACTGTATATTCATGTTATCTAAAAAGTAAGATAAAAACAATTATTATCTAACTTAGTTGAGAGTTTATTCTAGTCAGTACAGTGCTGAGTACTCGTTTAACCTCATATCATTCTGACATTGAAAGACTGTCTTACTTGGATTGCATTTACATCAATCGTTCCCACATCTAGTTGGGTTTGGTCAGTCTCAAACTTCACTATGTATCAATTTCTTGGATTTCTAGAACATAGAGAGTACAGGGAGGTGTTATTGATAATTTCTCCTTTTTAGTTGAAAAAAACCCCTTGTTTATAATGTCACTTACTTAAAAACAGGAGAATATTATTCTTCGTGTCATTGGTAATTACTTGCGGCTTTCGAATTCGCGCAGTATGTCGAGATGGTGGATTATTTTGGTCATCCACCTAAAAATAATGCAACCCAATCAATGTATTGCCCGTTGGAGTTATTTTTTATAACAATAATAAGAGTTTTTGAAATGTTTACATACCGGACGGTTTATGGCTTGTCTTCTGCCAATTTATTTGTGGGCAGGTCTTCACTTGATCATAGACTTTGGCCACTCGATGCCAGTATGTGCAGAGAAATCCTCTCTTTTTATACCTAATGTCTGAGAAGGTTACATTTTTCTTAAAGAGGACGTGTCGACGGTGCGGCGCATAGTTACTCAAGGTAAGCAACCTTCAATGGGAGAGCGTCACCATTTGTCATGCCGTAATGCTTAAGATAAAGAAGTAGCCTTGGCGTCTTAAAACGCATTGATATTTAGATTAAAATAAGAGCATCTTAGACAGCTGCAAACGTAGATGGGGAAGCTTAGCCTATCCATACAATGACACTCGGAGAACCCGAACGGGAGGGAATAGAGCGCACTCCTAAAAACGGCCGAGCCGGTTAATATTTAACGTTTTGGAAAACCGGGAAGGACGCGAATAAAGCTCAGCCCAGTAAATGGAAGAGCTTGTTAAGCAACATTGCCATAAGAAATATTATGTCGAAATAAGGGGCAATATATGAATCAGAAGGTTGACTTAAATGAAGGCAACCTATGCACCTATGGGTGGGGGCCCCCTTTTTCCCAAGTTAAAACAATATACACGAGTCACTGTGACATCATAGTCACAAGGGAAAATAAAAATAAAGACACAAAGCCTAATTTTAAGGATAGAATGAGCCAGAAATGAGCCATCCATGAATACAAAAAAGGCATTAAATGCATATATGTCTCTGTACCATTAGGTATAAAAAGAGAGGATTTCTCTGCACATACTGGCATCGAGTGGCCAAAGTCTATGATCAAGTGAAGACCTACCCACAAATAAATTGGCAGAAGACAAGCTATAAACCGTCCGGTATGTAAACATTTCAAAAACTCTTATTATTGTTATAAAAAATAACTCCAACGGGCAATACATTGATTGAGTTGCATTATTTTTAGGTGAATGACCAAAATAATCCACCATCTCGACATACTGCGCGAATTCGAAAGCCGCAAGTAATTACCAATGACACGAAGAATAATATTCTCCTGTTTTTAAGTAAGTGACATTATAAACAATGAGTTTTTTTCAACTAAAAAGGAGAAATTATCAATAACACCTCCCTGTACTCTCTATGTTCCAGAAATCCAAGAAATTGATACATAGTGAAGTTTGAGACTGACCAATCCCAACTAGATGTGGGAACGATTGATGTAAATGCAATCCAAGTAAGACAGTCTTTCAATGTCAGAATGATATGAGGTTAAACGAGTACTCAGCACTGTACTGACTAGAATAAACTCTCAACTAAGTTAGATAATAATTGTTTTTATCTTACTTTTTAGATAACATGAATATACAGTAATAAATTGTTAAGTCTGTCCTGAAGAAGGTGCCTAAAAGACCGCAACGCACCGAAACGCGTCGACAAAGGACTATCCGCAATAGTACACTTTATTTTAAAATGAAATATTTTATTGTATGACGATATTGTTTTAAAAAAAAAATTTCGGGCATAAAAAGAATAGGATTGATTTCTGTATTAGATTAGGTGATGCTCGAAAATTATATGTTGGATATCAAATGTTGTGTAATGAATTTTATATGATTTTAATTAAAAAAAATAAAATGTTGAGAGAAATTATTCATTCTTGTGTTCTGTAAATACCAAATACCCATATCGTTTATCTGTACACCAGGAATTGAAAACCTGTGAGAGAGACCTATTGGTCATAAATCTTAAAATTGATTAACACAGAAAGGAATTTGTTTTAGTTACAGTCTGTTTACCCAGTCCTTTCTGGTTATCTGGGACACTCTCTTATTTTTAAGGTTGCTACAACTAGCCATGGTATTGGCCTCAAGGAGGGTGGCTATATGTTGGATGAGTATACAGAGGAGGCGTGGGGAAACCCCACACGGAATCCTTAGGAGCTCCTAGAAGGTCTTAGCCTTAGTAATTTCAAAAATTAGTCAGGTACAAGTCCAAAATTTCTATGCGAATTTAATCCATATAGTCATAGTCATATATTGAAATTCATATAGACAAGCGTAGATAATTCGGTGAGTTCAACATGTAGATTTCGAAATGCAAAAAATCCCTATGCATTTCGGGACAAACGTCCCTTCATCAGGGGATCTGTGGCGGAAATAGACATCGTTTTAGGGGGGGCCCTGTCCTCAATATATTGAAGAATTAGAAGAATTAGAAAACAAAAAAGCAGTAGATACAAAAACTGCCCCAGATGATAAACGTTAAGTGCATAAGATAAGATAAGCAGGATTAGATGAACCACACCACGGTGTGACAAAGTGTATGATTTTTCAAAAGTAAACGCAGAAATTGTGAAATGGTAACCGAATAGTGCAATGACAACGTGGTGGACAGGTAAACGAAATTGCCGAATGTGTGTGGAGAACGGCGCTAACGCCGAAGAATCATGCAAAATGATCAAAGAGCGGGTTACAGTAAAAGGTATACATGACCCAAAAGCATGCAGGTAGTACCTGTCTAACGAAGCTGAATTTTAAACAGCGTTAACAGGAATAGAAAAACTTACCCGAAACCACACGTTACAGTGAAACGATAGCGTTTCCGCATTCAGGGTTAGTGGTTGTGATCAACGGGATGCGGAGAAGAAAGTGAGCAACATAAATGACGGACTGGGTGAAAGATCACATACCGTGAAAGACATAGTAAAAAGACTCATTAGTAACCAATAGACGCGAAGAGAAGAGTATAGACGACGGCCCGTGGGATCAATGTATATAGTCTGGTGGGAAAAAATAAAATATAAAAGGTGATGAGAATACACGCAACTTAGAACCTGTGAATAAAAATAGTGCGAAGCAATGGGAACAAGAATGCGAGTAATACATGTCAACCCTATAGGATCAAGTAATCCATCCATAGATCGGACAATCTAAACATAAGTGAGTATGAGGTAGGAAATAACAGGAAAAAAATGAAAAAGAAAATGAATGTAGCAGGACTGGTGAAAATAAAAACTGAGTGCCAAGATTAGAGAAAAGGCGATAAGAAACAGAGTAATGAGTAGACTCAAAGATTTAAGGGTGAGTTATGAATGAAAATTGTCGGGTGTAAAAAGGGCGAAAATCAGGTAAAGGGCAGTAAGATAGAAGATCAGAAAAAGTTCAGCTTGGAAGGAAAAAAGTACACTATATAACGTACAGGGCAAAAGATGTATAGATATATAGATTCAGCATGGTGAAGTAAACAAAGGCGAGCAGGCATTTACAAGAAACAACTATATTCGATACGATCATTCAGTCCCATCGGTTGGCAGGAATCCAACAGTTTGATCCAAACTAATTCGCATTGCAGCAATCTCTTATGATTATCAACACCCGGTCTCAAGGGGACAACCTCTAGTGCAAGGAACCTTAGCTGGCTGATGTTATGAGAAGCAGATGTAAAGTGAGCAGCTAAAGGAGACTTCAGATTCTTAGTTCTGATGGTACTTTTGTGTTCCGTTAAACGGATTTTCAATTTTCTCTCAGTCTTTCCCACATAGGGCAAGCCGCAGGGGCATTTCAGTAAATACACCAAGTTCATGGAGTCACATGTGGCGTTAGTCTTGAGGTGTATCATTTTTCCGGTTCGGGGATGGTTAATGAAGTTGCCCCTGATTATATTGTTGCAATGACTGCAGTTGTGGCATGGTTTTGTTCCGGAAAAAACAGATACGGTAGATGTTGGTGTGGATTCTAGCATATTTTTCAGATTCTTCGCTCTTTGGTAGGCGAACAAGGGAGAGCAATTGAAGATTCCTTGGAAATCTGGTTCTAGTTGTACCATTGGCCAGTTGCGTAGAATGATGTTTTTAATCGTGGGACTTCTTGAAGAGTATTTGGACACGAATACGTGTCTCTCGGTTTTTTTCTGGCGTGGGATCAACGTCAAAAGATCTTTCCTGGTTTTCTGCTTGACGCGTTCTTGTGCAGCAGATAAAATAGCTTCAGGGTATTTCCTGTCACTGTATTTGTGTAAGATGTTGGTTTCAAAGCGTGAATATTCATCATGTTCCGAGCAGATCCTTCTGGCCCGTAGTAGCTGAGAAAAGGGTAGATGTTTCTTCAAGGGGGTTGGGTGGCAGCTGGTGTACAGAAAAGCATTGTTGCGATCAGTTTCTTTGACGAGCAGGGAGGTTTTTAATCTTCCATTATCGATGGTGACCAAGATGTCCAGAAATGGTAAGCAATTTGGGTCAATGTGGTGAGTGAATCGGATGTGGTCATCTACTTGGTTGAGGTAGGCCAAGAACTCCAGGATCTCTTCAGGTGGACCGGCCCAAATTAGAAAAATATCATCTATATATCTCCAGTAGGTCTGGATTTTACTGCGCCATAGAATGTTTTCCAATATGTTATCAATTTCCAAACGGTGCATAAAAAGATTGCCGTAACTGGGAGCTGCACAATTTCCCATCGCGGTTCCAACTAGTTGCAAGAAGAACTCGTTGTTCCAGCTAAAATAGCTGTGATACAGCATGAAATGCATTAACTCCAAAAGTAATACCTTGAGATCTTCGTCCAACGGATGGGAAAGTAAGAATGATTCCAAGGCATCAATGCCCCTGTTGTGTGGTATTGAGGTGTATAATGCACATACGTCGATCGTGACTAAGGTGTATGTGATGTTCGGGTTCAAAGTCACATCATTCACTTTGTTCAAAAAGTCGGTTGAATCACGTATGTAGGTAGACATCTCTTTCACAATTGGTTGAAGGTACATATCCACGAACTTCCCGATGGGTTCATGGATCGAAGTTTTGGTGGAGACAATCGGTCTGAATGGGGGTTGGTGTAAGCTCTTATGAATTTTTGGCAGCATGTGAATGCTGGGACACTTCGGATGAGGTTGGATCAAGTATTTCACATCTTTTGGCGAGATCGTTCCCATGGTCATGGCTTTCTCTAGGATAGTTCTCAGAATTTTAGCGAAGGCTTCAGTGGGGTCAGAAATCAACTTCATGTATAGTTCATTATCATTCACATGAGCCATTACACTGGTTTGGTAAAATTCATGGTCCAATATAACTAAGGCGCCACCTTTATCAGCTTTACAGCAGGTGATTTTCTTGTTGTTAATAATCTCCCGTAGAGCCCTATATTCACAGGTACTGAAATTCTTGATCTTGGGTTGAGCCTTATTGAAATTCTCTCGTAAAGCATTTAGAGTGATGGTTTCATATGAATCCAAGATTTTGTGGCTAACTGGGGCCAGGAAAGAACTCTTGCTTTTCAAATCTTTACAGGCGTGTTGCATGGTAGAACCAGTAGGAGGATTCACATTAGTGAAGAAGTGGCGTAGTCGTAGACTTCGCATGAATTTAAAGAAACAGATTTCAGTCTCTAATTCGTTGGTATGGTAGGTAGGGACAAATGATGTCCCTTTTTGTAGTACTTTCATCTGGTTGGCTGATAATTCAGTTTGTGATATGTTTATGACAAGTTCGTTTTGCTCCTGGTGGCCTGGGATACGGACGTGGTTGTTGTGCCTTCGGCGGATGCCGCCCCTCCTGGATCTACGTTGACGACTGGGCCTTTCACTAAAAAATGAACACCAGAGGTTGTTGGAATATTTTGTCTATTGCTGTCCTCAGGTTGAATCGTTGTCGGTGGTTGGTTGGTGTCAGCTTGTTGGGTCATTCTCGGTGGTCTGTTCTGAGGTTGACCACGTCTTTGGTAGGAGGAACCATCGGATGAGGTTTCATCAGATGATTGATTGGTGGACGGCCTTTGCTGTCTGCGTTGTCTGCAGTCATTGCAACAATATAATCAGGGGCAACTTCATTAACCATCCCCGAACCGGAAAAATGATACACCTCAAGACTAACATTCTGCCCTCTAGTGGCAGAATGTTCTAATAGCCCCATAGCCCTTCGTAGCTGGGCTATACCGGCTAATAAAGTCCTGCTCCCTTGTTAAAGGCCCTTGCCTTCGGCTCGGGCCTGCAACGCTGGAGGGGGCCTTTAATAGCGGGTATAGCCTGCTACGGCGGGCTATAAGGCTATACAAATAGGTTGTTTTTAAGGTGTTGTATCTATGATTAAACACGTCTTCAACTTTGCAAATGGGTTATCACTACCTTTCAGTAGTCCGTAAAATATCTTTTTGGTGATTAGATTTCGGTCTCCAAACATTGACACAAACCATAAGGAATCGGTATTTTGATGAGACACCCTAAATACGCCCCTGCAAAATACTGATTCAGTATGGCTTTTTAAACCCCTTTAAGTGATTTAGTGACCTGTTACCGAATCTCTACATTGGCTTAGTACATCCAAAAAACACATTTACTGGCCGCAGACCATCTAATATACCAAATGTGTTCGTACATTTTGCCACTGACTCTGGGCCTCATTTATGAGACTCCTTGCCCCTCCGAAACGTCACTTATTTTGACGTTCCGTGGCTCAGAAGCCTGAGTGATATCTATCAGGCAGCACTAAGCCACTTTTTTTGGCATGATGCTGCCTGATAAATATCAGTCCCTTTAACGCAGTGTTCTGCGTTAAAGGCGCGTGTAATGGGTGTTGCTGGGGGCGTTCCCAGCAACATCCATGGCCTTTTGACACTGCCCCAGATTTACGAGAAATCGTAAATCTGAGACAACACCAAAAACCTGCCCATGGAAAGCGTAAGGGAGGCACAACTAGCTAAAATATCTTTATTTCTCCTCGTTTTGCTTTTTCTATGCGTGCTGAATTCTGCAGCACACATTGAAAGAAGAAGAAGCCTCTTGTGATTATTTTTGTACAGAAAGATTTCCCTTCCTGTACGAAAATAATCATCCCCGCAACGCAGGCACCCTTGCACCATGGTGCAATGGTTCCTGTGTTGGCGCAGGGCTGTCCATTGTGCTCAGGCACAGGGGAAATGGACAGGAATGTGCTGTATCTTATAGATAGGGCGCATTTCTGCCATTTTCTTTTGCCGAAGGGAAGCGCAGCAGGAAGGCCTGCTGCGCTGCCCTATGGCAAAACCTCATAAATGAGACCCTCTATAGTTAGGCTTTGCACCTGTCTTGTGGTTGTCTTTAAGAGTGCTATTCGTCATACTCATCCCAGACTGTCATGTATGTCTTACTGCAAATAAAAGCCCAAATAGACCGTGCCATGTGCCCACAGAAACAGCGGGGGCAGAGGAAGAAGGACGGACCTGGGGCTCTGGAAGCCCCAAAAATAAAATATTTAGAAATAACTTGTGAGTTCAGATGACAACTGCTGTAGCAGATTTTTGAGTTTGTAGCAGAGTAGATAACAAGTATTATTACTACTCAACTCAGAGGTTCTCATTGACGATGTACGGCTGAGTTAGCCCACTACAATTTTTTTTTTTTTTTTTTTAGGTTGTATAAGCTTTATTCGAGAGAATTCTCATAAAAGCACATAAAATCAAACAATACACAAAATACATAATCAGAGTAAAAAATCATTAAACACAGTGCAGCTCATACAAAGTTAAGCATAAAACAATTTTGTACATTGTACATAAAAGCTATAAAAAGGGAATCCCTAATTACCCGCTGCCCCCCAAAAATCGTCGTCGTATTGCCCACGCCCAACCCATATATTTCGCTACCCCCATAATTATCGAATCCTGAGTTGTTGTACGCAGGATTCTTAGGGCCACTACACTATCTCGTGTCCCCAGGTTTCTACATACCGGCGAGAGCCATTTTCTCCTCGGATTTGCATAAGCCTGACATGCGAAAAGAAAATGGCCTATACTCTCCTCCGCATTCTCACAAACGGGACATAGGTTATTAGTGGGACTGTGCCAGCCTGATGTCAATTTCTTAAGGGGGATAGATCCTGCCCTTAGCTGAAAGACAAGTTTCCTGTCCATAGGTACAGTAATGTCGACCCAGTATTTTTCTAGGACAGGTAACATTTTAGTCTCCAAGAAGCGGCCAGACATAGAGCCTGCCCTGGAGTCATTCAGCATCTTGCCTCCCACCCAATCCCAATATTGCTCCTTGATGGCTTCTTTACTTGGGAAGGTTTCTCCCTCGGGGTTATTCCACAAATTCGAAAACCCTATATTAGCCAACATGGTCTTCAGATGTTTTAACCATTTTATCTTGTGGAAGATATCTTCCTTGATTATCCACAAAAGGCCCTCCGCATACTGTCTTATTTCTGGAGTCGTCCAAAGGCGTCTCCAGTAGAGAACTGGTCGCAGTCGGGCTCTGTCGACAATCGTACGTCTGCCTAACTCCAGGAACAATGGGATTAGGGGGGTACTCTGTGGAAGTCCGGTAATCCCGCGCATGAACTTGTTCTCGGAAGTCTGGAGAGCCACCAGACTGTTCCATGCCCAAAGTTCCGCGCCGTATAAAGTGGCACCCAGGACCTTCGCATCGTAAACTGTCATTACAGGTTTTATTGGTTTTGTTTTTGATTTACGATGCTCCCCCCTTAGAGCACCCGAAAGCTGCTGGTGCTTTAGGACTACTTTATTCACGTGATGCGTCAACTACAATTTTAATCGATCACGAGTCTCACACATATGACCAAGCACAGAAGCCCATAAGCCATCTTAATAGGGTTCTATAGTTTAATCCATCTAAAATGTACTCAGCCAGTAAATATTTTGACAAACGCTGTGATTGGATGGGGGAGTCTTGAGTGACCAAGTAGAGGGTAAAGCAGCTGTAACAGTAACCTTTGGTTAAATTAAATTTATGGTAATGATCAACAAATTAAACCTCCACAAACTGATTCATCTTCAAACAGGCTTATTTTTGTGTGTGGCATGCCTGATATAAAAAGACTAGCACCGTCTTTAAAGCATGAATGAAAAGTTGGGCAACTCTTAGCAGAAAAAGTTGCAGCTGCTAAATGCCAGGATGACCAGTGCATAGTTTAAGACATTAACGATATTCCTGCTGGTTCCCATTCGACTGAGCTTTTTTGCCCAATTCTATCTTTTTTATACGACTGCCTCCGAAAAGCGATGTAACAGAGCTTTTCTGTGCGATTCCCCTGTTTAAATAACTTTTTCATGAGAAGCGACCTCCTTTGCATACTGGGAAAGTTTGGTCTTAGCCGGCCGTGAGCGTTTTCTCAAAATTAATGAAGGAGCACCGCCCTGTATTGAATTAACCAGTACCCCACTAACAGCGTTGTTCCCCAGGAACCATTTTTCTTTTTCGCCTAGTATTACATCTTAAGTGATCTGCGAGGTCCCTTTGTGCCCCGAGTTCTGATGAGGACCGGATAAAAAGGGCTGAAACGCGTCGACCTGATATAAAAGAGAAGCCCTCATAAAATAAGACAGTGCAGTAAAGAAAAAATTTAGCATCTTATAAGAATGTTTAGGGCGTCAGATTAACTTACCGCTTTTTGGTGCTGGGTTTAGGGCTATCTCCTTATTATGGGTTGCAAACCATAATTGATGAAAAGAGAGTGTTTTTTTGCAATCCGTTGAAAACATTAGGGCATCAAGGAATCTTTCCATTAGTTTATATGTGTTTTATGTATGTCACATGTATGTATTTATAACTAAGAACACCTTGTGTGTATTATGTTATTGTTTGTATACTTAAATAATGGGGAACATCCTTTACGACGCGGATGTTACCCCGCGCTACCATTACGACACGTCTCTTACAACGCAAGTCGTAACCACGACTTGCGCTGGAGGGCGCTCAAGGACAAGGAATAGTTAATTTACTATTCCAACACCTTCCCTACTATCCACGGGGACTGGTGTTGGAATAGTAAATTAAACTATTCCTAAATCCGCACCCTACAGCGCAAGTCGTGGTAACGACTTGCGTTGTAAAACACGCGTTGTAACGGCACGCGTGGTAATAGCCCGCGTCGTACCATCATACATCCTTAAATAATCGGTGCTTGAAATACATGATATGAACATAACCTAGAGTATCGCCTGGCATGTATTCGTATATATTAATTATACATATATGTTTTCCTTGGGGAAATCCGAGAGGGATTAATTAAGGTTTCCTTCTTTGTTTAAAATGATTTTCCTTGATACTAAAAGGCTAGCACCATCTTTAAAGCATGAATGAAAAGTTGGGCAACTCTTAGCAGAAAAAGTTGCAGCTGCTAAATGCCAGGATGACCAGTGCATAGTTTAAGATTTTAGCGATATTCCTGCTGGTTCCCATTCAGCGCAGAAGAGTACGCCATTTTGCCAATCTATGTACTGAAGCAGAAGTGCATCTGTTCTGCATTAATCACTGTGCGGATCCCAGCAGGGGGCCCGCGGAGATGAGGTGGAGGGCGGCTGGCAGTAATGCTCAGTGCCTGGAAGAAACCAGACGCAATCAAGGTCTGTGATTCACTCGCGGTGCCGCGCGCTGGGGTAGGTGATCAAGGCATGAATGTGCGCCAATCTGACACCGCTTTATTATAAGCTGCAGCCGCTTGCTGCTCTAAATACAGCAATTTTATTCTTCTCGATTATATGCACAAGACAGCGTGTACTGTACGGCTGGAACTCATGGGTTGCTGGAGTTCAAAATCAATGTTTGTATGCTTGTCACCAAAACACTTTGCTCAACTTCCTGCTTGCTTTCCAAAGTGCCCCACAGAGCTCTGACGCAAGTCAGAGCCCCCACGCTGACTTCATCTGGCTTTTTCTGCCCCAAATCAACCAGCCACTGGCCTTCTACACAGTCCTGAATAACTATTTACTTATCTGTAATCTACGCACAATGCTTCAAATCCACGACTACTGAACTGCTCAAAACAATGTCAGCCTACCCCTGCCTTACACCTGCTTTGTGTTCAGGGTGCCAAACCACTGTCATCCCGCCACACCATGCTGCTGCACAACACGGGGTGCAGAAACTGACTGCGACATGCTAGCAGGAAAACTCTTATTACCTATTGGAACACAAATAAATAAGAAGTCATTACCAATGCCATCAGTTGCATTTCAAGGGCTCATTAGTGGGACAAACTAAATACTGAAACATAGGGACAAGGAGACCACAGATAATCAATGTCAGGGACTAGGAAGGCTTATATAATAACAAAGCCCTGAAGAAGTTCGGTCCATGGAACGAAACGTATTGGCTATGTTTTTGGATATATTTTGCAGAACTGAATAAAGAATTATTGTAACCTGTTTAGTGCCAGCTGTCTGAGGTGAGACTGTGGTAAATCAGCCCAGGTTGCCCATGTTACCTAGACTGCACAGCACATATCTGGACTTCTTTAGCAGGCAACAGAGACCATAGAGTAACAACAGAGATTGCAATAGTAAATCTGTTTGTAACTTTTAAAGTTAGCTAGATAGACTTTACTAATTTCACCTTGTTGTAAAATTCTTTGGGGACTGAGTAAATAAAACGACTGAAGGTGCCACAGCATGCCCCCGGTTGACTGTCGCTGACTCCACACCTTTGCTACTGCTCTCGTACCCACACAGGTTCTTTGCCGTAGACCCTGTGGTCATTGCTCTGCTGCCTTTGGACAGGTAAGCACTCCATAAATGCAACATGCACTCATGCATGTGAGTTTCTGCAGTACATGTCTATCATACTTTCCTTTTCCACAATGATGGCCGCGCTCTGATTTCCAATGCCCTCCCGTTCATTTTCTGGAGAGTTACCTTAAGATTTGAATCACTTCCACAATGCATTTCATTATGTTTTTTTAGCATGTTCTTTTTACTCTTGAACCGCTCAGGAGAACACATTACGAGTGCCCCATGATTATTCACATTATTTTCCACTCACAAGATTTATCATTACAGGGGGTCCCAGTAATTCTGAGGATGAGGAAATAATTGGAATTTGGAGTTTTGCGGGGGATAACTTGTAGATTTTTACCATACTGTGCTGATTTCTGCATGTTTTCCCCTCATACTGCCTGCTTGAATCTGGTGAAATATCTGAGGAAATTGATATCTCATATTATAAGGGATATAGTACACCCCGCCATATGGGCAATGGGTACTTTATCAAAAAGAATACATGGTCACACCATCACCGTTCCCACAAACCACTGAAAACCTTGTTGCGTAGCTCTTTCATATGAAAGAGAGAGCATGTTTGCAAACATGGAGAATACAAATAGAACCTTAAGTAGAACATTAAACACATCAAAAATAGTGGCGCCACCAACAACAAAGGGTGGTGGGGTGGGCAGGGGGAAGCACGTGGGGGCCGTGTTAGTAATAATATAAAAATAACTTATCTGAAGCAGTCACTCCTGCTGTCCTCTTCCTGGTCCCAGCAGCCCCAGGGACAGACTCCTGGAGAAGCCTAAGTGTGCATGTGTGTTTTGGTCAGCCTGAGATGGACGGCCAAACACACATGCACCCGTAGGGAGTGCACAAGCACTCCTCCTCCCCCCTCCCATGCCTGCCGCACCCCTCCCTGCACAACCTGGCTCAGAGCCAGCAACCGAAAAATAAAACAATGCTAGAACATCGTTTTATTTTTCATTTGCGGGTTCTGCGCCAGGAAGTGGGCTGGCACTCCTCCGCCATTGAGGAGGAGCCGCCCCTGATCAAAAACCTGTTAAAATATTTGTTTAAAAAAATATTAGACATAGTTTAATACAAGTCCCATTAAAAAAAAAAGCTGCCATGCCTCAGAATGTGTAGAAACATGTAGAACAAATCTAACCTTTCTATAAATATCTAAGGAGTGCAAAAAATAAACATGTTATTTCTGCTTGCCACTGTAACCTAGAAAAATGAAGCAGAAGATTAAAAAACAAGGTTTCATCTTTGTTGCCTCGTACGGCTGCTCCAAGACCTTCCTTTCACCTACACTGCTGGCTCTGCAGCAGGCATTGTGATGGCACAACTCAACTGGGATATGGGCCAGGGTATCTCCTTCATGATTTCTCTCCTCCGTTTTCTGAGAGAGCAATACTGTCTTCCCTACCAGCTAAACAATTTTGCATAGAAACGTTATTCGTTCTCTCTTTTTTCCAGTCATATATTATCTTTTTCATTTTTAAGATAAACCAAAGATCAGGTGCGAGCTACTTGGAAATGCGAATATGCAATTGTTTCACACTGTTTGCACCCAGCAGCGCGGTGTACTCTTCTCAGCAGCGCCGAACACACGCCTCTCACTTGGGCCCAGCAGGCGCCGGGCAAACATTTCACCTGCGCATGGAATGCTGCTGAGAGAGAGACGCCTGCCTTTGAGAAGATGGTATTTACCGTCCCCGATTTTAATACACTTAACATACTTGGAATGATGCAAGGTGCTTTTTTTCCGTCCACAGATATTTTTCCAAATTTTAAAACAAACGTTGAACAAATTGTATTTTTTTCTAAAGTTAACTGGTTTACGATTATTTTTTAGAGGTGCAAGTGTGAGTTATGCATGAAAAAAGTCAAAAGACTCAATTTGCAAAACTTTCTGTAAAGTACATTTAGGACAAAAAATGCTAGTTTTAACCAGAAATCCCTAAAAAATACTGATGCACACAATCAGGTTTTGATACATTTTCCAAACCTAAATGCTACCTGTGTCATCTGAGGGTCTGGATTGTTTTTCTAAGAATTGAGCAAGGGTGGGAAGGAACATGGGCGATTACTGGGGGATGGGAGAGGATCTCATATTGGACTGTAGTGAATATGCAAAAAGTCATAAATGGGTTGTGCACATAAACATTTCCCATGGAAGGCGTGTTGCTCGAAGGAAACCTATTATTAGACATGCTTTACCCTGATTGGCGTACTACACATTACAGAAAAGGGGCTTCATTATTATTAAAAAGATTATTCAAAAATTTTCATTACCTTAGAAATCCATTGTTAAAAGTGGGGGGTCTCTAGTTGGCAATGGTTGGACCCTTCTTCCTAGTCAGGGTAAGGGGGATACACTTCTGAAATAAATCCTGCTCGCCCCTTTGGTAGCTTGGCACGAGCAGACAGGCTTATCTCAGGGGCAGTGTGTAAAGCATCTGTGCACACATACAGTAATACAGTGAAAACACAACGAATGGACACCACACCAGTTTAGAAAAAAAAGAAGTAATCATTATCTAAACTAAATACGACCAAAATAAACAAATCCATAATACATAGATCAAGATATCCTCAAAATTAGGTTATTCACACAAATAAAGCTAGTAGAAACAAATAACTCCCCCTGGAGCTATTGTGAAGTCGTGACTGATGAAAATCCCAAAGTACGGTACCGACCGCGAGGTGTGCGGTATTGGGCCTGGAGTCACACGATCTCCACAGAAGATTACCGTGGCAAACAATGAAAACAGAAACGTTGCACAACATCCGGGAGGTGATGCTTTGTTGGTGCCGGACTGCATCAGTTCCTTACGACCACAGGGAAGGTGAGGCATTGGTTCTTTACTGCGATGCAGGGGAGGCGAGGCACCGGTTTCTTACGACGATGGAGGGTCAATGGATTCATGAGCTTACCCACGTCAGGTATCGGCTCCGCGATGATGAGGCACCGGTGTCGGTGAAGTTGGGGTTGCGGTTCGAGTCGGGCAGTGCGTCGTGAGCGTAACGAGCGGTGCCCTCGGCTCCATTGCAGGCAGCGGCCTCGGGGACAGCTTTGGTGTCAATTCAGTCAGGCGTCAGCAGGCGGCGGGGGCTGCGGTGCAAGTCGGGCAGCGCGTTGTGCACTTCACGAGCAGTGCACGCATCTTCGGTGCAGATGGTAGCGTCAGTGTTGCTATTTACCTCGGTGGCAGATGAAACTTCAGTTCCAAGTGCAGGAAGATAGAGGAGATGACGTCTTTGTGTCCCTGATACTTCAGACCAGGAGGCAAGCTCTAAACCAAGACCTGGGAGATCTTCTTCAAGCAGGATACACAGCACACAGTAAAGTCTTGGCCCTCTCCTTGGCAGAAAAAGACACTGCAGGCCAACCCCAGACAGCACACAGCAAATGGGGCAGTACTTCTCCTTCAGCATTCCCAGCTCTTCTCCTTGTCAGAGGTTCCTCCTGAGTCAGAAGTATTCTAAAATTCTGGGCCCCAATATTTACACTCAAGTCCTCTTGTGGTAGAGAGGCTCTGTGCTCAGCCAAAACAGTTCTGTCATCTCGGATCCAGCTTCCAGGCAGGAGGTGAAGACAGCATTGTATAAGGCCGACCAGGCCCATTTAGGTGAAAGGAAATCTCCTCCTCTGCTCTAAATGCAGCCCAGGTCTATTCGGCACAGTCCTGACTCACCCAGGAGAGGCAGAACGCACCTCAACCCCCCAAGTGGCTGTCTGAAGAGAATGCACATCCCCAGCCCCTGTCACTCCTCCAAAGCCAGACAGTCAATTCACAAACCAGCAGAGGCACACATGATGGCTAAGCAAGAAAATACCCACTTTCTAAAAGTGGGATTTTTAAACACAATATAAAAATCATTTTTACTAAAAGATGCATTTTTATATTCTAAGTTCAGGCATACTAAACTCCATCTTTCTATCTTGTCACAATGGGAAGTTATACTTGAAAGATGTTATAAATGACCTCCCATTCAATCCTATGGGACTGATAGCCTTTCCATAGTGAAAAACAAATTACACTATAGTTCACTATCAGGACATGTCACGCACACCAGGACATGTCCTACCTTTCACATACACTGCACCCCGCCCACAGGGGTACCTTGGGCCTACCTCACATGTACTTAAAGGGAAGGTTAGGGCCAGGCAAGTGGGTGCACTGCCCAGGTTGACATGGCAGTAAATACTGTGCTCAGACACTGCAGTGGCAGGTCTGCGACCCCTTTGAAAGGCTGCTTGTGTGGGTGGCATAATCAGTGCTGCAGGCCCACTAGCAGCATTTGACTTACAGGCCCTTGGCACACACAGTGCACTGTACCTGGCACTTAGTAGTAAGTCAAAAAAGCCAATCATGGAAACACCAATCCATATTCACAATTTACAGAGGGAGCACTTGCACTTTGGCACTGATCAGCAGTGGCAAAGTGCCCAAAGCATCGAGACCAGCAAAAAAGAAATTCAGCACACAGCAAAAATACAGGAGGCAGAGGCAAAACGACTGGGGAAAACCATGCCAAGGATGCACGGTCTAACATCCATAATGCAAACATAGCACACCTTGCACATGTACACACTTAGGAAAATAGGCATAAGTTACAATGTAAGTTGAAACCATGCAGGTATGCGCATACATTAAACCTTTTGCTTTTGCTTTGCACATGGGTTGTAAGTTACTGATTGTGAACAGTCAACTCAGTTGTCAACAATGTTGAAGTGTGGATATACCTTTACGTATGAAAGATACCAGACTTTTGAACTTGGCCCTTTTAGCTGGGTCATCAGCAAAGTTTTAGCCTTCACCTCCCGCTTTCTGAACCTATTTTTGTTGGCTTTTAGGACTCTGTACATTTTACCACTGCCAAATAGTGCTAAATGGCATGTGCTCTCTCCCTAAACACAGTAAAATTGGCTTACACACAATTGCCACATTTTATTTACTTGTAAGTCCCTAGTAAATTTGTGCTACCTGCACCAGGGCCTGTAAATTAAATGCTACTAGTGGGTCTGCAGCACTCGTGCCACTCACTTAAGCCACCTCTTAAACATGCCCCAGGTCTGCCATTGTGGTCTATGTGTGCAGTTTTGAACTGCCATTTCGATCTTATAAAAGAAACCTTTTGCCAGGCCGAAACCAATCCGTTTTAATATATATAAATCACCCATAGGTAGGGTGCAGTGCTTTTAAAAAGTTG
This sequence comes from Lissotriton helveticus, assembly GCF_964261635.1. Classification (NCBI taxonomy): domain Eukaryota; kingdom Metazoa; phylum Chordata; class Amphibia; order Caudata; family Salamandridae; genus Lissotriton; species Lissotriton helveticus. Next base: position 1,112,243,917 of record NC_136071.1, read on the forward strand.
GACATGTGCCTTTAGGTTTTACATGTCCTGGTAGGAAAAAACTCTTAAGTTTAGCTTTCACTACTGCACGGCCTACCTCTCCCATAGGATAATGTTGGGTTACATCATAATATTAAATAAGTGATAACTTTTAATTAGAAGCAAGTAGGAATATCCAGTTTGATGTCTAAAAAACTGTAATTTAGGTCACAATTCTGAAAATACCACTTTTAGAAAATTAGCATTTTCTTGTCCTAAACATTTGATGACTGCAGCCTCTAACCATGGCTAGTTGTAGTTGGCAGTTGGTCTTTGTGTATTTCTCCAAGACAGTGAGATAAAGGGCGAATAGGTGTTGGCAGAATGGGCCATCTCTGGCATCACCTACCACACGTGCACATCACAAAGCCTCTGACTCAGCATACTCACAAAGGGTTTGACACTAGTCTTTTGTAACCCGAAAATGATGGGGCCAGGGCAGGAAGGCAAGAAATTCCAAACACCCCCGGGTTAGAACTTTCCCCTACTTCAAAGCTGGCACCTAGTATACATATTGGACCCTCGGACCCAACTGTTCAGTACACCTCTGGACCTGTGGATACTACAGAATAAGGACTGTTGTGCTGCTCTGCTGCAAGAAAGACTGCTACTCTGCTGCCCTGTTCGAAGAGAATGAAGGCTGGACCTGCTCACTTCATACCAGGCTGAAGTGACGCCAAGGATCAATTGACTGACCTCCTGTTCTGAGCTACAGGGACATACCATGCTCCAGAGGCCCCCTGCAACTGCCCAGCTTAGCTGGGCCTAAGCTTGCAACTGGACCTGCCTGAGCACTGATGGCCTCTGCTGGAGTGAGGTTGTGATCCTCAGGAGGCCCTCGATCCTATGTGGTTCATCAGTAATGTTCTTGTGGCTTAATTAAACCACCTACAAGGATAGAGCATTTTGATTATTCTTTACCTTAGATGTATGCTTAAAATAGATTTCTTTGCCTAAGAATGAATGAATGAATTATTTCATTAATTATTTCCAGGTGAACCTTGTTCTATCACAAAATGCATCACAACTGATGATATAAATAAAAAAAGGCTGATCCGTCAAACATAGAAAGGTCGAAAGGACTGACAAATACCCTTTAAAAGTGCCCACAGCAAGGCCTTGCTGGGCCAATAACAGATGTTTAGTCTGCAATTGATCGACGCAATGGTCCTCATACCAGGCCATAATATTTGCCCAATGGCCAGTGTAGATCATCACCATGGCCAGAGGCTGAGGAGCCCGGATGATATCCAACACTTCCTCAGGCAGATTAAACCCACTAAGCTGTTTTCACTCAATCCTCACAAATGGAGGTGTAGGTTGTGGAGGTTCCCTGATGATGGGAGAACAGATCCTCCTGAAGAGGAATATTGAGGTGGTATGGGGATCAGATGCTCAAACTCAACAGGGCAGAACACCAGACCCTCCGAGCCAATCCAGGACTATCATAATGAGCTGAGCCCTGTCCTTTCTAGCCTTCATCAGAACCTAGGAAAGCAGTGATGGAGGTGGAAATGTGTAAAGAAGACCTTAGTCCCAAAGTATGTGAAATGTGTCTCCCAGGGGATCTCAAGGCAGAAACTCTAGAACACAAAAGGCTCATTAAGGAGTACTCTCTGACGTGGTGAAAAGATCTACTCAAAGCATGTCCCATTGGGCGAAACTGCCTGGCTCCACCTCTAGGTGCCGAGGTCGCTTATGGTGGCTAGATGGCACCTGATGAGCTCATCCACACTGGCATTCAGGAACCCTGCTAGATGACTGACGGTCAAGGAAATTCCAGTTCCGGCTCCAGCTCGGGACACAGTCTTAGAGCTTAATTTTTCATAAACCATAGGATTACATATACAGCAAAGGAATTTGTCATGCATGGAAAAGACTATTGTTACAAACCACATGGAATAAAACAATTCTTTGGAATGGGATGAGCGCACACCATCCTGTAGCACAAGTTACGTTTTTTTTTTTTTTTACATGAGGACACACTTTCATTTTTAGGCACGGGGAGATTAAGTGATTTCCCCAGAATCACAGGAGGTTTTGTCGTCGTTACCGAGACTCGAACCCAGATCCCCAGGTCCGAGGTCGAGCGCCTTAGCCGTTAGGCCAGCTCCTCTCCCCAAACAGCTCTGACACTATCCTACATGGACATGCACATAGTAAGACTTTGTCCACTTGTAAGTATGAATTAGAAGGCACAAAGATGACTAAATTCGTCTCTGTCTGTTTCATGCTGTTTCCTTTATTCACTTTTAGCACAGTGATATGCACTACTGAGTAATATCACTATGGCTTCCACTCTTTGGCAGCAGAGTCCCCCCCCGAGCAAGGCAAAACCCTTGTAATGCTTAACTTAATAGCTGACCTTATATATGAAAACAGCATATTTCAGCCCATTCAATCAATTTCCATTGTTAGGTTTGTCGCTGTCAAATACCAATTTATTAATAGACGCAGCCCAGGTGGCCACCTCCTACTGGTCCCCGCCCCATTTCCCGTGAATGCACGACTTACTCCCTCATGCGCTTCAGCTTGGTCCAGGCCATGGTGTCATTGAAGGCGCCGGGTCCCCGCGGTCCTGCCGGCGACATCTCGGTGACTGTCTTGGTGCCTGCGAATCAATGCAGAGAGACACAGCCTTAGTCACCTTTCACTCAATGCGGTATTCAAGGGCAGCCAGAAAAGTATAGACAATTCACCTTTGCTGGGAAGGTAATGCAGCATTAATTATACATAAAGCATAGGATTAAATATACATCAAAGGGATGTGTCAGGCATGGACAGGACCATTCTGACAAACCACATGGAATAAAACAATTCCTTGCAATGGGGTCATACTTGGAGAGTGAAAACCTACTTTATTACTACCAAGCAGAATGAAATAATCCGAAGTGGGTTGTAATCATGGCAGCTTTGCGTAAGATATCTGGAAATAAGCATCTTGCAGGCTGCATCAAGATCACACTTTTCATTTGCATAATGACAATTGAGGTGATCGCCGAGGTGTGGTTTTAGAAATATTAGTCTGAAGTATTTGCAAGTCTGTTAGCAGAGATAAAAATACACCTTCAAGAGGTGAGGATGAAAGACCATCAGAACAGCATAGGAAAGTGTGGAAACAATGCCGTACACAATCTGTAAATTCCAGAAGTCACTACTCTTGTTAGCAAACAGAAAAAGTGTAACCCGCATAGCAAACATACAAGAACATATTGAGTTACATGTTACAGCATGGGGTGCTAAACATTTCAATGTGTAAGACTCTCTGCCTTATGTGAATAATCATTTCTGGATTGTAGGCAGAGATGTGCATGGCCCATGTTGAATCAGTGCTGGCATATTTTGCAGGTCTGCAGGGCCCTGTAGTTCAGGGGGTTTAAGCTCCATTAAGGTCCTCCCTCACACATGGCTAAGGTGAGTGGGTGTAGCTGGGTGTAGCAAGCCCTCATACACAGACGCCTTCCCTGACTTCAAACACCGGCCATGTTACAACCTGCAGAGGGTGTTAGCCAGACCTATGAAGGGAGAACAGAAACTTTTTAAAAGTTATCAAGCTGGACATTTTATTGTAGTAAGCCAAGCGTAAGGCTTCTTTGGGAACTTGGACCAATAATAAAAACAATGCAAGTCGATACGTTATAGTAAAAAAAATAATTGGAATGGGCGTTAAATAAACACTAAACACAAGAATGTTTTCATTGCAGTAAGAATGGCCAAACAACAATAAAAAAACATTAACTGGGTTAGAGAGAACTAAGATGATGAAGAGGATGCGGGTAATATATAAGACAGCTGGCCTACAAATGACAAAGTTGTCCTTAGATGTCTCTATTCCATGGGTGTCCAATATAGGTCCAAAATATCCGGATGTATCCCAGATCTCCAGGATATGCACATCAGATACATTTACATGTAGTGATTTTAACGAGAACCCATTTACATGGCCAGTGGCAATCTTCATAATCATTATCTGACATAGATCCTGCCACCCTGGACCTAAGTTGGACACCCCCAGATGGATCCTTAAAAACGGGCTCCCTGTAAAGTACCTTGATCCTAGGTGTGCTCTGGGTCCAAGTAGGACTTGATCAGAAAAGCTGCAGAGGCCTCTCTTGCTGAACTTGCTCCAGAGCACAGAAAACGAGTCCAGCTTTAGGAGCCTTGGGTTGAAACTCAGATGTGATTAGTTTTGACTGAATAGGCCCAAGTGGTTGCTTCCATTGAACTAGTAAGATACCAACATCAGCCAGGAAACTGCCGACAGGCACACATCGGCTGTTCACATAACCGGGTGCTGAGTCTCACTGTGAATATCTGGCTACCAGAAATATCCAGTTCACCAGAATACAATAACCAGTAATCCAGCTCACCCTTTAGTAGTCCTGGGAAGTCACAGAATCTCATCAGTTTCATTGAAAGAAATCATCATAGCAATATAGTCCACAATTCAGCTCACAGGCCTGTGTTTTTGATCCAAATGAATCCTTCTACATATGAAGCATATCCAAATTAACCTCATTTCATTGTAAAAAAAAAAATACATAGTTTGCAATAACCAGTGTTACATTATGTAAAGGGCACCTGGATATTGGAAAACTTTGCTCATCGGGGTTGAACCATACCATAACTAAGTATACACCCTGATGAAGGACTGCGCATTCTGGACCAAAACATGTTGACAGGAAGGAATTTTGTCAAAATTAATTGCATGTGTTTTTAGAGGTGAAATAAATAGTACTTGGATATCATTCGTAAGAAGAATCAGGGGCAGCAGGTACAGGGGCACCGAGACTCAGGGTCCGAGGCACCCACTGCTCCCCAACAATGACTGTGTGTCAGGGGGGTCCTTCTGACACCTGTAAAAGTACCCGTAGAACTGTGAAGAAGGATTCACTTGGACCAACAAAGACAAGACTATGAACTGCACTATACCACTTTATGACGTTTTTGGATTCCACGGGACTAACTCCAGAGGAATGTAATCTCTGGAGTGAGGAGAGGGAACTGAAAAGTAAAACCATCCTAGGGAACCCCAGTGACAATGCAATGGCTCTGGAAAGTTATGGTGGCTCCTCCTGTAGCCCACAATATACACAAAGACGAGTTTTGAGCACTACCCTACCAGAGAAGGGATCTAGGCGCTTCACGTGACCCTTGACAGAGATGATGCTATCAGACTGCCTTGAGGCATGGTAGAAAAGCTAGAGGAAGGGGGTCTAACGCTTATGGGGATGGCAGGAGGAAATCCGATCAAGGATGTGGCGATGAGGCATACCTGTCAGGGCACAGGGGGCTAACTATTTGGGGGTGGGGGCAAGGCAAAAAGAGCATACGGTGGTTTAATTCGGAAGGAGGTAAGTGGTGTGATAGCTGGGCTACTCAGAAAAGGGAATTCAGGGGCATATTAACTAGGAAGTAGTGGAGCGCGGCATTAGCCACCTTGGCTTAATGCCGCGCTCCGCCACATTCACAAAACGCAGGGCAGCACCGTATGTACAAGGATATGGTGCAGCCCTGCGGTTCCCCCTGCCCTGGTGCTAATTTTAGCTGCCTAGCGCCAACGTAGACACCCTTCTACCGTAGTGCAAGGGGGCCTGCGTTGTAGGGGAAGATTTTTCTATGTGCACATAAACAATCTGAAATGGCATTTCGAAACTTCTATGAGTGCTGCTTAATGAAGCACACATAGAAGTTGCAAAACGTCATTTTTTAAATTCAATCAATCAATCAAGAAATTTGTATAGCGCGCAACTCACCCAGAGGGTCTCAAGGCGCTTGGGGGAGAGGGGTCCGCTACTGCTTGAACAGCCAGGTCTTGAGTTGTTTCCTGAAGGAGAGGTGGTCTTGGGTGCAGCGGAGGTGGATTGGAAGGGAGTTCCAAGTCTTGGCTGCCAGGTAGGAGAAGGATCTTCCTCCCATGGTGGCTCTTCGAATGCGTGGAACCGTGGCGAGGGCTTGGTTGGTCGATCGCAGTTGGCGGGTGGGAGTGTAGAAGGTCAGGCGGTTGTTCAGGTACCTGGGTCCCAGGTCGTGGAGGGCCTTGTGTGCGTGGGTGAGGAGACGGAACGTGATTCTCTTGCTTACGGGGAGCCAGTGCAGGTCTCTCAGGTGTCCGGAGATGTGGCTGTGTCGGGGGATGTCTAGGATGAGTCGTGCGGAGGCGTTCTGGATGCGTTGGAGTCTTTTCTGCAGCTTGGCTGTGGTTCCGGTGTAGAGGGTGTTTCCGTAGTCCAGTCGGCTGGTGACGAGTGCTTGGGTGACAGTCTTCCTGGTTTTGGTGGGGATCCATCGGAAGATCTTCCGGAGCATTCGTAGGATGTTGAAACACGATGATGAGACTGCGTTGACTTGTCTGGTCATCGAGAGGGAGGAGTCCAGGATGAAGCCCAGGTTGCGTGCATGGTCCGTAGGCTTGGGTGCGCTGCCTATTCCGGGGGCCACCAGGAGTCGTCCCAGGCGGAGGTTGATGATCCAAGGATGAGGACTTCCGTTTTGTCTGAGTTCAGTTTCAGGCGGCTGTTCTTCATCCACTCGGCTACTTCTTTCATCCCTTCGTGTAGGTTGGTTCTGGCGGTGGCAGGGTCGTTGGTGAGGGAGAGGATCAGCTGGGTGTCGTCGGCGTAGGAGATGATGTTGAGGTTGTGTTGGCGTGCGATGGCTGCGAGGGGGCTCATGTAGACGTTGAAGAGGGTGGGGCTGAGTGATGATCCTTGCGGTACGCCGCAGATGATTTCGGTGGCCTCGGATCTGAACGGTGGGAGGCGGACTCTCTGGGTTCTTCCGGCGAGGAACGAGATGATCAACTCCAGTGCCCTCTCTTGGATACCGACGTTGCTGAGGCGTTGTACTAGGGTGCGGTGGCAGACAGTATCGAACGCTGCGGAGAGGTCCAGGAGGATGAGGGCCGCTGTTTCCCCGTTGTCGAGCAGGCTTCGAATGTCGTCCGTGGCAGCGATGAGGGCGGTCTCAGTGCTGTGGTTGGCTCGGAAGCCGGACTGTGAGTGGTCGAGGGATCCGTTCGTCTCAAGGAAGGTGGCAAGCTGTCTGTTGACGGTCTTCTCGATGACTTTGGCGGGAAACGGGAGGAGCGAGATGGGGGGGTAGTTCTTGAGGTCAGTGGGGTTTGCTGATGGTTTCTTCAGGAGGGCGCTGAGTTCGGCATGCTTCCAGCTCTCCGGGAAGGTGGCGGTGTTGAAGGAGCAGTTGATGATGTCCCGGAGTTGGGGTGCGATGGCGGAGTCGGCCTTGTTGAAGATGTGGTGGGGGCATGGGTCGGTTGGTGATCCGGAGTGGATGATGTTCATCGTGTGGAAGGTGTCTTCGGTGCTGACCGGGGTCCAGGCGCGGAGGGTGGTGGTGGGGGGCGTTGGTTCTGTGGTTGGGTGCGTGGACTGTTTGCCGAAGCTGGTGTGTATTTCTGCGATCTTGCTGTGGAAGTACGAGGCGAGAGAGTCACAGAGGTCTTGTGAGGGGGTGATGTCGTTGTTTCCGGCGCTGGGGTTGGAGAGCTCCTTGACGATGCTGAAGAGTTCCTTGCTGTTGTGTGCGTTGTTGTCTAGTCGATCCTTGTATGCTGACTTCTTGGTGGTATGTATCAGCTGGTGGTGTTTGCGGGTGGCGTTCTTGAGGGCGGTCATGTTGTCTGTGGTCGGGTTTTTCGCCAGGCTTTCTCGAGGGTGCAGCAGTTTTTCTTGGAGTTCTTGAGGTCGTCGTTGAACCAGGAGGCTCTCTTGCTTCCGGGCTTGCTGGGATGGTTTTTCAGGGGTGCGAGGTCATCAGCGCAGTTGGTGATCCACTGTGTGAAGTTGTTGGCTGCTTGGTAGGGGTCCGTAGATCTGGTGGGAGGGTTCTGGTTCAGTGATGTGGTGAGCTGGTCCGTGGTGATCTTGTTCCAGCTCCTGCGGGGAACCTGTTGTGGGAGGTGGTGAGTTGTGGTCTTTCTGAAGCTGAAGTGGACGCAGCCGTGGTCTGTCCAGTGGAGTCCGGTGGAGTGGCTGAAGGAGATGTACTTGCTGGAGGAGAAGATTGGGTCGAGCGTGTGTCCGGCGTAGTGGGTGGGGGTGTTTACCAGTTGTTTGAGTCCGAGGTTGGCGAGGTTGTCCAGCAGGGTGGTGGTGTTGTTGTCGTTGTTGTTCTCCAGGTGGAAGTTGAGGTCCCTTAGGAGAATGTAGTCAGCGGAGGGGAGGGCGTGTGGGCTGATGAAGTCTGCGATGTCTTCGCTGAATTGTGTGCGGGGTCCTGGGGTCTGTAGATGAGGGTTCCTCTGAGAGTGACTTGGGGTCGGTGTGTATCTGGAAGTGAAGATGTTTGGCGGCTGTGAGGGTGTCGTCGGAGTTGGTCGTGATGCGGATGGTGTTCTTGTGGACGATGGCGATGCCTCCTCCTGTCTGGTTGACGCGGTCCCTCCGGGTGATCTTGTATCCGTCCGGGATGGCGATGGCGATGTCGGGCGCTGAGGAGGCGTTCATCCAAGTTTCCCTGAGGAAGGCGACGTCTGGAGATGTGGTGTCGAGCAGGTTCCATAGTTCCACGGCGTGTCTGTGGACAGAGCGGGTGTTGAGCAGGATGCACCTTAGGTGGTTGTTGTTGGTGCTCGGCTTGGCGGGTGCGGGTGCGGTGCAGGTCCGGATGCAGGAGAACTTGCAGGGTTGACAGGTGAAGGGTCCGTGGGTGCGTCCTGGGGTGGCTCGGTGGCAGCCGGGGGTCCGGCCGGTGTTGAGTGCATTGAGGGTGAATTCATTTTTTATCTGCATGAAGGGTCACCTTTCTGCACATAAATTATCAATGGCCTTTTGCTGTTTCTATGTTTGCTGCACAACGTAGAAACAGCAAAAACGAGGAGAAATGAAACATTTTTCCTTGTTGAGCCTGTTTAAGACCAGGTTTTCTCTGATCTTTATTTTGGCACTGCCCCACATTTACACGGCCCTTGTAAATATGGGGCAGCGTCAAAATCAATGGTGTTGCAGTGGAACGCTCACTGCAACACCCACTACCCTCCCCTTTCATGCTAAGTACAGCGTGATAGGGGTCCTTATTTACAAGGCAGCGTTAAGCCACGCTAAGTGGCTTAACGCTGCCTTGTAAATAAGGAGTAGCCCATATCGCCACAGGAACGTCACAAAAAGTGACATTGTGGAGCCAATAGGGGCTTGTAAATATGCACCTTAGTTCCCAGGAAAGTGGCGGCTGGGCATTGCAGGTGTTGAAAAAAAGGCTGAGTCAGAGACAGATGCTATATAGCTTTTTTATTTTTTTAATAAAGCTATGATAAAAGTGAACCAGAGGTACATCTTGCGGCTAACTTTAGCTACATCTGCTGTTTGCTTAACATCAATGTCTCTATTTGCAGCTACAAGTCCGGATTGCACACTTATTTTTTGTTTTCTGCCACAGCAAGTCACAGGATCAAAGAAAGCTACTGAATGAAATTCTTATTATCCAGGCTGCATATGGCATTCTCGCTAAGCTGATTTGCCAGCCTGTCAAAACAACGAATCAAAAGCGGTGCTCTGCTCAGGCAACCCGGGCGTTCCCTTTTGTGGCACTTGAAATGGCATGTGCTTGTTATCTTCCTCTCGCTCACACATACTCGCTCGTACCCACCTGCTATCACATCTTGTCTCAGTACCTGCACTGCCGAGACCCCCTTCGCTAGCAAAAAACAAATAAACAAAGCAAAATACTTTCGAACTAAGTGGTTTATTTTATTTTATTTTATTTGGAGAGTTTTATAAAGCGCGAACAAGATCCTAGCGGATATCAGAGCGCTGTACAGACAATAAATGTTACTTATACAGGAAACAGAAATATATAAAATTAAATATACATAAAATGTAGTAAAAAGCAGCATAGTTAGATTTAGCATCAATAAGTGTCTTGTAGTAGAGAGCGCGAAAGCATCTCATTACAGGGATTCAGCAGACCCTAGTCATGTGTATTGGGCCATGAGGATGGATTTAACTTCCTTTTTGAAAGAAGTAGAGGACGGTTTAAGTCTGGTTTCTGGGGGTAAGGCGTTCCAAATTATGGGTGCCATCCCAGAGAAGGATCTGTTATAAGTTTTTTTCTTCTGGAATTTTTGTGGTTTCAGAAGTAATATTCGTAGTCTTAGTGCTCTTGTCATCAGTGAGGGAATTAGGTTCTTAAAGTAGGGACATTTAGCTGGGGGTCTTAGATAGTGTGTCAAAAAGGCGTTTGATAGGGGCCTGCAACCCGGTATGGAGGGGGTCTCAGAAGTTGCTCTAAGGGTTTTCAGGCAGCAGTGTCGATATAAGCACGGTTTTACCCAAGATGGTTTGTATGTCAAAAATAGCCTTATGGTTGGTCTCACTTGGATTGTAAGTAAGCAGTTAGATTTTAGTCTGAAAGACTCACAATTTTAAGCAAAAGTATGCGCAAGCTAACATTTTTTATGTGCTTTAAAACGTAAAGTGAATTCGATGGGACTTTAAGTGATAAGCATTTGCCTGTTCATGTGGTCCTAATCGGATCTTCAGGTAATAGATAGTAAAGCATGTTCAATAGCGAAGTGACCGTCACAATATTTTGAAAGAGTGGTCAATATCATCGATCAGGTGTAAGAGAATGGGGGTGGAGGGGAGAAGTGAGGAAAATAAAAAGGCAAGAGACCGGTTTGAAAATTAAATTACAAGTATCTAACTGTGGTGTAGCCGAAGCAAGTACACCATCTGTACTAGGAATTAGGCAGATTGCGCCTACCTTTTATTAGTAGCGGTTCGTTCAGTCCCTGTGGTCCAGTCAAAAGCATATGAAAGAGTGATTTCAGATTTAAAAGTCTAGTTTAAAAGGAAGAGGAAAGTGAATTAGCAGGTCAAAGGTCGAACTTGGATGTGCTGAAATGGCGTTCATATTGTAATGGAGCTTGAATAGTAATATAAAAAAAAATAAGTACTGCTCGTAATTTAGATTCCACAGTTAATTGGTCGAAAATAAAAGGTAAGAAAAAACACTGAAAGAGGGGCTTATTCAAGGTTATATGTCTGGTAGTCTTTTGTCAAATATAGCCAAGTAATTGAGGTTCCCATTATAGAGGTGGGGACAACATTATGATATTATGTATTATGTAGATCTTCCCCAAAGCTCACTGAGTGTGTGCGTGTATCAAGAAACAAAGTACTTTATTATGTTCAGCCGATAGATTCCACATACTTGGTTACTTTTAGTCCATCAGGTATGCAAAGAAGAAGCAAGTCAATGTATCCGAGATGGTCACATCCCCACCTGTTCCAGAGTTCTGAAAGTCCCTGAAGACCTGGCTATTCGGCTAATCAACTAGACCCTGCCAGCGCCTGGACACCCTCATGAGTGACAAGAAGCGCTCTACAAATCTAATTGATTGATATCTGAAATCCGAGTTTTCAGGTCTAAACTCACTATCCATCTTGTATCACGCAAACATGCCACGTTTGGGCCACTTCAAAAGTACTCGTATGCCATAAGGTCAAGTCTCTATCGATACAATATCACTGGTATATAATGAAGGACATAAGCAAATAAATAGGAGGAATTTTGTAGTGCATAAAGAAGTACTCACATAGAACTCTTTAACTTACTCACACATGCCATTGTGAATTGCCCCCAAAACATCTAAAATGGGAATATTCAGGGAATATTCACATAGAATCGGAAAGCGAGTTGGAAGTTTTGTGGACCATTAGAAATGGCATGTAATTATACATAACAGAGTATCCTTTAGTACTAATGTATGTGGAAGAGGTGTGGCGCAACGGCCAGGGCGACTTGACACCGAATGCTGGGGATCACGGTTCGATCCCCGGCACCGGCGGCAGGGTTCTGCCCAGCACCATGTGACTCTGGGCAATAGCTTGTTTAATCTTCCCGATGGCCCCCAGCGCCGGGAAACCTACTACGGGTAGCTGTGCGCTTTACAAATACAGGATTACTATTATTTATTATGTAGTACTACATGGAGCCAATATAGATCACATGGGGTCAAAAGACAACCTTAGCTCATGCAGTTTGAGGACAGCAGTGGCAATATTTAGGAAGGCGGGTTGTGATTGGGAGCTTTGAATGTTCGATGTTTGTAACTATTCACTAAATGCACGCCCACTACTTCACCTTAAGGGTCTGCAAAGAGTAGTTCAAACACTGGTCAACTCCCACATTGATAGAGGCATCTCGCTACTCATCAAAATGTGGCAATCCAGTCATGCTCCCTTTAATGCTCTTTCATGACACTACAAACTTTTGGAAATCCAGTCATGAACTCTTTAGACCTATTTCAATGTAATGCTTTGAAGGAGGGGTTAAGAAACCCAACTACACTGAGTCACTGCTTATCTCACAGCAGTAGCTACTCCTTGAGGCCACCATAATGTTTATGGCTGTGTAAATATCCCTGACAGTGTCAGGTTATGTTGCAGATATGTTGCAGATCTTCCTCACAGATCCTCATTGTCACAAAATACAAGGCCACAATACAGAGTCTAGTGTCAACATCTGTAATTGAGCCATGTCTGATCGTGTGCATGGTCTAGAGATGTAAGGGTTCTGTGGATTTCTACCCACCATGGCATCAGCAGTGTCAGTGGATAGTCCTCCTCCTGTCTGAACAAAGACACCCAGGGGGCACTTCACAAATGCATTCTGGAGGACAAGAGATACTTGAGGTACTGAGGTACTCTTACATGCATTTGTGACCTGACCACAAAACTTCGTAAATAAAAATATGCAGGAAATATTCATATACAGTGCAAATAGGAATTGGCTACTCTTTTTGCAGCACTGGTAAAAAAAAATGCGTGTCAAGAGGACATTGCAGGTAGTGTTTTGTATGTATGTATGTATCTATATATATATATATATATATATATATATATATATATATATATATATGTGTGTGAGTGTGGGTGTGTTACTTACTGGCAGTCGCCAGTAGGTAGTTATAGTTAGGACCATGTTTCCATAGGAAAAGTGTTTTTTACTTGCCTATAACTTTGGCGCCGTTTAACGAAATTCACAAACTTTTTTTTTTTAAAGTGCTCCGATGATTCTGCCAGTGATCTCATGCAATCTAGTCTGGAGCGGGCTTCAAGGCACATGCTCATGTGTGCTATTTTGTCAGCTGGCTTGCAGGTCCTTGTGACTTTGCTACGATTTTGCTCTGCAAGCTGATCCTATCACTATTTGTAGGACCAACTGAGTCCTGGTCTTCTAATTAGTGTCATTATAGGTGGCCAAGACCATTCATATGAACCCAAAAAATGCAATTTATCCTGGAAGAAGATGCTGCAAAAAGTGTTTTCTTGCTCAGTCACACACAATGTCCCCAAAAAACTGTACTGCTGTGACGCCGAAATGGTTCTGTGTCAGAATATCTTCGTCAAAATATAATCTGACATTATTATTGTGTCTTAAATATCTTTTTTAACAATGTTGCTCAGTTGGATGTCGATTTTCTATTATTAACTGCAATGGAGCAATATTTTTGCAATCAATATTTAGGGCACAATATTTCTGTCAGTGGCTATTAAGGCAATGATATTCTGGTACATTCTGGACATACTGACACATAGCAAGAGGGATTGAAAGACAGAAACACATGAAAGCAGTGCTAAATTTGAGCCGGTGGTTTCCCATGCTCAGCACCGGTACCTAATTGTCAACTGCAGCACCACTGGCATTAGGCCACTTGGTGGCGCTGCTTTTCTTATTTACAGATGAGCACAAGAATAGTAGTTTATTAACTTACTGTACATTACAAAATTGAAATTCCTGCCGCCCAAGCCATTCTTACCACTTTGGGGGCATGGAATGTTCCGAATTGTCCCACTTGTTGGAGTGTGATGGTTAGTAGTTGTGTTTGTGCTGTCATTGGCCGTGCAGGCTGGGGCAAGAGTAATGCACGCTGCAGTGGCCTCCTGAAAAGGGCCCTGGCACTTATTATTTTACAAATTAAGCACTGCAAGAAAGAAGGGGGAAGAGAAAGATAGGAAACCACTGCTAAAATGTGAAAGCAGGTGTGAAAAAGAATCAAAAAGAGTGTGCAAAAGAGACAGGCAGTGCAGGGTGGTGCTAGAAAGAGGCATGGGGTAGAAAGAGAACTGGGCAGTCCTGATATTTGTATTCCCAGTATTCTGTGGTGGGCTGCTAAGAAAAACTTTGAGCTCCTGCACATGTGTTTTATTATATTACAAATGAAGCACTGAAGCCCTGCTATGTCATGAAGATATAATAATACTATCAATAATATTTATTTTGTTTTTTCTTGGTATACTGTTCTCTAGTTTTGGTGGGTTTAGTGTTAGTTACAGGTGTTCTCTTTGCACGGTCACAAATTACGCACAGAAAGTTGGTGATATTGAATAATGAAATTGAAAGCTCCTTCTTTGGATTGAATGCATGCTGGAATAAAGTGTCACAACAGAAACCAAGGACCTGTGTGAGGAGGATGCATGGGCCAGAGATGTCCCAGCCTGTTCAAGTTGTCATTTATCATACAACTGCTTATCAAAACCTAGGCGATGGTACAGCTGTTTCTTCAAAATAACTTGTCACTGCTACACCAGGTATCTGCGCTGCTGGATCCAAGCTGACCTGGCTCAGCCTCTGGGACTTCAATACTGTTATCTACCTGTCTGCGAGCTGTGCAGCAGCTGCCAGCAGTTGATGGAGAAATCTATTTCAGGGACAGGCATCTCTCACGAGAAATAATGGCTCTCTGTATTTTTGAGTGCAGCTTTGCAGCTGTGGGGCTGATTAGTTTTCAGATGGGACTTTAAATAAGCTCAGCAGCGTTAAGCTTTTTGTGGTAGGAGTGGTTGTCACCTGTTTGGCAGGCAGGATTCTGTGTTTGAAATTTGCCACAATACAAGGTTGATCACTTATATTTTTCATTTCGTTAGTTTCATTAGACCAAGCGTGCCAACACATTGTTTCATTACCTTCCTCTTCTGTCTTCCTCGCCACAGTCCTGACCATTGAACTACTCCATGTTCAGGAAACAGAATTCTATGGCAGGACCACAGGCTTAGATTTTGCTTCTCAATCTTTACTACTCCAAAAATAGCAGCCAATGAAAAAACAGTAAACATTAAAACATACTACATATCCCATGAGACTTTGAACCATGCCTCTTACAAACCCACCAATAGTCTTTTGGCATCACTCCAAAATAGAGAGGCTACATCTTTCTTTGCTGTTACGCAGTCAAGATAAGTGCCTCTCTATTTTGTTTCCATTGCATAATGTATTTGGACCAATACTATAGCCTTATAGCCGGCCGTAGAGGGCTATACCGGCTATTAAAGGCCCTCTCCAGCGTTAAAGGCCCCGAGCCGAAGGCGAGGGCCTCTAACAAGGGAGAGGGACTTTAATAGCGGTATAGCCCATCTACGAAGGGCTATAAGGCTATTAGAACATTCTGTCACTAGAGGACAGAATGTTTTAACAAAAAATACAAAGCCTTTTGGGAGCGTCAGGGGATTGGAATCACCTCAGGCTCCCTGAAGCCTTTGTCAAAATCAAGAGCTGTGAACAAAGAAACATTGGAATGTTGGAGCTCCAGGCTTATACCAGCCATTATAAGCCCAGAGCACTCCATTGTTTTCAATGGAGCTCCCAACATTCCAATGTTCCAATAATAGGTTAAGTAGTTGTTTATTGTGGTTTTACGAGCACGCTATCTGCACTGTTACATACTGGTGCCCACATGGTGGTTTCGTTCACAGGTTGTTTTGGCTTTTGACGCTACTTGCCCGATTCCTTCATTATACCGCTTCTCAGCCCACGCTCTTTTCCCTTTGCCTTAGTGTGTGTTACACCTGGCCTCTTCGTTTTGAATACTATCCCCGTAGTTTCTGAGGGTTTTCCCTCCTTTCAGCCTTGTATGAGCTTCGCCAGCCGCAATTTGTGGCTAGCCCCTTCCGGGAGCGAGGTTGATTGTTGGGCGCAATTGGGCTCTGTGTGCACCTGCAACTGGGAAGGCTGCAAGCCCATCTCTATCTCTTTCACTTGGCAGCTTCCCTGTATAAACTCTGGTGCTGTCTGTCCCCAAGCTGAAAGAATTTGGGATTTTGTCTGCCAATGGAAGTCACTTTGGGCTCTTTATTTGTTAAGAATTCAAGGCTTTAACAGATGTTTTCCCCCTGTTTATAAGTCCTTGTCAGTGTGCATTTCTCTTTTGGTGACTTGCCTTAGTCCTATTACCAGCTATTGCCCCCATTGATGTCCTGACCCTGAGCTGGGCAGGGCTGTAATAATTACATTCCAGGGTCTCGCCTGCCCCACCTCCCTTTAATATATTTTTCTGGAAGACCCTTGCTTCCCTATGACCATGTTTGACTATGAGACATTTGATCAGGGCCTTGAAGCCTACGACCCTAATTAGGATGTGGATTATTATTATGACGAGGGTATGGAAGGAGTCATTGACAAATCTGTCCAAACATCCCTGGATAAAGCCCTCAGCTCAGCCCTTCAACCCATTTCAAAATGCTCAGATGAACTCGCAGAACGCCCCCCCCCCACTTCCCCCTCCTTCTTCCACCTCCGCTCCTCTCTGGCTGCATATGGATGTCATTTCTAAAGTGACTCAAGGAGCCTCAAATGATCAGGCCCATAGTGCAGGGATGCACCCATTCCTTACCCCTCCTCCTGCACCTTCCCCGGCTACTGACACTGATACAGACTCCATTTCTTCTCAGAAGTCCCCCGCTCCCAAGTGTTCCAAGAAACACAAATGTTCCCTTTCCCCTTCTCTTTCCACCCCTTTCACTTTTGACACTTCAGGAACTGTCCACCCTGGATCCTCAGAATGGACCCCTGCTCCTGCAAAGGCTGATTACCTGCTTATGAACCTTTGCAAAGGGTTTGACAAGGAAGTCTGTTCCTTTCTAAAATCTGAATACCCTAAGCCTAACCTCCCTCACAAAAATGCTGTCACCCCTGACATCGATACCTCCATGCTGACCTTTCTCAAACAATACAACAAAGACCCAAGGAAGGGCATTAATAGAGCCCTCCGGGCCTGTCAAGATAAGCTTCTTCATGGTTCCAGAGCCTTGGCTAAAATCTTTGAACTGGCACATCATGCAAAGGAAACAGGTGCCCCTGTTCACCCTGAAGTGCTTGCTGGATAGACTCAAAGAGTGATGGTCCTATTGGATAACGCTAACTGCGGGTTAGCTTCCGAATGCCGTAAATCAGTACTCCTACCAATTGCTCCACAGCTGGTGGAATTGGCACCTGCTAAACAGTCTGGCTGAGGGACAGTTATTTGGTAATCCGTTTGTAATAGACATTGCCAAATTTGTCAACTCCTTTACATCCCTTGATAAGTCACAATCCTCTTTGAAACGTGCATTCAACCCGCTTTTTGGCCAGGCCGGTCACTGCAGAGGACACTCGACCGGCCACTTCAACCAACAAGGTACTCCAAGAGGCTTCAACGCCAGACGCAGGGGTTATGGTCAGGATCCAGCTCAGGCGTGCTTCTACCTTATTAGATCCAGAGGATATTGTGGTGCTTTAACATAAAGGTCAACAGGGGTTATTATCACAACTCAGACAACCAGTCTACAGGCAATGAACACCTCTCAGCCTTTATCTCTTCCTCTGGGGAAGACTAAGCCATTTTTCACACAATTGGGCCAAGATCTCTCTGGATTCCTGGGTATTCGATACAGTTTGAGGTTATCATATAGAACTGTCCCATTCCCCTGTGCAACCTTTTCTTCCCCCTCCTTTCATTTTTTCCTGACAAGACATGCCTTTTATAGACTGAGAAATGATAGAGCTTTGGTCAAAACAAGCTATTGCATCAGCACCCCAACATCCACAGGGCTTCTGCAGCAATGTGCTGGTTCAAAAGAAGGGTGGAGGTCATATACTAGTTCCCAACCTCAGGCAATTCAACCCCTTCTTGATTTATCAACATTTCAAGATGGAAGGCATCCATCTGTTGAGGAATTTGCTTCAAGAAAGAGATTGGATGGTTTGTCTCGATCTCGAAGAAACCTATCTGTCTGTCCCCATTTGTCCCTTTCACAGACGGTACCTTCAGTTCCACTGGAGAGGTCAGTTGTACGAGTGCTGATCTCTTCCTTTTGGTCTCTCGTCAGCTCCCTCGTTGTTCACCGAACTCCTAAAACCAGTAGTTGTCAGTCTACAGTTGATGGGAGTGTGCATGATTGTCTATCTGGACGACATGCTCATCTTAGCTCAGGACAAAAGTCAGCAGATAACACATCTCTCTTGGAAGGTGTCTCTATGACAAGATCTGGGGTTTGTGATCAATACCAAAATATTCATGATGATTCCCTCTCAACAAGTAGAATTCATGGGGTTTCAGGTGTATTCTGTTAAAGCTCAATTACTGCTTCCTCCACTGAAAGTGAAATCCATCAAACAGTTGAGGTCTACTCTGTCCAACCAGATGGTGTCTTTGAGGTCCCTGGCTCGGATTGTGGGATTGCTAGTGTCTTCGATTGAAGCAGTGTTTCCAGGTCTGTTAAACTGCAGGGCTCTTCAATGCCTGAAAATGAATGATCTGCAACAGAGTTTCAGCTACGATCACCTGGTTCCGTTGTACCCCGATGTCCATGAAAAGCTTCAGTAGTGGCTCCTTCACATGGATGCATGGAATGGCAAAGCCATTTAGGGGCCTCCCCCGACATTGTCAACTAATCTGAGGCACTTCGTTGGGGTTGGGAAGCACGTTGTGGAGAGTTTTCTACCTGCGGTCGATGGTCGTACGAAGAATTGCGACTTCACATTGTTGGACTTGGCCCTTTTGGCAGGTTCACCCCGAAACTTTTTGCATTTGCCTATCCTGTTTCTGTAACCTGGTGTTGGTGATTTTAGGCCTCTGCGCACTTTTTAACTGTGGTACAGTGTAAAGTGCGTGCGCTCTCTGTGTATGTGTGGTGAGTGGCCTGCCCTCCCATAGGAATGCATGAGGAATATGTGTGTCCATGGTAGTTCCTGATGTGTGCTGGTGTGCCTGGCTCCAGGAGTCAGGATGGGTCTGCCCCGGTGGTGAATCGAGAGATCTGCATGTTGATGTGAGGGAGGGGTCCACTTCCCCCTCCTTCTTCCACCTCCGCTCCTCTCTGGCTGCATATGGATGTAATTTCTAAAGTGACTCAAGGAGCCTCAAATGATCAGGCCCATAGTGCAGGGATGCACCCATTCCTTACCCCTCCTCCTGCACCTTCCCCGGCTACTGACACTGATACAGACTCCATTTCTTCTCAGAAGTCCCCCGCTCCTAAGCATTCCAAGAAACACAAATGTTCCCTTTCCCCTTCTCTTTCCATCCCTTTCACTTTTGACACTTCAGGAACTGTCCACCCTGGATCCTCAGAATGGACCCCTGCTCCTGCAAAGGCTGATTACCTGCTTATGAACCTTTGCAAAGGGTTTGACAAGGAAGTCTGTTCCTTTCTAAAATCTGAATACCCTAAGCCTAACCTCCCTCACAAAAATGCTGTCACCCCTGACATCGATACCTCCATGCTGACCTTTCTCAAACAATACAACAAAGACCCAAGGAAGGGCATTAATAGAGCCCTCCGGGCCTGTCAAGATAAGCTTCTTCATGGTTCCAGAGCCTTGGCTAAAATCTTTGAACTGGCACATCATGCAAAGGAAACAGGTGCCCCTGTTCACCCTGAGGTGCTTGCTGGATAGACTCAAAGAGTGATGGTCCTATTGGATAACGCTAACTGCGGGTTAGCTTCCGAATGCCGTAAATCAGTACTCCTACCAATTGCTCCACAGCTGGTGGAATTGGCACCTGCTAAACAGTCTGGCTGAGGGACAGTTATTTGGTAATCCGTTTGTAATAGACATTGCCAAATTTGTCAACTCCTTTACATCCCTTGATAAGTCACAATCCTCTTTGAAACGTGCATTCAACCCGCTTTTTGGCCAGGCCGGTCACTGCAGAGGACACTCGACCGGCCACTTCAACCAACAAGGTACTCCAAGAGGCTTCAACGCCAGACGCAGGAGTTATGGTCAGGATCCAGCTCAGGCGTGCTTCTACCTTATTAGATCCAGAGGATATTGTGGTTGCTTTAACATAAAGGTCAACAGGGGTTATTATCACAACTCAGACAACCAGTCTACAGGTGATGAACACCTCTCAGCCTTTATCTCTTCCTCTGGGGGAAGAATAAGCCACTTTTCACACAATTGGGCCAAGATCTCTCTGGATTCCTGGGTATTCAATACAGTTTGAGGCTATCATATAGAACTGTCCAATTCCCCTGTGCAACCTTCTCTTCCCCCTCCTTTCATTTTTTCCCAACTAGGCATGCCTTTTATAGACTAAGAAATTATAGAGCGTTTGTCAAAACAAGCTATTGCATCAGCACCCCAACATCCACAGGGCTTCTGCAGCAATGTGCTGGTTCAAAAGAAGGGTGGAGGTCATATACTAGTTCATAACCTCAGGCAATTCAACCCCTTCGTGATGTATCACCATTTCAAGATGGAAGGCATCCATCTGTTGAGGGATTTGCTTCAAGAAAGAGATTGGATGGTTTGTCTCGATCTCAAGGAAACCTATCTGTCGGTCCCCTTTGTCCCTGTCACAAATGGTACCTTCAGTTCCACTGGAGAGGTCAGTGGTACGAGTGCCGATCCCTTCCTTTCGGTCTCTCGTCAGCTCCCTGGGTGTTCACCGAACTCCTAAAACCAGAAGTTGTCATTCTACAGTTGATGGGAGTTTGCATGATTGTCTATCTGGACGCCATGCTCATCTTAGCTCAGGACAAAAGTCAGCAGATAACACATCTCTCTTGGAAGGTGTCTCTATGACAAGATCTGGGGTTTGTGATCAATACCAAAATGTCCATGATGATTCCCTCGCAACAAGTAGAATTCATGGGGTTTCAGGTCTATTCTGTCAAAGCTCAATTACTGCTTCCTCCACTGAAAGTGAAATCCATCAAACAGTTGAGATCTACTCTGTCCAAACAGATGGTGTCTTTGACGTCCCTGGCTCAGATTGTGGGATTGCTAGTGTCTTCGATTGAAGCAGTGTTTCCAGGTCCGTTACACTACAGGGCTCTTCAATGCCAGAAAATGAATTATCTGCAACAGAGTTTCAGCTACGATCAACTGGTTCCATTGTCCCCCGACGTCCATGAAAAGCTTCAGTAGTGGCTCCTTCACATGGATGCATGGGGCCTTCCCCGACATTATCAACTAATCTGAGGCCCTTTGTTGGGGTTGGGAAGCACGTTGTGGAGAGTTTTCTACCAGCGGTCGATGGTCGTACGAAGAATTGCTACTTCACATCAACTGTTTGGACCTCCTGGCAGGGTCCTTCGCCATAAGGTCACTTTCTCCAATCAAATGTAACTTCTGCAGGGGGGGGCGTGGCCAACGACATGGCCGGCTAAGACGTGCAGCTCCGTAGCTCCCGGCGAGCTGCTTAATCCGACACTTTAAACCTGCTCCAAAAGTCCAGTTTTTGCCACCAAAAGGACCGCAACTGACCCGACCCACACTTGGGTCCGTCATTGACGCCTGCCATAGCTGGAGATCGGAGAACCACGGCTCCGAAACTGCGCCGGCACGGGCACCGAGCCCAAGATGGCGGTGGGGCGCTGAGAGCTGCGTCCGGAGCCGGGAGACCTACCACGTAGCAGAGGCGACGGAGGACCGAACCGCTGACCGGGATACAGAATTCAACAACTACGGGTCCGGGAGCGCTGCTAAGGAGTGAGGGGAGCCGGCACAGGTCCCGGGGCGCCCGTGGGAGTTGGAATCGCCGGAGGAGGGGAAGGCCTGCTGTGCGAACGGCGAGTGGTCCTGAAGGAGACGAGGCGGTGCCCGGGGGACACAGGGCCTGGCACGGCCGGACGCACTGCGCCTACACCTGTTCGGCATCGGTGAGTCCCGCGGCACCCGGCGCTGTCTGGCCCACGTGTGCGGTGAACAGGGCTGCAATCCTCCCCGCGGAGCGGGATCGGCTGCACAGGGAAAATGGCGGCCAGAGGCGCAAAGTGACCTGTGAAGAGACCTGCCTGCAGCGGCACGCTGCGAGAGATCGGCCTGGGAAGCCACCGCGCGGCGCTGTCAGCGGGAGCAGTGGAGCCCGAATGGGCCGGCGGCACCTGGTGAGATCGGACTCCGACGGTGAGCACAGCTTGAGGCAGCGAAGGCACGGCCCGGGAGGCACGAAAATCGAGCCCGGGGATCGGGGTCTGCAGCCGGTAGTCACGGGCCTGATCTCCGGCGCTTTGCCCCATTGAGCGGGAGTGGTGGAACGCTGGGGGACGCCTCCCCGTCAAGGGGCAGCGGGGAGCCGGCACAGACCTTGGCTGAGACGGCGCCCACTACTGAGGCAGACTGAGGTGGGTCTGGCCTGCGACACCTACGGCGGCGCGGGGTGGGAGCAGCCCCTGGGACACAGAGAGGAGGGAGGCACCTGCGGCGACGGGGCCTGGCATTGTGTCCCGAGAAGGAGAGACGGCGCGCAAGGAGCGGGGCCCCCTTGCGCCAGCATATGCTGGATTGCCACGCCCCGCTGGAGCCGCAGGGGAGCGCCTTCGACAGAGCCTAGAGGCCCATGCACCGCAGCTTGATTTAAATGGGCGGGACTTTCCCACGCTGGCCACAGAGTGCTGAGAGGTTTTGGGGACAGCGAAATGGAGGTATGAGGGTCCACTGGCTGGGGTCTTAATAAATAACTGTACCGGAAAGGGCCTGGACTTGCAGAGTTAAGGGGCACCCCCCACTGCCCCAACGGCGGCCTCCGGCTCCGATAGGTGGACTGGACCTACGTCAGGGATCAGCAGTAAGGCCTGAGCTAGATGGGGACCGTGTAATGTCCGGCAGACCGAGCTGGGAAGGATCCCCCCCTCTTGCCCGCCCTCTTCCCCCCCACAGGTGGCGAGTGGGGAAGGCGACATTGTGTGCTGCCTCCCAGAGACATTCAAAATGAGGAAAAAAGAGGCAAGCACCAGGGTCCCAAGGCAGGGGACCATGCACCGGTACACCATGGCCCAGCCCCCCACGGAGGTGCTTCCCTCCGCATCCCGCACGGATATGGACCTTCTACTGGGGGCGATTCAAGCATCGAGGGCGGATATACAGGAGTCCCGTGCAGCACTGGAAACTAAAATTGGAGAGGTGGGCTCAGAGGTAAATCTATTACGGCAAGATTTCCGGAACCTGACGGAGAGGGTAACCACGGCAGAGATGAGGCTGGGTGAGGCGGAGGACTCGATCACTACCCTTCGGAAAGATATGTCAGAATTACAGGCCTCACATCACCAACTACTGTGGAAGGTGGACGGCGCCGAAAATAGGGCCCACCGCAACAACCTACGCTTTGTAGGCTTTCGAGAAGGAATCAAAGGGGCTGACATGGCGGCCTTTCTACATACCTGGCTGCAGAAGACCTTCCCGATGACGCAATTCTCTAATTATTTTGTGATTGAACGTGCACATAGGGCCTTGTTGGTAAAGCCGCCGGAGGGGGCGAGGCCGAGGCCAGTCATTGCCCGTTTCCTAAACTTTGCCGACCGGGATCTGATCCTGCGGGAAGCCAGAAAACTGGGAGAGATCCGACTGGAGAACACACATATAATGATATTCCCAGACTATAGCCAGGAAGTCCAAAAACAAAGGCGCTCCATTGATTTGGTGAAAGCAAAACTGAGAGAACTCCACATCCAATATATGCTGCTCTTCCCGGCGAAATTGAAAGTGATCTACAAGGAAAAAACACACTTTTTTACCCACCCGGAGGGTGCATGGCACTGGCTGGAGGAGCGCCCTCCACTCCGGAGACCTGAGACAGAGAGGAGAGGGTCAGCGAATGGGGTGGCTGCCGGAAGACCCCAATGGGGACTGCCGAAAACCCAGCGGCAACGGGGATTGAGAGGTAGAGGACGAATACAGGCGACACCCTATCCCAAACACAGCACGCGAGGAAGACAGAGGCGAAACTCGGCATCTCCCAGAGGAAGCAGCATGGCGGGGTCCAGGTTTCGCTGCTTTGAAATGAATGCTCGCTCTGAGGGAGAGGAAGATACGGGGGGCGCTCCTCCGGAAGAGAGGGGGAAGAGCCGCAGTCAATGCACCCTTTAGTGACAGCAATCCGAGATCTGGAGCAGGACACGAGCGGTCAGGCGGAAGACTTACGGAATGGTGCCCAGGACTCACACTCTTGAACCGGGACTGGATGGGCAACAGAGATTCCAGCTCTGCGGGGTGGCACGCAAGTTGATTTCACCCCCCCCTTATTTACTGTTTATATACGTTATTGTTTTGCTTTTGTAAGCAGGAACACTGGGTTTGTTTCCCATGCCCATTGAATAGACTGTAAGTGCTGGTTGGTGGGGGGTGAACTGTGGGAGGGCGACAGACCTTCTCCGCTGACAGTCCTATACCCTGTGTATGTGGAAGATGGGACTGGAGGGGGAGGGAGGTGGGGTGGGGGTGGTGGGGGGGAGTTGTTCTTGTTTTGAGTTTCGGGGCGTGGAGGGTTTGGGGTGGGGGGAAATGCGGGGAGGCAGGGGAGGGACGGGAACAGGACATGTCAGAAAGGTCGCACACGCTGGCGTTCAGGACGCCCCACTAATGCTGAGTATAGCCACCACATATAGAGACTTCAGGCAGGATGCCGGGTGAAAGTTTAGAGACACGGCAGGATCTGGGAGAGCCTAGGATATTAACATGGAATGTGAATGGTTTAGGCAGCAAGATTAAACGAGGCCTAGTGAACGCATATGTCAAGAGAATGGGCCCCGACATAGTACTACTGCAGGAAACACATCTTCAGGGCAATAATTGTGGCTTTCTGGCTAGAGGGTAATACAAAGTTCTCGCACATGCGGGTTTTACTACTGGCTCAAGAGGGGTGGCGATATTGATAAGGAGAAACCAACCATTCAGGGTGGCGAGGGTATGGACTGACCCCCAGGGGACCTACGTGGGAGTAAGGGGCACTTGGAGAAGAAAGGAATACACAATAGTTTCGGCATACGCTCCCCCAAAACTGCAGGAAAACACTCTAAAAGGGGTCACAGATATTCTCCTTCACTCTTCCGATACATTACAAGTGCTGGGGGGAGATTTCAACGATGTGCTCGCCCCAAAGCTAGACAGAACTGGAGACAGGACCAGGGACCAGTCCTTGACCTCCCTTCGTACCATGATTGATACCCTGGGATTAACAGATGTGTGGAGATGGCTACACCCAGAGGATAGGGCCTATTCCTTCTTTTCAGGCGCACATAAAGTTTATTCGAGACTAGGCTATATTTTTCTTGCCCGACATGTATTAACCAGGGAGGATACAGCGGAATACAAAGCGAGGGGAATCTCAGATCACTCGCCTTTATTGGTGAAGGTGGGGAGAGGGAGGGAACGGAGAAGTGGTTCGTGGAAACTGTCAGCCTGGGACCTGCAGAAATATATTGAAAGGCCTTAGGGCAGACGTAAAGGTCTATGTAGCTGAGAACGAGGGGTCGGTCTCATCCAAGGTGATCATTTGGGAGGCCTTCAAGACGGTCCTGAGAGATAGGGCACAGAACAGGGTGGCGGAAGAGACCCGAAAGGGCCAGAGAGAAATTGACACACTAAAAGCTCACATACTCGAGCTGGAAAGAAAATACCAGGCTAGCAAAGCCACAGAGACCCTTCGTAAGTTGACGGATACTCAACGTCAATATAGGGACCTGGTAACGGGAGAGGCCAAGACGCAGGCATTGGCGATGCTACACCGCTTGTACCATGTGTGGGACAAATCGGGTAAACTACTGGCATGGTTGAGCAGAAAGGAAAGGGATGTCCGGTGGGTGGAACGGGTTCGTTACGCACAAGGGTACCTGACGTGGTCGGATGCCCAGATAGCTGAAGCCTTTGCTGAGCACTACCAACTCTTTTATGACGCACGAGACCTAGGGACGCAAGAGGATGCTCTGCGATATATGGCACACCTAGACCTCCCTATGCTGAAGGCCGAGGACAGTGATAATTTGGAGGCCGCCATCGCAATAGGTGAAGTAAAGATGGCCCTCGCCAAACTGCGTGCGGGGAAATCCCCCGGCCTAAATGGATTCCCGACAGAGTTTTTCAAGCGCACTGCAGACCTTTTAGCGCGCCACCTACTGGGACTCTTTGAAGGGGCAATACAAGAGGGAAGACTCCCACCGGACCTTCGCATGGCCACGATAGTTCCGATTTATAAAGAAGGGAAACCACCTGATGAGTGTTCGTCCTATCGCCCGATTTCCCAATGAAATATAGAGGTGAAACTCCTGGCGACGGTGTTAGCCCTCAGGCTGCGGAGGGTTATACCGGACCTAGTCCATCTGGATCAAACGGGGTTCCTCCCGGGCAGAGCCACTAGATTTAACCTCCGGAGGACTCACAACTGGCTGCAGGAGGTGGGTGGGAGACAGGATCCTCATTGGTTCCTGTTGCTTGACGCCGAAAAGGCATTTGATGCGGTTCATTGGCCTTTTCTGGAGGGAGTGCTGGTGCGATTAGGTTTTGGCCCGAAGTTCCGACAGTGGGAACAACTGCTATATTCGGACCCTAGAGCCAGGGTTAAGGTCAATGGGACTGTTTCGTGGGACTTCCCAGTCAGACGGTGAACCAGACAGGGATGCCCCCTGTCACCCCTGCTTTTTACGTTGACAATCGAGGTACTCGCGCCAGCAGTTAGGCAAAACATAGGTATCAGAGGTTTTCAGTTGGGAACACACGATAGCACAGAGAAGAAAATTTCCCTCTACGCAGATGACGTCCTCCTATACATAACGCACCCGGAAACGACGATACCAGCACTGCTCACGGAGTTAGAAAGATACGGAGCCCACGCAGGATACAGGATAAATTGGCATAAGTCAGTCCTATATGATCCTCGGGGACAGGAGCACTGGACGAACCTCCCAGAAAAGTTACAGACGACTAGTGAGGGCTTTACCTACCTTGGAGTGTTTGTGACGCTAGATAGTGGCCGCTCATATAATACGAATATTAGAAGGATAGTGCATAATTTTATGGAAGTCGCGAGTAGATGGCGACTCTTACTCCTTACTATCCTAGGCCGTGCGGCCATGTTTAAAATGATGACGTTGCCCAAGCTCCTATACGCATTTCAAAACGAATATTATCCCCTTCCCCGTAGGGTGTTTACGGAAACTAATGCAGAATTGAGAACCTTCCTCTGGCTGGGTAAGCAACCACGGGTAACATTGATGACCCTGCAGAGACATCAATATGGTGGAGGGATCTCACTCCCCAATATCGAAGCCTATTATTGGGCGGAACACCTGGTACCCATCAATGATTGGTTCCACGCACCGGCCCTACACCCCACATATACACTTGAGAGATATAAGATGGGCACTCGCACGTACAACCACTATTTATATGGGGGCAAATGGAAGGGGGGGACTGCTGCCGGCCACTAGACTTACGTTGATGGTCTGGAACCGAGCGAATAAGACCATAGGCTGGGATAGAAAGCCCACCAGACAGACACCATTGTGGCATTGCGCCTCGTTACAGGAACTGAATAAATTGAGAGGGTTTAAGGGATGGGACGATATAGGGATCTCAACGATTGGGGACGTGACGGCCAATGGGGAACTGAAATTGTTTTCGGCGTTGCGGGTGGATTTTGGCCTGCTCCGCACGCAATATCTTAAGTATGCACAACTTAAACATGCATGGTGGGCGGAGGGGATCCCGGTAGGCACACTCCCTGAGTACGCACCATTGGAAGGTCACCTGCTTCAGGAGCAAATACAGGAAAGGGCGGTATTACTCACATATAAGACTCTTATGAACAACATGCCAGATGATTTAGGCACCCTTAGAAGTAAATGGGAGAGGGATGTGGGTGAAATGGACACGGTAGACTGGGACACTGTACTCATGCATCCGAGGGAGGTAGCGATTAAATCCCGGTTGTGGGTCATTCAATTCAAAGTACTACATAGGACATATTTTGATAGGCAACGCCTGCACAAAATGGGAAGAGCTGGAGACATGAACTGCCTGAGATGCGGTCAAGAGGGGGGGGGGATTTCTACCACATAATTTGGTCCTGCCCGAATATACAGGTTTACTGGGTGGGGATCTTGAGAGAACTGGGGGAGGTGCTGGAGACTCCCTTGCCAAACGACCCTAAATTAGTCCTGTTAGGTATGAACAACGATGTTGATCTTGCACGCCCGCTATTGATCTTCCTTGCCCTGGCACTGGTGGTGGCGAAGAGGGATGTGGCACGGCAGTGGGGGGCGACCACGATACCGCAATTGGAGGAATGGAGGCGAGGTATGGATTTCTATATGGCTGCCGAAAGGGTAACCTATAAGGCACGGGGCTGCCCTAAGAAATGTGTGGAAGAGATGGTGGAACTATCATGGCCTTGATGGGGGGGGCTCTAAAAATGCTAGTAGGATATGGCACATTCATAGACAAGAGTCTAACATACGGGGGTCGGTCGGGACGCTGTTGCCTTGGAGATGGAAAAGACAGGATAGAGATGCCTGATATGAATAATATTGCGTTGATTTTAATGGCAAGGGTGGGTGGGGGCGGGGGGACAGGGTGTGTTGACCAATGATGACATGACTGTATTGTCGTTTCATGAGAAAATGCAAATAAAAATATTTCCCCCCCAAAAAAAAGTAACTTCTGCATACTCCTGTGGATGGACAATGTCTCTGCGGTTCGCAACATCAACTGCTTGGGAGGAACCAGATCCCACCTTCTGGCGAACGATGCCCGGGAATTCTGGCACTGCTTTCTGTCCAAGAAGATAACGGTTCTAGCGAAGTTCCTTCCATGGAAAGACAATCTTGTGGCTGATTGGAATACCAGGTTCTTGGTGGATTACAGTGATTGGAAGCTCCATCCTCGCATCTTTCAGATTATTGTGCTTTCCTGGGGTCCTGTCTGGTGTACCTTTTTGCATTCAGCTTGAACACCCAGCTGAAAGATTTTTACAGCTGGAGACCAGACCCTGATGGCCATTGGGACGCATGTCTTTCTGCAGACTTGGAAAGGCCCAATAAACTATGCGTTCCCACCATTTGACATGATTCCGAGAGTTGCGGCTCAAGCCTGGTGTCAATCGTCAACCCTTGTCCTCATTACTCCGCTTTGGAAAACACAGTCTTGGTTTCTGACTCTTCTGGAAATGTCAGTATCCCTTCCCATTTTTCTTCCTGTTACCCCTCAGCTACTCTAGGATCCGGCGGGATTCCCACATCCTCTGATTCTTCAAAACCAGTCTCATGGCCTGGTAAATATTAGGAGACATGGCCAAATTGCTGGTCTTTTGTCTGCGGGAGCAGACTTTATACACCAGGCTTGGGCTCCTTCCTCACACAAACAATATTCTTCTGCATGGAGGAGATTGGTGGGTTGGTGCCTACAACAGGAGGTGGGTCCCATGGGACCTGGGTTAAAAGATATTTTAAATGTTCTTTCTGAATGTACTAAATCTGGATTATGTTACAGTTCAGTAAATAATGTTAGGTCAGCTTTGTCTGTCTTGCAGGTCAGCTTTGTCTGTCTTGTATGATAGAATCCGTCGCATAGCGGATCCTCAGCGCTGCTCGTCACTGTTGCCGATCAACAGTCTAAACGCAGGATATTCCCACTTAAAGGGGCCTTCTTCTTTTTCTCCACTGTCAAAGTCGACCGAGGGATACACAGCGCTGCACATCACTGTTGCCAAGTACCAGCTTAGACACCAGAAGTGCCTGTTTAAATGGGCCACTTGTATTTTGTCTCCATGGATGCATTTTGGAGTGCATACATGGGAAAGCAGGTGGCGAAGCGAGGGCACGCCCCTGATTCTGACTTAAAGGTGAAGACTTTGGCTAATCCCTCTACTTCACAGGAGCCTGTAAGAATGGACTTGGATGTCTTCTTTTTGCTTTTCCTCCCTTTTCCCTTCTCAGCAAGCTTTTGGTAAAGAGCAGGAAGGAGATGGTGGAGATCCTGCTGGTGGTCCATTCTTGTGTCGTCAACCATGATAGCCTCATCTTCACAGTCTGGCCATGGCTCCCTCGTGGAGGTTTTCCTTGTGGCCACCCTCTCTCAGGTTTCCTCTTCCTTTCCACAGCTCTCTCAACCAACTAGCATTGGGGGTTTGGAATATTTGAAAGGAAAAGGTTAGTGAGTCTGGGCAGTTCCTTGGAGTTTGCCCTTTAAATATAATACTGCAATCCTGTGCTGTTGGGTTCGATTGGCAATTTCCTGGGGTACCATGGGCTTTCACTCCCTTCTTGATGGTCCTTCCACTAGGGGCGTGGCTTCATCATGGAGAGCCTTTAAAGTGCCAGCAGCTACGTGGTCTTCCCTCCATGCGTTTATCTCTCTGTGATTTCTTCATGCCTCTTGTGTGCTTCTTTTCATCTGCCACCTTCGTCTCACTGATTCCTTTAAACATCAGCCCACTGACCTCTTCTTACCCTGTTTAGTCAAACTGATACCTTCTTCCATTTATTCTCTATTGCCTCCCTCCATTCAGACTCTACCACATATAATCTGCTATTCTCTTCCTGTGCGTGTCCCCCTCAAGCATCTTCACTTCGTGCCTTTTAATTTGCTTAGCTTTGTCCTTTTTTACCTCTTTTTGAGGCACATTCAATCATGCCTATTCTGCATCCAATTATTATCCTTTCCGTCACTCTACTGCTCTTCTTTCACAGTCTCTCCAGTTTGACTGACTCAATTCTCACTGAAGCATGAAACCTTTGTTCCTCAGCTTCTTCCATGTTTTATGTCAGCTTCTCCTAACCCCATCTAGATGCACCTATCCTACTTGACTGTGTCCCAAGTCTAGATTCCCAGTCAGTTTCACTGATCTCTCCCTGCATCCCTGGACCACTCGCCTCCTGCCCTTCAGTCACTATTGCACCGTCCCATCATTACATTGATTTCATCTCCCTGTTACACTCCATCATCATCATCATCCCATCACTAACAATGAAGGGAAGATGAAACAGTGACCAAGGGAATTCAAACATTACATTCTACATCAATAATGTGTCTGCAGACCCCTCAAAGAAAGCTAAGAGCAGAACCCCTGGAGAATGCTGTTTCTGAGGGAGGGGTTAGAGAGAAAAGGTCAAGGATACTTCAATCCTGAACCTCTGTAAACTCTTAGGTTCCCACTTCAGATTTAATTGCCCCTGTACATCCTGTATGATCTTCTCAAGGGCCACCAAGAAATGAAAACTACATCTGAAAGGTGTGGTGAAGCTGTGAGGAGGCTGACAATGTCAGTATCTTTGAGACATTGTCATTGGAGTGTATGTGTTCTTGTAAGTGAGTATTTGCTACTGCATGGCCTCAGTTCCAATCATACACAGCCTAATTTTCCTTTGCATCATGGCACGTCTCTTCCCTTCTCATCTCTGCATACTAGCTTCAAGTAATGAGGGTTGTTGCAAAATAACTGCTTTATGTTATGGTATGTTGACTTGTACAGGGCACTAATCACCCGAGAATGTATCCAGGCGCTTGTTTTTATAAAACATTGCTCTACCCTGGATCAGTTCCCATGGAGATGCCCCTTTTCACTACCTCAGAGTCCATGGAAGCTCTTGTAGCAAGGTAAAGCATATGAACGCGCTTCGGCAAAACCAATTAGACTCGCCTTTTTTGCTTTGCTTATGCTTTTTGCTGAAGTTGCCCAGCATCAACAACCTGAAAACAAAACAGTTATTGTGAATCCTGTACAGCATCAGCAAATAAACACACAAGTGCAATGGTGAATAAATGCACAAGCTTTATCATACATGCATGTATATTCATCTTGACTCTACAGCAAGTGTACAGGCGTCATTATGCATGCACATGGTAAATACTTCATGATACAGTGTCTATTTTGTGTTTTTTAAATTACTGTTTAGTGGCACCACCCATTTTGGAGCAGTACTTCAAAAATTTAAATTTATGAGAGAGCATATTTACAAAATGGAGCAGCCCAGTAGCAAATTGCGGCTGCTGCGCCATTCTAAAAAGATTTCTAAAAAATGTCACAAATAGCACGGGTAAGGGTGGGGAGCTTGGAAGAGCACAAGGTTGGGCCAGCAATGGAGCACCAATGAAAACAAATTGCGACAGGGGAGCAAGAAGCAGCAAGGGTGCAATAAAAACAAGTTTTTATTTAAAAAAAAGATGAGCAGGACGGGGAATGGTGGTGGAACAAACAGACAACTTGCGGAGTGTGAGAGCAAGAGGAAGAGCGCAGGAGGATGGGGGTGGGAAGGAGGGACAAGAGTGCTAAAAGAAATAGAAAAAAAGTGCAAGAGTGAAAGTAAATAGTGGAAGGGCACATTTATCTAATCAGAACCTAGTGAAGAGGAAATGCTCCAGAGGTGAGGCAAAGTTTAGGCAGGAAAGCCATTGAACAGAAAACAGGGAAATAAGATTGATAAGAAATTCATAAAATTAAGAGCAAGCCACTGATCCAAAGCCCAGTATATGTTTATATGTTATTGTATTAAAGACAGCAAGTCTTCAACAATAGACATCTAAAGCTGTCCGTAAGCAAGACCTAGAAAGCAAATATTGCAGACGACATAAGAAAATCTTATCCTTGAAATTATTGATTACATCACTATGGATAGAGTATATTTTTATTGTTTAGATATGAATTGTTATTTAATGATGTTCTGTTGTTAAGTATTGGTTATACGGGTCTCCAACCAGTAGCTCGTGAGCTACTGTAGCTCTCTCATGAGCAGAACAATTTGGGGAGCCAGTTATGGTTTGTGTAACTAACCATAAGTGCCCAGTTTCAGAGGGTTTTCAGTTTTATCTCATAACTATAAATGCACATAAACTGTGTGTGTTTTTTTAAGAACACATTACATATCAGCTAGGTTTTCTTCTATAGAGCATTGTGGCATGGCAGTGGCTTCATAGCGCTATTAACAAAATACAGCTGCTGCTACCGCGAAACTGAACGGTACTCATTTTACCATCACTGGAAAGAATTCAGGATAAAAGGTTGAAAGTACCTGCCGGGAATAGATGCTAGGAGGGCCACACTGCCTCCAGATATCAGCAGCTAGAACTGGGCTCTGTGAACTAAAATTGTGTCAGTGCACATTAATTTAAATAAACTGAACTGTCCATATATATTATCATCAGTAGCCTGACTGGTACACGATCTGGCACAGAACAGAGAGGTTCATTTATATTAAATACCTAAAAATTCCTTCTATCTGTTGTTTCATTAGATATGTTATTTTTAATCTGACGATCCTGTTGCCAACAATTTGTGATAAAATGCTAGTAGAACACACGAGTCTCTAATTATGCCACTGCAGAGCTTGGAGCCAGATGTTTGAGGCTTGCAATGTGCCAGACAGTCACTAAAATAAAAACTGCCAGACAAAAAACTGAAAACAGTCTCAACACTTCTCATCACTGTTATGAAAGGATTCACACTTCTTTAAAAAAAATATTATACATTGTGTTGATGAAAAGTGCCAACATTTACAAAGATGAAAAAATAAACATTTTGATAGCTATATTAGGACAAGCATGTGAAACCATCTGCATTCTTAACGCTGTCCTTCGTTACATCGAATTTCAGCAGCAAACTTACTGATACAATGGCATCCATCATTCAATGGACCCTTTCTGTTCTCTCTGTGGGCTAGAGTTCATAGAGTAGCTGTAATTTTGCACTGATTTTTCAATGCTGCATAGACTGTTTTAGTGGAACTTTATAACAATATTTGGAACAACCCCGTAGTTATTCATATGAATTTATGTGTTTAACAAAAGGATTATGTGTTTAACATTAGGATGTGCTTAGCCTCGTTCCTACTTCAGAGCACTATTGGGTTCGAGTTTAAGGGCCCGATTCCGATGCGGTATGGAAAGAATTCCTACCTAGTGGCCGATTACGATACGGTTAGGAAGGCCTCCTAACAGCATTTGCTCCTTCTGAATCGGATCGGGAACTTGTCGGCCTGAATACGATGAAGTTAGGAACAAAGGCTCCCATAGGAGTCAATGGGAGTCCAACCAAATCATATCTGGAAGCATCCGGATGCATTATACTCGGTCGGTCGGACTTTCCCGATCCGAGTCAGTCGGAAACCATTTCCAAACCGATTTGATCGGGAAGATTTCCTAACCGCATCAGAATCGGGCTCTAAGTCCTTGATAGTCATGTAACAGACTTACTTATTGCTAACAGTTCGAAGTGTTGTCAAAATGCTAGCCTGAATGGGTGCATATTAAGGAGCTTCCTGGACATTTGGGTCTTTCCTTGAGTTTAGAACATCCTGGGCCTTGGGCGTGGCAGTCCTGGTGATCTTCCTCCCTGTTTTCTTCTCTTGAAAGTCTCTTGGGTGATTGGCCAGATTCAGCCGACTGGAGATTTCTGATTGGGTACTACTTTAGGACGATAGCGTTTTTAATGCATCGTGTACATTTTTGTAGATGTGCTTACTGTACTCCACATAAAACCTTGAAATGAATCATGTCTTCCATTGGAAGTCAATGAAAGGATTTCAATGCTGGCTTTATGTCATTACACTTCCAAAGGTCTGGGCATACTCTGGCAGCATTGGTCTGTAATCTATTCACTATTTCCCCAGTTTTATTGTAGCCGCAGATGTTCTGCAGTACAGCTGTGCAGTCCTGCTATTACCAAGCATCTGATTAAGCCCCCCTTATTGGAGCAATGGAGTGAGGGCAGGATATTTCATAACAGGAAAAGCTGCAGATTTACACCCTTGACCACAGTATCTATCTGGACTGAATAAAATATATGATCCTCAAACGGAGCTCCCTAATGGCCATTTAAAACAGGTGGATTTCTGATCTGTTTGGCCCAAAAATGTGTTTTTGGTCCATTCAGACAAATAAATATTTCTTGTATCCAGTGGTAAACATGGCTAAGGCAAAATGTGAATTCACAAGTTCACTGATGCCCCCACAGCCTGTAACAATATCTTTGCTCAACTTGCCTGTGAGTATGCTATGGAAGCTGCAACGCCAGGTTCCCCTCATAGAAGCAGTATGATATATGCCATGTTGATGCGAGTAACTACCCACTGTAATGGTATATTCCTAACCTGTGCTAATCCTCTGTATTCTTTAATGCGATATAAAACTCTAATAAAATGATATAACAAACAAAGGCAATATGTGAATTTATTTGGGCGTGTCTCACTCAGTTGAACGCATATCTGGAAGACATCAGCATATATATGAACGTGCATTCTATAAGAACCTCTGCATGGGGGCACATATGTAAGTGGTAAAGTTAAGGCATGAGTGCTCAGCTTTGCGGTACTCGATAGGACACTCCAAACAGATGCTGTTGCAGACCACACTCATATCCGACTGTGATCAACGAGAAAGAAGTGGATCCGTTCTAGAGCTTCTCTGCAGATTCATTGGCAGTGCTGGAGCTTCCACAACAGGAGTAATTGATTCATATTTCATATCTCATGTCTTATGAAGAAGTGAAGCAGAATCAACCGGGACTGGTGGCTTAGGGGATTACTGCGGTCACTGTAGGGTCTGTATTCGACCTCATAGTCACAGGTTCAAATTACGGCAGGTCAACTCTGCCTTTCATCCTTCTATGGTCGATAAAATGAGTGCCATTGAGTTGGGCAACAACAAACAGCTGTTATTCATTGACAAGACACCCTTGGGGGGATGTGCGCTTTAAAGTACTTATGTTAAGTCAATCAGAAATGGTTGCTGCTAGGGTTTTCTCTCTGTTAGTCACAGTGCATTGGTCTTGGTGTACCTCTTAAGAGTCTAAATCCTGATTGATCATCACACAGCAGGGTCCACGTAGTTTGTAGTTATTTTGTGGCTTGTT
Organism: Lissotriton helveticus; assembly: GCF_964261635.1. NCBI lineage: Eukaryota > Metazoa > Chordata > Amphibia > Caudata > Salamandridae > Lissotriton > Lissotriton helveticus. The sequence goes on from NC_136071.1 coordinate 1,112,279,780, forward strand.
CGTCTAGGGTCTTGCTGAAAAGTTGTAGGTTGGATATCAGGCAGTAATTGACTGTCATTTTTGGGTCTGTTATCGTTTTTTCAGGGGTGTGGCGATAGATTGCTTCAGTGGTGTTAGGATTATGCCTTCTAGAACCTATGCATTGCTCAAGCAAGGGAGGTCTGGGATGTATTAGGAGATACATTTTTCCATATATGCTGCTTTGGAGGATTCCGATGACATGATTGACCTTGAAGTGCCATTTTTAGCACTTCCTCCTCTTACAGAGACGAGAGCTGTGAATGATGTTAGCAAAGTCAACTGGACAATACCTATGAAAGGAAAGGGAACAGTGCTGGATCATGATGTCCCCTTAAATTGTTGATATTTTCGCTTTGAAGGAATGACATGCGATCAATGCATGCAATGTTGTGAGGGGGCACACAGGGTCTTTTTCAAGACTTTCCTATTTGTCAGTTCCTGAAATATACCAGAGATCTCTTCAGATTTGTTGGAATTCATGAAGTCATGGTTGAGATGATTCCGATGGGCCTATCATGCCCATGGAACAACACCCCTGTATCCATCGGTACCAACCAAACGCTGCTTCAATTTATGAAAGTGTTGAAGACTCACCTTTTTTTAAAGAACACTAGATCACAATGCACTAAGTGTCCAAAACCCAGCTTTCTCTCTTCTTACTCGTTGACTTTATGCTTGCCTTCGACTATGGACAGTGCTCCACTGCCTTTTAGCTAGGTTTGCGATATAGAAATACTATATACATACACGCATACATGGCCAAGTCCTATAGTTTCTCCCAGACTGACTTCTTTTTTTTATTATTAAATTTATATTGCGCACAGCTACCCTAAACAGGGTTTCCCGGCGCAGATAGTTGGAGTACTGCAACTGAGTAACCAGAAAACTCATCACTGAGAAAAGAGCCAGGTCTTAAGGTCTCGCCAGAACCTGAAATAACACTGTTCCTGCTTCATAGACCAAGGAAGAGAATTCCATAATCTGGGTCCAAGGAACGCAAAAGAACGACCGCCCATTCTAGATAGTCTGCAGCTAGGTGTTACCAAGTTGCCCTGAGTGGCTGAGCGTAGAGGACGAGATGGAACATAGAGATGGACAATCTCCTTAAGATAAAGAGGGGCAGACCCTTGGTTGATTTTAAAAATAAGACACAAGGTCTTAAATTTGATCCGACTCTAAATGCGGAGCCAGTGTAAATCCCGCAGAACAGGGGAGATAGATGATCTCCTTGGGGTCTGACATACAAGACGAGCTGCGGAATTCTGGACTACCAGGAGTTTCTTCAGCACCTCCTGATTTCCCCCAAGGTACAATACGTTCCCGTAGTCCAGGCGCGAGGTAATTAGCGCCTGGACCACCGTTCTTTTTGTGGAGTCAGGGAGCATCCAGATAATCTTCCGCAGCCATCTTAGAATAGTAAAACATGTGGAAGCAACGCTAACCACCTGTTGCCGCATTGAGAGGGTGTTGTCAAGGGTAAACCCCAGGTTACGGACTTTTGTAACCGGTTGAGGGAGGGCGTCCATTTCCGTTGGCCAGTGTTGGGGCCCCCAAAGACGCTTATGTTTGCCTAAGATAACCACCTTGGTTTTCTCTCCATTCAACTTCAACAAATTCACACTCATCCACTCCAACACCCGCCGTAAACCAGCTTGAAGGGGAGAAAAAGACCCTTCCTTGGTAGAGGACAAGGATAAGATGATTTGCGTGTCATCGGCGTACAAGCAGAGGGACAGACCTGCCTCCTCTACAATTGATGCCAGGGGTCTCACGTAGATGTTAAAGGGCTCATCGTGGACTCCTGAGGAACTCCGTACGCAGATGACCTGATGGTAGATGAAGATTTAGAAGAGAAAACTTGAAATGTACGGTCACGCAGAAAAGACTATGTTCCATGTTATTCTATTCGATCTTCGTCCTCTTGATTTCTAAAACAAAAAACTTAAAATCAAGAAATCCTGTGCAAGTTGCTGTTCCTTCAGGTACTGATCTCCCCTCTTAGGAACATACTTCCTGCATCTATTCGTGTCACGCAGCTCCTAAATACCTTCAGGAAAGCCATCACAACCTGGCTCTTCTCACAAACCTTGATTAATTAACTCGTCTACTCTCTGCAACTTTGTTTCTGGTCTCGAGTGGCGCGATACCTCGATGAGGTCACTGTTGCAATACATCAAATATAATTTCTATATTTCATAGTAGACTCCTCAACTTGAAATTAGGTGGCCAACTGTCAAATTTCAAAGGCTTCTCAGTCCAATGGGGAGCCCTGAAAGTTCAGGCCACACCCAGGTCACATTTTACCGCTGTTGGCAGAGAGGGACATTCATCGCGAGAAGGGTCGGAGCTGTAATTTTGGTCAACTGCGACACAAGCCATTCTGGTCAAGAAAGGCAACTGTCCGAGAAAGGAACTGGGTCACACGATAGTAAAACTTAAGGAGGGAGAATGCATACATTTTAAATTGATTCGCCCAGGGTTTATCACCAATCCAAACTGAGCTCACCTTCTAAAAACTGCTGCAAATCACTATTAATAGGAAAGCTGCAAAGAAGAAGAACGCCTGCATCCTAGAGGAATTCCACTCGCTAGGAAAAGGACAATGGGGTGTCTCCAGTTTTACCCTGAATCTTGGATCCGGAAGTCTGCTCCAAGGCCTAAGGGTCATAGCCTCTTGCTGACCCACAAGGACAAAGGGGTACAGAATTTGGCCACTCGAGACTGATTGTTTGTTGGAACATCTCTCCTAAGGATGCAGAGTGGAGAATGTGCTGGAGACTGGAGAGGCTGTGTCTGCCCAGAAGAGAACCAGTGGACAGGTGGCAACTGCACATTTGTTCAACCTGCTCAAGGGTCATTTCTCCCTTGTACCTGAGGAGTGGGGAAGGCCCTGCATGTTGAAGGACTATGTATTGCTACAGTAGAAACCCAAGGTCCAGTTGCAAATAGACATCCTGCTCTGACTCATACGTTGTGGAATGCATCTGCAACTTTAGACTGGAGTCTAAGGACCCAAAACTGAAGATATGGACATTGTAATTTTCATCAGCTATATATTTCCTGGCTAGCGATGCTTTCGCCTCAAGAATTAATACATTTATTTTCCCCGGTGGCAATTTTTAAGAAACACGTCCAATGCCTTGGTTTGTTTGATGTTGCTTCCAAAAAACGACTTTGCTTCAAACAGAATTCAAATGTGTTATTTAAAACGTTTATCTGATTTAAATCAAGAAGAAATTCATAGAATACTAATTCCAGAAAAACATTTCACATAAACAGTTGACTTGAACAAGGTCATATATTTCAAGATATATGACATTTACCATTCTAGAAACAAAGGGGCTGATTAAGATGGTTGTAGGAAGGTTGATCCCTGACTATGGTTGCCCCCAACTTTTTGCCTGGTGTTTTGCTGGTTTTCTGACTTAGTTGACCTGGGGCCCTGCTATTCAGGACCCCAGGCCTACTGCTCTCTCTGTAAAATGGATGCTGCCACCGAGACACAAGTCTGCCCTCCTGCTGCTGGGAGTCCTCCCAGAGCAGGAGATAAGGACAAAGGGTTTCCTGCCAGGGGCGGTGCCAGCACCGTCCCAGACAGGGTTTTGTGTATTGTAGGTAGGCAGGGCTTTAGAGGAAGGTGACTGCACGTGGCACCCCGGTGCTCACTGTGCATAGGCTGGCTGGAACCAGTTCCAGGGTCACTCCAGACCCTGTGCTGGGGAAAAGCCCGCCAAGGAAGTGGGTGTAACCACCCCCCTCCTAGTCCCACCCATAGGGCAGGACTTAGTCGCGTGCCAGCCCCCTTTTACAGGATAAAGGTAGGAACTGGCCCCCTTCCAGATCAGATCATCTTTGAATCCTGAAACTACTTTCTGCGAAAGGAACTCAAGACTTCTTCCTAAGATTTCTCCCTTGTGACTAAGGAGTAGTCACCCTGCACCCGCAGGCACCATCTAAGAACACTGCGGTCTGCTGCAAGTCCTTCCTCCGGAATCCGACTGCCCATCTCGACGAGAACCGGCTTCCCTGGCACCTCTGACCTCTACCCACCTCTACAGCCCAGCTGAGAACCGTGGGTGCGACGAGACCTCAAGGGACCGGCCATCTGCAAGACTGCACGACTTCTTTCCAGCAAGCCCGCCGAGTGAATTCCTGGTGAGTGCTTTGGGGTCCGAGAAGCCCCCACCCTGAGCAGCTCCAGCACCGAAGAGCAGCCCCCCAGCATCTCCACGATCTGCGTGGGGCCCTTCTGCTTTTTGCTGCTCACCGCGTTGTTTGGCTACTAGCCCGCTGGCTTGTGGCCTTCCTGACGACGCCCGACGACATTTCTGCTGCTGGTCTGGTTGCTCCAGACTGGCCCTTGCTTCCCTCCATCGGAGAAGTACCCTGGACCCTCCTGGTCCACTCAAGACGCCATTTTAGGTCCACCGCGTGGGCCTTGCATTTGCCAAGACTTGTTGCCCAATCCTGGGTCCAGCGACGTCGACAGCAAGAACCTTCGTGGGACAGCTCGCACCTCCATCCTGGTCGCCGACAACGCCTCCTGGTCCGAGAGACTGCAGAGCCCAGCAGCGCCCACTCACCTGACTGCGGTGACTTCGCCCGGTGCCATCCTGGTGCCCACTTAATCACTGGCTAGTGATTCAAGAACTTGGTCCCCTCTGCTTTCAGGTTTTCTTCTTCCTTGATCCAGGCTTGGATCCATCGAACTTTTCTTCACTGGTCGCCTGCCAGCAACTTCTTCCTTCCAGGCTCCTGGTCCGGCAACGAGATCCCCGACGTCTTTTCAGACCTATGCAGCTGCAGCCCCTGGGCTAGGTAACTTCGGCACTTCGGTGTCCCAGCATAGCCTCACTATCCTAGGGTCAGGATCCACTGTCGTTTTCTTCCCACCAGGTCGGGTTCGCCCGTGAACACTAACTTTGCCTTTACTAGCCTCCATAGACTTTGTCCCGCATCCCGCGTGAGAGTGCACACTCTGCACCCGAGTCCCCTGGGTCTCCTAGTAGTAATCTAACGATTCCCTAGTCCAGTCCTAGCGATTCCAAAGCCTATTAGAACTGTTACTTACCTGCTAGTAATTCGCATTCCACTTTTAAAGTATATGGTTTTTCGTGCCCCTCGGGCATTTGTGTATAACGTGCTAACTTAAGTATTTTCGTAAGAGTTTTGTTGTGTGCCTAGCACCCTGTCCTCATAAAGAGTACAGGGTTGTTGTGATTCTAATAAATACACTGTTTATTTTCATAACACTTGTGTGGTGTCCTTTCACTGGGTGTTCAAGGGGTAATGTGATGGTAAAACAGCTGGCTTAACACGCCCTCTAGAGTCTTAGCCTTAGACTGCTCGTATCCATGCTACTAGGATAGCTGGTCTATAAGGTTGACTTACAACCAATCATCAATAAGGGTTGTTTGGACTGATATATAGTGATCACTAGAATAGTGAGCACTGCACATCAGGCCAACTTCTCACATTGGTGAGCAGCGGTTGGGATTTGAGCTTGCTGTTGTTTTGCCACACATGCCCTAAGAATATCTTGTGAAAGATCACATAAGTACTAAAGGTACATATAACTTAGCTTAGAATACTCTGAGTTCTACTGAACCAGCTGTTGTAGCTCCTAGGGCCTAGCACACCCTAAACTACAACTCTAGCAAGGGATCAGTAGGCAAACATATAGTGTAGGTAAGTGCACCACTTACACCTCACTAGAAAAGCATGTCTACCCAGGGAGAATCTACTGAGACTCCCCTGGTCAGTGTTGACCCTCCACAGGTCACTTCAAGATATGCAGCTCTCAGTTTCCAGGAGATGAGACAAATCTGTGTCTCCAGAAAACTGAAGCAGGGGTCTAACCCCACCACTCCCTTTCTGATAGGTCTCTTAGAGACATATGATGCCAGAAAGCTTTCTCAGTTACATGAGAACATGCCAGCCTTAGAGGGAACCTCTGGGGATCCAGATCTCCCCAACACTGATTCAGCAGTTGAGGAGGAGGATCAGGAGGTACTCTCTGGGGATGAGGTAGACAAGGGTCTTGAGGTAGTCAGAAGGCTAACTAGGACCAACTTAGACTTACTTGGGCTAGGATCTGGGGGACCCCCAGTACTAACCCGAAGTGGGCCTAACCTTGGAGTTAGGAGAGATAGATCTCTTTCTAGGGACTCCAATAGATCTCTGCACTCTAATGCCTCTTCTCAGGGGAGAAGGAATCCTCCACAGAGGAGATTTACTTCCCCTCAGAGAAGGGAGCATGAGGCTAGGATGAGACAAGCTGAACTGAGGATTGAAAGGGAAGAAATTGCCCTGGCCAAAGAGAAGCTTGCCCTGGCAAGAGAGCAGCAGATGAGTGGGCTAGCTCCCACTGGTGGCAGCAATCTCCCAAGAGATAGAGAGAGGGGTTTAGATACTAAACACCTGACTAAAATAGTGCCCCCCTTTAAGCAAGGGGATGACATCCAGAAATGGATGGCTGCTTTGGAGAGGGCCTGCACTGTGCAGAGCATTCCCCAGAGTCAGTGGGCAGCTATACTGTGGCTCTCCTTTGATGGCAAAGGTAGAGATAAGCTCCTCACTACTAGAGTTGAGGATGCTAACAATTACCAGGTCCTGAAAAATGCACTGGTTGATGGGTTTGGTTTAACCACTGAGCAGTACAGGTTGCTGTTCAGAGACACCCAGAAAACTCAGTCTCAGGACTGGTCTGACTTTGTTGATTGTGCCACTAAGGCTTTGGAAGGCTGGCTACTGGGTAGTAAGGTTACTGATTTCAAGGGATTGTATAATCTAATTATGAGAGAGCAAGTCTTAAATAATTGTCAGAACCAGTTATTACACCAGCACCTGGTAGACTCTGATCTGACCTCTCCACAAGAATTGGGTAAGAGGGCAGACAAATGGGTCAGAACCAGGATTAGGCCCAAGAACCAAGGTGGTGACCAGAAAAAGGAATCAACCAAGCCTCAAGAGAAGGGTGGGAATAAATCTACAGATCAAACCACATCAGGGCCCCAAAAATCCTCTGAGGGGGGTGGGTCCCAAAATCCTTCCAACAACCAGAAGAAACCTTATTGTTATCCCTGTAAACAGGTGGGTCATTTAAAAACTGACAGCAGTTGCCCAAAGAATAACAATAAGGAAAACATACCCCCAAGTAACATTCCCAAACCTCCTGTTACTACTAGTAGTAATCCCCCAGGTGGTGGGAGTGCCCCCAAGAATTTGGGTGCATTTACTTTGGGAGTTCCTGGGGACTCTGGCCTAACCAGGTCCCCAAACTTAGATACTCTTGTCTGTGAGACTGGCATGGGGTTTGCCAACTTCACAACTTGTCCCAACACTTTGGGCAAGTACAGACAGGAGCCCCTCATCAATGGTATAAAAGTTGAGGCCTATAGAGATACAGGGGCTAGCATCACTATGGTGACTGAGAGTCTAGTCCCCTCAAGGCAACTTTTACCTGGTGCCACATACCAGGTGACCAATATTGATGGAGTACAGAGAGATCATCCCATGGCAGTGGTCAATCTCAGCTGGGGAGGTGTCACTGGCCACAAGAGAGTGGCAGTGTCACCAAACTTGCCTGTAGATTGCCTACTGGGGAATGATTTAGAGCTCTCAGCCTGGGCTGAAGTAGAGCAAGAGACCCATTCTAGAATGGTGAACATCCATGGTAAGGGTAGTGGGGCAGTGGTAGCCACAGCCCCAGTCCAAGATATCCTCCCTGAACAGGTCAGGAGGGTTGTGCCAGTCACAACCCAATCTCAGACAACTTCCTTCCCAGAACAGGTTGTCAAGGCTGTGATGGTCACAGCCCACACCCAAACTGAGCCCCCTCCTGAAAAGGTTGGGAGAGTTGTGATGGCCACAGCTCCAACTCAGACAGATGATAGTGTTGTGAAGCCTGAAACTATGGATCACTCCACTCAGACAGAGAGTATTGAGGAGGAAGAGAAATCTCCCTCCCACCAGACTTTAGGAAAGGGTCAGCCTCCTCAGGGAACTGATCTGACCCCTTGTGAAGAAACTGCCACAGAGGTAGTCAGGCCTAGCCTGGCAGAACCCCTGATGTCAGTGGACCCTTCCAAGGTGGGACCCAGTCTGGAGCAGGTAACCTGCCCCTCTCTACCCTGCCTCAGTCAGCCCAGGGCTGTAGAGGTCAGGGAGGCCAGTGTTGGACCCCAAAGGGCCCCCTGTCCAAAAGAACCCCCCAATCAGCAGATTAAGGGCACTGAAGCTAGTAGTCCTAGCCAAGTGAAAATAAAACAAACTCCTGAGGGATCCCCCTTAAATTTAGTTAGGGACCTCCCACAGATGGACACTGTTGGACACAGCCAAACTTGGGACCTGAGGGCCCCAGACCTGACCTGTCCCTCCAGTAAGCCAAACAGAGGGACCCAATCTCCAGCTGTAGGTAGCCAGAGGTTGACCCTGAGAGCCCAAAACAACTCAGTCTTGGAAAGAAAGGCCTCTATGGTGGAAAATGATTGGAGGAAGTTGAGCCCAAAATTAGTGGAGCCTCACTTCAGTACTCCATTTCAGCACCAGCCTTTTTCTTTGACAAAACACACCACAGGTAGAGATTCCCTATGGTGGAGACCCTCAGACACCCTTAGGGTGAGGGATTGCTTAGTGGACCATGACATAGGGGGTAACCATGCCAGTGCTGGTACTTCCTTAAATGGCCACTTAGGCAATATAGGCTTACCTGGACAAGGATAGCCTTATCTCCTTTCGTTTGGGGGGGGGTTATGTAGGAAGGTTGATCCCTGACTATGGTTGCCCCCAACTTTTTGCCTGGTGTTTTGCTGGTTTTCTGACTTAGTTGACCTGGGGCCCTGCTATTCAGGACCCCAGGCCTACTGCTCTCTCTGTAAAATGGATGCTGCCACCGAGACACAAGTCTGCCCTCCTGCTGCTGGGAGTCCTCCCAGAGCAGGAGATAAGGACAAAGGGTTTCCTGCCAGGGGCGGTGCCAGCACCGTCCCAGACAGGGTTTTGTGTATTGTAGGTAGGCAGGGCTTTAGAGGAAGGTGACTGCACGTGGCACCCCGGTGCTCACTGTGCATAGGCTGGCTGGAACCAGTTCCAGGGTCACTCCAGACCCTGTGCTGGGGAAAAGCCCGCCAAGGAAGTGGGTGTAACCACCCCCCTCCTAGTCCCACCCATAGGGCAGGACTTAGTCGCGTGCCAGCCCCCTTTTACAGGATAAAGGTAGGAACTGGCCCCCTTCCAGATCAGATCATCTTTGAATCCTGAAACTACTTTCTGCGAAAGGAACTCAAGACTTCTTCCTAAGATTTCTCCCTTGTGACTAAGGAGTAGTCACCCTGCACCCGCAGGCACCATCTAAGAACACTGCGGTCTGCTGCAAGTCCTTCCTCCGGAATCCGACTGCCCATCTCGACGAGAACCGGCTTCCCTGGCACCTCTGACCTCTACCCACCTCTACAGCCCAGCTGAGAACCGTGGGTGCGACGAGACCTCAAGGGACCGGCCATCTGCAAGACTGCACGACTTCTTTCCAGCAAGCCCGCCGAGTGAATTCCTGGTGAGTGCTTTGGGGTCCGAGAAGCCCCCACCCTGAGCAGCTCCAGCACCGAAGAGCAGCCCCCCAGCATCTCCACGATCTGCGTGGGGCCCTTCTGCTTTTTGCTGCTCACCGCGTTGTTTGGCTAATAGCCCGCTGGCTTGTGGCCTTCCTGACGACGCCCGACGACATTTCTGCTGCTGGTCTGGTTGCTCCAGACTGGCCCTTGCTTCCCTCCATCGGAGAAGTACCCTGGACCCTCCTGGTCCACTCAAGACGCCATTTTAGGTCCACCGCGTGGGCCTTGCATTTGCCAAGACTTGTTGCCCAATCCTGGGTCCAGCGACGTCGACAGCAAGAACCTTCGTGGGACAGCTCGCACCTCCATCCTGGTCGCCGACAACGCCTCCTGGTCCGAGAGACTGCAGAGCCCAGCAGCGCCCACTCACCTGACTGCGGTGACTTCGCCCGGTGCCATCCTGGTGCCCACTTAATCACTGGCTAGTGATTCAAGAACTTGGTCCCCTCTGCTTTCAGGTTTTCTTCTTCCTTGATCCAGGCTTGGATCCATCGAACTTTTCTTCACTGGTCGCCTGCCAGCAACTTCTTCCTTCCAGGCTCCTGGTCCGGCAACGAGATCCCCGACGTCTTTTCAGACCTATGCAGCTGCAGCCCCTGGGCTAGGTAACTTCGGCACTTCGGTGTCCCAGCATAGCCTCACTATCCTAGGGTCAGGATCCACTGTCGTTTTCTTCCCACCAGGTCGGGTTCGCCCGTGAACACTAACTTTGCCTTTACTAGCCTCCATAGACTTTGTCCCGCATCCCGCGTGAGAGTGCACACTCTGCACCCGAGTCCCCTGGGTCTCCTAGTAGTAATCTAACGATTCCCTAGTCCAGTCCTAGCGATTCCAAAGCCTATTAGAACTGTTACTTACCTGCTAGTAATTCGCATTCCACTTTTAAAGTATATGGTTTTTCGTGCCCCTCGGGCATTTGTGTATAACGTGCTAACTTAAGTATTTTCGTAAGAGTTTTGTTGTGTGCCTAGCACCCTGTCCTCATAAAGAGTACAGGGTTGTTGTGATTCTAATAAATACACTGTTTATTTTCATAACACTTGTGTGGTGTCCTTTCACTGGGTGTTCAAGGGGTAATGTGATGGTAAAACAGCTGGCTTAACACGCCCTCTAGAGTCTTAGCCTTAGACTGCTCGTATCCATGCTACTAGGATAGCTGGTCTATAAGGTTGACTTACAACCAATCATCAATAAGGGTTGTTTGGACTGATATATAGTGATCACTAGAATAGTGAGCACTGCACATCAGGCCAACTTCTCACAATGGTGAACGGACTTCAGTCCGTCTGCCTTCGTATCGAGGATTGGGACCACTCGCCTGCAAGGCGGCGGTCCCACAGGGCTAATTATAATGCAACCGTGGTGGTCGCATTGACCATGTTTTGTATTGCGAGACCCCACACATATCCCTGCACTACATGGCAGGCACCATCAGGTGCCTGCCAAATGGTGCAGGGATAAGTAGGGGGCATCATAGGAGCCCCCAGGTCCAGTGGCTGTGGGCCAGGGGGAAGGGGAGCACACCATGGGCCCCCAATGTCCCTTTCTGCCACCCTTCTCATGGCTGGTAATCTGCCATGAAACGGCTGGCGGAAAAGGACATTGTAATACCTACGGCGGTGCCTTGTAGGCACCGCCAGCATTGTAGGGACTATGAGCCCCTCTGCTGCACTGGTGGACTCAAGGAGCCCCTTGGATGTGTGGCGGTCGGTCCGCCATCATAATATGGCGGGCGGTAAAGTTGGTTACCATGGCGGGGAGACCTGTCGGTGGTGGTCTCCCCGCCATTGTAATCATCCCCAGAATGTCTTTTCTCTAAAGTGCCTTACACACACGTTTTAAAAGACGTAAGTGGCATTCATCTTGATAACGTGTCTTCTATGTTGGTTTTATACACGTTTTCATTCATCCTTTTACTCTTAATCACCTTTCCTTTCCATATGCTGCCACTGAGCAACTTTTACTTAAAAAAAATACTTTTACAGGCTCACCATATCCAGCTGCTCCCCTTAATTCGTTGCACAGCTTCTTCCCATCACACTTTGTTCTCCCTTCCTCTTTCTCCACCTTCTTCCTACTTTCCCCTTCACACATTATGGAAATTAATTTGCTTTAACTACTACCTAAGCTCCTACGTTTTCCATCACCCAAGGAAACCTGTTCTATCGTTCTTCCTCCTAAGGCTTTTCTAATCCCAACTCCAGTTACCATTGTCTCCCTATCTCTTTTTTATAACTATAAAAATAAAACATTTTCATCATGAGACGTGGTCTAGTGGTGAAGCTGCTCATTGTGGAACTCACAAACTGGGGGGGCATATTATCAAGGACCGGTGTTAAAATTATCATCGTTTTATCGGCAGGAGACTGCCGATAAAACAGTGATAATGGGCTTGATAATACGTCCTTGTTAATTCCCATAGAATCCCATGTTAACATCAGATAACATGCCCCTGGGTTCGAATACCATTCTGGGCACTTGAATGAAAATTGTGTGATTATAAGCAAATCACTTGATGATCCTGTGCTTAAAAATGTAAATATGCAAAGTTTTATTATAAGTCTGACAATTGTATAGTAATTGTATAATTCAGAGATGTACTTCAAATGCAGATTTAAACGATTATGCATTGTCTCTAAAACGCCTACATAATATACACTAGTTTGTTGCTTCCCAGCTAGCTTTTCTGTTTTAAAAACTGGGAAGTTTTAAGTAAAGTACTATTATTTTAACTTTTCTTCTTTATCTATTATTTTCAACCAAACTGTAGTTCTTTTTTTCATTGAATTGGATGTGGAGCATTTGGATTCCCCAAAATGGGTTGCTGGGTTTCTATAATTCTGTTTTTCTATTAATTTAAATATCTTCAGCTTTTCTTCAGGTGAAATAAGGGAGGTATTTGTCGACCAATGTTTCACTTAGCCTTCAGTGCAGCCAAACTAGCAACAGGACATCTGATTTTAAGTATTAGGACAACAGGACTCATTTATTTGTTTTACACATTTGTATAGTGCACCTAGACCATTGTATTTTAGGGCACTTTACATTGGACACCATTTATGTATCCGAAGATAACTGCAGGAAGAACACATGTTATGAAACACTTGAGCAATAAAAAGAGTCTGCAATGTGTTTTAGATCAATGTGGGTGTCAGAAATTGTATTATATGGGCTGGGTGACTGCCCACCCCAAGGAATACTAACTACTCTTGCCAGTGTGAACCCCCAAATCCACTAAATTAACATGTGCTCAACCCCCTGGCAGCTATGGCACAAAACAGACAGGCTTAGAATAAGGCAATGTGTAAATATGTATGCATTACCCAAAGAATAATAAACTCAAAACACCAAACAATAAAAATCCCAAACCAACTTAGAAAAATAGAGGAAAATGTAAGAAACAAAATTACACCAAAACAACAAGAATCCAATGAGGGGAGCTGCTGCCATGGAACCGAAGGTAGGTTACTTCCAGCAGGTTGGTCCTGCTGGAGCTCGTGAGCTTTGGAGATTTCTTGCTGAAAAGTTTCTAAGTCCCAAAGCAGAAAGGGACTAAGTTATTTTTTCTGAGGTGCTTGAAGCCTTGAGAGTGACGAAGTTGAAATTCAGCTGTGGGACGTGTGATCAATTTTCCCACAGGTCCTGCAGAAGCTCTGGAACTCTGGAGAAACACTTTTCAAAAGTTTCCATACTTTCTTCTGGTGCCTGAACAACCACAGGAGCTCACTTCTCTGGCCCCCATGAACTTATGAGATGGTGCTTGGAGACTCTCAGGGCATCAGGTAGAGGTCATCAGCAAAGTACAGTCCAGGTCCAGTTGACACTGGTCAGCTGTGCACTTCAGGAAAAATACCTCATTCAGCCTGTTGTATTCCTGTGGCCAAAAGGGAGGTCAGCTAACTGACAGTTGGAGTCCACTTCTATGTCCTGGGTAAAGGAGAGAGCAGGTCCAGTCATGTGAGTGTGACACTCTTTAAAGTGCACATATTTTTGGCCAGCCGTCTTGAGCCAGCCAGCCATAAGAACACTTTAAACAGCTCTAACGCAGCTGTCTTAAGACAGCTGGGTGAGAGCAAGCCAAAGCCTCTGGGGCACTGTAGAGAGCAGAGTGAGGACGCTCCCTCCAATCAGGGCGTGGCTCTCATGCTGCATGAGAGCAGCACCCTGATTGGTCAAGGAAGTGGCTGCTTCCAGTTCCGGTGGTGAGAAGAGGACCGGAGCGTCACATTCAGGTACCTTTTTATTTTTTTTATTTTATTTTGCACGCCCACCCATCCCCCTTTCCCGTAGACGCTAGCCGCCCCTGCCACACACTTTACCTTTATTTGGCAGATTAAGAAGTCAGCCACTGAGTCTTTGTTGTGTTGAATGTCAGATAAAATTTAGACATGGAGGTTTGAATGAGGTTCAGACAAGATATGAGTTTATGGATTTTATTAATCAACAACATTTTAAGATATAGTTAGGTGTTGTAAGCATATTGATGGTTGGCAATGTCTTTTTGGTATAGGAGGGATCCACACAGCAAAATCCCCTACAATAGAATGGGACACTTTGCAGCCCTGTGGTGAACCTAAACGTAGGGCCCAATTTATGATTTGACAGATGAAGTACAGTTAGTCAGGGTGGCGGACGACATAACCTGCCTACTATTCCCTAAATTTAGAGATGACCGCTGGCCCAGTGATCACCTCTGTACATTGAAAGGAACCACACCAGTGTATCCTTTCAATGTACACATTTGGTTTGTGTACAATCACTGTCTAATTTGAAGGAAAATCCCAAAGAGGGAGTTTGTTTATGAAAAACAAAAAACTAATGACCCTCTACAAGGGGAACATCCATGACAACGCGGTCAAAACACAGCGCTGCCATTACCACGCATCTTTTACAACGCAAGTCGTTACAACGACTTGCACTGGAGGGCGCTCTAGACTAAGGAATAGTTAGGCTGTCCTGTTTTCAGTTTCTATTTTTGGTAAATTCTGGTGGGGTTTTCTCAGTGTTTTCAATATCTTAAAAAACAGTTGTTATCAGTGGTTACACATTTTCACGCCACTAAAAACAACAGAAAAAGTGTTTTTACGGTGTTTACGGAACGTTTCGCTTTTATCATTGCTTGCTTTCTGCACTGAAAGAACATGGTATATAGACAGTGTACATATAGTGTATATGAGGTCCAAAGAAATTTTTGCAAATTAATCTTATTGTAGTACACCATACAATACTTCTTCAGTGAGTCTTCGGTCATGTGCGCTCGCGCTTTCCTTCCCATGTAAACTTCTGTGAAAAGGCCCTCTCAGCATTCATAGCCCCTTGGGCTGAGAACCGTCAGCTAAGGGGCACAGTTGGGATGACTCTTTCTTTGATGCCACATAAAGCACGAAATGATAAATATTTTCGTTTTAATTCCTGGGCATAAGAAAACAGTGCAGCAGAATGGACTGAAAAGTCAATAGCATCCCACATTAACTCTGAAGATTGTAAAGATGCTCTGAGCATACCATCTAACAAGTGGCAAGGATCTCCTACAGGGAATCACTTCAGCTCGGGTATCAATTTTGACAGGTCATCACACAAATTTTTTATATACGTAGCTGAATCACTACAAATACAAACAATATCACTCCAATCCTTGTTGAACTTGGAAAGAACCTTTTTTGCAGAGCATAACAAGTGACACTGCGTTCCATGCTTTCCAAAAGTCTGGTGTCACGTTTTTTCACCACTATCCCAAATGCTTGGTGATATATATACTTGTCACTATACCTTGCATTTAATGTTTAAAGCCTGAGGTGTTGGCAATTCACCTACTATCAATACTGACCCACTAGAAACTATGATCTGATGTATTAAGGGTTTTTACCCATTCTCTGTGGGCAAATGTGATGACACATATTAGGAAAGATTTTTATGAAACTGGCCATTTTACCTATCAGTGAAAGAATATAATGCAGCCAAAATATCAAATGTGAGTTTGATATGTCCTGATTCTCTACAATTTATAAAATAATTAAACTAAACCTAAAACGTGAAACTAAACCCTGCATCTTTAGACCAAAGGCCATAAAAGTGAAAAAAGTAAAAGGAAGAAATAACAATATTTTAGTGGCATCCCTAAAGAACAAAACTCAAGCAGAATAATGTTAGCCAGTCTTTCTTACTGCTAGCTTGTATAACAAAGTTACATTTTATTGACCCCTTCAGTAAGAACAAAATTATTCTTTCACTTTCTTTTTCCTTTCTCTGAATGGCATTTAGTTTGTGGTTGTGCAGGTGTTTTTTCAGTGTTTATATGTTTTCACCGGTGAGGGCTATTTTTCTTTCAGTGGGGTTTTATCAGTTATTATAGGTTTAAACCTAAAACCCCACAGCCTAGGAATAGTAGATTAACTATTCCAACACCTTCCCTACTGTACGTAGGCTGGAGTTGGAATAGTAAATCTTACTATTCCTAAGTCCAGCACCCTACAGCGCAAGTTGTGGTAACGACTTGCGTTGTAAAAGATGCGTTGTGATGTACCGCGATCTAAAAGATCGCGTTGTAACATCATACAAACCCTCTACAACCTAGTACGTTTCTTCGAGGGTATGTTTGTGTGTGTGTGTGTGGGGGGTCATTATTTTTCTTCTGTCCCTCACCCCAGGTTCTTCCTGGCATTGATGAACAAGAAAAAGAGCCATCCTGCGCACCCTCAACAGGGTGCATGGTGTAATGTCCTTCTTCTGACAGCCCATACTCCGCCGGGCCGTCGCAGGAAGTATTCCGTCGAGGGAGCCTATTGGGCCTTCGTCGACAGTATACTTAAGGTCCGCATATCTCTAAATGTAGTTCTGTGACATAATGTTGATGTATCTTAAGATGGATGTAGGAAGTCTGACAAAAAATGTGTGTAAACTTGCACTCTAGCTCTTTGTCTGTACCTGGATGTGCATACGTAATGACTTAAGTGTCTCCCACCAGTGGGTCAGTCCTATTTTCAATACTGTGCAAGTCAAGCAATTGACAATGATGTAGAGGTGAGTATAGGTGACTGGATTGTGATGTGAATGCCACTTACCAAGACACGTGGAACCGAGAACACTCTCCATATACATGACCATCGCCTCAACATCGCTGTCCTGAAAGTATAAGGAAGAGAATGAAAAACAAATGCATACACCGCATCATTATGCTACACATGCTATTAAATATCATACATATAAAGAGAAAATATCTCCCAATTCTACAGGTATCTATTTATTTCCATATTTCACGGTTCTTTGTAGTTCTGAGAACAACTCATTTCAGAAAGTAACTCCAGTAAAAGGAAAACTCCTAAAAAGGATAGAAAATATCAGTAAAGTCCTATTAAAACCCACTCATTTATTTATCCTCTTTTACAAATCTGTTCTAAGGCATCAGCAGTTTTAATGTCAATTAGTCCCAAAATGCCTGCAGCACTAACTTCCGAGAGAGGGGGGAAACGGAGCGCCTTAATTATCCCTTGGTTTCGTTGCTTCAAGTTGTTGCCATGGGGAATTAATATTTTTACTTTGCATTAAAGATGCATCTTGTTGCGTGCATCATAAGTAGCAGCTCAAACAAGAAATTACTAAGAGCAATAACTCACTAGTTTAATTGTACTACGAGCATAACTTTTAAAAGAAATAAGATCCTTTTAGTACTGGGGCTGTATTACGGAAGTGCCCCAGGTGCGAAAACACTGTGCATGCCGCCGGGGCACTTTGGTATTACAGAAGGGGCCGCAGACACTTGTGCGTCCCCTTCTGTAATACTGATAGCACTGGTGGACATAAAGTGCCAGTGCTATCATCAGAGGGCGTTACCTCATTTGTATGGGGCGGTGCTCCATGCAAATGAGGGAATACCTTTGTCTCTGTGCCCGCGCTGTATTATAGACGAGGTTGCAGAGCCAAAGAAGCTATCAGGAGGCTAACTGACAGTGCGCCACCTGGAAGGTGGTGCACTGTCACTGTGCCTCCTGATGGAAGCCCTCTGGAGGAGGGAAAATGGGTCCCATGGACCTCCCAGGCATCCCCTTGCAGGCTGATGCAGTCACTTACTGTCTCTTCAAAGTGCAGGTGGGGGCGTGCCTGCACTGTGAAACAGGGAGCAGCTTCAAAGCAACCGCTCCGTTTTTCACATGAATGCGTTGTCCCTAGGGCAGCGCGAGTTCACAGCTGCACTGGAGCAATGCATTCATCCTAATACAACAATTCTCCCTGTTTGCACCAGGCGTACCCTTTAAAAGGGTGCGCCCGTGGCAAACAAGGAAAATGCGCTGCATCTGTGAGACGGCCCCTGGTTGTTGATATTGACTACTTAGTAATAACGTGAATCTTTACATTGTCAAGTCTTGTTTTAATTTAAGCTTGCCAACTACATTTTTAGGTCTCGGGATAGATAGGCGAGATTTATAGTAAGCACTTCAAAAACTCTATCAAACTTGCGGATCACGCACAGTTCATGTGAGCTATGCGCGTGCACGCCATCGCCAGCCACGTCACACCACCATTTGTCAGTGCCTCGCATCAGACTTCAAAGGCTGCCGCTACCCCACCCCCGCATCAGACTTCAAAGGAATGCAATCCCGCTCCGTTCCCCCGCCGCAGCAATGCCGAGAGTTTGTTCACCCCCATGGATCACCATGATTATTTGTGGCATACCACTTCTCCCATTATAGTTACTGGCTCAGGGACATTTTTTTTTACATCTGAAAGAGCTCTGCATGCAAGTGTTCGTGTTTCCTTTCCCTTAATCAGCGCAGCGCCTCTTCAGGGCCATCCCGCTTCATCTTTCACACCAGACCACTTACATTTTTTATCGTATTTCCTGATTAGTGCCCACATAGGTACATGTGACAATGCGCTAGTCCTTCCATCTTAAACTTTTAAAATGGAGGTTTTCCTTGCATTACAACCAAAATAAACACAGAGACAACAGAGGAATTTCTATTTGCGAGAGCTGACTCTGCTCTGATGCTCCACGACGTGCTGCCACTCTGCACCACACATAAAGGGGCCGATTAGGATGGCGGACGGACTTGCGTCCGTCCGCCACCCCTGAGTAGGAGGGACCGTCCGCATGGGCAGCGGCGGTCCCTCCATGGCAATTAGGATGTGACCGCCAGGGTGGCGGTCACATCCTCTATTTTTAACATTGCGGTGGGTGCAGCTTCAAGCTGCACCCGCCGCAATGTTAAAAATGCATGTGTTGCATTTACATGCACAAAGCGGCAGGCACCGCACGGTGCCTGCTGCTTTGTGTACGCAAATGCAGGGGGGTACCATAGGTACCCCCCATGTGCACCCCCCAACCCCCATTCACCCAGGGGGCCCGCAACGGGCACCCAAAGTGAATGTCCGTATGCTTTTCCATGGCGGAAAAGCCGCCGTGGAAAAGCATATTTACACCAACATCATAATATGGCGGACGGTGTCTCATTGACACCGCCTGCCATGTTATAGCTTTTCCGCCGCGGTCGGAAGCCGACCGCGGCGGAAAAGCGGCGGACGGAATTCCAGACCCACCAGCCATCCTAATTTGGCGGTGGGTCTTTGGAGTCTCCGCCGCGGTTTTTCCGCATCCTCCAGGTCGGCGGACACTTCCGCCGGCCCGGAGGATGCGGAAAAACCGCCATCCTAATCGGCCCCAAAGTGTGGCCACTGCACGGTGTCGGCAACAAAAGGCAGAACCACTCCTCCTATAAACGTAGCACGTCTGTGCTGCTTCTTCAACCATGGCCTGGGCTTTAATCAACATGCAAGCATTCCCATAATGTACGAAGTCACCTTTATTTAGTTTAAGCTACAGACCCCTCCCTCCCACGCCCCGCAGTAACAGATTTGCTTTCGGCGTTAGGCGATGTTTTCGGTTTTGTTTTAGTCTAGCTTCCCCGCATTTGTTAGCCCGCATTATTCTTCACGCCACACACTGCTGCACGCCTCACACTGCTGCACGCCTCACACTGCTGCACGTCTCACACTGCTGCACACCAAACACTGCTGCACGCCTCACACTGCTGCACGCCTCACACAGCTGCACGCCCCACACTGCTGCACGTCTCACACTGCTGCACACTGCTGAACACCTCATACTGCTGCACGCCTCACACTGCTGCACACCTCACACTGCAGCACGCCTCTCACTGCTGCACGCCTCACACTGCTGCACGCCACACACTGCTGCACACCACACACTGCTGCACGCCTCACACTGCTGCATGTCTCACACTGCTGCACGCTGCACACTGCTGCATTACACACACTGCTGCACGCTGCACACTGCTGCACGCCTCACACTGCTGCACACCTCACACTGCTGCATGCCGCACACTGCTGCACTGCTGCATGCTGCACGCTGCTGCATGCTGCACACTGCTGCTCGCCTCACACTGCTGCACGCCTCACACTGCTGCACGCCTCACGCTGCTGCACGCCACACACTGCTGCATTACTCACACTGCTGCATTACTCACACTGCTGCATTACTAACACTGCTGCATGCCTCACTGCTGCACGCCTCACACTGCTGCACGCCTCACACTGCTGCACGCCTCACAATGCTGCATGCCTCACAATGCTGCACACATCACACTGCTGCACGCATCACACGGCTGCACGCGGCACACTGCTGCATTACTCACACTGCTGCACGCCCCACCCTGCTGCACGCCTCACACTGCTGCACGCCTCACACTGCTGCACGCCACACACTGCTGCACGCCTCACACTGCTGCACGCTTCACACTGTTGCATGCTGCACACTATCACACGACTCACACTGCCGCACGCCTCACACTGCAGCACGCCTCACACTGCTGCACGCCTCACACTGCTGCACGCTGCACACTGCTGCATTACTCACACTGCTGCACGCCACACACTGCTGCACGCCACACACTATTGCACGCCACACACTGCTGC
The DNA here is from genome assembly GCF_964261635.1 of Lissotriton helveticus. Lineage (NCBI taxonomy): Eukaryota > Metazoa > Chordata > Amphibia > Caudata > Salamandridae > Lissotriton > Lissotriton helveticus. The sequence continues at coordinate 1,112,300,341 of NC_136071.1, forward strand.
ACGCCTCACACTGCTGCACGCCACACAACACCACCACATCACTCAGGGACACCACCCTATCACTCTAGGACACCGCCATATCACTCTAGGACACCACCACATCTCTCTAGGACACTCTAGGACACCACCACATCACCACCACAAGCGCTGCGAGGCCTCCGGGTATGTACGCGCTACACAAATATAATTTTTCATTTCATTTCATTTCACCACATCACTCTGGGACACCACCACACCACTCTGGGACACTACCACATCACTCTGGGACACCACCACATCACTCTGGGACACCACCACATCACTCTGGGGCACCACCACATCACTCTGGGACACCACCACATCACTCTGGGACACCACCACATCACTCAGGGACACCACCACATCACTCAGGGGCACCACCACATCACTCAGGGGCATCACTCAGGGGCACCACCACATCACTCAGGGACACCACCACATCACTCACAGACACCACCACATCACTCACAGACACCACCACATCACTCACGGAACACCACCACATCACTCACGGAACACCACCACATCACTCTGGGGCATCACTCAGGGGCACCACCACATCACTCAGGGACACCACCACATCACTCACAGACACCACCACATCACTCACAGACACCACCACATCACTCACAGACACCACCACATCACTCTGGAACACCAACACATCACTCACAGACAACACCACATCACTCACAGACACCACCACATCACTCACAGACACCACCACATCACTCTGGGACACCACCACATCACTCTGAGACACCACCACATCAATCTAATACACCACCACATCACTCTAATACACCACCACATCACTCAGCCCAACCACAACAGCATCACTCAGCACCACAACAGCACTGTCCTTGCTTGCTAACAACAAGCATTGCCATAGCCAATAGAACTCGCATTAGGAAAGTGTAAGCTATTGGCTTTGTGAATAACAATGCTATTAATTTATATATTTTCAAAGCCAAGACATATTAAAAAAAAATTGTCATTTACAATACCAATAGCTCACACTTTCCTAATGCGAGTCCTATTGCATTGCAAATGCTTGTTCACCTGGCTAGCTCCACTTTAAAGGGATTACATAAAAAAGCGCTGTTGTACTAGATCTGTAGCATACCTCATTCCACAGCTGCGGTGATTTTGAACTCAACCGGAAGGAGTGTCATGCCGGATGTAAACTAAAGCTCCTCCCCTTACGAGAATGTCTCCACACTTCTGTCCAAAAGAGGAGTTTCTTTAAGTCAGAAGGAGTACATTACCTACTGGCGGTCGCCAGTAGGTAGTTATAGTTAGGATCGTTTTCCATAGGAAATCCGCAACATTCTATTGGGAATAACTTTGGCGCCGAATGAGGGATCTGCCTGTAATTTTCCTTAACTTTGCCTCGCTCCGCTCCTTCCCTGAAAGTTTCGGGGGGATCCGTCAAGCGGTGGCCGAGATAAAAGGGGGGTCCCAAAACGTGTTTTCCCCATGTTAATTTCCATAGGGCGGTTGGACTCACTTTTAGCCCGAACGGCTGAATGGATTTCCACCAAACTTGGGCAAAATTGTAGGGACTGGTACCCCGATGTGCCTTTGCTATGTCTCAAGATATATGCTCCAGTGGTTTTTACGAAAATTAACTTTGAAATTGGGCTATATATATGTTAGAGCCCAATGTAGCCCAATGTAGCCCAATGTAGCCCAAAGATGGCCACCAGAGACAAAAAAAACAAATGTAGCCCAAATATGAGCCAGATATAGCCCAACTATAGCCCAATGACAGAATGTCCCAGAGTGTTCTAAAGAACAACTAGAGCGCTAACAGTCTTACTTATGACAAAAGTATGGCACACCTGAAGTCATCTTGATTGGAATAAAGTGTTAACACTTAAAACATTTAATTTGCAGAGGAACAAAATGAGGGGGTTCATTTTGCCATAGAAATTATGATTAGTGCTGAAGAAAGAAAAATCAGGGCACATTTTGAGTGACTTCTCAAATCCTCTTATATTTCATTAAAAAAATTCTGATATGCAGTCTCCCAAGATGGCCACCAGAGACAAAAGAGCCCAAATCTAGCCCAAATATCAGCCAGATGTAGCCCAACTATAGCCCAATGACAGAATGTCCCAGAGTGTTCTAAAGAACAACTAGAACGCTAACAGTCTTACTTATGAGAAAAGTATGGCACACCTGAAGTCATCTTGATTGGAATAAAGTGGTAACACTTAATACATTTAATTTGAAAAGGAACAAAATGAGGGGTTTCATTTTGCCATAGAAATGTTATATATATATATAAATTCACTGAAAAAACCATAGGTTTCACACCAGTTATAGTTAGGAATTAGCATTTTAAAAAACCTATTAAATTCACTGAAAAAACCATAGGTTTCACACCAGTTATAGTTAGGTGGAAATTTTACTCGCATAAAACCATTGAAATTCCCACGTTACAGTTAGTTGGACTCACTATAACTTGCGCGTGCAGTGCACTGCTGATGACGTCACATATTACATCACTCATGACATGACATGGTCAGTGACATCACTCATGACATCACTGATGACATCTCAAATGACATCACTGATGACATCATCCAGTGAATGTGTATCTTTCTGAAAAATAAATATTTTTTATATATGTATATCTAAAGGTTGATGGAAGAATACATGGGTAAATAAATGTCTAAATGGATGTTTTTTTGTGTAAAATTGATTGGTTAACTGACTTATTAAATGTATCTTAGTGAATACATATATTAGCGAGTAATGTTTAAAAATTTAAATATCTGTATCTGTGTCTCACTTTGTGTATAAGTGGCTGCATGGGTTGGTGAGTAGCTACATGAGTGTGTGTATGGGTTATTAGTTGTTTTTTGAGTATCAGTATCAGTGTCTGTATGGTTCGGTGGGGGATATTACTTAGAGCACAGATGCATGAATGAGTGACTCACTATTTGTATGTATTTTGAAGACAGCATGTGTGCAAGACTGTATGGGTGGATGATTGTGTGTATGGGTGGGTTAGTGAGTATGTGTTTTTATAATTGATTGTTTAAGAGAGTAAATATGTTTCAGTTTCTGTAGAAGTATGTGTAGTGGTGTGTATATAGCAGTATAATCAAGTAAATGTTTTTTTGATAGTTTATTTGCATGTGTGAATATGTGTGTGAGTAACTATATGGATGAGTATTAGTGTGTGACAGGATGTATAGGTGTATGAGTACATATGATGAGTAAGTACATGCATGAGTGACTATATAGAACTGTTGGTGAATGAGTGGATGTGTATGTAGATGTTGGAATTACCTAATAAGTTGTTGTAATTGGTATTGTTTTCTCCTTTTTTAAGAAAATGTTAGTTTCTATTTTTGAATGTGTGTGTCAAAGGTTATTTTATGCTGATAGGAGGTCTGCCACTTTGTCACAAGGATGTTGTCATCAGTGATGTCATTTGAGATGTCATCAGTGATGTTATGAGTGATGTCACTGACCATGTCATGAGTGATGTAATATGTGACGTCATCAGCAGTGCATTGCACGCGCAAGTTATAGTGAGTCCAACTAACTATAACGTGGGAATTTCAATGGTTTTATGCGAGTAAAATTTCCACCTAACTATAACTGGTGCGAAACCTATGGTTTTTTCAGTGAATATATATATATATATATGCCGCAAAGCCCGCTCCTTACACGATTTATTTAGAAACACCACCAGCCATCACGATGCGTTTCGGCAGATCCCTGCCTTGATCACATGACAACATTTGTGTGAATCTCTTGCTAACACCTATAATAATCTTTCGGATAATGATTTCTTGAGTTTCATCGAAAACATGCAGGAGAGATTAGTATCTCTATTACAGCGGGAGACCTCCTCCAAACCGATTCATCTCATTTGGGGAGGTGATTTCAATCTCCATCCATGCAGAGCGGCAACCTCCCAACAATGTGGATTCGTGGACGAGCAAGAAACCCCACTAGCTCATTTCGCCCATAACAAACCCGGCAAAGCTATGAACACCATTTTGTCAGAGTTTGATTTAGTGATTACCAACTCCTTAAAGGCGAAGGAACACCAATTCGATCCAACCTATGTGGGCAGAGGCCACCAGACAACAGTGGACTATATCCTGCTTTCTCAAAGATCGATCACTATGGTCACGGACCATCAAGTACTGGCTAATACATTAAGCGACCACTACGCTCTCAGGATAGAGCTCCTTCTTCCAGACCATAAATCCAAAACCCCTTACATAGCAAAAGCTCTTGCACAAGAAAACTTGCAACTGGGGAAATACAATGGATACTCCATAAAGTGGGAGAAGATTGACCCGCAAAAGCTCACGAAGAAACTAGTGACCCAGACATACTCAAAGATCATTAATTGCCTGGACCCAGCGATGAGCCATGCAGAGGTTCTCTCAAACTTTGGAGAAATTCTGGCCGTGGCCAAGGACCTACTCACAGGGAAAGTAACAAATAAACACCACAAAAGAATAGGCTGGTTCGATCATAATTGCACGAGGGCCTTAATTGACTTGAAATCTGCCCTCCACAAAAAGCCAAGAGACGTAGGTCTCATCCAACGTTTGAGAAGGGAATATAAAAAGGACCGCAGGACAAGATTACTGGAACTGAAAGACAACCTTTGGAAAGAATTAGATAGGAGTTCCTTATCAAAAAATGGCAAGGACTTCTGGAAAACGGTTAGATCCCCATATCTAACATATAACAACTTACCGAAGATAGAGGTGGCCATCGATGAAGGAACATGGGTAGCCCATTTTGAGAGTATATTCAAAACACACGAAACCTCAGACCATCGATTAAGTCAAAACTTCGAGGTTCAATACCCAATCCCAGTAGCCTTTGACATTTCGGAAATCCTGGTCGCTCTGGAAAGAAGTAAGACAGGCAAAGCTCCGGGCCCTGATGGCGTCCCAGTCGATCTTTTTAAGAGCAATCAAGACTTGTGGGCACCCATCCTCACAAGAGTATGTACAGCCGCAGCTAGCGAAGGCATTTTGGATTCCTGGACAACATCAGTCATGGTCCCCATTTTTAAAAAGGGGGACCGCCAGGATCCAAAGTGCTATCGTCCTATCTCGCTTTTGGACTCCCTTGGTAAAGTGATGGGGAGGGTCATTTTGGAGAGATTCCAACAGTGGAGTGAGGAAAAAGCCATCATTTCTGATCTTCAATTTGGCTTCAGAGAAGGCCTCGGGACAGTAGAGCAGGCACTGAATCTTAGCCTCATAATGGCTAAATACTCGCAGGTCAAGAAAGCTACGGTCTACATGGTTTATGTAGACTTATCTGCCGCCTTTGACTGTGTTTCACATTCCAAACTATGGGCAGTTTTAAGAGAAATGGGTATAGAGCTTCCCTTGCTGGATCTCCTGAGAGAGCTATACTCTGGGGCCTCGGCGAGAGTTCGCTTCGGAAAGAGCGGTGAGCTGACGGACTCGTTCCGGGTGGAGCGGGGAGTCAGGCAGGGCTGTGTCCTGGCCCCCTTTCTCTTCTCTCTCTATACAAATGGGCTGGAAGAGGAGATGCTGAGGGGGGCTCAGGACATCCCAAAAATGAAACAGAGACCAATTCCTGCGCTCCTCTACGCGGATGACGCTGTCATCCTGGCCCGAACCCCTCGTGAACTCCAGTCCTCGCTCAACAGGTATACTTCATTCATGAGCTCACTGGATCTAAAGGTCAACATAAAAAAAACTTTTGTTATGATCACTGGGGGTGCAAAGAAAGATACTAAAAACATCTTCCTGGATAACCAACCTTTAGAGACAGCTACCCAATACCCATATCTTGGGATTATGATGGACCACAAGTTAACATGGAAACCAGCCGTGGAAAACAGATGTCATCTTTTTAATCGCTCGATAGCGGCCCTACAATCCTTTTCACAGAAACTAGGTAGGAGACGCCCAGTAGAACTTCTGAGAATTTACAAAGCCAAGTGTCAGGCTATCGCTCTCTATGGAGCAGGAATCTGGGGCCATACGGAGGTTGGCGCCTTACAGAAAATCGAAAATAAATTCATCAGTTTTCTCCTCGCCACACCAAAGGGCGCATCGATCTACGCCATGCACTTGGAACTCGGAATTCCTTACCTCCAGGATCTTATTAAAATCCAACCTTTGTTACTCTGGAGACGCATCTGGGTATCGGACACAAATATATTAACCAAATTGATTGTGACCGACACAATTTCACTTGATCACTCTCCTAGACTGAAATGGCTACGCTATATTAGATCTTTCTTCACCGACCTTGGGCTCGAGAAATACTACCTCCAACCAGAGGCGATTGCATCCCTTCCCAAAAAAGAGCTCAAAGAACTTGCTCTACGACATCTGGAAACACTAAGACTGTCCAGTGACGCTGCAAAACCATCAGTCATCCAAGCGAACATAGTCCAACATTCTCTCGGCATCCAACAATATCTTACTCTACAGACTAAGCTATACGAGAGGATGTTGTTGACTAGGTTCAGACTGAACCTTTTTTTCAGACTGGTCGTGTTTCCTACAAATAAGGCCTGGGAACATAGTCTGCCCCCATGTCCTTGCGACGGGATATCTACTCAATCGAACATCCATGTGATCATGTTCTGTAAATTTTACCACCCTCACAGAAAAAACTGGATCCTCCCGATATGCAAGAGATGGGGTCTGAGACAGTGTCGACCGGCCTTTTATCGCCTGCAATCACTAGAGTCCGAAGAACTTTGCTATCTAGTTACAAACTTTTTAAAGTCTATCGTGAACCACAGGAAAAATCTGTAGCTTTATGTACAAGTAAAAACAATGACTTTTTTAATATACGTATATTGTATTAACTGTATTTTATAAATTGCTGAAATTGTTGTCTTTTATGGTTAGCCTTGTGATTAACCGAATAAAGAATTTATTATTATTATGAGTGATGTAATATGTGACGTCATCAGCAGTGCATTGCACGCGCAAGTTATAGTGAGTCCAACTAACTATAACGTGGGAATTTCAATGGTTTTATGCGAGTACAATTTCCACCTAACTATAACTGGTGTGAAACCTATGGTTTTTTCAGTGAATAATATCTATGGCCACGTTTTCTTGATCTCTTATTCATTTTTGTTGGGGCATCTACGAAAAGTGAACCTAGCTCTGGAGTGCAGCAGGGAATTATGGACAGCAATACATATGCCACCTGGGGGGTGGTGACGGTGGAAGAGGAAAGCCATGCAGGCATATTTACAATAGAAAGTTGAGAAGTAAGCGAAAAATGAAGATGAGAGCACTATAGATCAGAGGGAGAAGGGGCATGCTCTTTGTTACGTATGACCCATTCACAAAGGCAATTTACAACTTTGAGTAAATTTGTAGATCCGAAATGGCTGTGTTTTATCAAAAAGTACAACATTATCTGCCTGCAGGAGACCTGGACCATCGACAACTCTTATTTTTTTGGAAGGTTTGAAGTCGTTTAACATAGCTGCAACCCCTTCAAGGGCTGGTTGACCGAAGTGGGGCCTTGCAGTTTATGTACCACTTAGGACAAGGGGCGGTATTGTGGACTGGAAAACTGATAACTCATGCCTTCAGGCCTCATTATTTTCACTAGGGTCATGTAGATTACTGCTCTTGAACATTTATAATGCTACATCTTCTCTTACCAAAGTTTGTAATGTTACTCTATTAGGCACTTTCTTGACAAATCTTATGGCCTCCCCCCGTAAGACCGGTAATATAGTCCTGTTAGGGGATTTTAACTTTCATCCTCGTGGGGTCTAAAGGAGGCAGGGTTTGGGGGAATCGAGGGTTCCTCCTGCCCTCACGCTGCAGGTGAGCACTTTGAACATAGACAATCTAAATTCCCTAGTTTGTGACATTAATTTGCAATCAACTATGGGTAAATTCTGACAGGAGGAACCTAATTCCCACATTTAAGGGGCTATGTCGTGAACCCTCATTTATTGATTTTATTTTAGTTTGCACTCTTCTTTTTTACCTGATTTCTGACTTTTTAGTAATAGACAGCGATCATAATCCACTGTGCATTAAAGCCAACTGGCCTATATTAATCTTGGAACGGAGGAGCAGTGGAGGAGGGAGGAGGGGTACTTCGGGCCACGGATGGAGGGAGTAGGCTCAAATGGGTGTAGATTTCCCCAGAATCCCTGTATGAATCCCTCTTGGTGAAGTGTCAGAGCGAGATTCAGATTTGTCAGTATGCGGAGTCCATCATCCGCGCCTTCAAATCTATCTCCAGTTCTGTTACAGAGTTATTAACGGTCCCTGCACCCAAAGTTCAACGGGAAAGGGCACCTAGATGGTTCAACTCAGCATGCTTGCTTGCTGCTAGGAGGCTTAGAATAGCACTGCATGCCATCCCCAGGAACAGCTCTCTAGTCAAAATTTGAAGGAAGCAATATAAGATAGCCCTTAGTTAGCATAAAGAGGCTTTGAAGGAGGAAGCTTAGGGTAAATTTATGGAAGCAACAACTATCAAGTGTAGTGCCAAGTTTTGGAGCATCATTAATAGCCCTTTTGTGGGAGTAGAGGCCACAAATGTCCTCGACGCACACATTACAGAGATTGATTGGGTTAGCCATTTTGAGGGCATGTTTAAGCGAGCTTCGGCCCAGTTTTTCTCATCCGAGAATGGAACTGAAAACACAATTCTATCTGTGACGGAGGTTGAAGTGAGGCGAGGCATCACTGGTATGACCCGCAATAAGGCCCCGGGACCTGACGGAATTCCTCCAGATCTCTATTTGTCAGATGTGGAGTTATGGGGACCATTGCTATCTTCTGTAAAATATTAAGGTTTGGCACTCCTGCCCTTAGGCCACTTCCATAATTGTCTTGGTCTTCAAAAAGGGGAACAGGGACAGTACTCTCTGTTAGAGGCCTATATCCCTGTTAGACTCCATGGTCAAAGTGATCAGGCGGATCCTGCTGGGAAGGTTATCGTCTTGAGCTCTAGACAATAACATCTTGTCGGAGGCCCAATACGGCTTCCTTTCTGGCAGCTCCACAATCGATCAATGTCTAAATCTCTTTATGATATTGAATAAGTACACTGTAGCCCGCCCCGGTACCATCTCTTTGGCATTTATGGACCTGTCTTCGCATTTGATTGCGTGAATAGAGGTAAATTGTGGCAGACCGTTTCTTCTTTAACAGTGGGTAGGGATACAGACTCCTTCCTATACCACCTCCATCGAGACACTAAGGCGGCCGTGTGTTATTCGGTCAGCTTGAATGTATCACACTTGTTTCCCGTTTGGAGTGGAGTCCGTCAGGGTTGTATTTTGGCTCAGTTTTTATTCAACCTTTACATCAACAATCTAGACAAAACCCTTAGGTGACCAAGGTGGACTTCCATCAGGCAGGACAACGTGGCATCCCGGTCCTGTTATATGCAGATGACGCCGTCCTGATGGCCAGGACTGGACGGGGTTTGAAACACTTATAACGTCCTTCGCTCAGTTTATGGGGGATTTGGATCTGACGATCAATAACTCTAAATCATATATTATGCAAGTAAGGGTTCGGCCCAGTAGGCCATACACCTTCAGGGTAGGGCTTACCCTGATTCCTAAGTTAAGTGTGTTCTCCTACCTGGGGGTACTCCTAGATGAAAAAATGAAATGGGAGCCCCAACTCACCCACAAGAGAAATGACCTCAATAGGGAGACTGAAGCAAATTTTAATTTCGCCGCTAGACTGGGGTAAAGACCAGTGGGGGCCCTTCTTAAGCTCTACACGGCTAAGTGTATCTCAAAGGCCCTCTATGGCAGTGAAATGTGGGGATACACCGACACAAACGATATTCAAATTGCAGAAAACAAATTCCTGACATGTCTGTTATCCATTCCTCAGGGTATCCCCTCTTTCACTGCTCATGAGGAACTAGGCTTACCCTACATTTCCGATTTGATAGCTTTCCGCCCGGTGTCTCTTTGGCTCAAAATCTGGGTTGGGGAGGGGACCTTGCTAAATTAAGCTATCCTAAAAGATTGTCTGCCTCTTGATCATGCACCCAGGGTTCCATGGCTCAAATATATAGAAAGAAGCCTCATGAGTCTGGAAAGAGGAGATCTTTTTTCCAACCCTAATGCAACGCGCAAGAAAGATTTATCCCTCATTAAGATGGACTTTATCACAAGCCAGACCATGGTAAGGGAGGAGAGGGAGCTTCTGAAGCCCAGCGTACATCACTTCATCATGTTAAGGACCACCATGATGGCGGAGCCGTACTTGCTGGGGTTCACACACTCATACGATCTCTTCCTCCTGACCAGGTTCCGGTTTGGTCTCTTCCATCGTCTCCTCACCCATCTCAGGGGTCAGAATAAAGGGCAATCTCTCTCGTCCTGCGGCTGCGATGGTATATGGTAAGGTAGGTAAGGCAAGTATAATTGTAAAGCGCACTGTTACTCCATCTCGGAGTGTCCTGGCGCTGTATACCGCTGGGGAACCCGTCCTGGCTTTCCCTGTGAGATGGTCCCTCCTGGGCACCTCCAAGGTGAAGCCAGGCATCCCCGGCGCTGATGGGGCCGTTGTGGAGATTAAGCAAGCTATTGCCCAGAGTTGCAGAGTGGGACCCATGGTTAGCATAGGCACCTCGGCGAGAATTATCGAGTCCGCGGACATTGACCCAAGACCCTGCCGCGTCGGGAATTGAACCATGGTCCCGGGCCGATCTCTGCTTCAGGGTCTGCCGCTTCTAACCAGTGAGCCACATATCTACCCAGGACATGGTTCATTTCACGCTGTTTTGCCCATTTTATGATACACCTAGAAAATCCTTTTTAATTCCCATCTTGAAACAGGCCAACTTTAGACAAGTATGGCCTGCTTTCATATTTCTTCAGATGTTGATGGGTAATACTGTTTTTATGTGCTTATTTTTTTTTAAATCTGCTATCAGGCTTAGGGCAAGTTGTGACAAATCCGCCTGACCCTAGTCACTATCGTCAGCACTATGCACTTTACCTTGCTCCAATAGCCTGTTTAACTAATAACTTGATGAAGTGCAAGGTTTTATTGTACCATTTAGAGTGTTTTTAGCAGGTATTGAAGTGTGTCTTTGGTGACTTGGTAATTAGACACTTTTAAGTGCATATAAAAAAAATATTAAACTCTTTACAAGATGTTTATACCAGGTATGTTCCCGCTTGGATTGTAAGTATCATATCAAATTTTAACCTGTGTTTTACCTTGTGCTTTTATGATTTTATCATATAAAACCAAATAAAGTTATTTGACTTAACTTTAGTAAGTTTAAATTTCGGAGTAAGTGTATTACTTTTCAGGACTCACAAACTGCACTCTTGTAGTAACTCACAATTTTTAAGTAACTTGGTCAACCACTAGTACTGTAACGCACCCTCTGATAGAAAATAATGCATGCATGGACTTAAAATAAAACCCTATAAGAAATAATGTTACTTTAGATTATTATTATTTTTTTTGTTAAAATATAAATATAATTGAATTAAAAAATATAAATCAAAATGGTACATATTTATTTATTTAGTAGATAAGCACAGTTTGTGTATACCGAAAAGTAGTACATTTACTCAAAAGTGTAAACTTACTCAAATGTGCAGTTTGTGAATCTATCCCACTGAGGTTAGACGCCAGGGAGACAGTTTTTTTCTGGTGAATAAATGTTTAGGTTGCTAATTGATTTGGGAGTGAGGTACTCAAATGTTCTTTGGTTGGCGCATAATAGGGCACTGACTGAAAGTCTGCTTTAATTGGTAATACAATTAATACAAAACAAGGGCATGGATTATCAATCTACTGTTTACCGCTGTGTGGTACTGTGCAAAGGTTTACTGTGCCATTAAGGTGCCGGGCTGAAGAAACAGCATCCTCTTTGGTTCAACCCCCACACACATTGCAGCCAGGAAGGGAGGTGGCGGAGCATCAGGGGTTGGGTCAGTTAGGGTCTCACTTCTCAACAAATGCTTTCTCCTATATCAGTCGGATGGGTTCTAGTGGTGTGCAGTTTGTATGGGGGATTGGTCAACCTGGTGTCCCATGAGGAGGATATTCCTTTCACAGGACTGGGGTGAATACAGTGTCTCAAGTAGCAGGAATGCAGGACAGGGGGTGCAGGAAGCTTTTGTATGCCCACAGATTCTCTAAGAGACACACTATTCAAAAATATTCTGTATTGATGGTGCTTTCCCTAGGAATTTAACTGGGGTACTTTCATTGAGCTCATGATATTTCACTGATGTAAAAATGATATGCCACCTTTTCCCCTCCTCCCAGTCCATTAACAAGTTTTGTCCCACCCTCTTTCCTACAGGACCTGTGAAAGCCTATTTGGTCAGTAAGGAAGGAATGGAGAGGGACTGAAAGAGTAAAGTGAATAAGGAATGGCCAAATCCTTCTTCCCTTCCCGAATGAGTTAGTTCTGTCTTCCCATTTTTTACAGGGATGAAACATGACTAACAGTGGGATGTAGGCCTTATGTGACTGTCAATAGGTCAGGATGGACAAGTCAGAGCCTACCCATTCGAGGCCTTTTGCTATTCTTGCCGCATCCCTATTCCTTCCTGCCCAGTGACGTCTCCGTGGGCTACAAGAGGAGGTGGGGTGTCATTCAAAGTAACACATGGGGTGTTCAGAGTAGAAATGTCAATAGGCATGTAGAGGAAGTGCTTGGCCAGGTCTGTCCACCCCCTCTGGTCCAACTACAGCTAATTTAAGCCATGAGGCAAGGACATGAGTCAGGAAAATCAAACTGTTGGTGTACGAAAATTACAATGTTTGAGAGATGTCCCCCACTTTTAGCCCTATCTGCTTTGGTGGCTATAGAACTCTATGCACTATACAAATGCCAAACTGCAATAAAGTGCCTATGCTCCTTCTTTAAACATATCAAAATAGGCTTAAACCTGATTACAGCAATTATGTGTCCTATAAGGTCATAGTATATGGTACAGAAATGGTACCCTGGCATGGAAAGATAAATACCAGCTGCAGATTACTGATTATGTCAGGGCATCAAAATCACTGCAAAGTATCTAAGGGCGCTGAGGGGTATGCACTGCAGTGCATCTGGTATGTGGCAGTGCCACTTCTTAGTGCAAAATGCATCCATACATCAATTTTTAGTCGCGAGGGTGCATCTGATGCTAAGTAATTGCCCCAAATGCCCACTCCTTCCCGTCGCGGAATTCCACTGAATCTCATGGAATTGTAATGTAATTTTGCAGAATTCCGTAGAATACAATTCCGACAATTCAGCCCACCCTGACTTTATATATATATATCTACTAAGAAACCAAAAAGAGTGGTATCTCACTATTTCTTTTTATTGTATTACAAATGTTATTGCCATTTTAGATAAACATAGCCATGTCACTTAACAGGATCCAAAGTGGCATGTCTCACTCCAGGACGTCTCTCCCTACATCGCCTTATTCACAGAAACCTGGACGAACTCCAGCTCTGGCCCCCATCCCCGATGGTTACAAGATCCCCACAAGGACGGTGCCAACCGACCAGGATGATGAGGGTTATGAACCCGAAACCGGTCCCAGGATGCTTGTTTCTGGTCCAGGGAAGACATGGTTTGGCAGTTCGGGCTGGACTGTTCCCATGAGGCACAGGGTCAGACTGATTTGCATATGGCCATGTTGAACTGGGGTGGCGGAGTGAGCTAAAGAATGATGATAGATTAAACCCAAATCAGTTGACTGGGGGTGAGTGCTTGCAATGTTCAACACTCCGTCCATCATCCCCTTTGGTTTTGCTAACCGACCAGGACGAGGCATCGCCATCGTCCACAAAAACACCCTCCGCCTGACCACCCTCTCGGACGACCCAACGACTACCATGGAACAACTCTACTCGTGGATCCAGACCAACCCCAACACCACCTTCTGTGGCACCCTCATCTACAGACCACCTGGCCCCCATCCGCCCTTTACCAAAGCCATCATCAACTTCATCGCCCCCAGTCTCTAGCATCAACCGATTATATCATACTCGGTGACCTCAACTTCCACCTGGACAATGCCAATGACCAAAACACTGCATCCCTTCTGGAGAATTTTGCCAACAAAGGAGTCAATCAGCTAGTCACAGCACCAACCCACACAACAGGTCACGCTCGACCCAGTCTTCTCTGCCAGCAAAATCGTCACCTACAGTCACATCACCGAACTCCTCTGGACAGACCAACACTGTGTGCAGTGCACATCACCTACACCAAACCCACTGTACACCATTGCCCTCACTGCCCTCCCTCCCCCGGCCAAAGCTAGAACAAGGTCACCAAGAAACAGCTAACTGCCTCCCTCAGCACTACCACACAGCTTGCAGACGCCAACGCCAATACTCCAGCACGCAACCTCCACTGATGAATCTCCAACTGCACCGACACTCTGGCACCCCTCATGAAGGCACTTGGCAAGCAACACTTCCAGAAAGCCAACTGGCACCCACTGCCCGCCACAAACCCAGACGCACCTGCAGATGAGTAGATGGAGAAACAACAAAACTCCAGAAACCTACACAGCCTTCAAAGTTGCGGTTACCACACACCACACACCACCTCCTCCTCAAAACCACTAAGAAAACAGCCCTCCAGGACATAATAAATGCCAATGCACACAACAGTAAAGTACTCTTGGCCAGAGGTTTGTCAAGCCCAAGAGCGAGACCACGGACGTCCCAACCTCCCAAGACCTCCGCGACAAACTCTGCGCCTCTTTCATAACAAGATCAGCCTTATCTACAACAGCTTCAACACCTAAGACTCTGCCATCACATCAAGCTTGATACCATCTCACTCAACCACGCCGCACACCAACAGATCCTGCTCAACTGGACCCCCCTCATCACTGACAACACTCTCAAGACTATGAAGAGCATCCACTCCGGATCCCACCCATGTCCCCACCACATCTTCCACAGTGTAGCCACCGCCATTGCCCCCAAGCTCTGCCGCACTATCAACTACTCCATCGTGACTGAACCCTTCCCCGATGACTGGAATCACACTGAGATCAACCCTCTGCTAAAGAAACCATCACCGACCCAACAGACCTCAAGAACTTCAGACTCATCTGCAGGCTCCCTTTCCCAGCCAAGGTCATCAAGAAGGCCATCAACGTCCAACTCTCCGAGTTCATTGAACCAAACCATGTCCTAGACATCTCCCAATCCGGCTTCAGTAGCACCAAGACTGCACTCCTCGCCGCTACCAATGACATCCGCTTCTTCTTCGACTAAGGGGAAACCGCAGCCCGCATCCTCCTGGACCTCTCAGCCACCTTCAACACCATCTCCCATCGCACCCTAATCAAGCGACTACACAATGCCGGCATCTGCAACAAGGCCCTGGACTGCATCCACTCCTTCCTCACCGGATGAACACAGCGATGCAGACAAACTCCATTCCTCTCCGAACCCACAGAGATCACCTGCGGAGTCCCTCAGGCTTCCTCTCTGAGCCCCACCCTCTTCAACATCTAAATGGCCCCCCTCGCGACCATCGTCAAGAACTACAGACTCAACATCATCTCCTACACCGACAATACCCAGCTTATCCTGTCTCTTACCAACGAACCAACAACCACCATAAACAACTTCCACAGAGCAACGAAGGTTGACCCCAACTGGATAAAGAGCAGCTGCCTCAAACTGAATTCAGACAAGACCGAAGTTCTCATCTTAGGTCCCTCACCCTCAGCCTGGAATGACTCATGATGGCCCTCCACTCTGGAAACCCCACCCACACCCACAGACCACGCATGTAACCTCAGCATCATACTGGACTCCCCGCTCACAATGACCCATCAGATCAAGGCCATTGCCTCATCATGCTTCCACATGCTCCACCTGCTACGAAAGACATTCAGATGGATCCCCACCGAAACCAGAAAAACAGTCACCCACACACTCATCAGCAGCAGACTCTACTACGGCAATGCACTCTACACCATGGAGGCATCAACTCCTCACAGCCCTGGCCAATCAGTGATCTATGACAGCCTTTTGATTCAAATTGTTACCTGGAGCCCCTGCTTTGCCGGATTGTTGGCAAGCACTAAAAGAAATGTCCACATACTGGTTCCTGGAGCTTAGGAACCGGGCATTCATGGCTTACACAGGAACAAATCGGTTCTCCGCTGAGGCATTCCCTGATATAATTATCATAATTATTGATGGTTATTCCACCTGACTACTCCAGACATGACCCATTTAAGGGCTCAAGCTTGAAGGGTAATCAGCCCTTCTGCATGGCATTGTACCTATCTTATATCAGTCACCCGGTTCTCCTGAAATGGTATATTTAAATAAATTGCCACCAGTGTTCTGGTACTAACGACAGGAGCTTAAGTACCAGTAGTCCCCAGAATTCTCCGTCCTGAAGAGACATCCATATCCATAGTGGGGTTGAAACATCATCGGCAATCAATAAGGATAGTCTTGAAAGCACTAGAAAATACTCTGGTCCTTGATCTGAAACATTGAAACAGAATCAAAGACATCCTTCTTATTCCAATAACCTCTTTTTAATAGTCACTCGTTTTTATTATATGTTGGTTGTGGTCACTTCACCGGAGTCACCCAAGTCACCTTTGTTCTAATTTTTCTATAGTTCCACAATCATTATCAATATATGTTGTGTTATGTGAGCATTTGTTTTCATTAAAAGTTAACCTGTCCACTCCATGTCATAGCTTTTTGAGGATGGCTTAACTCAGAATAATTTAGTGACTTCAGTGGCGTAGCAAGGGGCTGTGGTCTGCCCCGGCGGTATGAGTTTTGGGGGCGGCGGCCTACCCCCACTCTTACCTGCGGTCATGCGGTCATGCGGACAGCCGTCGAGGGAATCACCAGCACCACCCCCGCTCTTACATGCAGCCACCGGTCGGCAAACGCAGTGACACAACATCTAACTACACCACTGAGTGACTTTGAGAGTTTATTTATTTATTTTGAAAATTTTATATAGCGCGGACAAGATCCTTGCGGATATCAGAGCGCTTTACATAGAAGGAGTACATGTGGGATAAATCAGATGAGAAAACAATACATCGTCAAACAAATAAGTCAGGAGAAGCAATCAGTACAATCAGGTAAATCATGCATAGGGTGCAATATGATCTAACGATCTGTGCATTAAAAACAAGTAGAGGTATAATACTGCAATAAAAGGCATACATTCGCTAGTTGATAATAATCTAAATAGGCCATTTCTTAGGGTGCTATATGAGCTAACGATCGGTGCATTATAAACAAGTAGAAGTATAGTACTGCAATAAAAGGCATTCACTCGTTAATTAATAGTAGTCTAAAAAGGCCATTTCTTAGGCTGCTATAGGAGCTAACTATCGGTGCATTAAAAGTGATTGGAGGTATGATACTGCAAAAGTGGCAGACATTCGCTAATTAATATTAGCCTAATGAAGGTTTCCCTAGGGTGTGTTCAAGTGGTGAGAAAGACTAGTCCAGGATGGCCGACAAAGAGAGAGAGAGAGAGAGAGACCAGTCTAAGATGGCAGCCAAAATGCAGGGATTCCAGAGTTTGGTTTCTCTTTCTACTCTGGGGATGTTGAATTAGTCCATCTTCCATGTTGATTGAGGGGGGGAGCCGAGTTCAGCTTCTATGCTGCTAGATCGTGGCTTATCTCTGTTTTGCTGCTCCCTGACCGCGTTGGTATGTAGCTTCATGGTGGGCAGGAGGGCGATTTATGGTTTCCCCCTTTATGGCCCCAGCCAGATTAGCAATGGAGAGTGAAAAAGCCCGCGAAAAATACCAGTCACATAAGGAAATCTGTGTAGAAGTCCGTGCAAAGCGTAAACAGCCTACATGAATGTTTAATATGATGGGATTGCGAGTAGTTGCCCTTCGAGTCGCCCCTGAAGCTGTTCAAACAATTTTGTGTGCTGTATTCCAGGCAGAGAGTGAAAGGACCTGCATGGGAATTTTGGTGGATAGCTCTGCGTGCAGTTACCTTAGAAATCACCACTGACGCTGCTACTCACATCAGGCTTCTCCCAAGTTGCGCAGAGGTTGCCCCCAACACACCGGTAAACAGGGCATAACGGCAGTGTGAGGGGGGAGGGGGGGAAGCCTCCCGCCCAAAAAGCTGCCCCAAACATCCAGACACTGTCACACCGGAGCCGCTCCAGATGCCCCCGTTCCGTACTCACCGAACCACTGGACGGCGGGGGAGGGGGGGGGGGGGAGGTCTCCCGTCGGATCACTGTTGAAGACACACCACAGGGCACACCGGACCGACCGCTCCGTTTTGAAACCTTCCTTGGAGGGGGGGGCGCTTGTTCACCCGCGCCGGCTCAGCCGGCGCCGACCCCTTCCTCAGCGTCACCGATCCTGTGCTGCCGAGGGTGCCCACCAATTCGTCCGTGTGTGCCTTTGAGCTTCTAGGGATGGGTCAGCGACCGAGCTCCAGTGCCCTCCTCCGCCTTGTAGCGGGGGACCACTTCCAACTCTCCGACGTCGTCAGCTGTCTGGAACAGGCTCCTGGAGTTCCAACCGAGCTCCAGTGCCTTCCTCCGCCTTGTAACGGGGGACCACTACCAACTCTCCGAAGTCATTGAGCTGTCTGGACTAGGCTCCTGTAGTTTCAGCCGCCCCTATTAATGCTCATCTCTTGTGCCGCCTTGGGTCCAGTGCAGAGGTGGTGGCAGGGTAGTCCGCGGTGTCGATCAGTCAGCGATGAGGGTGTCAGATCGAGAGTCCGCTCGGGGCATTTCAGGGGTCATTTATCAATCCAGTTACTCGATCCAGTTACTCTTTCGTTCCGTTCTTCTTTCTCCTTTCGTTCCGTCGTGCTGGTAGGTGCCAACAGGGATAATGCCCGAATGGGATCCCCAGCACTGGGAGCTCCTTACAGGAGCTCCCTACCCGGCGGCCATCTTGCTCTGACAAGAAGTCACCCATCCCCCAAATAATTTTCCACTTTCTTACAGTCGAAAATCAGTGTAAGGCTGAGGAGAGTCACACGTATTTGCACATCTAGAAAGAGCTACAATTATCTTTTTTGGGGACAAAAAGGTAGGTAATTCCATGCCTAAACTTTTGAAAGTTATTCCACTTTTTGGTGGTCTTACTACTCCCATGATTATAATTTTGGATATAAATGACTTTTGATACAAATACAATGTAATCTCTAGTTAGGCAAGATGCCTGGTGAAACCCTACAGCCTTACACTTTTCGGTCCGGTGCACGATGGATAGCTGATCGCCAAAGAGGAATTGTAAAAATTAGGGCATAAGAATGGAGAATAAAAGGAGGAATGTTCAAGGGAAAAACCTAGAAATAATTTTGAGGCTGTAAAGAGAAAACAGATCATGTTTGCACAATGCAATTTAACAAAGTGTTCTCATTTGACTATTTTATTTTGTATTTTTTGTTTCTTCTGGACTTAAAAACAACAAAGAAGGGATTAACTGAAGTACTACGTCTTGCACTGCTGTCATGAATGCCTTCTTCAAAGGCACCACTGAAAATAATGTATTATTATAGCCTTACAGCCCACTGCCAAAGGCTATACCAATTGTTAAAAGCTCTGAACCCGAGTTATAGGCCAGAGCAGCAGGAGAGGGCCTTTAACGAGAGTGAGGGTCTTTAACAATGGGTATAGCCAGAGGCAGAAGGGCTATTAGGACATTCCACCCACTGAGGGTAGCATGTTCTCAAATAAAAAGGAAAAATCAGAAAGACAAACATTGGAATGTTCGTGCTCCAGACTTATACCAGCCATTATAAGCCTGGAGCTACTCCATTATCTTCAATGGAGCTCTCAGCTCAACTTAAGCACTGTACAGCACTGCTAGTACAGTGCCTCCCTGCAAGCAGAGCATTTACCAAGGGTCTAACTGAGCACGAAAGAGGCAGTTATTAGAACCCTTCAAGGGGGCGTGTCTCATAAAATATGGCAGAGTGCAGGAGGGTTTACTGAAATGTCAGGTTTATGGTTCGAATGAGGCAATGATGACTAGTGATGTGAACATAATTTCAATTTTGCAAAGAGGGTAATGTGATTCCAATCCTCTTCTGTTTATCTAAAGTTGGATTTATTCTGCAACACCAAGAACAGGTCCTGTACAGGAGAAGGACCACCAAAGCCTGCCACTGATTGGACCTCTCATCCCAATAACAACAAAGGAATTCTAACACTGAACGTTCTAATCCACAAACAACCATGGATCTACAGACAACATCCACTTCAAGGAAGTAAAAAGTAATGACTACAATAGATCAGGAGGTTAGCGAGAATGAGATCACTGAATATTACATGAGCATTGGAACAAACCTGGAAGACCTGCTCAATGAATAGCCCAATGAACGGAGGGAGACAGATAGCCTAATGTCTTCGAAAGGAGGGGTTTGGGTTGTTTTGTAGGCTTTGCAAAATGTAGTTTACATTGGCGTAATTTGGGGGATTTTGTACTGCACTTGCTACGCAAAATTCCTGAAATTATGCTACCTCACGTAATAACACGCCCTGCAAACCAGCCACGCCCGGTAAAAACTGATCGCAAATGCACAGGAACAACAGAACGCAACTGGCTGTTGTTCTCTTGTGTTTTTTTTTGCAGTGCAGGGTAACACAACGACAGTGGCCATGAATACACATGGATACCAGTGGTTTAACTAACAACTTAAAAACTTTCTAGATGTCATCAAAAGGATGTGTTAAAAAGGAGGTAGGACACCGTAGGTTGAAGGAGCTGTAAGGAAGGGAATTCAGGGGCTTAGCTAACATTTATGCATGATGTACGGTGACTAGGCGCAGAAAGGTGTGGGGGTGTGTTGCACCCCAACACCGGCTACCCATTTGCCAAGACACCGTTTGGTATTCGTGCGCTGTACAAATTTATAGCATAACATAACATTTGTCGGGGATGAGGGGCTCATTTTCCTTATCCCCTTTAGTACCCGTGGCACCCTCGGTATGTCACTGCGGGAATCATTAGATGGTACTCAAGCAGGATTAGGGACCAGGTCAGAGAAGACCTCACATGAACCCACAGAGGAAGGATGCTCATTGGCTTAGTGGCACAGAGTCAAAAGGACCAGAAGTTGGGAGGATTGTGAGCTCCTGGGTGGCCAAGGCAGTGAAGAGAGACCAGGCGAGGGAAACATCCTTTACGACGCAACTTTTACCACACAGTGCCTTTACAACGCAGGTTTTTCAACGCAAGTCATTACAACGAATTGCGCTGGGGGGTGCTCTAGGATAGGTAATAGTTTAATTTACTATCCAACACCTTCCCTACTATCCACGGGGACTGGAGTTGGAATAGTAAATTAAACTATTCACTATCCAGCACTTCCCAACGCAAGTCGTTATAACGACTTGCGTTGAAAAACCTGCGTTGTAAAAGCATGAGTGGTAAAAGCATGCATTGTAACAACGTACATCCCCTGGCGACTTAGGGAAAAAGAACAAAAAGAGCCAGAGGGAATGTAAAGGCTTCTGAGGTAACCTAGTCATGAAGACGGCATATATTTGAAGACAAAACAAAGGAAACGTTATAGTCTAAAGCAAAAATGTAACCATTGCAGAGAAGTAATGGGGTGGAGGTAATCAGGTGTATAGGTGGATAGAAGAAAGGCACACCAAAAGAGAAGGCGGAAAAGAGAATATGAGATGATGAGATGCAAGTGGACCAAAGTGAAGAAACTGAACCGACAGCGGAGAAGTAGTCGTGGGAGAGAACAAGGGCGAGGCTAAGGTTTCGAGAACCTCGAGACGTGTGGAACAGATGAATTGCACATATTTTATAGAGGTGGTTTCTTCATGTGTAAGAGACCAGAGAAATTGGGTCAGGGAGGATTAAATATTATGTCTTGACAACGTGCAGATGGGGCCCGAGTGAGAGCCCAAAGCAGCCCTGGCAATCTTGTCAGACCAGCCTCCATACAGTGCATAGCGAGCAAGCGCAATGAGCGAGCCTGACCACTACAAGCGGGAGCAGGTGGGTTCTCCCTCCAAGATAATTTGGGGGAAAATGTTGCATTCTTCATTATATGTGCAATTCTATCAGTTTTTGAAGCAAAGTAAATGATTGCCTTACAGCGCACCAGAACAGGACAATAATTGTTGGGGCTCTTCAATGATTCACATGCTATCACCCTCCAACAGTGCCTCTCATCTCTTCTTGTCCCCTCTCTCACATGTATTTCATTTGCTTTACTGCGCCTCTCATACCAGTGTAGGGCGTCGGAGCATTTTACATCACACACACATACAGAGACAATGAATCAAATGTTTTGTAAATCAGTGTATCAAAATGTTTACATAAGACAGGGGGGACTACAAGGTGTAGGATTCACATGTTATGCATACTGGTAGGCATTTTTTAAGAGTGCTTGGTCTGGGGAAGCACAAACTCAGGAATCCGAACGTAAAACAGTGGTTAGCGTTGACTTTACTAATAAGAATTTATTTCTACCCAAATAAAACCTTTATAGCAAAATTAGGTTAATGAAAGGCTGGGTGGTGGGGTGGGTGAGACATTGAAAAACAATAATAATAAATTAAAAGCACTTACCTGCAGCAAGGCATCCTCCTCACTGGCCTTCTCGCGTCGAGGCAGGCTCCAAACGCTCAGGCCAATCCCGGGGCTGCTCTCACCATCATGAGAGCAGCGCCAGGATTGGTGGGATCGGCATCTATCAGCTCAAATGGAGAAGCACCCCCTCTGCTTATTAACCCTCTGCACTACCTTAGATGAATGCGTCAAAACACTACCACTAGACAAAACTCCTTCTCTCTCCAGCAGGTACATTAATCACCAGAGTTATCTTGGCACTTTTATTGTGGCCTGAATTTCTGGATTTGCGAAGAACTCTGAAGTGTTTTTAAAACTGCTGCACCGCTACAAAACTGGCTTTCTCACACTTCCTTCCTCCCGGGGAAACACCTGATACCTGGTATGGCTAGTCAAGCCTTGTGTTCAGGAGTACCAAAGTAAAGAAGTGAGAAGAGAAAGGGTAGACTGAGAGGGGGACAGGGGCAGGGAAGAACAGCGTTTCAGTTTTTTTAGACTGGAGATGGAGAGAACAATAAGTCTTCCAAGATCAACAGTACAGATATCATTGGAAAGAGGAACAAGAAATGAAAATAATACAACAATTGGCCAAAAATCTAAAAGAAATTAGCAATTATGGTACCAAGTGGGGTGATATCAAACAGAAAAGAAGGGGGCCAAGGGCAGACTCCTGAGCGACTACCTACCAAAGGTGCACAGGCAGAAATGACAATAGTGCAGACAAAGGTAATGCAGGGTTTTAATTGAAGGCCGGTGTCATCAAGGGCAGTAACTGAGGAATACTGAATAGGGGATTCATTCTTGCATCTGGCTGGATTCTGACCAACCACATTATTCATTCACTAGACCTTGAACCACAATGTGTCCTGTTGTCACTGGCAAGGGGTGAGGCTTTCCAAAACAACTTAATTAATGAATACATAAATAAGGACATAGGATACAGGGTAGGTGCAGATATCAAGAAAGCATTATAGACAGGAAAGCACAAAGCCAGAGATTCAGAACTATTTACCTGTTTGTATGTTTGTCTGATGGTCAATGACGCTTCATCGTCATCCTCTTCCTCCTCCACCTCTTCTATGTCCTCCTCCTCTTCCTCGTCGGTCTCCTCTTCACTAACTTCAGAACAAGATTCAAACTCATCGGCTACTTCCTCGTAGAACTCCTCTGACCGATAGGAGTCTTGTGGCACCTCTGAAAGAAAGCACGCCAGACGATGAATTAGGAGGAGGCCGTAGATCTTCCAGCTACGCAAGCCGTATCAATGCAGGGAGGTTCTGAGGATTTTCAGGGCGGGAGTAAAACAAAAATGTACCTGTTGTTTCACTGCCTATGCCTCTAAAAAATGTATTTTTCTGACATTTTTCAATAAATCTGCACAAACCATATGAGGTGTCCTAGGGCTTCATTGTCTCCTTTCCATGGAATAGAAAGTCCTGAGCGCTTAACCAGTCTGAAAGCATCAGACGTGCTTCACAATATCACAGTACATACATATGTTACTTTTGATAAGATAATTAATTCCAAAATAAATACATTGTTGCACTGGTGTTAGAGACTGCCGCCCAAACATTCTGTGCCCGTCCCATACACAACATTTATTGCACCTAAGTGTTAGGTGGCTAAAAGAATCATTCAGGCTCATAAATGGCACATCCTGGTTCACAATGAAATGTTTGACCTGCCAAAGACACTTATGAGGCAGTAAATCCGCCAGTACAGCAGTTTAGGGAGGGAAAATGGGTGTTATGAAGAATAAGGCAAGGTGGTGATGAGTGCAAAGGTGGTCCACAATCTCAATGTGTTAACTTTCTGGGTTCGCTAAAATTAGAAGGCATATTTACATATAACTCTAAAAATGTCACAATAATATGAACAGGGGCGGCTCCTAAATAAGGGCGGAGGAATGTCGCCTTACCACTTTCTCGCAGTGCGAGAAGTAGAAACATAAAATGGTATTATAAATACCATTTTATGTTTTTGCTTCTCAAACTGTGAGAAAGCAGGAGGGTTTGGTTGGGTGCGGGCGGGTGGGCGGTCCTGCTCCAGTGCAGGGGAGGAATGGCTAGCCCACTCTGAGTGCGCTGACAGTTTTGTCGGTGGCAGGGCCAGTCATACGCACTCTCCGTTTTCTCCATGTAGGCTGCATGGCCTTCCCATAGACTCCTGTGTGGTCATCGTCCCAGCCAATCACAATGCTGCCATTGCAGCTTTGTGATTGGCTTAGGGGAGGGGAGGGAGGCTGCCTGCGGCTGCTTCCTGTTGTAGATAGGATGACATAGGAACGGGCGGCGAAGGTGAGTTAACTTTTTTTTTTATTAAACCTCCCCCTCCCTCCCTATGTGACCCCCAACCTCCCCATCTGCGGGTCATTCCTGCAGTGACTGAATATGAATATGTCTCACTCTAAGCTTGCAAAGTATTAATTTACGGTAAATTTGACTGTTTCAAGTTATTTATAAACTGCACTGCTTTTCCTTTTTTACCATGAAGTGAAAATATTTTTACTGTGGAAAAACCTCTTACCCTATTTATCCTGTAATTACTGTGACTATTTGAAGATTTTTCACCCCCCATTGACACATTTACTTCATACTGCTTTGGAGTAGTTTTCAATATGTGAATGAGGTGGAGAAATCAATTAATTTTTGCTTGTCTGACTATGAGGACAAAGCAATAAACCTGTGGAGGTGTAATCTGACATTTGCTTGTGGAAGGGGAGGCTCATTTGAAGTAAAGTATTTTTATGGACACAGTTCAACTAATCTTACTGGCTGATAAAACAAAAACACCTCCCCACACCCAAACCATCGTCTCGGCTCTGGGAGCAGGTTTAACACCGCATCAGGGCCATTTACTAGCTGGGTGGCATTTGGAGGGCTAATGCAAATTAGCCTCCATGAGCTTCAGGCAGGGAAAAGTAAACTTTCTAAAAGTCTCTCTGCCTTAGTATACATTGAAACTCCTCTTTCAGCATTAAGTTGGACTTTTCATAAATATTAAAAATAGTTCTTCATTCATTTTTCTAGCTACCCCTAACCTGAGATAGCAGAATTAATATTTACTATTGCTTCCCAGTGTTTCTATATGGGCCAGTCAGAAAAAGGTTTTTGGGTTTTAGTCACTGTTAAGACATGTTTCTACTTTCTAAGGCTCTGTTATGAGTGGTTTGGTGTCCCCTACTCAAACTCTTGTTTGCACGGGCATCAGAATTAAACATTGGGCATCAGAATTAAACATTGGGTATTAATTAACGCAACCAGTAAACCCTGAGTGTGTTAAATATCTCACCCTTTGTTAAATTTTGGCAGGTCAAACCTCCCCGGATTTAACAGGGGTATTTACCGTAGCCTGAGGATTTTGATGAGGTAAACACCAATACTGGCATTTTATTCCTCAAAAGCTTGTGATTTATGAGGTGCTATAAATAGGACCTTGGTTCTAACAAACTTGCAATCAGGGTCTACATGTCCCACTTTTAAATGCCATGCACCCTGCCTTCTGCGGTACATAGAGGTGACTTATTAATAATTAAAAGCAAGGTTTCCTTGGTCAAAAAGGGTTTATTTTAATAGGTCGGACTACAGGCTTAAACTGCAGCTGCTAGACTGCAGGTGCAGACCTGGAGTCATGTTTCCCTGGTGGCCATAGTGGATGACACAGTAGTTCTGTGGTTCATAGCTGATACTTAACTTTCCATGCCATGCATGTATTTTGGGCACCATAGGCTATGGCCTTATAGGAAAGTTAAATATGCCAATTAGGAGTTAGCCAGTTTGAATACGCTTTAGGGCTCAGAGCACATTCACTGGGGCCTTGTTAGTAGTGTGGCAGGCCACACAAAAGAGGCTCTTTATCACACCTTCTAAACGACTTCTATCTATATTATGTGAACATAAATACCCCATTTATAACAGTTACAAACCAAAGCCTTAAGCACCCTGGCACTCGAAAAACCTTGCCAACAATAAACGATTCATTCGCACATAGGAGATATAAAATGGAAGTAAACTGGAACAACCGAAGAGCCCTTGATCCTGAAGTCCCTACACACAACCTGCAGACAGCACATCACATATGCCAAAGCATAGTACTGTACAGACACCATCAATGAAGCCACCAACAGAAGCAGAAGGCAGTTCAAAGCAATCAAGAACTGTGTTAACTCCCTGACTTACCTACCAATTTCTCACGCCACAGAAATGTAAAATGCCATCAAACTCTTCTTCGATGATAAAATACAGAAGATCCGACAACACATCAATGACACCAAGCCTGCTTCACCTCTTATACCAACAACTTCTCGTAGAATCCTGCAATGGTCAGCCTTCAAAGTCATCAAAGCTCTCTCTGTTACTGTTACTTACCATTGTCAATGTTTTCCTTTCTCAAAGCATCTTTCCAGAACTTCTCAAGACAGGCCAGATCCTCCCACTTCTAAAGAAACCGTCACTGAACCCAATTGCCTTGGCTGTGAGATAGGAGAGGACTTTCCTCCCATTCTGGTCTTGTACATGCGTGGAATGGTGGCCAGAGAGGTCAGCTGATCGGAGGAGAATTTTGGGTGCGTGGAAGGAGAGACGGTTGTTCAGGTATGTTGGTCCAGTGGTGTGGAGGGCCTTGTATGCGTGAATGAGGAGTTTAAAGGTTATTCCTCTTTCGATTGGGAGCCAGTGGAGGTTGCAGAGGTGTTGGGTGAATTGACTGTGACAGGAGAGGTCTAAGATCAGTCTGGCTGAAGTATTCTGGATGGTCTGGATTTTGTTGATTTCGGTGTAGAGAGCGTTGCTGTAGTCCAGTCTGCTGCTGATCAGAGCATGTGCGACAGTTTTAGTGAGCTCGGATGGGATCCATCTGAAAGTTTTTCGTAGTATTTTTTTTTTTCTGAGTGCTTTACATAGCACCAGTTGCGTTACATGAGGATACATTAATTTTTTTTTGTTAGGCACGGGTAGATTAAGTGATTCGCCCAGAATCTCAGGATGTTCAGCGTCATTGCCGAGACTCGAACCAGGTCCCCAAGATTTGAGGTCGACCGCCGTAGCCGTTAGGCCAACTCCTCTCCCCAGTATGTGGAGAGTGTTGAAGCAGGCCAAGGATACAGCGTTGATCTGGCGGTTCATTGTGAGTAATGAGTCTAATATGATTTTGAGGTTTCTCGCATTGTCCGTCAGGGTGTGGGGAACCTCTCAGCTGCATTCGACACAGTCAATCATCCCTCCCTCATATGTACCCTGGAGTGTTAAATGGAATTTACTGGCAATGTCCTTCATATGTTTTCCTCCTACCTTTGCAACCAAGAACAGTTGGTTCATATGGCACCCCCAGGTCACAAACAATCCCTATCACCTGTGGAGTCCCGTAGAGTTCCATACTGTCTCCTGTCATCTTCAACCTTTACAGGAGCCACTTGGTGTTCAACTCAGAGATAACAACATCAAGACTTACCGCTATGCAGATGATACACAACTCTATATGAAAGTTGTCCCTACCTCCAGAGACATCCATAGCCTCAAACACTGCCTGCATTTCATTCAGACCTGGTTTTCCAATGCTTACCTGAAGCTGAACCAAATCAAGACTGCATCCCTGTTATTTGTGAAGAACACCAAACAAGATACAGTGGAACTTTGGCTCAATGACAGGAATCTTCATGGATTTGAACGCCAACTTTCACTGAATCCAAGTCACTAGGACTCACCCTGGACACCAACCTCACCCACAAGGAATACATTGCCAAAAACACAAAGATGGCCTGGTACCGGCTCTCTTTTAAAGAACGTCAAACCAGTTCTTCCAGAGAGTGACTTCAGAACTGCTGTTCAATCACTTGAACCTTTGCATCTGGATGGTGGTAATGCCCTACTCTATGGCCTCCCAGAATCCACACTGGCACCACTTAGGGGCATCCTACATGCTGAACCATGCCTCATTCAGAGCCTGAAGCAATATGATCACATCCCTCCGACCCTGATGGAACTCCATTGGCTCCACTTGCCAGCCCTCACCATCTTTGAAGCCAGTTGCCTCATTTACAAATCAATCACAACCAGCGTCCCTGCTTATCTTGCAGAAAAGTTCACCATCTCTAATGGTTCCCAACACAACCACAGCCGGAGCACCATCAGATTAAAGGCTATGAAGTGTAAAGTAGAAAAGCAAGAAAAAGGGCCTTTTCCACCCAGAATCTGGGACAACATCTCTGTAGTATCAGGACCACCCTAAAACTGCTCCAAATTAAGAAAGAGTTGAAAACTCGCCTCTTTAAATAGCACTACATTGCAATGCATTATTTACCGATAACCCAGCTTCCTCCCTGATTACTATTGAGTTTATGCTTGTCTTTGGACATATATAGTGCTCCACTGCCTTTTGGTTAGGTTTGCGTCATAGAAACACCTTATAAATACATAGATACATACATTCAGACAAACAGGGGGCTAGTAGGAGTGAATGGACAGTAACCTGGGGTCACAAACAGGACTACTGGAGAAGAGAGGAAGGTGAACGCACAGTCGGAGGATTGGCTGATAATGGAAGAACAGCATATGGTCACAAACATGGGTACAGCATGACAGGAGTGGGAAAAGCATTGTGGAGGAAGCACAAGAGGAAGAGAGGCATAATGTACCAAAACACCTTTCAGTGGACTGTGGGGCAAGCATGTGGCATGAGGTCTTTTATTGTAGATGAACCGGAGCCCCGACTTACCATGGCTCCTGAGTAACTGGGCTGAGTACCACCCCTTTCAGCACTTCACTATCAGTGGCTACGTAGGTCCTGGAGAACAAGGCTCTTCAAGGGGGAGTTATTTGTGAGGCATACACAGACTAACCTACTGGATAGGTTGTGCTGCTTGCGTACATGTTAATGCATCTTAGAAGAAAGAGCAGGAATGTTAAAAGTTGCAGAACTCACCTGCATGTTGAGGAAACAAATCATGCACTAGCAGTATTCAATTTGGGCTGGTGGTTCCCAGTGCTCGGCACCCCCACTTAATTCTCAACACCAGCACTATTGACAGTCCACCACAAGGTGGTGCTATCTGTCTAATTTTGAGGTGAGCACAACAGCATTGTTTAATCATTCAAACTGTATTAAAAGAGCGTAAAACTACCACCAATGACATGATTCCTATAGTTTTGGGTGGCCTGGAATAGTCTGAATTGTCACACTTTGAGGAGGGTTGCATTGGCAGCGATGGCATGGGCAATGAGTGGTGAAAGCTGCAGTGGCCTCCTAAGAAGGGTACAGACACTCATCTTTTTAGAAATTAAGCACTGCCTAGGCTGTCTTATGTTTTAGCCCTGAACTCTAGCACCAAGACATCTTAACAAGCATTAGCCCTCTTGTAAACCATAAGATAAATTAATGCTTTCCTGTGCTCTGCCCTCTCAAAGGTTATCATCTCCTTCTCTTTCATTCCTCACTGATATTTCAATATTCTCGGTATCATTTTGAGACTTTCAGCTTATAAGCTATGGGCACAGCAATTAAAACAATAAAATAATGAAAAACAGATGACAACTTTATGCAATCAAAGACGGAATACAATAAGATCAAAAAAAGACAAATTACATTAAAAATCCAAATTTAATAAGCCACATAATATTTTGAATTATTTCCAACTTTATATTAAATCTCATTCGTCTTTCGCAAATGAGCCTAAAGGGAGTAGAACAGTGGGAAGTACTGAAAGAAAATAAGAAGAATGTGTATAATCATTCAACTGCAGGTTATATCAGCATCTGTTCAAAGGAGAAGCATATGCCACTTCTGGCTCCAAACTCTCCAGATATGCTGAGCCACTGAACAGAAGGGCAGTAGAAAAACGAAGCAGAGGGGTAGATTGTAAATCCCTCAATTTTTAGAGCTGGCCTAAAGACAACTCTAGCTGAACACACAGACAGATCGATTGATCTACCTTTTGGTTAGCTCACTTCATCCATAAGTCTGTTCAAGTGTCATTTACATTTGCTTCCGCCCACCACAGCCTACAGCATGGGGCACTGTTTCAGCCCACTTCAGCCATTGGCTCTCTTCACCGAGAGTGACAGCATTGTGTTCATGCACACCTCTGCCTAGAAAGTAGTTCACCTCATTGCCAGAACTAACAGGTCATTCTCTGTTTTCCTTTGTGCTATCATTTTATGTCATTTATTTATTTACTTATTTTAATAATGTCACTTGTTTCTTCTTTGCTTGGCAAACACCTTTCATTTTACCATTTTATACTTTTGTACTTTAAATGTTCACTGCATAAACATGCCAAAAACAAAAGACATTAAAAAGAAAAACACTGGCTAGCCAAGGCGAGACCTGTTGCCTTTGCAAAAGCTTGTTAGCTAACTGTGATTTTAGCCAGGCCTAACATCGTTTTTACTGAAGGGTATACAGAGGAGAGTGAGATTGCAAACTCTTCCAGGAGAGTGCTATCCCCTTCCTCCAGATACACCATAGGCGGTATACAGCCTTTACAACGAAACTTTTACAACGACATACCATTACAACGCAACTTTTACAACGCAAACTATTACAACGCATTGCTCTGGGGAGCGCTCTAGGATAGGGAATAGGTTAATTTACTATCCAATAACCTTCCCTACTATCCACGGGGACTGGAGTTGGAATAGTAAATTAAACTATTCACTATCCAGCGCCTAAAAGCATTATGCGTTGTAAAAGTATGCGTTGTAAAAACTGCGTTGTAAAGGCATGCGTTGTAAAAGCATGCATTGTAACGTCATACATCCACCACAGGCAGAACAGAAAAAGGTTAAATTAAAGCAAAATGTTTTCTACATTTGTTGGAATGCCTCAAATAAATATGATTTCAGCACAACACTAACTTCAAATAAAAAACTTCTGGCGAGCCACAGAACTTTAATTTTCTATCTCGAGATTTCCTTTTTTTCCCATTTCTCGTTATGTCCTTGTATGTGCAAAAACCATGAGAAGTATTCCATTATTGTAAAGAGCAACTCATGACTAATGGCCTGCGCCTTCTGTGAGCCATTACCTTTCTAATGCTCCAAGCAGCACAAGAGCTTCTCTAGGGCCCTTGTCTTTAGAGCAGGGGGCTGCTCCATCAGGCATCTCAGCCCAAGGTTCCTTCAGTGAAACATACTTCCTTCAGTTTGATTGCTTCAATGAATTGCTACAGAAGATCAGAAATAAACAGAAGAGTGACTGGATATGTTCTCGTGATTTGCAAAATAGCAAAGTTTGGCTCTTCACCTTCCTGGAATTTCTTGCAAAAATTTTGAAAGGTATTTGAAGGTCGCGAAAGTACCATACAAGTTAGGCATTTGCGTAAAAAACAGCACTTTAAAACAGCCTTCATACACAAGTTTAATTTGACATATCTTTCCCTTGGAAGTGTTGAGTCACTAGTGAGGAAAAGATATGTACCCATAGACAAAATGGCATAAATTACTGCTGCAACACTGTTTCACTGCTTCATTGCACTCTTTAAGCATGCATGTACTTGCTAAAAGTGCAGGACGGTTTCACAGTACTTGTGATAAAAGGATATAAGATGTTAGCCCAACTAAAACTTGTGTGAGAAAAACTTCCTAAAGTTGTAGAAGAAGGGAAGGTTGGGAACTTTGTGAAGAACATGAAAGCCAATAATCAGGAAGTACGTAAAACTTCACTCCTATAATTATACCTTTGAACACCCAGGTTTATGTACAGAAACTGTCAGGAGCCTTGTCTGGTCAGAACAAGGGTCTTCAACCTTTTCTGTAGTAAGAGCTACTTATGTCCAATAAA
Organism: Lissotriton helveticus; assembly: GCF_964261635.1. Classification (NCBI taxonomy): domain Eukaryota; kingdom Metazoa; phylum Chordata; class Amphibia; order Caudata; family Salamandridae; genus Lissotriton; species Lissotriton helveticus. Next base: position 1,112,332,690 of record NC_136071.1, read on the forward strand.
AATCATCCAGAGCTACTATTACTAGTGTCTTCGGGGGCGTGGCTTGCGCCCAACAAAGATGGCGGTGGCCCGCTAGCTCTCCCTGGAGTGACAGGAGTTTTTGGGATCACGGACGCAGCTCTGCTGCATGCCACAGGCTGTTGACTGATGTGGAGACAATGTGAAGATTGCAGGCATTCCTGGTGACTTTTGTGACCTCTCTGTGTCAATTCTGTTTATTTGTAAGTATAACGCGCTTTTCTCAGCTGCAGTGTGCGTTGTTGATACATTGATGTTTTCATCAACTCACCAGTAAGTTTTCTACCCACAACATCTTGTCTCGCTTATTTCTATAACATTTCAAAACTTTATTAGCACGAAGCCTGTCATTAGCTGCATTTCAATGCAGATTAGGAAGGCTTGCGTGGCATTGGTTATTACCTTTAATACAATTTTTGAGGAGGCTTCACTTTGCTGTAATACAAAGTTTTTTGCTCTCGTCTCCTCTTTGGCTTTTTTTCAATTATTAATAGATACGACTTACACTTCATTATACTCCCTTTTCTGCTCTTTTTAATCCTATATTGTGGTGCTTGTCAAAGACTGCTGGTACTGATGTCCAACCATACCAGGGGTATCTCCTCATCATATATCAAACATTACTAGTGATAGTGTTCTCTTCTACAGCTGTGCACACTGAATAATGAACAGACTAAAAGGATTTCAGTGTTGCTCTAGAACATTGCCATCTAAAGATACTTCATTACCCTTTTGGTCATCACAATTTGAGATGGAGGACGTAAACGCCTTGGCCTCCTCGAAGTTCCTTCTCCTCTACATCCTCAGCAAGTGTCACTCTGTCGCATGTCACAGGGAAAGCTTCAACCCAAAGACTGAAAAAAGATCCTCCTTCTCCAACAAAATCTGCTGCCTCAGTTTCCGTGGATCTTCTTTGAGAAGAGATAAGGGCACTGTGACCTTGCATAAAGGAGACCAATACAAAGCTTAAAAGTCTAGATGACAAGTGGTCCAGATTGGAAGAGAGGAGGGTTGTGGCTGAACAGCACATTTTGGACCTCACCAACTCAGTTCATACAGTCCCACATCTTCAATCCCAGATCCGCTTGCATCAAAAGCAGGTTGAAAATTTGGGAAATAGGAATCGCAGGAACAATTTACGTATTTATAGTTTGTCGGAAGGAATGGAGGGTTCTGATCCAGTTGTTTTGAAACTTTTTTCCTAAATGACTTGCCCACGTCCTCACACTTGAACATTAAATGTGCCCACAGACTTGGCTATGAGCCTCATGCAGAATCTACTTTCCCAAGACTGAGAGATGTTATACTGTATTTTCTTGAATCTGCTTTACGTTTTGATAGCTGCTTGATCTAGGAAACAGATTTTATGGAATGGTAACAACTTGCACTTCTCCCAGGACTATGCTAAGAATACAGCAGACCGGCGCAAAGATTTTATGCCCTTGAGACCTGCACTTCGCTCCCTTGGAGTCCATTTTGGTTTGTTCCATCCATGTCTGTTCAAAGTCACCTACAATTGTAAAACATACACCTATGAGGATCCTGTATATTTGTGAGCTTTTCTTCAGGAACACAAAGTGGAGTTCATGAACACCTCCAAACCTGCCAAGACTTGACATGTATTTTGTTCTTATATCGTGTGGCTTGTTCTGTATATTTGAAGCATCTTGTATGTTTATCTTACATATGATGTTACGTTATTCTTCTTACTCTGTTTAATATTAATTTTCACATTGTTAGATTATACTCACCTTGATTTTCTCTTTACAGGTTTTTGCTACCCAACAATATCTTCTGATCACCACAGTACATCTCCTACATCACCAATCTTCTCTCCTTTTGTCATCTCCCCGGAGCTTGGATGTGCCATGTTTCCATGTGGTCTCAACACCCCTGTCTTCTATGATGTTGTTTAGAGGTATGTTCTCTCCCACTTGTGTCCTTCTTTCCATGTTTGATTCTTCCACTTTTCTGTGCTTTCCAGCTTTTTTTATAACTTTATTCTCTCTGTGCTTATTTTCATTCCTTTTTGTGAGACATTTTTTCTTTTTCTTTTCCCTTATCCTTTTCTCTTTACTTTGTTGATTTCAATTTGGTTCACCATATATCTTCTACGTTCATGCTCAAATAACCTTTTTTTCACTTTTTTATTCTATTACATTGAAAATTGTATCTTGGAATGTCAAGGGACTGGGGACTGGGTTCACCAATTAAGCGTCAAATGGTCGTGTCGCATCTAGCTCATTTGAATGCTGACATTGCACTTATTCAAGAAAAGTACCTTACCAATGCTGAAGCTATAAAATTGAAGAGAGGGTGTGTGGGTACTGTCTTCTTTTCTCCCAAGCAAAGATAAGAGTGACAGGGGCTTGGGGATGTGCATTCCCTGTAGACAGCCATTGGGGGAGTTGAGGTGTATCATGCCTTTCCTGGATGAGTCAGGGCTGGGCTGAATAGAACTGGGCTGTATTCAGAGTAGGGGGAGGAGATTTCTTTCACACCTGATAGGGCCTGGTCTGCCTTGGACAATTCTGTCTCCACCTCCTGCCATGAAGCAGCACTAGAGAGGACAGAACTGGTTTTGGCTGGGCAAAGAGCTTATCTGCTACCGGAGAAGAATGGAGTTTGTGCTATAAAAAGTAGGGCCCAGACCCCAGGCTTTTAGTTTACTTCTGAAATTTAAGAGGAACCTTTGCCAAGGAGAACAGCTGGAGAAACTGATGGAGAAGTACTGCACATTTGCTGTGTGCTGTTTGGGGTTGGCCTGCAGCAGCTGTTTCTGCCACGGAGAGGATAAAGACTTTGCTGTGTGCTGTGTCTCCTGCTTGAGGAAGATCTCCAAGGGCTTGAAGTAGAGCTTGCCTCCTGTTTTGAAGCCTCAGCGATACAAATACTTCATCAGAAGTGTGGCTCAATGGTTAGAGCAGGCAGACCTTGATGCAGAGCTCTGGCCAGGGACCAGGGTTCGATTCCCGCCTCGGCGGGTCTCCGGCTCATTAAATCCCCTGACTGGATATTCTCGCCTCAGTGCCTGTTCTGATCATGGGTCCCACGCTGCAACTCTGGGCAATAGCTTGCTTAGTCTCCACGACGGCCCCAAAAGCGTTGGGGTGTCTGGCTGCACCTAGGGGGTGCCCAGGAGTGGACATTTCCCAGGAAAGCCGGGAAGGGTTCCTAAGCGGTATACGGACAGCGCCGGGACACCTCCGGTGGAGGTAGCTGTGCACTTTACAAATTCCGACATTTTTTTTACATTTTACCACCAGCTCCTCTGAATTTTCTTGCTGGGAATTCTGTGCCTGTTGCTGAATTGGGCCTCTGGAGGATGTTCCAGCTGTTGGGAGCTGGAAAAGAAACGCAACTTCAAGAAGTGTGATGCATCCACACCTGTTTCCAATGCATCACTGAAGAAACCGCTGCAGTGCCTGCCCGCGGCTCCAGAAATCACTGCAGGCCACATTGAGTGCACCGATCTTCGAATTCCGAGATCACCGCACCGATTCCGATGCAGGCCCTACTGTGCGGCTGCAAGAACAAAAGCATAGTGGGACCGCGGCTGAAGAAACAAGCGCAGCGCTGTTGCCGCCACCGCATCGAGAACCGCCACATCCCTGATCCTCACGCATGGCACCTGGGTGCCGAGTCTACAAGGGCACTGGATCTGCAGTAAGAAACCGACGCATCACCCTTCCCTGTGGCTGTTTTTGTTTCTGATTTTGACACATCCAGGGTATTTTATGGTGAAAGTGTTGCAACTATAGTTTACTATGGACAGAATTGTGTCTACCTTTTAAAAGTCATATTTTGATAACTGTATTGTGGATTTTTGTCATTTTGATCTTGTTTGGTTTAGATAACAATTGCTTATTTTTCTAAACTGATGTGGTGTCCGTTTTCACTGTATTACCATATCTGTGCACAAATGCCTTACGCACTGCCTCTGAGATAAGCCTGTCTGCTCGTGCCAAGCGACAAGGAAGAAGGGCCCCTGTTTGGACAAAGGTACAAGCCATAGCCAACGAGGGACCCCCATTTCTCACAATATCAAACAATTTGAACATTCTTATTACACCTCTAGGTCTAAGGAGTGCCTCCAAGATCTCATTAATGCCAAACTTCAATATAACAAATTCTCCAATGATGTTGCACCTTCCGTTCTTCTCTAATGCCAAGTATTATGGAGGTCAAAATAAATCTTGCAAATTATTGGCAAATTATCTCAAGATTAAAAAGAATATCAACAAAATGTTCTCTATTAAAAGAAACTCATTCTAATTTATTATATAAATATGAAGAGATCCTGCAACAATTTGTACAATTCTATAAACAAGTATACACCCCAGAACATACTTCTACCGACTGTGACATTAATTAATATCTATTTCACTCAAATAAAGCTCTTGATAAAACTACCGATTTCTTTGAATTAGAAAAAGATATTAGCTTATCCGAACTTCAGATTGCATTGTCTTCCCTTAAATCAGACAAAGTGCCAGGGTCTGATGGCTTTACCACATAATTTTTCACATATTTTTCCAAAGTACTCCTCCCTAAATTATCCCTTTTTATCAACACCTTCCTTCAGTCAGGCAAATCTTCTGTATCTTTCTCATATGCTGTCATTTGTGTTATTCCAAAGAAAGACAAAGATTTACATTAATGTAAAAGGTAACAGACAATTTCTCTTGTCAACATTGATTATAAAATATATTCTAAAACTTTAGCTCTTTGTCTGGAATCTCTTTTACCTAATTTCATCAGAAAAGAACAATCTGGATTTGTCAAAGGACGATATATAACTGAAAATACTCATTTATTTTTTTGACGTGCTTTCGAAATCTCAGCAATCCCATCACCACTTAGCAGCCTTTACCCTTGATGCAGGGAAGGCATTCGATCACGTTAGCTGGTCTTTCATTTTCCATAAATTTAAATGGTTCAGTTTTGGACCTAAAATCATTTCACTTATTTCCTTTCAATATTCCTCCCCCCAAACGGCCATTCATGCAAATGGACATACTTTCTTCTATTTCCCTCTGGGTAGGGGAGTTTACCAGGATTGTCCTCTTTCTCCTTTCCTCTTTAATTTTCTCATGAACCTTTCCTCTCTCGAAATAGTGCTATAATACAGGGTTTCTCATGGAACACTCACAAATTAAGACAGCAGTCTATGTTGACGGTATTATTTTATTCAAATCCAAACCTCATACTTCACTTCCTGCCTTGCCTTAGAAAGTTTCCTCTTATTCTCTCATCTCTGATTAGAAACATAATCACGTAAAATGTGAAATTTTACCCACAAATAAATACACTTTCAGACATAATTTTTCAGCAACTAAATTTGCTTCAAACTCAAATACTTAGAGTTATCGTTCTCCTATTCACTTAAAATCTCTGTTTCTCTGAGTCCGGAGGAGTGTAAACTAAAAGAAGTACCATGGTCATTCAACAGCATTCTTTGAATCTTTCCTGGTGGGGTCGTTTAGGCACCATTAAAATGATGATAGTGCCTGTTGTTCTCTATATCATTTCCAATATCCCTCTTTCTATTCACAATTTTTTTTAAGCAAATCAATTCCATTATTTCATCTGTCCTATGGAATGGAAAAAAATCACATCTCTCTCTAACAAAACTACAACACCTTATATGAGAGGGTGGTGTTAACTTCCCTGGTTTTCAAAATATCACCCAACCTTCTTATTAAGACAATCTGTTCATTGGATTCAAGATTCCAATAAAAACTCTCCTTTATGGTTACAATTGTCTCTCCCCCTTTTCTTTTCGTGAATTTTTGGCCTTCTCTAAAAAATCTCAAAATCTATATTCTCCCATTTTTAAACATCTTTGCTTTGTATTAAACCTGTGAACTATATGACTGTATTTATGTCCCCTCTTTCCTACTCTCCCATTTTGTACAATGTGGAGAAGTGTGGCTCAGTGGTTAGAGGCGGCAGACCCGGAAGCTGAGATCGGCCGTGGACCAGGGTTCGATTCCCCGCCTCGGCGGGTCTCGGGCTCAAAAATTCCATGGACTCGACAATTCTCGCTCCGGTGCCTACTCGACTCACGGGGTCACACTCTGCGACTCTGGGCAATAGCTTGCTTAATCTCCACTACGGCCCCTTGCGGCGGGATGCCTGGCTTTCACCTTGTGGATACCCTGCTGGGGTATCTCACAGGGGAATACCAGGACGGGTTCCCTAAGCAAGTGCCTTGATACCTTCGGGTGATACGTGCGCTATATAAGTCGCAATACAATACAATACAATACCTTCATATTGCACAAAAATTCATCCATTTACTGGGAACACTTGGAGGAAATATGGCTTCATTTGGGTCAAACAACTCTTCATTAATTACTATTTTCTTACATTTTCTCAGGCCCAAGCTCTCTTTCTTTTCCCCACATCTTTTCAGCATAAATTTCTCCTTTTGCAAACTATCATATTATATGCACTTGCCTAGTTTATCTCCATCTTGGTACACCCATCCACACCTTCTTCTATGTTAGACAATCTTTTTTATAATAAACGGGAAACTTCCTGCTGAGCTGCCAATACCACTCAAACGCTATTCTATACCTACATTTGGCTTCTATTTTCCCCAGTTTATTTGCATCGCATCTATCCAGATCACCAAGATACTTTTTGATCATGTCACTCACAACAAGCAGACCACAAATACATTATTTTTAATTGTACACTCGTTCACCCTTTTTGGACACAAGTTTGGAATCAGATGAACACAATTTTTGACACTTCTGTACCCTTGTCATTTACTAATATATTCATAGGGAGTTTATCTTCTTATTGGGAACATGTCTCATCACATGTAAAAAATAATTTACCTCCTATTAGCAGTCACATTTCAACAACTCACCAAAAACTGGAAGAGCTTCCCTAAACTGTCTTTCCATGCCTGTGGTATGCAGTTAGTTACAACTTCAGACTTGATATATCATATATTCCCCCTATTTCACATGCCATTAAGCATTCTATTTTATGAAGTCCCATTACAAATGTTGTAGATAGTCATGCTAAGTCTCCACTTTATTGTCACGCCATTAGAGATGAGGTTTCTAAACCCCCTTGATGCTCACATGTGGTATTCCAAGATAATGCATTAGTTATTGTAATCTCACAATGTTCCACTTATTTATGAGTATGTATTTTACTATTGTTATTTCTCCGAACAAATTGGTTTGCGTATATTTTTTCTCATAACATCACATTTTATTTCCTTACCCCCTCTCTCCTCCCCTTCATATCCTGCCTCTGTAATAACTTTAATGCATTATTCTATTTGTATTTGCCTGAACCTAATAAAGTTCTTCTAGACTTAAAAAGAGAATAGTGCCCACCACAGGTAAGATTACATTAATGCCAACCCTGTGCAAGATTGCCAGTAGTAATCCCCTCAGTGCATCAGGCTGGGTTGCCAGAAGTAATATGAAAATGCTTTTTTCAGTTTGGAATGCCCCTACATGGGCAGTGCATGACAGCCATAGCACCAAAGTACTTGTGCATGTTTTATCACTCAAATATTAGCTCTAAAAACAATTTGGAAATCAATTTTTCACCAAATATGAGCTTATGAATTCTGAAAACACCCATTTTCATCTCGAATATGCGCCTTTCAATTTTGGGATAGATATATTAATTGAACCAAACAAAAGCTTCTAATTCAGTAGGCTGGGATGCACACTGGAGAGGTACTTACAGATAGCTGGAGAGCTACCATTAGCTCAGGAGCTACTCCTTCAAGAAGCCTGGGTCAGAAGGTAAGTGTTTTTGTTTGCAAAAAAATATCTTTCCTTTGAATTTAGTGGTGACATTTTCACAATGCACAATATCTATTTGCATCTATTTATAATGCTACATGGGCTTAATCTCAAATGAAAAGATACGGAGCAGAATGTGAAGGCACACAGTTGTGCCAGGAATAGTGTGTGAAGTGACCATTATTGCTGATTCTAAAACATTTCAAATACAAAGTAAATTCAGTGCAAAATGAACACAATCTCGTTTATATGAAGGCAAAAAGTACATGTATGGTCGATATGGCCCAAGGGGCTTAATTCAACTGACCAAGTTTCTGAAACGCATGTCCGGGCAACATGGATCTTGCCTCAGACTAATTCACCTATGGACATCGTTCGCAAGAGCGATCTGGTCTACGGAACCTTGCTCGTAAGCATTATGTTGAATGGCATTGTGCTTTTGACATCTTGCTCTGGATCTCTTGCCCCTGAGAACCCTGCTCAGTGGCTTCTTTCCATGAGCCCCGCCCTCAGTGGGATCTTGTCTAGGCGCACTCAACGCATCTCGCCATGAGCTTTCCTGGGTCCACAAGAGTTTGCCTTATATTAGTTGTAACATGTGGCCATTAGCAATCTGTCACTCCAAGAATATTGAATCTGACCTGTGGGATTACGACAGAGGGATGAAATGCCTGGGACACCATGAAACCAGTGGCGGCTCCTAAGTTAAGGCGAAGGAGCACCGCCCCACTGCATTTTTTTCTTTGCAGTGGAAAAGGAAAAAATTAAATGATAATAATAGTCCGTTATTATGATTTTATTTTCTCTTTGTCATGCAGCTTTATGGGGCAGGTGGGGTTTAGCTGTTGTTACAGCCAGCAAGGTGAGGGATGGTGGGCACTTAAGTGAGCAAGACGATTTGGACACCCCTCTGGGGCCGGCCAAATAGCCCTGCACACTTTTCATGTTCCCCACAAGGCTGCATTACACAGCCTGATGAGGAACATGCACAGGCTTCCTGCCTCCATCAGAGCACGGATCTATGATGCTCAGACCCATCACTACGCAGCATTGTGATTTGCTTAGTGGATCCTTTGCTTCCTGCTTCAGAGGACGACACAAGGCGGTGGTCAGGCCGAAAGGTAAGTATCATTTAAATGCATTTTTCAATCCCCTATGGGCCCCGCCTCACCCCACCCGTGCTACTCGGTGGCAGCCGCCACTGCATGAAACACATTGCCATTGTTACAAATTGAAGTGTCATTTATAACAATATTAACAGTTTGGAATGTCAAAATGTTCCCAAAGGCATAACATACACCTTTGAGAATTTATTGCTTGAGGTGCAGCATTAGAAAAGATGTAATAAGTTAAAAGTAAACTGAACTTAAGTAAACCAAGCTTCTTATGAGACACAATAGAAAGAAGCTTCCGGCCTGGTCAGACATGGATTGCGAGACCTTTACTGGTTGAGTCAGCCTGGAATACAGATTTTTGTTCCAACTCTGCCCTTTTTCTACTCCCTCAAGTAAATGCTGTAACATTCTCCTTCTGTCACCATCTTCTGAATCTACACAAAGCCCTTCCAGCATTGGCCCACAAGGCCCTTGGTGGCGAGCAAGAAGCTCATGATGGTTGTTCTTTTGAGCCACACAGCCCTTGTTGGGTTGCATGAGGATACTGCTGGTTGTTTGTGTTTGGGTGTTATTAGATATAAGGCCAGGAAGCTTCAGCATCTATCCAGCCTTCACTGACCTCATCATCCTAAACTGTACAAAGCCCTCTGTGTAGTCTATTGAGCAATATAGGGTATACCACCTTCATTCCATCAGCAGAGGCCTCAATGCTGTCCCCTGCCCTCTCTTGGCCCCCCTCAACTCTGCATCTTTTGTATATTCCAAGATGGGACCATCTTGATGGGAGACCGTTTGGGTGCCGCACCCTCAGCAGGAACACTCCCTCTGGACCAGGGCTTGAAGCCCTCTCAGCTCCAAGAAAAAAGTGGAAATATGTCTCTCCTCTCACTACTGTAGTTATGTTATGTTAATTTGTAGAGCGCTGCTAATCACACGTGAGGGTATCCAGGCACTGGCTGAGTAGTGCAGGCCTTACAGGGGCGGAGTAGATAATGTCTGTTTCGTCTGGAAGAGCCATGTCTTGAGGTTCCTTCGGAAGTCCATGAGGGAGGGGGAGGTTCTGAGGTGTTTTGGGAGTTACTGCCAGGTATGAGGAGCATCTTCGGCTTCTGGTGTTCTTGATGCGAGGAAGGCGTGTTCTTTCCATATCGAAGGTGTCTGATGGGTTGTTAGAAGTTTGATGGTGGTTGAGACAAGCTGGACCAGTATTGTGGACAGCTTTGTAGGAGTGGGTGAGTAGCTTGAACTCACATCTTTCCTGGACTGGGAGCCAGTGGAGATTTTTGAGGAGCGGACAGATGTGGTTAATTCACTCGGTGTTCAGGATGAGTCTGGCATTGGTGTTTTAGGTGGTTTGGAGTCAGTGTATTACATGGGCTGGGATTCCAACGTAGAGGGCATTTCCGTAATCAAGTCTACTGAGTGACCATTCGTCGTGTGCTCAGTGACATCTACTTAAACATTGCGTGTAGCATTCGCATGAATGTGGAAGCATGATGAGGAGACGGCGTTGAACTATCTGCTCATGAAGACGTTGTTGTCTAGGACAATCCCGAGGTTCTTGGCATGGTTAGCAGTTGTGGCGGGGGGCAGGTTCAGAGAGCCACCAAGAGGCGTCCCGGGGGAGTTGTTGTTGCCATAGATTAAGCCTTTTGGTTTGTCTTTGTTGAGCTGAAGGCAGTTGTTTTTCATCCAAGCAACAACGTTGCTCATGCTGTTGTCAAAGTTTGCTTTGGCGGTGCTGGTTGAGTCAGTAAGGGAGAGGATGAGCCGTGTGCCATTAACATAGGAAACTATGTTGATGCTGTGGGCTCTGACAATATCCGCAAGGGGCATCATGTAGATGTTGAAGAGTGTTGGGCTGAGCAACGATCCTACAGGGACTCTGCAGATGAGTTTCTTGGGATCTGAGGTGTAGGGGGAAGTCTAACTACTTGAGTTCTGTCAGTGAGGAAGGAAGATATATAATTGAAGGCCAGTCCACAGATACCCACATGCTGAAGCATCCTGATGAGTGTCTAGTGGGAGACCGTTTCGAAAGCTGCGGCGCAGTCAAGGAGGATGAGTACAGCGGTTTCTCCACGGTCGAATCATCTTCTCAGCTGAATCTATTAGCACCATAAAACTCAGGTGTCTGCATACTCTATAAAAATCTGAATACAGCACTTTTTCAGGGTTTTTTTATTATCCATATATGAATACATTATTTGCTCTGCGCCATATACTGGTATGTTAAGAGTTCAATGAGATCAGACAATGAGATCAGACATATTTCAGCAAGTTTTCTCGGTAAATGTACAGCTTAGTACCTGTTTGAAATAAAAGCAATTTAAGAGCAGTTGAAACTGAAGCAATGCTCCACTTCATTGAAGAGTTCACACATTCTTTGGGCTTGGATCATTCATGAAATTAAAATGCTTTTGTCAATGAATAAATGAGTGTGTTTTATATAGCATATAGCGCACAGCTACCCGAAGAGTGTCCCGGCACTCAGCATAAAAGAACAGGTGAGGTGGAGCAAAGTACCCAAAGGTGTTCCCGAGTCCTTCAGCTTAGAGATATGTCTTCAGGCTCTTCTTGAAGGGTGGTTCTTCGGTTATTAGTCTCAGGTGATCAGTTCCACATACAAACAGAGTATTGTAAACAGGCCAGCACTACTAGAGCATAGCGGTCTTCCTGGTCTGTACTCCTTGATCCTCTCATTTAAGTAAGCAGTACCCCTGTTGTAGAGTGCATGGTGGGCCAGTGTCATAGATTTGAACATTATGCGCTTGTGCACTGGAAACCAATGAAGCTTCACACAGAAATTAGATACTGAGGCATATTTAGGTAGCCTATAAATGAGGCGTACTGTCATGTTCTGTATTACTTTTAGACAAAGGACTAAGTAGTCAGGAAGACCCAGATACAGAATATTGACATAATTCAATCAGGACAAGATCAGCGCTCTTACCACCGTTACTTGAGATTCGTTGGGTAGAAGATACAGAAATTTCCTGAGCACACGGAGGATCCAGAGACAAGATCTTAACACCGCCGGAACCTGGGCTTTGAAGGAGAGTTTGGAGTCAAACATCACGCGCACGTTTCTGGACACTGCCGTAGGGGAGGGGGGTGGAGGGGCAACCTCAGTGGGCCAAGCTCCAGTCCACCCTATCGAAGAGTTCAATCCAAACAAAAGGATCTCCATTTTGTCTGGGTTGCATTGTAGTTTATTAGACGGGAGCCAGTTTAACAATGCCTTCATAAAGAGAGCAAAAGATGTTTGGGCGCTCACTGAATTCCCCTTATAAGAGAGCAGGAGCTGTGTATCATGCACGTATAATACGATCTTAATGGCAATAAATGTGATCAGTCGGGCCAGTGAGCTCATATAAACATTGGAAAGGGTTGGGCTCAAAGAGGAGCCCTACGGGACACCCCATTTCAATGATTTAGCTCTGGAAAAACAGGGGTTCATCCAGACAACCTGTTCTCAGGAGCTGAGCTAGCCAAGAGCTGGCCCGACTCTCCAAGATAAAGTACACATTTGCTCCATGGCTTCTAGGCGCTGCCCACCTGGGAGTCCCACAGAGAAAAGCATCCTATCTGCAACCAAGAGGGAACCGGAGCGTCAAAAAAAACAAGTTTTGAAGATTCTCCTGAACAGCTTGAGCTTCCATAGCTTTGATATGAAGGCTAGTGAGTTCCAAAGTTTAGCTGTGGCTCATATTTATTGCATGTCCTTGGTCTATTTTCCATCTGAAATCAGTGTATTCACAGCCCTGTGCTCTCTGTTCCTGCCTACGAATGACCTTCCTGTGGTCAGACAAGCAATCAATTACTGAGACAGGTGTAGAGCAAGGCACCAAAGTACACTGTGCACTTTTTGCACATCTCAAAGAGGCTTTCTCCTGGATGCTTATCTATACAGGAGCAACCTCGCACTATCAGAATAGGGCGGTCCATGCATCTCCTGAACTTTTTCGCCACCTCTTTTCCAAATACCCAGTCTATATTTTTATGAGTAACCGGCACACTAAAGAAAGCTTACCTGGCAAATAAGCGGGTCAGATCTCAGGAGGATCCCTAAGACACACAGTAGCAACCAAAGAAAAAACAGGCATTGGTGAAACCAATAGGTACTAGCTCTGGAATGTTGACTAAATGGGTAGTTCCGAGGCACCGGGCGATAAAGCATTGCCGCATAAGATTTGAGAATTTCTCGAAAGGAGAAAATACTAGGGAGCAGATTTACAATAACTGGCGCATCCCTGCATATCAGCAGGGATGCGCCAGTTATTGTGCGTCACGGCTCCGCCACCATGGATGCACCACATTTACAATGCGGCGCACCATGGGGAAAAAATGGACAGATGCATGATGCATCTGCTACCGAAAAGGCGGCGCATTGCTGGAGTTGCGTCGCAAGTGCGACGCAGCTCCAGCAAGGCTCGGGGGTGCCCTATCCTTACAATGCTGCGTCAATCCTTACGCCTGCTTCAGGATTTTGACGTAGCATGGCCTGAAAAGTGACTGAGTGAAATCTTGTAGATTTCACTCAGCCACTTTTAGGAGGCGTTCCTGCACCGGAACGCCCCACCCCCCCTGCACAGGAACGCCTACATGTGGCGCAGGGCTTTACAACGTGATGCATCTTGCAGATGCGTCACGTTGTAAGTACCCCGCACCATGGCGCTGGTTTTGCGCCGCCGCTGCGTCACAAAAGTGACGCAACGGCGGCGTAAAAGAGGCGCAAGGGGCTTGTAAATCTGCCCCTAGCTCTTTCGGTGGTGGATGTAAGGGAGCAGTTTGGAAAAACATGGAAGCCATGTTTGACTTTACTATCCACTGAATTTAAAGAAATGACTTGCCCCAGGTTCTCTAAGGTATTAAAACTTACTGACATAGAACAAGAACCGTGAAACTGATCCTTTGTCTTAATTGCAAACACACCTCCCTCCCTCCTGCTTCCTCTGTCTGGCCAAAGCTCCTCGGAATCCTGTTTCTCTACAGAGTACCATGCACAACTTCAGCACATCTTTACGTCACTCCTTACAGAGCTACCTTGCAATCATCACACATGTGGACGTGTTCCTCCCATTAAATGTACTGTACAGCACTTCAAAGCCACAAGAGGAGTTGTCCATCACACCGCAGTCAGTTCAGTGCTGTAGCACTCTTCCTAGATTGAGGTGTCATATGGTCGGTTTACGCCTCCATGGTCGGTTGTATGATCGATTGCATCACCACCTGCACAACCACATCTAGGGGTCCATTACGATGCTGGGCGGATTTCCTCCGCCAGCCTGGCGGAGGAAATCCGCCCGACATCTATTGCCCAATTCCCCCCGCCATATTAGGATGGGGGAGGGGACCGTGGCGGTGTGAAACACCGCCCGCCTGTTTTCCGCCCCGGTCGCCTTGCGGCCGGGGCAGAAAATGATTAATGTGGAGGCGGTGTCTGTTAGACACCGCCCGCTATATTACAATGGGCTTTTGCTGATGCTTTTCCGTGGCGAAAGGCATGCGAAGACTCCCTGCGGGGGCCCCTTGCGGGCCCCCTGGGAGTCCGTGGCTTGGGGGGTGCACATGGGGGGTATCTATGGTACCCCCCCGCATTTCTAAGTGCAACATGACAGGCACCACGCGGTGCCTGTCATGTCGCGCTTAGAAAAGCACAACTTGCACTTTTACCATTGCGGCGGGCGGAGATTTCTGCTCCGCCCGCCGCAATGGTACATATACAGGATGCGCCCGCCTGTGTGGCGGGTGCATCCTAATGCCCTGATCGGAACCCCCGCCCTTATGGCGGGCGGTCCCGGGTCCCGGTATGATGGCGGGCGGACTAAGTCCGCCCGTCATCATAATGGCCCCCCTAGTGTGAGTAAGCGTCATCCCTCGATCCCTTTATCTTCATGACCATGTATAGGCACAGCGATAAGAAGGAGAGAAGAACACAACTCTGCTCCTCACAGTTAGCATCTACACGACCCACATTAGACACATGATGGGCACGCTCTTCCATCTGTGGTGCCCCCAAAGTGTAGGGTGCTACCAGCCCGTAAGGCACTTCCGGGGTGAGAAAGACAATTTATATATATCTGACTACATCAGACCTGCCAACCTTGAACACGTTTCTGCTGTGTGAGAAAGGAGGTGAGACCTTGGAGAGGGGGGGGGCCTGGACACTGGGCGGAGCTTAGAAGACATCAGTGGCTTAGTCCTCATAGTTGGACAATTGAGGGGCGTGGTTATGGAAGTGGACTGTGCCAGTCACAGACAAGGCAATCACTTCCACCGCCTCAAAAATGATGCTCCCGTGTCCTCCTGGGGTAGGGTGACCAGAATTTTAAAGCAATAAGCATTTGCAATGAAATAGGTCTCGCACTAGGAAAGTTTGAGCTATTGGTATTGTAAATGACAAATTTTTTATTTATGTGTTGGTTTTGAAAATAGCGAAATTAATAGCTTTGTCATTTACAATGCCAATAGTTATAACTTTTGCAAATGTGACACCTATAGCATTTGTAATGCAATATGTGTTGTATTTACGTGACTTAGATGTATTGATATTACAAATAACATTGGCTATTATTTTTTTTTAATAATTAATACTTAAATAAAAGTTATTGTAATTTATAATGGCAATAGCTTAAACTTTTGTAAATAACTTTTGTGAAGATTATGTTCGGTGTATTTTATTGTGACGAAAATCCAAGAACAGAAGTGAAATATTAACATCTTTTTGTGACATTTGTAATAAAGGTTGAAACATTGAGAGAACATATTTGAACCAGTTGTTGTTGAATGGTTGCACAGATTGATGCTGTGGTGGCGCTGAGTCATGTTGTGGTGGCGACGAGTGATGCTGTGGCGTTCAGTGATGCTATGGCAGTGCATAGTGATGTTGTGGTGCCCCTGAGTAATGCTGTGGTGGTGCTGAGTGATGCTGTGGTGATGCGATAGATAGAGTGAGTGCGATAGATAGAGTGAGGGTGATAGCTAGAGGGAGGGCGATAAATAGCTAGAGAGAGGGCGATAGAGTGAGGGCGAGAGATAGATAGTGAGGGCGATAGATAGAGTGAGGACGATAGATAGAGTGAGGGCGATAGATAGATAGATAGATAGATTGATAGAGTGAGAGGCGATAGATAGATAGAGTGAAGGCAATAGATAGATAGAGTGAGGGAGATAGATAGATAGATAGATAGATAGATAGATAGATAGATAGATAGATAGATAGATAGATAGATAGATAGATAGATAGATAGATAGAGTGAGGGCGATAGATAGATAGATAGATAGTGTAATTATGTGGCGTGTAATTATGTGGCACTGAGTGGTATTTGGAGTGTATGTTGCGTTGAGCGCAATGTAAATATGTAGCATGTAATTATGTGGCACTGAGAGGTATTTGGAGTGTATGTTGCATTGATTGCACTGTAATTATGTGGCGTGTAATTATGTGGCACTGAGTGATGTTTGGAGTGGATGTTGCATTGAGTGCAGTGTAATTATCTGGTGTGTAATTATGTGACACTGAGTGGTATTTGGAGTGTATGTTGCATTGAGTGCAGTGTAATTATGTGGCGTGGCACTGAGTGGTATTTGAAGTGTATGTTACATTGAGTGCAGTGTCATTATGTGGCGTGTAATGTCGCACTGAGTGGTATTTGGATTGTATGTTGCATTGAGTGCAGTGTAATTATGTGGCGTGTAATTATGTGGCACTGAGTGGTATTTGGAGTGTGAATGATAGCTGTGCATAGCTCATTAATATTAGCATTCATCAATTGAATATGTATTTGCAAATCAGGAATATCACATTTGCCAATTATGTCATACTGTGTAAATGAATCAACTGTGTATAAATGCATGGATTACTCTTTAAATGTAGATCTGCTTAACATCCACTGGTTGGCCTTCGCAGGCAAGTAGATAGATGTACGTGTATATGTCATTTAGATATGAATGAATACATTGCATATATATATTTAGATAGCAAAGACTTTATCTCAACTTTGACTCTTATGAAAGCACATTCGCTTTTACATGGGGAATATTATATTGGTGTGAAATCACTCCTTATGATGTCACTTTTATGGCATCACTGAGTGTGATGTCATTGTAAACTGCATATGCTAATTAGTCACCCTCCAAGTTTTGGGGGAATTGCGCTTCAGGGGCATAGCCAGTGTGTCATGGGTGCTGGTGCAAGTAAGAAACCCCCCAGGCTGCTGTTTGAATTTTAAAATGCAGCAATAGTCAGGGTTCAGTGGGCCTCTCAGGCCTCTGTGCCCTCGTGCCACTGCACCTGTTGCACCAGTGTAAGTTACGCCCCTGTTGTGCCGAGAATGGGGTTGCCTAATTATTTAGACTGCGTCAACATGCTCCCCAGCAGCAAACTGATTAAGCAAACGGAGGTGCCGGTGAAGGAAATAACCGAACATACTGGGATTAAACTTTCCATTGCCCTTTTGACTGACCCAAGGAAAATGGACTCCTAGTGCGTTGAATAACTTGTACCCATTAGATTCTTCTGTGTATCTCTCCAGTGCAGACCGGCCATGGCCCTCATTACTAGTGGTGTTTTGAGATAAATATCACCAGGTCCAACATGCCAATATTTCAGGGAGAAAATATGGCTTATGTGCAGTAAGAACCAACATTTGAATGTTACTCCTCAAGAGCTTGTGATAGGCGATAATTATCAAACTGGATAAAATACTGAGCAACTCGGCGTCAATTGTTATGCCCTCCAATTGCAGACAACTCGCATGAGGGCCTTTGCAGAGAAAATCAAAGGAAACATACACACTCTCAGCATTCTCTCTTAAAATTGCTGTGAAAATGTGGGTGAATTTAGTAATATGTAGCGTGTGGAATGACTGTACTGTGGTCATTGTCTGTAACGTGTGATGTAAACTGAGAATTTGCATGCTTGGATGTCTTGGAAAAGAGATTGTGTTTTAGATATATTTTACTTATCTGGGGTTGTCTGGGGTCGTTCACAGTAACTGAAGTACCATCTTCCGGTCCTGCCATGAAGTACAGTACTGCTTCTGCCTGGCTTTCCTGCACGCACTCCTTCACACAGCGGAAGAAAGTCTATAACGCCTCTACCATCCGTGGAGTGTGTGCGGGGTGTAGTTGTCCAGTTAGCTCTCGATGCTACAAGGGGCAGTTGGCAGAGCTCCTGGGAAGGTACAGTCACAACTCAAGTTTGCTGTCATCCGTGAGGGCAGCAAGGCTTATCTTTAGGTGAGAACAAAGAATGTAAAGAAAAGCTTGGATGTGCTGAATCAATCAATGCTTGTCGTTTTTCATTCTTTTTTTTCAACCTCAGCGCCCGACTAGCGATTGGCTGATCTTTGCAAAGGTAGAAACTTGTCACTTGCCAGTTAATGACAACAAGGAAGTTGCATCTTGTCTGATGACACAAGACGCAGCTGTGACTGACTGCGCCAGGCCGGGACGAACACCACCTGACAACAGATGAAAAATATATAAGGCAGTAAGAAAAGTGGAGGAAGGGAGAGACGTCAAAGAAGCTCTTTTATTCAGATACCAAGAAAATAAGACAAGGGGGAGCAGTACGTATATTTGTGCTAAGCAGATGTTTTGGGAGTGACAGAAACATTATTGGTTAGCGGTAGGGGTGGAGAGGCAGAAAGACTGGAGAGAGAGCGGGAAACTAAAGCGAGACTAACAAGCTCTCGGCAATGCGTAGCGGGGGGCGGGAAGCGGATTCCTTTGAAGTCTGATGCGGGGGAGCGGATTCCTTTGAAGTCTGATGCTGAGGCACACAAGCTGACAAATGGTGTGCGATGTGCACGCGCCCGGCTCACATGCACCGTAGGCAATCCGCCTTTGGGTGTACTTTTGAGAGCCCTTACTTTAATCTCGCCAAAGCATCCCTAACGGGCTGTTATGTTATGTTTTGTTAGGTTACTGATATTTGACATTTCCCAGAAATAGAATAAGGACTACAATTTTACTTCAACACAATGCACAGAATGACAGTGCTCCTCTGCAGAAAATTACAGAAAAGGCAGTAAGAAAATACAGGAAATGCCATTTTTAAAGCTAGTTGCATGCCTAATAATTAAATTGCTTTCCTATAAGTGCTGCTAACTATCCCTGCTTTGCGAAACATAAAAAATTAGTCCCACCCTTTTCAGCCGACCCTCTCAAAAAACGGGGACATGAGCTTAATTTCCTGAAATCTGCCGGGACAGCTGCCGAATAACCGGGACTGTCCGGGCAAAATTTGGGACGCCTGGTCACCCTATCCTGGGGAGGTTTTAAAACCTGATAAAGGAGTTTAAATCTGCAGACTGTCCACATATGAGCTGGAAGCCCACTCAGTGCAGAGATTTCCATTTGACTTGTAATTTAGTGACTGACAGTGGCCCCTCACATGGCGACCATGTGAAGAGAGCTTTGATCATGTGACACAAGGTGGCAACATGTGAGTCGATAGGTCTGAGGCCTGCTACAATACAGTAAAGATAAAAAACACACAGAAACTCATTTCTAAATGTGTTTTGTAAGATTAAATATGCATGTAGGTTTCTATGATCCTCCTTCAAAAAATCTTCAATGTATGTAATGATAATTTATTATTTTTAGCCAAAGTGTTTTATATAAAACATGTGTGTCAGCACGGTTATTATTACCCACCTGGAACTGATACACATTTTATCTACTATGTAGGATGAACGACTGAGTCGACCTTACCAGGATTCATGCAGATCTAGCAGCAAGCAGCCAACCCGCTGAGCTTCCTGGGAGTGCGTGCCTGTCGGTGTTCTCTTGGGCACTCAGACGCGTCATTGCACGGTGCTCCTCATTTCACTCTTGCGGTGAAAATAAATATTTTTTCTAAGTTTATTTTTTTGTTCGAGGCCAGTTCTAAGACTGTGAAATCGCCATCGCGTGGCCTTTGAGCAGATTGGCTTTCGGTGCGGATTTGTCTTTAAATGTCAATTTATCGTCAGGCGGTGACAGCGGGGAGCTGGCAGGCGTTGCCTTTATTGCTTGACAAAGGAACTGCTTCTATTTCGAGACGCCGGGCTTCCGCAATCCGCGCTGAACCCTGCACTGCGGCTGAAATGCATACCTTGAAATAGACCTGTCCGTGCTGGCTGCACAGGCAGGGGCGTATGTGTGCAGCAGGTGCAGGGGCACCGGGGCCCTCTGCACCATAGCCGTGCCCATTTATACTACTCGAAGTGGTCCTGGACATATTTTTTCAAACACATATAAATTAATTATTCATTCTTTACTCTTTGTGGGACTTAATCCTGGAAAAGAAGGAGACAGAAAAGACAAGCCAAATGCGTTTGCAGTATTATCCTAAACACCCAAAACAAATTGTATGACACTAAGTTTGTATATAGCAATATAAATTCACAATTTATTTCACAATCATATATACATATTTACAAAAACCCCAAAAGTTGGGGGAATTCTGCCAGGCGCAGTAGAAAGTGCAAAGGATTTTGTGCTCAAGTGAAAGTAAAGAAAAAGAAAAACTGAATAACCAGGATAATCAAATGATTTCGAACAAGGACTAAGGTTCTATTCCCTTAGTATTATGCCAGGCCCACGTATATTAATCATACGGTTTTAGTATAAGTAAAAGGGCAGGGGAAGGGGTGCAGGCACAAGGAAATGGGGGAATCGTCGACGTTTCGACCCTGGCACTGTGGAGGGGGGTTCAACACCTCAGCTGCGGGTCTTCCTCAGGACGGAAGGAGAGGGGGGGTTTACAAAAACCTATACTGCAGAGAGACAGCGCCCCAAGAATGAGGGTAGCTACCAATGAATGGCGTGCTCTAAAATTTACCAAATGTAAACTCGGTACAATGCTCTTCCTAGTACTGGAGAGGGCAGATTGGGAAATAAATCCAAATCGCAAAGGGTGAATCCTTATTCAGGCAGATCAAGTAAATATAATTTATACACCAAAAACGCCAGTCAGGTAATTCCAAAGGCGTGGTCCTGGTAATACCAGCGCTGATCTCCTCAAAGGGTGCCGTCACCATAGACCTGGTCTATGGTGACGGCACCCTTTGAGCATTGTATGATTAATATACGTGGGGCTGGCATAATACTAAGGGAATAGAACCTTAGTCCTTGTTCGAAATCATTTGATTATCCTGGTTATTCAGTTTTTCTTTTTCTTTACTTTCACTTGAGCACAAAATCCTTTGCACTTTCTACTGCGCCTGGCAGAATTCCCCCAACTTTTGGGGTTTTTGTAAATATGTATATATGATTGTGAAATAAATTGTGAATTTATATTGCTATATACAAACTTAGTGTCATACAATTTGTTTTGGGTGTTTAGGATAATACTGCAAACGCATTTGGCTTGTCTTTTCTGTCTCCTTCTTTTCCAGGATTAAGTCCCACAAAGAGTAAAGAATGAATAATTCATTTATATGTGTTTGAAAAAATGTGTCTAGGACCACTTTGTTTTTATATCATATGATACCCAGGTCCTTTGACTTTGTCTGGGTCATACCCCATTTTTCTTAATCATTTATACTACTCAGCTCAAGTTTCCGTAGGTTAAGGGCCCCCCTTTCTCTTTCTTGCCCCAGTGCTTGTGGCACCCTTGCTGTGCCACTGAGTACAGCTAAGATTGTCACCGCTACAACAGCACAACTGCACTGCCACATTTGAATGAAAGAAGGAACAACATGGGGAGATAACGTTGTTTGCTCATGTTACAGCAAATCGCACTCCAAGCAGTGCTTAATTTGAGCCGGTGGTTTTCAGTGCTCAGCACGGACATTTGATTGTCAAGACTGTTGTGAAAGTCTGCCCCAAGGTGGCGCTGTCTGGCTAATTTAGAGATGGCCACAACCGCAGTTACTTTTTAATTCGATATATATTAAAAATCACTATTACCTGCCATCAGGGCTTAATTTGTGCTGGTAGATTGTGAACATTGGCACTCGTTTTTGGGAACAGGGAGGACTTTTTTCATCATCAGACTTTGACACAGGGCAAGAGACAGAAATTAATTAAAGCAATAACAAAAGACAAAGAAATGGTAGGATAACAGTGCGATAAAGAGGTAGGAGGTGCAGGGTGGTGGAAGAAAGAAGTAAACGGTGGAATAAAGACAAGGCAGTCTTGCTGTTGGGCAAACCAGGGGATGTATGACGTTACAACGCATACATTTACATCGCGGTACATTATATTGTGTTTTTACAAGGCAAGTTGTTACGACTTGCGTTGGAGGGCGCTGGATTTAGGAGTAATATCATTTACTATTCCAACTCCAGTCTACGTACAGTAGGGAAGGTGTTGGATAGTAAATGATACTATTCTTTGTCCTAGAGCGCCATCCAGCGCAAGTCGTTGTAACGACTTCCGTTGTAAAAACCGCAATGTAATGGCATCGCGATGTAATCCCAACGTTGTAAACGATGTTTCCCAAACCAGGCATTAAGAAGCACTACAGCAGGCTCCTATAAAAAAACCTTGGTCTTCCGAGTGAATTCTTCCCAAATTAAGGGCCTAATAACTAGTTTGGCAGTCAGACCGCCAAAGGACCGCTGCCACTGCAGAGGATCCGTGATCCCTGGGTGGTGTTGCAGTGGTGTGAGGCTGTAATATGCTGGTGGTGCCGCTGCGGCACTGGCAAGCATATTATGAGTTTCCTCAATGTGACAATTTTCATGGCGGTGAGTCCACCCTGAAAAGGGTGGAGGTTGCCTCTGGGTCTGGGAGTACATGCAGGGGGCACATGAAGTGCCCTCCTGTCTGTACGCACCTCCTGTTCCAGCACGGCACGAATTTCACAGTCCATGCCGTGCAGGAACGCGCTTTGGCGATCCCACAGCACTGTGTTTCGAAGGCTCACATATGAGCCATAGCAAGGCACCGATGTAGGACCGCCAAAGCACTGGCTGCCAGACCACAAATAAACTCGTAATCCGGTGGGCGGTGCGCTGACGAGTTTGCTGATCTTTAGGCAGGGCACTGGCATGGCGGCCCACTTGAGGACCACCAAATTCCTAATCGAACCCAAAGTCCTGAAGTATTATTGCAGAAGGGAGGATACGCCTGTGCATGTGCTGATAGGGGCTGTTAGCCGTGGCTCCCATTTCAGCACCTCTTGTATAGCCCTTCGTACCTTTGGTCTTAGGAGTAATGAAGGCAGCGGCAGGAATAGCAAGTAAGGAAGCTTCTTACAGCCCTGTTTAGTTTCTGCAATTTCCGCTCTTTACTCTCACTCTTCCACCATCAATAGCAGGCAGGGGACTGTTGATTACAGGGCTAGACTGACCGAACAGGGTAACGGTGTTTCTGCTGGAGGCTGGACGGGGGGGGGGGATTTGCAGTGGTGGGGGGTGGTTTTGCAGCAGTGCTGCACTATTAGCCCCCAGGAACAAAAGCATCAAGCAAGTGTTCCCAGTCTCCCGGAGCCAGGCAGTGCTTCTCCAGGGGCTGATCTGAGAAAATTGCCAGGGATGCTTTAGGTTCCCAGTCCAGCCCTGGTTGATTGGCCTGCGTTTGGAAAAGGCATCAGAGTTGTGGTTACATCAGCTATCAAAGAGCACCTGTTCCACACTTTCTCTACACCTGGTATTTTGGTGAATCAGTGCCAACGAGCCACGAATGGTAAACAAATGTTGTATGTGAATTAATGGAAAAACGAAAACTAAGAAACCAAATTGGAGGAAACCAAATCATGGAAAAACAATGTTAAGGAAGGACAATTTTAAGGAAATGCAAATAAATCAAAATTTTAACGAAACATTTGAAAGGAGCGATCATTTTAAGGCAACATCCAAAATCACACCCTTGGGTGAAGATTGGGGGTAGGTAGGGTTTTTTGGGTCCTGGGTTTAGGGATAGATGATATTTAGAGGCGATGAGGGGTTTTTAGAGTTTAGGGATGGGTGGAGTTTATGGGTGGCAAGGGTTTTTTAGGGATGAGTTGAGTTTAGGGGTGGTGAGGGGGTTTTGGGGTTTAAGGACAAGTGGGGTGTAGGAGTGTTGAGGCTTTTTAGGGTTTACGGATGGGTGGAGTTTCGGATGTATAATGTTTTTCAGGTTCAGTGGTGGGTAGAGTTTTGGGGTGGTGGAGGGTTTTTAGTATTCAGGATTGGGAGGACTTTAGGGTGGAGAGGAGTTTTAAGAGTTCAGGAATAGTGGAGTTTATATGTAAAAGGGGTTTTTAGGGTTCAGGGATGTAGGGGTTATGGGGTGGTGAAGAGTTTTAGGGGTCATAAATGGCTGGTTTTCAGGGGTGGTGAGTGTTTTATAGCATTCAGGGATGAGTGGAGTTTAGGGGTGGCACAGGATTTTAAGGGATCAGGGATGGGTGGGGTTTAGGCATAGGGAGGACTGGTTTCAGGAATGAGAGGAGTATAACAGTAGTGAGGGGGTTTTAGGTTAGGAGATGGGTATAGTTTAGGAGTAGAAAGGCTGTAAGGGTTCAGGGATGGGTTGAGTTTAGGGGTAAGAGATGGGTGTATTTTGTGCGCAGGCAGGCATTTTTAGGGGGCAGAGATGGATTCTGTTTAGAAGTGGTGAGAGATCAGCGAATAAAAAGTATTCAAAATAACTGACAAAGTAAAAGATATAAATCTGAAATATTCTCTCCGATGTAAAGGACTGAAATAAATACCTTCAAGGAAAAATATTCTAACAGAAAGACCCGCAACAATTTTGTTTACACCTTAAAAAATAAGCATTCTGGGCCCAATTCACAGAACTAACTTAAGACAAAATCCTAAACTTACTACCATTTTGGTATTCACAGAAGACACTTACTCATTTTGGTATTCACAGAAGTTAGGAGTCCTAACTTTAGGACTACTAAATGCCTTCTGTGAATACCGAAAGTCTTAAAGTTAGGATTTTTCTTAGTTTAGGAGTAGTAAAGTTAGGACTCCTAAATGCCTTCTGTGAATACCGAAAGTCTTAAAAATTGGATTTTTCTCAGTTTAGGAGTAGTAAAGTTAGGACTCCTAAATGCCTTCTATGAATACCGAGAGTCTTAAAAAATTGGATTTTTCTCAGTTTAGGAGTAGTGAAGTTAGGACTCCTAACTTTACTACTCCTAAACTGAGAAAAATCCTAACTTTAAGACTTTCGGTATTCACAGAAGGCATTTAGGAATCCTAAAGTTAAGACTCCTAACTTCTGTGAATACCGAAATGAGTACGTGCCTTCTGTGAATACCAACATGAGTAAGTGCCTTCTGTGAATACCAAAATGGTAGTAAGTTAAGTTAGTTCTGTGAATCGGGCCCCTATGAATTTGTTTCTATGAAATGGGAAATGCCATTCATCTTCACAATGTCGATTAAACTCTTTAGATGAAAGGGTTTAGGAGAAACAGTATTCCATTAAAAAAAATTATATGAAATCACATTCAACCGTAAACAAAGGGTGCTGTCGCTGTACTTTCCGTTGGCTTGCATGAGCCTTGTGCACGGGGAAAGTGGCCAGTGGACGTCATCAGCCTTCCCACCTTCCGTCTGTGTGGCGTAAGAAGAACATTTCTCTCCAATGACCTTAAGTGGTCCACGGATACAAATACAAGGGATTGATTCTTACTGATAAATTAAGGGAGGATGTGATCCTGCATATCAGTGTTCATGGCTCGGTTGAGTGTTGGTGCTTGGGAACCTGCAGTGGAAGCAGGGGCAGGTGTGTCTCCTGCCGGCAAGGCAACTTCTGCGGCGACTGCCATGTCAAGCCACCTGTAGATGATGATGAGGCACACTATGGTAAGCAAGGGGGATGTGCACAAATTTGGACCTGGGACCACACCTGCCTGCCTCCTAAGTATACATTTTACATGGGTGGCAAATATTTGTGCGTGCACGTTACATTTTATACCCACACAAAACATTTTTTCTGTGAATTTGCCATTGTGCAAGCTGCCATCCCCCCTATCTGCACTAAGTGAGTTCACTAGGATTGAACTGGTGACTGTTTTATGTGCAGAAGACCTGAAAAAGGAAGGTGTAGTTTCAGCGTAGGCTCATATGCAGCACAACGCAAATGTTCATGGTGAAGTGGGACGACTGTTTGTAAATTTGCCCCATTCTGACACTGCTGTGTTAATCCCAGGAATGCAAGCTCTGTGCATGCCTGGGCAGGTACCTGAGGATGTGTTAACCCATCACCAAAGGCACGAGGTATGATCCACTCGAACAAATGAAACAAAGACAAGAGAAGAACGTAGGTGGAAACTGGGTGGGACTGTGACCCAGGCAGTAAATCCAGGCACCAGGCAGCTCATATGATTCTGCCCTCTCTCCAGGATATCCTGTCTGCAAGTGAGACAAGGGTATGGTGAGGAAGTGAGCAGGATGCCCACTGCAGGTCATTGCATGACTCCAGCAGCCCAGCCCGCCCTCCTTCCCACAGTAAATCTTAGCACCAGTTGAAGTGCCTAACATCAGGGAGGTATGAGCGAAGAGGAGTACACAGTGAAGGGATCAGAGATGCTGTGGGATAGGGCTCAGTGGGACTGGGACACCAGAAGGACCTTCAATGTGAGGATACAAGGCTAACGTCCACTCACACCAAATGGGACTGCGATGTCTCCCGTTCCCATAGGCTCACCTTTCCCGCTTGCACGGGTATATCCATCACTTCTGTGTGGTTATGTCTCCCTCCCCGGGGTTCAGGCTGGTGCATCTCCCTTCCTATATTTTACATCATACAACTATTAACCTACTGTAATGTTGGGGGCCCTGGGCCCTCATTGCTGGAAAGGACTGACGCAGACACAGTCAGCTACTGGGTACAACTGGCCCAGAGCACATGGGCTCGGCCCCTTTTATTAGACCTGTGTCACCTAACCAGTGACATCAGTGGTGGGTGGGTGTTTAGTGTAGGGCATACAAGAAACACTAGACTGCTGACTGTGACTCTGGGTCACTACATCCATCCCAAACTTGGGGGAAAATGAAATGGTCACTTCGACAACAATCTTACCTCGGACTTTGTTTCTGTGTTGTTTTGTTTAAAATATAAAATGTGAAACCTTTTTATTATCCCCTTACAGCCGCCAGCCCTGTTTATTGACGTGTAAACATTGCGATTGATTCCAGGGGTTGATGGGCCTTGTACTGTTTTCGACTGTGTTGCGGATTATTACCCTGGGGGATTGTAGGTCTGTATTTGTATGACTTTTCTGATAATAAAGGTTTTAAAAAATAAAAAAATAAAAAAATTGGGGGAAAATGAAAACAAAAGAAAGTCCAACCTGTGGGAGAAAAAGTGCAGTTCGCAAACCCCACGACAAAGTTCAAACCTGTGGGAAAGAAAATGTACATACAATACAACACTGGACTCTATGATTTGAAGTGAGTCTCTTTGGTGGATTGCAGGTCGCAGATGGTGTAGTTACTGCATCCAGGACTCATGAGTCACTGTGGCATGGTTTGCCGTTTTTCGGTGGGTCCTATCTTCTGTCTGCGCCGCCTGGACGTTGTTCTCTGTCTTGCCTTTGCTTGGCACCGTGGTGACAGTTGGTAGTTAGAGAGAAGGGTGACATGATCTGAGTATTGTTTGTCTTCTCGGTTCTCCTCTTCGGTCCTGGTCCTTGGTGATGTCTCTGGGCAGGCTTCAAAGTGTTTCTAGGCAGATGAAAGGAGTAGGTGCATACATCCCTCTCACTAGGATGTCCCTCTCGCCGGTGTTCTTCTCTCACAAGATGTCCGGGAGGACCTCTTTGCCAGGTTTCCACCGGACTGGTGATTTCGGTCATGTTGCTCCACCATAGCCTTCGGGCCGTGAGCGGGGCGCTCCACGATCTTCACCGTTGTGTCCTAGTTCCACCTGAAGGTTACGCTGTCGACTCTTTTTTTTGCACATGAAGCTTTCCTCTTCGTGGGTCTTGCAGACGCACCGTTGTGGACCTGTCTCTCTTGTGGGACTTGCTGCCACCAGAGTCCCTTGAGGCCTTTGCTTCTTGGGCTGCCACGGGTTGATGTGGAGTGGTCAGTTCCTCAGCCGGATGTGTGAGCACTCTCGCCATTCAATCTTCCGCTCAACCCCAAAGGTAGAATTGTTGTCAACAGTCCAAACTTGCCCTCTTCTATGATCGCCACATGGATGGATGGCTTGTAGGTGGATATCTTTGACTTGTGCCGCCGGTGTTCATGCCAGGCCTTGTTCTCCGCTGCACTCCAGTGTTCTGGTGCATGTCACCATCTTCTTCTGATGGGTGTGTGAGTTGACTGGTCACACCTCGTCACTTCTTGTGATCTTCTAGTGGCACCGTGGCACTCACTACCCTTCTTCTCCTCCATTCCTTTCATGACGTGGTCGGTCCCTTTTCTTTTCTTCAACCACCCAGGCCATCTCCGTGTGGCGTGCACTCCACACGAATCTCCCTGGTTGTGTCCTACCCTTAGGACACGCCTCCTCTTCTTCCAATGGCCAAACCAGGCATCGCACCTTTCTTCCTGTCGCTCCTTCTTTACTTTGGGTCGGTGTCATCAGACCTCTTCTGGGTCCCGTCCATGGACCTCTTCTTGATCTATTCAGTTACTATGCCTTTGATCTTCTGGCATGTCTTCGCAGTCGTGATCTTCTGACTGTCAGCTTCTCCTTTCTTTTTCCGGGCGACCATCTGACTGGTCATCTTCTCCTTTTCTTTCCGAGCGACCAACTGACTGGTCATCTTCTCCTTTTCTTTCCGGGCGACCAACTGACTGGTCATCTTCTCCTTTTCTTTCCGGGCGACCAACTGACTGGTCATCTTCTCCTTTTCTTTACGGGCGACCAACTGACTGGTCATCTTCTCCTTTTCTTTCCGGGCGACCAACTGACTGGTCATCTTCTCCTTTTCTTTCCGGGCGACCAACTGACTGGTCATCTTCTCCTTTTCTTTCCGGGTGACCAAACTGACTGGTCCGCATCTTCTTTCCTTTTCTTTTCCGGGTGACCATCTGACTGTTCAGTTTCTGGCGGTGACTTTCTGGCAAGTCATCTTCGCTGTGACCTACTGGCAGGTCTCCGAGGACGCGTTCCCTGCGTCACTCAGTCGTGGTGGGGTGGAGTTACTTCACTCCTTGCACGTTCCTGCGCCGTGCTGTCCGGTCCTGAGGTGTGGAGTTCCTTCACTCCTTGCGCAGTCCTGCGCAATGCTGTTCGGTCCTGAGGTGTGGAGTTCCTTCACTCCTTGCGCAGTCCTGCGCGATGCTTTGCTTCTGGCGCGTTCCCGCGCCGTCTCTTGAAGTGTCCCTTGCGCTTCTGGCGCATCCCGGCGCCGTCTCCTTGCGTGTTCCTGGAGTTTTCCGGCGCGTTCCTGCGCTGTCTCCTGACGTGTTCCTGAATGTTCTGGCGCGTTCCTGTGCTGACTCCTGAACACTTCTTGCGCTTCCTGGGGTGTACCTGCGATTGGTCAGTCTCCTTGGGTGTGAACTCTCGCTCGGTTCTCTGGCTGTTCCTTTGCCCTGGGCACGAGCGTCTTTAAAGGAGAGGGAGAAAGGACGATGAGCTTGTGGTGAGTGCTTTGTGTTTGTAATTGGTTGACCCAAGGCTTGTTCCTTCCTGTGGAGCTCTTTCCTTGCTTGTGACTGCAGTGAGGCAGTTTAGCCAGTAGATGGCAGTGTTACGGCTGTCCCTTGAATGCTGCCGTGTAGTGACTCCTCAATGAAGTCTCTCTGGCGTCCTGTGCTCTGCCCCTGTCTCGCTGGAGCAGAAGTCCGTCCTCTCGAGGTGGGGGAGTGTGGCACTTTTTGTGTAGTGCTTGATCCCCTTTTCCTGTAGTGCCTCAGTTGGCCCGAGCAGCTTCCTTGTTCACACGCAGCGCTGGGGGCCACAACGTAGGCGCTATTGCTGGGGCTTGTCTGCTCTGTTTTTTTGGGGTTTTTTTTAGGCAGAAGACTACTTGGGGCAGAGGAGAAATGCGGTGCACCTCGTGGTGGGTGCTTCCTTCTGTTCACGCTACTCGTGGTGGGTGCTTCCTTCTTGGCTTCACCTCCCCTCCGCCGGCTCACTGCTCACATGCCGCGCGGGGGGAAGGGGGGGCAGGTGCTGCTCCTACCAGCCTCGGGCCACATGATTTCCTCTTTCCTTTTCTCACCCCCGCTGCAGCAGCCTTCAGCAGTTCACACGCTGCGGGGGTGAGGGTCTGTATTCTTTTCCCCTCTTGGTGGTGGGGCAAAACAAAGTCGGCACAGTTTGGCTCTCTTGGCGGAGACGGGGAGCCGTTAGCTACTCCGCTCTCCGCCCTCCCGTCTTGGTCTTTTGTCCTCTCGCCATTTGTCCGGGCCGGGGCCTTCTCCCTCTGTGCGGGTAGGCACCGCTTTCGTTCAGTGTCCGCCCGGCAGCACTGCACACGCTGCGGGCGCTTCACTCTTCTCCACCCCACCGCCGCAGCTCCACATTTCACACGCTGCGCGGGGTGAGGCGAACTTGCTGCTCGGTGCAATCGCGGGTGGGCTCCGCTTTCACTTCACCGTGTCCAGCAGCTCTGCTCCTGCTGCGGGCGCTCTTCCCTCCGATTTCATGCACCCTCACCTCACACACGCGGCGGGGGACCGGGGCGCTGCAGGCAGGCCGCGGGTGGGCTCCGCTGGCTCTGCTTTAATCAAGGGGGCAATAGCAGGCGTCACTTACAGTACGGGCACAGTTACTGTTCATGGCTTATAGCGGGTGGGCTCTGCTCTGTGTTTTCGGCGGCGCTACCAAGCGGCCGCCATTAACAGTTCTGAGCGTTGCGGGTGGGCTCCGCCTACGGTGCAGGTCACGGGCTCACCTTCGGCCAACGGGCCTTTTCTCTGTGCGGGTGAACTCCGCTTCGGTCACCACGCGGTGGGGCCTCACTTGCGGCCGACGCGGGTGGGCTCCGGTCGCTCCGCTCCTTCCTGGGCACTTCGGGCCGCACCTCCACGTGGCACTCGGTTGCGGCCGGCATAGGTGGGCTCTGGTCGGTCCGCTACACTTTCCCCTCACGCCGGAAGGCTCGCGCTGGGCATGGAGGTGCGGGGTGAGCTCCCGGTCACCTCTACTTCGTGTTCTCGGCCCGGGGCACTGCACACGCCCCTCGGGCCTCTCGGCGCCGGCGCCGCTTCCTCGGGAGGGTGCCCTGCACATGGGCACTTCCCTTCTTCTTTCCGGGGTTTTTCTTTGCGGCACGCGTGGCTAGCGTCCGCCCTCCTCGTCGCCAATGTAATGTTGGGGGCCCCGGGCCCTCATTGCTAGAAAGGACTGACGCAGACACAGTCAGCTACTGGGTACAACTGGCCCAGAGCACATGGGCTCGGCCCCTTTTATTAGACCTGTGTCACCTGACCAGTGACATCAGTGGTGGGTGGGTGTTTAGTGTAGGACATACAAGAAACACTAGACTGCTGACTGTGACTCTGGGTCACTACACCTACAAAGAAATTGGCGCAGGTCTATTCCTCATCTTTAAAAAAGTGTCACTGACTTTCTGAGAGGCTTTGGTTAAAATGGTGGAAACTTCCGTTCTGGCAGTGCGCGAAACTTCCGTTCTGGCAGTGCGCGTGCTGCTTCTCATCACAGCGTGATAGGGCTCATCGCGCACGCACATGACGTGCACACAGATGGAAGCGCCATGACGGAGTTTCATATGCTGGAGCACGTCCATATTTCAAAGCTCTACTAGTCTTTGACATGGAGATTTAAAAATATACGTCCCCAAATACTCGAAAACTCGAGTGAGAATAGGAAATGTTCCCGTTCTCGAAAGTTTGACCTTATTTCATGACTGCCTACCAACTTCCCTGAAGCATGGAAATGCAGCTGCTCTATGAAGCAGAGAATAACGGGGAGGTTACAACGCGACAAGCAGGCTCAGCGAGTTAAACACTCGCGGCTGGCATTTAGTGTGATTTGCAGGTCGTGATGCTCATCTGTATTTCATCCTTCCAAGGGTGACACATTAAGTATCATTAAAATGAGTAATAGGTAATGCCTGTTATTTACAGCGCTCAGAAACAGCAATATCAGCAGCTGCATAAAAACAGGTTTTATTCTTACTCCCAGCAGCACAGAGTCATGGTAAATAGTGAACAAGTATCCTGTAGGGTAAAGAACAGTGCCTGTGATAAGGTATGCTTGCATCCGAAGACAGAAGGAGGCCCTACACCATTTGGGGATCTCCAGCCCCCACATGCATCAATCTTGGTATTTGCGATTCCTAAATTGCGAAAATTAAGGAATCGCAATTTAGAAATCGCAAATACCTATGCATCAACAAATCGCAAATATTTTTGCATTTTCTTAATTTTCCTTAATTGTGATTCACATTTTGCGAATCGCAATTAAGGAAAACCTTCCCATTGATTCCTATGGGCCAAAAGGCCCATAGGAATCTATGGGTCATTTTGTTGATGCATTTCAAGGGTGCTGAGGGGGGTCCAAAGGACCCCCCCCTGCACCCTTGAAATGTTTTTTTAAGTGCAAGTTTCACACACACATGTCCAAAGGACATGTGTGTGTGTAACATGACACTTTCAAAAATGCATTTTTGAGCATTTTTAAAAGATTTTGCAAATTAACACGAGGGTCAACCTCGTGTTAATTTGCACCTCCTGATTTCAAATTCGCAATTTTAAAAAAAATCATGCATTGCATTTAAGGAATCGCAAAAATGCGATTCCTTAAATGCAATCGCATTTTAAGAAGTCGCAAAAAATAGCGATTTCTATGAAAAAAGATGATGCATCCCAAAATGTGATTTTGGAATCGCAAACGGCCAATTTTTGCGAATTGCACCGTTTGCGACTCCAAAATCACTTGATGCATGTGGGTGCAGGTTTCCATTGTAGCACCCCTGTTGCTCACTACTCAACCATTGTACCAGGGGCGGCTCCTCCACTAGGGCGCAGGAGCGTCGTCCCACTGCTTTCTCGCAGTGCGAGAAGCAGAAACATAAAATGGTATTTTAAATACCATTTCATGTTTCTGCTTCTCACGCTGCAAGAAAGCAGAAGTTAGGGTATGCCTGGTTGGCGACAGGCGGGTAGGCGGGTTGAGGAGGAGTGGCTTGCCCACTTTCGTGCGCCCTGACTGCCGACCAAATCAGTCATGCACACTCTACATTTTCTCTATGTAGGCTGCATGCAGCCTACATAGAGAAAATCGCCTCCCTACAGGCACTGGGTGCTGACTGCACCAATCACAACGCTGCCATTGCAGCGCTGTGATTGCTTGGGGTGGGGGGATGCATGCTTGATGCTTCCAGTTCCAGGAAACGGGGTAGTTGGGACCCGGCCAGGAGCAGAGGCGGCGCGGGACCCAGTAAGGTAAGTTAAAAAAAATGTATTTAACCACCCCCAGTGCTAACGCCCGCGCAACCCCAACCCGCGAGCCATGCAAGCCGCAACTGCTTTATACGATCCCCGTCAAGAATAGTAGTGTGGGGAAAATGAAGCTAGAAAGAGGTCCCAGGAACTATATGTGGCTGAGATTAAACCAAGCTTACTGTAGCGATCACGTGGCCTGTGGGACTCTTACCATACCATTCACGCAGTTACTGTTGTTGCCATGGTCGATCTACTAAAAGACTACAACTACCAGCAGGCTTAGGGGCAGGAACTGTGAGGCTTAGGGCGGAATTAACTTAAGCACCTCCCTTCCCTGTAGAAGGTGCTTGTCAATCAACTTGAATCAGTGAGGAATGGCGGATGGTGTTCCCCGCCGGATTTCAGCTGGAAGATTGCAGCCTCTGGATTGCGGGACATTGATCAGAGGATTCGTGTACTGAAGTTTAACTGTACCAGGTATTTGGCAGATAGAAAAACCGCGCTGCAAAGGTAAACGCGAGGCTTCGTGTTTAAAGTGCAGCCTGCGGATAGAATTCGATTTTGCTCTAGACGCGACTGAGAAACAAGACGCGTCTGAAGTATTATCGCCTTCAGTGCTGAAGGGGATTAGAGCGTGACTTTACTGCCAACTGTTTTAAACTGCACGGACGCGAAGACATTAACTCTTTTTGTCATCGAGGGCATGCCGGCTGAGGAACAGTTTGTTTTCTTGCGTTGTGTTACTTAACAGCGCATGTGATCAGCATAAGACTTTGGCCTGAGATCTCTATCACGAGTTGCTGGGAACATTTAATGGTTGTTGTGGATAACATTAACCCGGAACTGTATCTCTGTTGAATCCACCAACAGAGGGATACCTTGATTTGGACAATTTTGTGTTTCACGATTATTTTTTGTTTTGGTGAAGGAAAAGGGAAAGTATATCCTCGGGTAGCTGTATTCCCTCTGGTAAGTCAAGGTTACAGTTTCCTGCATTGAGTTGTTGTACAGAGGACGACACTGGTATTATATACTTGCCTTCTTGTTCCCTTCTGCAGTGTGGCCCTCCTTCTCTGTGCCTGGCAGTGCCTTAAGACCAGACCCTGAGGGATCCTTGGAATTACAGATCTTTTACTATTTTGTCCACTTCCCTTTTCCCCGGAGCACGAATCCACGCAGAGGGTGTTACGATACCTTTGTTGGGAGTCGTGTTTGGGTGGAACTGGGAGGCCTCTCGTCTGACATCGTCTCTGCTGTTTACAAGGTAGAGGTTAGTGGCAATTCTTATTCTTGAGCTACTGACAATCCTGACAGATTGACAAGCCCAAGAATAGACGCCAGCCTAGACGATGAATCTTGAGGTCATGATGGCCTCTTTGGTAGAAAGCATGGCCGCCTTACAGCAGGAGGTGCAGACATCTAGATCCGAGTCCCAGGTACTATATAAAGAGGTGGGCAGCTTACGGAGAGAGGTGGCAGGGTTATCTCGTAGGGGTCAGGGAGGGGTTCCTTATATTAAACCAGCAACACTAGCACCACCTGTTTCCTCCACGCAAATGCCCTCTCAGGGAGCTGAAGGGGGTGGTTTTACTGTACCCCCTCACACTACTGTTCCCCCTTCAGACCCTGCCCACACAGTGCATATTGTACAAAATTTGGGAATCCCGTTAACGCCCCCTGAACGATTCTTTGGGGACCCTCATAAGTTTGAGATCTTTTTGAATCAATGTAGGTTACATTTTTTGTGCAAACCTGGGGTTTTTCAGGATGACTCAGCAAAAACGGCATTTATGATGTCATATATGAGTGGAAATGCCGCAAGTTGGACGGTTCCCTTGTTGGAACGAAATGACCCTGTCCTACATAATTTCACTCATTTTTGTTTGGAGCTCCGGAAACTTTTTGATAGGAAATCCCATATGATGACCCTAGACAGGGAGTTGTTAACTTTACGTCAAGGTTCCCAGGATCTGTTGACTTACATCACCTCTTTTAATAGACTGGTCGTTGAAACAGATTGGCCTTCTAGTAAACGTATTACTTTGTTCTATCAAGGATTGAGAGGGGAACTCAAAGATGTTCTGGCCCAAGTAGTGCAGTTACCTAATACCTGTGAAGAACTAATCGATTTAACTGTCCAGCTAGATCATCGACTCTTAGACCGAAAAGGGGATAAGAACAGGGGAGATGGACGGTATATGCCTCCCCGTTTCAGAAGTCCTCTAGAAGATCGTCCCAAAGCGGCGGAAGGAACAGAGCCCATGCAAATTGGAGGCATCCGCGGCCCCCTTACACAAGAAGAAAAAGAGAAGAGGAGAAGACTGAAACAATGTCTGTATTGCGGAAAAGGGGGGCACTTTATAAAGGACTGTAGAGCAAGAAACGCAGTACCAGGACGTCCTTTTGTGCCTCGTGTGCAGGCAATGGTGCCAGCCAGAGAGCCGGCGGAAAACTAGGAAACACAAATCAGGAAGAGGTCTCTGCCTTGGGTTGTCAAAAGTTCATGATCTCACCCATCCTTGCCAATACCCTTCATCCAGCTGTTGCCCATATGAATCTCAAGGGAAATAGTGTACTTTTTAGCTAGATTGTACGAAAAACTCTCATGTAAAGTCCGCTATGGCACCCTTGGCGAATGTACCCCGTTTTTTAGAGTGTCACGGGGCATACGTCAGGGTTGTGTTTTAGCCCCGCTTTTATTTTCCCTTTTTATTAATGGTGTCGACCGATCATTGACTGACATCCCAGCTGATGCCCCTTTGATTGATGGTAAACCTGTTCCGCTGTTACTTTATGCGGATGACGCTGTTCTTTCATCGCGAACACAGTTGGGCCTACAGCACCTAATCGATAATTTTATGCAGTTCATTCAAGCTAGGCGGCTTCGTGTGAATAAAACTAAGACATATGTAATGTCTTGTGGTCAGGCAGCCAAGCAGGTAAAGCACACTTTTTTCCTTGATAAGGAAAAGCTAACTTCTGTAAAGTCCTTTTGTTATCTGGGAATAACATATAATAATAGAGGGTCTTGGAATGCGGAATTTGAGGCCGTAAAAACAAAAATGCTACGGTCTACCAGTAGCATATTTCGTTTTGCCTCTAAACTCGGGTCACGAAGTATTCTTGATATGATGAACATCTATAATGTATGCTGTGTTTCCTCTGCTCTGTATGGGGCAGGGGTATGGGGTCACTGCGAGGGTATTTCTTTGCAGAAGGAGAAAACAAGTTCTTAAGGAGGTTGTTATGTGTTCCCCCTTCTGCCTCCATCCAGTTGATCCACGAAGAAGTTGGGATCGAGTATATTTCTGACTTAGCAGCAGTTCGGCCACTCTTATTGTGGCGTTCTATTTGGGCTAAGCCAGAGACTCGATTCACCAAGGACATTATCCTTGACTGTATAGGCTTGGATCACTCCTCACGCGTATTATGGTTAAGATACATTCATCGTTGGTATCTACTTCTTTTTAATATTGATGTGTTTCGTGAGCCTGAAAAGGTTGTCTCCATTTCAAAAAAAGAAATCAAGATAACGTTTCTTAATTTTCGTAAGGCTGAACGAGACAAAGCCGTTGGCAATCTTGTTACTATAAAAATTTTATAAAGACCTAAATCTAGTTCCCGGACTACAATCCTACCTTGTATTTGTGACTCGCCCTTCTCATCAGTACGTTTTAACACGGGTCAGATTGGGCATAGTACACCACTTGGTTGCTTTTCCAAATATAAAGACTAGTTCAAACATCCCCTGTCCATGCGATAGCACCTCTAGGCAGAGTAGTTGCCATTTTTTGCTTTTTTGCAAATTTTATCAGTGCTTTAGGCTAAAATACCTTAAACCTATTTTTATCAAATATAATATTTGCACTACACAAACAGCATTGATATTTTTATCTTCATTAGAGAACGAGGAGACTTGTTTTTTTTTAGCTACTTTTATTCTAAAATGTACAGCTGCCAGGAAAAGTATTGTATTATAATGTTGTTTACTTACCTGTCTGTACTTATGCTCTACAGCTGCCAGGATCTGTTTATGATGATATTACTGTTTAACGCTCCTGTCTGTATAGATATGCTTCCACTTTTAAATTTTATATCAATTCCTGTAATTAAGGTATTGCTAAACATGAAGTTGACCACAGTATTGATTGATTATAATAATTTTTAATGTACAGTTCCCCATGAAAAGTCTAGTGAGTAACTCCTACTGATCCCCAGCTAATTTATGTAAGAATGTTTGTATTTTATAATGATGCTGGCCTATAGAGGAGGGATCACTTCCAATCTGATGCACTTTAGCCTTCTTTTCCTTTTGGAATAATTATATGGTGTTTTTTTTTTATATTTTAATCATGTATTTTTGCTTGTATGATTTGTATGTACAAATCGAATAAAAGCTTTTTGATTTGAATTGAATTGAATTGAATCTCAAGGTTAAGCTATGGGTACATTCCAAAGACGCTATGGATATAGATGCTTTAGTGGATTCCGGTGCCACCGGTAATTATATTGATCAAGAATATGCCATGAGGATCGGAATCATCTGTGAAAAGAAGGAGAAACCTGAGTTGGTAAAGGCAGTCGACGGTACTGTTCTTTCATCTGGTCCTGTGTCATACCATACGTGTTCCCTATTGATGCAGACTATTCAAAAACATGAGGAGTATATACAATTTGATCTTATCGACGCACCTCAATTTAGGCTCATCTTGGGAATGCCCTGGCTGACTCTACACGATCCTACAGTCAGCTGGGCTGCACGTACCATCACTTTTGCCTCTGACTATTGTCAGGAACATTGTAAACAAAATCACCCTATACGTGACTCCCTTCTTAATACGCCATCAGTGTGTCTGGCAATGGAAAGCTCCCCTGAACATTTTTGCTGTGCCACCATTCTTCCCGAGGAGTACAGGGAATATCTTCCGGTGTTTAACCAACAAAAGGCTACCACCCTGCCGCCGCATAGGGTATATGACTGCCGCATTGAATTAGTGCCTGGAGCAGATATCCCGTGCAGTCGAGTATATGCCCTGACGGAGAAGGAGACGCAGTATCTCAAAACTTATATCGAGGAGAATCTGGCCTCTGGATTTATCAGGCATTCAACATCTCCAGCCTCATCTCCGATGTTCTTTATTCCTAAGAAGGACTGCGCTGAATTACGACCTTGTATCGATTATAGAGCGATTAATCGCATCACAATCAAGAATCGATACCCTCTCCCCATAATTCCAGTATTGATGGACCAACTCAAGGGAGCCCGCTTTTTTACCAAACTCGATCTACGCGGAGCATATCATCTGGTCCGAGTACAAAAAGGGGCTGAGTGGAAGACTGCGTTTCGAACCAAATTTGGTTTGTTTGAATATAGGGTGATGCCCTTCGGGTTGTGTAACGCCCCTGCCGCGTTTCAGTTTTTCATGGACGAAGTGCTGAGAGGATGTCTGGAGACCTTTTGCGTTGTATATATTGATGACATACTGGTGTATTCATCCACCGTTTCGGAGCATGTCACTCATGTGAAAAAAGTGTTGGACAAACTTCAACAATATTCCCTTTACGCAAAACTTGAAAAATGCTTGTTCCATGCACAGGAAGTAACATTTCTCGGTTATGTCATCAATGAAAACGGGTTTCAAATGGATGTGTCCAAGGTAGAGGCCATCACCAATTGGAGCCCTCCTCGAAATGTTAAATCGGTACAAAGCTTTCTTGGCTTCTCGAATTATTACAGAGGGTTTATAAAGGACTTCTCAAAAATCATACATCCTATTTCGAGCCTTTTGAGAAAGAACACTCCCTTCGTGTGGAGCAAGGAGGCTGACTGTTCATTTCGATATCTGAAGAAACAGTTTACTCAGGCTCCAGTCCTTCGTCATCCTGATCCACAAAGACCTTTCATTCTTGAAACAGACGCGTCTCAAAATGCAGTGGGAGGGGTGCTATCCCAACGGCATCCTGTGACTGGCCAAGTACATCCTGTTGCCTTCTTCTCGAAAAAGCTTACGCCTTGTGAAAGCAATTATACCGTCACAGACAAAAAGCTTCTTGCTATCAAACGAGCATGTGAGGAATGGCGCCATTATCTACTCGGAGCAGCTCACACCGTGGAAATCTTTACGATCACAGGAACTTATTGTTTTTGAAAACTGCCAAGGCTCTCACTCCTCGGCAACTGAGATGGACCTTGTGCTTTTCGGACTTTGATTTCGTTATCAAGTATAAACCGGGGTCCCAGAATGGAAAAGCTGATGCCCTTTCCCGCATCGGAGAGACAGAGGATCAGATGAAATCCGAAAATTCCGAACCACCGTTCATTCTAACAGAAGTGAATGACCCAACTCCATCGGTCGCACTGTTGTCATCACAGGACTTCTTGGAGGAGGTGAAGGTGGCCCTAGCACAAGAGAATCTACAGGAATGGGTCCTGGAAGATCCGGAACATCGTGTCGAAAAAGATGACCTTGCCTATCATGACGCTGCTCTTTTTGTTCCAACAGAGGCGTTACGTCTGCAAGTGCTGGCATGGGTCCATGATTCTACACTGGGTGGGCATGTGGGAACGTACAAAACCATTGCCCATGTGGAACGCTCCTTTTGGTGGCCCCGAATGCGGGAGGATGTGCGCCAATATGTTAAGAACTGTGCTATCTGTGCTCAAGGAAAGGCGATCCATACAAAACCTGTGGGACTCTTAAGACCTTTACATATCCCTCCGCACCCTTGGCATACGCTGTCCATGGATTTTATTGTCGAAATGCCACCTTGTGACAATAAGACTGTGATCTTGCTTGTGGTAGATCACCTGACGAAAATGGGACATTTTATATCGTTGTCAGGATTACCATCAGCTGCGGAATTGGCAGAGGTGTTTCTCCAACACATTGTACGAGCTCATGGAATCCCCTGTGTTCTAATAACGGACAGGGGGTCTCAGTTCACTTCCCGGTTTTGGAAGGCTCTTTGTAAAACTCTGAACATTGATGCTCGACTCTCATCCAGTTACCATCCCCAGACGGATGGTAAAACTGAACGTCTGAACCAGACCTTGGAACAGTACCTCCGTTGCTTCACACTGCAAAATAATCTGGAATGGACTACCTTGTTATGGATGGCCGAATTCGCCTATAATAACGCTGTGCATGCCACCCTGGGGTGTTCACCTTTTTTCTGCCTCCAGGGTTTTAACCCCAATGTTCTCCCTTTTGAGTGGCCTGTTCGTTCCCCTGTACCTAGTATACATGAACATCACGCACACCTTAGAGCAGTGCACATAGCCGCTAAACACAGTTTAGCTGAGGCCCAATCCACACAAAAGACATTCGCTGATAAAAGGAGAACATTAGAACCAGTCTACAAGGTGGGGGATAAGGTATGGCTCTCTACGAAACATCTCCATCTGAAGGGGGTCTCTAGATTGAAACCGAAGTATGTGGGGCCGTACAGTGTAGTCGAGGTCATTAACCCCGTAGCTATTAAGCTTTCCCTTCCTGTGTCTTGGTAGATCCATCCTGTTTTTCATGTTTCCCTGCTCCGGCCATGTCCCGTTAGTATGAGGCTTCCGGATCGTCCCCTTCCTGTTGAAGTGGATGGTCAGGAAGAGTACGAGGTACAGGCAATCCTTGACTCTAGGATGGTGAGAGGCAGGGTTCAGTATCTAGTGGAGTGGAAAGGTTTTGGGCCTGAGGAAAGAACCTGGGAGCCTGTGGTCAACTTGCATTGCCCTGATTTAGTGGCTCTCTTCCATGGTTCACATCCTGGTAGACCTGGGCGACCGCCGGGACGGCTGTCCTCGGGAGGGGGTTCTGTAGTGATCACGTGGCCTGTGGGACTCTTACCATACCATTCACGCAGTTACTGTTGTTGCCATGGTCGATCTACTAAAAGACTGCAACTACCAGCAGGCTTGGGGGCAGGAACTGTGAGGCTTAGGGCGGAATTAACTTAAGCACCTCCCTTCCCTGTAGAAGGTGCTTGTCAATCAACTTGAATCAGTGAGGAATGGCGGATGGTGTTCCCCGCCGGATTTCAGCTGGAAGATTGCAGCCTCTGGATTGCGGGACATTGATCAGAGGATTCGTGTACTGAAGTTTAACTGTACCAGGTACTTTCACGGTAGGAGTGCGGGCTCGCCTCCTCCGTGCTCTGTTCTAGTTGCGAGTGTATTTGGCAGATAGAAAAACCGCGCTGCAAAGGTAAACGCGAGGCTTCGTGTTTAAAGTGCAGCCTGCGGATAGAATTCGATTTTGCTCTAGACGCGACTGAGAAACAAGACGCGTCTGAAGTATTATCGCCTTCAGTGCTGAAGGGGATTAGAGCGTGACTTTACTGCCAACTGTTTTAAACTGCACGGACGCGAAGACATTAACTCTTTTTGTCATCGAGGGCATGCCGGCTGAGGAACAGTTTGTTTTCTTGCGTTGTGTTACTTAACAGCGCATGTGATCAGCATAAGACTTTGGCCTGAGATCTCTATCACGAGTTGCTGGGAACATTTAATGGTTGTTGTGGATAACATTAACCCGGAACTGTATCTCTGTTGAATCCACCAACAGAGGGATACCTTGATTTGGACAATTTTGTGTTTCACGATTATTTTTTGTTTTGGTGAAGGAAAAGGGAAAGTATATCCTCGAGTAGCTGTATTCCCTCTGGTAAGTCAAGGTTACAGTTTCCTGCATTGAGTTGTTGTACAGAGGACGACACTGGTATTATATACTTGCCTTCTTGTTCCCTTCTGCAGTGTGGCCCTCCTTCTCTGTGCCTGGCAGTGCCTTAAGACCAGACCCTGAGGGATCCTTGGAATTACAGATCTTTTATTATTTTGTCCACTTCCCTTTTCCCCGGAGCACGAATCCACGTGGAGGGTGTTACGATACCTTTGTTGGGAGTCGTGTTTGGGTGGACTGGGAGGCCTCTCGTCTGACATCGTCTCTGCTGTTTACAAGGTAGAGGTTAGTGGCAATTCTTATTCTTGAGCTACTGACAATCCTGACACTTACACTGTCACTTTTTTTTCTTAACATGGAGGGATTAAAGGCCTAAATCATGCAGCTGGCACTTATTTGTAACTGAGCATCTCTGCCATAGAGAGCGGCAGATACCTGGAGTTGGTGCAGCACCGAGTGGTGCATTAGGGACTTGAGGGCCCGCGTTGTGTTGTCGTGTGCGGTGTAGGATTGGCCTGTGCAGGCATTGGTCCTCCCCAGACTGCGTGAGTAAGAGGTTTTGAGGTCCATGCCAGATGTTCAAGATACCAACCAGCAGGGGGCGGCTGCCGCCATAAACAAAGGGTGGTGGGGCGGGTGGGGTCGCACAAGAGGCGCAGTGCGGGTGGAGGGGCGGAAAGGAGAAAAAAATGTACCTTTTGCCGCCGGCTGCCTCCAGCGTCACATCTCGTCACGCCACCTCTCCTCTTCCTGCCTTGTCACAGGGCAGGGATTGGTTTGAGCAGGCAGGAAAGACGCCCTGCTCAGACTAGGGAGTCTGTGGGGTTTATCCAGCCCGGCTGCTCAATGCAGCTGGGCTGGAGAAAACCTAAGTGCACATGTGTGTTTTGATCGGCCTGAGATGGTGTGCCAAACAAACATGAGCAATTAGGGAGTTGAGTGCATTAGCACTCCTCCTCCCCCTTCCCATGCCTCGTCCATCCCCTACTAATGCCACTGGCTAAGAGCCGGCAAATGTAAAATAAAAGGATGCAAGAACATCGTTTTATTTTACATTTGCTGGCTCTGAGCCAGGCAGTGGGGCAACACTCCTCTGCCATTGCGGAGGAGCCGCCACTGCCCACAAGGGTGTAACAGAGGCCCCTGCCGCCGCAGCAGTGCATACGCCCCACTCACCTTATCTTGCAGGGGACCTCCTTAGGCAAGGCTTGAGTTGAGGGTAGGCACCGGATACCCACTATTTTCAGAGGGTAGACACTGTCTACCCTGCTGCAAAGCCGTCCATCATTTTTTTGCGTAGCAAAGCTGGCCACTTTCAGCAGAATGCCACGTTCCTTTCCTTCATCTCCCAGAATTCACAGAAATATGTTGATTTGGTCCTGGTCTAATCTTCTGACACCGGGACACTTTCAGCAGCGACTGCACATTGTCTGCTTTTGTTACGAGCAGAATGGTGCAGGCGGAAAAGGGGCTTATCAGATTCCAGCTTCGCCCATAACAAAAGCCAGAGTTAAGAGGCCATTAGGCCTCTTTTTGTTGGAGTATCCTGGTTGGGAGCTATTGGGAGCCTCACACCTGGATTCAATGGAGAGAAAATAAAGGCTCAACTCTTATCACTTCACAGGTTCTTAAGAGAGAAATGCTTTCGACTTTGTTCAATCCCTGTATATAAGAGATATGCATACACTGTAAGAATGTCAGATGTGTTAGTTGCCCCACTATTTACACAAATAACAATTTAAATATCACTATTTTGTTTTGTTTCTTTGATAGCCCTTTCGCACCTCTCATCCCAATCCATAATTTCAGACTACTTTACATCACGCGTACAGATTATACATTGTCAATAAATCATATGTGTGAACATCACCATAATACAGTGAGGGTTACAAGGTGTGTAGGAGC
Source organism: Lissotriton helveticus (assembly GCF_964261635.1). Classification (NCBI taxonomy): domain Eukaryota; kingdom Metazoa; phylum Chordata; class Amphibia; order Caudata; family Salamandridae; genus Lissotriton; species Lissotriton helveticus. The sequence continues at coordinate 1,112,376,434 of NC_136071.1, forward strand.
CGCATGTCCTTCATACCTCACGGTTTTATATTAGAAGGGTTACAATGTATGTACTGCAAGTAACAAAAGGATCTCTGTCTTAAAAGCAGTAACCCACTTACCCATGTCCATAAAATAAAAAATCTGTCCTCTGCATGTTACATAATGTGGTTTGGAGGAGACATATTAACCCTCTATGCTACTTTAATTCAAAACTGGGACTAAACAAAACACAGATGTCTCCTGCATTATATGTTCTCCTCCAGATTTATCTTACCATTATTATTATTCCCTGAGATTTAGTTGGTAACAAAGATCTCTGAAGCAGGTGTCTTAACCCCATAAGATATCTTAAAATACAGACATTGCAACCAATTAAGCAAAACAGATTGACTGTCACGTTTCTGCTTGCTGCCGAATTCTTTGCGGCGGGGTTTTAAATAAATTGTATTGGTTGAGCACGAGATTTTGCGTCGGGCTGTGTCAATATTTACGCACAACCCCAATGCAAAATCTAATTTGTTAAATATTGTAATGCACTCAAATGTGCTCATGATAGACTTGCAAAATATATGTGACGTCTTAAGAACCAATGTCACTTCCTGTGAGGTCCTGGGTTGTGATTCCAATTCAGGTGATGCCACATTCGATGTCACGCGCCGTGATGTCACACTCATTCTGCCTAACTTGGGGAGTCCCCCGACTTCTTGTTTTAGGACTTGAGCCCCGCCCTTAGGTTTCCTTACGCCACTGTACAAGCTGTGTTCATGTGTGACTAGCTGCTCAAGTCCAGACTTTTCCTTTGCATTCTGGCAATTTGTGTCCTGAAATACACAAAACATAAAATCCCAGAATGCAGAGAAAAAAACCTGGACTGGAGCAGGTGGAACGCTTGGCAGCTGGGCGTGTCAAAGGCACAGCAAGTGCCACTCCGGCATCTTTTCCCAAATACAAAAAAATTATTTTAGCCTTAACAGGGAGGAGAGATGTTGCTAAAAGAGTAGGAAACAAATTCCTGTTAAACAGTCCACCAATGCACAAATAAATAAATACATGAGCTAGGTTCCCATTCCCTTGGGAGATCATCCCCCCAGGAAATATGGTGGCTGCTGCAGTGGGCGGTATTTGTGGAGGGAAAGCGTCTTTTCAGCGCTTTGGTAGATAAGTGCCTGGCTGCTGCGCCAGCTTAAATGGAGATAGATGGAAGCCCACTTTACGACAGCGCAGCCATTAAACAGGCCAAATGAATCAGTCTGGAAGCCACAGCGGACGCGCCGGAACACAGTCAGCTGTCGCCTCGTTTCCATAATGTTTGATGCTCTCATATCAATAAAGAATAAGGCCTCCGGCCCGATCCATTTTAAATATTGATTGCGTCAGCCGAGGACACGTCCCTCCGGAGCGGATAAGAAGTTACACAACAGCATCCATCAGACAATTAGCATCTCATTTGGGCGGCTCCGACTGCAAGCCGGGCAAGGCAGTGGCTCCCGGGCCTGTCAATCGATGCTCGCGGGCGCCTGCAATCACCGCTCCGCCAGGCCAGAGGGAAGATTAGAGGAGCGCGCGCACACCTGTTTAACTCACAGATAAGCGGCATACCGGGGACTATTTACGGTGTCCTGGCATATGACTTAACGATTATGTACAGGTGCTCATTTTAAAGGGGTGGCAAAGCACGATGCAGCCATTTGGAAAGATGGGGCCCTAGGCCCGCATGATGGAGTAAAGCGCAGGGTGACCAACCGTCCGTAAATTTCACGGACAGTCCGTAATTTTGGCCGTCTGTCCGTTGTCCGTGAAGGATTCTTTAACGGACGCCATTTGTCCGTCATTTTAGCCGGGCCCTGGTCGCCCCACCTCCCTTCTTGACTCCGATGCTGCATCAAAGCTCCTCAGATACCCGGCAGCACTGGAGAGGCACAGCGGGATGCAGCCCTGACACCTCCAGCCCATGATGAGCTGTTAAGAGGTCGAAGGTGACTGAGAGGGAGGGGCTGCAACTTCAGGAGCAGGGGCATCCATTTAGATGCAAACAGCCCTGAATGACTCATGTCTCTGCAATTTAGAGGGGGGCTCACACATTCCATTTCTACCCAGAGCCCCATACATCCTAGACTCACTCCGCTTAGCCAGATTACACGGAGGCAGCACGTGGTTCTCTTCACAGAGCTTAATTAGTGTCACTAAATTGTAAGCAAACCTCCGTTCTTTGAACATGCAGTCTATAATGTAATACAATAACGAAAAGGCACAATCGCACCCACACTGATTAACAAAGTATGGAGGACAATCAATTCAATCAGTTCTCTTAGAGTATCTCCTGTAAGTACTGTACATCACAGTGGGGGATGGCATTTTGGACAGAGAGCCTCTTGTGTAGGAGGGGGTGAGAAGCCCAAGATGATACTAGAATACTGCATGCCCACCCCTGTGCCCACCCTGGTGGATCCTGTTCCCCCTCCTGTGATGGCTCTTGTCCCCCCTGTGGTGGATCATGTCTCTGCCCTGGGTGGCTTCTGTCCCAGTCGTGAAGTTCTTGATGGGCCTCTTCTCAAAAGGGCTCAGCTCAAAATTAATATTGAAAGGTGGGCGAGTAAGTAAGTGAAGGGATGGGTGGATGGCTGGATGAATTAGTGAAAGGGTAAATGGATGAATGAAAGAGTGAATAAATGGATAATGAGAGAGGATGGATGAATTGATGAATGAGGGGAAGGATGGATGAGAGAAAATGTAAATAGCTGGATGTATGGGTGGAAGGGTAGCTCGATGATGGATGAGGGGAAAGATGGATGAGGGGAAGGATGGATGGATGGATGGATGAATGGAGGGAAGGCTGGATGGATGGATGAGGGGAAGGATAAATGGATGGGATGGATGGATGGATGAGGGGAAGGTGGATGAGGGGAAGGATGGATGAGGGGAAGGAAGGGTGGATGGATGAGGGGAAGGATGGATGGATGAGGGGATTGATGGAGGGGAAGGATGGATGAGTGGGTGAAAGGATGGATGGATGATGAGGGGAAGGATGGATGGATGGAGGGTGGATGAGGGGATGGATGGAGGGGAAGATGGATGGATGGAGGGGAAAGATGGATGATGGAGGGAAGGATGGATGGAGGGAAGGATGGATGGATGAGTGGGTGAAAGGATGGATGATGATGAGGGAAGGTAAATGGATGGAAGGAAGGGATGGATGAGGGGATGGATGAGGGGAGGATGGAGGGGAAGGGATGGATAGATGGAGGGGAAGGATGGATAGATTGAGGGGAAGGATGGATGGATGAGGGGATGGATGGAGGGGAAGGATGGATGGATGAGTGGGTGAAAGGATGGATGGATGATGAGGGGATGATGGAGGAGGGAGATGGATTGGATGAGGGGAAGGATAAATGGATGGGAAGGATAAATGGATGGGAAGAATGGATGGATGAGGTGAAGGAAGGAAGGATGGATGGATGATGAGGGGAAGGCTGGATGGATGATGAGGGGAAGGATGGATGGATGATGAGGGGAAGGATGGATGGAAGATGAGGGGGAAGGATGGATGCATAGATAGAGGGGAAGGATGGATGGATGGATGATGAGTGGGTGGTGTGAAGATGGATGGACGGAGAGTGGGTGGTGAAAGGGATGGATGGATGGATGAGGAGTGGGGGTGAAAGGATGGATGATGGATGAGTGGGAAGGATGGATGGATGAGGGAAGGATAAATGGATGGGAAGAATGATGGATGAGGGGAAGGATGGATGAAAGGAAGGATGGATGAGGGGAAGGATGGATGGATGAGGGGGAAGGATGGATAGGGGAAGGATGGATGAGGGGGGGAAGGAAGGATGGATAGATGGATGATGAGTGGGTGGGTGAAGGATGGATGGATGATGAGGGGAAGGATGATGGATGATGAGGGGAAGGATGGATGGATGATGAGGGGAATGATGGATGGATGGAATGGAGAGGGTGGGTGAAAGAATGGAGGATGGAGGTGGTGGGTGAAAGGATGATGGATGATATAGGATGGATGAGTGAGTGGTGGGTGAAGGATGGATGAGTGGATGGTGGTGGGTGAAAGGATGGATGAGTGGGTGGATGGTGGGCGGTGGGTGGGTGGATGAGGTGAAATGATGGATGGATTGATGGATTGATAAGTGCAGGTGATGAATGGACGGTATGAGTGAAAGGGTGGATGTAAGGATGGATGAGTGAGTGAAAGGGAGGGTAGATGGACAAAAGGATGAATAGATGTGTGAAGGAGTGAAATGATAGATAGATAGATGGATGGTTGATAGGGTCAATGGATGGATTCATGAGTGGATGAGTAGATGGATGGATGGGTGGGTGGATGGATGGAAGGAAGGTTGGCTAAGTGAAAAGGTCGATGGAGAGAGAAAGGGAGGATGGATGGATGACTAAAAGAGTGGATGGGTGGAAGAATTAGTAAGTGAAAGGATGGCTGGATTGGTGAAAGGGTAACTGGCTGGATGGATGAGTGAATGGATGGATGGGATGAAGAGTGGATGGATAAGTGTACAGATGGATAGGGTAAAAGGGTGGATGGATGGATAATGGATGGATGAGTGAAAGGATGGATGAAGGGATGGATGAGTGAAATGATAGATGGAAGGATACATGATGGATAGGTTTGCAAATGGTTGAATATGTTTGCAAATGGCTGGGCTTACTTATATACTATTGCGCGACCTCTGAGGTGTCTGTAAAACCTACCTATTGTCCTGCAGTTTTGTCCTGAATTTTGACCTGCTGTCCTGAATTTGTGTCCTGAATCTTGACCCTTTGTCCTGAATTTTTACACTCACCGTCCTGATTTTGCACCAATGCCAGTTGGTCACCCTAAGTAAAGGACGACACAGGACACCAGTTAGGGGATAGTAAATCTGGCCTCGAGCACGTGCGCTCGGGTTCTTTTATTAGCAGCGTCACCTGACCCAGTGACGTCTGTGGTGGGTGGGTGCACAGTGTATGGTTACACTGGAGAACAACTAGACTGTGTCCTGGCAGGACACTACATCCCTCCCAAAATTTAATGAAAGGAAAAGCGAATGTCCAACCTGCAAGAAAACAGAACAATAATATTTGATAGCCCCAACAGATCTTCTTCAGGCGATCAGCTGGGAGAATGTTGAAAGTTCCAGGACTACAAAGTCAGTCAGATGAGCTTCACCTCGGCGGTGTACTTCAGATCATGCTTGTCTTGCTGTATTGACGCTTATATACAGTGTTCATCACTTGGAGTATCGGGAGCAGAATGGGTGTGACCCTTGAGGGGTCTCGCAGGTGTTCCTGGTCCAGTGGATGACAACGCTGGTTGGTTGTTGGAGACGATTATGGCACAAGAGGTCTTTCCTTGGATTTGCTGATCTTGATGCCTTCACACCTCCGTCCGGCAAAGTAACTTCTGACTTGCCTTTCTTGCCGGACTCCTCTCTCACTGGAGCCTCGAAGACTGGCCTCTCCTGCTTGGACTCTTCTCTCACTAGAGACGCTGGGAGGACCCTCTTGCCGGGCACGATGGGACCGGGTGGACCGTGCGGGGCTTTGCATGAGCCACGCAAAAGCGTCGCTGAGGAACTGCCAACGGACTCACCGCCATGTCTCTCATGATGTCCTCGGGGGTGTTGATGTCAAACCGCCAGGATGGTCTTGCCGTTAGGACATGGGTTCAGTGTCTTCACCAGACCATTTCTCGGTGCCAGGTGTTCACCTGGGGCCTTTGTGCTTCCTGTTGCCTGTCGTGGAGCTGCCTCTGCTGCACCTCTCCCATCCGGATGTGCGGCAGAGGCCCTTGTCCCCTGGACTGCCACTTGATCGCGTGGGCTGTGCGGGTCACTGCGGAACTTCGGACATGGCCACAGTCGAGTCTTGTGTAGTCCACAAGGGTGGATTGTCTAGTGCTCGGGTATGCTCTGCTTCGGCAAGCTTCAGGGTCACGGGGCACCCATACGGCTCTTCGGTGGTTGGTCTCCTCAGGTGCAGGTTGTAGGGATTTCTGGGATCCACACGGATGTTGCGATGTTCCTTGGACAGCACCGATGTTCCTGTGTGCTGACTGTTGCGATGCTCCTTGGACAGCACCGAAGTTCTTGTGTGCTGACTGTGGTTCTCTCTCTTCCTCTGTGGAGTGATGTTGTGTTACTCCATTCTTCCTCTTCGTTCTCTTCCTCGACGCGGTCCGGTCTTCTTTCTTGCTTACTCGTGCTAACCAGGCTTCTCCATGTAGCGGGCCCTCTACATGTCGTCCCCTTGGTCTTGTCCATGTGGTAGGACACTGTCTTCCCCTGGCTTGTTGACTAGACCTGTCGTCGTATCTTCCTGTTACTTAATCACTTCTGTTGCCTTCAATCAGGATACCCATCCTTGGTCAATTCCATCGTGACTCCTGTCTCGTCGGGTTCCTTCTTGCGACGTGGTCTGGTCCTCTTGCGGTCGTTGGCCTTCCCGACCAGTCTTCCCCAGGCAGCGTGCACTCCACCTGTTTCTTTCTGGTCTGGGCATAGCTCTCCGACATGGTGTTCTTCTCTTCTCTGACTGGACCGTTTGTCGCGATCTTCTCTGTTGCTTCTTTTCTTTCCTTGGCGACCAGACTGGGTGGTCGGCTTTCATCTTCGGCATGAGTCGTCATGCTGTGCCATCTTCTTCGTGGTCGCTTTTCACCGTCACAGTGTTTTGGCATTGGCGCGCTTTGTCTGCGCGGTGGAGGGTTGCGTCACCCCTCCTGGTGCATCTCTGGTGCATGCCGCCATGCATGCTGACGATGGCGCTCTGGTTGCTGCGAGACGTCGCTGTCTCTCTTGGGGACATTTGTGCGCTGTCCCGTGGCGTTGGCATGTCGCTGTGCAGCGTCACTCTGGCGCTCTTGATTCCTGGCGCTCCTGGCACGTTCCGGCGCAGTGCTGCGCGGTCCTGTCGTGCGGGTGTGGAGTTCTTGCACTCCTGTTGCGTTCTTGCGGTTTGTGGTACGGTTCCGTGCTTCTGGCGCGTTCCTGCGCTGTCTCCCTTTTGTCCTCAGGAGGTTGCGTATTGACGTGGCGTCGTTTGGGCGTGGCTGTGTTCCTGCACACGGTTTGCTCAGTTTCTCATTGTGTTGTTGCAGGCTTGTACTGGTGCTGTCTGGTGCGTGGAGTTCCTTCACTCCTTGCGCGTTGCTGCGCAGTGCTATGCTGTCCTGTTGTGTGGAGTTCCTTCTGATTTCTGGGGGTGGCGGCAGCACCACTGGCAGACGTGGATGTGGCTTATCCACTTGCTTCTGTGGCACTTGGTTTGAGCACTGCTTGTTTCTTTCATGTGTGTGAGTGCAATGGTGCTGGATGGCCACTAGGTGGCAGTGTAGCTGTTTCTTTCCTCGCCGGGAGTCCTTCGGTTTATGGAGCTGCCGGTGCTGAGCTATATGCTGCGTGGGTGTAGGTGGCACCGCAGCCACCCTGCTGTGCCAGTGTCCAGCAGATTCAGGCTCGTTTGGGGCCGCAGGTAGAGGGACACGTGGCGCTTGTGGTGCACTACAGGAGGGCTCTTCGCAACGCTGGTGAGTCACGCGCGGGGAGGGGTGTCAGCCGTGCTCCAGCTCCCCTCACTGCATATTGTGGCCGGTGCGGTGCTGCTCGGACCGACCTGGTGGCTTGGTTTACAGACTCCCCTTCCTCGCGCTGCGTGGTGGCGGGGAAGTGTTGGCGCTCCTTTGATCTCACAGCGCTGCATACGGGGCGGCCGGCACTGACGCCTGGGGTGCTGGCGCTGTTCTTCGGGCTGCGAGGATCAGCCGCTTCTTTCACCCACGGTGCTGGGGTTAATGCAGGCGGTCACCTTCCATTTGCGGTGAGTTTTCTGGGCTGCGCCGGGGGTGTGGTGATGCGGTTGCCGGCTGCAGGCCGGGTGCTAGATTGTTCGTTTCCCCTCCCCCACTGCCGCAGCCACACGTCTCACGCGGCGCGGGGAGTGACTAGTACATTACCGCAGGTGGGCTCCGCTGAAAATTCAGTTCATTGCGGGTGGGCGCCGCTTCAACTGTTCGGCGCCCGGCAGCTCTTCCCACGCTGCGAGCACCTCGAGGAACGGGATGGCCTCCCGCTGACTTCGGGGCAGGGCCCGGCAGTGTGGCTAGGCACCGCTTACATTACAAGTCACAAGGGGGGGTCGCTTTAGTCTTGCGTGGCCCCCCAGGAAGTATACCGCCCGGGCTCACCTCCGGCCTACGGGCCTTGTTCAACCCCGCGGGTGGGCTCCGCCGGGGTCTGCGCTTTCCGGGGCACTCCGTCGCGGCTGATGCGGGCGGGCACCGCTTGGCTCTCACTTCACCCCCAGGCAGGGGCCAGCTTACGATGGGCTCGCTAGGTGCGGGGTCGTCTCTCGGTCACCTCTTTCCTTCCCTCTGGGCCCGGGGCTCGTCACACGCCCCGTGGGCCTCTCGGCGGCCGGCGCTGCTGTGGGGTGGGGGGGGGGTGCCTGTCTTTTGGGCAGGCAGCACTCTCTCCTCCTTTGCGGGGTTTTTGTAGCCGCGGCACGCGGGGCTAGCGTTACCGCCTTGTCGCCATTGTAAAGATGGGGCCCTAGACCCGCATGATGGAGTAAAGGACGACACAGGACTCCAGTTAGGGGATAGTAAATCTGGCCTCGAGCACGTGCGCTCGGGTTCTTTTATTAGCAGCGTCACGTGACCCAGTGACGTCTGTGGTGGGTGGGTGCACAGTGTGTGGTTACACTGGAGAACAACTAGACTGTGTCCTGGCAGGACACTACACCATTGAAGCTACATGCACAGGAAATGACGTCACCTGCAGCTGAATCCCTCCATTACAACAACTCCATTATGGAACCACAATCTTAGACCAATCAGCAGGGCCTGGACTGGAAACCGATACCGGCCCTGGCAAACTGCTTGTCTGGCCCCAGGGGAGGGTGGCCGAGCTGTTTGCTAGGGCCGGTTTCGGACAATTTTGTTACAGGGGGCTGATATTGTAACAAAAACCGGCTCCCACCCTGGTGGCACACCGGGGAAACACCCGGTGCCTGCTACGGCCAGTCCAGCCCTGCCAATCAGATGATCTGAGAACTATCTTGGACCTGTATGGCTAGGCCAACCTGATCCTATTAGACCCGTCTGCAGTCTTTGACACAGTCGTCCACTCTTTACTGATCCATCATATTTCTGGCATCAGTATATGTAAGTCTGTCCTTGGTGGGCTCCTATTTTTTCTATTAGACAGAACACAATCTATTTCTCTCCCTCCGTTTCAGTCTTCTTCTACAATGGTTATGTGTGGCATCCTTCAGGGCTGATCGCTAAGTACCTTGTTATTCAATGTCTACATTGCACCTCTCTCTTTGTTGATCAGATCAATCAATCAATCAGGGTTTTGTGGAGCGCACTACTCACCCGTTAGGGCCTCTAAGCACCGGAGGGAGGGTGTGGGCAGCTCTGTAGGGGTCATTTGAAGAGCCAGGTCTTGAGGTCCTTCCTGAATTGGTGCAGTGTCTGGCTTCGCTGGAGGTGAAGATCATTCCAGGTCTTGGCTGTGAGGTCCATAGACTTAAAAATCATGTCCTATGCTGATTGCTGAATCTGTCTCCGATAACGTCTCCTCCACCAACTTTCACTCCTGTAGTGGCCACCTGATTAAATAGTTTAACAGTGACATAACTGAGATCCCAAAGTTTGGCAGTCAACCTTCCTTTGGTCGTCTGCTTTGTGGCCTCCTGAGCTAGGATTATCCCCTGCACCAGTCACCTACACTACAGATCTGGACATCTTTATTCGACTCCAAACTTTCATTTTCCCCTCAAATAAGTTGTTTCCACCATCTATTTCACCATGCTGTGAATAATTAGTAAAGGTTTCTATTTCTTTTTATCTATTTCTGCAAAATGGTCACTCTGGCTCTTGGGGTATCCCAACTTGAGCTTGACAACGCATTCTACCTACGCATTTGTCATTGTTCAGCTCAGAGTAGATGGCACTTTGCTTTTCCAATGCTTAAAGACTTTGCTGTAAAAACAGCAAAAGGCTTTGTCCCTTTCTATCTCGACGTGGATGGCACTGTGTAATCCTCTGCTTAAAACTCTGCTAGAAAAACAGAAATTGGAGGTGAGCAGATTCAGAGTGTTGCTGGTGTTGTAGGGTGCTCCATATTGAGGAGCTGCTCTACGCCTAAACTTGGGATCTACCTAGAGTTCCTTGCTTCCTGTTTTGCAAATACCTTAGAAATCCACAAAAAACAAATGTTAAAATGACATCAATAGTGTCATTTGAGATGTCATCGGTGATGTTCTAAATGAATTAAAAAAAATCTGACTTTCCAGAACAAGAAACTTTCTAATAGAAATTTTCTATAAGAACTTCCGATTCCTTTTTAAGTGCTTGAGGCATTTATTCATAATAATGTGGTTAGAGGTACCTTACACTAGGTTATGGGTGCCTTTTAAAATTGCTAATTTGTTGCTAGCGATTTAATCTCCCCACATTAAAATTCTAAATGTCATTGGCTATTTGATTATTTTATATGAAGGTCATCGTGCTAGGGCATATTACTACTGCGATCGTTTTCTAGACATACACTACATGTTATTGCGACGAAGTGGATTATGTATTGCATTCAGTTTAATAATCAATTCAATGGTCGGCCTCAGAACTATTACAATTCCACTGATTTCGAGATACATAGTTTTAGGTATAGGAGATCGCGCATAGTAATTAGTTTTGGCCTTGAAAATATTGCAGTCTTATAAATCTGTTGATCTTTAAAACACTGTTTGAAATTGAAACGATCGTGTTCCTGGTTACTGTATTTAGATCTCTGAAGCGGTTCCCTTTAAGAATTCAAATGAACGTAATACGTGAATTTGAGAGGTAACGTTCTAGCCTTACGTATAAAGGCGTATCCGTAACTAGAGCAAGTGATATTATTTCCAATGTCGGCGGGCCGCCAGCAGCTATCCTTTGCAGCGCCCGGACATATACGTATGCAGCATCCGGCTTGGTCTATCGGTAATAAGAACCTTATGACTCTAGCTAACCACTTGAATTGTTTTAGAAACTTTTCTAAATTTTAAACTAAATAGGTGATCTTTGTATCTGTTCCACATTTAGTGTTTATCGAGAGGATCTTTTAACTACGAAGGAGATACAGTTATCAGCTATTGAAACGTTACAACATTGCTGTAGGCAGCTCCTAAGATTTTTACGGGTAAGGACGACCCTATAATCTTTATTATTCGTTATAACTTTGAGGCCCACTTGTGATATATGACGAGGGGTTCCCCCGTACCTAAGTAAAGTGAATTGTGCTTTTTTCATTTTGAAACCGAGTGTCTTCTAAGGCAGAAAAGTGACGTAATTAATTGAAGCATATACGGGTGATAGTTACCTGATCTTATGAACTATTTAGAATTCTGAAGCGGTTCTCTTTAAGAAATTGAATAAACGTTCTACGTGCTCCTGACAGGTAACATTCCGGTCCTGCATATAAAAACGAGCCCGTAATTGGAGCAGGTGATATTAGTCTCAACGGCCGCGGGACGCCAGCAGCTATCTTCTGCAGCGCCCGGGTGATTACATACGCAGTTCCTGGCGTGTATTATCGGTAAGAATAACGCTGTGCTTCTTGCTAATCGTTTAGATTATTCCGGAATCTTCCTATTTCTTAAACTAAATAGACGATTCGTGTATCTTTTGCCCTAGATCTAGAATCTTATCGATTGAATTGTAAATTACGAAGTTGGTACAGTAATTGGCCATTGAAACGCTGTTACGTTGCTATAGGCAGCTTTCAAGATTTTTTCGGGTAAGGATGACCCTATAAATTCTATTATGTGTTATAGCTCTGATATTCCAAATGTGATACATGAAGCGGGGTTTTCCCCTCTCTAAAATATCGTAAATTGTGTCTTTTCATTCAGAAACCTATCAAGAACATTTTAAAGTAGGAAAGTGATGCTACTAATTGAAATATATATGGGCGATAGCTACCCGGCTTTACGAGCAACTGGCCCTTACAGCGTCAAGTAAACCTGGTCGCCAGATAAGACTAAAACAACTACAATTAGCATGTAAGTTCTACCTGTGTATCGACCAATGGAAATTTCTTCACTTATAATAAATAGGCTTAAGATAAAAACGCATATAAATACAATAAGACATACTAGTGTCTCTAGTGTAAATCTGGTCCTGCATATAAAACGAGCCTTTTGGATAGATTTTTGAGAAGTCTTACAATCTTGACAAATCATGTTTTTTAAGGGCAAAGTTGCTCCTTATAGACACTGAATGGAGGTATTTTTAAGTAGATATACTCCTCTGCAATACATGGTCGCAATTAAATATTGACTAGTATATCATTGATATTGTATAGAGAGTGACTTAAGGGTCCTGGCCCTTTAAATTTATGGAATTAATGGGCTTAGTTCAATCGATTTACAACTGCTCAAATATATAAATACTAGGTTTGTACCTTGTTTGGCAATTATTATATTGCTCTAGCGAGTAGGGAAGGAGTTTTCATTTAGGAACTTATGTTATGAATTAATAGTTTTTATGCTAGTTTGTTATAAATGAGATATTGTTAGTAGAAAATTCTTTTTTGTATCTGTATTGTTGATTTTGTTTATATTTTTACTATTTGTTTTAGACGGAAATTGTGGCTCCTGAAGAAGGCGTCTCTTGTAATGCCGAAACGCGCGTCGGAAAATATTCATTGCCACCAAATTTTGCTTTTTAATTTTATATGAATGTATTGTGTTGAAATTGCTTAAATTGTTTTTTATTGATTGTTTAAACTTATGTTTTATTAGTATGTACAATGGTTGTTTTTAACATGATTCCCTATTAAATGAATTAGAGTTCTTTTAATCTTGTTGTTCTTTTATGAATTTACCTTCCCTTGTATTTTGCTAAAATTATGTTTCGATATTCACACAGTTTATGTCCCTGTCCTAAGAATTATCTATTCTAAACAGGGGATCCTTGTTGTTCACATTGATGTTCTAAATGAAGTCATAGAACATGTCACAGTGATGTAATATGTGACGTTCAAAGCACTGCAAGGTGGGGGCACAAATTATAGTTTGCTCTGCTATTTTTTCACAGAATGGTTTTTAATCACTCAATTTTTATTATTTGAAGAGCTTTCACTTGCTACGATTAAATCGAATTAATTAGCAGTTTGAGTGTGTGGGGTTTATTCGCTACACAAGCGGAATTTGCTGTTACTTACCTCACACTCGAACACACACTGCAATGGTAAAGGGTGATGGAGGGTTCTTGGTTAATGTGAAACTTGATATATATATATATATATATATATATATCACATAGGCGGCTGGTGGAGGGTACGGGGCATTGTTTATTTGGACATTGCAGTGGGTAGAAGGATTTCGGCAAGCACCGCCCACTTGGGTTTGATGGTATTAACCTAGCAGTGCCTGTGAAAATGTACTCGGAGTGGCGAATTCGTAACACCTCCCTGCTCCTCCCGCCAACATGACCACACCAATCACAAGCTAGTAATTTGCATATTTAATGTGCACTTCTGAAAACATTAGTGATGTTAGGCAGTATGATGCTGAGCTAAAAAGAATTATGTTCCGGTGGAACCCGTGTGTGCTCCGTCTTTTCCGCTGGGAGAGACATTGGACTGTATATATATATATATATATATATATATATATATATATATATATATATATATATATATATATATATATATCACTTTTTAAAAACAAATTTCAACACACTCCCTCCTGAAGAGAGATGAGTCGCACTAACTACCTTTCTGAATGTTCTACCCATCAGTACTGGAAATTCTCTTTAGCCAGGGAGAGTACCGGGACAGCATGGCAGGCTGTGGGTAGGTATATCTACCAGGGCAGGACAGGCGCTACTCTGTGGCTGAAAAGTTTGTAAGAGCGCTCCAAGCATTTATATAGGTGGGATTGTTGCTGAAGACCACTCTTTGATTTTAAGTGTTGTGTTTAATTACACCCTGCTCAGTTAATTACTCTATGCACGCTCCTGCCACACAGTGTATCCTGACAAAGAAGTGGTGAGGGAGCATTTCTATGGCCAGGTCGAGTTGGAAAGGCTGAGAACAAAGCTAGTAGAAACATGTTCGACTCAAAGGGGCACAATGGAACCTTCTACGCCGGCGACAATGCATTTTTTGTAAACAAAGAAAATTGTAAGAAATTGAGTTGTTGATTGACTTGGGTAGGAGTCCTGGTTAAACAGCAAGCACAATCCTTGTCAGCGTAAGACAAAATCAAACCCCAAGTTAACCTGTGCGTAACCCCCTGGTAGCTTGGCACAGAGCAGTGAGGCTTATATTAGAGGCAATGTGCAAAGTATTTGTGCAACATTTTAAACAGTAAAAACACCACACAAAAAGATATTCCCACACCAGGTTAGAAAAATAGAGCTTAATTTAATAAATAAAACCAGATACCGAAAATGATACAATCCAATAAGTAGAACCAGCGACTTTGAAGTTAAAAGTTTTTTGTGAAAATAGCACCAAAAGGTGTAAAGCGACAACTGTGGATATCTGGTCACACCGTAGTACCGGGACAAAGTCACAAGTTCAGGCGGACCGCGATGGATGGTCTGACTACAGGGACTCAGTTAGGCCAGCTTAACAATGGTACCTTAAATCCTGGTTGCAGAGTGTAGCGTTGATCCAAGTTGAAGATGCGCTGCACAGCCGAATTGATGTGTCAGTTCTGATATGCAGTGAGGCTGCGGTGCGAGAGCCTAGGTCAGGGCGATGCGTCAGTTCAGAAGAGCTGCAAGGCTGCGATGTGGAATTAGGTGTTGTCGTTGAGGCTGCCATTAACGAGGCCTGCACCGCAGATGCATCGCACAATCGGGGCGATGCAGTGGTTCTTAAGAGCTGTGAGGCGATGCACGTCTTTACGATGGGTCAAATCCAAGCAGCAGCAGTGATGCCGCGGTTCAGATTGGGTTTGCACTGTGCAGCAGAGGAGATGCGTCGGTTCTGCTGGATCCACAGAAGCTAGTAAGCACCTTAAGCCCACTTCCTAGGGTCCTGGGCTGGGGTGGCGCCACTTGGCAGGGTAGTCGAGGTGCAGGCGCAAGGTCGTTGGAAGCCTGTTCTGTCCCTGAGGCTTCAAATCAGGAAGCCAGCCAACTGGCCCTTGGATTCACTCTGGGTTCAAGAGATGCAGGTCCAGTCCTTCTTACCCAGACAAGAGGGCAGCAGGTCAGAACAGCAAAGCAGTAGTCCAATAGGGTGCATTCCACCAGAGTGGCAGTCCCTGTAGCAGCGCAGCAGTCCTTCTTGGTAGAGTATCCATAGGTCCAAAAGTGTACTCAAGAGATGGTGCCTGAGGTCCAGCATTTATACCTAGTTGTGCCTTTGAAGTGGGAGTGAAGTTCTAGAGGTTTCCCTTTGAAGTCCCCAGGCATCCTGCCTCCCCTGCCCTGGCTCCAAACTAACTACAGAGGGTATGCGGCCCTTTGTGTTGAGGCAGTACACAGCCTATTCAGGTGTAAGTGAGGCTGTGCCCAGCTCATCCCTCCCATCCTGACAGTGATGATTCATCCAGGCACACCTAAACTCCCTATTATGTCTGGCTATCTGGGAGAAAAATGAGATCAGAAAAATGGAGGAGGAAAAAAAGCTAGGGGGGAAGACTACCCTAAGTATGACAGTTCTAACAGAAACATATCGTCTGCCAGCCAAAATTAATTTGCTTGTAAAATTTAAATGCTTTGAACATATTTAGTGCTGTGCGTGGGTGGCAGAGTGTGTGAGTTCCTGTACTGTCTGCTTGCATACATGAGGTGTGTGTGTTTGTCTCCAGTGCCCACCGCTATCAAAATACTGCCAAGGCGCTCAGAAAGCCCATTTTCCCAGCTTTGCAAACCCTTTATCAGCATTCTGCAGGCAATCACCTATAAAGGTAAGGAATGGGAGGGCTGGTCAGCAGAAGGTGTACCAGTGAAGTTGGTTGGTGGTAGATGGCAACTCAGCAACCTAGCACCATTATTATGGGCAAGAGTTGCCATTAGGGCGGTTGAATGACCATGACAGTTTTAAGGAAGGAAGTGAAGAATCTAGAAGGAAAGATACTCACATATACTCACTCTGAGTGGCTGTATGGGTGTGTGAGAGAATGTGTGAGTGGGTGTGTGAGTGGATGCATTTTTTTCATTGACCTTTGCATCTGTGTATCAGTCACGGATTAACACGGGGGCCATGCTGAGTGGTGCTATGGATCTGCAGATCCATGCACATGGAAGAAATTATATTTTTGAGCAAGTTCTTGCCCATCAGGAATCCCTCAGCAACCCCCCTATCACAACAATGGGGTCATGGTACCTTAACCCTGACCCTTCAATCACTTTACACTTTCATTTTGAGGCCCCAGGACCCCGTCCCGATAGATAAATGGCATCCACAACTTTCCTATCAGGTTGCAGACAGCCAATCATGCCATTACTGTAGGAGCATGGATCTGCAGATCCACCGCTGCATCCATAGATATATACATTTCTTTTTTCTTTAATAACGCAAAAACTACTGAACAGATTTGCACCAAATTACACAAAGAGATCTTTCTGGATCAAGATCTAGATTACTGCCAAATTTAGGGTAATTCCGTTGTGTACAAAATCCCTATGGAAAATTGAATGGGCAAAACACATTTTGGGACTCCCCTTTTTCTCAGTTCCCACTTGACGGATCAACCCGAAACTTTCAAGACAGCAGCTGAAGTGAGTGGCGTACTAGTTTTGAACATTTCGTGAAGATTCATCAAAGTGCGCTAAAGTAATAAGCAAAGCAAAAAATGCTTTGTCTATGTAAACTAGTTCCTAACTATAACTACCTACTGGTGATCACCACTAAGTAATCTATACTACTATTATAAAGAGAGAACTATGTCCTTTGAGCCAGGTAAACTCGAAAACTACACCACCAATCCAAACACCCAATACATCTTTGAAAACGTCAGGGCAAGCAGATGGACATAGGCTATATAAAAAAAACAAATATACATTGTTTAAAAAATAAAATATAAAAAAAAGTAGTCCCTTGCAAGTAGCACCGGCCGCGACGTGCGTTCTGACATCAGGAGCAAGGGGAGGAGCGGTGTAGAGGAAGAGCGGTGGAAGTGAGCGCGGGGAGGAGTGGCGGCGGAGGAGGTAGGTCAAGCACCCGCGGGTGCGGGTGCACTCCGGGGGACCCAATAACAACGTCGGGGAGGGCGGGGGCCCGGAAGCAGCCTTAACGTCGGGGCGGGCGGGGGCCCTGAAGCAGCCTTAATGTCGGGGCGGGCGGGGGCATGGAAGCAGCCTTAACGTCGGGGCGGGCGGGGGCCCAGAAGAACTTTATGTTTATGTTGTTCACACAGCTCAGGGATCACAATTAGGGCCGGGGGCCCTGAGCAGCCTTAATGTCGGGGCGGGCGGGGGCCCTGAAGCAGCCTTAACGTCGGAGCGGGCGGGGGCACGGAAGCAGCCTTAACGTCGGGGCGGGCGGGGGCCCACAAGTACTTTATGTTTATGTTGTTCACACAGCTCAGGGATCACAATTATCTGGCAACTTATCACACACAAAACAAAAAAAAGCACTCGAGAGCATAAGCAGAGATGGGCACTGACATTTAGGATTTATTGCACACTGAAGCAGCCTTAACGTCGGGGCAGGCGGGGGCCAAAACAAAAAACTGCACTCGAGAGCATAAGCAGAGATGGGCACTTACATTTAGGATTTATTGCACATTTCTAAGACGGCGAACACCCTCAGGTTGACATCTTGCATGGTATTAACATCAATATGTATCACATAGCTCAAAAGGAGGCCCACACTACCTCTGCTGCCATATTCATTTGTACTATTCTGCCAAAGATCAGTAAATAGCACTTCTCTGGCCACTCTCTATAAGTAAGCAACTGATTTCAATGCACATTGGGCGGGCGGGGGTCCTGAGGCAGCCTTTTGCTCCCAGACAACTTCGGGACGGGCTGCTAGTAAATAAATAAATAAAAACAAAAATATATATATATATGTATATTCATATATAAACACACATTTGTATGTATATATTGCCTACTGGCTAAGTAGTTATAGTGAGGACCATGTTTCCACAAGAAGAGTGTTTCCTGTTTTGCCAATAACTTTGGCACATGGGTTGAAAAAAAGGGAGGTCCCAAAACGCGTTTTTCCCATGCAAAATCCCATAGGGATTTTAGACACGACTACAGTCCAAACCGGTGAATGGAATTACACCAAATTTGGCAAAAAGGTAGCTGTTGGTTCAGAATGCAACTTTTTGGGGAATTGTTGTAAATCAATTCAGTAGTTTGAGAGATATTAAAGAAAAAACAAATTTAGATATCTAGTGATGCGAAGACTTCACAAACCCTCCCAATTTCGTGCTGAGATCTGATTGGCTGCCAACACTTTAACCAGATAGCGTTGGTAGTCATCTTTGTGACTCGGCTTCAGCTAGAAAAAGTTTAAAAGAAAAAAAGCCAGCACGGTAGGAATACCCCCTAACTGTGAACCAGGGGTCCTCCTGTGACCTCGACACGGCCAAAAAGCATGTGTGGTTTCCCGTACCTTTTTACATCATAGCCCCAAGGAAAGCCAGGTCACGGAATCTTATGGGCTTTTTTTAAAGGAGGGGGCGCTTGGGACCCCCCCCACTTTGTTCAAATTGTGCCCTGTAGACCACCACCTCCCCGAGGCTTAATTTTAATAACACGGGGGCCTTTCGGACCCCCTGACAGGGACAACCACCTCCCCCGGGCTATAAATAAATCGACTGGGGGGGTGGGCTTCACAGACCCCTCTGACACCCCCACTTCCCCGGGCTAAATAAATAGAAATGGAGACCACCACTTCCCAAGGGCTAAAAATACATTAACTTGGGGTGGCCTCCCAGACCCCCTGAGCCAGAGGGACCACCCCCTCCCCGGGACTAAGTTAAATATGGAGTGAGAGGCTGTGAGGTCCCCTGCCATTTAAAAAAAAGAAAGCACCAGGGAGAAGGAGGTCCCCGGGGCTTTCTTTTCTTTTAAAAAATGGAGGGGGGCTGCGTTGCTCCCCTCCAAGACAGTTTTTTGACCTGGGGATCGCCAACCCCCTGGGCCAGCTCCTGCTATGCCCCAGAGTGCCCACCCCCAAGACAAAGCTATTTGCTTTTGCATTGCTGGAGCTCTGACAGCCCCTGCCAAAAAATAGCCACAATAAAGGTCAGAAAGAGGCAGAATAAAGGTCAGAAAGGAACAGAAAGAGGCAGAATAAAGGTCAGAAACAAGCAGAAAGAGGCAAAATAAAGGTGAGAAATGAACAGAAAGATGCACAATAGAGGTCAGAAACCAGCATCAAGAGGCAAAATGGAGGCAAGAAATTAGCAGACAGACAAAATAAAGGTCAGCAACGAGCACAAAGATGACAGATACAGGTGTGAAACTAGCAGAAAGAGACAAAATAAAGGCCCAGAGTGAGTAGAAAGAGTCAAAATAATGGGCAGAATGAGCAGAAAGAGGCACAATATAGGGCAGGAGTGAGAAGAGAAAAAGAAGAAAAGTAAGCTGAAAACTAGCAGAGGAGGCGCAAACCCGAAGGCAACAATGGACAGCAGGCAAGCTGGACAGGAGAACCCCCACAGGTGGAACTGGCATGAAGACCTGCTGCTTTTTTTTACCACGCACCCACTGACAGACCCAATCATACATACACTCACACACCCACTCACAGACTGACTCAGACACCCACTGACAGATACACTCAGACACTCATGCACCCACTCACAGATCCATTCAAACACTTATTCACCCACTCACAGACCCACTGAGAAACGAACACACACACACTCACAGAACCACTGAGAGACTCAGACACCCATACACAGACCCGCTGAGACACTCAAGCACCCACTCACAGATCCGCTCAGACACTCACACACCCATTCACAGACTCTTTCACACTCTCACAGATCCACTCAGAGACTCATGCACCCAAACAGAGATCCTCTCAGAGAGTCATGCACCCACTGACTTTCCCAATCAGACACTCACTCACCCACTCACTCACCCACTCAGAGACTCATCAATCCACTCACTCACCCATTCAGAGATTCATCCATCCACTCACATACCTTCAAAGATACTCATCCACTCACTCACTCACAGACCCACTCACATCCCCAGTCACAGAGCTACGTAGAGTCACTCATACAGCCACTCACAGACCGACTCAGAAATTCACACACCCACTGACAGACCCATTCAGACACTTTAATACCCACTCACACACTTACTAAGACACTCATGCATTCACTCACACACTATCTATGGGTATACATACGTTTATATATATACATATAAAATATATATATATGTGTGTGTGTATATATAAATATATCCGTGACCGTGATCAAGATCTCAGTGGGAGTTCGAAACGCGTTGGTGTTTTGAGGTCTTTTTGAAAATAAAATGGATTTGCTTTAAGAAGTATTGGAGTGCGACCCAACTTCTTTTCTTTACTGGAAAGAGATACCGCACCGCTGGGAAGCAGCGCCCGGACCGCGAAAACGAGCACATAGTGGATATATAAATATATCTGTACTACTATTATAAAGAGAGAACTATGTCCTTTGAGCCAGGTAAACTCGAAAACTACACCACCAATCCAAACACCCAATACATCTTTGAAAACGTCAGGGCAAGCAGATGGACATAGGCTATATAAAAAAAACAAATATACGTTGTTTAAAAAATAAAATATAAAAAAAAGTATTCCCTTGCAAATAGCGCCGGCCGCGACGTGCGTTCTGACATTAGGAGCAAGGGGAGGAGCGGCGTAGAAGAAGAGCGCGGGGAGGAGTGGCGGCGGAGGAGGTAGGTCAAGCACCCGCGGGTGCGGGTGCACTCCGGGGGACCCAATGACAACGTCGGGGAGGGCGGGGGCCCTAAAGCAGCCTTAACGTCGGGGCGGGCGGGGGCACGGAAGCAGCCTTAACGTCGGGGCGGGCGGGGGCACGGAAGCAGCCTTAACGTCAGGGCGGGCAGGGGCCCAGAAGAACTTTATGTTTATGCTGTTCACACAGCTCAGGGATCACAATTAGGGTGGGGGCCCTGAGCAGCCTTAACGTCGGGGCGGGCGGGGGCCCTGAAGCAGCCTTAACGTCGGGGCGGGCGGGGGCACGGAAGCAGCCTTAACGTCGGGGCGGGCGGGGGCCCACAAGAACTTTATATTTATGTTGTTCACACAGCTCAGGGATCACAATTATCTGGCAACTTATCACACGCAAAACAAAAAAAAGCACTTGAGAGCATAAGCAGAGATGGGCACTTACATTTAGGATTTATTGCACACTGAAGCAGCCTTAACGTCGGGGCAGGCGGGGGCCAAAACAAAAAACTGCACTCGAGAGCATAAGCAGAGATGGGCACTTACATTTAGGATTTATTGCACATTTCTAAGACGGCGAACACCCTCAGGTTGACATCTTGCATGGTATTAACATCAATATGTATCACATAGCTCAAAATGAGGCCCACACTACCTCTGCTGCCATATTCATTTGTACTATTCTGCCAAAGATCAGTAAATAGCACTTCTCTGGCCACTCTCTATAAGTAAGCAACTGATTTCAATGCACATTGGGCGGGCGGGGGCCCTGAGGCAGCCTTTTGCTCCCGGACAACGTCGGGACGGGCTGCTAGTATATATATATATATATATATATATATATATATATATATATACCCACACACACACACACACAGATACAATACAATATGTTATGCCAGTGTTAATGTAAAAAAGTCTATCTGAAAAGAATCATTTTCTGTGATTGAATGTTGGTTTCCTGTAGCCCAAGAATGACCCATGGTAGACCCCTCACATTAATGTACGACAGTGGTTGATACCTTACCACACGGTTGTGTTCTCCCCTTTCTCCCCTCCCGCTTACTGCTGTGCTTCTCTTCAGCCAGACAGGTCTGGGTGACTACATTTGTAGGAAGTGAACAATGCAGATGAAGGAAGCTGCTGCCAGTTATGACAGCCCATCAGGGCTCGTTGGCCGTCATGAGGCAGTCTACCTTGGACAAGCAGACATTTGAGTGGTGAGCCCAAGGGCCATGCTCTGGTAGGGTTTCAGCGCCTACGCGCTCAGGTTCATCAGCCGCGCTCCCAGTTCCAACAGGAGCCGAATAAATTTCCATATTTTACCATGTGGCAGTGGGAGAATACTGCGAGGACTTTGAAGAATGTAATTTTTCTATAAAATGCACAGCCACATTTTCATCTGGACTTTTTTTGTCTGTAAATGTGAGCTTTAATATGTATCCCAAAAAGTTACTTTCCGTTCCACTAAGTGGAGATTTATATCTTCTCAGTTTTTGGACCATAAGCAAGGCCTATCTATCATAATTCTTCATATTCCATTTATTTTCAATTTGAAAAATAAAACGGAACATTAGTTCTCTGCATCATTTGCAGGATAAGAGAAAGGAAAAGACAAACAGAGGGAAGAAGGAGAAGGGAGGAGTAAATGGTAATGTAGAAATAGGAGGCACAGTGTCAGAATGGTAGGCCTCTAAATGGTCAGAACTTCTTTTAGTATCTATTATATCGCCTATAATCCTCCCTCTTTTAATTGTTGGTGTCTAATTTGGCTTAACACAATTTTCCTACGAATTTCATTTACTATTTCCCTTTTAAAGGAAGTGTAAAACCACAAGGTAGTTATTGGGGAAAGTAGCACATTATTTGGGTCCATCCATTACTCCCTTTTCAGGCACTACTTTTCTTTTTGTATAAGCACTCTACGAGACTGCATGTGTTTTCCAGCTGTCTCACTCATGCACTTCGTTTGCTGATTTGATGCCTATGTGTCTCTACCCTTACCCTCACTTTCTTCCTCTCTCAGTTGCCTTTCTTGCTTCCTTCCCACGTGCCAGACTTCTGTTGCCGTTCTTGCTTCCCCTCCCCCTCTGTTATCAGTGTGCTTCTCCATAGCCTCCGGCCCATCCTTCATTGTCCGTGTGCTTCACCATCATGCTCGCCCACCCCCTTTTGTCCATGTTCTTCCCCATTGCCACCTGCCCATCCTCCATTGTCCGTGTGCTTCTCTGCCCTCCCACCATAGGCTGTCCGCGTGCTTCCCTGCCCGTTTACCTTCGAATGTCTGTGTGCATCCCCATTCCTGGCCACCCACCCGCCATTGTCCATGTGCTATCCATCCCACCCAAGCGGTCCTCCATTATGTGTGTGCTTTCCATCCCCTTCTCTCGGTTGTCCATAAGGTTACCCATTGTTCTCTCTCGCTCTCCTTCTCTCCCCCTAGCATCCTTTCCTCCCGCCCTCAATCCCTCTGTGTTGCCTTGTCCGACTCTCCACCCCTACTCCACCCCCTTACTCGCGTATCTGTCTTAGCACATGCCTATAAAAGGACGCAACTGCTGTGCCATAGTGCTTTCTTTTAATTAGTTTTAGCCATGCAGCAAAGAACTAGTGCTGCTGTACACCATGTCTAAAAATCATTGGCAATAGGTATCACAGATGAGACCTACTGTCAATGCTTGTTTGTTATGTGATTCACTGGATGAATTACTGGCCATGAAATCAAGAGCTCAGGGGTTTTCTTGAACAACAAAAATAAACACTGGGTGTTACTGGGCTAACATGTAATGTGTACTGCACCTGAAGGAGCCCTTGAAACAAGGAACTTTGTACTGTATAAAAAGTCTTTAACTGTGTAAAACAACAACATACCGTGTACAGTACAGTCCTACTAATGTGCCTAGTCCCCATTCCACAGTATATACTGATGTCTGTGATTCAATTTCAACTGGAGCCCAGGAACCTTACTACTAGGTCCTGTGAATCATGTTCAAGAGGCCGGGCCTGCTAGAAGGAGGGGGTGAAGAGAGGTCATTATTTCAGGAAACATGTTTTGTGACATGGGTACAGAGGTGTACGAACTTTTGCTATGCAGACAAATAAACCACCAAAATGGAAGACAGGTCAGGCATGACAAATGGACAAAAAGGCAGGAATAACCCAGAGGGTGGGGCTCAGAAACAGAACCACCCAAGAAAGCCCCCCCCAACTGACGCACCGGCCAAGATGACCACAGATTACTGAAACACAAAAAAGAACTAGAAGCACATTGAGTGCAAAAATAAAGACGAATGTACTGACATTGAACACAAGTCAGAACAAAAGCACAGCTCAGACAAAACAAATGAACCCTAAAGGAGAGACGTGGGACCAGCGGTGAGGCAAAAAGACCAGAGGAAACCACAACCAGCAGTAGCCTGGGTGAGCAAGAAACAAGGAAGGAAGTTACAGAACAGGAAAGGATAAGGTCAGACCACTACTAAAGCATGAAGATCTGGCTGAGCAGGTGCTGTAAAATAAACTGAGCCACACAGCTATGCCAATAGCACTCAAACACAATCTCTCCCATATCTCACAGATACTTATTGTTCTTGGGCTCAATGTGGCCCCCTGATGGTCTGGGGGTTCTAAAGGGTTGGTCCCCCTCTCCCCTCACAACACAGGGAGTGCAAGCGCCTGAATTAAGTCTCTCCATCTGACAGTATATACTATAGTGACTCACTATGTCACCCTATCACTCCAACACCCAATATGTCATCCTTGACCAAGAGGAACTGCCTAAAGTTGACATGCCGGCAAAAGTCCCCCGTCTGCCAATCCTGGCTCGTCTCTCATGCTGCTCATCTCCAGCATGAGAGAAGTGCTGGGATTTGGAGAGGGTTGGTTGAGGCTCCAGGAGGATTTGAGGTGACGAGGAAGCGTAGGTAAGTACATTTATACATTTTATTATTTGGCATTATGAGAAACTTGCATTGCCTTCAGCCTTAATTCCAGAGTTCTCAGTCACGGCCCATTATAAAATCTGTTAATGAGCGAGTGGCATGCAGCAGTTTTACCCCCGCTCTTACCTGTGGCTGTTGCGGGACAGTGGGCGCAGGAATTGCCAGCATCCCCTCTTACATTCGCCCACCCTGGGCAGCAGAAGGCCTAGCTACGCCACTGTAATGAGCCATGATTGAGAGCTATGGAATGTGAGCCTAATTGCATTGTGATTCATCACAGTGCCTGCCACATGTTTTGGCACTGGCTTGACGACTCCCCACTATTGAGAGTCACCAACCGCCACTGAACCTGTGCACTAAGCATGCACGGAAACAGAATAACACTCTACCGGACGTTCAATATGACCTGTGAGTGCGTAGCTCGAAACACGTAAACACACACACATGAAGTGCACCAAACAGTGGCACTGAAGATGCATTGAAACTTTGACAAACACACTTAAACCTCCAGCATGCCATAGATGGGATCAAAGACCAACCCAAAAAGAGTGTCATGAGGCTGAAAAAGAATATTGACAAGTGAGGAGGTTCACAGAGCATGTGCCAACCAGAACAAAGAGTTCCTCCTCAGCCAAATCTATACCACATGCCAGAGTCCACCATAGCCACCCGTCACGTCTAGTGGCCCTAATTACCAAGTCAACAGCCAATCAGAATGCACCTTCGATCACCAATGCCTATCATGCAGTAAGGCAAGGCAGATGAAACCCTGTAAGATGGTACAATATGCCAAGCTGAAACAGCTGCTGGCAATGCTGGTTAGTAACACGAAAGGACTGAGCAACCAACATCTGCACCCATAAACCCAGGGACAATGTTCGACCCAGTACGGATAGACCAAATGGGATACCTCCCACTATATCACCTTATATGACTATTCCATTATATCAAACCCACAGTACCAGTAGGGTCACTTTGCCAGTTGCCACAACATCATTAACATTTACATTGCCAGGCAAGTATGGATAAATATATATAAAAGGCATTAATAATAGGAATGGATTAAAATTCTTAAAGGATTTAAAACATTAACACACAAAACATAATAGATGCACACATAGATTCTTAAGAGATACTTAAAAAAAAAATATATATATATATATATATATTCCTTAGTGACGATTGTTCACACAGATCCACCACCTTACTAATTTTCTCCACAGACTGGATCCTGACTGAAAACCTTTCCCAAGGAACAAGTCTCCAGTGCTGCCAGGTGCCTGCCGAGGCACCCCGATGTGATGATGTCATAGTATATATGGTGCCACCTGGTATGGTGGCATCTCACGCCTCGTCAACACAGGTCCAGAAGTCCGCTTGGTGTTCACCCATGAAAATGATCTGCAAATTGATGGCAACTTGGGCATACGCCTATCCCTAGGGCGGATTAAGATACGCCCCAGAGCATAGAGAGTTGGTGTGTGTTTTTACTGTTGTTACCATGGAGATTACCAACTACACAGAGTACCTGTGATATGTTGGACATGTGTAATGGGTTCTGTCTAACGTGTTGAGTTAGGTCTTTTTTTAGTATTGTTGTGTTATATAATCTGTACGCAACATAAACCAGATTGATGAACCAAAGTATGAGATGGAATAAAATTGAAGTTACTGTTTTGGGATAAGGCAGAAAGAACCCAGCAGAATATCCGCAGAAATTTAGCATGCAAAATGGAAGCCAGACCTTCCTGCTAGTAGACGCTGATGGGCGACACTGGTAGGGATAATTGCATTATCATTCAGCCCAGTTCTCCATTGGGTGCAATCGACAAGTCTATCACCCTTAACTGCTTGAAATTAATAGGCGTAATTGCTAAAGTAGAGTTTAATTTCCCAGGCACACGCGGACACAATCCCCAGGCCAGCGCCCTGGACACTTGACAGAATCTGTCAAGCGCAATTTTCACATTTTTGCATTTAATTAGCCAAGGGAAAGATCACCACTAAAGATATATAAATTATGAAAATGAAAATGCTACCAAGGGAAGAGACGTCCATTTTGAGCCGGGATTTACGGCCCACCAGAAGGTCAATGACGCTATTTCTTCGGCAGGACCTGGTATTCTCTCTGCTGGGGACAAATTGCTCTCCGTGCACCGGAAGTAAGGCCGAATTAGCATTGATTTGCATAAGTAGACACCATACGTTATTGACCTTTCTAATACTTAGATGCCACTATGAGTGTGCCTTCATAGTTAAGTGCTATTGCCCGCTCCTCAATGTATCAAAGAACAGTTAACTGCTAATTTCCTGTCCCAAAATTAAACACCTGAGCCAAAGGTAAGGGTACATAATGAAGAAGGGGGCGGTTATCAGATGTTAGTGCCTGACACCAATTGAGCAATAAGTCCAGTCATTCCCATCACCCAGTATCCCCCTATAGATGCATTCATGTCTCTGCCACCGAACCTAGCTCTAGAACACTTTTAAATGTGTTTTTTTGTTTATATTTGCTGTTTTGATTAAGTACAGATAGGGGCTGAAAATAACAGCTTTAAGTGACTTGCTTATTTTTGTACCGGCCGGGAGGATAGAAAACCAACTAGGTGAAAACCCTAGTTGCCACCAGATTTGAATGAGGAATGAAACCCATTTTTTGCTGTTTTGTTTAGCGCAAACGCGACCCAAAGGTATTGGAGTGGTTTACATGAGAACCGGTTACATTACACAAGGACACATTTTGTTTTTTAGGCATAGGGAGATTAAATGATTTGCACAGAATCAAAGGATCTTGAGCTGAAGCCAAGACTGGAAACTGGTTCCCCAGTTACAAAGTCGGCAGCTCTAGCTGTTATGCCACATTATGGTCAGATGGAGGGTGGCAGGCTGAAGCCACATGAAAGCTCGGGTCTTTAAAGATGTGAGGTTCAAACTGCGCCTTGAGCGTGGACAGAGCCAGGGAGAACACTTTTGGTGTCTATCTCTCACATTGGGCCTGTTTCAACATGCTGCTGTATTGAAAGATCAGTGAATGCGGTACAAGGAGAGTTTTATTTGCCCAGGATCAAACAGTTTGTTAAATTAGTAGACTCAGGACTGCAGTACACTTCTCCTTCGTACAAAGTCTATGTAGTTACCACATTACTGCATTTAGGTGAGTATTACATATGTCTGGACACGTCCCTTCTCTCAATGAAATATTCAGTAATTTATTTTTAAATCTCAGTGACTAGCAGTTTTTACATTTAATCAAAATACGCCCAATATTGCCAAAATGGGAACAGCAGATCAAAAAACAGGGCCACTGGAATAATGTGGCTGGGGAGGATCAAATAATGCTGCAGGGATGAGAAGATTATGCTATAACAAATGACATATAATGTGGCATAATTCAGCACATTTTAGAATAGTAATACTTCACTATTTTGTTATTTTTGCATGTGTTAACACTGTTCCAGTATTGGTTGCACTTCATTGTAACAGTTTAACATCCAAATGTAGCAATAAGCAACAGAAAGGTAACCAGTCTAGCTTTGCAAAGGACCTTCGGCTGTGCGGCAACACATGTCGTTATGTTATCAGGAACATTTGGATCGTTTTAGTAGAAACAAAAATAGTTTTTGTTAAAACCTGCAGATTATGCAGCAGATGATGGATTAAATGGCAAATCTATAATTATGCGAAAAATGGAGTGGCCGCACAAGTGCATTACTCCAATGTCCCTGGCAAAAAAATCAGAAAAGTGATTGCTCAAGGGCACACAATTTGGCCAGATGGGAGGCCAGGATTAAAAAACGCTTTTCTTGGTTCCTTATCTCCAACTAGTCCCCAGATCATAACTGGGGTGTCAGTGATTCTAATTGCAACACTAAGCAGCAGCCTCTCCCAGTGGATAGCCACTCTGCTATCGGCCCTGCTCAGCTTTAGAAAATGGTGAATATTTCCATCATAAAACTGAGATTAGATATCAATTATCCTAGTTCCATGGTTAATACGTGCCAGTTGGACCAGGTCCCGTGGCGGTGGGTACTTACTGGATAGTATGCAAGCTACATACTGACATTTAACTCTAGAGTTTCAAAGTTTAAGACAATGTCATTCTGTTTGAATACCAGAGTTCATTTTCTAAACATGACGCTCAAAATTTGCAATGGCGAGCAGTCAAGGCTCACTGCAGGAGGGGGTAAAGGGATCTGAACACAAGTATAGTACAAAGAGTAATAATGGTTGCTGAACTCAATATCCAGGTGAGTTCACTAACATGACCTGTTTTATAAGGGGGATTTAGAATGAAACTCGAAAAATGGCTATGTGACTCTTAGTTTCCTTGCTCCTCAATAAACATCGTCCGAAGACTCTGCACAGAAAATGTGTCTCCACATGTGCAGTGTTTCTCCAATGGTCTGCGTTACGTGATAATGTATTTTTATCCACCCTACCTGGCTCTTGCAGCAATGGATGGGGACCATGGCTCTGAGGCCCAGTGAATGGGACTCTCCTTCCCCGGGCGTTGCAGCACCGGATCATGGATGTGAAGCTCAAGGCAATGGGGCCACTTTCCATGGGCCTTGCAGCACTAAATCTCAGTTGTGAGGCCAGAGAATGGGACAACACTCCCATGGGCTCCACAACTGTGGATCATGGTGGGGTGGCCATTGAGAGGGAACACCCTTCCCCTGAGCTTGTAGTGCTAAGCAATTTGTTTTGAGGCCAATGGTAGAGGGCTCCCTGATCCTGGGTCCCATCTCCTGGACCTCGCAGCACTAGACCATGTTTGCGAGGCTGGGGGAGTGGAAGCCCCTACCCTATGCCTCATAGTCATGGTGTGTCATTGGCAGGCAATGGGGAGGTCCCCTCTCCCCTGGGTCTTGCAGCCATGTTTATGTGCTGCAAGGCCCATGGGTTAGTGGGCTCCCTCCCCTAATCCTCTCAGTGCTACACCATGTCTGAGAGGCTCAGGAAGTGGGGGGTCAGGGGCATATCGTGTTGCGCTCTTCCTTGGGCCCCAGTGAAACTGTCTCACAGCTCTGTACCATGGCTCTGCGCATAGGTTGGTGTCAAGGTCCATGTCCTGTGATGTAATTTCCTGTGATTTCACATTGCATGCAAATTGGAGGGACCTAACACATTCCATTTCTGCACAGCCATCAGTAGTGAAGCAGGTGCAGTGGCGCACGGCCTAGGGATATTAACTGGCAAATGTTCCCAAATTATGGCTTTATTTTACTGTGCAGCTAGTGGACAAGAGTGTTTTGGCGCTTTTGGACCAGCACCCATGGTACCATTGCTGTGCTACTTGCCTATCTTCCATGGACATTGCAGTCATGTTCCACAGCTGTGAGGCCTGGGAGAGGCCCTCTCGTCTCTGGGCATTGCAGCCAGCCGTGGTTGGACATTTACTGGAGGAGGCACCAGTCCATGAGCTTAGCAGAGCAGAAGTATTGCTGTGAGGCTATTGGGCACCTCTCTCAGGGTGTAGCTATCAGTCGTGCAGCAGGTGAAGAGGCACAAGGACCTTATGGATGCAGCTGGGGCCCATGCAGGTAAGAGCCGTAGGGCGGAGGGCCCAGTAAGGGGGATTTGGACACACGACGATCAATCAATCAATCAATCAAGCATTTGTAAAGCGCGCTACATACCCGTGAGGGTCTCAAGGCGCTTGGGGGGGGGGAGGGGGCTGTCACTGATCGAAGAGCCAGGTCTTGAGAAGTCTTCTGAAGGCCAGGAGGTCCTGGGTCTGTCGATGAGGGAAAGCTAAATAAATAATTAATTTGGTACAGTACTGAGAGGCTCAAGGGAGGGAGCCTGCTGTTCTGGGCCTTGCGGCACTGGTCCATGACTGCAAGGGCCAGGGTAAGAGGCCACTCCTAAGGGCATAGCTATTTATAGTGCAGTACGTGAAGTGGGTTATGGGTCCAAGACAACCACATTATGGCTGTATTTAACTGTCCACAAAACAATTATACAAAAAAGTGATGGCTGGAATGCTTGAATTAATCACAGCACTTGGTAATTACTCAGGCTACATTCCACTCCATTGTTATTTTGCACACCATGTCTGGAACCAACCATATGCAAATCAGTCTTAACCCTGCTTCAATGGGAATAGTCCAGACCGAACTGCCAGGCCAGGTCTCCCCCGACCCACAACACAAGCAACCCAGGACAGGGGTCTCCCAAGTTAGGGATCATCAGCCAGGTATAGCTTGATTCCAGTGACATAGTGTGCATGGGACACATGTCTGGGCATATCCGCACAACTTAGGGCAACTCACTAAAGTGTACATGAGAGTGAAGGATGGAATGTTTGCATTAATCTCAGCCACTGCTGAGCTGATGCCCCCAATGATAAATTGAGATCCACCAGGGGTATCCTCACCCCAATTTGAAGACCTTTGCTTACACCATTTGTCTTTATATTTTGTGTACTTCCAATCTGAAAGATTTTACTTAGCTGATGAGGCACAGATATGTTGTTCTCTATTGTTATATCCCTAGAAGAAATGTTTTGCTTTTTAGCTCTGGTTTTGGACATGAAAATACTATCCATGACACAAACCTAGAGGCCTGGCCTCCTTCCCTTGGGCCTTTCAGCCATAGTCCAGCACTCTGAGGCCCAAGAAAATGGATTTTGTTAGTGGGCCTGGCTCGCAGCATCATTTAATTGCATTTAAATGTGTGCTTTCAAGGTTTTGTTCAAAATTTGTAGAAATCAAATGAGAGATGAATCTCAAATCTGTTACTTGAATCTGTATCCTGCTAACTTACAAAATGAAATGCACTCTGGAACCATGTAAGTGTATACTAATTATTAGTATCTGAACATTTAAAGCAGGGGTCTCCAACCTTTTCTGTAGTGAGAGCTAATTCTGCTCAAGGAAAGTCCTGCTGAGCTACTAGCATATTTTATCACTGTAAAATGCTGATGATATGTATTAACATTACACTATGACCACCCTAAGAAAGATTTATCAGGAGTCAGCACCCAAACATTCCAGATGAAGTTATAAGCAGAATGCTAGGAAAACGTTTATCAATATTGAATGCTTATAATCAAGTAAAATTAAAATCATCACCTGCTGAGTGCCACAAAGGGTACTGCCACAGCAGTAAGTCTCCCCAACTCAAATTGAATTTTCATTCAGCTAACAACTTTAAATGTGTTTTAGAATTGTAATATTTTGTCTTCATTAGCATATTAGTTTTTAAAAATACACATTTTTCTATCAAAACCACTTTCCACTTTCCAGCAATCAAACTCAATTTTCCAAAAGAAAAACCTTTTCAGAAAATGCATAATTTTTTTTCTTTAAAAATCAAATCAGTTTTCATTGTTAGAAAATACACAGTCCCTAAACATCAGCTGTTCGTTTTCATTGAGTACCGCCATGTAAAAATGCCAGGGATGGAAACATTCTGCTTCAAATACCCATGAATTTGAATCATAGGCCATGCTTGATTACTGTAACACTATTAATGCATATGTTATGCTAATAATGCCCACCATTAAACCGGGGCTACCACTGTGCCACAGCTGGATGCCCAACAAATATCAGTTATGGACATTATTATGGGAAAAGCGGTTGCAACTCTGTCAGGAATGGCTAAAAGCAAGCCAGTCATGCTCTTAATATGTCAGTGATGGCAGCAAGTATGTAATTACTAGACTTGTATGCCCAAAATAGTCAAGGATGTAATATTATGGCAATGGCACAATTATACCATGAACGAGCACAATTGCGTCAGAGATAATACTCTTATGATGGGGACCAGCATGCATATTTGGCAGCCCTTGACACTAGGAGTAGCTTTAAGGAACCAACACTGTTTATTAGGGAAGGAATCAATGTCACACACCTATACAAAAATGAATATGATGCTTCTAATTGTCTCTGCCCCAAATGCATCCTCTCTTCCCTCAGCTCTTTGGTTGATCATGCTCCCAACGGACACATTTTTCTCTAGTTCTTGCAGTCACACACTTTGGTGGGTCAGCCCTGGTTACTGCTCCCACTATTCTTAGATGTCACCCACGGTGTGACTGATAGAGCTGGGCATATGTGGAAAAGTCAGCCCATAACGCCCCTGATGCCCAGGCTGCTGGCGCAGGACGCCTCTTAGTTCCCATCTTGAATAATTACAAAACCAAAAGAAACGGGCACTGGAAGCAGGAAAACAAGAATAGAGTTTTATTTCTCATGAGGAGAGCCTGTCATTTCGGACACTCGCATAGTGTCTTCAGGAGGTGCTCTAACAAGTTCTCTGAGGCTTCGTCTTTTATACACATGTTTATGATGCACAAACATTCTTTATTACAATAAAGACGCTTTGAAGTAGGAAAAGGCATGCTTGGAATCCCAGCTTCAGGCCTATTCCCATACCAGTCGCTCAGATGTCATCCTCCCCTCCTGAATGTAACAAGAGAGATTGTGATCTCTCAGCCGGACATTCCTACAGGACACGAGGGCAGGAGGGGATGATCAGGTCAAAGGTTGGGCAGGCGATAAGATCGTGCACTTCGGCTGGTGTATCACGGTTTTGTTATGCTGGGCAGGGAAAAGGGGGATGTACATCCACGAGGCTTGGTCTTAGGACTTGGGACCGGGTCGAGAGGCCAAGTGCAGCCGGGGGGGGTTGTCAGCTGAGGGGAAGGGTGTTCTTGGGAGGAAATGGGGGGGTGTGGGTCAAGCAGGAGTGCTACTTCTAGAGCAGGGTCACGCAGAGGGAGAGGGTCTTGTGGCTGATGCATGAGCAGTGCGCGGGGAGGGGTGCCGGGGGTTTAACAAACGGGCAGAGAGGCCATGGTGCCTAAAATGGCTGTCTTGTACGTTTGCGCATGGGTCTATGCTGGCGGGATAACACAGTCAGCGTTTAGCGATATCCGTTCTGCTTACAACAAGGGGTACAGTGAACACAAATGAACGCCGCTTATGTACATATACATTGTCATTTTCAACAGTCGCCGCTTTTTTACATAAGCTAGTTCAG
The DNA here is from genome assembly GCF_964261635.1 of Lissotriton helveticus. Classification (NCBI taxonomy): domain Eukaryota; kingdom Metazoa; phylum Chordata; class Amphibia; order Caudata; family Salamandridae; genus Lissotriton; species Lissotriton helveticus. Next base: position 1,112,410,227 of record NC_136071.1, read on the forward strand.
TTCTATATAGTCGATACGATAGGCAGAATGCGGTACATGTGAATTTACATTTGTTGGGTTCTTCATACAAGTCTAGAGATCGATATAATACTTAGTCGGGGTTAATCAAGAAAAAGGTTCAGACATATTATAGAATCAGGTTCTGACTTTCTCTCCGGTGACATCAACATACAGTAGAAAGTGCTCTGATACCTTCGGGTCTTGTCAGTGCTATAAGGGACTTTTGGAAAACTAAATACATGAGTGACCGATGAAACATTTTAGAAAGCAATACAAAATGGCTGAGGGAGGGATTCAATTCGATACAAGCAATTAGTCAAGGGGGTGAGTAGAAAGTTCAGGAAAAAGGGGGGGGGGTCGTTGTCACAATGTCTTTTTAACAGAGTCCGTCTTCTTTTGTTGGCGCTGTTGAGCACCGGCGGTGGAGCTATAGGTCCAGCTCGGATTCATCCTTACACGTTGCAGGGTGCGATCAGTCCTCTGCTGTTAGATCACAGTCCTGTTTCCTAACTGATTTTCTTAGGGGTGCCTCATGCTGGGCACCTGCGTGTCTTTCTTTTTCCGTGGCAAAACCTCATTCTATAGTCAAAAGTTTATGCGAAAAGGGTGATGTTGTTGAATAATCAAGGGAAGAGAGGGAGGAGTGGGATCAGATCTCTGAGCACACCAAAGGGACCAAAGGAGCAAAGGACGACGAGCAGGCAGGCCCATCAGTCGGGCTCAAAAAGGGACGGGGACTTCAGGCACGAGTGGGTCAGCAAACCGAGGGCTTCAAGGCAGCCCTTCATTCCTTAATCTGCCGAGTTTGAGAGTGGTGCCTCGTCCCGCGTCTCGTTGCTCTGTGACTCCACCTTTGGTCGCTGTCACACGTGCTTCATGATCTGTGGCCAGGCTGTGCGTCACGTCCAGCTCCTCTCCTCCGGTGATTGTATCTTTGAATGGGTACAAAACAAGTCTTTAGAAAAACTGGCAGGAGAAGACATTTATACATCTCAAATCCGTCCCCAATCCTATATAGGTGGGGGATAAGTTCATCGGTCACAGTCAGAATTTATCACTTATGGAGTATGTAGGAGGGCATTATCATTGAATTCATAAACCTGTTTGGCATTCATTCGTGATGTATGTGGAGAGAAATTGGACTTTTATACACAGTGTATTATATCAAACTCAAAATCGAGTCCTTATGTAGAGACTCGCCCTTTTTCTTTTTAACCCAAGTACCGACAATCTTACATTTCCCTTTGGGTCGGCTAACTCTTGCAAGCAGGGGCGTTATCGTCATGAAGAAGGGGGAGGGGGAGGGGGGGCAGATGTAAAACATGCTTTTCTTGGGGAGTGACCGTTAATCAAGGTCATCAATTACGCTTCGAGGGTAGCTGACATGAAGCTGGGGTTAATCGGGGGAAGCGGGGATGCTTTGGACAGGGGGCTGGGGTCAATCGGGAGAAGCGAGGACGCTTTGGACATCCGCACTTAAGTGCAGAGGGGTGAGGTAATCTGGGCATTGGGATTTGTATTTCTAACGAGCTGGAAAACAGAAGACCATTGACGTTATAGTCCCCCTATAAAAAGGCCAGATTAGGGGACATCAGTCGTCTTACCTGTCCTTTCCTTCATTACCAACTCGGGTTCTATCGTTTTGCAGAAAGGAGAGGTAGTAATATGGCAAGTCACAATCGTTTTAGTTCCTGTCAATTTTGCCGAACACCTTTGTGTTCGAGGAGGCCCAATTACGTTTGTGCCGGGGGGGCACAATCGTTACCATACAAGGAAGGAGGGAACAGGGGGACTTTAGAGAGAGAGAGAGAGGGAGAGAGAGAGAGAGAGAGGGGGAGAGAGAGAGAGAGAGAGAGAGAGAGAGAGAGAGACAGCACTCTAAATGGTCCATTCTGTACACGTATGACACGGAGAGAGAAAGAGAGAGAGAGAGAGAGAGAGACGTGTACAATAATGGGCCATTCAGTGCACACACAACACAGAACAACAGGGGTTAAGTAATACGGAAACACAGGCAGAGGGATGACGTAGATCCATACATTAAGTACACACATACTCAGGTGAGGGAGACAGTACACGTATTATATACAAAAATCCAAGACAAGACATATAACCGTTATTGGCCATAATGATCTCTTCCTGTATGCTGCACATCCTTAGCATCTAATCTCTTTTTACCCTTTTTCTTTTCTTTTATTGTCGGCTGCCTTTACTGGTCTTTGTGGTTGTACACGCTTACGTCTTTGGCAACCGGTCAAGAACTAACCTGGTCGGGCTAATGTGTTTTCAGGCTGAGGCAACAGTGGGTGTCAGTTGGGGGAACAATAGGGCAGCTTTGAGTTTCCGGTCCATGAGGGTGCGGAAAGGATGTAGTAATTTCCAAACACTGACAACATTCCTAGTCCTCCAAGCGGAGGGTACTAGAGTAAACCTCACCTCAAAATATTCTTTTAAACTTTCCCTATTTAGTTAAGTGTAGAATGCTTAATCATAAGTGCACGTCATTTTTGGTTGTATTATTCGGGGTGCCAAGCGAAGTCACATTTTGTATTTTTCGCTTCAGGCTGTCCTCCCAAGCACTAAGTTCAGGGCATTGTTCGCTCATCGTGTGTAGGCACCATAATCGAACCCCTTTTTCCCATCTCTTCGTCCGCTAGATCACCATTTTCTTCTTCGTATGTTAATCGACGTTCCAATGTGACCTGCAGAAAGAGGGAAAAAGAAGGGGGGCGGGGGCAGCATTTAAAAACATATTAGCGCGCATAAACCCGAAAAGGCTTTTACTTACTACATACTCGGCCTATCTCCACGGAACGCAGTCCTTGCCAGCTTGGCGTTTGAGCCCAGGTGGACCTTTTAGAGTGGGAGAGATGATTATCGGAAGCCGGTGGATAGCATAGGTCACCCAAGTGTGGTATTACGGATCGTATGCAGGGAGGCCAGGTGGCACTCCTTCGGGGCGACTTAGGGGCATTTTTAGCACAATCTTCCTGATACAGGTGGCATATAAAGTATAGGCTAAATACCAGGATCTTTTAGCAGTTGCTTTAGGTTGTACAAGAATGTGCAAAATACATACAACAAAAACCTGGACCATTCATATTTGCAATATTTCTGCGTACTATACTTTTTAACCCTTAACTAATCGAGCTGAGCCATTTCACCTGTAATTCAGTTATATCGGAAAATAGTGGTCATTTATTCGAAACTTACCAATTTACACGTGACAACTACGTACGTTTTCTCCAAAAATCTTTAATAAAAAATGTCGGTGCATAAATACGGGCCTATAACCCCGTGGGCCGGCCAGAACTGTACAGGTGGGGATACTTATTAGTGGAAAACCTAATGGAGTCGGTGGTCGTTGATTTCATAATAAAAGTGCAATAAAATCATATCGAAACTTCAGTGTGAGCAAGTATCATGAGTGTTGAAATTCGAACTTTCAATAATCATGATGCGCCAAACTTAACAACAATTCATTGTCCGAATATTCAATCAGCACCCATCTCACTTCAATTCATTGTCCGAACACATAATCAGTACCCATCCCATATCAATTCATTGTTTTTTTTTAAAACTGTATACATATTTCATGACACCAAGGTTGAGCAATCGGGGTACAACAAGGAGTTGAAAGTTTAATTTGTACCAGCGCCATTTTGGGTGCAGCCAGGCAGATCCAGGCATAGTCAAAATCTCCACCAACTCGTGGTTGGCCCAGAGCCTCTTTCGGCAGTCCAAAAAGTTCCGTTAAAGGGCAACAGAAAGGGATCGGCAGTATGAACCATCAGTCAAAAAGGGGGAGGGAGGCAACATTTTCCCCTACCGGGTCATACTGGGTTTTTCACCGGAACTGATCCGAACTGTAGTCTGCAGGATTTTAGTCATTCAAATTGAGGCTGGCGTCAGCATGGGAGCGCCGACGTCCCGCGGCTACATTTTCATCGTTCCGCGGGCAATCATGGCAGTCATTCCCCATCGGGGGTATCTGCGGGGGTCGGGGACCCCCGCGGCTCCTATAGAATCTTCAAGGTCGAGGAGAACTTTTATGATGGTGGGACTCGTTTCTTAATCAACAAGCAGCCGGGCCATCTCTTCACCCGGGCCCGCTCCAGCAGGATCGTCCGCCATTTTACGAGTGGGCGAACCCATGTCGGGTGAGTGGAGCGTTGGGGGTGCCGCTGGGGGCCTCCACCTGGGGAGGTGGGAGAGGCTCGTTCGCGCCGCCTCTCCCTCCCAGCGCACCCCACGCCATTTTCCTCGGCACTGATATACATGATGGCCGGACCAGGCGATGAGAGAGGGGGGGGGGTCGGAGGCATAGGCAAGACATCCCCCCCCCATTGGCCTGCAAGGCGCCGCTTCAGGGCCGACCGGGGAGCTTCTACCAAGCCGTGGCTGGACCAGCAGATGCGAGGGGGGGGGTCGGTGGCACGAACAAGACATCCCCCCCCCAGTGTTGGCGCAGCCATTATTGAAGAAGTGGGGACGGCCGGACCCTGTCGGCCTCGGCTCTTCTTCGGGCCCACCTTACTCGATGACCTCCGGCCGACGGCTGGCAGCAGGACCCGCCCTACACGTGCCGAAGATCTCGTCTTCCGGATGGGCGTAGCCGTGAACCTGCTGCATTTCGGGAGTTTCCAGAATGGGGGTAGGTATCTGTTGACTTGTATCTATCTCATGTTACCGTTATTGGAGCGTGGCAGGCGGTGGGGCAGACATGTTTGGAGCAGTGAGGGGTGACGAAGCCTTGCTGCCTCGTGGCTGCCGTGATGTCAAGCTTAGCTTCTCTCACCATTGTCATGTTTCTTATTACGGGCTTATTTCTAACGTTTCTTATTTCTAGCGAAATCACGTGTTTTATCGTGAGCTTTTTTTTAACGTTTTCCTATTTGCAGCGAAATCAAAAACTCATCAGTGGCCTACTGATTTTGCTTTCTTATTTCTTTCTTCCCTTTTTATTCCTATCGTGTTTCATGCTAAAGTTTCTGTTAACAGGATACGGTGATTACTTCATTATTATTGCATATGTCCTTTTTATTAGGGGTGCCCTCTGATCAAGCCAGATGACCTACCTCTAATAAATGGTCCGGGTGGAACTAGTTTACCAATCAGTGGGGAGTAGATAGGCCCGAGAGATTACAACGGAGGACAAAGGTCCGCATTACCTACCCTTCACTACTTGCAAAGATTAGACAGAATATTTCCTTTCTATGTTATTTGCGAACAGACAATACCTCAAGAGAACTATTCCTTGAACAATAAATGTCCAGACAATCAATCAATCAATGGGGAGAAAAACAGACATGACGGATTACAACGGGGACAAAAGTCTGCATTACCTATCCTTCACTATCTGCAAAGGGGGGCAGAATATTTCTATTCTTCCCTGTTTGTAGACAGAGAATATCTCAAAGAGCAATAATCGATAAAAATCGATAATCAAACAATCAGTGGGGAGAAAAATAGGCATGACGGATTACAATGGGGGACAAACGTCTGCATTACCTATCCTTTACTATTTGCAAAGAGAGAGGAACGTTCCTATTCATCGCTGTTTGCAAATAGAAAATGGCTCAAAGAGAACCAATACTTCAAATACAATCAATCAATCAATCAGATGGATAAAGCCATCCTACCAATCGGACGTAAAGACGTCCTACTTAATCTTACCCGGACCGGACCGTGTGGGCAATTCTTCGCCTTCCTTTTTCCAGCGCCCAATCGTTCTTTTTTCTCCATGTTTTTACCGCAGCATTCCTGTGGGATTCCAGTCAGGACAGTAGGTCACTTGAGAGAGGTCCGTTCGGAATCGGTGAAGTTCATTCAATCGGCAGCCGGACGAGGGCCCTCTCAAGGCAGGTATACTCCAATCGTTTAGATGTTCACCCCATCGTCTGGACCTCTCTTACCGGACCTTATGTCGCTGATGGACCCCGCGTTGGGACGCCAATTGTGGAAAAGTCAGCCCATAACGCTCCTGATGCCCAGGCTGCTGGCGCAGGACGCCTCTTAGTTCCCATCTTGAATAATTACAAAACCAAAAGAAACGGGCGCTGGAGGCAGGAAAACAAGAATAGAGTTTTATTTCTCATGAGGAGAGCCTGTCATTTGGGACACTCGCATAGTGTCTTCAGGAGGTGCTCTAACAAGTTCTCTGAGGCTTCGTCTTTTATACACATGTTTATGATGCACAAACATTCCTTATTACAATAAAGACGCTTTGAAGTAGGAAAAGGCATGCTTGGAATCCCAGCTTCAGGCCTATTCCCATACCAGTCGCTCAGATGTCATCCTCCCCTCCTGAATGTAACAAGAGAGATTGTGATCTCTAAGCCGGACATTCCTACAGGACACGAGGGCAGGAGGGGATGATCATGTCAAAGGTTGGGCAGGCGATAAGATCGTGCACTTCGGCTGGTGTATCACGGTTTTGTTATGCTGGGCAGGGAAAAGGGGGATGTACATCCGCGAGGCTTGGTCTTAGGACTTGGGACTGGGTCGAGAGGCCAAGTGCAGCCGGGGGGGGGTTGTCAGCTGAGGGGAAGGGTGTTCTTGGGAGGAAATGGGGGGGTGTGGGTCAAGCAGGAGTGCTACTTCTAGAGCAGGGTCACGCAAAGGGAGAGGGTCTTGTGGCTGATGCATGAGCAGTGCGCGCGGGGAGGGGTGCCGGGGGTTTAACAAACGGGCAGAGAGGCCATGGTGCCTAAAATGGCTGTCTTGTACGTGTGCGCATGGGTCTATGCTGGCGGGATAACACAGTTAGCGTTTAGCGATATCCGTTCTGCTTACAACAAGGGGTACTGTGAACACAAATGAACGCCGCTTATGTACATATACATTGTCATTTTCAACACATATAACATGGCCAATCTCCTTCTTAGGTAGATTTAAAGTGGATAAAGATGGTTCATGTGACATACACATAGGCCAACACCGTAGTCTACACATGCTTCAACACCCTCCGCATAATTTGCACGACCTTTAAATGGATCCCTCCCAAATCCAGGAAGATTGTCACCCATGCACGCATCACCAGCAGGCTGGACTACTGGAATGCCCTCTATGCCGGAATCAATCAATCTCTACTCCACAAATTCCAGACCGTCCAGAACGCCGCAGCCAGACTCGGCCTCAGCATCCCACGACAAGACCACATCACCCAGCACCTACGGGACCTCCACTGACTCCCCTTCGGAAAAAAGAGTTACCTTCAAGCTGCTCACACACACCTACAATGCCCTCCACAACACCGGACCCCAATACCTCAACGAAAGAATCTTCTTCTACGCCTCCAAGAGAAACCTCAGCTCTGCTGACCAGGCCTTGGCTGAAATCACCAGCATCCACAGAGCCAGAACAGGAGGCAGATCCTTCTCCTACATCGCGCCCAAGACCTGGAACAAAGGGCCCCTCAGCATCAGACGAAGCCCCACACTGAAAGCATTCAGGAAGCACCTCAAGACCTGGCTTTTAGAATGACCAGAGCTGCCTAAATGCCCCCACACCCCCAGCGCTTTGAGACCCTCACGGGTGAGTAGTGCACTCTATAAATCCCTGACTGATTGATTGATTGATAGGCCAACAGAGTGTGTGTTTGAGTGTTATCAAGAGGTCCACCATTGGTTTGGCTGTCTGTAACTCTTATGGGTAATGAAACAAGTATTGCTGCCTTCTTTAATATACACAGAATTCCTGAGATTAGATTGGTTTGGCTTCACCTCTGAGAGCTACTTTGAGGGTGCTGGTGAGCTACCAGTAGCTCCCGAGCTACTGGTTGGAGACGCCTGATTTAAAGGCTTCAGAGGCCGTTGTCCGGGGTGTTGTAGCCATGGCTCATGGCACATGACATTAAACCCTTTTAGCTTACATATGATCGGATTCTGGTAGTTTCTGGTGTTTTTCAGTAACTAGGGCGATGCCTTTAACCCCTTCGACGCTCATGACGAGCTCAGCTCGCCATGAGGTACGCCTCTCGTACGCTCATGACGAGCTGAGCTCGTCATGAACCGCGGGTTTTTTAAAAAGTCAGCGCACAGCGGGGAAAACCCGCAGTGCGCATGGTGTTAAAAAAAGGCAAGCCATTTTTAATTGTTTATTTGTTTTCAGATCTTTTTTGCACATATCCTATTTTGTAATGGGTAGCTGGGAACCCATCTTGAAATTTGAATCCACACATGCATTCTTCATGTCCTAGTGATTCTAAACATCACTAGGACATGAAGAACATGACCACATCATAACACTGTGATGGGACTCCAAAGGCCCTCCTTCCCGACCTGCACTATCTTCAAGCTCAGCTGTATTATCTGCAAACCTATCATAATATTTTAACTACCTTTCACATCACTCCTTGACCTTATGCTAGGCATTGACCATTTACAGTGCTCTGACATTTATGGCTAAGTTTACATTATACGACTGACACCCCTGCCTTTTTTGGATGGCAATCTTGCCATCTCCAGTGGCTCTCCACACACCCACAGCAAGCACATCTTCAGACAGAAGAAGCTGATGTGCTCAAAAGAGAAAAAACAAGAAAAATGTCATTTCCATCTCTGCTCCAAAGAACCGGAAAGTTAGTCCCATTACCACTCGCACAGCCCAAAGTCAGCTCCAATTTAGGGAACAGCGATTACTCAACTTAGAAAAAAAACTAAACCATGATGCAGTCACGATCCCCGAACCATCTCCTCCTGTCACATATTGATTGTGTCTTTGAACCTGTACTGTGTTTAGCAACCTTTTGGCTTGGTTTGGGCTAAATAAATACTGTATGCACATATACATATCTAATGCACTAATTTGGAAACAAACTGTTAACATTGGATTGAACTTATTCGTTTTGGAGAGACCTAGGTCAAACCTTTTTTATCCAATGTGACTAATATAATGTATTTCCAGTTACCAGAAATTTAAAATATATGTGCATATTTTATTAGTGTTAATATTTATATTTCTGTTTTACTGACATTAGTGCCAAGAAAGTTGCTTCTTGCAAAGCTGCTCAACAATAGTCAATCGCTGGCACCTCCTATGATGTCATTTTCTGAGATTTCACATTGTATCCAAATTTGGGATGCCTCATAAATTCCCGTTCTGCCTGGGGCGCCAATAGTTCTATGACCTGGGGGGGTGGGGGAGGGGGGACTGTACACACAGGTTAATTACCTGTTCCAAGTGCGACATTTGTGAAAAGTGCGCCAGCTGCAAGTACAGGTGATATACAAATGATTATTCTCAAACTATTGTGGAAAGTGCTCCAGTAAATAGCATGTACTTCCACATGCTCTTCATATACGAGGGTGCTCCATGTTTTACATTTGGTGTGGGGGGTCCCTCTTTAACCCCTTCGCTGCGGGGCGTTTTCACCTGCTGTGCGGGGGGGAGGGGGGCCGCGCGCGGCGCCGCTGTGCTTGTGACGAGCTCGGCTCGTCATGAGGCACAGTGGAGCTGCACTCATGACAAGCGGATCTCGTCACAACCACACCCGTTTTGGAACGTTCAACACAGCGGGGAAATTATCCCCGCGTGTGAACGTTTCAACGGTCATGACGAGCTCAGCTCGTCATGAGTGCAGCTCAACCGTGCCTCATGACGGGCTGAGCTCGTCATGAGCATGGAAGAGGTTAAACAAAGTCTGAACCATGCCGCTGCCTAAGTGTGCAATACTCTCCTTACCGCCACCCAGGAATATGGAAATGAGTTGGAGTTTACCGCATCTGAAATGTAACAGGACAAAAGAAGTTGCAAATCAAGAACATGCAAATTTGGTGTGGAAAGCACCAATAATTGTGTGTTAGGCCCCATTTTTAGAGCTGGACTTATAAAAGGTGCTATTTATCTCCCCGCTATAGTCCAATCCTGGATAAATTCGTTTTTAATGGTTACGATAAATCATGAGAAAGGATGCATAATCTATACTGAAAGGAACATAGGCTTGGGAGGGGCTACTGTCACACTCATGTCATGACATGCACGTCCTTGTATCTCACAAAAATTCTGTAAATTTTTTGCAATTCGATCAATGTTTGGATTTCACACAGTACACCCAGGGGTATAGTTATTATAATGTTGGTCACCCTTGCGCCACACAAGGCGGCTCAAGGACAACGTAACACTAAAGTCAAATTTATCAAGCCATGCAGAGCCACCTTGCATGGCCCTGCATGGCTGGCTACATCTGGAGTAACGCAAGGCAACGCAAATCGCTGTGTTGCCTTATTCTTCCCCAGAGAGGCGTTCCATGGGTGGAGCGAGGGTGTTCCTGATTATCCATCTATGGACTTTGGCGCATTCCAAAATTAACATTAGTGGTAGTCCTGGGAATGCGTCAAAATGCTACGCCTTCCCAGGGGTGGCGCAACAGGGAGAAATATCTTTATTTCTCCTAATTTTTACCTCTTTTAATGTGTGATAAATAGAATGAGATCAATGCCCCTCAGGATTGTTATTGTGCAGGAAGGTGTCCCTTCCTGTACAAAAAAAACAATCGAGCTTACAACGCAGGAACCCTTGCACTATGATCCAAGGGTGCCTGTGTTGCGTTGCGTTAGGTAGCCAAAAGTGTGCCAGTGCAAGGAAAGGACAGGAATGCGCCACATGATTTTAAATATGGCACATTCATGTCCTATTCCTTTGACGCAGTGCAGCAAAGTGGCTTGCTGGACTGTGTGAAAGTATTATGACTATGCTCCCCCAATGAGCAAAGTTTCCAAAATATTATTATTTCCAAATTCGAGTGAGTTGCTAACCAGAACGCCTGTCCCGAGAAGGCATGCCCTCCACTATCTAACTTGAACATTTAGAAAAACGTAAACCATTGTTTTATAAAAAACATTTAAAAATACTCCTCTGCTGGCAGGGTCCTCTCTTGTGGGGCTTAAAAAAGCTATAACAAACCCCTGCCCCCTCTGTCCATAATTTAGAGAGAGCCTAGATTTACCCGCCCAAGTCTACAATCTAGGTCCATGACATACAGTTTACCACATACGTCGCTGCCAGAGTGCACTATATAATAACACGCATTGGTGATGATAGGGAATTATGGGCCAGATGTAGGTAATCCAAATTTACAGATTCTAAAATACTGAATTTTACCGATTCTGTATTTTAGAATCAGTAAATGGGAGGTAGGTATTCATTCAGTAAGTATTACCGAATCTGTAAGATTCGGTAAATACCGAATCGGTAAATACAGATTCGGTAAAATGGGGAACACATTGAAGGGTGGCAGAGTGTGTCACTTTGACATCCTGTTGCACCCCTCAATAGTGTATGGGTGCACATGTGGCAGACACACATGCCCTAAGGGCATGTATGTCTGCCACATGGCACTGTAATAATTTGCAAAAAATTGCTTCTTTTGGGGTTTTCGTTATTTACCACCAACTTGTAGTTGGTGGTAAATAACAAATCCTAAAATGGGAAAAGCACTCATTTGAGTGCTCCCTACATTAATGATTCGGTAATTTACCGAATTGGTATTTAAGAATTCGGTAATTTACCGATTCCTTAAATTACCAATTCCGTAAATTACCGAATCCTTAAATTAGGCCCCTACATCTGAAAAGCTTAATACTGGTCGGTAATGGCCGAAATTCGGTAATTTCGGCCGTTACCGACGGCGACCTACATCTGGCCCTATATGTGGAGTGAAATAAATAAGATGTTCACAAGCAAAAAAACTGCAAGAACCCAAATGTTCTTTAGTTTTCTTGTACATTTTAAAACGTGGTCTGTGCCAGGTATTGTAATATATTGCAACATCTGGGTGGTGCTTCCTACTATAGCCATATATCCCTTCTGCCTCGAGCTATACTGGTTGTTGAAGGCCTTCTCCTATAATGAAGGAGAAGCCCTTCAACAACCAATATAGCTTGAGGCAGAAAGGCTATAAGGCTTTTTGAACATTCCATCCACTAAGGATAGAATGTTTTAAATTAAATAGACAAACATTGTCGTTAATGGAGCTCTCAACATGCCAAAGTTCTACTACTTCATACTACCGGCATAAACAAAATCAGTTTCCTGGGTGGTTCAGTAAGATGCTACCTAGATCGTATTGGATGGTCTGGACAGATTATGTAGCTCGTGTTGGCTATAAGGGACATTTTTGTGTCAGAAAAGTGTCTCTTTCTTGTTGATTTTTAGATGGGCAAAGACATGCCACCAACCAGACAACTGTGAGGCAAGTAGTGCAGGGCTTGCCCTTGAATACCATCCCCCACTTGTCTGAATAATGAATGTCTTAGTTTGTCAAATGAGCCTGTGCTGGGGTAATCTTGGTTGGATGATGAGTTATAGTATTTGGAAAAGTCAGGAAGGGTCAGATTGGGAACACAATTAGGCCTGGGCACTCCTAAAAATTTGGCCCACATTCGTGGATTGTCCCTTTCATGGATCACCATCTGGTTCATCTCATTGGAATCTGGGCGGTTATTTTTGTTAATGTTTTCTTTTTGTAGTTTTATATAGTGTGAACTCAACCCAAAGGCAATGGAGCAATGTCCATGAACACCACTTACATTACTCAATTCATTTCTATTTTAGGTATGGAAATCAAGTGATTTTCCCAGAATCACAGGATGTTGAGCTATTGCTGGGACTCAAACCTAGTTCCAACATTGACAGCTTTGACCATAACGCTACATACAATTGTATGCAACCCTCTCCTCCCCAAAGGCCTAATAGACACTAGAGGTGAGGTGACAACACCTGGTCCCTAGAGAGGGTACTTCTACTCACTCCCTCCCCTGCCCGCTATAGCCTCTGGGTGATGACTTGGTATGGTAGGGGTCAAGAAAAGCTCCTGGCGTGGGAGGGGTCACTTCTGCTGCTGCTCCAGGGGGACTTGAGTGGGAATAATCCAATTGCATAAAATCACCCCCCCCCTAGCGAGGCCCCTGCATACTCCCACCCTCCCATACCCACCGTGTCCTAAACGTGATGGCTCGGCATGGATATCGCTGCTTCTGGCAGGGCAGGCCACACAAAGCAGGGCGCCGAGGTGAGAATGCCCCAAAGGCCAAAGCAAAACCTGGCCCTCAGTCTCAATTTGCAGCAAGGCAGGGAAGTGGCATTGATACTGATGCCACATTACAATGGCCTGGCGGGGACTGGAGAAGAAAGTAAGTCTCTTGGGCCGGTTTACAGAGGCCCTAAAAGCCTGGCCCACAGAGCACCACAAGGCACCAGTCCATCGCTAAATTCCCAACTATCAGCCTGCCCAATCCGACCCCGCAGCCAGGTTTCCACAGCTTGATTTGACAGTTGGACAAGCCCTGGATATGTTGTTTCTCCAGAACATTTAATGTTTTGGTGTCTACAGCAAATGAGAACTGCTTCATGGGAGCAAGGATACACACTGCCACCACACCTTTCGATACATGACAGGTAAAACCTACTCAAATTGCTAAAGAAAACACTAACACTTGATCTAGATGACACTTACCAGTGTTTTGGTAAGAATATATTCACTGTGTTGGGGCATGTGGGAGATCACCTCTTGGTTGCAAAAGAACCTTTACTGTATATTAGTGCTCATTTCATGGAGTGGAAGGAGGAAGGAGGCCATAACACCAAGTAATCTTACCAAAGTCTTACCTTTCACAATCTCAGGGTTGACACTCCCAAAAACTCTATCTGAACATTTGAAAGCCATGGATCTGCCTTCCCATTGCATTCTTCCAACTATTAAAAATTTAAGTCTGTGCTATTTGGTTATTCAGAGATGTGGACAGTGGCTTTTGCTAACTTTTTCTACATTTGCTACTCCCGCCCTGCTCACTGCCATCTGCATAAAGCATCTGACTTAAAATGTGCAACAACTGGTTCAGGCAAAGTAGGTCTTTTCCAGTAGCAAGCCAAGCACCAGTGATAGCAAAGGGCTGACAAGAACAGTTATATGCAAGGCTAGGTAAGCAGAAAACAGACCCAGTGAAAATACTGAGATCCAACAGTCCACTTGCATCCTTCTAATCACAGATTATATGCCAGAGAAAAGATATATGTATACAGGGGAATGTCCCCTGTTTATCACTAGACATTTGGGGCAAAAGCCTAAAGTGGCGCCCCAGCTTACAGACAGGATCACTTGAGCAGTGATACCGTAGAGCCATAGACGGAGAGTTCACAATTCCGCATCTTGATCCACTAAATCCCAGGGCTGGTCCTTCTGCTATTTTAGGGCACTGCCACAGATCCCAAACTTGTGTCTTGAAAGACTCTTCCTGAGATTAAGTGATGCTTTACATCAGAGTGCTTTATGAGCCACCACTAAGACCCTAAACTGGAATATCACTCCCACAGGAAGCCAGTGTAGATGGGCAACATAAACTGGACTATCTCCTGCTATCTTACTCTTAGCTCACAAACAGCCCAGCAAGCACTACATGGTACTGGTACTGTGGTTGGCATACAGGATATCCACATTATCCCCCCTCAATAGGACAATGGCACGAATCTGAGCGTGCCTGGCTTGAAGAAGTAGATGATTACATCTGCATGTTTTCACTACTGTAGCGATTTATTGATTTTAAGAGTTTTCCTGATCCTTTCAAGCACAAAGATTCTTCACTGCAGCTGACGTACAATGTGCATGTGCTCACTGTAGGGATGAAAAGTACTGATCGAGGAATTAACCAGAGGGAGACTCAGCCACCAACATTACCTCCATCTCCAACTACTCAGGGCAAGTCGGCTGAACCTCCTCCATCCCCGAACCTCTTGCAAGCGATCTCTAGTTTTCGTCTCCAATCCCTTTCTCCACAGGTAGCACCACCTGACTATCATTCGCCAACTGAAAATCCAGCTTATACTTCATTTGTAACCCACCAGGAGGTAAAAAGGCTGAGGAGAGAGTTGAATCCGGTGCTAAGCTACATGTCCATTGGGGAGGAGAACAACTAGCTTGAAGGTGACCTATTTCCTTCCGGTCAAGAAACAGCAGAATCCTTGCAAAGACCAGTGCTAACTATTCCATATGATGCCAAAGATGGCCCTGGTTGACTGTAATGTAGGACAACGCCAAATTCAATGTAATGAGGACTACTGGTTGGCTGTTGTCTTTTGCTCGGAAGAGCTCATCATTAGCAAGAATAAGCTCTTTCTCTGTGCTATGCTCAGAAGCAAACACTGACTGGTTCCTATCCGGTTAAGCGTGCCCTACCACACCTCTAAGAGTTGGACGCAGAATAACAGTTTGGTGGATTGAGCAGCAGTAAAGAGCACTTATTAAAAAAGAAGCATAAGAAATGCCTGCTGGAGAGTGGTGGGAGCCTCCCATGACTCAGACCATACTGACAACCTCCTTTATTCCAGGGGTGAATCCAAGCACTAGCATATTCATGGCAAATGATGGGCATAGATGGAGAGTAAATGGAGAAAGTCCTAGGTTTAGGAAAGTTCAAGTTTCCCGCATCCAAGGGGAACTTCTACTTACATAGGAAAGTGATTTTTCAGTCATA
Organism: Lissotriton helveticus; assembly: GCF_964261635.1. Taxonomy (NCBI): domain Eukaryota; kingdom Metazoa; phylum Chordata; class Amphibia; order Caudata; family Salamandridae; genus Lissotriton; species Lissotriton helveticus. The sequence continues at coordinate 1,112,425,697 of NC_136071.1, forward strand.
TCCCTCCTTGCCAATCTTTAGGGCAATGGGCATATCATTACGCAAAATGTGATGTCCAATTTGCCTTATTTTACTCTTGGAAGGAGATTGCTGCAAGGCTTATTAAGCCCTTGGCCACTATCCCTGGGAAAGCAAGGTATTTACATGTTTAATTGAAGAGGGCTGTAGAGTTATTACCTACTGCACCACTACTCTTGGACAATCTCTTTGTACAGACCCCGCTGGAAATGTCCACCTTTGTCCTCCATCTCCTCTAATTTCCTGCACTTCCTGTTCAGTCATATGCATTTTCTTTGACAAACCATGAGATCTTTAGAGAACAAATTGTGTTTCAAACATGAGGCCTTTTTATTCATTCTTTTTTTTGTAGTGAGCAATTAATAAATCATTTTTCCTCGTAGTTGTTGAATTGAGCCACCTGCTCCTTCATGGGATTTTCTCCAGTAAATCTAATCTAAACCTACACCCTGCTGCCCTAGCATGAATATAAGACATTTGCACATAACCTGTTGTCCAGTTCCCCTGTTAACATCTTTTCTTTGAAGTTTTGAGTCACCTGTAAACAAGACTGAGGCCCTGGTAGACACTGTGGTCCAACATTTCAAATTAATTCTTTTAGGGCCAGATGTATTAAGAAAGGATTTGGTAAAAGTCGTCACAAATTGTGCAACTACTTTTACTAAATGAATTATGTTTCTGCGAAATGACCTATGTATTAATAGTTCAGTTCACAAATTCCTGATTTGTAGTTGGTAGCAATTCAACCTACCTCATAAATATTAATGAGGTAGGACACTAATTGCAACTCACTAAGAATCGCAGCCATTAATGGAATAGAAACCTGCTGAGGTCAGCAGACCATCATGTCTGAGATTGCTTTTAAATAAAGTATTTTTTTAAAAAGAATGCAACCTGTTTTACTTAAATGAAAACAGAATGTGTTCTAAAAAAGAAATGGAAATTGCAACTGTTTTTTATGGTAGGCAGTGGTCCTTAAGACAATTGCCTAGTCTCAAAAAAAAAAAATGTTGTCAACATTTGCAAAGGATAAGGGGTCCCTTGTGAACCTTTTCCCAATAGCGAATGTGTTTCCACTAAGTTTTAGTAGTTGGTAAAACATTAATGTTTTGCAAGTGGATTTAAGTCGCAAAACAATAATACATCCCATTGTGAATCAGTATTTGGAAGGGACGTCCTAAACAAGTTCCCTTCAAATACTGATCCTATATGTAGTCGTTGTACATCCCTGAAGGCTTTTTTGAGGTCACAAACAGCCTGATTCTGAGAAGTGGACCTTTTGTAAATGCAAAAGGTTTAGAACAACTGGCCCTTAATTACATTTTTAAGAAAAATAGTCTATTTGACTGGTATCATTTCCCCAAATCACAGGAGTAGTGGATAGAATCTACATGCCCTTTAAGCACCTGGGGACATCGCAGAAAATGGCATTACATGATCTTTGATTGTGTTGACAGGCCTGTAAGCTGGTGAAAACACAGGACATGGATTAAGAAAATCATAAAATAAGGATAAAACTAAAAATGGGACCAGCATCTTACAGATTATTCAAAAAGAAGGCACACCGGTCACAGCTTTATGAAAAATTGACTTTCAGCAAAGACGCGGAAACCGAGGTGCTTTTACATAAAGTACACCAATGACAATAAAGCAAGGGAAGAATCATTAAGCCCCTCCCCTCCCCTCAAGAAACACCAGTACAAAAAAACATACAACCGTAACACACAAAGAAAGGAGGAGGTGTGTGTTGTGCTCTCAGCACACACAATATTGTAAATCTCTATTGTGATGCTTTTGTCAATAATCTTTGTTCGCACCAGCAGACAGCACAGTGATCTGAAGCTATTACCAACACAATTGCCAGAATTTAATCCTAAAGCTCTTGCTTCCAAATCCTCTTAGAAACTCGCAGCTCCCACCGACTTTCTAAGAAATCACCCATTAGGTGAAGTACAAAGACAATGTTTGAACAAAGCACATTCTTAAAAAAATGACTAACACTGACATCAAGCAAGTGGTGCTATTGGTATCCTACAGCCCTCTAGTCCCAGGGAGAAAATGTCCATGCAAAAAGAAAAGGTTATCATCAAACTGTGATCTAAAGTCTTGCAACCTCATCATATCAAGGGTGCATGGTAAACAAGCAATGGCAAAGCCAATAAGTCTGGCATTGGCTGCCAGGCTTTTGGTAATTCTTGTTTTATTTTGTTATTTTTTTTGGTAACACTTTATTGTTTGGGAAGCTGCCGGGTCTTCATCAAGCTAAAAGAATCAAGAAATACACGCTGCCATAGTACTCCCTGCGAGAAAGCAAAAGATACACAATTGATGGACAGAATGCAGAACAAATCAAAACATTCACCACCAGTCAAGAGATCTGGGTTAAATCCATCATTCTTTTGCTCACCATGCCACCCGAGTTTAGAACTGGCCATATGCAAATCAGTCTTGACCCTGTGCCTAATGGGAACAATCCAACCCGAACTGTCACGCAAGGTGATCCCTGGATTGGAAAAAAGCATTCTAGGACTGGTTTCGGGGTTCCTGTTTGTCTTTTGTTTTCTTGCCATAAGTGCGCCGGGTATGCCCAGACGTGGTTCCCGGGCTCACTGTGTCACTGAATTCAAGCTAGCCTGGCTGATGAGGGGCGATGCCCCAAAATCAGTCCCAGAATGCTTGTTTCCCCTGCAGGGAGGATCTGGCTTGGCAGTTCAGTCTGGACTGTTGTCATGAGGCAAGACTGATTTGCATATGGCTGGGTCTAAACTGGGGTGGCATGGTGAGCAAAAGAACGATGGATTTAACCCAGATCTATTGACTGGGGGTAAATGTTTGATTTACTCTGCCTTCCGTCATCATCTGTTTGTCGTTTTATAGTACTCCCTGACACTGAAGGGGACTACTTTGTGTGTGGCTGTGCTCCTTATGCAGAGGGCAGTATGCCATACGTCATAGTGAAGTTAGACTATGGCTGAAGTAGGCTGACACATTGCCCCCTGATGCATGCTGGACCTGTTGAAGAAAAATATGAATGACACAACCACAGATTAATGGATAAAGTGTGGCTGAAAGCCCCCAAAAGTCACCATATTAAACATATAATTTTATTCAAATCAAAAGGGCTTGATTAATTCACATCTAAAAAATCCATGTAGTCTGGGATTGGCTACCAGCCTCTTTCATTTAGGAAAGAAGGTAAGAAAGAAAGAAGGCACACAATAAATAAAGAAGGCATGAAAAAGAAAGAAGGAAGGCAAGAACAAAAGTAGGAAATGAGAAAGAAGGCAAGAAATAAAGAAGGCAAGAAAAAGAAGAAAGGACAAAAGAAAGAAGGAAGGAAAATAGAAAGAAATAAAAAGAAAGAAAGAGATTGAAGAAAAGAGAAAACAAAGAAAGGAGGAAAAGAAAAAAGGCAAGAAATAAGGAAGCAAAAAAGAAAGAAGGCAAGAAAGAAGGCGGAAAAAAGACAAAAGAACAAAAAAGTAAAGGAAAGGACAAGAAAATAGAAAGAAGGTACAATAAGAAAGAAGATAAAAGACAAGGGAAGAAAGCAGGAAGTAAAAAAGGAGGAAGGCAAGAAAAAAATGAGAACAGAAGGAAAGAAAATGTAAAGAAAGAAGGTGAGAAAGGAGGAAAAAATAAGGAAATCAAGAAATCAATAAGGAAAAGCAAAACAAGGAATGAGGGAAGAAAGAAAGAGCAAAATAAAGAGAGAAAGAAAAAACAAACAAAGAAACACACAAAGAAACAAAGAAAGAAAAACAGACAGACATGGTTGGAATGATAGAGCTCACTCATGAGCTTGTATTCAGGGTTCGTGAGCTACTGTTTGCATTACTGTTGTCTTTCAAATGGCTCTTTACTCCACAACCTTTTTCAGACAAGTGAAATTGAAGCAGCCAGATAAATAAAGGTCAGTCCAAAAGGAATTTACGTTTACATTATTGGCAGGAGACCGGAAATGAAAAGCTGGAATATGCACTGTGCATCAAAAGCATCCTGTCATCACATCAGGCTCTAAACAGAAAGGGAACACTAAAGTAAAAACAAAAACACTGGCACTGAAGGGAACTAAGTTGGTGCGGATGTTCTCTTCGTGAGAGAGCAAAATGCAGTCACTCAATGTGAAGTTGATCAGTGGCTTAAGAAGACTGACCCCTTGCCCCATGCTGTATGCTAGAGTGGGCGGAAGCAAAATGTGAATGACACAACAACAGACCAATAGATGAAGAGAGGCGGCTGAAAACCCCTCTAAGTATTTTGTATGTATAATTTTAGTAAAATGAAAAGGTCTTGGCTAACGCCAGACCTAATAAAAATAGCTACTGTCCAATTAGAGCATTGACCAGCTCCCCTGCGATACACCCCTCAAATAGCCATTGTTATATTGAAGAATACAATGAAATAAGTATGTATGGTAAAGTTATTGGAAGTTTATCCTAGGTATAATGACAATTCAAAGAGAAGTCAGTGAATGTGATCATTACAAAAAGCAAGCAGTGGAGTAAAGTGGCGCCTATTGTGCCACCCTCAACTGCCACACATAAATGACACTTTGTTAGCTAGATAATAGTGCACATGGTGAACCCGGTAATTTTTGAAAATATAGTTTCTGTATTGATTCTGTTAGAAGCATTTTTGTGCAACAAATTACTGCTCAGCAAGAGGCTTAAGATAATCCTCCATGTGTTGTTCTGTTTGTAATTTGGTGTGCACCCTTTTGGTCTTTACCATGAAGTGCATGAAGGGACTATCTTTAGCAGCTCACTGAGTAGTAATTTGTTGCATAAAAGCACATTCAACAGAATCAATATAGAAAATATAAGCGTATTATTTAGAAAAGATTTTGATTCAGTATAAACCAAGATGCTCTATTCTACATAGCCCACCAGTCCCTGTCTGGATAAAGACTAGAAAGATATATATCTTTATGTTAAAAAAAACATAGAAATTTACCGAAAAAACTTAAGGTTAAAGTGACAGTTATAGTTTGGTACTTAAAAAAACCCTACAAATTCAATGACAAAAACAAAGGTTAAAGGGACGTTATAGTTAGGTGAAAATGTCAGTTAAATCATACTGTTTTAAATTAACAATACACTGAAATGCACCAGTTATAGTTATCTCAAGTAACTACACCTCGTGCTCTAAAGCAAATATCCCTCTGGCCCCCACCATGCACAGTGTGGTCTTGAATTATCTCTTTTCAGATGTTGCTGTCATGGTATCAATGAGATTGTAGAGCATGTCATAGGTGATTCAAATGTGAGGTAATTAGCAGTGCATAGCAAGGGTGCAAGTCAATCAAAGCTCATAAACAGACCTGAAAATCATTATTGATTGAAAGATAATTACGTTGATGAATTTATAAATCAATTATTAAATATGTGAACAGTTCCAAAATTATGAATTGGTGAAAACATCGTCCAAGCACCTATATTGTTGACCATAAATCTATTTGTGAAAATGTACCTGACCCTGATGTCTGTGTAAAACTACCATGGATTACAAAAAGAACAAACAAGGCACAGTTAGGACGCGCCTTCTTTTTTATTAGTCCTTTGTCACTTTCATTGTATTGACTGCGTGCACAAAAACAAGGAAGTATAAGATGGCGCCTACTGTGAACAAGACTCGATATTGAGTTGAAATGTGTTGAGTCCTCCTGCATATCTCCATACAATAAACACAAACAGCACCAACTGGAGTCTTGGCCATTTTTGCAGAGGAGCAAGTACTGGAATAGAGACTGGTCCCCCAAGCCAACTGACACACCCCCTTTGGTTAGGCCTGGGACAGACGGCTTTGGGAAACGCTGATTTGGAATATTTTGCTCTATTTCATTTAAAGAGTTTATAAAGATCACAAATATCCATAAGCCTAGGGACATCTTATCGCTATAATGTTTTTTGACATACACCAAATGAAGGGTGTGGCAGATGAGGGCTTGCGGCTTGTAGCTGTCGTTTCAAAGAGCTGTGTTATGTTGTGGTAGGACGGGGCAATGATAGACATGAGCTACATACATCTGTCAAGAGGAGGCAACACACTATATTTTTTGCACTTCACCACAAGAGCCACGATAAACAGAAAATGCTAAGTTTCATCAATGCAGGTAGGAAAGGCTCCATACAAATGAACTACCATAGCAAACCACATCTGACTTGTACTCACAAATAAAGTATTTGCATTGCACTATGTTGATTTGCACATTTTACCCGCTACTACTATTATGCCATTAGCAGGTTAGACATACAACCCCAAATCTTGTAAAACAGTTTTCTTGGTATTGCCCCTAAAATCTTGGAGTAAAGAAGCGAGCTTCCGTGTCTGGCAATCTCCACACATCCTGCAGGTGTCCAAAACATAGGTTCTAGCTTTTGACAGATTCCAACTTTTGATGGGCCAAAAGTATATGGAACTGATCAGAGGAACCAGCTGGACAAATTATGTTGAACGACCAGCCCAAGCAGTGCTAGGCTTTCTAAGTGCCAAGACCAAGCCTTCAGCACCATGTGGAGGAATCCTCCTCTGACCTTGACCTCTGGGCCCTCCAAGAAGCCACAGCACATAGGGAAATCAATTACTTCCAGCTCTACTCAAACTCCCTCTGTAACTGTGGGCACAAGTACATATATCTATTAGGCAAAGGTCAAATATAAGATCTGACTCTAAAGTTTAAAGAATAAGTTGCAATACTCTCCTGCTTTCCAAAAGGTCTATCTGTCCTGCCCTTGTACCTCTCTAACAGTGTATTACAATGTCTAGCTCAGTAGTATATCACTACACTAAAAGTCACAACATTATCAGACAACGACAAAGCCATGTTCATACAACCACACACCAACATTTGTCCCTGCACCCACTTCCAAATGACCATAGAACAACCATCATACACTAACACAACCACCAGCATACATTCAAACCTCCACCATAGTATACATATATTAGCACCATCATGCACCCACACACCCACCATTGTGTGCCAACACACCAACCATCATGGAACAACACTGCCACTGGTTAACAATCCTGTACACTATCGCTCCAGTAATTTAGTCTCAACGTCATACATCCCCTTGCATATTTATTAACTTAATCAATACCTCTCTCAAACAAATCTCATTTGAAGCTGTTTGACGTAATAACAGGTAGAAGTTATAGTTGACGTGGTACGTTGCGGTTGGGCTACGAGATGAAGTGAGCACCCTATCTCGTGAATTTCAAAACTTACGACGAAAACACTGTTCACGTACTAGTCAACTAGAACTCCCTTTCAACTTTTTAGGGCGAATTTATTGTACAAAATGCATTCATATAAAACCAATATATAATAGGCATTTATGAAATATTTTTCATTTTCCACACAAATAGCACGAAATGACAGCATCAGCAGAGCTTCGCCATTGTATTTTGTTTAATTAAGAACATTCTTATGAAAGCCAAAGCAAAACCAGAATGTTCAAACTGCAATAAGGGCCACAAGATAGCTCATCACAGCAACTGAAGTTGGAACGATCTCTATTGTAAAAGCCAAGCAAGACCTAAACAGTCTTAATGCAATCAGGTCCCACTAGTTTAACAAGTTCCTTAGAATAATCACTGCCTGTTGTTTTGTTAACAGTCTACTTCTGAAAGCTTAAAATTCTGAACTCAATCAGGGTGCGTTGTAAGCTCCACCTTGCCATACTTCTCAACACTGTGTCATCAAAAAGATGCAGGAGTTATTTTAGGTTCCAAAATGTTTATTTACAATATGACCAGCATTTACATCAGATGACTTCTACCACTGTTGTGTCGTCAGAGGAAACTACATCACAAGCCATTCACAAGTGATCACATGACATCTAAAAGCCTGGGCAGATCATAGCTTGCTCACTCAGATCCCTGAAATTTTCCAGGATCTATTACAGGCTTCTCCAACAGGTAGCTCGTGAGCTGCTGGTAGCTCTCCAGTTACCTGTAAGGAGCTCTCCTGTGTGCAGCCTAGCCTAGTAAATTAGCAGCCTTTGCGTGGCTGAATTTATCCATGTATAAAAAAGTTGTTAGTGTGTATTCAAGGTGAAAATGTGTGCATTTTCAGAATTCATAAGCTAACTTTGGGAGGAAAATGATTATAATCATAGGTGACATTTGACTGACAAATCGTGTGCCATTGGACAGACTTATTTTTAATACCATAACCTTGGTGTCACGGGCATTGTGTTATGTATTACCCATGTAGAGGCATTTTAAATTGGCAAAACATTTTTACATTACTGCTGGAAACCCTGCCTGATGCACTGAAGTGATCACTGCTAATATTCGTGAATATGGTGACCACTAATGTAATCTTGGCTGGTGTGGTCGTTATTACAACACTAATATTAGTAGCTTGGGATTATTTTCCCTGAATGTAAGTAGCTGTTAATGCAGAGAAGGTTGGAGACCCCTGGCCTATTACATGACAGGAGCACATCATTACCTGTTATACAGAGGGTTGATTACCAGTGTTCCGTTGTATTTTACCTTCAAGGTGCCACATGACCATAGTTGGTGTGAACATGGTGCATGTTCTCGAAGTAACCCCACAAACCCACAAACCCCCATCTCACCAATGTAATCCATAATAATTGTTATACATGTAATTATAACTTGATCTTCCTGCCCGATAAATGAAGGTTAGACTTAGATCTGAACAAACAATGTATAATTTGCATATGTTAGTGGTCACCTGGGTTGCTATGTGCTTGGGTTTGTTCTTCCATCACTCAGAGGTCTATTTCGAATTTAGCAGACACTGTGTTCTACTTAAATGTGACAGAGTACCCTGTCCATCAAACTGCCAGTTCTACCACTTTGTTTAGAGTCTGATGAACCATTATGTTTCTGCCAGGAGATCCTCTGTTGGCTGCATGGGAGGAAACCTTTGACCAACAGCTGGACTGACGTTAGGCCTTTGGTCCAAGTACATCTGGCCAACCGCGTTATATATAGTGCGGAGACTCCGATGGACTTTTTTTGTGTGTGGAACTGCTAGGGAAATCCTGGCAGTTCTGAACAGGAAAACAAATAAATTACCCCCCACTCGCTGTGGCACATTTATGTTTTTGAAAAATAGGCTGACTCTTTTGGAGTTTGTTTTTTGAAAAACAAAAAGCACTGCTTTGCAGATGCACTGATTATGGCACCCACGCAGCAACGCTTCAGTGCCCTAAAGGTGCTGTATTGGTGGCGGCTCGCGCAGATCTCAATGTCCATCCAGGCAGCAGAGGACATGACCTCACTGGCCTGATGGAATGAGTACAGCCCGCCAGGGGCTACATAAACCCCTCAGGATTGCATGTAATGAATTGGATTAAGTGTGCAGCGACCCAAAGACGGCGTCAAGAGGACGACAAGCTGGTGGGGGAGGCCTATATACTCCTCCCCCAGTCCTAGCGCCCAGGAAGTGACACTCCCTAGCGTGCCGCAACAAGGCAGGGGGTACTCCTCCCGGAGTCCCTGCCCCTAAGGGGGGTGTGGGGTGCCCCGATGATACTAGAGGGCTGCCCTCTTTAGTGGTCCCCTAAGGGGGCCTCGGTCAGCTGCATGTTGTCATACAGGAGCACTGAAAACTCACATTAAATCAAAAATAGCAGCAGCATGAAAGAAATGTTGTCCTGTTCTGATTGTGTTAATCAAACCGAGGAAGACCAGAATGCAGGGTAGCACACTGAAGCTTGGTTGCAGAAACATTGAAAAATAAATGTGCTTTCCACAACAAATGAGCTTCAGGGGGCTTTAGTTGACCTGGACGTAATCTTTAACGGATGCTGAGCCAGGAGCTAAGGGCTCCCAACCCCGGGCTCCCTCCTCCTCCAATGATGGGCCCTGGGGAAAAGCAGGTCACAGACTAGTCTTTCCCTGGGGGATTTCGTGCTCATAACGGTGGAGATATGTAGTTGGGGGGGTAAGGGGTGAGTGTTAGGGGAAATATATAAGGGTCCCAAGACGTGTAATCTGCCTCTCCTGGACCCAGTAATCACCACGAGGGGAGGAGGGGGGTTAATAATAACGTTTGTGAATAAAGTTTGTCAGGGGACTAGTTCTCTGAATGCAATATCATCTGCTCCAGCCGGTGCCAGGGTGGCAATGGGGGAGCCTGTGGTTCAGGCCAATTGGGCCGGCGTATTCAGCGCGGGGGGCATGTTGTCACCTTCCGTTGATGAGGTGAGGGCCACGCAGCAGACATTGGGCATGGCGGGCCGGCATGATTTGCTGTGACCAGGTGTCCTGGACGAAGCATGGGTGGGCCTATCCCACCCAACGCGGACTGCGGCTGGTGGAGTAACAGACGCTGTCATGGCATGCCTCCCATATTCTGGGTGAAGCGGAACAAAGGACAGTCAGCATGGGCAAAAGAGGAGAATCAAGGGCCTGAACAAGGATTCGAGCGTGGGCAGGAGGTGCACTAGCCTCCCAGGCCATCTCCAAGATTTGGCAAACCCCGGCCCGAGTGCGGAGGATGCCTCAGGCGTGGTGGGCTGCAGTGCAAGGCAGGCAGAAAGAGAGGTTAGGAGGCTCTGCACACCGAGGCTGCAGGCCGGCTGGGCCTCCATCAGAGATTTGACAAGAGCGGAGGGACAGATTATGAGCCCCCTCCCATATCAATCCTGAAATAACAGGGGGCCCTGGGACAAGGGACAAGCCCTTCAAAAAATTAAAGAACCCTGGGGGACACAAAAAAGAGTGCAGTTAGCAAAGAGGAGGCAGGCTGCACCAGGCAAGCGGCAGCCCCGGGGATAAGGGGCCTTTGGGGACCAGACCCAAAAGAACAGATGGGCCTTTGTAGCTATAGAGGCACAGATCAGCGAGCAGCGCCGCATGGTCCAGGAGACCGGGACCCACTCAGCAGCTATGTGCAGGGTACGCAAGAAGGAGGATGTGGCTAGAGAGCGGGCGCAGGAGTATAAGCATAGTGAGGGAGGGGACGGGTTCAAGCAGAGGGGGCCTCGAGGGAGGGCAGGTGGCCAGGTTTTATGGCTTAGGGGCCCGGTGATGCAGCCCGGGGGGAGGGGGGTTGAGGAGGATTAGCAAAGTCAGCAACTGAGGTTGACAAACGGGGGACAATGCCTGCTGGACGCACAACGGCCCTTAGATGTTGGCTAGAAGCTGTGGGGAGGTCCACTGAATATGGAGGTATGTGAGCGCAACAGAGCGGTTGGAGCATGACAGGTGGAGTGTGAGGATGGTCTGGTCTTGGACTACAAGAGTGGCGAATAGGAAGAAGGCGAGTTGCGCAACGATGAGGGCAGGCCGGTGACTCATGAAGCCAGCGAAGGGCGTGCAACCTATACTTCAAATGATGTCTACCAGCAGTCAAGTGAAGACCAGAGAACTGTCAAAGACAAGCGAAGAACAACCAGTGCAATCGACATAAAGGAGGAGGAAGGGCAGAACCATTGCCTTCAGGTACGGGAGAATGGTGGTCTGTGTGGGACTCTGGGGAGTAGCAGAAGGGTGCACCGAAACGGAGGTCTGTAGGGGTTGGCTATGGGGTCTTCACTGAGGTAAAGGTTGAAGAAAGCGGCACGCAAAAAAGGGATTGTGCAAACACGTGAGTGGGAAAAAGGCAGAGGAGAAGAAAAGGTGTCAGACAGATAGTTCTACAGAGTTAGAAAAGGGTAAGGGTGACACAGACTCAGAGGAGGATAAACACAAGAGACTCCCTTACATGGGGCTGGCAATGCCGCTAGGGCCTCACCTGTCCGACAAGACTAAGAACAGGATATGGAAAGACAAATATGTAGATGTTTTTAAAATCCTGCATAGGGATATACAGGCAAAAGAGGGTTCTACAGAAGAGGAAAAAGAACTCACAAGATGGCCCAGAGTACCGATTAACATGGAGAATTGGACTTCTGCTTTTCTGATTTATGCGAGTATTTACAGTGAGAAGCACAGGGACAGGGCGATAGCATTGTTCAAATATATGGAAATAATCAGGAAGGCCCAAATGCACTTCGGGGGTTTTGCATGGCTTAGCTAGGATGAGCCTGTACAAGGACAAGACCTGGGGAGAAGTTGACTCTAAACTCTGGATGCAGTGGATGTCGTCAGTGCAAGTCAGCTGCTTCCACACACATGTCTAGCGGATTGCTTGACAGATATTGGCCTTTTCAGCCCAAGCCCGCCCCACAGGGGGTGGGTTGCAATCCAAATCCAATGGGAACCAATGTTGGGCATGCTGAAATTATAACAAGGGGTTCTGCTCACGTTACCCATGCAAGTTTAAGCACGAATGTTCCAAATGTGGGGGCAGACACCCCATCAACCAATGCTTTACCCTTGCCAGCTCGGCCGAACAGTGGAAGGGGTCCCACGGGAGGGTCAGCAGAGGCACCGTGGAACAAAAGGCAACTACTTCCATTAAAGTAGAAGCCCTATGGCCTTGGCTGGCGATTTATCCGGAGAGAGGGGCACTTTGCGGATTGAATGGGGTTTCAAGCAGGTTCTCGGATTAGGTATCAGGGTTATAGAAAGCACAAGTGGGCTGACAGTTTGTGGTCAGCCAAGGAATTTCCAGATATTTAGGCAACTAAGCTGGCCAGGGAGGTAGCGGAGGGTAGAATAGCTGGACCTTAACTGACTTGATTCTGTATCCCCAGTGCTGAAGAAAGTGGAAGCGGAATTCCAGCTAATTTATCATTTGTCATCACTAGAAGGCCCATCAATGAACAACTACATCACTGAGGAAGATGCCAGGGTGCTGTACACATCAGTAGACAATGCAGTGGCCCAGGTGCAGAGCTGTGGGCGTGGGGCCGAGTTGGCGTAGTGAGACATCAAGTTGGAATTTTGTTTACTCCCTATACACCCTGAGGATTTTCAATTGCTGGGCATGCAGTTAGGGGTATTCCTCTATGTGGACAAGGTTTTGCTGATAGGTTGTGCTATCTCCTGCGCACTGTTTGAGGATTTCAGTACCTTCTTACAATGGTTTTTCACAAAATCTAGTAGCCATAAGGAGGTGTCTCACTGCCTGGACGTTTTTTGTTTGTGGGATGGAAGGACTCAGGTGAGTGCCTGAAGGCGCTGTAACATTTCTCAAAATTGGCAGTAGTTTTTGGGGTGCCTCTGGCGCCGGAGAAGACAGAGGGTCCACTGGTGGTGTTGAAATTCCTGAGCACTGATTTAGATATGGTTTAGATGGTGGTGAGGTTGCCACAGGCCAAGGTGAGGGAGATACAAGGTTTCTTGTTGGAAGTGTTAGGTGAGCGCAGAATTGAACACTAAAAGAAAGGGAGGTCCCCGTATACATCCAATCTGGGACAGGGGGAAGTATAACACAAAATTAAAGCATGTCCCTACTTAAGCACCAAAGACTAAGGTGGCAAATCTGATTGGACTAACACAAAGTATCAATCACATACCAATAATAGACACACTATAGGGAAAAAAAATAATATTTGCTAATGCCACTTTAAAGAACATACACAGTACAATAATATCATCAAATGTCACAACAGTAACTACACAAACATGGAACTCATATAGAATATTTGTTGCAATGTATTTCATATAGTTATACCATATATTCGTTTAAAAATGGATTGAAATCCAAACATGTCAAAACATAAACACTACAATATACATTCACAAATCCAATGCAATTGGAAGAAAATTGAGACGGTTGTCGACGCAGCGTTTCGTTTATTTTTTTAGATTAAAACACCTTCTTCAGGACAGTTCTCAGCATAAATCTTTGTTATCAGAGTAATAACTTCATTAACTCTTATTCATTTCTGTAGTGCGTCAGGGCCCAAATGGGGATAATGGGATTCTGATCCTCACTAGGTTATCGAGATTCCCTCTCTTTGTAGAATAGGGATAAAAGGTGTCCAGTGGAGCCACCAACAAGATACCTCGATCATCCAGGCCTATTCAGGGTAAAAGGCAATAATAGCCACACATTGAATCCTGCTTGTTGCAACGATCTAGATTTAAAGGGGGTTGTCCTCCCTTATTTGTTGATAATAATACCGTCTTGCTCAGTAACTTTGGCCTCCCTGCTCCTTTGGACCTTACTCGAACTCGTAACTTGCGGTTTGAAAATAGAAAGCTTTCTTCCAATTGCATTGGATTTGTGAATGTATATTGTAGTTTTTATGTTTTAACATGTTTGGATTTCAATCCATTTTTAAACAAATATGTGGTATAACTATATGAAATAAATTGCAACAAATATTTTATATGAGTTCCATGTTTGTGTAGTTACTGTTGTGACATTTGATGATATTATTGTACTGTGTATGTTCTTTAAAGTGGCATTAGCAAATACTATTTTTTTCCCTATAGTGTGTCTATTATTGGTATGTGATTGATACTTTGTGTTAGTCCAATTAGATTTGCCACCTTAGTCTTTGGTGCTTAAGTAGGGACATGCTTTAATTTTGTGAGCGCAGGATTGAGCATCGGAAAGTACAAAAATTGCTTTTGCATGCCGCGTGGTGCAAGCGGGGCAAACCTTTGACAGGCAAGGGGGCATGCCAATGTCTGGAGCGACTTTGCCGCAGCACAAGGTTAGGATTTCCATGGCAGTCAGGGCTGATTTGGGGGTGTGGGTGACTTTTTTGAAGGACTTCAATTGGGTACTCATGAATTTTTTGGATGAGAACTCAGTCTGGCATATTCCGATTTTTTCTGATGTGGCTGGTGCACACAGTTTCAGGTGCTTTTGGGATGGTGGTTGGTGTGCTGAGTGTTGGTCTGAACACGGGATGCATCAGGGGCTCAGCATTGCTTTTTTGGAATTCTGTCCTTTGCTGGTTGTACGGCAAGTGAGGGGGAGAGAGAGAAGGCAATGAGGACTGGGCTATTCCATGTGGACAACATGACAGTGGTGGAGTTAGTAACAGACAGAAGGCCAGGGATCTGTAGGTGTTGAGACGTTTTATGCTGACATGCTTGGGTTTGAACATTGTCTTCAAAGCAAGGCATATACCTGGAGTGCAGAATGATATTGTGGATGCTTTATCTCATTCTCACAGGCAACGTTTCCAAACCCTGGCACCTGGGGTGGACGCCGTCAAGACGCTGCAACCAGAAGATCTTTGGGAGATGGGCGAGTGTGGGGCATCAGTCTGGTTGAGGAATCACTGGCTGCATCCAGCAGGAAGAGATACGGTTTGGCGTGGAGCGAGTTCTGGGCACTCAAAAGCGTTCTACCACAGGGCTTGTATGAGGATATGGACAAGGTCAAAAGGAGAGTGTTACGTTTTGTTCTTTCTTGTATTGACAGGGATTTATTGCCCCCCACCATTGGGGGAACGTTGGCTGGGATTTCCTTCTACTGCAAGCTGCATTGGGGCTTTAACCCTGCCAGGGATGAAATTCTTGGCCGAATGTTGAAGGTTTGGGGCAGACCAAGGGATAGGGGAGGGTGGCATCAAGGGCGGCCATTACATTCGCATTGTTGGGGGATCTGTTGGTGGTTTCACCTGCCTGTTGATACAATAAGTTCGAGGTAGCCGCTTTTTGGCTTTGCATGGTGTGAATGTTTTTTGGGGCTTTCAGAGTTTCAGAGTTGTTGGGTTCAGCAAGGGTAGCTGGCGTATTGCATGCAGAGGTGCGAGCTGATCCGGAACGGTTGGAGAAATGGTTGTGCTGATCTAAAAATTATCAGCCGGGTAGGGGAAGATTAGTTTCATTGTGTAAAGGGCGGAGTGAAGCTGTGTACCCAGTACAGGAGTGGGAACATTTACAGGCCTGGCTGGTGCGTCATTATGAGGCGGCTCTCTGTCACGAAGGAGGCAGACCAATGTCTGCTTTTCAGCTTCTGGCGGTGCTACTCATGAGATTACATCGGATGGGGGAAGATCCTGCGGCGTTTGGGACACACTCTTTTTGATAGGGGCAGCGATAGTGGTGGCAAATTTGTGGTGGGACTGTCATTGTATACCTAGGATCGGTAGGTGGAGGTCGCATTGTTGTGAGCACTATGTCAGAAAATAAATACGCCTGCGGCACGACCTGTCATAGGGGAAGTGTTGAAAAGGGGCCTGTGCAGACACGAAACGTAATACTTTGTCTCTTTTAATACAGGTTTTGTGAGCGGTCCAGGGTCCAAGACGGTGATCTGGATTATCCGACATTCCTTCGTGCATTTGGCAGCCAAGTATGTGGACCGACAGATATATGGCAGGAATTTGAGCTTGCACAGCAGCCGGCATGAAGTATTATGGTGGGGTAAAAGTGGAATGCAATGGGAAAATGTGCTGCCTTGGTTAACGAAGCTGGTTCTGCAGAGGGGTTGTCCAGATATGCTTTTGATTCATTTAGGGGAGAATGAAATGGTACAGTTATTTGCCTTGACACTCTTATAACACATGCAATGGGATCTGGAAGCCATCCAATGGAACTTTGCTTGGTCGTGCATTGCATGGACTGAGTTGGTACCATGACAAAGTTGATGAGGGGTGGTCCGACATGCCGCGATCAACAAAGCTTGTCATAAGCTTAACAGAGCGTTGAGAGATTTCTGCATGAGGATGGGAATTATGATGATCTCGAATGGGGGCATTGGGGAGGAAGAACCATGTCTGTTTCGGGATGATGGTGTACGCTTGTCACGCATGGGGAATGCTTACTACATGATGGAATTGCGTGACACAGAGAGTCGTTTGTAGCATGAGACCATATGGTGCCAGAGAGATCACCTTTGAGTGGCGTTCTGGTCGCACGTGTGGGGGAGCCAGAAAAATGCCCTCCTGGGTTTATTCTAGGTGGCGGGAGTCTTGGGGGGTAGAGAATCACATGCGGGCTCTTCCACACCCTCAAGGAGGAACAAGAATGGAGCACAGATGAAAACTAAGTGTGCTGTACCTTGTCAAGTGAGGAGAGAGTTCAGGGAAGGGTGTTTTGGAGATAAAAGAAAGAGAGCCTAGGGTGATGGCAAGAATGTAAGGATTGGATCAGGGGAGGATGGAACAAGGTACGACGCTTCCGGGAATGGAAGTTGGTGTGAGATGTGAGCAACCGCTTGATCTATGGGGGATCGTGTTTTATTTTACAAAGTTGTTGTTATTGTTGAATAAGGTTAATATGTTGCAAACATGTCCTAATAAATGTCCTTTTACGCTAATAACGGGTCATGATTGTTTTGTGGTGCACGACGATGGCCCCCGAGAAAAAGTTTGTCGCAGACTAGTCTTTCCTCGGGGGATTTCATAATCATAACAGGACATGGGTGGGGACAGGTAGTTGGGGGGGAGGAGCGGGTGTTAGGGGAAATATATAAAGGTCCGGAGAGGTGTGATCTCCCTCTTCTGGACCCTGTGCATCACCAGTAGGGGAAGTGTGGGGTTAATAATAAAGTTTGTCCGCTAGCCCACCCTACAGTCTGAGGGCCAGCCCACCCTAGAGTCTGACGTGATTCCAGGACAGAGGGCTGCTAACGGTGTTACAGTGTTTTTTGCCACATTTAGGACAGGTTGCAGGGGGTCGCTGGTGGGAGTCTTGTGGGGCGGAGAGAGTCACATGTGGGCTCTTCCTCGCCCTCGGGGGGGGCACAAGAACGGAGCCAAGTTGAAAACTAAGTGTGCTGTACCTTTTTGAGTGAGGAGAGAGTTCAGGGAAGGGTGTTTGTGTTAAAAGAAAGAGAGGCTGGGGGGACAGAAAAAACGTAAGGATTGGATCAGGGGAGATTGGAACAAGGTACCACGCTTGGGGGAATGGAAGATGGTGTGAGATGTGAGTGGCCACGTGATGTATAGGGGATTTTGAGTTACATTACAAAGTGTATGTTATTGTTTAATAAGATTAACATGTTGCATCCATGTCCTAATAAATGGCCTTTTACGCTAATCACAAGTCATGAGTGTTTTGTGGTGCACGAGAGCTACTGTTTTCCCATAGTAATGCCAAATGGCACTCAATTTTGTGAGTTTGAGCTATATAAAAACACCTCATGTACAACGTTTAATAGTCTCTAATGATCTCCACATATGTGTTAACCATACAGTTTATGTTGGTAGAAATAGTGCACATTACAAACTGAATTGTGTCACGACTCTCTCATGGCAATGTCATCTGAGCATATGGGGGAGAAAGTTTTGAGCCTTTTTAAATTAAACAAATAACTTTTTTAATAAATATTAGTCGTTCAATTATGAAATATCATTAATGTACTAAATTAAAACCCAGATTTTTTTTTAAATTTAAGGAACCTTTTCATATTTGTTCAAAACATCTATTACTTGATTGACATGCCAATACTAACAATGGCTCAGCTCCTATTGTGGCTGCTTAGGGCCAAGCCTTGTTTCTGCCTCTGCTCTGGCCTACAAGCAGATAGTAATTTTGCATTTGCACACCTGAGGCATGGCGCACGTCATTCTGCATTTACAGGGTGCTAGTACACCTTCAAAGTGAATCTTTTTTGGTGAACCAACTCAATGGTACTATTTTTGTTGGTATCAGAGAGATGAACAGTAGAGTAAAGCCACTGGGGTTCGTTCGCACCTGGAACTTTCGAAGTTCATGACTATTTGTACAATGGTTACATCAGTTGACTGGGCAATGGTACAATCTTCAAACATGCGGACAGTCAGTAGTAAGTGACAACTTTGGATGGATAGTTCTGCAGATCTGTACTGTGTGAAGCAGGATTTCGAATTTCACTGCAGAGATGCGGGAATAATGCTTGTTTTCCTATAACTGAATTAGCTTATGTATACCCTGACAGAATAGCTCATTGGGCAATTCACCTGCTTAGAGATCTGCTGGTCACAGAAATGAAGTTTGTCAGGGCCAACTCAGGCTTTCAGCCTACTGAGATTCTCAAAATAAGCACAATTACATTTATTCGATATATGTTTGAGTGCAGTTAGCGGTCATTATTATAAGCAATAGTAAATCCTAGTTACTTTCCAACAGCCTAGGTAATTAACTTTCATAAGTTTTGGTGAAGAGTACAAACCTATTTTTAACCTGTCTCCTTTTGGTAATAGTCAGTATCAAATTGGTTAGTAGGATATTTTTTTTACCACACTATATTCAGATATTCTCTTTTATGAAATACAGATGTTCCCTGTGCTGACAATCTTTTATTGTATTTGTTAATTACAAGTTTTATTGTCTGGTGCTCCAAGACCTAAAAAGATGGTCTCTTGTGGTCTTCTGATGCAGCCTGTTATGCTTGCAACAAAGACCACAGCAGACTATGAAGACAGACCAGATTTATGCCAGATTTAGAATTGAGAACGCTACCCAAGATTGTATTTACCAAACCACAGAATTTGAAATACGAGCCCTGAGAAAGCCCTCAACACAATCTGCCACAAAGGGTGAAACAAATGTTGACTCGTGTAGAAAATCCTCCTTTTCTGCATGGTCAGCCCATATTTTTCAGTTACTGTTAAAAACTACATTTTTGCTGGCATCAGGACACTGTAAAATGTAACCCTGCTAGTGCTAACATTCATGTGCTCCCAGTTTAAACATGGTCAAAATTCTACACTCCTGTTTGCTTTATTTAACTTACCTATAAATCCCTTTTGTATAGTAAAAAAATGTCCCCAAGGCCAGTTGGTAAAATGTCACTAGTAGACTGCTGCGACTATTGTGGCATCCATCACAGTGGCGGTGTAAAACATGGCTTCACCATTGTAGCCTAATGGTGACAGTTTAAAAACTGCAATTCAACCTGTCAAGATAAACCCTTTAGACAGATCAAAACCTTCCTTTTAACTATTAATAAGTCACCCTAGAGTGCATGGTATTCAAAAGTAAGGTACTACACATTAGGATGGCGGGCGGACAAAAAGGGACCACCCGCCATAAGGGCGGGGGTCCCGTGGGGGCCATTGGCGGGCGCATCCCACATTTTTAACATTGCGGGGGCGGTGCTGAAAGCACCGCCCGCCGCAATGCTAAAAATGCACGTCATGCAGTTCAATACACAACGTGACAGGCACCGCGCGATGCCTGCCACTTTGTATATTGAAATGCAGGGGGGTACCCCCCATGTGCACCCCCCACCCCTCCAGAATCCCTTGGACCTGCAATGGGCCCCCGCAAGTCATTCCTGCATGCCTTTCCGTGGCAGCGTAAAGGCATGTGTCCGCCCCCATCATAATATGGTTGGTGGTGTCTAGCAGACACCACCACCATATTAAACTCTTTTCCGCTCGGTCGACATGTCGACCGGGCGGAAAAGCGGCAGACAGTCTTTACGTCCACCATGGTCCCCCCTCCATAGTAATATGGCGAGGGGGAAATGGGTGGCAGGTGGGGCCGGATATCGGGCGGATCGCCACCGCCATGCGGGCGGTGGCGATCCGCCCGACATCCTAATGGGGCCCTAAATGTTAACATGTCCTTACAGTGACTAGCACCCAAACACTATTTTTCACTGTGGTAGGCCTACCTGTACTATGTAGAAACCAGAGTACAGATTAAAATCCTAATGCTGAATCTCAGGAATGTGACTAGCTAGTAAAATAATGAAACAACTATTTTGTATTAGTTACTAAAATCCAATTCAATAGTGAAGTCCGATCTTTAATAAATAATAGGGGAAATTAAGTTTTGGAAAGTTCCTGGAGGCTAATTTTTATTTGCTCTCAAACTTCTGGCAGCCAGACACTAGCATTTGAATAGGTGTGAACAGAATGTGAAATGCTTCCCAGGAGCAAACAATAGGCTGACCCGAATGGGCAGAGATGACGCCACTGAACCTCATAGATTATGCAGGGTGAGGGCTATGAGCATTCTTTTTGACATTACACTGTCAAATCTAGCGTGAGTGTCAAATACTGCTTGACAGGTCTGCTGCATTGTAATATTACACGGGGAGCACTTGAAATGCAGAAAACAGGATGGCGAGACAATTTGTTGTGTATTTAGTATCTGGTTCCTGGAAACCCCCTACTTTTGATCTACCATACTTCTCTCTCTGTGTTCATTGTGAATACAGTGTCTGCCTCTAACTAAATTTTGGTGTTAGATGTGAGAGGACACTCGGAGTACAATATTACATTTGCCACACTCACCCAGCCCTCAGAGCCCATATTGAAAATGCCCAAAGTGGGTAGGGTTGGCCATGTGAACTTTTAACCCATTTGTTAGGGCATGACCAGGAGTCATTCCAGCCCGCGAGCATGTGCTAGGCATTAATGTGACATCTCCAGGCACCCACTTCAGAACACTCCTGGAAGAACAGAAGAGGACTGGGCCTGCTGTCTAAGACCTGAGAGTAGCACTAAAGAACTGGAAATGCTCCCTCTTTCAACCAGGGCAAAGAAGGGAATTCCATGGGTCATACGACTGTCCTCGTTTTCCAGCTACATGTATACAAAAAGCTTGACTATCATTGGCACTTAATGCTTCTTGGTGCTATTTCTACTTAAAACTTTAAAGAATGATATCTCTGATTCTCCTTATTGGAGTTTTGTCATGTTAGTGTCATTTTGTTTATAAATTATAACTCTATTTTTCTCAGTTGGTTTGGGATTTTATTGTTTTGTATTTTGACTTTATTACTATTTTGATACTGCATACATACTTTCCACATAGCCTTGAGATAAGCCTGACTGCTCTTTGCCACAGTTACCAGGGAATTGAGCTCATGTTAATTTACTGACTTTAAGGGTTCACGCTAATGAGGTTTGTGAATATTGCTTGAGCTGGGTAGTCACCCACCTCAATTAATAATGCAGTTTATTTTACCTCTGAAAAAACCAATAGTGTACTACATAAATATACTATTCTAATGACGATTAAATGTTCAGTCATATAAAATATATGCTCATCTGTTGTATAATGAAAAGTGTAAATAAAGAGGATAGGTAGTCCTAGCTATTGATGTCTCCTGCTACTTGCCATAATGTACTACAGAATGTTCTGAGTACTAAAACCAATTCCAGCCTAAACAGATATTTGAAAACCACAATATGCATACTTTTATTTATAAATTGGTAATATGAGATGCAAACTTCCTCTTATTGTTTTTATCAACAGCGTTTTGTTTTAACTTTGTTATCTTCCTGTGGAAGAACCTGAGAAGTAAAAGCTGATAGTTCAGGGGCCCTGCACCGTGCGCAAACAGGGAAAGTGCACCCTATTAGATTGAAAGGCTGCCCTCAGGGCAGCCACATATTCGTGCTGCCCTGGGGCAGCGCATCCTAGTGAAATACGAAGCGGCTGCTTCCAAGTCGCTCTGTGTTTCACTGTGCAGGTGGCAACGCCTGCACTTAAAAAAGGGGAGAGAGATACCCTTGCAGGCGGGTGCAATGAGTGAATGACTGTACCCACCTGCAAGGAGATGTCTGGGGGCCCATAGGACCCCCTGTACACCCTCCAGAGGGCTGCCATCAGGGGGCACACTGATCTGTTGTGGTGCACTGTCAGTACGCTTCCTAACAGCGTCTATACCTCTGCGCCCATGTCCATAATACGGAATGGGTGCTGAGGTAAAGAGATTCCCTCATGTGCAAGGGGTCACACCTAACCCTGGGCCTAGTTTGCGTAGTAGCGCTACGCATAGCTACGCAAAGTGCACTTCGCACTATTCACGCTACGCGAACTGCGTAGTGCGGTAGGGAAAATGCTTTTCGCACTGATTGCACAGTGCCGGACGCTTGTCCGCACTGTGCAATCATTGAAAACGGCATCTTGCACAGTGCAAGCAGTCGTTTTCTGCCGTTCAAGTAGATTTGTACTCGAGCGGCTGCTTTCTCAATGCAGACCAGTATTTTCTCATCGCGAGCGGTCGTGAGCATACGCGACCACTTGCAATGAGAAACCTGACCTCCCCGCGTTGAGAATCTCGCTGGGAGGTTTAGTTTCCACGCTCGCGATCGGCAACTTGATGTTGCTGATCGCGAACGAGGAAAAAGTCTTGCCGGAATGTTGATTTTGCTCACTCGTGGTCGCTAACTTGACGTTGAGGACCGCGAGCAAGCAAAAAATGCCAGCTACGCGCTTTTGCACTGTGCTACGTGCAATTCGCATAGCGCGTATTAACGCAAACTATGCAGGCTCCGCGAACGTAGCGTAGTACACCCCCATGCAAATCAGGGAATGCCCTCATGAGACAGCGCTGGAGCAACATGTGTGCCAGTGTTATCTGTATTACAGAAGGGGCTTCACAAGAGTCTGTGGTCCCTTCTGTTCTACCAACGTGCCCCAGGGGTGCACAAAGCGGGCGCAAATGCCCGTTGCGCCCCCGGAGCATTTCTGTAATACGGGCAGAAATGGTCGGATTTCAGGATAACTATTGACTAAGTAAATTGATTGTCATTTAGAGTCATTGCATGTAAGTGTAATCAGCATGATTACTCAGAGTGCCAAAATCAGTCATGCCTTGAATTCAAATCTCGGTATACCTAATTTAATCTTCTGTCCTTGTGCGGTCAATATATTGAGTTCCATTAAATAGTAATGCAGTTAAATAGAGCTAAGAGAAAGCAAAAAACTATCAAAACAAAATATTAAGATCACAGAGAATCAAAACAATGTATTCAGAAGAAAGTTCCAGAAACAATTAAAGATTGGCACACACACTCCGAAATATGCTCAATATCTGTTTCCTTAAGCAAGTCTAATCCTTTTCACCTTGATTTTATATTTATCAGACACATATAAATATCCACTTTTCCATAAGGCATGGGGGTGGAGGGAAAAGTTACACCAGCATCACATATATGAAGTCTATTGGAATGTTAGCTCTAATGTAGTATAACAACTGTTAAACTTCATTGAGTTTATAAATTTCGCTAGGTTCTAATTCTTACCCTGCCCCACTGGTTCCGACAAACACAGGCGGTCTGGGGTCTCGGTATTCCGGGGATCGTGGTGCCCAATAGACTTGTAGTCTTTCACAGTGATTGGTTGAGAGTGGGACATGGAAGGAGGTGCAGGTTCCCCCGATCCCTGTTTGGATGAAAAATTGATGCATATCATTAAAGTGTTTCTTGGCATCAAAGAGAATGTCCCCGTGATCAATTTCATGGCCTTAGGAGTGCAGTAGGGGGACTTCAAGCCATCATGCTTCATACAAGAGGCATGGTAATGTGTCATGAGCCAGAACATAAGTGAGAGAGTAGGTCTGTTGAGTATCAGAGATACCTCAATGGAGCTTCAAAGAGAGGCGTAATGAAAAAGCCTGTTCTTCGCTCAGGACCAAAGAGCATAGTGACTGTTGCTGGGGCTCAAGTTCATAGATGCATCACATTAGGTTACCATCTCAAAAATCAAAACCCTAGAACGTTCTAGATAAACAAAAGTTACAGGATCAGTTGCCATCTCCTTCTAATCTGAAAGTGCTTTCACCTCCATACACAAAGACACAGAATATCAGTCCTACAAGACATTTCATAAGAAAATGCAAAGTTAGTGATCAGTCTAGACGTAGCAAGGCTCACAATCATAGACCATTGCTATTGCTGCTTCCTGATTTAAAAATTATTTTTTTGCAGATTTATATAGTGCGAACTCGACCCGAAGGTATTGGAGAGCTTTACATGAGCACCAGCTATGTTACACAAGGAAACATTCAAATCTTTTTTTTTTGGTAGGCACGGGGAGATTAAGTGATTTGCCCAGAATCACAGGATGTGGACGCGACCGTGAGGCTGGAACCCAGCTCCAAAGTTGGCAGTCTAGCCGTCAGACCAAATCCTCTCCTGATTGGCTACAAATTTACCAATGCATGATACAATGTCCAGCTCTAACTCTAAATCAGAATGCATAACAAAGCTTCATCACAGTCAGCCTGATCTTGTGACTTTGTCTCAGTTCAGAGCAATTAGATAAACACATTTGGCCCTTTGTGCTTCTAGGCACTATATTCACTTGAAACTTTGAAATTGCATATCTTCTGTTCTACTGATAGAATTGTTGTTGTTTTAGTCTAAAAATATTTTATGAAATGTTATTCTATTTTTCTAAATAGGTGTGACATTTTCTTGTTTTTTCAATTTATTACTGTTTGAAGTGTTGCATAAATACTGTAAGCATTGCCTCTAAGTTAAGCCTGACCGCTCTTGTGCCAAGCTCCCAGAGAGGTAAGCACGGGTTAATTTGGGATTTGATTGTCACTTCACCCTGACAGGAACTGTGGTTTCTGCTTGAGTAGGGTTCCACCCCCTCACCCAGTAACCCAGTTTCCTCACTGTGCAGCTGACTTACAAAACTCGTACAACCTCTGCCTCCTTACATACCACTGTGAGTCAGTTACATGTTTTATGAAGGAGGGAGTTGGACAATAAGGCTGAATGTTTACCAGATTAAAATATGGTCCACTGTGACCTGCAATTACATCGCTGCAGTGGAGGGACACGGTTGAGCATCGGCATATATTGGCACCGGGGGCGTAATGCAGGCCCATGCAGTGCCGGGCACCCAAACCTTCAGGAAGCCCCCGTTGAGTCAAAGAACGATGAATATCTGTGAGACAAGGGAGAACAGGAGTCCCTAATCACATTCCGCGGTGGAGGGAGGGGCATCATTTTGCATTACGCCACTGATAGGCACCCTTATTAATTGCCCCAAACCTCCATTTGGATGGTAGAAGTGGCACTCTGGATACACACTTCACTTGGAGCCAGCAGAAAGGCTCCGATTGTCCTAATGACAATCAGAACCTGCTCAGCAGTGTGGAGTTCACCCTTTTGGTGAGAGACACAAACAGGAGTTCATAGTGAGTCCTGGGTCCTTCAGTGGAGGGCCTCAGTGGAGGACCAAGGCCAATCAAGTGCCGTATAACAACTTGAAATGTTAGAACAAAGCAAGGTTGACTGCCTCATGCAAGAGTAGCCACAACTGATGTATGGACTGTGACAAAGAAGAAGGGTGCATACTGCTCAATGAAGTCTCCCTCAAAAAAGTCTTGTTTTGTGTGCTGTGCTGGTGACTGTGGAGACAGCGCTGTGAAATGTCAGCTGTGCGTGGCACCGGCTCGGTTCTGTGCCCAATGACACCGTTTGTGTGTTCAACTCAATCAATCAATCAAGGGTTGGTATAGCGCGCCTACTCACCCGTGAGGGTCTCAAGGCGCTGGAGAATAATGTGGCAACGTTTTTTTATATTGTTTTTGTTCACGGTATTACCGCTAGTTTATTGCTACTGCCACGTGGGGCCAGGACTTTAAGTGGGCCGGGTCTCACCGGGTCTGAGCACCGGCAGTTATTTAAAGGGGCCCTCAAAACGGGTCTCTATCGGGCTCTGTTTGGTGCCCTGGCACAAGCGGTCTGTTTTTTTCCCGGCCTGCATTGACAGCAGGCGCATAGATGTGCGCTGCTCACACTGCTCACTTCTCACTAATGGAAAAGTTATGGCATGACGTCATGCCAGGTGAGCGTTGTAGGGGAGGGAAATCCTTTAAAGAGAGTAATTTTCTCTCTGAATTTCCCTTCTCTTTTTGAAACTCAGGAGCAGCAGCATTGCTGTGGTGTCACGAAGGTTTTAAGTGGAAGCTTTTTCCATACCATATACAAGCCATACTTGCTGCTTATTTATCTCATGCAACTAACAACCATTGACAAAGTCAATAGTCCTGACTTGGTGTGGATATTATGATATTTGTACCATATATCTGATGCAATGACAAGAAACAGCAAAATACTAGACGGGCGGCACAATATGCTAAGCACAGATTTTTAGCTTATGTGTGTTAAGCCACGCCCCTAATTACATTAGCCACGCGCCTTTGAGAGACCCACCATTTTTTAGGTCGAAGCACGACCTGCTTCAATGCGTAAGCATTGTTGCAGTCTGCTTCGACAACTAATGTTGCCCGTTATTGGGAATGTGGACAGGAAAAGGTGCACGAGCGCAGAGCTCGGATTTCACCTCGTGGGCGCGCACAGCCCATCTCCTGCCTCGTCAGTTTCAGTTTTACACAGGCTTCTACAGTGTGCTACTTTGTTGCAGTTTTAAAGTTTCGTTTTTGTTCTTACTGGTTCAGGGGCAGTGCAGCACATACTATTTTACAACACACACCATTCTACAGC
The DNA here is from genome assembly GCF_964261635.1 of Lissotriton helveticus. Taxonomy (NCBI): domain Eukaryota; kingdom Metazoa; phylum Chordata; class Amphibia; order Caudata; family Salamandridae; genus Lissotriton; species Lissotriton helveticus. The sequence goes on from NC_136071.1 coordinate 1,112,452,690, forward strand.
ACACACCATTCTGCAGCACACAACGCTCTGCGGCATACAGCACTCTACAATGTACACCACTCTACAGCACACAGTATTCTACATCACATAGCACTGCACTCTACAGCGCCATGCACTCTACAGCGCCCCGCACTCTACAGCGCCCCACACTCTACAGCGCCCGCACTCTACTGCGCCCCGCAGCGCCCCGCACTCTACAGCGCCCCGCACTCTACAGCGCACCGCACTCTACAGCGCACCGCGCTCTACAGCGCCCCGTGCTCTACAGCGCCCCGCAGCGCCCTGCACTCTACAGCGCCCCGGGCTCGACAGCGCCCCGCGCTCTACAGCGCCCCGCGGTCTACAGCGCCCCGCAGCGCCCCGCAGCGCCCTGCACTCTACAGCGCCCCACACTCTACAGCGCCCCGCACTCTACAGCGCACCGCACTCTACAGCGCCCCGCACTCTACAGCGCCCCGCACTCTACAGCGCCCCGCAGCGCCCTGCACTCTACAGCGCCCCGCGCTCTACAGCGCCCCACAGCGCCCCGCACTCTACAGCGCCCCGCACTCTACAGCGCCCCGCACTCTACAGCGCTCCGCACTCTACAGCGCACCGCAGCGCACCGCAGCGCACCGCAGCGCACCGCACTCTACAGCGCACCGCACTCTACAGCGCACAGCGCTCTACAGCGCCCCGTGCTCTACAGCGCCCCGCGCTCTACAGCGCCCCGCAGCGCCCTGCACTCTACAGCGCCCCGCGCTCTACAGCGCCCCGCGCTCTACAGCGCCCCGCACTCTACCGCGCCCCGCACTCTACAGCGCCCCGCACTCTACAGCGCCCCGCACTCTACAGCGCACCGCACTCTACAGCGCCCCGCACTCTACAGCGCCCCGCACTCTACAGCGCAGCGCACCGCGCTCTACAGCGCCCCGCGCACTACAGCGCCCCGCAGCGCCCTGCACTCTACAGCGCCCCGGGCTCGACAGCGCCCCGCGCTCTACAGCGCCCCACAGCGCCCCGCACTCTACAGCGCCCCGCACTCTACAGCGCTCCGCACTCTACAGCGCCCCGCATTCTACAGCGCCCCACATTCTACAGCGCCCCGCATTCTACAGCGCCCCGCACTCGACAGCGCTCTACAGCGCCCCGCACTCTACAGCGCCCCGCACTCTACAGCGCCCCGCACTCTACATCGCTCCACAGCGCTCCGCACTCTACACCGCGCTCTACAGCGCACTGCACTCTACAGCGCCCGCACCGCAGCCTACAGCGCACCACAGCGCCCCATACTCTACAGCGCCCCGCAATCTACAGCGCAACGCGCTCTACAGCGCAACACACTCTACAGCGCAACGCACTCTACAGCACTCTACAGTGCCCCGCACTCTACATCGCCCTGCACTCTACAGCGCCCCGCAGCGCCCCGCACTCTATAGCGCCCCGCACTCTACAGCGCCCCGCACTCTACAGCGCCCCGCACTCTACAGCGCACCACAGCGCACCGCGCTCTACAGCGCCCCGCGCTCTACAGCGCCCCGCAGCGCCCTGCACTCTACAGCGCCCCGGGCTCGACAGCGCCCCGCGCTCGACAGCGCCCCGCAGCGCCCCGCACTCTACAGCGCCCCGCACTCTACAGCGCCCCGCACTCTACAGCGCCTCGCACTCGACAGCGCCCCGCATTCTACAGCGCCCCGCACTCGACAGCGCTCTACAGCGCCCCACACTCTACAGCGCCCCGCACTCTACAGCGCCCCGCACTCTACAGCGCCCCGCACTCTACAGCGCTCCGCACTCTACACCGCGCTCTACAGCGCACTGCACTCTACAGCGCCCGCAGCACACCGCAGCGCACCGCACTCTACAGCGCACCGCAGCGCCCCATACTCTACAGCGCCCCGCACTCTACAGCGCAACGCGCTCTACAGCGCAACGCGCTCTACAGCGCAACGCACTCTACAGCACTCTACAGCGCCCCGCACTCTACAGCGCCCGCGCTCTGCAGCGCCCTGCACTCTACAGCGCCCCGCAGCGCCCCGCACTCTACAGCGCCCCTCACTCTACAGCGCACCGCACTCTACAGCGCACCGCACTCTACAGCGCACTCTACAGCGCACCGCACTCTACAGCGCACTCTACAGCGCCCCGCACTCTACAGCGCCCCGCACTCTACAGCGCCCCACACTCTACAGCGCCCCGCACTCTACAGCGCCCCGTACTCTACAGCGCCCCGCACTCTACAGCGCCCCGCACTCTACAGCGCCCCGCACTCCACAGCGCCCCGCAGCGCCCTGCACTCTACAGCGCCACGCACTCCACAGCGCCACGCACTGCGCCCGCACTCTACAGCGCCCCGCACTCTACAGCGCCCCGCACTCTACAGCGCCCCGCACTCCACAGCGCCCCGCAGCGCCCTGCACTCTACAGCGCCACGCACTCCACAGCGCCCCGCAGCGCCCTGCACTCTACAGCGCCCCGCAGCGCCCTGCACTCTACAGCGCCCCGCACTCTACAGCGCCCCGCACTCTACAGCACCCCGCACTCTACAGCGCCCCGCACTCTACAGCGCCCCGCAGCGCACCGCACTCTACAGCCCACCGCAGCGCCCCATACTCTACAGCGCCCCGCACTCTACAGCGCAACGCACTCTACAGCACTCTACAGCGCCCCGCACTCTACAGCGCCCTGCGCTCTACAGCGCACGCACTCTACAGCGCACCACACTCTCAGCGCCCCGCAGCGCCATGCACTCTACAGCGCCCCGCGCTCTACAGCGCCCGCAGCGCCCCGCACTCTACAGCGCCACACACTCTACAGCGCCACGCACTCTACAGCGCCACGCACTCTACAGCGCCCCGCACTCTACAGCGCCCCGCACTCTACAGCGCACTCTACAGCGCCCCGCACTCTACAGCGCCCCGCACTCTACAGCGCCCCGCACTCTACAGCGCCCCGCAGTGCCCCGCACTCTACAGCGCCCCGCATTCTACAGCGCACCGCAGCGCCCCGCACTCTACAGTGCAACGCAGCGCCCCGCACTCTACAGCGCCCCGCACTCTACAGCGCCCCGCACTCTACAGCGCCCCGCGCGCAGAAACTTTTACAAATCATAGAAATCCCACCATCGACAGTAGTCAATTTATCCACGAAAGTATTGACAAGGGATGAGGAATCTGTCCTCAATCTAGGTTTAAAATGTGTTCCCAGTCAGCAAACATACAAGGCAGCTCCAATAATATCCTATTGGCGAGCTAGTCCTGGCAATAGTGAAGAACGAAATTAGCAGTATTTCACTATCATGACATGTATTACATACCTACACATGTCCCACCTTTAACATACACTGCACCCTGCCCCTGGGAGTGTCTTGGGCCTACCTTAGGGGTGTCCAACATGTAGTAAAAGGGAGGCTTAGGGCCTGGCAAGAGACTGCACTTGCCAGGTCGACTTGGCAGTTTAAAACTGTACTCAAAGGCACTGCAATGGTAGGCTGGAGACACGTTTATATGGTGCTTATATGGTTGGCACAATCACTGCTGCAGGCGCACTAGATGCATTTGATTTACAGGCCTTGGGCACACACAGTGCACTTTACTAGGGACTTACCAGTAAATCAAATATGCAAATTATGGAGAACCCAGCAGAATTAAAAATGACAGAGGTAGCATTTGCACTTGAGCACTGATTAGCAGTGGTAAAGTGTACGGAGTACATAAAACAGCAAAAAAGAAGTCCAGCATAACATCAAAAATACAGGTGGTAGAGCAAAAAGACAGAGGAAAACACGTCAAGGATGCCAGGTCTTGCAACTGCTTAGAGATCTTTGAGTGATGACAGGTCACATTGCCTCTCTCTCATCGTCTCATGACCCCAAAAGACAGAGGTCAGTCGCAGGTGTCTAGGGATAATTGGTGCACCTGAGCCCACTACAAGAGAGCGCTTCGATCCACGAGAATCCACTGCAATAATCAATCTAAATTACACCGTGCTGTGTTTGTTTACACTTCCTCTCTCGGGTGGGTTCTTTTCAGATGTGATCCCATTTGTAGCTCAGCAGACAGCAGCTTACCCTGACAGAGCAAGAGAAGGATGATCCGCACTCTGCTGCTTTTGGTCCAGCTCTCTCATTTATGTGTATTTTGTTGCCTGTGAATGTTGTTTTTGTTATCACAGGAGAGGGGCTTGGCCTGATTCTACTCCCCACTACGAGCAAGGAGCCACGTGAATATCACCTGTGTATGTCCATTACGAAGTGATGCTAGAACACGTTTTATTTTAAAAATGGATTAGGCCCCAGAAGGTGTTCAAACAATTTCGAGGCATGGTGCTCATCTTCTCAGCATGAGAAAGATGAAATGCTGAGCCGAACTTGCTTTGATTCCAAACTAGTGGCCATTAGGTTACAGTTGCATCATTGTAACAGGTGCATCAACCAACTGAGCTAGATTGAAAAATTCCGGAGTGCAAACATACTAGATTAATAATGTAAGGTTCCTTTTGTAACACCTGCTTAGGACAGCTGCTAATCACCAAACATCTGATGCAGAGACACGCATTTTTTCCTTGACTGAAGCAACTATAACGATGATGCATATGTCATAAGTACATAGAAAGCTCACGAAAGTAAGCATGTGATGCTGAACATTTAAAAACATGATGGAATAACAATCTAGTATTTTAGCTATTCATCTTAACAAGACCAACGCATTGAACACCGTTACGTTGGCTGATAAAAGCGCATTTTATTTACAGTAGTCTAAAAGAGCAAAACTGCAGGAAAATGACCACTATACAAAATAAAAATAGCACTCCCGTGCACCATTTTAATTATGAAGACCCGGCCCGCCTCCAGTGCGTACCACTACCAACTATTTAATTAATTTAAAAAAGGCTCAGGCCAGGCAGGTAGGGCGTGCGCACCACGGCACCATAATTAATGTTTATAGGCCGGGCCCGTTACCATCCGTCCCTGGCGTGCGTTGCGCACTGTAACTATTATAATATAGGCTTGCCTGCTTGCTCTCTTCAGCAGCAGCCGAGGGCAAATGGAGCAGGCGAGGAAGCAACAGGGGTTGGGGGGCTGGTTGAGTGCAAGGGCGAACCCAATATGGAGGGAAGCGGCACACAGGCAAGAACAGAGAGCAACACTGAGTGCGGCCCCGGGAGCAAAGAAGTACAGAAGCGAGAAAGCATGTTCTATAGGAGGGACAAACACGAGTGACAAGTTGGGACATAAATAAGAAGCAGGCAAATGCGCGACAGGATAGCAACTAATTAGTGCACGCAGCAGGCCTGGAGGCAGGCAGCCAGCAGCAGCCCTGCCCCGCCGGTCGGTGACGGAGACGGAGTGACAGACTCTGAGTGACTTACTTTGGTCTTCGGACTCGGATTCGGAAATCGGACAGGGCAGCTCAGCGTGGGCGGGCCTGGCCACCTGGCTGCTTTGTCTTGGACTTGGAAGGCAGTTAAGTTCGTAGTTTTCGTTGTTCTTCTCTTGTCTTCTTCTTTGGCTATGCGCGCCGCCTGCCGCGCCCCACATGGTCAGCGACTAGCTGCCGCCTCCCCCCCAATCCGGCACCCAATACCCAGGAACGTGGACACGAGACGTCTTTACTTTTTGGAAGGCGGGCGCTAGTCGCCCGGCCGTATTTATTAAAGTATGAAATTAAAAAAGGTTTTAATTGCATAATCAACAATTTATACAAAAATTCAGCAGGACATTTAGGTACATACTCTTAGCAACAAGTTTGAGAGCCTGACTTTAACAAAACTCTAATACATGTTGTACCTAACTTATACTAAACATCCTCATCTAGAATTTTTGTACATTTCTGGCCATATGGCAGGGTCACTACCGGTGTCAGGTCCTACAAGCTGCGCCTCCCCTCTGGATGTGCGCATGCGCAGTGTTACCCCGGGAATTGCCCGGTCTACGCCCTGAACTCCATTTACCCACTAAAGGAGGGCCCTTACTCTGCGCCGGTGGCGTCATGAGTCCACGCGCGCGGGGTGGCTACCAGCCTAAGGAAAGCGTGAACTACTCCTACCCGCGCTCCTTTGCTTTGCAGCATCTATTACCTTGCCCCTGGAGTTGTGGGAGTGGCCCGCAGGCTCCTCCCCCTGGGCGGGAACCTCCATAGGATGATGCCCGCCCCCTCAGACCTCAAAATATGTGCTCACCGATAATGACCTTACCGCATGCCCCATACCTAATAAATACGACGACCTATGGGAAAAAATTCTAAAGGACAGCTACACTGGCTAATAAAACAGTATCAACGTATAGCTACAAAGGGAAAAAAGGCCTAAGGACATATAGCATTAAATACAGTACACTTCAAACAGTATCAACGTATAGCTACAAAGGGAAAAAAGGCCTAAAGACACATAGCATTAAATACAGTTCACTTCAAACAGTATCAACGTATAGCTACAAAGGGAAAAAAGGCCTAAAGACACATAGCATTAAATACAGTTCACTTCACACATGACTTGCTAAAAGGGGGAAAAAATTCCTAGACAAAAGCATCAACAAAATACACCAACCGTTCATCTCTATTACCCTGTGAGACCCGTGGACCGTACATCCAGAACTGACCCTTCAACCAGAGATAAGAACTGTTACCAAACTTTTTGTTCCAAGGGATGGTGGGTGGGAAAACAAAGAAGCCCCGAGCGCGGGGCACACCGTTTCGGCGAGGGAGCGTCCAGGGACAAGGGGGTCTCCTGGGCGCTCCCTATCTCTTTATTCCTGAGGGGCCAGGTGGCCCCTCCTCTAGCCCGCCCCCCCTGACCCGGACCCACTTCCCAGGATCCGGGTCAAGGGGGCCACCAGCCAATCGGCGGTGGGCCGCGCCCCCCAGGGCACGCCCCCACCGCCGAATGGCAACAACGGAGACAGTGGGGGCGACGGTCGCCGCGCCGCCATGCGTGCGGGGGGGCCGAGGGCCCCCCCTTTTCACATGGTCAGCGACTAGCTGCCGCCTCCCCCCCAATCCGGCACCCAATACCCAGGAACGTGGACACGAGACGTCTTTACTTTTTGGAAGGCGGGCGCTAGTCGCCCGGCCGTATTTATTAAAGTATGAAATTAAAAAAGGTTTTAATTGCATAATCAACAATTTATACAAAAATTCAGCAGGACATTTAGGTACATACTCTTAGCAACAAGTTTGAGAGCCTGACTTTAACAAAACTCTAATACATGTTGTACCTAACTTATACTAAACATCCTCATCTAGAATTTTTGTACATTTCTGGCCATATGGCAGGGTCACTACCGGTGTCAGGTCCTACAAGCTGCGCCTCCCCTCTGGATGTGCGCATGCGCAGTGTTACCCCGGGAATTGCCCGGTCTACGCCCTGAACTCCATTTACCCACTAAAGGAGGGCCCTTACTCTGCGCCGGTGGCGTCATGAGTCCACGCGCGCGGGGTGGCTACCAGCCTAAGGAAAGCGTGAACTACTCCTACCCGCGCTCCTTTGCTTTGCAGCATCTATTACCTTGCCCCTGGAGTTGTGGGAGTGGCCCGCAGGCTCCTCCCCCTGGGCGGGAACCTCCATAGGATGATGCCCGCCCCCTCAGACCTCAAAATATGTGCTCACCGATAATGACCTTACCGCCACAGGCCAGCATTGTTAACCGACGATCTGGCCTCCCCCTGCCTCGACCTACCCTAGAAAATTCTTACTTTAGGAAAACCTTCCAACCAGGCCCTGACATTATCAGACCCCAGGACCTTCCCTCCCTCCGTCTGGAAATCCCTCCAACCAAGCCCAGTTATTGTCAGACCACAAGAAGTTACCTGCTTCATTCAAGTGCACTCCATCCCCCAAGTAATACCGTCCACCCCCGACACGCCCATGAGGCATCGTCTGCAACAGGGGGGGCTCAAAACCGCTCGTCCAACTGTGTGTTGATCCTCTTTACCGAGTGATTCAACGCCCTGACCGAATCCCCCGCCCGCCACTGCAATAGAGGTATGAGTTGCGACCATACTACCGTGCAACCCGGGCAGATCCTGGCACTCTACCCTGCAGTTGAGATAATCTCCTCCATCAGAATGCTTCTCCCCAGTTTAGCCAAATCATTCTCCCCCAGGTGAAGTATCACCACTGACGAGGGAAAGTGCCGGCGCGCTAACAGCCCTTGGAAGTAATCCACTAAACTGGTTGGGACATAACCCCCCTTTTCAGAAGAATGAGATGTCCAGGAGACCCACCCGCAGTGGAGATTAGCTCATCACTGAGTATTCGCCTCCCAAGTTTGGCCAAGTCATTCCCCCCTAGGTGAAGTATCACCACCGGCGGGGGGGTCGGGCTGCTGAGCTAAGAGTCCCTGAAAGAAGTTCCTGAACTGACCAAGGCACAGACCCCCCAAACCAAATCTTCCCTGTCCCGCATCCAGCCCGTTGCTTGTGCTGGGACGTTGTAGCTCCTCCACTTCCAGTGATGAGTTCCCCCCCTGCGTCACAGGTTTGAGAAACTCCCAGAACCAGGAAAAGACCAAGAAAACCTGGGTGACAATCCCACTTCCACCTTAGGGAATGGGTAGCACTTACACCTGCCAGCACTCCTTGGGCCCTTGGGTGTCCTCTTTCTCGACGTATGCTTCCCTTTTGACGTCCACCCGCTGCTGATGTTGCGGTGTGGGGCACCCCTCAGATATCCGCCATGGACCCAGCCGTGACTGACGTAAGCATCCCGTGGGCTGGCCACCTGTTGCAGCTGTTGTGATGTGGAGCACTCCAGGTATCCACCATGGACCCGGCCATACATAAATGGAAAAGATAAACCCAAAGCATTAGTGTTTCTGCCGATAACTGGTGTACACGTGCCCGCCTTACATTACCATCACTTGCTAAGTTTTAGATAACATTAGCGCCAGATGAGTACTCATTCGTGTGCAGTACAGTACAGCGACAGCTTGCGCAACTTGCGGACATTCACGTTAGGGCTACCTAAGGGTGCATGAAAGCTTAGACCTGTGGTCCATAGTGAATGCAATAGCCCATCCATTGTTACTCCAGGACCATGTAGTGTGAAATGCCGTGGAATCGTACTGTATATTTGGGTAATGTTCCTGACTTCATACCCCAAGTCGATCCACACATGCCTGCATTCCATGTACTCTAGGCTTTATGCTACTTGCTTACATTTACATTAGGCCTACCTAAGGGTGCCTGGTAGTACGACCTTCATGAAAGCTTAGACCAGTAGTCCACCCTGAATGCAATAGCCCCTCCATTGTTACTCCAGAACAATACACATTGTGAAATGCCGTGCAATAATATTGTATATTCAGGTAAAGTATCTGGCTTCTTAACGAAAGCTGCCCCACCCGTCTGCATTCAATGCCCTCCGATGCTAGGCTTTAGCTGAGATGAACACCGGGTGCACTCCCCACCTTACTCGCCGTTGCGAGTGGTCAGCAGCATCAGCTTGTGACACCCGTAGCGCATTTGACTCCATGCTACCGTGTGGTGCCTATTAGTATAACCCTGGCCAAGAATAAGCCTGTAGGCTCCAGTAAATGCCATAGCTCCCCCCCCCCCCCCCATGGGTACCTACTGTCAATACCAAACACACTACCAGCCCAGTGAAGGAACCAATCCTATCCTTGCTAAAAAACAAAAACAAAAAGAAAACACTCAGGGCCCCTACGAAGTTACCTACCGTCCAAACTTCGCCTGACGTTATTCAAACCACCCCTGGCCCGTGTTCCCTGCCATTACAAACCTCGGTGAGGTACAGCTCTGTCCTAGCCCCCGGGAGCATCCATCCCCTTGCTTAAACACTTGTTCCAGTTCCTTATTATGCCGAGGGTCATGTTCCAGGATCTGTGCGTTGCGCATAGAGCCTAATTTGGAATGGCACTCGAAGTCCTATGTGCCTAGACGGCACCCCCAATCTGCCCGTGTTTCAATAGAATCACCATGGGAGGACGGTCTCTCTCAGTCGTGGTCCCCTAACCCCAAACTTACCACCATCCTGTTATGGGGACCCAGGCAGGCATGCAATGGAGGAATGGACATGCCTAAAGTTCGCCAGGTGAGGCTACGGACGGCCCAGTGCCATGCTCATGTGAATTTAAATTAATTGAGGCCGTGGCTGTTTGTCTGACCCGTTTGCAAAGGTGAGTCTATATTGCTCATCGTTGTCAGTTCATGCGTTTGTTTCAGGCATTGACAATGCAGTGGCTAGCCCAGTTTAACACTACTGCCTATCGCAGGAATGAGACACTATCATGTAACATTTCAATTATGTTCACCTAATCGAACATACAGCACTGAGGCCCACTCACCTCTAGGATGTTAGGGGTTAATATCACAAACCCATGCTAGCGACTAATCATAACACCCCTAATAAAAGATGTGCTTGCCCAAATTGCTATCCGGGAAGCCTAGCACCAAATGAGCAACGGACAGGAGAGGCCAATCAGCGTGGTGATACCATCGTCCTAACTGCCTTCAAGCCCCTATTTAGGTGTGGCCTTCCCTAACAAACAACCCATGGACCACAATGCCCTGATGACGCGCCTTGCACGTGGTATTACCACCCGGGGTATCGCATCATAGTACAATCCTCGCTCCCACGGACTGGGCTTTAGGTGGGATGCCATGGTCACTCCCTTGGAGTCAGAACTTTGGCTTTGCCAAAGCTTGTACCTCTCGCATTCTGATTGCCTTTGATACGTGCCCAAATGCCACCATTGCCTACGTAAGATTTTTCTTGTGCCATGGGCAATTCTCACGGTCTGCACTACAGTATTGTGCGCTAGAATGGGCATAAAGGACAGAAATCCGACAGTATAAGGCCCCCAGTAGACCAGTGTGTGTTTATTCAACACTCTGTAGTGGGATCAATGACTTGTGCCGTCTTATATTACTTGTTTACCTGACTGTACATTGATACGTTTTATGTATGTTATTATTATCCTTTCATGTTAGTGACTACTACATTGTTCCCATTACCTCTGTTCTTTCCTACTGCCCCTTCCCTGTCATTGTGAAGCGCTCTGATATCTGTAAGGGTCTTGTTCGCGCTATATAAAACTTTGAATAAATAAATAAATCACACTTTTGCGTTAATTGGCCTCTATTTATTTAGGTAGTAATGGTGCGTGAAACTGAAGCATTGCTAGCTGAAACCGTATTGCCTGACGGGACATGTGCCTATTTGGGGAAACAGCCGATAGACTACCACCCTACGGGGGTTGAAATGCTACCCTCCTAGCACCCAAAGATCTAGCCTTAACACGCAATTGCGTGCAATCGTCTCCTGGCATGTGTGCTTCTGCTAGGGTCACTGCTGTAAAGGCAGAACTGTTGGCTTTGCCAAGGCTTGTACCTCTCACATTATTGTCGGCTTTGGTACCTGCATAAGTGCCACCATTGCCCACGTGGCTTTTGTTCCTGCGTCTGTGTGTCAAGCCTATATTGCAGTATTATACCTCTAATTGTCCCGTGTTCTCTCTTGTAACCTGTAAACCTGTCACTGTTTACCCCTGCGCCCTTTCTGCTACCTGACGAGCTTGGTTTGGAAATTAGAAAAGACACACGCACTTCGAGATCGATACCTGAAGAGCGGCCGCAAAGCAGGAAGCAAGATGAAATTGAAGACCCCTAGGCCACAAACGCAGTTTTGTCGTTTTTTGATTCATAAATAAAAGGGCGCACAGAGGCGTTTCTAATCCCTTCCGAGCTGTAGAGAGTGATGTTGCCTCCTATGGCGCATCCGTGTTAGCTCCTAGAAATGACTCTCTAGATGTAGTGCTGTGATTTATTTAAGAGTGCTCCATCATGAGATAATAAAATAAACAAATAGTCCTCGCATGGGATTTGCAGCATACAAGCACTAAACAACTTAATTCGTGGCACTGTGACATACAAATGTGTTCATCAATCCGCACATTACGTCGGAAGGCCTGCCTCCACCCAGTGCTGCTGTATATGAAGTCAATTTCAGTTTAACTCAACTGCGAGCAGTTATTGACCGCCGCCATGCGTGCGGGGGGCCGAGGGCCCCCCCTTTCCAAAGGTCACATAGTGTTCCTGCAAATCGCTCAGGTTTATGAGGAACCCTCTGATGAACAGCTTGGGAGTAAAATTAATTCCAACAGACTTAAGTGAAAAATAGCCGCTCGGAGTATTTGCAAAGCTACGTCCACCTCCTTCCCACAATCTAACATTATAGAGGCAAACAGACTTTATTAGAAGCTAGCGGTGAGGCCGGGAGAAAATTAAAAAGCAAGCATTTGATCTTTCTGATGTCATTTGTGAGCGCGTGTTCCGTTATTATGCACATAACACATTTCAGTACATCGTGCCTATTTAAAGGCATAAACAGAATCCAGCATGCATTGCGCTGACCCCTCTCCAACACATTACAGGAGCACTGAGGCCCTGCTGGCGAGTGTTACATATTCAACAGGCGCCGAGCGCGGTGCGTCTCCTAAGGCTACGCAGTCTTATGTTAAATATTATACAGGATTCGCCTCTTAAACGAAAGACCTGCTATTTAATGTTCGTTTACTGCAGAATCACTCAGCTTGCCTACAAAGTGTTCTGTTGGATGCTCTTTGCACTTCTTTAAATATCACAAAAGTACGAACAATCGGACCTTTTCCGAGGCCCCAGAAGTTCAGTGTTGCAAGTGATACCTTCAAGGCGACCTTTTACGAAAACCCTACTGCTGCTCTGTGTTTCAAAAGAATTAGGAAAACAAGACCCATGTCTCCATCCTCCTGAACTTATTCTACCATATCGTGAATAGCGTGGACAAAATGATTAGCCAAAAAGCGAAATTGGCGAAATACACCCATGTATTTTAGGTCACATGGGAGAAAATTTGTTTGAAAGAGTTCTATGCCATGAATAAAGCGGCCGAAATATTTAGACAAAAGCGAAAGTGGCGAAATCGACCCGTCTATTTGTGTTCACCAAATTTGGTTTAAAGGTCATATATTCGGGCACTTCGCAGACGGCATACATATCGGCGCTTCATTCTCCACCAGATGAGCTACAACAAAAACGCTCCCCACGCCAAACATCTTGTTTGCTTCGGTCACTTAACTTTTGTCCTAGTGCCGCTGTGTGCAGGGATGCCCTCGTGAGACACGATCCGTCCCGTGATACGGAGCTCTGCTTGACTCCGAAGGTTCTCACTCGCCGCCCTGCTCGCCCCGCCGGTCATGGCTGCTCCCTCCGCGATTGCAAGTCTTCGACCACCGGAATGCTCCCTCTGCCCATTGCGAGCCTACAACACCGCTGGCTCGGTCCTCACTGCTCGTTTCTTCAACCTGGAAAAACAAAAACAGAGTTAAGGAGCCTCCCCGCGAGGCTGGTCCCGTGAACTCCTAAAAACAAAGAAGCCCCGAGCGCGGGGCACACCGTTTCGGCGAGGGAGCGTCCAGGGACAAGGGGGTCTCCTGGGCGCTCCCTATCTCTTTATTCCTGAGGGGCCAGGTGGCCCCTCCTCTAGCCCGCCCCCCCTGACCCGGACCCACTTCCCAGGATCCGGGTCAAGGGGGCCACCAGCCAATCGGCGGTGGGCCGCGCCCCCCAGGGCACGCCCCCACCGCCGAATGGCAACAACGGAGACAGTGGGGGCGACGGTCGCCGCGCCGCCATGCGTGCGGGGGGGCCGAGGGCCCCCCCTTTTCATATGCCACGCACAGGGGCTTACTGCTTATTGGCCCGCATGATGTTGTGCGTGCCCTGGGGCTGCCTGGCATTGCTCACCACCACTCAGCAGCAGCCAGCCCTGCTGCCCACGCCCCCCACGCACGCGGCACGCGCATACGCGGCGGCGGAAGTGCGGAACGGAAAGTGAAAGAAAAGGATAATGGCCTGTCCCGCGTCCCGCCGCCATTTCATAGAATCAGGCGGGCTCAGACTAAGATAACAAAAAGTGCCTTACACACTGTGTAAGGCACGGTTTGTTATCATTGTCACTTTTGCCTCATGTAATGTAACGTTTGCCTTTGTATTTTGTTCACTAGTAATGTTCTCATGTATCAGTTCTGTTTCTATTGTGAATTCGCTCTGACACCTTCGGGTGAAGTCCGCACATCCCCTTCTTACTCTGCTTGCTTAGCTGGCAGAATGGTGTTGCAGCGTTGGCTAGGAGTTTATTATAGTTGAGCTTTTTTCTTTCAGTTAAACAATAAAGTGACATTCATACAACCTAAATTCAGGATGCTGCCTCCCTGCCAATGTTTTAGGCATCTCTCTTTTTAAAGTCGGGAACATTCTGTTAAAACAGCTGTTTAGGATGTAAGGTATTACTTCTCACGAAACAGACTGATTTTTGATAATGTCCTGAATGCAGCAAGGACCGTCTGAATCAATGTAAAGAATTGCAGTGTTCCTAATGTTCTATATGCGATTTGCCTTCAACTAGTAATTACCATTGGATCATTGTGTGCTGTCTCACTCTTAATGCCTGTTTAAAAAGAGTGCTCTTTATGCTGGACCCAAGTATGTTGCTATTTAAACAACACCAGCGATCAATGCACGCTTCCACCACACGCACACAGAACCAGACGTCGGTGCACGCTTTCACCAGGCGCACACACACACCACCAACCGTCAGTGCACACTTTCACCAGGCACACCCCATCAGCCGTCAATGCACGCTTTCACCGGGCACACACGCCACTAGCTGGCAGTGCACACTTCCACCAGGCACACACACCATTAGCCATCAGTGCACATTTTCTACAAGCACACACACACCACCAGCCATCAGTGCACGCATCAATGGTTAGCACATCCACAATTAACTATTGTAGCAATCGCAGTATGGCGCACTTTACTTCTAAACATGTCAGTGCACGCTTTTCCACCATGCACACACACCATCAGCCATCAGTGCACACTTTCAACAGGCACACACACACCACTAGCCATCAGTACATGGTTTCATCAGGCATACACACCACCGGCCGTCAGTACACACTTTCAACAGGCACAGACACCATAAGTCAGAAGGTGCACGCTTTCACCAGGCACAAACACCACCAGCCGTCAGTGCACGCTTTCACCGGGCACAAACACCACCAGCCGCCAGTGCACCCTTTCACCAGGCACAAACACCAACAGCCGTCAGTGCACGCTTTCACCGGGCACAAACACCACCATCCGTCAAGGCACGCTTTCACCGGGCACAAACACCACCAGCCAATACAGAGTTTGCAAAACAATTCATGCAACACATTGTCATATACAATGCCAATAACTCAAACTTGAATGCTGCGAGACCTATTGCATTGCAAATGCTTGTTTTTCATCCCACTTAAAGCCCTGTGTGGGACCCTCCAGTTGGACAGGGAAGAACATGAAAGAAACTGCCGAGGCAGAATGCAGGACTCAGCGGAATTCGAGTAATAGGCGAAAAGTGTGGGGGGGGATGGAACAAAATACATCCCTATTTTGAAATTTCCACGGTGGACTTCACTCGTAATTACGCTTTACGTATTACCAACATGCGTTAAAATGTTAAACTTTATTACTATATTTCAATAGCTCTTGGTAAGGAATGGGTTAATAAATAAAGGCAAACGATGCATGATCCCACGGGGGTTCTGGCTGCATTACCACGTCATTTACTGCATTGATTTTCCTTTCTTTCATTATAAGCAGCGCGGTTCTTCCTTCCTGCTCACCTGGCATTTCTAAAGCCCTGAACCGATAACGGCCCAGTGGAGTTTCTGTGTTTTTATTAAAATCTGCTGAATGCCTCGCGCCCGGGCTGGCTTTAAATAATGCTCCCTTCCGGGCTTGCGTCAGGACTCCGGTAGAAAGCTGCTTGTAGCGCTAGGATCTAATAAAGGGAAGGCAGCGAAACAAAGCGCTGGGAGATTGGCCGGCGCCTATTGTGGGAAAAGCAAAAAACATATTGAAAGGGAAGTAAATGAAAGCGCTGTTCAACACAGACAACAAAGGAGAAGTGGTGAGGGCCGGGGCAGTAGCAGTTGACTTGACACCCTCTACTCCGCTGGCACGTGGCACGTGGCACTTCCTTTCCCACCGCCAGCCTCCCTGGTCATGAAGGCAGTCCTTTGCTTTGCAGGTTAGCTGCCAGCTTTGTTCAAGAAGCTTGCTTATTGGCAGAGACAGAGGACTTTATAGTATTGCCTGATACCCACAGTGCACCAGACCACCCACTGTACCATTATTCACCCACATACAAACATGGCTGCCTGATGGCGGTTAGTGACTGAAGGCAGCAGGCGTGTCCTACCCCATGCCGCTCTGGATGAAATAAGGGGGCAGGAGGTAACATCTGAGGTTCTTCTGCGGTGTTAAAGCAGGCAGATATAAAATACTGTAAATGTCAAGCTTTTTTTTACTTTATAAACTTTATTTTCAATCACTAAGATCATAAAAGTGCATTATACATAAATAAAAAGTACACATTTAAAATTCCTTCAGTCAATTACAGTTAAAAATACAATATAATAAAATTACCATCTGGTGCAGCAGAAATGAAATAACAGTGCTGCAGCCATTTGAATAGATTAAAACTCAGAGCATTCGGCAACCCATGGCAGCAGTATGCAAGATAATAACTGCATAGAAATTGCCAGCACGGTGCCTGTAATAAATATGCAAAAACAACAATTGATGGACAGAATGCAGAACAATGTCATACATTCACCCCAGTACAAAGATCTGGGCCTAAATCCATCGTTTTTTTGCACTCCACACCACACCAGGTCAGACATAGCCATATGCAAATCAGCCTTGACCCTGTGCCTCATGGGAACAGTGCAGCCCGAACTGCCAAGCCATGTCTTTCCTGGACCGGAAGCAAGCATCCAAGGACCGGTTTCTGGCTATCAGCCGTCATCAGCCTGGATAGCTTGACTCTAGTGGTGTGAAGAGCATGGGACTCACGTCTGAGCATACCCATCCCACTCGGGGTGACATATGCAAAAACAACAATTAATTTGCATTTGCATATGGCCATGTCTGAACTGGGGTGGTGTGGAGTGGAAAAAAACGATGGATTTAGGCCCAGATCTCTGTACTGGGGTGAATGTATGACATTGTTCTGCATTCTGTCCATCAACTGTTGGTTTTGTAATAAATATGCAGCAAATCACATTTAGAAGAAAAAAAAATCCTGAGCAGAACAAAAATCCATACCATAGAGATATTTGCAACACAAAGCATCAGCCGGTCCATGGTGGCAAACTGCAAATGACATCTCTATGGAATAGCCAACACAGGGGGATATTTAGTCAGAGATAATGCAGACATTCTCATTTACAACAATTACTAACTACTTTTCAGTTAAAGTGAGCAGTGCATTTGTAGCTAAATGAAACTGTCCCTTTCCCCTTAATGCTCATTCTTAGCATTATTTTACATACATGCCAACATTTTAAAAGAGGAAAGTGGGAGATTTTAGAAAAATAATCAGGAGATTGTTTTTCTCTCAATCACTTCTATCGAGGCCTAAATAGGGCCTACTGTCATGATTGGGACTTAGTGTGCTTGCACAGGATCGGACATCAGACATTCAGATACATATTTCTTTTCCCCTACCTGTCAGGTGCACGGAGAATGCACAGCCAGAGAATCTATGACAATAATGCTGTGCACTGGCATGCCGGAGCAGGTTACTGGCAGTGAACTGAATACTACGAGGCTCACTAGGCCAGTCCCGGCTGCAGCCTGCTGAGGAATCAGGTTTTTGATTGCAGAAATCGAGAGATGGGAGACTAGCCTTGAAATCGGTAGTCTCCTGCCTGAGGGCCCGATTCTGATGCGGTTTGGAAAGCTTCCCGACTGAATGGGTTTGGGAATAGTTTCCAACCGAATTGGATTGGGAGAGTCCAACCGACTGAGTACGATGCATCCGGATGCTTCCAGATATGATTTGGTTGGACTCCCATTGATTTCTTTTTTTTTTTTGATTTAGTAAATTTTTTATTGATAAAAAAATATATAAGTGGAATATACATTTGGCAGTTCTTATATATACAGACCATTTGTGAATGCGCGCTTTTTCCTTTGGTTTTCCCCCAGGTGAGAGGAGGGGGGGGGGAGAGTGAAGGAGAAAAAGAGAGAAGAGGAGAAGGGGGGGGGTCTTCCTCAGATGCTCGTCGAGGGTGCCCCACTTGTGGTTATGGTTGCTGGGTCTTTCTCAGATGCTCGTCGAGTGGGCCCCACATGTGTACTTTGGGGTTGTGCTCCTTAGAGAAATTGCCTGTGATGTTGTCCGCTCCTCTCAGGAAGGTGACCCAATTAATCCACGTTTTAAAGTTTGCTTTGGCAGTGTTCTTCCAGTTTGTCAGGATTATTTTTAGGGCCGCTGTGAGGAGCAGGTCTAGTAGGTCTCTCTCTTCTCTGCTGTTTAGGTTTGCGGTCAGATGTTCTTTTGCTAGGCTTAAAAAGCTGATTGTTAGGTCTGCTTTGAGCATGTCGTTTATGAAGGTGTTGATCTGTGTCCAGAACTTCTTGACTTTCACGCATTTGAAGATGAGGTGCTCAAGGGTGCCTTCCTCTTTTTGGCAGTTCCAGCAGTTGCCTGACTCTGCAATGCCGACCTTGTGGAGCTTGGAAGGGGTCCAGTAGGCCCTGTGGAGGAGCCAGAATTTGGTTTGCGCTAGTTGTGGGGTGACTTTGTTTGTTGTCGCTGAGCCCCACATTTTTGCCCGTTCTTTTTCATTTAGTTGCCTGCCTAGGAGTGTTTCCCATGTGTTGGTTATTTTCTTGTTTTGCGACAGTGTGGAGGGGCTCAGGAGCTTATAGATCTTTGCAGTTTGGTGGCCTGCTGAGTTGAGGGTCTGCATATATTTGATGATGCTTGGTTCCTCTCTGTGTAGGTTTGCTCTCGTTATGGCTGTCTTGATCTTGAGGAAGTTATAGAGCTCTTGGTTTGGGAGACCGTGTTGTTGCTGTATGTTTTGGAATGTCAGCGGTTTCTGCTTGGTTTCCATCTGTTTGGGGAGACTGATTCCTTTCTCGATCCATATGTCGTTGTGCATTGTTGCCCCTTGGTAAGTTACTTTTGTATTGAACCAGATAGATTCCCATGCTGTGCCTTTCAACTTCTGCATCATGCGTCTGTCTATTTTCATCAGCGCTTCCCTCGTGTGTTTCAGTATTGGGTTGGATCTTTGGGGGTGTCTGTTTGCTGTTAGAAGAGCTATTGGGTTGAGGCCTCCCAGGATGTCTTTCTCCACCTCTAGCCAGACTGGTTTGTATGTTTGGGTGTCATCTATCCAGGCTGTACCCTGCCTTGCCAGGCAAGCTGTTTGGTATGTTTTGAAGTTTGCCAGATTGAGGCCCCCAAGGTCCTTGGTTAGTCTCAGTTTGTGTAGGCTGATTCTGGGTTTTTTGTTTTTCCATAGGAAGATGTTAATAAGTTTGTCTAGTTTCTTGTGGAAGGCTTCTGTCATCGGGAGTGGCAGCATGGTTAGCGTGTAGTTTATCGCCGGCGGTATCATCATTTTGATAGTTTCTATCCTTCCCCACCAGCTTATGTATTTTGGCGACCATAGTTCTAGTCTTTCTTTTATTTTTTTCAGCGTTAAGTCCTCATTGTGCTGAAGCGTGGATGTTAGGTCTCTCCCAAAGTGCAGTCCTAGGTATTTGAGTGGTTTTGTCTGCCATGCCAGGCCGGAGTCCCCGAGGACCTCTCTTGTGGTGTGGACGTTCATTGGTTTGCACTCCGATTTGTCTTTGTTGAGTTTGTACCCTGAGGCTTCAGCGTACTCTCCTATTGTGTCCATGAGCGCTGTTATTGACGAAGATGGGTTTGTGGTTGTGATTAGGATGTCATCCGCATACGCCGCTAGTTTAACTGTCTTCTCTTTGACCTTGACGCCCGTTATTTCCGTATTGTCTCTAATTCTGGCTAGTAGGGGTTCTAGTGCCAGCAGGAAGAGGCCGGGTGAGAGGGAGCATCCATGCCTGGTGCCTCTTCCTAGTGTGAGCGTTTCGGATGTACTGCCGTTCACCACTATTTTTGCTTTTGGTTTGTTGTAGAGGGCCATCACCATTGCTATGTATTTCTCCCCCAGGCCGAATCTTCCCATGCAGTTTCTTAGGAACGGCCACGAGACTCTGTCGAAGGCTTTCTCTGCGTCTAGCGCTATCATGACTGCCTGTTCGCTGCTTTGTGTTGTGTGATTGATTAGATGGCATAATAGCCTTGTGTTATCTTGCGATAGCCTGCTTTTGATGTACCCCACTTGTGAGCTGTGGATGATGTCTGGTAGGACTTTGTTTAGTCTATTGGCCAGTATCTTTGCGTAGATTTTGCAGTCGACGTTTATTAGCGAGATGGGTCTGTAGTTCAGCGGGTACTGTGGGTCTTTCCCCTCCTTGGGGATTATTGTGATGTTAGCTTCGCTCATGGACTCCGTCATCTTGCCGTTCTGTATGCAGGCCGAGTATGTTTCTGCCAGTAGCGTTTTTATGTGGTGGCCGAAGGTTTTGTAGAACATGGTGGAGTATCCATCTGGTCCTAGCGCTTTGTTCTGTTTTAGCTGGCTGATTGCTGCTTCAATTTCTTTTTCTGTTATATCGGCTTCGAGCGACACCCTCTCCTCCTCTTTGAGTTCTGGCAGATTGGTGTCATTGAGAAGAGTGATTCCTCCGTCTTTGCTCAGGTTCTTATCCTCGGAATAAAGTTCTTGGTAGGACTGTCTGAAGACTTCTAGTATTCCTTTGTTCGTTGTTTGGGACTTGTTGGTTTTGTCTGTTATCGCTGCGATTATATGTTGCCTTTGTTTTGCTTTTAGGTAGGATGCCAGCTGTTTCCCTGCTTTGTTGGCTGCACACAAGTTCACAGATTTGAATTTTGTCAGCCAGGAGCCTGCTCTTTCGCTCAAAATCTTGTTCAGTTCGTATTTCTTCTTTGTGAGCAAGGTGAGTGTGTTCTTGTCTGTTATGTTTGCGCAATGACCTCTCTCCAGTGCTTTTATCTCCTCCTCTATTTCGGAGATTTTTTTGTTCCTGCTTCTGTTCATCCTTGATTTGATGTTGATCAATTTACCTCTTAGTGTTGCTTTGAGGGCGTCCCAAATGGTGCTCTTCCCTACTTCGCCATTGTCATTGTGTTTGAGGTAGTCTTTTATTGCTTCTTCGATTTCTTTCAAGTTTTCCCTGTTCTGCAGGATGTCGTCGTTTAGTCTCCATCTTCTCGTTGGGTTTTCGTTGTGTTTCCCGCTCAGGCGGAGTGATATGTGCGCGTGGTCTGAGATGGTTATTGGAGCTATCTCCGTTTCCTCTATTAGGTGCGTGTGGATGTTGGACATCAGTATGTAGTCAATCCTACTGTAGGAATTGTGTGGGTGCGAGTAGAAAGTGTACTCGCCGCCATTGGGTGCTGTAGCCTCCATGGGTCTGCTAGGTGATGTTTGATGCACAGGTCTTTCAGGGTGTTGTTGTTGTGGGAGTCATGGCTTGGTCTGTTTGGGTGCCTGTCTGTGGCCTGATCCATCGTCTTGTTCATGTCTCCTGCTACAAGCAGGAGGTCTTCTTGCGGTAAGTCGGATAGTTTGCTGTCCACTTCCTGCCAGAATTGTTTATCTTCAGAGTTTGGTCCGTAGATGTTGGCTACGTGTATTCGGTCGCTACCTTTCTGGATGCTTGTTATTAGCATGCGTCCGTCTTCGTCTACGTTTGTCTTTTGTATGGTTAGGTTGGCCCTCTTGCTCAGGATGGTTATTACTCCACGTTTCTTCCCTTTTGCCGGCGAGCAGAGTACGTCCCCTATCCATCTTGCTTTGAGTAGCTTTGCTTCTTCCTCTGAGAGTTTGGTCTCTTGCAGTGTGTAAATGTCGCCCTTTAGTTTGGCCAGATGCTCTAATATTTTCCTGCGTTTGATCGGATGGTTCAGGCCTTTAACGTTCATGGATACCACCTTCAGGTTCGTGGTTAGGCTAGCCCTTGTTGAGTCTGTCATGGTGGTGCAGTGCTATCGCTGGTGTTTCTGTTTTCCTTACGTTTTGGTGCTGGCCTGTATGTCCATGTTCCGTGGTGTACCTTGTGACCCCTCCCCCCCCCCCCGGGGCTTGGAATGTACGGTATGGGATGAAAGGTGAGGAAAAGATATAGTGAGAGAGGAAAAAGGAAAAAAGAGAAAGGAAAAGGGACATTTTTGTTACACAAATGCCTGCTGTCTCATCTGCCGTCCTGTCCACCTGTCCCGCCCTCCCCCTCTGTCCGCCCCCCTCCCTCCCCCCCCCTCCCTCCGCCAGTAGAAAACCGGGTGTGCGACAGCAAGGGTCCTCACACTCCCCCCCCGCCCCCAAGTCCTTGCATAGTTTCTATTGCTGAGTTGGTGCATACGCCAGAAAAAGTCCGCCTAGAGAGGAGGGAAAGAGCAAGGAATTAAACAAAAAAAAGGATATGGCTGTTGTCGTTCCCCCCTCTCCTTCCTTCCCGTAGTTGTCGGCGGCGATGTTGAGGTAGTTGCGGTTGATTGTGTGTGCGTTTGTCTGAGGTAGATAAGTTTGTTTAAGTTCGAGTTCCATAAGTGTACGTTCCGCGCCTTCATCATTCCTCCTCTCCGTTGGTTTCGTCTGAGGATGCTCTTCGCTTTGCTCCTGGGCTTGGTAGCTCCATTTCTTCTGGAGCCGGGCCTTGCAGGTACCTTTGTAGGTCGTTGGGGTCATCAAAGATTCTGTTTCCGTGCCTGTCCGTTATTCTCATTTTGGAAGGGCCTGCAAAGGTGAAGGTAATGTTTTTTTTTCGCAGATGCTCTCTCAGGGCTAGGAAGCCTTTCCTCACTTCAACTGTTAGCCTGGAAAAATCTTGGTGATTGTTACCCTCTTCCCGTTTATCAACATTGGGCGGCCTTTCCTGGCCACAGTGAAGATTGCGTCTGTGTGATTGTCTCTTAACGGCTTGCATATTATTGGTCTGGGAGCGTTACTATTCACTTGTTTCTTGGCTGGTATGCGGTAGGCTTTGACGATTTCGAGCGGCCTGTCAAAGTTGAGACCAGTAAGTTTGGGGATTATGGTTTCCAGCATTAGGGCGCATGCCCCTGGTGTGTCTTCTTCCTCTTCGGGCACTCCCAAGAGTCATATATTTCCTTTGCGGCTTCTGTCCTCTTGCTCCGCCATGGTTCTTTGTAATGCTGTGGTTCTCTTTATCACCAAGCCCAGGTCCTTGTGGGTCACATTAGCGCGGTCTTCCAGCTGGCTTATCCTTTTCTCCGCCTCATCAATTCTGCCGTTGGCCTTGCTTTGCTCCGCTCTGATTGCTATCAGTTCCATCTGGATACTGTCCACTGTCTTTTTTGTGGCCTTTGCTAGATCGTTTCCTTCCGTTATCTTCCTCAGAAGTGTGTCAAGTGTGATAGTTTCGTCGCCTTGGCCGCCACGCTCCTTGGCTGGTGAGGCAAGGGTGTCGTTCTTGCTCTTTTTCTGGTCGTTTGTGACTTGTTTACCATCTCTCCCTGCCATGGCGTCGAAACCTCTTCTGACCTGGTGCGTCTGGGGTCTCCCTTCTGTTAGTTGTTGTTTTGTGGCGACCCTTTTTGGTCCCTTTTCTTCTTTGTTGCTTAGGATGTTTGTTGCTGTTAGGGAGCTGTCCCTGAACCTGGGTGGCCACTTGACCTCTCTAGTTTTGGTCCTGGACTCCGCCAGCCTCTTGCGGTATCCCCCCCCCTGGCGTCTTGCCTTCTTTGCACTCTTTCAGTCTCCGCTTCTTGCCGCTTTGTTGCTTCTGCTGGGGCTATCGACTAGTTAGCTGCTCTTGAGCGCGTTGTTCCGCTTGCTGGGGGTGCCAGCCTAACTCTTAGCTTGTGATTATATGGTAAGCGGGCCTCCGCAGTTCCTTCTGCCCTGCCTCGGTTCGGTCTGCTGCTTTTTGCGCTTACGGCGTGACTGCGCTTTGCCCTCTGCGCCTTATCGGTTGATTTACTTCTCTTGGCGTGCGTCTGTTTGGCAGTTTATTGTTTGCACCTTGCTTCGTGTCAGCTGTTGTTCCAGACTACTGCCTGCTTGCTGCTGTCCACTGTTTAAGATGGCCGCCGTCTCGCAGGGGGAATGTGTTTGCGCCACGTTATCCGCTTACTCGCTTCGGGGGTAAGCTCGGAGGGTGCGTGGGTGTGGGCTAGTTCTAGCCAGCTGCTTCGCGCTGGGCTGGTTGTGCGCTGCTGCTGTCTCTGCTCATGGAGGTCCGTCGCTTCCGCGCCGTGCCGCTGCTCCCCCAAGATGGCCGCGCGCCTGCTTCTGTGCCTTCCCCAAGATGGCCGCCTCCCTGCTTCTGTGCCTCCCCATGGTGGATGCCGTGTACTCGTTTGTTCGTCTTAGTTAGGTTAGGGTTGGTTTCTGCTGTACATCGGCGGCTTGTCTATCGCTGGCGGGGGTGTTTCTTGCTTAGGGCGCTCTTACTTGGGTTCCGGTGATGATTTGCATTCTTCGGTTTCCGCTCTCTCTAGGACCTCTTGCGCTTCCCACCTCGTTCCTCGACCCGCAGCTCTGCTTTCTTTCACAAACGTCCTCCGTAGCAGTTTCTGAGTGGTTCGGTATTTCGCTCGGTTGTGAAAGCCCGCCTTTGTCTTGTTTTACTAAGATGGCCGCCCCTAGCTTCGCTCCTCTCCCAAGATGGCTGCCTTCCGTGTGTTGTCTTCTTCGTCTTGGAAGTTAGAGTCGCTCGATACCTTGCATATGGGGTAACGCCGGGGGGGGATATTTTTTTTATTTTTTATTTCGCGGGGGCTTGGGCTTCTGCGCTGTCGATCTTCGGGCGCTCTTACTTGGTGGCTTTTGGTGGTCTTGCGTCTCGGGTCTTTCCTCTCTAGGATCTCTCCGCCATCTTGCGCTTCCCCCTTCCTATTTTTTTCAGCCCGCTTTCCTTTCTCCTTTCTTCGCCTCTTCAGTGGATGTGGCCCGACTTGAACACTTCTGGCGGTGCCCCTTGTGTTCATGCACCTCTCCTTGTGACCGTTGTCACGTTTCCTTGCGTTTCTCTTCTCCTGCTCGCCGTTCGTTTGACTTGGGGGTCGGGAGCTCCGGACTTAGGTCTGCTGCCTCCTTGCCATCCAAGCCACGCCCCCCGGACTCCCATTGATTTCAATGGGAGCCTTTGTTCCAACTAAATGCATTGGCTCCCATTGAAGAGAGGGGTGGCTGGGGAAAATTGGGCACTGTGTGGTGGGCACCCCCTGGTGCCTGCCACACTGTACATGACTGGTAAGGGGGGGCCATGGGACCCCACGGGCCAGATTGGGAAGGCTCAGGGTGCAAGGGGGCCCACTACAGGCCCCCAAAGTCTGATTCCGACTGCAGATCCGAATCAGATGGCACGATTCGGAAAGGCTGTCCAAATCCAGCATCCTACTTAGTTATTGAGAAACGCAGCCCGTAGAGATGTACAATTCTGCTCCATATGGCTCGGTCATTCCAAATGCTGTTGGGTTCGGATCGGGATATTCCTAACGCCTAACTCACATCGACTCAGTTGGTCTGAAAGACATGATCCCGATCCGATTTGGACAGAGCGAATGCCATTAGGAGGCCTTCCTAACCGCATCAGAATCCGGCCCTGAATTGCGAGGGTTGGCATGTATGGATTAGAAAACATACACACAATTCAGATAAACAATATCCCACCTGCATTTAAACACTATGCTATGTTTTACTTAATCTTCATTGCAGCTGTGTGTCTGGAAGGTTGACCATGTCACTACGGTTGGAAATTGATGAAGTAGCACTGCGGAAGGTTGTGGGTGTCATGAGGGGTGGGTTGTGAGTGATCATCAGTTGGACTGAGCTGACGAGTGAAGCAGTGACAGTTGGGAAAGTTACCGCTGCTCTTAGGGTTTAGTGGTCATGTACTTTACGAAATAAAACATCTTTTACCTCTTTGGATGTGTCACATCTTGAAAATTAATACAAAAAACCTTTATACTCTTGGTCTGCGTTATCCATAATGCCATTAGGTGTTAAGCCATACCGAAAAACTACTCCTCTGCTTGCGTCGATGCGAAGGATTCTAAAACCCTCCTAATACCTTCAAGTACCCAGATTTCTGCAAAGGGGCACAATCCACATAACACAAAGGTTGTGGTAGCAGAGCAAAAAATATTATATGTGTCAATAATTCTGGGCCTTCCATTGCATACTGGGCACCGGTCATCGACTTCACCCTTTTATTGCCATTTACTGCGAAACGCTTTAATGGGTAGGGTTCTGTATCTAAATTGGAGGTACAACTTGTGTGCTTGAGTGTCAACAATTTTTATCGATGGCGGTTCGTACTGCGCACATGGTTTTGAGTCTATAAAAGCTAATGATCTTTGTCACAATTTCAACGGCTACAAACTACCAATAGTACCCATTGATCCTATCTCGTGGGACCGTACTCATTATCTCAGGCAAGGACCAATAGGTTTTTAACCCGAATTTCTGAAGTAGTACCTATAAGGCTCAGAACCAGGGGATTTTCTCGGTGCACTGGGAAACCATAAGGTCTCTTAAGCCCTTCCGATAGGGTTCTAGTGCTGGAGTGGTTCGCAGCCGATGCCAAAAGGTAAGGAGTTTGCAGTCTATTCTATGGGAAATACTTCTTTATGTTAGATCGAGATATACAGGGGTCAGTAGAGTGCTCAGAAGTAAATGTCAAGCAAACCATGGTAAATGGTGACATAAGCACCCCAAAAAAATTTGACCAATAAGAAAACTGTAACTCCTAAATTATGCAGGAAAAAAGCTATTTTGCAATAAGCATTTCCTGCAATTCAGTTTATGTGAAGTACAAACACCTGGGGCAGAGTAACGATTTTGTCACTCGGCACAGGATGCAAAGTTACTGGTTTGCGTGAAACAGAAAAAAGAAATGTGTCATATCCGTTAAGAAATGATGCATTTCTGCTATCTCCTAGCACTGTGCACTGTGTGCTGCCTAGCACCTGCGCTGGCCACATGCGCCATGGTGCAAGGGGCCTGCGTTACAGCCAGGACTGTTTTTGTGCAGGAAGGAACATTTTCCTGCACAAAAACAATCCTGAAAGGCATATTCCTCTTTCAATGTGTGATGCTAAACACACTGGAAGAGGAAGCAACAAGGAAAAATAAAGATATTTCTCCTAGTTACACCTGGGCACAAGTTTTTCATGCAGTACCTGGTTTAGAAATCTTTTTAAAACTGGGAATGAACCAAAATACATGGGTGGATGCATGGGAACACCCAGGCTCCCCCCAGGTAATGCCTTCTCAACGCGAAGTAACGCAAGGCTGCGATATGCGCTGCCTTGTGTTAATTTGTCTTTACTAAACCCCGCAAAGCCACTCAAGGCCAAAAAGGATTTTGCGTCGAGGTTGCACCATAAAAGTGATGCAACCCCAACACAAAACCTTAGTAAATCTGTCCCCTAGAATCTAGGGTGGGGAAAAATCTCTGTTGAACAACTGAAGTGGCAGAGTTGAAACAGTTTTTTTGGGGTAAACTACCATGTTAGGGTGTCAAAAATTGGTGTATATTTTTGCTTCTATACCATCTAAGGTGTGAAGTGAAGGTATGAGGTATTATGAACAGGAAATCATGATGTGATTACTGTGATGTCAACATCTACCACAATGTGATCACACGATTGACCTTCATTCTGGGCTGCCAGAACCAAGGTGTACAAAGTTTTACTGCTTCAGGTAGATAGTCATACAATGTAAGTAAAAGTTTTCAGACCTTGAGGAGGACGCCTACCAGATCTTCGCTTGCCAAATTTCATGCTTCACATTTGACCTACCTTTTAAATCCTGACGTATCCCAAAAATGCATCCACGTGTGTCAGTTAAAAAGAGAGTTATTAGAGTGATGATGTTGTGAGGAATTTAAAACTTTGCTTGTGCATTGATAAACATCTATTTGAAAATTGTTGGAAGATAGGTGGGTTTGTAGCACGACTGTTATACATTAATTTCTGAATTTTAAAATGTTCAAAAACCTTTTTGAGAAATTGCGTAGAAATGAGTGTGATGATAAGGTGCAATGAATCTGACAGTTAACCCCTTCGATGCTCATGACGGAACGGTTCCGTCATGAGCGACGGTTGAGCTGTGCTCATGACGGAACCGTTCCGTCACGACCACACCCGTTTCTTAGAACGCTCAGCACAGCACGAAAATTCGCGCCGCGCTGAAGCGGTTAATCCATATGCCCCTTTGCACGTTCCCCTAGTATCTGTAAAGCGTACTCACATGAAGGATGTCTATGGTCTGCAACTGAAGGTTCTTGGATTTGAGATCTTGTTTCCTCTTCTGATTTTCCTGGAATTTTTCCTCTGCCAGTTGCCTGCAGACACAAATAATCCATACTACATTCAGTATCTTCAGTTTAGCAACAAAGCTGTTGATCTTCAAATATCTTTGTTATTTTTCAGTTCTTGTGAGATCTTCTTGACCTTTCGGAATTATGGTGTCTATTTTTTATTATACTTGCTAAAAATAGTAGCATTATAATAATGTGTTTTATGGTTGTAAAGTGTTTAGGTAGAGTTGGTACTTGTTAACGAACACATCCAATGTGCCACAGGTACTGCTATGACACTAGCCACAAAGGCTATGGGCCTGATTTAGAAGTTGACGGAGGGGAACATGCCATCACATATGTGACCTACATCCCGTCAGCTGTAGTACGATCACATTCTATCCTATGGGGATTGTAATACGACAGACGGGATATCCGTCACGTTTGTGACAGAGGTTTCCCTCCGCCAACTTCTAAATGATGCCCTAAATTATTTTTCAAAGCAGGAATCACAGGTGTCACAGAATTCATTAATCATTAATTGCACACAAGTGAAACTCATCCCTACTGTCTGTACGTGACCCGTCACTGATGCCCGCCTCACCATCTTTTTGATTACTATTCATTGGCAGTGCTTAATTAAGAAATTAAGTGTGTCTGTGCCCAAAAATGAGTGCCGGTTGCCCCCACCAGCTCAAATGAAACACAAGGGCTCCTATTTATCAATATTTCACGCAACGCAACACAGCCAAGCCACCTTGCTGTGCTGAGCTGCGTGAACGGGAGAGGGTTGGAATGCACTATATTTAGCATTATATGAAGCATTCCTGCTCTCTGCCTGCGCTGGTCCACAAACTGCTGCCTTACGCCAACGCAGGCACCCTTGCTTCATGGTGCAAGGGTAACCGCGTTTTAGGCAGGACTGTCTTTGTGCAGGAGGGGCCACCCTACAGCACAAAAACAATCCTTAGAGGCATTATCCTCTTTCTTAGAGTGTTGCAGAATTCAGCACACTTAGAAAGAGGAAACAGCAAGGAGAAATAAAGATGATTCTCTTTGATGTACCTCTGGTGGGGAGGCGTACAATTCTGATGCATTCCCTGGTCTAGCAGTGTTGGTAAATCTGGGGTTGTGAATGGATTGGATTGCGCACAAGCTATGAACTTCGTTTGAAGTTTTGTTGCGTGCCTCGGAGGTTTCACTCTCTTGACCGTGAAGTGTCTCCTAGGAATCCATAAATACGGCCTCTAATCTTAGAGGGCGACCCTCTGGGCGCTGCTTTATTATTCGCAACTGCGATTGACGTGTTTTCACTACTGTGTCCAAGAAAACATATTCCAGACAAATCTTCTTAAACAATAATCATGTTTATTCAGTACATGAATATGTTCTTCTGTATATGTTGTTAATCACATATTATTATTGATTACATTCCAATTATGGGTGACGTTCCCAATGCAGTTCGTGCCACCCTGGGCACTGCGTCAGGGGAATCGCCCATAAATAGTACATGCACGTCGGCAGTGTTTCGTTGTTTGGTGGAAACAACAAAACACTGCCGACGTGCATGTACTATTTATGGGAGACCACAAAAATATGAAATCATTTTAATACATAACAGGAGCACAGTTAGATATTTAGGGGCAGATTTACAAGCCCCTTGTGTCTCTTTCACGCCACCGCTGCGTCGCTTTTGTGACGCAGCAGTGGCGCAAAAGATGCGCCATGGTGCGGGGTATTTACAACATGATGCATCTGGGAGATGCGTCATGTTGTAAAGCCCTGCACTAGAAGGAGGTGTTCCTGCGCAGAGGGGGGCGTTCCGGCGCAGGAACGCCTCCTAAAAGTGGCTGAGTGAAATCTACAAGATTTCACTCAGTCACTTTGGGGCCCATGCTGCGTCAAAACCATGTGCCTGCTTGAAGTAGGCATATGGATTGACGCAGCATTAACAAGATAGGGCACCCCCAAGCATTGCTGGAGCTGCGTCGCGCTTGCGACGCAACTTCACCAATGCGCCGCCTTAACGGCACAGATGCGTCATGCATCTGTGACATTTTTGCCCCATGGTGCGCCGCATTGTAAATGCGGCACATCAATGGTGGCGGAGGCATGGCTCACAATAAGTGGCGCATCCCTGCTGATATGCAGGGATGCGCCACTTATTGTAAATATGCCCCTTAGTATGTAGCAATACCTTCACACAAAGTTTGCTGTGACATAAACATGGGGAAAGGAATAGGGATGAAGCACAACATTAAATGCAGAATATGCTGCCTCAGATGTCCTCAGAACTACATGGTCATGGTCCATTCTAGCCCTTTCAACATACCATGAGAGTTGAACCACAATGCGGATAACAGCAATGTAATCAAGTCCTCTGCCTTCTGTTTCTGCGGTATACATCTTGCCCATTCCTTGCTTGCCATCAAATGCAATTGTATGGGAGATGCCATGATTCACAGTTGCAAGGACAGTGATTATCCAGCTAAAGGGTCTGGTTTCTCTCACTAGGCCACCAACAAAGCCTTAGATCAGTCACATCTCTCTGTTGTTAGTGTGCGCTGTCTTATGACAAAGTTCAGGGTCCACATGACGTGTACGAGTTGTTGTAAAGTAGGTCCCCTTGACCGTAGTTATGCATTAACCAATAACCAGTAGTTAATGACAGCAATATAAAATTATTTAAAAACTCTTTACAATTTAAGAAAGAACCTAAAGAAATTCATAAAGCAATAACATATTCACAGTTGGTGGGTTTAACAATAAGTAAAGTGCTTCCTCGTGCGTTTCTGGTGAATACTTTAAATGATGGGACAAGTACATTTTGTTTGAAATATAAAAGACTGCGGCAGAAAAATAAAACACGAATCATATCCCTTTTCTCAGCACCGCAATATTGACAACTAAGATGAAAGTAGTTGTCCTCCCTTTTAATCCATACATTTTACGCAATAAGAATCCGGCCAAACTTCCTAAATAGTCTTTGTACATTTGGACACTTGTTGGCCTTCAAGTAAAATTGCATCAAGCCACAACTTGCAAATAAATAATTCAGTTGCAGTCTTTTTATCTGCAAACAATAATGCTGATCATCCCGAAAACTTTTTTTAATCGAAACTTCAGCATATTGTTCCATCTGCTTCAAGCAGGGGAAATCTATGTTAGTAATTGCCCAAATCCCATTACTATTACCTAAACATTCTCGCCACAAGACCTTTTTTTGTAAAATGTTCAGGACTACTAAACAGATGTTAAAACATAACAAATAATCTGACAGTAGGCCTAGAAATTATCCCAGTTAAACCTAGCTCAAGGCGCATCATTTCAAGAGAGCTGGAGCCAAGACAGTGTTTCCAGAGTTCAGATGCAATACGGGGTACATTATTAAGGGAAAACATTGAACTAGCGCCAACAGCATAATGTACAAACTGAGGTATTTTTGCTACATAAACATTTCAAAGGGGTTGTAAATCTTTTACTTTGGGCATTACTTAAAAAAAACTGCAGTAGACCAAAACCTATAGACTTCATTTTTAGAGAACTATAGTTTATCATGAAGAACCCAAGACAGATTGTAATATTCACTCCCAGGTATGTATAATCTTTTACTACCTCTAATATTTTACCATTATAGTACAGGGGCCAAGGTGATTTAATACCTCTAGCTCCCAATATCATAATTTTTGTTTTCATCTCATTAACTGTGAGGTTAAGGGCAAGTGCAAATGAGGCTAAAATGTTGATTTGTTTCTGCAGGCCTATCAAATTTAGGGCTATTAATGTTCAGTCATCCGCATAAAACAAAGTTGATATTTCCTAGGACCCTATTTTTGCCTGATGAGTGATGACTTTTTTTGAATAAAGTGTGAAAATCAGACAGGTATAGAGAAAATAACAACAGGGCTAATATATACAGACTTATTTTAAGATGTTATTAACCCACATTTTATCAGTATATTATTTCCCATTACCCAGTAGGACTTCTAAACAATTTTCAGAGTGAAGGTTCATCAACAGACGCAGCAGTTCACTTGGAATAACTCATTTAAAACGTTTGTGCCATAAACCTATCTACAGAGTCAGTGACTTTACTAAAGTCAACAAATGCCACATAAACCTTCATTTTCAGAACTTTCATATATTTCTCCCTCTCCATGGTCAGACACAGAATATTATCTACTGGAGAACAGGTTGTACAAAATCCATATTGTTCAACTGGTAAAAACTGTGATGAAATTCTAGGACTGTATTCACAATCTCCTTCTGTTTGAACTCCAACTATTTTAAATTAAGAGAAGGTGATAGTAGTCTCAGATGTGGAGGAGTTATATCTGTTGGGGCATATTCTTTATTAAAATAGGAGCCTCGTGTAACTTGGTCAATCATTTCAATCAGGGTAGGCTTTTTTTTACACTATCCTTACCTTTCGCTATCAGGTACCAAAATGTACGCCTATCGCCTTGATTCACTGCTGAGTGAAGTGAGAACCAAAACGTTGCCACCTGCTTGTTTTTAATGAATTTCCTTTTCTGAGGAATGGAAGTATATTTGAAGATTGGTGAGACCATTTACCACATTTGATCTAATCGGAAAAATATCTCTTAAATAACTCAATAGGTCTTTAAAAAAAGTTATATATATACTAAGAGGGAGCACCTCTAAGATTTGTTGCAACCAATTTATGTCATCACCTAAGTTATCGCTCCAATTGGATGATATATACCATCCAATCTGCATCTTAATACAAAAGGGGATTCAATAGTGTCCCTCATGTCATCTTTATTTAAATTGAGAGTGACATAAAGCTAAGAGTGATCACTCCAGGAACTGGGCCTAGTTTCAAACTTTGTGATTCATTTAGACCAATAATATTGAATACAAATATAATCTATCAATGTTATTTATGAACCTCTTTTCAAAGTAAAATGACAAGATTCCAAATTACCAAATCTTCCATTGATTAGAGCCACGTTTAACTCCAAGTTAATGAGTCCATAGAACGATTATCACACTTACTATTTAGAAGGGAGGGTGAAATGAGAGTCCGGAAGGAGTCTAATTAAAAAAAAACGCTTTCCTATAAGATGGAAATGTAATTCTCATGTTAAAATCTCCTGCTACAATGAAAAAGGAATGAAAAAAGAATTTGAGAATTGAACCACTGATAGTTATATAGAGAAAGCACAAAATTAATAGTAGAACCAAAATAAACATTACAAAGTACACTTTTATGCAAGCTATCATCTGATCCTATATACTAACAATAAACAGCCATAGCATATGGTAAGGTAGCTGCAAACTGCGTGTCCTGCCTTTTAAAGGAGGATCTTAGTAGAATAGTTACTCCCGTCCCCATTGCTTGGCCTCAAACTAATGGAAAGCAGGACAACAATATAACACATATGTATCTAAATCAAAGTCCTTACAAACCAAGGGCCTCATTACGATGTTGAGTGGAAAGCCTCCTCCTGACAGTCGGAATTACCTAGACTGTGTCGGAACTATGCTGACAGATTCGGTTGGTTTACATTCCGCCTGACCGATTACGATGTTTGCGGTTGGAAAGTACACTGCCCGGTCATCCGAAACGGTTCTGACTGGCTCTTGGAGAATCCGTGTCGGTCGGAATCGCATTATGCACCACTATGGACAGCGTTTCCGACAGACCGATTACGATGTCGATTTCCAACAGCCTTTCCGGGTCAACCTGTCCAACACAAAAAGGCTATCGGAGAGTGACTTTGGGGGCCCCTAGCAGCGCCCCCTTCATCCTGCAGCCTCTGGTTGGGGCACAGAGGGTATCTAAGGGACCCCCCTGTAAAATGCTGCACTGTGTGGCAGGCACAATAGGGTGCCCACGACAGCGTGCAGGGATTTCCTCACACACCCCATTTCCCCATAAGAGCCTGTGTTATAGCGAGTAGTTGGGTGGAACACAGGCTCCCATAGGAAACAATGGGACTCCGACCGAACAGTGTTCGGTCGCATTGTAGGCGGTTGGGTGGACCACCCGACCATGAGTCGGTCGGTTCCTAATTGTAGATGGTGTTCAGTGGAAAGTTTCTGCCCGACATCATAATGAGGCCCTAAGTTTCTTGAAAACATAAACATCAAAACTCTCAGATGCAAGGAGACCTTGCAACCCGGCCACATTCCAGCTGCATAACTTTCAGTTAGTACTATGAACAATAAGTACTTGCAAGCACACTGGGAAGCCAGGAGGAAATACTTACCTTTCACTCCCAATTAATCCCTATCATCTCCTTTCTTTACATTCTCTCTCACTTTTCTTAGCCCATTCTTGTTAGTGATTGTAAAATTAGCAGCTAAAGACGTTAAGTTTTCTGGCAATGCAAACTGTAATGAGGGTCAGAAAGAATTATATGTAAACCAGAGACAGATTACGTTTCCCTTCAAATTCGCACATTGATTGATAGCTACTTAAGCAAAGTTCCTAAACTTTCCTTAAGGTCTATGAATTGACTTTGAAATTTACAGTCCTCTAGAACTGTGTTCTTTGTCCTCCAGGACGGAGGTCCACCTTTCAGCGCATTCTTTTTCTATCTTGCAGGGTCAAGCCTTTGTTCTTCCTTGCTCTCTTTTCTAATTACCAAGTACATAGCAATTGTATAATCCATATTTCACCCTTTAGGCAAGTGTCGAATGATAATAATAATAACAACAATAATAAGAATATGAATAGTAAGGTGAACAACCTTTACAACGAATCTATTACAACGCACTACCATTACAACGCGGTCATTACAACGCAAACCATTACAACGCATTGCGCTGGGGGGCGCTCTAGGATAGGGAATACGTTTATTTTTCTATCCAACACCTTCCCTAGTGTCCACGGGGACTGGAGTTGGAATAGAAAATTATACTTACCACTATCCAGCACCTCTAAGCGCTATGCGTTGTAAAGGTTTGCGATGTAAAAACCGCGTTGTAAAGGCAGGCGTTGTAATAGGCTGCGTTGTAACGTCATACATCCGAATAGTAATAATAATAATGATATTAATAATCACTGAATAAATAATAATGATAATATCAAAAATCATGGAACAATATACCAACGATGGGAGTAACCATAATGGCAATATAATGAATAATGTGATTATTATTAATATTCAGTATATTATTATCAATAGTGATGTCAACACTAATAAAACTACTACGATTACTACTACTATTATTAATAATAATAAGAATGATAAACGTGTTAATAATATTAATACAAGGAACAAGTCTGACTTTTATCAACACTAATGATACTTAGGCCCTTATTACGAGTTCCGCAGTCCAATGAACTGCCAAACCTGTGGCTGCGATCCGTGGACCGCCAGACTGGTGTTTCGCCCACCACATTAGGACTGTGGCAGTTGGGCCGCTACAGGACCGTTGCTGCTGTCAGGGAGCCACGATCTCTGGATGTGGCGCAGCGGTCTAGGGCCCCCAAGATGCTGGTGGTGCTGATGCGGCACCGCCAAGCATATTCGGAGTTTCTTCACCACTACACTATCCATGGCAGTGTGACCGCCATGAAAAGTGGGGCAGTAAGGAAATGAAGGGGGACCTACAGGGCCCCGTTGCCTCTGAACCATGGGATGCATGCTGGGGGGCACATGTTGAGCTTCCCTGTGTGCATGCACCCCCAGTTCCTGCAGGGCATGGACTCAACAGTCCATGCCCTGCAGGAACTTCCTGTGACGCTCCCATTGCCGTGCCTTTTTCAAAGGCACTGCAATGGGACTGCCAAAGAACCGCCCGCCAGAGTAACAATAAGTCATACTCTAGCGGGCCGTCATTAATGGCTTTGGCAGTCTCGGAGCAGGGCGGAAGCGTGGTGACCCCACTCCTAGACCACCAAACTCATAAGAAGGCCCATACGCTGCTACTGACAAAAATAGCAATAATAATAATAATAGTAGATATTATTAGAATTCTTATGATACAATGATAATAACATTATTATTGTTATCATTATTATTATTATTAACCTCTTCGATGCTCATGACGGCTCCCGGCCATCATGAGTCACAGTAGGCGTGTGCTCAGGCCGGGAGCTGTCCGAACTTTGCCGCTCCTTCCACGCGGTGTTAATTCCCTGCCTGTGCGGGAGAATTAATTAGTGGGCGGAGTTCGGACGGCTTCCGACCATCATGAGTTCACGCTCACCGTGATTTATGACGGCCGGGAGCCGTCATGAGCACCGCAGCACCACGCCAACCCCCTAGGCCCCCGCACCGCGGCGGAATTCGCGCCACTGCAAAGGGGTTAATAATATTGTTATTGTTAATATTATTGTTATTGTTTGAGTAGTATTATAAATAATAATCATAATCATAACTATAACTAGCAGTAGTAGTATGATGAAGTCAGTGCCCTGGGGAAAGGACTCAGAGGTGAGCTGCACACATTAACGGACAGAGCTCAGGCCCTGCCCCTGGATCCTGTCCTCTGCCCCGCTGGCTGCGCTGCCTCTGAATCCTCCTGAAGTTCTGTTGTGCCTCTGAGCACTATTTAATCTCAGAAGTGCTGCACAGGCAGAGCGGCTGCTCTGCGGTTGATAACTTCTGAGGCTCACAAGAATGACAAGACCAATTTCATAGATTTATGATCTTCAGACTTTGAATGAGAATTATTTAAATGTGTTTTGCATACACAACAGCAAAAAGGGGCCATTTGCATTTTTCACCAATGTGCTGACATTTGAAGGTCAATAACATTTCTGTGTGAATAATGGAGCCCTGCTTCACACCTACTGTGCAAGACCTCCTGAGAAAGGCAAACTCTGCAGATCAGGCGAGGCACAAAAACATTTAAGCAGCACATTGATGGCAAGATGGTATAACTAGGACTGTCACAATTTTTTGGGGGGTCCGAAACAAAAATGTATAGTGGTCCATGAACGCTCCAAACCCACTGGTACAGATATACTCGTAAATCCTTTTGTGAATAGCAAACAATCATAAACTTACACAAAAGTGTAAGTTTTCCCTTATTAATCAAGCCCTGAGTGCCTGAATAACAAATCACTGTGTGGTTGTATGTGCAGCCTGCAAGTGCAAACATCTTGGTGTACCATACCAGAAACAGGTGTGCTTCCATGTAATAGTAGAAGGGTGTGGTGAAATATGACATGGAGATACATCTCTTCTTATGTACAGGGGGTGGCCATTCCAAGGCAGAGGGGCTCTGGAAGGATTTTGCCCATGCACAAATCGGCAAACCTGTGGCAACTAACAAAATGTTACCCTGGTCAAAGTCAGGGTTGTACTTCTGTCAGGCACAGAAGTAAATCTGTTTCTAGGGTGAGAATTTGCAGGGAACACAAGAAAATTAGTAGGGGTTTAGTAGGAGGGATTTCACACCAATGGAAAAACTAGAGATTGCACTTCTCGTAAGCACCAGGAACAATTGTGCATGTGGAAATGCTTGTGCTTGTCACAACAATGGAAAAGTTACGACTGTCACAGGTTACCAGGAGTTCCCTTAGAACTCACTGACAATTCAAAACGTTTGTACAGCTAAACGTAAAAGCTGGTCATTACAATTGTTTAGTACATGGGGCCAAGTACATGACTTGGAAAAGCAGCATCAATGCTATTCACATGTATTAATTAGCTGGCACATTACATCAAGCACTATTAGTTAGGGGTGAAGAAGCCCAAACAGCAGGAGGAAAAAGGGTGGAGCAGCAAATGGCAAGGAACAGGGTGAATAAACAGGCGGCAGTGAGGAGTGAGAAGTAGACAGCAAATGATGTAAAAGTTAATGGTGGCTTACAGCATGAAAATTCAAGGTTCACTGGCAACATATTGCCATAACAAAATATCATCACATAAATATTGTTGTCAAAAATATCGTC
Source organism: Lissotriton helveticus (assembly GCF_964261635.1). NCBI lineage: Eukaryota > Metazoa > Chordata > Amphibia > Caudata > Salamandridae > Lissotriton > Lissotriton helveticus. Next base: position 1,112,490,766 of record NC_136071.1, read on the forward strand.
ATCCTATATTTATAATGTAAATGACAAAAAGTTGATTTAAAAATGTCCTTGTCATTACTATTGTTGGACAAAATATTGTTTTTTTAAAATATATATACATATTAAACATTAAATATATAATACTAATATAATACAAATTCAATATATTTAATTTTGAAATAAATATAACTATTTTACTTATTCAAAAAATTCAAACACATTTATATTAATATATATTTAGTTATATATATATAATTAAAAAAATGATTAAACTAATATTTTCAATTCATATTTTAATTTAAAAACAATTTTAAATGTAATAATATATTAAACAAACACGAGGCTGCTTGAGCGGAAATAAATCAAATTACACAATATTTGGGTCCACTCTTGTTTGTTGGCGAAAGAAGAAGGATCAAAAGCGAGTTACTGCTATATATAAATATATATACATATTTCCAATAACATAATACAATTAAAAAAACATATCAATTCAATTACAATTAAAAAATTAACCAACATAAAAAACGATCCATTTCCTAAAAATGTATAATTATTATTATTCTTAAATATAAAAATTATTTGTAATTATATAGATTATGGGGTCCAATAGGATGGCGGGCGGATCGCCACCGCCCATATGGCGGTGGCGATCCACCTGCCATTCTAGTATGCCCGCCTAACATTTCCCCCGCCATATTACGATGGCGGTGGGTACCCAGGCAGTCGGAAAGACCGTCCGCCAGTTTTCCGCCGTTACGCAATACGCACGATTGCCTACCGGGCGGAAAAGGCCCATTATATGGTGGCAGTGCCTTGCAGGCACCATCATCCATATTATGATGATGGTGGTCCCATACCTTGCCATGGTGGAGACTCCGCCATGGAAAGGCATGCAGTGTTTTCTTAGGGGGCCAATGGCGGGCCCCCAGGGGGGGTGGGGGGCTACACTTGAAGGGTACCCTTGGTACCCCCAACATTGGCATGCACAAGGTGGCAGGCACTGCGTGTGCATGCCAATGCACAACATGCATATATTGCATTATGTCGGGTGCTGCTTACAGCACCGCCCGCAACAATGTAATGTATGCGGGATGCCACCGCCACCATGGCGGTTGCATCCTAATTGGTGGTGCGAGACCGCCGCACCACTGGCGGTCGGTCCCAGCACCGCTCGGGTGGCGGGCGGCCTGGAGTCCGCCCGCCATCCTAATTGACCCCTATGTTTTTACATGCACAAAATCATAATATGTTGATTTTAAATAAAGTAAACTAAACTATAAACTTCTATACATATTACATATACTATTCCCACTACAATTCATACACCACTAGGAACATTTTTGACTCAGGTGAGGTAAAAGTTACTAATGCCACTCCACACAGTGCAACAGTATGGAAAATGTTTAATTACGGAGGGGTACAATTTTCTATTCCCACTCCAATCAGTGCAAAAGTAGGGAAAGTGTTGGATTGTAAAGGGGTAACATTTATTATTCCTACTCCAGTGAATGCACCAGTTTGGGAAGTGCTGGATTGATGAGGGGTAAAATTTACCATTCCCACTCCAGTCAGTGCAACAGTAGGGAGAGTGTTAGATTCTGGAGTCGTAAAATGTATTATTCCCACTCTAGTCAATGCAACAGTAGAGAAAGAGTTGTAATGCGCAGGGATAACATTTACTATCCCCACTCCAGTCAGTGCAACAGCAGGGAAAGTGTTGGATTGCGGAGGGGTAATGTTTACTATTCCCGCACCAGTCTATGCAAGAGTAGGAAATGTGTTTTATTGCGGAGGGGTCAAATTTACTGGTCCCATTCCAGTCAGTGCAACAGTGGGGAAAGTGTTGGATTGGGGAAGGGTCAAATTTACTATTTCCACTTCAGTTGGTGCAACAGTAGGGAAAGTGTTGGTTTGCAAAGAAGTAACATTTATTATTCCTATGCCAGTCCATGCAACAGTAGGGAAAGTGTTGTATTGCGGAGGGGTAAAATGTGCTATTGCCACTCCATTCAGTGCAACAGTAGGGAAAGTGTTGGGTTGCGGACGGGTAACATTTAAAATTCCCACTCCAGTCAGTGCTACCCCATACCCCCTATAGAAACTACAACCCGCTCCTAAAACTTAGCATTCAAAAAATTAATAACACAATTAGCATAATTAGCTATCAATTACTTAATATGAGCTTGAAAATAAATATAACTGAATACAAATTAATTTACTTCCCGCCCTATATTCCTACAACGCCCAAAACCCACACCTTGAAATGTAACTTTAAAAAAAAAAATGAATTACACAATTAACGTAAATATTTATACATTAAGGGCATCATTACGATGTTGGTCGTAGTCGCCTCCAACCAACATCGCAGCGATATCGGGGCCAACAGCAATATAACGATACGAGCGCACATGGTACGGTCGCAGACTCCCATTTCTCTATGGCAGCTGTGCGGCAGTCGAAAACCAGCCGCAGCACAAGCTCCTATTGAGAAATGGGAGTTTGTGTAAATCCCTGCCCCATGTGGCAGGTACAGGGGGCAGGGATTTACAGGGGGGCACCTATAGCCCACAACTGTAGGTCATGGAGGCAAAGGGGACCCTGCTAGGGGCCCCCGAACCTGCTTTCCAACAGCCTTTCCATGTTAGAAAGGCCGGTATAGAAAGGCTGTCTGAAACCAACATTGTAATCCCAACGGCAGAAATGCGGTCATTAAGGCATTACGTTGCGGTTCCAGCTGGCCAACAGACTCCTTGACCTTTCAGAAGCCAGTCGGTGAGACCGTCAGGTTTACACTCCCACCACCTTCATTGTAATAAGACATTCGGACTGTAAACCTTAGATGTCAGTCGTAAAGCCTCTGACCTTTCTGACTGACATAATAATAGGGCCCAAAGGAAATAATATGAATTAAAAATTAATTATTGATTAATTACAATTAATTTACTTCCCACCCTATACTCCTGCAAAACCCACAACCTGCACCTAAAATGTAATGTTAAAAAATGTATTACACAATTAACATAAAGATCAATTAAATATTTTACAATAAATTAAATTATAAATGTATAAATGTATAAATGAGTTATAATTATTTCACTTCCCACCCTATACCCCTAAAAAAAACACAACCCACACCCCAAGAAATTAATGTAAAAAATGTACGCAATTACCATAATTAATTATCAATTCAATAATTAATATTTATTAAAATATTCAATAAATAATAATATTTAAATTAATTTCCATGCTGTACAAAACATTTATGACTTATGCAATTAAAAATATAAACTAAAATACATAACAATAATTAAAATACAAGATATTAAAGAACTATATTTTCGTAAATGATATTAATGATTTCGATATTTTCAAAATTGATATTACTTACCTTAAAATCAATATCCTTGACTACAATATTCTTGCAGACGATATTCTACATCACGATATTTTAGACACAATATTTTGGTATGATGATATTTTAGTTTCGATATTTGGCTGAGTGCCAAAGTTCAATTAGAGCAAAACACATATCACAAGGAGTTACTCACTAGTTACATCAGACATGTGACATGCCCGACCTACAAAACGACCATCTGTCAACTTATGTCAAAAGGTCTGCCGTACTTAAAGGCTGCCTTTCAGACAAACACTTTCCTTTTTAGGACTGCCAGAAACAGTCTGGGGGTCTCAAATAGGTAAAAACCTAAATGACACCAAAATCCGACTTGAAAGGTCAAATGTTAATGGTTGGAATGCGTTTGTTACGCAAAGTATTGTTTTATATCTTCCATATCATTGCCTGTAAAATCAGGTGCTTCCAATTCTAAATGTGCATGTTTACATAATAATGCTTTTGCTAACGCGGGATTACTGGTTACTAATTATCTTGCCAAATCCCTTCTTCCTGTCGACTGAATCGTTGGTACCTGTCTTGAGTAAAAGGTAATCTCGAGGTAAACAATCAATTTAAGAACTTACACCACTCTAAATGACCACTGACCAAAATTAAGTTTTAAAGATTTAATATAAAGTCAAAGATAACTGAAGATACAAACTTCTCAAAATGAGATTCAAAAGGTATATCGGAATCACTATGAACATGAACTTCTTGAATAGTCTGAGTCTGAAGAACAAAATAATAAGTACAAGTTCGAATACCATCAGGGTTGCTAAAATGGATACAAGTTGCAACCTCAAAGTCATTACAGAAAAGAAAATTAAAGTTAGTCTGTCCCTACACTATACTAAATGACATCCCTACTTAACAAGATCTTAACCCTCTAGGTGTCAGCCTTGGTGACTTCCTAAGAAGATCACGCACTTCTCTTTGTCTCTTCTCTGATAATGGGTCTCTCCTGATCAGCCTATCTGCCTACCCATCCGCTTCCTTAGGCTCCCAAAATCATCTGCTCTGCTCTCCTCCCGGGTCACTTTCCCTAATACCAAATCACATTTCCAATAGAAACGCCCCTTGGGACGCCCCTCACGTGGTACATCTTTCCGCGGCAAACTCCATGATGGTACTCTTGAAGACCCTCGTTAAAGTTGACCTTGGTTCCCGGGCTTCTTCTTCAGTGCGCTGATACCCCCTGAAATTCCTGGAAACTCCTACAGGCCTGCGCAAGGCGCCACTGAACAAAGTCCCTTTCATTCGAGCTGATTAGGACCCTCGCACCTGCATACAGCTCTTCCTGCAGTGGGCCTCAAATTCCAGACTTCACCATATCTTAGGCCATAAAACACTCTCAGAGCTTCATACTGGACACCTCACGACCTCTCCTCTAACGAGCACATGACGATTTGAACTACATGACATTATCGGCTCTGGCCTATTTGATTTACATGCAGCAGGTTCCTGCACTCTTAAAACGTTAACTTGATTTAAACAGCAAACATTCTTAACTAGCATACGTTTCTAAAATAACACATCTATAAAGCATATACTTTTAACCCTAAGTTCAATAGTACATTTTGAAAGAACCATGTCAACCTTGTCTCACATTATTTTAGCAGCACGTTTAGATTTGCTTGTGAATTGCCATGAGGCCTACACAAAATACTGGGTTTTTGTTACATTCAACTCTTACATTATTCCTTTAACATGAGAACATGAGGTTTTCATATTCATCCCAAACATTTCTACATTAGTCTCACACAGTTATGATTATCGTTACTCTACTTTAAACATTCTATGCATTTCACCACTGAATATAAGACACTCGGTGTATTTCACTTCTAAATATAAACACTCTGGTGCAAAGTACATGTTAACTAACTACGTGCTTGTAAATATGGCGTACTTATACATTTTTTTCCAAACTTGTGCTCTCTCAGTCCCCCCTTTGATGACCTTCAGGGGTCATCATCACCATGACACTAAAAATGTAGAACCTTTAAAGTGAAGTCAGGACAGTACCACTTCTTTTCATACTCTCTAATGCTTTCAGACTCTTATATTGAGTGTCCTGCATCGCTGTCAACTCTTCTTCCTGTTTCTTCATAGCTCTCTGTAACCTATTTGCTCTATACCATTGATACAAACGCACCAATCCCCACAAAGTGATTACACAAATCACTACTATGATGATGGGCTTCAATATGTACCAAACGATACCCTTTCCTAAGTTGGCAAACCAACTTCCAACTTTACCCATTCCATGGCCTACTTTTTCCCACACATTTATCTTTGCCAGGTCCTCAATTTCGTAGTGTATGGCAGTGATGTTTTGTATATACTTCTCTAGAGGCTTTGAATTGTCTGGAATGTAAGTACAACATTCCTGGACCTTCAAGGCCCTACAGACTCCTCCCTCTTTTGCTAACAGAACATCTAAAGCAAGTCGGTTCTGAAGAACCATTGCCCTAATCGATTGCATCTCTCCCTCTATCAGCATCAAGGATCTTGCAGTACTGGCAGACAGTCTATCTACGACTGTAGCTAACCTCCTGATCTTAATGTCATTCATTATCAATCCTAAGAAAGGGAATGCAGCACCTATTACATCTCCAACTACTTCTGCTGCACCCAGCCCTCGCTTCCATCTAGTTGATATTTCTTTCTTAGGCGTGTCTAAATTCTCAACATGATATATTTTAGGGAAGACAACAGCCAGATAGCATGATCCGTACCAATTATCTGGTAACTTCACATAGGCATATCTTCCACATACAAAATATACATTTGGTATTGCTTGCATCCCTTTCATGAAGTTCTTAGAGTAGTACTCCAATTGAAAAGCATGTTCGCAATTGACTTGTCCTACATAAACGTTTTCATAGTAGGAGTAACTCCTGTGAATGCACAGTTTCCCCCGTTTCTCCTTATCCAAAGCAATTGGACCAATACTACCTTTTCGTTGTTGTGCCCTTTCTTCCTTGGTCCAATCTGTTTCTCCTTGTCCTGATGCCTTCAATGCCTTCTGCTTTCTGTATCTAGTATCTACCTGAGCTATAAACTTTTTCTCAACTTCTGATATTTGACAAGTCAGATTGTTGTTTCGAGCATGTGAAGTATCTAACGTTCTCCATGGAATAAACCATTTGTGTAACCTGTCTTCGCTTTTGTAGTAGTCCCATTTGTTCAAATGCTTGAAATTCGGAACCTCTGGCAATGTCGAGTCGAAATTCGAGAAGTAATACTCAAATCCGTCTCGTCCATAAAACATACTTAACAATAAACTGCACGTTATTCCATATGTCAACGGGAGATGATGGTATTTGATACCCTCCTCCACCGAAATTGGTAACTGCATACATACATAGCAGTCCTTTACCTCCATGGCATCAACATATTCATAAAGCAACTTAGCATAAGCATTTGACTTGTAATTCCCCTGTGATTCATCCATGTGTAACCTTTTTACTTCTGCATCTAACAACGCTTTGTCTTTCTCATTGATGTTTCCCTTCTCCTTAACTGTGGTAGTTCTCGGTGTTAACACTCCCCTATCCTCCTTAACTGTGGTTCCATCCCCTTCGTGTCCCGCTAGGAATGAAACAGTTACCACTAAAATTATAAGAGAAACCACTATTCCTAAAAATGTAACAGCTATACATTTTGCCCTGCGGTTCGGGTTGCCAGCCTCCATGTTCTCAAACAGTGTAGTTTTCGACTATCTTCCAGCATTCACTTCCTCTTCTTTTCAAACAAAGTCTTTCTCTCTTGCAATGTCTTTCTTGAAACACTTGGAAGCTTGACAATTTGTTTCCGCAAAACAGTTCAAAGTCCAGTAGAAAATAGACAACCCTAGCCCTTCTCCATCCACTAAAATGAAACCCCTATCACTTTTCTTCTTCCACTCGGCGCTAGGTTATCTTGCAACAAGTTTACAATTTCTTTTCAAAAGTCTTATTTTCGTCTGAAGTTATGTATGACTCAAGGAGTAACACTACTTCTTCATAAATGTCCATCCGAAGTATCATTCCCTCAGGTTCTGGACAATTCGTACCACACCATGGAAAGTCAACCTTTTCTAGGATTATTCTCCTTATTTCGCTCAAGACAAGTGGACGGACGAAATTGAGAGTTAGCGTTTTTTCAATTTCCAATCCTGGTACTATCAGTTCTATATCCACAATTACAAAGGGGTCCGTTCTAATCAAGATCACTTTCTTCACTTTTCCAGATCTGCACCCCTTTGAAGACATTCGTAGTATGGTTTTAGTCCACAACAATAAGCACTCCTAGCAATTCTACTACTCGTTCAAGCATTTCCAAACGAAGAAGAGTTCCCTCCAATATTGGATATCGTGAACAGCAAACTGGAAACTCAACTGTCTCTAAAAGCAATTTTCTTATTCCACTCAGGAGAGCAGGATGAACGATGTTGAGTGTCAGCAACCTTTCGGTCTCCGCTCCTGGCAGTAGAAACTTTATTTGCACTGTGATGATCGGGTCAGTTCTGATCAGTTCCACTTCCCTGATCCTCCCTGTTCTGTGTCTCCCAGACATCTGCAACAAGGTAGGTCCAGTCGGGAGTAGAGTATCTTCTGCTAGGCACTCGCACCCTACTTGATCTTCTAAGACCCTCCTCGGCTTGATCCTGGATATCTTCTTCTGGATCTGAGTCTTCGGATATAGGAGTAAGTGTTTCTTCTTGGGCCGACCTCAAACTTAGCCTTCTTCTTCTTGTTGGCCAAGTGGCAGCTCCAAGCCTTATTCTCCTATTCCTTGTCCTCCCACTTGGTTCTTGATCGCTCCGATACGGATCTGAGTCTGAGTCGTATTCACTTCTGCTCTCTCCTTCAGTTGCGTCTTCTGTCTCACTGCCGTCCTGCCTTCGCTCTTCTTCTGAATCCGATGCGTTCCCAACTTCTTCCGACACCTCCTCAGCTGCCTCAATCCCTTCTTGAGACTCTTCTTCCACTTCCGGGCTTTCGTCTGGGATGGGAGCTGTTCCTTCTAGAGGTGCTGGAACTCTTCTAGTATGGGATGCATGGATCCAATTTGGCAGCCCCCCGCACTTCACCGCGGTGTTCGTGATCAGGATTACCTGAAAGGGCCCACGCCAGCGAACATCTAGGCAGTTCTTCCGGACGTGTTTTTTAACCAGGACCCAGTCCCCTGGGTTCAGGTCATGACACAGGTTCCTCGCTGTTGGAACTTCAGCCGCATGCACCTGAAGGGACACAGAATGGATGGCGTCAGACAGTCCTTTACAATAATCCAAGATCAGATCATCTGTAATATTCAATAGAGCAGTAGTTGGAACTGTAGGAAGTCTCATGGCCCTCCCCATCAGGATCTCGTGGGGAGAGAGACCTGTCCTCCTATCAGGTGTGCTGCGCATGCTCATGAGCACCAATGGAAGAGCATCTGGCCAACTCAAAGATGTGGATGCCACTACTTTAGCCAATCTATTCTTCAAAGTGCCATTCACTTGTTCCACAATTCCTGAAGCCTCTGGTCGATAACTACAATGCAGCTTTTGATCGATATTCAGCGTGGAGCACAACATCTTCACTATTTCGCTGTTAAAATGTTTTCCTCTGTCCGATTCCAAAGAGGCAGGCACCCCGAAGCGCGGTATCAACTCCCTGAGCAACAATTTAGCCACTGTGAGTGTATCGCACCTACGTGTAGGGTATGCCTCAACCCATCTGGAAAATACGCATACAATCACCAACACATACCGAAGGCGATTGACTCTTGGCATTTCGATGAAGTCTAGTTGCATTCTATTGAAAGGCCCCCCTGACCTCCCAATGTGACTCAGTGTGACTGGTGTTCGTTTGCCTACGTTCAGTTGTTGGCAGGTAACACATCGCTTACATACTGATTCTGCTGCTATTCTGAATTTCGGGCAATACCAAGTCTGCCTAAAAACTCTCATCATAGCATCCCTTCCTAGATGTACTGGACCATGTATTTCTCTCGCCATGGGATTAGCTAATTCTTCAGGTAACACAGCTCTCCCATCTGCTGAAACCCAAAAATCCATTTCACTTCGCACACAGCCTGCTATTTCCCATGCCTTTTTCTCTTTTTCAGGTGCGTTCTCCTGCATTATTCTTAAATCCTCCCAAGTGTCTACAGTTTCTAACATCATACTTAATTCAGTCTTTTCTTCTGCACCTTCTATTTCCACCTTTGAGAAAGAATAACTTTGTTCCGCACAATAGCGTGCGACTTCATCAGCATATCTATTACCTTGTGACACAAAATCTGTATTCTTAGTATGAGCTACACACTTCACCACTGCAATATCAACAGGACCTTGTAATGCTTCTATCAGCAATCTCACAAATTCTCCATTTCGAATGGGCGAACCAGAGGAGGTCATGTAACCCCTCTGAGACCACAACTGCCCGAAATCATGAACCACACCGAAACCATATTGGCTGTCCGTGTAGATGGTGACTCTCTTTCCATTTCCTGCTATGCAGGCACGAGTTAGGGCAATAATCTCTGCTACCTGTGCGGAATGTACTCCTTCCAGGCAAGCGGCTTCCACAACTCCAGTAATGGTACAAACAGCATAAGCTGCTCTTAACCGACCAGTATCGTCTCTTAAACATGAGCCATCGACAAAGTAAATCTCATCAGGGTCAGACAATGGCTCATCCACTATATCTGGTCTGGGTTTCGTGCATAGTTCAGTCACATCAAGGCAATCGTGGTCTTCACATCCTTCGCCTTCTATTACAGTAGGTAATGGCATCAAAGTAGCGGGATTCAAGACAGAGCATCTCCTGAGAGTCACGTTTTCTGCGGCAAGTATAACTTGCTCATAACGCGTGAGCCTACTATTGGTCAGATGCTGCGTCTTCGTCCTGGTCATTAACAATTCAACTGAATGCGGTACATACACTACTACTGGATGTCCCATTACAATACTTTCGCTCCTTTCAATGCTGACACCCGTTGCAGCAACGGATTTGAGACATCCGGGCAACGCTGCGGCTACTGGATCTAATGTAGCCGAAAAATATGCAACTGGTCTACGGGCATTACCGTGGGTCTGTGCCAAGACTGACAAAGCACATCCCTCTCTCTCACAGCAATAGAGTGAAAACGACTTTTCATAATCTGGCATTCCCAGAGCCGGAGCACGACATAAATCGTCCCTCAGCTGTAAAAACGCCACCAGACATTCTTCATCCCATGGTACCGGATCACTCACCTCCTTGTGCGTCAGTTTCTGTAAGGGCTTTGCTTTCAGTGAAAAGTTAACTATCCACTGTCGGCAGTAACCCACCATTCCTAGGAACATTCTAACCTCTCTCTGAGTTGTAGGCGCATTCATTTTCATTATCGCCTCAATCCTCTCTGGGGACACCTTACGTTTCCCTTTTTCTAACCTGTGCCCTAGATACTGTACTTCTGTCAGACAATACTGTAACTTGCTCGGAGATACCTTATGTCCATTTTCAGCTAAATGATTCAGTAAGGCAATTGAATCTACTTTACAAGCTTCCTCTGTTTCTGACGCAACAAGTAGGTCATCTATGTACTGTACCAGAACCGAGTTCTGTGGCAGTACTAGATTCTCAAGATTCTTTTTCAACAACTGATTAAAGATGGATGGACTGTCTGTGAATCCTTGTGGAATTCGACACCATGTTAAAACGCGATCTTCCATTTTAAACGCAAAAAGGTACCTGCTCTCTTCATCCAATGGGATTGAAAAGAAAGCCTGGCAAAGATCTATCACTGTGAACCATTCTGCTTGACATGGTATTTGAAACAATATCACTGATGGATTCGGTACCACGGGACAACATGAAACGACTATGTTGTTAATCTTTCGTAAATCCTGAACTATCCTAAACTTCCCACTAGGTTTCTGCAAACCCATAATCGGGGAGTTACAAGGACTGCCCACGATTTCCTTCAGTATTCCCTGCTGTATCATTGACTCGATCACAGGCTTTATTCCTGCAATCGTTTCCTGGGACAATTTGTATTGAGGCGTTCTTGGAAACTCAACATTTGGTTTTACCAGAATTTTTACCGGTTCTACCCCTTTAATCAATCCTATATCTTCTCCTGTGAAATCCCACACCTCTGACGCCACTACATCTCTTAAGTCTTGTGGAAGATCTTCTACAGTCAGAGTAGGATATAGTTCTACACAGAATTTTGAATTGGCCACCTTAAAGGTAGCATCATCGTCGGTAGTCTGTACCTCCACTCCTTGTGGGGTGCAGTATATGGTGCAATTCAATTTGCATAACAAATCCCTACCTAACAGACATACCGGACTCGAGTCACAAACCACAAACTGATGTTCGTTCATGTGGTTTCCAATTTTCACAGACACTGGTTCTGTCAAGGGACTAGTCATTCTTTTATTTGCGACTCCTACCACCTGAATTGTTTCCCCTGACATCGGCAAGTCTGGAACCACCGCTGATCTCAGAGTCGAACGAGTAGCCCCAGTGTCCACTAAGAACGTAGTGGGACACCCTGCCACTTCTGCCTCAACAAATGGCCCTCTCTGATCCACTTCTAGAACTGCCCCGAGGGTACAGTCTTCTTCACTGCTCACCCGTTGTCCTGTCAATGGATCAATGTAATAACATTTTTCTTCCTCGATAAACAGAGGCATTTGTTTAAAGACCTTTCCTCCAGCTGCTATCTTCGGTGGCTGTGGGAATTGGACCCGTGGAGCCGAAGTCCCCCCTTTGGCCACCTTACTGCTTGGGACTGTCACTTTTTGCACTGTGTCTTCTTGGACCTGCTCTTCTACTTCTTGCTCTCCGTTTTCAGGGCTAAAGGGACACTCGCGTCGCCAATGCCCCACCTGGTGACACAGATGACACTTGGTCGTTTTCTTTAAAGTGGCAAAGTCTATCCTAGGTCTCTGCCCTTCTTCATTATCTTTGTTCTGACCATTTGGTTTTCGTCCCATCCCCTGCTTCTGCTGGCCACCCTTCCCAGCGGACTGCATTTGCACCACCATCAATTTCTCCTTTAGATTCTTGGCTTTAGAATCTATCTCGTCACTGCAGTACCTCGCATATCGTAAAATCTCATCTAGTGGTTTGTTCTGCCAACAGATTAAATGTTGCTGTATCATCAAACAAATATCAGGTCTCAACCCCAATACAAACTTTGACACGAACTGCCCTATGTCTTTGGGATCCATTACATCTAGTCCACTGTATTGCTTGAATGTTTTCAATAATCTTTCATAAAACTCGTGAACTGTCTCCTTGGGTTCCTGCCTTGTTCGGTCTATTTTTACCCAATCTATATCCTGTGGTGGTACCTTATCTTTCAGCCATGCTATTACCCTTTCATACTTTCGCATGACTATCTCAGCTGGTCCATTAGTTCGAACATCTCTCAATGGTTCAGCATTTGGCCATTCGACACTAGTCTTACAAGGGGTCCACAAATCAGATGGGACCACAATGTCAAACAACGTGTTCAAATCTATCCACAATACTTTCGAAATTTTAACAAACCTCTCTACCTGCTTATACCACTCGACTGGGTTGTCCCGCAACTTCGGGAATGAGTTGGTAAATGCGGCTAAGTCTCCTCTACTCCAGGGCACATGTACATAATTTCCATTTGATATTTCTCGCAAAGGGAATGCCTCCATCTGCATTACCCTTCCCTCAGGGGTCATCACATTTGTACTTCGCCTAACTGTGCCCTTTTTCGACCACCTTTCTTCCCATTTATCCAGTTCTCTCCACACTCTTATCCCTGTTACCAGCTCTCTTATGTGTGTTTTTAATCCAGCAGTTCTCTTCTCATCTAGATCTTGGTCTGCGTACTGTAATCTGTGGTTACTCTGTAATGCCCTTGTCCTAGACAAATCCACGGCATACTTGTCTGCCAAATCGGTCAGTTTTTCATGAACCGCTCTAGCTTTCCTAGTAATATCCTTTGCCATGAACAATAACTCATCCTGTTCATACAATTCTATCCTCTCCAAAGGCAATGTTCCATCTATTATCTCATCTACATCTGACTTTAAACTGGTAACATCAAGCCTTTTTGCCTTTATTTCAGCTTTCAAGACACTCAATTTAGCTCCTCCATCCGCATCTCTCCCATCCCAGCTCCGAGATCTACGTTTAGGTATTGGTGAATTATAGGGAGTCCTCCCCTGTTCCCATCTCTCTAAGTCCCATGCCTTTCCGTCTTCTCGGGGTGGGTGGTGAAACACTCCTTCATGCCTCCCAGCCTCTCTCTCTCCATCCTGGCTAGTTTCACGGGATTGAGGATAAGAGGTTCTCTTACTCCCTCTTTCTTCCCTACTTCCCTGTGCTTCCTGAGTATTCGAGGCGTGGCGGGACCTATCGCTGTTCTCCTTTCTCCAATGTTGAACGTCTTCCCCAAGCGTATGATGAAGGCACCTAAACCTATTCTGAAAATTCCGTACCGCCTCATCTCCTCCGTTCCCCCAAAGACGGGACATTTCCTCACATTCTACAATCCTAGTATTTTGTTCCGACTGTTCTCTCTGATTTGTAGGACCTGCATCCCCTCTATTCTCTTGACTTTGGCCTTCCCGGCCCTGACTGCTTTCGCTGGCCCCACAATGAGATACAGTCCCGTTACCCCTGCTTTCCCACTCTGGTTCCGTTCTTGTCCTGTTACTCGGAGATACTATGGACCCGTCCCATTCCCTCAAATCAGCTCTTAACTCTGAAAAAGATCTTGGCCGCGGTCCCCTTAGATCCATTGGTCCTCTCGGACCTCCCTGTTCTGAATTGGGACCGACAGTTGTGTCTAATGGGGTGTTCCACGTTACCGAACCTGGTAATTGTTTCCATGCATTCGTCACATTATTCCTCCTTTCCATCTCAATCCTTTCCCTATCCAATTGCCTTTGTTGTTCCCCTCTATCTCTCTCAGAATTATAGATCGAAACTATGGGTCCTATGGTAACAGGCACTTGAAGAGCGTCTGGCAATCCCACAGACTCAACCCTTTCTGTGGTTGGCGTTTTCTGCACCACAAACCTTCCCACTACACTCTGTACAGTGTTGTTTGGAGGTGTTTCTCCGCCTTTGCTAGGTGTCCATTCCGATATAGGGAGTGGTGTATACCCCTCTATCTCATTCCCATCTTCCCTTGCGAGCCCTCTATCTTCTATCAATCCCACCCTCGGAGGTGGTCTATCCATTAACAATCTGTTTATCAGATTGTCCTCCGACTCGCTTTCCTCGTCTTCTTCCATGAGGTTTCCTCCTCCTGACACCTCCCTCATCGGATACATTTTCTCCACCTCAATAGCCTGTACCCTCCAACGCTTTTCCTCCTCATCCCATTTGGAATCTCGCACTGCCCTTACCGATCGCGTCAGCCTTTGTTGACGCCTGTTCAAATTTCGGTCGTGTGCAGCCTTAATCCATGCATTAAGAGCCTCAAACTGTGTTGGTCTAGGTGAAGGTTTCAATGAGGACATGGTTGCTTTTAGCCGATGTAACACCTCTAACTTAAACGTTCCGTACTTTGGGAACTGCATTTCCTCATTTCCTTCCGTAAGCTTATTCCAAGCCCCAATCCATAATATCGTATGCAGCCCCACATTCGTTGCCATATAATGAGCTGGCGTACCCTCTGGGGGAGCCTCTTCCCCGTAATAATGTTCACTTCGTTTACGTTTAAAAATCCCTTTCAAACACGTAAAACACTTCATGATTTCTCTTTTCTCCGCGTTTGTTTACTTCCTGATGATATTCCACCAATCTCGGCGCCGTTTTCACTAACTGGCCTATCCGTACGCGGCTTTCCTCCGACGTCACTCTAGCCGCCCAACCAGAGCGCGGCTCTAGCTAACGTCACACCAACCGCTCAATCACAGCGCGGCTCTAGCCGACGTCACCCGTCCCCCTTCGCAGCAGTTCCCCTCCTTTCTCAGCTCGTCTCCTCGGTCATGCACGCATCCCATTCATACACTGAAAAATGATTACTTCCGTCCAAGCGATCACCTTTCTTTGACTGTACGCCCACAGTCTTTCTGTAGTTGTCACCCTAACTTGGCGAGATGTCTTTCCGTTTACTTCCAGACAATCGCCTTCTCCGATAGGTTACTCACACGCAGTAACTTTCGACCAGCGTCCGTTACTCATACACTCACTCTTACACTCCCCCTATCTTGGATCCACGGCGGTCAATGGTACCTCGTGACCTCCGTACTATGGTCGACAACTACCCTGGATGTTCGATACACCCAAAACCACTTAAGCTCTGGCCTGAACTTAAGATTTCACCAGTACACCCGTTTACCAGGTTACCAGTTTACCAGGTTGCGCGCGCTCACAACCTTCTCTCATTCACACTACAGGCATTCAACTCCGCCAGACATTACAATACAAATACAACACAAAACACCGCAATCTGTTCACGCATGACCCTTTTTATACTCACTCTCCGATACTGCTGCTTTTCTCGCACCGTCTGCACCTTTCGGCACACGATTCTTCCGCTGCTCGTCTCTCGACGTCTCGGGCCTTGGGGTAAACTAACCTCTCTAGATTACCTTCCTCAAGAAGATAACCATCCTCACTCTGCTACCAACTGCTAACGCGGGATTACTGGTTACTAATTATCTTGCCAAATCCCTTCTTCCTGTCGACTGAATCGTTGGTACCTGTCTTGAGTAAAAGGTAATCTCGAGGTAAACAATCAATTTAAGAACTTACACCACTCTAAATGACCACTGACCAAAATTAAGTTTTAAAGATTTAATATAAAGTCAAAGATAACTGAAGATACAAACTTCTCAAAATGAGATTCAAAAGGTATATCGGAATCACTATGAACATGAACTTCTTGAATAGTCTGAGTCTGAAGAACAAAATAATAAGTACAAGTTCGAATACCATCAGGGTTGCTAAAATGGATACAAGTTGCAACCTCAAAGTCATTACAGAAAAGAAAATTAAAGTTAGTCTGTCCCTACACTATACTAAATGACATCCCTACTTAACAAGATCTTAACCCTCTAGGTGTCAGCCTTGGTGACTTCCTAAGAAGATCACGCACTTCTCTTTGTCTCTTCTCTGATAATGGGTCTCTCCTGATCAGCCTATCTGCCTACCCATCCGCTTCCTTAGGCTCCCAAAATCATCTGCTCTGCTCTCCTCCCGGGTCACTTTCCCTAATACCAAATCACATTTCCAATAGAAACGCCCCTTGGGACGCCCCTCACGTGGTACATCTTTCCGCGGCAAACTCCATGATGGTACTCTTGAAGACCCTCGTTAAAGTTGACCTTGGTTCCCGGGCTTCTTCTTCAGTGCGCTGATACCCCCTGAAATTCCTGGAAACTCCTACAGGCCTGCGCAAGGCGCCACTGAACAAAGTCCCTTTCATTCGAGCTGATTAGGACCCTCGCACCTGCATACAGCTCTTCCTGCAGTGGGCCTCAAATTCCAGACTTCACCATATCTTAGGCCATAAAACACTCTCAGAGCTTCATACTGGACACCTCACGACCTCTCCTCTAACGAGCACATGACGATTTGAACTACATGACATTATCGGCTCTGGCCTATTTGATTTACATGCAGCAGGTTCCTGCACTCTTAAAACGTTAACTTGATTTAAACAGCAAACATTCTTAACTAGCATACGTTTCTAAAATAACACATCTATAAAGCATATACTTTTAACCCTAAGTTCAATAGTACATTTTGAAAGAACCATGTCAACCTTGTCTCACATTATTTTAGCAGCACGTTTAGATTTGCTTGTGAATTGCCATGAGGCCTACACAAAATACTGGGTTTTTGTTACATTCAACTCTTACATTATTCCTTTAACATGAGAACATGAGGTTTTCATATTCATCCCAAACATTTCTACATTAGTCTCACACAGTTATGATTATCGTTACTCTACTTTAAACATTCTATGCATTTCACCACTGAATATAAGACACTCGGTGTATTTCACTTCTAAATATAAACACTCTGGTGCAAAGTACATGTTAACTAACTACGTGCTTGTAAATATGGCGTACTTATACATTTTTTTCCAAACTTGTGCTCTCTCACTTTCATTGAGTCTGCTACTGACAGGCAAGAAAGGATCTTTGCTGCTAGTCCGCGCCATCCCTGTTCATGGGTTGATCTGTTCTATATCTTTTGGCAAAACTGCACTGGATCCCATTATCTTTTTTTTTCCATAACATGTTCAAGTTATTAAGAAGCGGCGTGAATATTCAGCATTCATGTCTTGACTGCGGGTGTGTTGAGAGTCCCCAAAGATGGTGAGCTTGTCTGCAACATAGGAAAGGGGGATGGCGTTGCAAATGATGCCGCTGGTTTTTGAAGATGGCCAAGATGATGTTGCAAATGATGCCGCTGGTTTTTGAAGATGGCCACGATGATGTTGCAAATGATGCAGCTGGTTTTTGAAGATGGTCATTATGGCGTTGTAAATGATGCAGCTGGTTTTTTAAGATGGCCACGATGATGTTGCAAATGATGCAGCTGGTTTTTGAAGATGGTCATTATGGCGTTGTAAATGATGCAGCTGGTTTTTGAAGATGGTCACGATGATGTTGTAAATGATGCAGCTGGTTTTTGAAGATGGTCACGATGATATTGCAAATGATGAAGCTGGTTTTTGAAGATGGTCATTATGGCGTTGTAAATGATGCAGCTGGTTTTTGAAGATGGTCAAGATGGTGTTGCAAATGATGCAGCTGGTTTTTGAAGATGGTCATTATGGCGTTGCAAATGATGCCGCTGGTTTTTTAAGATAGCCACGATGATGTTGCAAATGATGCAGCTGGTTTTTGAAGATGGTCATTATGGCGTTGCAAATGATGCCGCTGGTTTTTGAAGATGGCCACGATGATGTTGCAAATGATGCAGCTGGTGTTTGAAGATGGTCATTATGGCGTTGCAAATGATGCCGCTGGTTTTTGAAGATGGCCACAATGATGTTGCAAATGATGCAGCTGGTTTTTCAAGATGGCCACGTTGATGTTGCAAATGATGCAGCTGATTTTTGAAGATCGCCACAATAGCGTTGTAAATGATGCAGCTGGTTTTTGAAGATGGCCACGATGGCGTTGCAAATGATGCAGCTGTATTTGAAGATGGTCATGATGGCGTTATAAATGATGCAGCTGGTTTTTGAAGATGGTCACAATGGCCTTGTAAATGATGCAGCTGGTTTTTGAAGATGGTCATTATGGTGTTTTTGAAGATGGCCACGATGATGTTGCAAATGATGCCGCTGGTTTTTGAAGATGACCACGATGATGTTGCAAATGATGCAGCTGGTTTTTAAAGATGGCCACGTTGATGTTGCAAATGATGCAGCTGGTTTTTGAAGATGGCCACGATGATGTTGCAAATGATGCAACTGGTTTTTGAAGATGGCCACGTTGATGTTGCAAATGATGCAGCTGTTTTTTGAAGATTGCCACGATGGCGTTGCAAATGATGCCGCTGGTTTTTGAAGATGGCCACGATGATGTTGCAAATGATGCAGCTGGTTTTTGAAGATGGTCACAATGGCCTTGTAAATGATGCAGCTGGTTTTTGAAGATGGTCATTATGGTGTTTTTGAAGTTGGCCACGATGATGTTGCAAATGATGCCGCTGGTTTTTGAAGATGGCCACGATGATGTTGCAAATGATGCAGCTGGTTTTTGAAGATGGCCACGTTGATGTTGCAAATGATGCAGCTGGTTTTTGAAGATGGCCATGATGGCGTTGTAAATGATGCAGCTGGTTTTTGCAGATGGCCACGATGGTGTTGCAAATGATGCAGCTGTATTTGAAGATGGTCATGATGGCGTTATAAATGATGCAGCTGGTTTTTGAAGGTGGTCACAATGGCCTTGTAAATGATGCAGCTGGTTTTTGAAGATGGTCATTATGGTGTTTTTGAAGATGGTCACGATGGCCTTGTAAATGATGCAGCTGGTTTTTGAAGATGGTCATTATGGCGTTGCAAATGATGCCGCTGGTTTTTGAAGATGGCCACGATGATGTTGCAAATGATGTAGCTGGTTTTTGAAGATGGCCACGTTGATGTTGCAAATGATGCAGCTGTTTTTTGAAGATGGCCACGATGGCATTGTAAATGATGCAGCTGGTTTTTGCAGATGGCCACGATGGCGTTGCAAATGATGCAGCTGTATTTGAAGATAGTCATGATGGCGTTATAAATGATGCAGCTGGTTTTTGAAGATGGTCACAATGGCCTTGTAAATGATGCAGCTGGTTTTTGAAGATGGTCATTAGGGTGGTTTTGAAGATGGCCACGATGATGTTGCAAATGATGCAGCTGGTTTTTGAAGATGGTCATTATGGCGTTGCAATTGATGCCGCTGGTTTTTGAAGATGGTCACGATGATGTTGCAAATGATGCAGCTGTTTTTTTGAAGATGGCCACGATGATGTTGCAAATGATGCAGCTGGTTTTTGAAGATGGCCACAATGGCGTTGTAAATGATGCAGCTGGTTTTTGCTGATAGCCACAATGGCGTTGCAAATGATGCAGCTGTATTTGAAGATGGTCATGATGGCGTTATAAATGATGCAGCTGGTTTTTGAAGATGGTCACGATGGCCTTGTAAATGATGCAGCTGGTTTTTGAAGATGGTCATTATGGCGTTGCAAATGATGCCGCTGGTTTTTTAAGATGGCCACGATGATGTTGCAAATGATGCAGCTGGTTTTTGAAGATGGCCACGTTGATGTTGCAAATGATGCAGCTGGTTTTTGAAGATGGCCATGATGGCGTTGTAAATGATGCAGCTGGTTTTTGCAGATGGCTACGATGGCGTTGCAAATGATGCAGCTGTATTTGAAGATGGTCATGATGGCGTTATAAATGATGCAGCTGTATTTGAAGATGGTCATGATGGCCTTGTAAATGATGCAGCTGTTTTTTGAAGATGGTCATTAGGGTGGTTTTGAAGATGGCCACGATGATGTTGCAAATGATGCAGCTGGTTTTTGAAGATGGTCATTATGGCTTTGCAATTGATGCCGCTGGTTTTTGAAGATGGTCACGATGATGTTGCAAATGATGCAGCTGGGTTTTTGAAGATGGCCACAATGATGTTGCAAATGATGCAGCTGGTTTTGAAGATGGTCATGATGGCGTTATAAATGATGCAGCTGGTTTTTGAAGATGGTCACGATGGCCTTGTAAATGATGCAGCTGGTTTTTGAAGATGGTCATTATGGCGTTGCAATTGATGCAGCTGGTTTTTGAAGATGGCCACAATGGCGTTGTAAATGATGCAGCTGGTTTTTGCAGATAGCCACAATGGCGTTGCAAATGATGCAGCTGTATTTGAAGATGGTCACGATGGCCTTGTAAATGATGCAGCTGGTTTTTGAAGATGGTCACGATGGCATTGTGAATGATGATGCTGGTTTTTGAAGATGATTTGGGCCGACAAGGGGAGCCAAATGAGTTCCTTCGGGATGGGGGTGATATGACCATATTTCTTAAGGCCCTGGATTAGACATGCAGCAGCATGTAGGATGGCCTTAAGGGTTGCCAATGTGGAGTCTGCGAGGTCATTGAGCAGGGTATTCTCAAGATCCAGATGCAAGAGTACGAGGAGTTGAACAGCAGTTTTGACGACGCTTTCTGGAAGAAATGGTTTTAGTTTCTAAGGCCTTTTATTTTTTTACAATATGTTTGTTGAGGGTGAGGTGGGCATCCAGGATGCATCTGAGTGATTTGCCATTCAGTGAAAGTTGGGGTTTCAAGACGTCAAGTTTTATCATATTGAGTGAAATCTGTACTGTTTCTTGTTGGTTGTTCTTGGCAAACAGGAATTCTATCTTGTTTGGGTTGAGCTTCAGGCAGGCGCTGGACATCCTGGTCTAGATGATGTTCAGGCAGTGTTTGAGGCATTGAATATTTGAAACAGAGGAGACTTTCAAGTAGAGTTTTGTATTATCAGCATATTAGTGAAATATGATGCTATTATCTTTGGGTAGAGCTGCTTTTTGGCGACTCTCCGCGCTGGGACGTGGGTCTAGGTGTAGATGTCACCCGCCCGCTCTGCTGAGATAACTACCCCATTTCCGCAGACCCCACGGGAGCAGCTTTGGGGCACTGACGACCGCCATAAAGGGGCATCCTCTTGATGCAGGAACCCCTCTCTGGCCGGATCCGGCAACCACACAGGTTGTATCCTTTAGATGCCTCAGCCTGATGCGGGGCATCTCACTAAGTTTATGAGCACTGTTTTGGTCCTGAAGAATTGCCAATAGGGCATGAAACATGTCGACCTATTCACGATTGAGGGTTGAACGGGACTGACTTCTCGTAACTACTGCAGTCCCATTGCCCCTCACTTTTTATTAAGGTGGTGAACTACACGATTAAAGACAAAGCAGTAGACCACACCAACCTTTTTTAACTCACCTCACCCACGCTCACAACTTCACTCACTAGGGCCCTCACACCCTTACATCCACCGGCAAGGAACAAAAGATCTCCACAAGAGTGTAGCACCCCGTGCTACCCGTCAGGCATTGCAGCGCCGGCTTGACGTTGGAGCAGGGAGCCGATGATGACACGATACGACTAGCTGGTGACATGACAACAGCCGTTAAACCAGCCTGTTGTGTGAGGCATCCCTAGTTCCGACAAGGGATACCCTTCCCTGTTGCACCCTAGGAAGAGAGGAAGACAACTCCCTGCACTATGCAACCACCATTCCCAGGGGAACTGTGTGCAACTATTTGTTATATAGATTGTTGGGACCGCACACTGGACCCCTATAAATATTGTCCCCCCGATGTCCCTCCTTGTTGTTGACTAGAGCATCAAGTGGCCTTGTGTGGAGGTTGAGGACGATAAGGGACATTATGGAAACCTGGGGGACTCCACATGGTGGGCAAAATAACTATGAATTAGGATGCAGGCCCAAAATATTACCAGTGTCTGAGATTGATTGAAGCATTCCATCCATCACGGTTTTGTATACTAACTATTGGGCCTGCAGCACCAGTTGTGCCATCCACCTAAGTAGCCCCTTTAACCATATATCAGGCCTGCCACTGCAGAACCTGAGCGCAGTTTACCCTGCCAAGCCGACCTGGCAAAACAACCCTTTTGCCACACCCAAACCTTTCCTTTTTATACCTATGAGTCACCCCTAAGGTGGCCCCAATGAAAACGACAGGGATGGGTGCAATGTATTTAAAAGGCAAGACATGTACTTTTATGTTTTACATGTGCTGGTAGGGAAAAACTCCCAACTTCGTCTTCACTATTGCTAGGCCTATCTCTCCCACAGGATAACATTAGGATTACCTTATTACATTTTACAAGTGTAATTTCCAATTGAGAAGAGATAAGACCTCCATGTCTGGGGTCTTTCGAATCACAATTTAAAATAACAATTTATGGTGAAATCGAATTTAAAATTGCAATTCCGAGAATGCCCATTTTAGAAGGATGGCATTTTCTTAGTTTAGCCACTTGGTGCCTATTGCCTGTCTCTGCTCAGTCTGGGTTGGGTGACGGCTGGGCTTTGTGTATTCCCTCTAGACAGCCACACACAAAGGGAACCTCCTGATTTGAAGTGTCAGGGCTATAAAAGACGACAAGCTTACCTGAATCTGGACTCTGCCGTTTTGAGTCTGGCCTGCGAAGTTGCGCCACCCCAGTCCTGGAACCTTGGAAGGGAGGTATTAGGTGCTTCTTCAGGACAACCCATGCATGCATTTTCACCTATGCATGGCTTGGAACTGGCGCATCTTCCTCTTTGCGTGAATCGGAACCGGCGCATCCTCGTCATTGTGTGGAGCGAACTTGGTGCATCGCCTGCGGACCCAGTGCATCACCCTTGGAACCAACGCGTCCTCTGCTGCAGCAGCAGTAGCAGTGCATCACATTCGGTAACAGCACATCGCACTCAGAACCGATGCATCTCCGCCATTGCATGGAGAAATTTGACGCATCTCGTTCACTGCGTGGCATGATACTGACGCATTGCTTCAAGTGCACCTCGCATCTTCGTTTACGATGACGCAGTTTGGATCAAGGTACTTTTTTTCATTGGGCCTAATTAGGTCCCTGTATCCAGCCCGCCATCCATCATCGTCGGCCTGAACTTTTGACTTTGTCCTAGTCCGGCGCCAACAGTTATCCCATTTAAACGCTTGTTGCTTTAAGCGCTATTTTTCAGTTTATTCTTTAAAAATTCATATCTCAACCTCTACTTTTATAAATGTTTGTCATTTCGGATTTGTTTTATTTCTAAAATTATTCTCTAGTTTGCTATACTGGTTGTGATTTAGTTGTTGTTGTTTTTACTGTGTTACTGTTTGAAGTGCTGCACAAATACTTCATACTTTACCTCTGACGTTAAGCTACTGCTCTGTGCCAAGCTACCAGAGGGTGAGCACAGGATAATTTAGGGTGTGTTGTGACTTACCCTGACTAGGACTCTGGTTCCTGCTTGGACAGGATGCATACCTCTACCAACCAGAAAGCCAATTTCTAACACTTACCATTTTGCTTCAAGACAAATTGGCAAATTGGCCTCTTGCACTTTTTCTCAATGCCCTTCATTTCCGAATATGGGAGATGCCTAAATAATTCCCAATCCTGATGATGACCCATGGCAATCCTAGTTTGACTCGGGTTGAAACATTGTTGACAACAGACAAGTGGACACTTCCATAAATTATGCCATTAGTTGATTAGGTTATAATATTTTGTCTTCACCGCCTCTGAATATTCCTATGTGCCTATTTATGGCTTTGACTTTGCAAAGCCCTTTTTTCAGTACTTCACCATTTTTCACTATTGTAAACTTTACTTTTATATATTTTGTCAAAAGGATTGGCAAAATGAATTCAAAATACAGTACAATTTGTTCTTCTAACAATATGTTTATGTTTTTATTTTTCATGAATTTCTCCAAATATCTTACAAAGGTTTCTGGAGTTTGAGCCAGACTAATTTATAAGCATATTTTACAATAATTGCATTTTGGATAATATAGATTATCTAGTATCATCCCAAAAACGTTCCTAATTTTTGTTTTGGCGGATGAACCACCATCTTTGGTTACTATAAGTGCCAGACTGCCTGAAATTCCAGTCCAACGCTGCTTCTTGGGTATCAGTGTGGATTTGCTGAATGGGTGGGAGATGTCTGTCCCCCTCAGGACAGTGCTCCACTACTTTATAGATAGGTTCACTCAATAATAATACACAGATACATATACACACAACAACAGAGAATACGTCAGTACCTCTAAGGATAGCATATCGGCGAGTAGCATATCTGCAGAAAGCGCACCTTACCAGACACGGGCATGTCAAACTTGGGAGGAACAGTAGATGCAAGCCTATTTTATCTCTTAAACAGGCAGTGTGCATGTTGTAGCTTAATGGTGCCTCAATAAAGGTGTATTATGAGCACATGAACGTCCAGGGCCAGTTAGAAGCGCTACACTGTGATAGAAGTGATAATGCAGTCTAAAACATCAATGTGTATGGTTCTAGGTTAGCATTGATCCATTGGAGCAGCCACAGTAGAAGGTCTGGCTCGCAGCGCAAAATTTAGCGATATTGAGAGGAGACTTCAAATGTCTAATGAATACATTACTGGCTGCGGGACTCCATTTTTCCACTGTATAAGAGAAACATTTGTACAGACACTCGATATCTGATAATACTAGTGGGATGGACAACCTATAGGAATAAGAGAAGACGAGCTTGGACAGGGATTTGGGGAAAAGATTCTCTTATTAGTAGGGCTTCTAGAAATATGCCATTCTGCAGCCATGACGTTGTCTGCATATTTAGGGATTTGCTGCAGGTGGCACATAATCCATCACCTGCTGCATAATCTACAGATTAAATCAAAATTGTTGTTTCTAGGTCAAACGGATCAAAAGTTACTAAAATAGCAGGGACAAGTGTTGCCATGAAGTAGATTGCCTTCTGCAAAGTTTGACGGATCATCTTTCAGTTGATTATTACTGTGCTTGCAATTTGAACGAATGACTGGTCTTGTAAAGCACACAGCTACCCAGCGAGTATAAATTAAAAAGGTAAGTTTTTAGGCCTTGTCGGAAGTTAGCCACATCTCCAAGGGCTCTGAGTTGAAGTGGAGGCTGATTCCAAATCTTGGTAACAAGTATCACGAAGGAGGCACCCCCCTTTCGCTCTCTTCAACTCGAGGGACAGTTATCATTATTTTTATTATTTTTTAAATTTGTAAGGCGCTACAGCTACCCAAAAAGGGTTTCCCGGCGCCGAGACACAGCATAAAGATGGCAGGAGATTACTGGCTATTCTTGTTATTGTTCGAATAGCCAGGTCTTGACGTGCCTTCTAAACCTGACATGGTTTTCCTCCTTTCGAATGTAGGGAGGGAGTGCGTTCCAGAAGGATGGCCCAAGGTGGGCGAACAATCTGCCTCCCATTCTTGCCAATTTAAATCTTGGTACGCAGAAATTGGCAGCTGATTGCGAGCGAAGGTTTCGCTTGGGAGTATAAGGATGAGCCAAAGCTAAAAGGTATTTGGGTGCAGTACCTGCTTTGATCCTGAACATATAGTTCAGGGCTTTAAAACGGATTCTGCTTTCTACCCTGAGCCAGTGGAGTTCACGACGGTAGCTCGAGACTCCGGAATTTTTAGGGATTCTGCACAGTAGTCGAACAGCTGCGTTCTGGACAAGTTGTAGTCGACTGACTACCGCTTTGTTGGAGCCAAGGTACAGAATGTTGCCGTAGTCAAGCCATGATTTTATGAGGGCATTGACTACGATTTTTTGAGTGGAGGAGGGCAGCATCCAAATGATTTTCCTCAGCCATTTGATAATGGTAAGGCATAGGCCGACAACTTTGTTGGCCTGTTGGTTCATGGAGAGGGAGCTACCCATGATGACTCCCAGATTACGTACTTGAGTAACTGGGGTGGGAAAATTACCCATCAGGTTTGGCCAGTGTGAAGGGTTCCAAAGATCTCGTCGTTTTCCTAAAAGAAGAATCTCTGTCTTGTCCCCATTAAGCTTTAATTGGTTTCTTGTCATCCAATTTATGATTTTTTGAAGCCCTAATTTGAGGAGAGATGGGGATGATGGACAGGATTCAGATAGGGAGAATATAATTTGGGAATCGTCGGCGTAGGTCATGAGGGTAAGTCCAGATCTGTTAAAATCTAGATTGTGGCATGAACATTATCGGCGCCATCTTGTCCTTTTCAGATCTATATGTGCGCGTAAGCAGCAGCCGTTTTGATTGCCATGGGCTCTCTGCCCACTACTGATAGCCAGCGCGTCTCTCCCCCTCCCTCTCCGGCCTCGCAAGTATCCCCCGTGCTCTGATAGCCCCCCGATCTCTCCTGCCTGGGCCATAAACACACCTCCAGCGCGACCCTGCCTCAGAGCCACATCCCGTGCGGAACCCTCACACCCCTTTCATCTCTCTCACGCGAGCGGGCCTTTTGATAAACTCTCCCTCCTCGTCCATTGTCTGAACCGTTCCCAGGCCACCACCTAGCCTTGCAGCTGCAATTTATTGCCCCTACAGTAGGAACTCACCCCACATCAAAGGAGCGGGGGTTAATCAATACCCTCACACCTCCAGATCCGACCGATCGCCCACTTTCCCGTTCCCAGCGGAATGTCCAGCTGCGCGATAACCACCACATGCTGAGATCAGGGTGGGAACTCTACTGTAGATGTGTGTGGGAACGGGCCTGGACCGGGGATTCCGAGGATGTCTTTTCTGGCCTTCAAAGAAACATTACGGATGCAATGTATGTAATAAAGCCATAAACCTGTGTATAAGAGGCCAGGCCTCAGAGATGCGGTTAGAGCACCTTGAGAAGATACCCTGTTGTCTGATTTGACGTGTTCTGCTCCGTCGGAATAAACTCCTGTTTCTAGCCTTCCAGTCTCCAGCGCCTGCCTCTTTGTTTGATAATCTTGAGTTGAGTTAGAGGCGGCTACGCCGGGCAATCTTAAAAGAAAAGGGCTATCGATCACGTCTGCCTCTCTTTTTACAATTGGCGTCCCAAACGTGGGGCCCATCAGCGACACGTGGATCCAGTGGGAGAGGTCCCGACGACAGTGTGAACGGCTGCAACGATCGGGAAGAGCTCCTGCCCGATAGACCCTCGTCTGGCAGCCGATCATCCGAACTTCACCGGTTCCGAGCAGACCTCTCTCGAGTGATCTACGGTCCTGACTGGGAACCATCAGGAGTACCACAGCAATTACGGAGAATAGAGGACGATCGGGCGCTGGAAGCGGAAGACGAGAAACCGTCCATGCGGTCCGGGTAAGGTCGTGCGTGTAACACGGCGAATTGCGAATTGATTGTTTGATTGTTTGAAAATACTAGTATTACTCATTTGATTGTTTCTGAGAGATTCTCTGTCTGCAAACAGGAAAGAATAGGAGTATTCTCTCTTTGCAGATAGTGAAGGGTAGGTAACGCAGGCCTTTGCCCCCGTTGTAATCCGTCGTGCCTGCTTCCCTCTCCATTTGATTGATTGTTATCCAAGCATTTACTGTTTTGGAATTGGTTCTCTTTGGATCATTCTCTATTTGCAAACAAGCACAGAGTCGCAATACTCTGTTTAGTCTTTGCAGATAGTGAAGGATAAGTAACGCAGGCTTTTGCCCCCGTTGTAATCCGTCGTGCCTATTTTTATCCCTCATTTTGATTGATTGTTTATCCGAACATTGATCGTTCGGAATTGGTTCTCTTTGGGTTATTCTCTATTTACAAATAACCACAGAGACGCAATACTCTGTTTAGTCTTTGTGAATAGTGAAGGATAGGTAGTGCAGACTTTTGTCCCCATTGTAACCCGTCATGCCTATCTTTGCCCCGTTTGTTGGTAGTTGGTTCAGCCCGGACCGCTTATTAGAGGTGAACCATCCGCTCCACTGGAGGGCTCCCCTAATAAGGACATGTTTACTAAATATGGACTAGTCACCGTGGCTTATAGTAAGCTGTGGCATAAATACACGAGAAAGGATCGGGAAAGTCAGTGGCCACTGATAGGATCCTTTGATAACGATAAAATAAACGCGCTGGGAACAGCCTTTTATAACAATAAGACAACACCCACTATGCTCGATAGCTTCGGCATGTGGCGCAAAGAAACAGAACAGCGGAAAAAGAGAAATGAGGTCAGGTTAGAAAAGGAATTACACAAAGCAGCTCACCTAGCCGCTAACAAATTGAAGGAAGAAATAAAAGAAAGAGAGGAAACCAAGCTAAAACAAGATTCCGAATCATCAGGCCAGTGTCCCGTCAGGACACCCTTTACACTTTACCCCGAGCTACCTTCGAAACAGCGAACGAACGATGATTTACTACTAGGTCCCCCGATCATCTACATGCCCCCTCCATACGCCCCTTCCCAACCCTTAGCGCAGCACCCGCAACCCCCAACGACAGGCGAGAGTAGTGCCGGAGCCTCGGTCCTCATGGCCTCTGCGCCGACCGAACCCCTCGTACTCAGCACAGCACGAGCAGCGACTTCAGATGATCCCGAAGCTGGGAGGAAAGACCCTGCTAGATCGAATAGATTAAGTAAGGATGAACGAGCTGGGTTCGATAAGATTGTAAAGACACTGGTGGTGCGAAAGGAAAGTGAGGATTACGTAAAGGATATGTACAATACATATGCCAATAGCCACAGACGACACTTTGTCGTACGACTTTGTTACCATACCCTTAATGCCTATGAAGACCGATACCAAGGAAAAGGCCCTGAAAACCTAACGACTCTGTATAGGAAAGTTGATGTCGGAGATGGAGGCGAGTGTGATGTGACGAACCTCTTCACGCGTACGCTTGAAGTTTTCCGCCACCTCACGGAACAGAAACCAGAGACTAACACCACGACTCCTGCAGCTACTGAAGCCAGAGTAGAAAAAATTGACACGATGATGCCCATAAAGTAGGCCGCTCCCTATTGGGCGATATTAACCACCAAGATGCGAGAGGGAGGGTAGTTTACAACTGGGTTTACCAACCATGGGATCGGCAAGACATCCTGACTTTCCGAAAGTCCTTGCCTGATCTGCGAAAGAACCCCATAGCCTTCTATACAGAATTAGCCACCGCATTGGGTTCAACGATTATGACCCTAGCGGATATCGATTTGTTTTTCGGGCTATGTCTGCCAGCTGATGTGTGGAAGCAAATCCGGAAAGTCGACCACCTTGAGCTGTTCGGACATACCTGGATACAACTCGGTGACGTAGACAAACAGCGAGACCCGGGACAGAAACCTTTGAAAGCCATTCTAGACCTACCAGATAAGATCGTGCAGAAATTAAAAACCCTAGTCCCAGAAAGGAAGGTGGACTGGTCGATAGTAACGGCCTGTCGCCAGAAACCCCAGGAAGACGTATCAGAATACTTCTCCCCGTTTGAAACGGTGTTCTCCGATTACAGCGGCCAGGACATGACCACTGCAACCGGACATCACTTGTTTGTCCAGAACTATGTGAAAGGCCTGACACCAGAAGTCTCGCAGAAACTACAGACTAGCGAGAGTAGTTGGGCGGCCTCCAAGCCCGCAGCTATCCTTTAGATGGCTCAATACTATGAGCGACAAAAGAACGAGAACGATCAAGCGACTGAGAAAAAGAAAAAGGACTTGAAAGAGAGGGTGATGATTGCTCAGTTGCAAGGGGTGACTATAGGAAGGGAACAGTATAGAGGAAACTACCAGTCGAATGCTCCTAGAAATCCACCCCCTAGAGACCGCACACCCGCACCCGGCGCTCCACGAACAGACCTCGATGAGAACCAGTGTGCGTTTTGCAAAGGATTTGGCCACTGGAAGTCTCAATGTCCAGTTCTGCAGGAAGCACTCAGAAATAAAGACACGAGAGACGTAGCGGGCGGGCCGAGAAATAGAGGACAGGGACGAGGGCACACAAACGACGCCAACAATGACAGACCTGGCAGACCGAACACGTTTGACCGTCCCCGACAGAATCAGTGCCAACAGTCTGACTGCGACAATGCCCACGACTTTGCATAGGACTGCCAAGGGCAAGGAAGGGATCCAGTCGAGCTCTATGTTGACCAGCAAGGTCCTTATGTCACCGCTAAGGTCCTAGGTACGAAGTCTCCATTTCTGGTAGATACTGGTGCAACACGTAGTGCGTTGTCTAAACGATTGATTCCCAGGGCACCCTTGTCTGGCTCACATGTGACATCAATAGGTTTTGATGGAACGCCCTCCACTAATCCCTTGTCCACACCGATCTCTTTTAACTTGGACAATAACACCACTGACACGACGTTTTTGCTCTCCTCCAACACCCCCGATGCCATTATGGGTCTTGACTTGTTGAAACATTTTCGAGCCACTATTAGGTGTTCACAAGACGGAGTTCGAGTCATTCTGTACGACAACCCAACGCTGCTCAGATCTTGTCGCACACAACGCATGTTTTCCATCACTGACGCTGACTTGTCCTTACTCGACACCCTACCTCTGTACCTATGGGCAAAGACTGACTCGGACGTAGGACGCATGATGATAGACCCTGTACACATAACTGTTCGACAGGACGCAGTGCTCCCAAAACTCCCACAGTATCGGATATCGCCCGAAGGCGAGAAGGCATTGGTAAAAATCATCCAGTCCCTGGTAGACGCAGGAGTGGTAGAAGAAGTAGTTAGCAATGTTTGCAACAGCCCTATCCTACCCATTGTGAAGAAGCAGGGTGAGTGAGATGAAAAAGCGTACCGCTTCATCATCGACCTACGAGAAGTCAACAAAGTAGTTGTACCTCAGTACCCTGTAGTCTCAGACATCACCACCATTCTGACCCTGATTCCTTCCACTGCCACCACCTTCACGGTAATCGATCTCAAGAACGCATTCTTCTCCATCCCCATTCACTCAGACAGCCGCTACCTTTTCGGCTTCACTTTAAAATCCCGCTCATATAGATTTTGCAGAGCACCCCAGGGCTACACTGAAAGTCCAAGCATCTACAGCCAGGCCCTCAAGAGACAGCTGGATGCAGTCCAGTTACCGGATGGAGTGGTGTTGATACAGTACGTCGATGATATCCTTTTGGCGGCCGACACCACTCCACTTGCAGTCACAGCCACCATCCAACTCCTGCACTTCCTCGCGGAAAATGGCCACAAGGTCTCCAAGAAGAAGTTGCAATTCTGCCAACCTCAAGTCACTTACCTAGGCCACCTCTTGTCCAAAGATGGGAGAAAACTCACACCCGATCGAATTCGGGCTATTCTAGAGACCCCTATCCCTAAAACCCTGAAGCAAGTACGCTCTTTGGTAGGCCTCACCTCTTTCTGTCGACAATGGTTGCCAAATTTCAGCCTCATTGTGAAACCACTACTTTCCCTACTGGCTAAAGATGTCCCCTTCCCGCTCCCTTGGACCCCTGAATGCCAATCCTCCTTCAAGGAACTACGAGACGCCCTTTGTTCAGCACCAGTCCTAGGAACCCCTGATTATACAAAACCCTTCTCTCTCTACACTCACGAAAGGGAGGGATGCGCTTTGTCTGTCCTGACTCAAACCATCGGCCCCAAACAACGACCATGTGCCTATTTCTCTGCCACTCTTGACCCCGTAGCAAGAGCTTTGCCTACCTGCCTTCGAGCAGTAGCTGCTGCTGCTGTCTCTATCCGACAAAGTGAGGGGATCGTACTCTCGAATTCCCTCACGGTACTAGTGCCTCATGCTGTTGACACCCTCCTAAACCAGACCAAGACACAACACCTGACCAGCGCACGACTAACTGGGTACGAACTGACACTGCTCGCACCTCACATCACGTTGAAACGATGCACCACACTGAACCCAGCCACCTTGTTGCCTCTGCCTGAGAATGATCCCGATGTGCCCCCTATACATGACTGTGTGACCCTCACGGACGAACAGACTAGGAGTAGAGTGGACCTTCGAGACACAGCTTTCCCAGATCCTGACGGAGAGCTATGGGTGGATGGCTCTTGCATCAAACTCACCGATGGCACCACCTCAGCTGCGTATGCAGTTACCACAGCCCGAACCGTAGTTGAGACCGCCCGCATCACACAGAAATCTGCACAGGCAGCAGAACTGATTGCCCTCAAACGAGCGTGTATCCTAGCAGCAGGGACGACAGCAAACATTTACACGGACAGCCAGTATGCCTTCGGGGTGGTTCATCATTTTGGGCTCCTGTGGAAGGAAAGGGGATTCCTGACCTCACACGGCACCCCCATCCTACATGGAGATCTAGTCTCCGCTCTGACTGAAGCAGTTCTACTTCCCAAACGACTTGCTGTGATCAAATGTCAGGCACACAAAAGGGTGACAGATATCGTCGGACAGGGGAATGCACTGGCTGACATCACCGCCCGGACGACAGCAGAGAATAGGACGACAACACGCATATACGTGACCAGGTCACAAACAGAAAAATGGAAGGACGCTAGGGAGACCATTAGGGACATCCAGATAGCCAGTGCACCACACGAATTGACTGAATGGGCACGGGTGGGACTGAAAGACGATGAAGGCTGCTGGCGGACAAAAGACACGAACAAATGGTTGCTACCCAATTCATACTTGATCCCTATACTGACCATGGCTCACTCCCCTGCACACATAGGAGCAGCCCCTATGGCTGAACTTGTCTCCCGAGTTTGGCATAACGACAAAATTACAGACTCAGCCAAACGTCTTGTCCAACAATGCCTAGTCTGTCTGCAACACAACCCTGGGAAAGGAACTGTCGTACCCCGAGGAGGATTTGGGGTCCCCAACCACCCATTTGAAGTCCTACAGATGGACTATATTCAGTTAGAGAGATGTCAAGGACTGAAGTATGTACTTGTTGTTGTATGCGCTTTTAGCAAATGGGTGGAAGCCTATCCGACGCGTGACAACACTGCCATTGCCACTGCAAAAGTACTACTGAAAGAGTTCTTCCCTCGCTACGGCCTTTGCCGTATTTCATGGAGTGACAATGGCCCCCATTTCATAGCCGAGGTTATCCAGTTTATCCTGAAAGGACTGGGGGTTCGACAGAAATTCCACACAGTTTTTCACCCCCAATCTGCTGGACTGGTCGAGCGGCACAATGCCACATTGAAACTAAAACTGGCGAGAATAGTGGCTACCACAGGACTAAAATGGCCAGACGCTCTTCCCCTGGCATTGCTGTCAATGCGTTCCACCCCCACCAAACACCACTTGACCCCTTACGAGGTCGTTTTCGGCCGGCCCATGAGTATCTGGTCTGCACGCAAACCGACATCTATTCCCAGACGTCCTAATGTCTGACTATCTGCATAACCTAACTAAAACACTGTCTGTTATTCATCATCAGGTGCTGCAGGCCATCCCCGATGCTTCCAGGGGCCCCGGACATACCATCCAGCCTGGAGATTTCGTCCTAATTCGGAACTTCCAGCGGGAGAAGAGTCTGGAACCCCGCTGGACGGGCCCCTGGCAAGTCTTGATCACCACCCGAACAGCTCTTCGAGTGGAGGGGAAGCGAAATTGGCTGCATGCACATCATTGCAAGAAAATCTCTCCGACCCTGACGTCGACCGAAGATGTGACCACCCAAGAAGAGCTCCTGAACAAAGACCGACCATCCCTGAGCTGCTACCCTGAAACAGAGACACTCGAATTGGCGAAATTCCCTGATCCCACTGTGCCATCCAGAGAAGGGTATAACCTGCGACGAAAGAAGGGAGCTTCGGCTAAGCAGACCACTGACTAAGTTACAATTCTCAGACCGGTGGCCTAACACTACTAAGGCTGCCAGGAGAGAAGCCCAACGAAGTTTGTGGTTCTGCCCACTACCGAGCACCTTGAAGATGATGGAAGCGCCCGATACGAAGATGATGGAAGCAACCGGACATCCGAAGACCCACTACAGAAACCCAAAAACTGACAGGTTGCACAGCTCAAAGACTATTGCTCTTCTTATCGCTCTTCTCTTTTGCCTCCTCCTCATGACTACCCTCTGGATCGTGGAAGAGAACGCACCGGCCTACCACCATGAAAGAACATTACCTGGCCTCTCTTTCACCTCAAATCCAAGAAAGGCGTAAGGAGTTCTGGAACAACTCCTTCGTACAGTTGCTGCACCAACACAACCTTGCTGCCAATGCCACAAATTGCTGGATCTGTGGGTTGATACCACATGCCACCGGACATTCCATCCCCTTCATCCCTTCACCTTTCTCTGTTCATGGCTCCTGCCTTGCTTGGCTGATCCTCTTGCAAGAGAGCTACAGAGACAATGTCACTTCCAGCGAAACTATGTCACACTTTTATCATGGAGTCTGGCTGAACAAAACCGGAAGAACTGCTGCTCCCTTTTGCCCTCTATCCTCCAATGCCTCTGTTCACATGGACATCCCCGCCAAAGAAATGGTGGAGATGCAAATATTCAACAATCCAGCCAGACCCTCCTTCTCCTACCTCTGGAAACGAACAGCTGCCACCCTGACTGTGGCCCTATCTGTTGTCAATGTCTCGGGCCTTGTATGCATCACAGGCCATGGGACACAAATGGTGGGCCACAGCACTTGCCGCATCACCAGAACTTTGGACTCAACCGACCAACCCTCTTTTGTCACCTCTCCAAACATGTATTTCGTCTGTGGTACAAAAGCCTACACCTGGGTCCCAAAGGGCTGGGGAGGTACCTGCTACATTGCCTTCATCCTTCCTCCAACCTATGTGGCTCCGGCAAACCATCACCGACAGAGACGAGCAAAGGACATTGAGCAGGCCGACTCCACTGGAGCACAATTCTTGGATGCAATGAAAGGACTTGTTCCACTTTGGGGTCCGATGGCGAACAGTCGTGCCATTCGACATTTATCCCAGGCAGTCGAGACAACGATGAACATTACAGCTGGTATCCTCACAAACAATACAGCCGAGCTTCAGGCGGTCCGTCTGGTGGCTCTTCAAAACCGCCTTGTTCTAGATGTGGTTCTGGCGGACCGTGGAGGAGCATGTCGTATCATCGGGTCCAGCTGTTGTATCTACATACCAGACAATTCACCCTCAGTCTACAAGGCCATTGAACACCTCCACAGACTCTCCTCAGAAGTTCATCAGGAACAAGAAGGATGGTCGCTTGGGAGTTGGTTCTGGAGTGCTGTAAAGGACTGGGGATGGAGGTTGTTCATGATCGTACTGATACCAATCGTCGTAATATGTGGACTCTGCCTGGGTATTCAATGCTTGCCACCTCTGTGTTCACTATTTGCTAACTGTATTTGCCCTAAGACTCCGAACTTCGAAGCTGAACGCATGAAAGCTTTGTATGATATCGAAATACGTAATATAATGGGGATAGACATAAATTGACAAGCTGGCTAGATATGTTGAAAAGGGAGGACTGTTAAAATCTAGATTGTGGCATAAACATTATCGGCGCCATCTTGTCCTTTTCAGATCTATATGTGCGCGTAAGCAGCAGCCGTTTCGATTGCCATGGCCTCTCTGCCCACTACTGATAGCCAGCGCGTCTCTCCCCCTCCCTCTCCGGCCTCGCAAGTATCCCCCGCGCTCTGATAGCCCCCCAATCTCTCCTGCCTGGGCCATAAACGCACCTCCAGCGCGACGCTGCCTCAGAGCCACATCCCGTGCGGAACCCTCACACCCCTTTCATCTCTCTCACGCGAGCGGGCCTTTTGATAAACTCTCCCTCCTCGTCCATTGTCTGAACCGTTCCCAGGCCACCACCTAGCCTTGCAGCTGCAATTTATTGCCCCTACAGTAGGAACTCACCCCACATCAAAGGAGCGGGGGTTAATCAATACCCTCACACCTCCAGATCCGACCGATCGCCCACTTTCCCGTTCCCAGCGGAATGTCCAGCTGCGCGATAACCACCACATGCTGAGATCGGGGTGGGAACTCTACTGTAGATGTGTGTGGGAACGGGCCTGGACCGGGGATTCCGAGGATGTCTTTTCTGGCCTTCAAAGAAACATTACGGATGCAATGTATGTAATAAAGCCATAAACCTGTGTATAAGAGGCCAGGCCTCAGAGATGCGGTTAGAGCACCTCGAGAAGATACCCTGTTGTCTGATTTGACGTGTTCTGCTCCGTCGGAATAAACTCCTGTTTCTAGCCTTCCAGTCTCCAGCGCCTGCCTCTTTGTTTGATAATCTTGAGTTGAGTTAGAGGCGGCTACGCCGGGCAATCTTAAAAGAAAAGGGCTATCGATCACGTCCCCAGAAGCTTGTCTCCTTTCTGGTGAAGAATTGGCTTGGTAGTTTGGTCTGCCCTGTTCCCATGATGCACTGGGCCAGGGACAGACTAATTTGCATATAGCCAGGTTCTGAGCTGGGATGGGGCAGTGAGCTAAATAACGGTGATGGATCAAGCCCTGATCTTTGGACTGGGTAAGAGTGGTCTGCTTAATTCAGACACTCTGTTCATCACCACCCCCTTTTCTGAATCGTTTTTGGCCACTATAGGTGTGGCAGGGTATACTCAGACATGAGTCCCTTGCTCACTGCTCCATCAGGATTCAAGCAAGCCGGGCCGACGACGGCTGTAATGCCAGAAACCGGTCCCCGGAAGCTTGTCTCCTTTCTGGTGAAGAATTGGCTTGGTAATTTGGTCTGCCCTGTTCCCATGATGCACTGGGCCAGGGACAGACTAATTTGCATATAGCCAGGTTCTGAGCTGGGATGGGGCAGTGAGCTAAATAACGGTGATGGATCAAGCCCTGATCTTTGGACTGGGTAAGAGTGGTCTGCTTAATTCAGACACTCTGTTCCTCACCACCCCCTTTTCTGAATCGTTTTTGGCCACTATAGGTGTGGCAGGGTATACTCAGACATGAGTCCCTTGCTCACTGCTCCATCAGGATTCAAGCAAGCCGGGCCGACGACGGCTGTAATGCCAGAAACCGGTCCCCGGAAGCTTGTCTCCTTTCTGGTGAAGAATTGGCTTGGTAGTTTGGTCTGCCCTGTTCCCATGATGCACTGGGCCAGGGACAGACTAATTTGCATATAGCCAGGTTCTGAGCTGGGATGGGGCAGTGAGCTAAATAACGGTGATGGATCAAGCCCTGATCTTTGGACTGGGTAAGAGTGGTCTGCTTAATTCAGACACTCTGTTCATCACCACCCCCTTTTCTGAATCGTTTTTGGCCACTATAGGTGTGGCAGGGTATACTCAGACATGAGTCCCTTGCTCACTGCTCCATCAGGATTCAAGCAAGCCGGGCCGACGACGGCTGTAATGCCAGAAACCGGTCCCCGGAAGCTTGTCTCCTTTCTGGTGAAGAATTGGCTTGGTAGTTTGGTCTGCCCTGTTCCCATGATGCACTGGGCCAGGGACAGACTAATTTGCATATAGCCAGGTTCTGAGCTGGGATGGGGCAGTGAGCTAAATAACGGTGATGGATCAAGCCCTGATCTTTGGACTGGGTAAGAGTGGTCTGCTTAATTCAGACACTCTGTTCATCACCACCCCCTTTTCTGAATCGTTTTTGGCCACTATAGGTGTGGCAGGGTATACTCAGACATGAGTCCCTTGCTCACTGCTCCATCAGGATTCAAACAAGCCGGGCCGACGACGGCTGTAATGCCAGAAACCGGTCCCCGGAAGCTTGTCTCCTTTCTGGTGAAGAATTGGCTTGGTAGTTTGGTCTGCCCTGTTCCCATGATGCACTGGGCCAGGGACAGACTAATTTGCATATAGCCAGGTTCTGAGCTGGGATGGGGCAGTGAGCTAAATAACGGTGATGGATCAAGCCCTGATCTTTGGACTGGGTAAGAGTGGTCTGCTTAATTCAGACACTCTGTTCATCACCACCCCCTTTTCTGAATCGTTTTTGGCCATTATAGGTGTGGCAGGGTATACTCAGACATGAGTCCCTTGCTCACTGCTCCATCAGGATTCAAGCAAGCCGGGCCGACGACGCTGTAATGCCAGAAACCGGTCCCCGGAAGCTTGTCTCCTTTCTGGTGAAGAATTGGCTTGGTAGTTTGGTCTGCCCTGTTCCCATGATGCACTGGGCCAGGGACAGACTAATTTGCATATAGCCAGGTTCTGAGCTGGGATGGGGCAGTGAGCTAAATAACGGTGATGGATCAAGCCCTGATCTTTGGACTGGGTAAGAGTGGTCTGCTTAATTCAGACACTCTGTTCATCACCACCCCCTTTTCTGAATCGTTTTTGGCCACTATAGGTGTGGCAGGGTATACTCAGACATGAGTCCCTTGCTCACTGCTCCATCAGGATTCAAGCAAGCCGGGCCGACGACGGCTGTAATGCCAGAAACCGGTCCCCGGAAGCTTGTCTCCTTTCTGGTGAAGAATTGGCTTGGTAGTTTGGTCTGCCCTGTTCCCATGATGCACTGGGCCAGGGACAGACTAATTTGCATATAGCCAGGTTCTGAGCTGGGATGGGGCAGTGAGCTAAATAACGGTGATGGATTAAGCCCTGATCTTTGGACTGGGTAAGAGTGGTCTGCTTAATTCAGACACTCTGTTCATCACCACCCCCTTTTCTGAATCGTTATCGATCACGTCTGCCTCTCTTTTTACAGATCTTTCGGCTAGGTCGGCCAGGGGTCTACGGTAAAGGTTAAAAAACAGGGGACTCAATATAGATCCCTGTGGCGCTCCGTGTGGGGCTTTGAAGATGTCGGAGCAGGCCAAGGAGGATGTTATTTGGAATGTCCGTTCCGCCAAAAAAGATCGAATCCATTCGAGCGCTTTCCCACGGACACCGTTTCTGTATAACGCCTTGATGAGTGTTTCATGGGATATGGTGTCAAAGGCCACGCTCAGATCTAAAAGCACGAGCGCGACCGTTTGACCATTATCAAGGAGATTCCGGATGTGTTCCGTAACTCCAAGGAGGGTGGTTTCTGTCCAGAAGCCAGCCCGAAAACCCGATTGCGATGGGTGCAAAAGCGAGTTGTCTTCAGCAAAGGTGGATAAGACCGAGTGGACATGTCTCTCCAAACATTTGGAGAAGGCAGGGAGCAGAGATATGGGTCTATAGTTTGCTGGAGTTTCAGGATTTGCTGTAGGCTTTTTTAACAATGGCGTTATCATGGCGTGTTTCCAGAGGGCCGGAACTGTTGAAAGTTCTAACGAGGAATTAAGCGTATCTACGATGATTTCCAGGGAGCGATTGTCCAGTTGTTTAATTACTTTAATCGGGATCGGGTCCCTGGGGGAGCCAGATTTGATGCTCTTAAAAATGGTCTTCAGTATGTTTACCGTGATGGGAGGCCAAGATTCCAAGGTGTTTTCGCTGGGGGAAGCATGTTCCGAGTCAGCAGAAGGGGATGGTTCATTGTTGTTGGTTTTAATGTCCCTGATGATTTTCTCGATTTTTTCGGTAAAGAAACATGCTAGGTCTTGGCATTGTTGAGTGTTCAGAGGGGGAGCCGTGGCTGTGGTTTGTGCACCCGCGAGTTCTTTGACCTTATTAAATAGAGTTTTCGGCTTATTAGTTGCTTCCATGATGGTGTTAGAAACAAACAAGGCTCGCGTTTTCGCGCAGGCAGTGTGGGAATAAATTTCTGGCTTTGTGGTAGGTCTTTTTTGCGTCAGGGGCGTAATCTTTACGCCATTGACGCTCAAGTGCCTTACATTTCGATTTTTCAATTTTCAAAAGGTCATTAAACCATGGGGCAGGGTGGCGGTGTCTATTTCCTTTGATATGAGGGGAGGGTAAACAGTAGTCAGCGGCATCACTGAGCCATTTTTGAGTAGCTACTGCTAAGCTGTCCATGTTGTGACCATTTCTAGGAGGGTTTTCATGGAGTGCTGAGTTAAGTTTTGCCATGTCCAGTAACTTCCAGTTTTTCCTGGACGTAGCTAGGAAATCAGATTGCATAGTGGTGGTAGGTGGGAGATTGATGCTGAATTTTACTAAATAATGGTCAGACCAGCAAATGGGAGTGGTGTTATGCCATTTTAGCTCGTTGATATTAGAAATAATGGGGTTGAGCAGATGGCCCGCTTTGTGTGTAGGTCCAGAATTGACTAAGGTCAAATTAAGGGCCGTCAAATCATCGAACAAATTAGAGCAGAAGGGGATAGAAGGGTCGTCAAGATGTAAGTTGAGATCACCAATAAGTGAGAAATTTTTAGAGGCAATATAGTATGGAGTATGGAGTGATATGATTGGCTAGATTTGATGCCCATCACGTGCATTCCTAGAGTACAGGGCCCTGGTCGGGCAGTATTCGAGAATTCTCTCATTAAGGTATTTAGGCCCTGTATTGTGGGAAGCTCGGTGTGCGATTGTTAAGGCTTTTTGCAACACTCTCCCATGGACTGGTGACCAATGCAGTTGTTCCACAGAGAAACATTTAGACAGTTTGAATAGGATGCAGATTGCTATGTTCTGCACCACCTGTAGACTGTGTAAAAGATAATCTGGAATTCCTAGGTAGAGGGTGTTGGCGTAGTTCAATCTGGACAGAATCAATACTGTAACCACTGTTATCTGCACATCCAATGGAAGAAAATCCAGGAATTTCTTTAGCATTTTTAGAATCCAAAAAAGGATTTCACCACTACTGCTATTTGGGCTTTGAAAGAGAGCTGTACATTGAGCAGCATTCCCAGGTTCCTTGTCCAAGTCAAGACCTGGCTATTCGAGCAGCAGCCTTGAGACCCTCACGGGTGAGTATCGTGCTCTATAAAGCCATTGATTGATTGATTGATTGATTGTTGCTTCTGTAGGGTGCAGTGGCGGAATACCACTGTTTGACCAAGCGCCAAGTCAGCTTGGAAGAGGGTCGGGGCCAAACAGATGTAATTTCGTCTTGTATAGGTTACATTGTAAGGGGATAGTTCTAAACCAGTCCATC
This sequence comes from Lissotriton helveticus, assembly GCF_964261635.1. NCBI lineage: Eukaryota > Metazoa > Chordata > Amphibia > Caudata > Salamandridae > Lissotriton > Lissotriton helveticus. The sequence continues at coordinate 1,112,532,005 of NC_136071.1, forward strand.
ACTGCTTCCACACAGGCTGTGAACGTTTGCTTAGCAGTGACTGAATCGCCCTCATAACACATCAGCAGCTGCATATCGTCTGCACACAAGACAATTTTAATGCCATATGACTCCACTATTGGGATTTGGTGAGCCCTGTGGCACTCCGCATTTTTAATGATTTTACCTTTGAATAGAAGGGCTTCTCCACGTCACTTGATCTCTCAATTTTAGGAAACAGTCCAGTCTTTTCAGAGCCATTCCACCCATCCCAGTAGTCTTCAGCCTTTGGAGAAACATATCATGCGAAACAGTATCAAACGCCACCGATAGATCCAGCAGAATTAAAGCAATGTCATGGCCAAGATCGAGACTCGACTCGATGGATTCTGTTATTTCCCGTAATGCTGTTTCAGTGCTATGCCGCGCCCAGAAGCTAGATTCAACTGGCACTAATGACAGGGCCGGACTGAGAACCAAAACCGGCCCTGGCAAAGTGCTCAGCCGGCCCCCTGGAGGTGCGACCGAGCTCTTTGTCGGGGCCGGTTTTCGGCCGACTTTGTTACAGGGCCGATTTTGCAGCTATGCTGCAAAAATGGCCCTGTAACAAAAACGGCCCCCAGGGCCAAAAACCGGCCCCCACCCTTGCGGCGCACCGGGGGATTGCCCGGTGCCCGCAACGGCCAGTCCGGGCCTGACTAATGAAGTAAACCCTTTGCCCAGAGAGTGTGAGCATGTGAAAAAATGACAAAATTATGACGTAAAATATCACAAACCATACTGTATTATGTTGCATAATGCGTCTTTTCTTGACGTATAATTTAATCTCCCCTGTCGCATAATTTGGTCCTTCTCTGCCACATAATTTCAGTGGCCCAGCCTATAAGAAATGGTAAAAGCGCAGTAAATCATCAAGCTGGTGTGTATTATTCACCATTTAAACTTGAGAACATACCATACTGAGGAAAAGCTTAAGAATAAAGACCCGACCAGATCAGACAGGAGTGCCCAGTGCCCCCATACTTTAGGGTCCTAGAGATGCCGACAGTGGGCATGCCCAGCAGTATACGGTTTCTGGCAGAAAGTGGTGAGCATGTGGATGGCTACAGGAATATAATATACTAGAATATTTATGTTATTGTACTGTAAAAAAAAAGGAATACGGGTCAAGGAAATCGTAAAATCACATTACTGGTATGAATGCAACAAAAACAAACCTTGATAATATACTTTGATAGAGAAATAAAGTAATGTATGGCAGGAATACTATAGACTACCATCCTGAGACCGTATTTATTGGTATGATATTACAGAATTGCTTTGTGGATTTTTTGCTCCTTTTGTGAAAATCCTTGTAATAACTTAATTATAGAATAACGTATATTGGGAGATCCACATTCTCCTGAACTATTGAAATTATATTCTAAAGGGATTAGAGCATTTCAGGCTGGCTGCATCAAGAAAGAACTGAAATTAGTAATAAACACATTTGACGTATTCATGCATTTCTCCTGCAGAATATGCAGCTTTCTAGCCCTGTAATGAACTGGTGTTACTGTCACTAACCTCGGTGATGCTTGTTTTTTCGATTTTAAAAGGATGAACATCTTAGTCTCTCCTGCTGTAAATCGAAAATCTCTTTTCATTTAAACAGTGAGGACACCCACCTATCCTTGGGAGTCTCCTCATCAGGGTACACAGAGGGACTGAGCCAAGACCAGCGGCAGATCCTCCACTAAGGCGGAGGACCGTCACCCCAATGCATTTCGAGCAGTGGATAAAAGAAAATTAAAATTATAATAACACTAGGCTATCATCATTCGGGGGCAGATTTCCAAGCCCCATACGCCACATTTGCGCCGCCGTTGTGTCACTTTTGTGATGCAGCGGCGGCGCAAAGCCAGCGCCATGCTATGGGGTATTTACAACGTGACGCATCTAGGGAGATGCGTCACATTGTAAAGCCCTGCGCCACATGTGGGCGCTCCGGCACAGGGGGGGGGGCGCGTTCCGGCGCAGGAACGCCTCCTAAAAGTGGCTCAGTGAAATCGACAAGATTTCACTCAGTCACTTTTATGGCCATGCTGCGTCAAAACCCTGCGCCTGCTTGAAGCAGGCGTAAGGATTGACGCAGCATGTTAGGCATAAGGGCACCCCGAGCCTTGCTGGAGATGCGTCGCGCTTGCGACGCAACTCCAGCAATGCGTCACCTTTACGGCATCAGATGCGTCACGAATCTGTCTATTCTTGCCCTATGGTGGGCCGCATTGTAAATGCAGCGCTTCCATGGTGGCGCAAGAGGTGTCTGCCGTGACGCAAAATAACGGGCGCATCCCTGCTAATATGCAGGGATGCGCCAGTTATTGTAAATCTGCTCCTTTATTTTTCCGGTTTACGGGACGAGGTGGGGCTTGGCTGTCTCACAGGCAGCAAGGGGAGCAGTGGTGGGCACTTAAGTGGCCATGACTGCTTGGCCGGCTGTCTTGGCCCAGCCAAACAGTCATGCGCACTTTGCATGTTCCCCACACGGCTGTAATGCACAGCCTGGTGAGGAACATGCACAGGCTCCCACTGCCTGTTTTATAGCTGAACCACAGAGCTCAGACCAATCACAGCGCTGCATTACAGCGTTGTGAATGGCTGGGGGAGCCTGTGTGTGCTACAGAAGAGGACGACGCGAGATGAGGCTGCGGTCAGGGAGAAAGCTAAGTCATTCTTTAAATTTATTTTCCTATGCCAGCCCCCACCATCCCCGCCACCCCCGTGATACTTGGTGGCAGACGCCACTGCCACAGCCACAACATCATCTTAAACTGAACCTTCAGAAAACATGTTTTTTTCTGACCTCCCCACCCCAAATAGACATGCTGATCTAAGTCTAGCCTATTCAGTGCTCAATTTGTAAAACAATACGTTCCAAGGCTTTCGTTAGGAGCCCACTGCAGCTTGCACCATGGATCGCCCCTGCCAGAATCATTCCGTTTTATTCAAATTGCTCTATTTACTTCCATATTTATAAGGGTTTTTATGGTTATTAATAGTAGCTCTATTAATAGTAGCTCTATAAGGGAATATTTCTCCCTTTTTTCTTTTAATCTAGCGTTACAATTCCTATTTCCTATATATTACAGAAGTTATTTAATCCCTGTATATAGGTACTGTTATTCCATTGTTAATATTTTGAATGATGTTGTTTAAGTACCTAGTTCGGTGCAATTTTTTGAGTGGTCAATCTCCTATTATAAAATTCAATCAAATATTTTGAGCACAAGAACAAGTAAGGGAACTTTAAGAGATTGAATTGCTTTCGAGCAAGCCCTACCATTCAAGGTTAGCCCTAAAATGCCACGCCCTCTATCAAACTTATAGCTGACATCCATAGGTTATATCATTTGCAGGCCCAGGATCCACAACATCATGGGTAGCAAATGTACTAAGCAAAGTTAACTCAAAAACTTACTTCATCTTCTTTGCTTTTTCATCCGCCGCGTTGAGTTTCCTCAGCCTCATCCTTTCCCGCGGCGTCATTTTCTGCACCTCGGACCACTCCCGCAGGGTTTGGAGATGCAGCTTTTTTTTTCTGGAGTAAATACATGAATAATGCAGAGATTGTACTGTTTGTTCAGTTTTGTGACTTTTGCCATTGTGATGACGATATGTCAACCAATAAATAATTCAAAATAGCTACAGAAAAAAATCTTTTGCATTGTAAGAGCAAATCTGACAGAGCCTAGACGTCATGGTACTTCATTCTTGTATAATTTATTAGTCTCATAATGAAGAAATAGATCTGTTTGTCAAACCACCTACTACGTTTCAAGCTTAGAAAGAAAGTAAAAGTGTTGGCTGAATAGAATTTTTTTTTTAAAACATAGTGACCCCCTAATTACTCTATTGCTGACTCCCACTCCAACGCTCTCTCATTGGTCCAATATGCTACTTGCCCTTCTTCCTTTACTAAGTAATGTACACAGTCCCTTGCCATTATTTCAGAAAGTAATCCCAAAATGGCTGACAATTCATCACTGATTTGATATCCATCAGTTCACCCACAAGCCACTGCGAGTCATTTCATTTCAAATAACTTTATTCGATTAAAAAAAAAAAGAATCATAAAAGTATACTATTAAAATGACAAGTATCATACATTCAATCACAAATGGTATTTCACAGATCATATTCAAAATTCCAGAATTCACGAACAATAAACACTGAAGAACTATACATTAATAGGGTAGATCATTGAATAGTACTAGTTATAATCTTTCACGTTGACCTCCCATGGTCACTGAAAAAAGTTTTAAAGTGCAGTGCATATTCCATCAATCCCTAACCAGTTTGGTCTTGACCTCTTTCCATGTCTTTGGAGTGATTTCTTTGACCAACACCAGTGCAATTACCCCAACATTGCATGTGGTATGTGGGTAACAAAGGGACAGGAAGCGTGTGGGATACCATATACACTTATTTCTGTATTTTCACTGCTTGTTCCTATTGTCCTAGCACCAATGAATTCCCACAAAAACCTCATCTGTACGGACAACTGCAACCGCACCAAGGCTGATTTCTTGTTTGAAATGTTAGCCCTTCTGTTGTCTGCCAAATTGATTGTGGCCCAGATTCTGTGAGCTCGATTAAAACATATAAATGTACATGTGAGGATTTACAACACGCAAGAACATACATTTACGGTATGCTTCAATTCGCGGTCGTTCCTACTGGTATGCCTGGAAAGCATCCTCTGTTAATCGTTTTAGCCCCGGTCCTATACTACCTAACTAGTTTTCAGCGCCAAGAAGCAACTTGGTGATTGTGCACTTTAGAAATTAAATAAATACAGGAAAGTGTGGCTCTGTACACAGAGCCTTTGGACATGCACAGTTTCAGATGCCAAAGCTTGTTAACAAATTGATAGTTTGGACTGAGCCTGTGGAAGTTGAATTTTATTATCATTCTCTTTTCTTCAGCCATGTAATTGGACTCTATCGAATATTACATTTTAAAAGGTCATAATAAATGATTGATGTAAATACTTTTTTCAATCTGTAGATTCTGTCCAGATATATATCTTGTCAATAATGCAGCAGAATGACAATTTATTCTAAATAATACCACGATTGAATTGCATAAACCCTATTTTGAATCCATATTACTGCTGCAACAGAATTAATGTATTGTTGTGCAATCAGAGAGCGGCCATTTTTTCTGTTAATTGAGCAGTTTGGGCCTGGTGGCAAAGAACACTTTTCAACAATGCAAATGTCCAAATAAAGGTCAAGTATTAGCCTCACAAATTTAAACTCTGCCCTGGATTCCGTTGTCTAATGAGGCCTGAAATGTCACAGGAATGCTGCCCATTTGCTCCACAGGAAGGGTGAAGGCAGGGCAGTGAAATGGCATGGTGGAAGTTTTAATCATTGCAGTTTTCAGTGCTAAAATATCCTTCCATGTTCATGACCATGAGTTCTTTAGATCTGTCGGTTTGTGATGTCACAATTAGCCTGTAACAACCTGCTCCATTTGAGTTCTGAAGTCATAAGTATCTGGTAATAACTGATTACAGTGAGGTATGCATCGCACTGCTCTCTGCCAGAGCTGGAATACCATTGTAAAAAAAAGTCTGATGAGTTACATCTAAACATTTTGGTCTCGATTCATAAATCTATTGGCGCACTTTACTAACATTTAGGTGCACAAATAGAAGCATTTATGTATGCAAACTCTACCTTGGTATTAAAAATAGACTTTTATCCATGTAAATGAATTTACACACAAATGCAATTAAACCACTGTGGCATTTAGGTTTTGCCTGCACAGCACTTGAGCTGTGTTTGAGAAATCTATTGTATTTAATATAATCTTAAAAGGGGCAACATCCCGCTCCCTTGCTTGGCTTGTTCCTTACTTTTCCTCCATTTCTATTGGCTATAGCATAGTTTCCTGCATTTACCAATGCTTCTTTCTCTCCTGCTTCTCTTATCAGTTTCCCATCGCAAAAGTACTGTTTCCTTCCACTGTTGGGCCACTTTTTTTTAAAGCACACTTTTGGTAACACCCTTTACTTTTCCTAGCTGCAATCATTTGTATCGTATTTTATTTAAACTTTTTGGGCATGCATTTCAAGCGTGCCTGTGAACCCACCGCCAGACTTGAACCCAGCTCCCCAGATCCAAGGTCGGCAGTTCTGGCCGTTACACCACATCCCCTGTCTTGCTCCTATGCTCTACTTTTTATTTAATCAGTAGCACTCCGAACGAGTGCATGTTTTTGCAGCCCGTTCTCCCCCCCATTGTGACCCTCTAATGTTGCTGACATCGGACTCCAGCCGCCATCCCTCCCCTGGCCATTACTTTCACCGCCAACCCCGCCTTGTCATTGCTAGTTTATTTTGCAAGCTTGCTGCTACAGAGGGCCGCACTATAATACCAATAGCACAGTTTGAAGAATTGCACTTGCTCTGATCATCATGCGTTGACACGGGGGAAAGAACAGATTAAATCATTGCTATTATTTGCTATCAATTACAACAAAAAATATTAGGACACATAGGCAAAACCTAATGCATTTACCAATGCTTGTTTTATGTGCGAGTAAATCTCCCCAGGCATTCCAGGTGGCAGATTCACAAAACCTTTGCTTATACTTTCCTCCATAAAAGGGTTGGAGATGTACTCCTGTTAAAGGCAGAAGCAAATACATTTCTTGCGAAAAAAGGAGGCAGTTCCCCCAAAATTGATGAGGGCATAGAGGGAAGATATTTTCGGATTAAGAAAAAACAGAAAAGGTTTTTGAAGTACAAATGCATTCTATATATTTGTGATTGGAATGAAATGAAATGAGGTATTTATAAAGCGCTAACTGCCACTCCGAAAGGAGCATCCTGGCGCGGGATTGGAGGTGATTGCGTAAATATTATGCATGTGAGTATCCCAGGGAAATAATACTGCGTATATTAAGTGCACATCATTCCTGAAATGTTCGTGCAAAGTCAGAGTACACAAGTGAATGCCAGAAGTGCAGTCACAAAATCCAATGTGGGCATTGGTGTATGCCTGCATAATATTTACATTTTGGTTATAAAAAATGTCTGGATATGCACTTACGAGACTTAGTAAAATACACAACTTGAATCCAAACTGAACTGGTCTGGCATAAGTTGTGCATAAGGCTGAAGAGTGGCAAGTATCAAGAGAGTAGCCAGAAAATTACAAACACCCAACTTTGATCCATCTCTCTGACGCCATCAAGTGAGTGAAGCGAGCAAACTCTACCCACTCTAGATTTGGTCCATTTATCCTGCCTTCCGTCCATCTATCTCTCCATCCTTTAAACCTTTCATGCATCTATCCATCTTTTCATGTTTCCACCCATCCTTTCTGCATTCCTTTCATCCTTACAGTCTTGCATCCAGCCTTCCAACCTTCCACTCACAGGTCCAACCATTCATCCATACTTTTCTCATCCATCCATCAATTCTCCGTCCATTTATCAATCCACTAATCTATCCTTTCACCCTTCCATTCAGCCGTCCAGTCATCCATCCACCCATTCATCCAGCCTTTCATCATTACAGCCACTTTCTTTCACCCACCAATGCAAATCTTGTTTTAACACTCCATCCATCAGTCCTTTTACCTTTGCATCCATCCTTTCATCCACAGTTTCTTACTCATTTTCATATGTGATTCCTTTCGCTCTCCCTTCCACCCATTTCTCCCTTCCTTTCCTTCCCTCGCTTTTTCTCCTAACTCCTTTGCTGTTGTTAACCCCTGATATCCGTTATTGTTTTTCTTTACTTGTGATTTTTTAAGAGCTTTTGTCTGCAGTGCTTCGGACAGGACAGTTTCATAAATAACTATAATTGTCCTCACCACCCCCGCTTAAGCTGTGAAAGCAGGGGGTTCACAATGCCACTAGCAAGTATGGGTAACCTAAATCGTGTAATGAGCACTCAGCATAGGTTGTGCTATCAGGGCCGGACAGGCATTTCCACGAGGAGCCATTTTTTTTTTATTTCACAAATTTTTATTGGGAGTTTGCAGCAGAAACAACAAAGGCACATGCGTAAATAATAAGTGATAATAAAAAAACAAAGGGGTTGACCATGATGCAATTAAAAAACAAAGTTGCAAATATCATAAAGTAGTACATAATAAAGAAAACTGAAACACAGATGCATCGATTCTGGTGTCACATGGAACCATAACCAGTCATTAGGTACAAGTCATAGTCACAACAATGCTTGGAAGTGTCATAATAAACAACTCGTACAGTATCCACACGGAATTGGTTAGTGCTTGTGTACAAGTGACAAACGCCGCAGCGGGGGCTAACAGGCAGGTGCAGCAGCGGGAGGGTAAACTCTGATTCAAGTATAAGATTACGGGCGAGGATTCAGCCCCCAAAACTAGTGGTGCGGCAGGGGGATTCAAGGTGGCTTGCGGACGGTGAAGTAATTGTCAAGTGAGGACCACATTTTCCTATGAGGGGGGCGCCAAGGAGTGTTCAGGAGGGAGATGTTGTCAGCGCCCCTTAAGTTGGTGATCCAGTTAAGCCAGTGTTTAAAGGATGCTTTGCGGGTGTCCTTCCAGTTGTTTAGGTAATTTTAACAGCTGCCGTGAATAGGAGGTCATGTAAGGCCTTGTCATCTTCCGAAAGGGAGTTCGTTTTAGTAAACCCTAGGACTAGGGTGGAGAATTCCCGTATGGGGGAGACGGAAAAAACTTCAGTGATAAACGCAAAGATTTTATCCCAGAAGGTTGAAACACAAGCACATTTTAGAATTAGATGTTTGAGATCCCCCGTTCCCTCATTACAATTCCAGCATGTATCGTCCTCTCTGATGTTATGCAAGAAGAGGCGTGCTGGGATCCAAAAAGCTTTGTGGAGTAGCCAAAACTTAGTTTGGGAGAGAGTAGGGCTAATTTTGTGTCGAGTGGCTGATTCCCACGTTTTGGCCCATTCCATATCTGAGATTGGTGTCGAGGAGAACGCTTCCCATAACTTTCGTAAATCTTTGGTAAGGTTGGATTGTTGCGGGCTCAGTAGCTTGTAGAGTCTAGAGACATGATGGCCTAATCTATTGAGGGTAGCCAGAAAGCCTAGCAGGGAGGGTGTATGATTGGTGAGTTTTGCCTTGGAGATTGCCACTTTGACATTCAAGAAGTTATAAAATTCAATTGCCCCTAAGCCATATCTATTCTGCAACTCCGCAAAAGAGAGTGGCCCGGACTCGTTAAAGAGCTGGTGTGGGAAGAATATACCTTTAGCAACCCAAGCATCGTTGCGCAGGGGTTTCCCCTTGTACATTAGGATATGATTATGCCAAAGGGATTACCATTTCGACCATTTAAACTGGCTAGATACAAGTTTATCAATGCTTAGGAGGGCTATTTTAGTATTCTTAAAAATTGAACTGGAGCAGCTGGCTGTACTCAGCATGGCGGTGAGGAAAGAAGTTGGGTCGAGGTCCTTAAAAAGGACTCTTTCTACCTGGAGCCAAACAGGGGTGTAACCCGGCTGGGGTGTCAGCCAGTGTGAGCCTTGCTTGGCCATAAAGGCAGTCTGGTATAGTCTGAAGTTCGCTAGAATGACCCCACCCAGAGTTTTGTCAAGGTGTAGTTTTTTTAGGCTAATTCTAGCCCTTTTCCCCTTCCACAGGAAGGTAGAGATTAGTGTATCTAATTTGTGGTGGAAGTCACTGGGGAGTGTAAGAGGGAGCATGGATATGAGGTAGTTAACCAGGGGGGAAATCATCATTTTAACGGTTTCAACCCTTCCCCACCAGGATATAAATTGAGGGGACCACCCATCAAGGAGTCGCTTGATTTTATCAAAGGTGATGGATTGATTGTGATGTAGTGTCTCGATAAGGGATCCGCCAAGTTCGATTCCCAGATATTTAATAAAACCTGTTTGCCAAGCAAGAGCCATTTTTTGAAAGCTCAGAGCTGCTGCTGGTGCCTCTGTCAATTTCTCCAGATTAAGGTTAATTGCAACAGGCACAAGAAGGGCGTCATCATAAAGAGAGAAAGAAGAAGAAAGTGAAGGAGACAACGAGGACAGAGAGAGAAAGCAGAGAAGGAGAGGCAGAGATTGGATTGGTCGAAAGAGACGAAGAGTGAGAGAGGGAAGGAAGGGAGTGGGCAGTGGCGGGCAGTAAGTACAACTTTGAGGGGGCGGTGGGCCCAGACACACAGACATGCACACTCACTTACTCACATGCATTCACATGAAGACATGAGCACACACATCCATTCACAACACTCACTCACAAATACACATACGTTCATATATACACACAAGCATCAAACAGTTACACAACACTTACCTGCTGCAGCTCTCTGGAACGGAACTCTCGGAGGTGCCAGGAGGGTTGTGACTGTTGCTTCCCCTTATTGGCTGACCTTAGGTCAGCCAACAAGGGGAGGCAGCAGTCTCTAACTCGTCAAAGAGTAGGATGGGGTCAAAGAGACTGCTGACCCCACCCCACTCTGTGACAATGTGTCAGTGATAGTCACACGGCCCTGGGTGCTTCAGGGTTTAAACCTGAAGCTCCCAAGTACGAGGCTATCACTGATGCTTCCCTCATCACAAGAGGCAGGGCTTCGAGGACCTTTGCCAAGCTTAGGAGGTCATGTCCACAGTAGCTGTGACATCATCATCCCAGCACAGTTCAGCTCTGGCTGCCAGAAATCTGCCCTAGTAGTGCATGTCTAGATTCTAGCTGCCTGATCTGAAAATAAAGAGTGTTTATAAGGCTGATCTTTGCTCAGCCTGACAGACACTCACTCTTTATGTCCAAAACGTGCAGGGGCTCGGCCCCTTGGCCTTTAACACCTTCACCATGGCGCGAATTCCTCTGCGGTGCGGGGGGTTAGGTGGGTGTGGCGCTGCGGTGCTCATGGCGGCTTCCGGCCGTCATAAATCACGGTGGGCGTGTGCTCATGACGGGTGGGAGCCGTCCGAACCCCGCCCACTAATTAATTCTTCTGCACAGGCAGGAAATTAACACCGCGTGTAAGGAGCGGCAACGTTCGGACGGCTCCCAGCTGTCATGAGCACACGCCTACCGTGACATGAGCACCGAAGAGGTTAAGGACAGGCCGTTGCTGGGAGTGGGACTGGTTGAAAGTTTTTGCCATGCTACCTTTGATTCCCAGCAGCCCTTTCCTGTGTACGACACTAGGGCCTTGTGTACACACAGTTTTAGCAGTGGCAATAGCACTGTTTCAGTAAATCAGAGGGTTTGCGCATACTAAAACCCTTTTAAAATGTACAAAGTCCATTTAATGATTTGGAAATGGTTTTGCAAATTGTTAAATGTGTTTAAGAAACCATTCTGAATCCATTTATGGAAGGGGCATGTTTAGGGCGCCCATTCCAAATACTGATTCTCTATGGTATGGATTCATTTTTTTTCACCGAAATCCAGTAGCAAAACTCCAATATTTTACCACTATCTCAAAGGAGATGGTAACCCATTCACAAATGGTAAGGGGTGCACAAGATACACCTTCTGATTTGTGAATGTTTAAAAAGCATTTTTAGGCATAGGCAGTGGTTTACTAGACCACTGCTTACTTATAAAACATGTTTGTATAACATTTCATTTTTCTTTATAAATGCACCCCATTTTCGATTTAGGAAAATGGGCTGCATTTAAAAAATAATTTGCTTTATTGAAAAGCAATCACAGACATGGTGGTCTGGTGACACTAGCAGGTCATCATGCTATGATTTTAGCCAATCATAGAGGGTTGCAATGTACGGCCTACCTCATTAATATTTAGGTAGAACGAGTTGCGACTCACAATGATTCTGTATTTTGTGAACCGAACTATTATCACGTAAGTTCGTTCACAAAATACAAATATATTCAGTAAAAGTAGGTGTGCAAATTGCAACCACAATTACCAAATTCATTTTCAGTACGTGTACACTAATGTTTGTAGTGTATGCTTCATGTACGAGTTAAACGTTTATGTATGCAAGTTAGACAAATGTTATTAAGATACACATGTAAGTAAAAACATAATGCTTTCTACCAGTCATAACTTGTTCCCATTACTTTTTTCCCCATTACTTCTGTGACTGTGTTTTTAATAACAATGTGTCTGGTTCACACTCCTTTCATGTGAAATGTGTCAGTTTAGTCATTGGCCAATTCGGAAAGATTTGTGGCCCTGTTTAATTAAAGCTTTGTTGAAGTTCATCAGAGAAGAGCAGGTCTCCACCTGCATGTTACCACATATTGAAGATGGACCTTTTTATATGGACTATTAGGTGGTGGTGGGCGTAACTGGCGTAATTCTTTTTAGCATAAGTACTATGACTTATTGCAAATTTACTTGTCGGTATGTGTTATTACACGAGAAGCGTAAACCAGCATTTAGAGCTATTTTCTTAGTGCAAAATGCACTCTTGAGTCCTAAGGGTTGCCCGAGGATGCATTTTGTGCTACGAAAACAGCACTAAATGCTACAGGGGTGAGCCACTCTCTTTCTCTTAGTTTGTTGTTCCTGAGCTTCTACAGTAGGAGTTTTGCCCCAGTTTACTCTCATTTATTCAAGCTGGCGTAATTGTGTAATTTCGGTAATTTCACATCCCAAGAGTAATGCATAATTACTGAAATTACTCTGATTACTCCTGCATAATCAACATTTAGCCCAGGCCTACTGTTAGCCCCTGACAGAATGTGCGAATCCTATTAAGGTTTCCAGCTTCTTTCCTCTATCTGGTCACAGAACTCCTTGGTGACTAGTGATATTCGTATACCACAATGCATCTTTAGGTAAGAGTGCAATACGAGGTCAATAAATACATGAATCCCATATTGTATTTGGTTGCAATAAAGAGTCTATGGGATCCAATAATATCCTCAATCGAATAACAACAAAGAAGGTACAGTTTTGTTCCATTACTCGTCAAACATTCCAGCGAAGAGTGACGTAGCCTGATTCTCAAAACTATTTTTTTTTAATCAGGGAGTTGTAAAAACAATAAATGTTCTCACACCAGACAAGTCAGGGAGATTTCAAAACACAATAATTCTCTTTTACTGATAAAATTATATAATGCACAAAAATGAATGTGTGGAAAGCAGGTTTCAGCAAATAGGTGTACATTTTTTTTATAAAAAATGCATCATTTGTGCGTTACTAAGCGGCTTGATTTGTTTTCATGCTATTAAAATCTTTGTTGCCATAACACTTCAGAATACAAAATGTGCAGCAATAGTGCTTTCCTAACTGTTGATATATTTTGACATTTTTGGTCAGTTAATTTATAGGTATTTAAATTTTGTTTTGTTTTGTGTTTTAAAAAAATGACTTCCTACAGTCTTTGCTTTCAGGCTCACCCTGCCGCAGCAGGATTGTCATAGTTTACTTTACAAAATCCAAATACGAGCAAGAGAAGTAAGCACCAATCGCCATGATAAAAGAACATTCAGCAAGTTGTCAGAAGCTATAGCCAGACACTTGACCTCTGCCTTTGCATCACAGCAAATGTGACAAGATAAAAACGAAGTTTAAAGGCACCTTTACTGCTGATTTATCTTCTAAAGTCCAGCATGGTTATTTTTGGGGGGCTGCAGCACCCATAGAATCCCTACTTCAAGAGCCTAAGCGTTTTTTGTATTAAATATTAATTGTTACTCTATAGTGTTGATTTTAATTAATAAGCACAACATACTTTTTTCTATTTATTCATTCATTTCATTCAATTTAATAGCTGTTTGTGAATCTAGTCAAATTCACAAGCAACAAACTTTTTGTGGACAGACTGGGGAGCCATACACAAATTATAGGAGCGCGTACACCTTGTTTGGTGCCAACTGCAAACCGAGTCCCACTCCCTTGTCTCCCTTCTTCCCCCTTCCCTCGCAGATTGAGGCAGAGTTGAACGGAAGCGGAAGCGCTTGGATGTGGTCTCGCACCTCGCGCGAGAGGAGGAGTGGCGGGACCCGGTGCCATGAGTGGGGGCGGTGTTCGGTTTTCAGCAGCCGTGCCGAAACAAGCCTCCAAGGCAAATAGGACCAGGTCCAGGTCTGATCTATGACAGTGCCAAGGACCAAGGAGCCCACACTCGCACCCACATCAGCCTGCGCTGTATTCCCCTCACGCTATGTCACAGCCTCTTGCTGCCAGAACAGAACCATAGCCGTAACAAAATAGCCTACAAAAGGACAAAGACAATGAGTGCTATGTGTCTGTTTTTTTTTCTACCCTCCGGAACTAGCTTGAGTTGCTAATTTGACCAGTGACCAGGAATTTTGGGAAATAGTGTGTGGCTTGGCACTAGGCCTCGGTCTCCTTTGACAGTGGCGTGGAAGAGGCCGGCGTTAGGCCACTGTGGCGTGCACCATGTCTAGGGGACCGACACGCCTCGCATCTGAATAAGTTTTGGCTTTTGCATACTCCATTTTCAGATAAGCAATAACAACAACAACTATTAACTTCTTGTCCTGCCTGTACTGGATACCTGGGGTGCTCATGTCCTCTGAAACGTGAACTGTGCCTAAGGTACGTCCAGGTAGGCGGCACTAGTCTAACAAAGGATACAGCTCAGAATGTTTCTCCCTACCGGAGCAAATTCTCTGATCGAGGTCAAGGTCCAGGGTGTGCAGGGGTCCAACCTGTGATATTTGCCGGTGTGCTAGTGCCTCCTCTTACGAATTAAAGCTCTGTTGGAGTGAGGAGGTGGCACTGACCTATAACAACAACTGTTGCTGCTACACTATCCTATTGTGGCTGTTGCGCCCTTGTGGAAGGCCCTGTAAGGCCAGTGTCAATTGTGGCTAGCTGTAATGTGTGGCCTGTTTTTCAATGATCCCTGTGGTGCTACCACTAAGATTTTAAGTAGTTGGCGTGGCAGTAGTGTTAGCATCTGTTGCACTAGAGTAAAGCTAAGGGGTAGCGGAGACAGTCTGGTTAGGACTAGGAGTGTTTGCAAGCCACTCGAACACTCTGTCTGCCCACCTATTACAACATTTGGTCAAATACTCCAAACATTCCTGTGTCCGTAAACCTTCCTTGATTACATACTAGCTGTTTCCTCACCTTTTCCAAAATACATGTGGTCTGGACGCCTACAAGGGACATAACAAGTGTAAAAAAGATAGAAGACCACTTAGAAAGCCCAGGAAATCACAGCATCTTCTAAAGAGGGGGATTTTGATATTCCACAAGTTCATTTAGTTGTAACACCAATGATGGATCTGGTGGGAGTGCTTCTTTTCATCCAATTAAAACTGCCAACAATACCCTACACCAGCCCTCCCAGTCCCACATTATGGGTTATTTGAAACGGGTGGACAAAGCTCAGTGTGAAGATGTTTTGTGATTACCTATATCAGCCCCAGCAGTTCTTTGTCTATCAGCTGTAGCAGCATGCAATGGCATGCTACTTTAGGATGCCAACCTAGGTGATTGTTTAACACAGCCCAATTAAGGTGATACATGATTAACAATGGCTGCTCCAATCAAGGGGGGGGGGGGGGGGGGGCGGGGCCGCATGCAATGAAAGCTTAGGCTCAAATTCATGCGGATCCCAAGTACTGTGTCTCATTCCCCTCTAATGCATCTTCAGGTTTAACAGCGATACCCGTTCAACAAAGCTGCCTATCTAAGGCAGTTGGTGCAGCACAAATTAGATTAAAACAGCATAGCTGTTTGAGTGACTGTGAAGATTCCATCGTATGTCTGATCAATAATCAATTAAACCAAAGGTTACCCAAGTCCATCATGAAATTAAAGGATTGTGACAATTCTGTCATATATCTGGATTATAGCCAATCAAATCAAAGACTACTCAAATCACCAAAGTCCTCCAACAAACTAAACAAGTGTGTCAAGTCTGCCTTATGCCTGGACAATGACCAACCAAATGTATGCCTATCTAAATCACCCAAGTCCATTAAGAGCTTTCAGAAATAAACTTGGATTCCAGTCTAAGTGACAACAATAGCCCTGCCATACGCATGGATAATAGCCTAGAAAATCAAAAGGTGCCTTGGAAGCAGATAGTAGCTCCAAGGTCAATAAATAACATCTATTAAGATCAAAACCCGAGTTTAGGCGAGTCTATCGATCAACTATTAAAAGCCAAAAATGGTATTGATCATTTTAGTCCTGTTCTTATGGAGAGCTCTTAATTTTCTGATTTACAACCAACATTAACACCTCAAAAGATTAATCTTATGGAGTTAAGCCAAGGCCCCATGACAGTTCTCCAAACTGATAACTCATTAAACTCTACTGATCTTTCATTTTTTGAAAAGTATGATAACCTAATTCCGTGGATGCAAGATCGCCCAAATATCAAACTGCAGCAGATGATGGCGAAATTTGCTGAGGACAATGGATGCTATAACAACAGCGCTAAACCTCCACTCTAACAAATTAGATATTGAGGTGGAGCTACTAAATACAGTAGCCTTGTACGTTGCCAAATTACACGGTCTAACTAATTTAGTGGTAAGAGCTCAATCAGATGTTAAAAACCAACTAATAAAGTGCACATGTTCACATATTTTGGATAATGTTTCTGAACTTCCAGCTATAGTAGGATCCCATGTTGATGAAGTAATTGGCTTTCCAACCAAATGCAGGCCCAAAAGTCCCACTCCATCTGGGCTAAAGTGTGGGGAGTATTAATGGAAGTCTGAAGACTAGAAAAGTATGTGTATATCTTTATTCGGTAAGATTGCTCACCATAAAAGAGTACAATTTACACAATAAAACAGAAACTATCAGCAATAAAACCATGGTTAAAAGCCTACACATTATACAGTACAATTATGATTATTATAGCCCCCAGTCAAACATTTTCATCAATTCATTGTTTCCCAATGGTTAGTACCTTCAATTACATCCAGTCTATTCATTTGATAACATGGAGTGTGACTTCAATCGCCTTGAACGCGTCAGCCACGCACTGCTCAGATATTTAGCCACCCCACATACCATGGCAGAGGATGTTGGATCCGTAGAAAGCACTCGTAAGGCCAATCTATGGCACCTCAACCCCAACCCCCTGCATACTGGTTTCAGCCAAACCTTCCGTGCAACTTTGTAAGCGGGGCAGGCAAAAAGTAGATGGGCCACAGACTCCTTAGGAGCCGCGCACCCAGGACAGGGTCGCGATGGGCCACCAAAATTAGACCAACCCGCGGTGAACTCATGCACCGGGAGGGTCCCGTACCTTAATTTTAAATAAAGGGCTCTGTGTAGCGGCTTGGATATGAGGTCAAGGAAGGGTTCCAACTTTCTAGCCCACTTAAACTCCAGAAACCGTTCAGTGAGTAAACCCCCAGCCCCACTACGTGTTGCCTCAACCTGCACCCAATCCCAGTATAACTTCTTAATCACTGGTTTGGGGGGCGGCATTTGGGATTCCCATACATCGCTCAAACCCACTTGGATCACCAGGTGCCTCACGTTACTCAGCCACCCAATCTTATTACCAGTATCGAGCAGTATTAGTTCGTCCAACCCTGCAGCGTATTTAGCAAGCTCCTTGGTCCTTCTCAGCCGAACCCAGAAGAGTAGTGGGCGCAGCCGCACTAGATCTTTTAGGGCTCGTCTGCCCAAATCTAGCCGCAGAGGGATCAACGGGGTTGAAACGGGGAGAGCCACTACATCCCTCAAAAACTTATTTTCCGCTAGAGTTAGCTCTGAAACATTTTCGAACCCCAATAACTCTGAGCCATATGAGGCCGTCGGGAGTATCTGGCCCTCATAAATAGCCATAACTGGTGTTACTGGTTTACTAGTTGACTCCCGATGCTCCCTCAAGGTCACCCCTGTTACTCTTTTGTGGCCAAGTAACATTTTGGCCAAGTGGTCCTTCCAATTCATCCGACTGTTTATCCGGACCCCTAAATAGTCGAATGAATCAACCATCTCCAGAGGAGCCCCATTGAGCGTAAAGTTGTTTTAAAATCTTTTAGAGGGTGAAAGAGCCATCAGCTTAGTTTTCGAGGTATTGATAGTTAGACCTCTGTCTATACAAAAGGTGCTAAATCAATGCAAGAGCTTTTGCAGTCCCACCGGGGATTTAGAGATCAGTATGGTGTCATCCGCGAAGAGTAGAGTGGGGACTCTTTCCCCCGCCAGGGATGGTGCATCCGTCTCTTCCCCTCTCAGATGGTCCACCACTCCATTCACAAACAAGGAGAAGAGGGTCGGAGCCATAACACATCCCTGGCGGACTCCCCTCCTCACGGGCACCCTATCTGTCAGCTGTCCTTGGGAACCCCATCTGATCCTCGCATAATTCCCCTCGTGGAGCCTTGCAATTAGACTCAAGAGTGAACCGGGGAAGCCCATCCTCTCTAGTATCTCCCACAGTTTTTCCCGAGGGACCAGGTCAAAAGCCGTCTTGAGATCTATGAAGGCCATATAAAGGCTGCCCTTTTTGATGGTAACTGTCTTCCAATAGATAACAAAAAAACGAAAGACCTGGTCCATCGTACCCACCTTTCGGCGGAATCCTGCTTGGAGGTGGGAGAGGATGTGTTTCTCTTCCATCCATTCGCCAACCCTTGAGATAATGACCCTGCCAACCACTTTCTGGATTACATCTATCAAACTGATAGGTCTGTAATTGGCAGGATCCTCTCTAGCCCCCTTCTTATACACAGTTACCACCTCTGCCCCCTTCCAAGAGTCTGGTACAGGGTGCCCCCTGGCAATCAAATTCATTAAAGTGGCAATTAGATTGGCCCACGCCATAGGTTCCTCAATCAAAAGGTCCCCTGGGATCCCATCCGGACCGGCCGCCTTCTTCGGGGTCAAGTGTCTAATGGCCACCACTACTTCCGAGGCCGAGAATGGGTACTCGGCCTCCCCTATAGATTCCCCGCCCCCACCGCTATCTACGTGGGACAAATGGTAACTTCACTTCCGCCATATAAGGCCGAGAAATGGTCAAACCATTGCTGGCTTGTTATATGGGCGGCTAAGGGCTGAGTACTCCGCTGTCTAGCTCTATTGATAAGGTCCCAGAATAGCATAGAATTCCTCGTGCTCACTGCATCTTTTAGGTCCTGCCAATGTTGTTCCTCTCACTCTCGTTTGGACAGAGCCAATACTCTTAAGTAATCCTTCCTAGCCGCTCTAACTAGTGATGGATCTTTTTTAAGTAGGGCAGCTGTCAGGTCTTTCCTTTTTCCCTTGCACTGAACCGAGTACCAAGGGTTGCTAGAAATGGGAGGTATATTGTTTACTCTGTGGCTTTTCCCTTTAGACAGAAAATGGTGGCTCACTTGCTCTATTGTGGATTTGTAGGCTGTGTCAAGGGCGATGGAAGGCTCCACAGCACTTCCATTTCCCTGGTCCCACGCCTCCAAATTCAAATGCAAATCCACCACAAGAGATTTTATACTCCCCAGTTGATCCTCCTTCAGTTGGGCCTTGTCCCATTTCAGCCTACGGTTACTGTTATATGGGATAATCTCTTTAGTTAGCTTCAGGGGGGCATTCGTCCCCCTACCTTTGGGGTTACCCCACCTGAACTTACTGCACAGGGGATTATGATCACTATCCTGAGTAGACACCACCTCCATATCTATTAGGTCATTCCACAATCTAACGTCCAGTAAGATGTAATCGATTCTGGACGGACCATTAAGCCTATTAAAGGTCATTGCACCTACCCTGTCAGACAGAGTCCTACCATTAAGTGCTCTTAGTTTGTGTTCCCTAGTAAGGGCATTAATTTGTATTGCCCTTGCAGACCATTTTCGGATGGGGGGTAAAGACAAAACTGGAATGGACCATTTTGAGTCTTCTTCCTCAGTGCCTAAAGGGTCATCTCCAAAAAGGGGTTCGAATGTGCAATTAAAATCCCCTCCCACTATGACTTTGGCCGCTGGAGGACAGTTGGCTAATGCTAAATCTAAACTCATTAAAGTTGCTGAGGTAGTATCCCCCGATGCCCCTCTGGCATAAACATTAAATAGTTAGAGCCTATTCCCCTCAATGTAACCCCTAGAGGAGAGATGTAGTATATCACTACACTCTGAATCATGAATGGCAACATCCCAGTCCAGATCAATTTTTATCCAGACCGTGAGACCTCCCGCTGGTCTGCCCTTCCCTCTGCTTACTGCTGGAGAAAAAAATGTGGTGTAGCCTGATTTATTTATTGGGAGCAGACTCCAGGTTTCCTGAAACAGGCATACATCAAACTTCTCGATGAATGTATGCCATTCTGGTATAGCCATCTTCCTTTTTAACCCTGCCACGTTCCAAGATAGCAGGTTTATTACCTGACGACCCATAGGAACTATAGCAGGGACCCCCTTACTCCCACCCCCTCCACCCTCCTTGGTCGTGGAACTGTCCACCACACATGTAGATAGTTTGGGGAGTGCAATGCTACCGACAATATTATCTGTACTTAGTACATCCAAGGGGGCTCTGGTAATACTGCTATCCGTACCTTGGACTAGTGGGGAGCCCACCTGTCTAGTGTCTTCACATCCAACTATCCTTAGAGCCTCCACACCTAGTTGGTCACCTCTCTCCCCCTTAGACTGTAAACATCAGTCGCAGTCTTCCATACCGGATAGCAGCGAGAACCTATTGCTAGTTTCCAGAGGAGTGAAGGGTCTCAAATGTTCCATTCTACTGTTATTATTCCTATTGTGTCTCTGTGGTGCCGTAATCCAACCTAGGGGGTCAGCCACCTGGGCGGGGTGCTGCCCATACGGAACATAGATGTTACTATGTAATGATGGGGGGTTAGATCTGGGAGGATAAAACCCATTTAGATGATTGGGGGGGAACACAACTGACCTATGGTAGAAGTATGTTAGAGCCCGGGGGGTGATACAATTGTCCCCACTTCCAGTGGGCCAGTTTAGTATGTAATCCACTGCCCGTGGGTCTCTAAAATTAACCACCACTAGGTCCCCCTCAATATCTTTGCGTCTACTGCCTAGCCAATTGAGCCGCCTGACATGCACTATGTCCCCATCAATATTATGTGTAATGGGCCTATAAGTACTCAGCCAGTGTATTATTTTATTTTTCAGTTGCGCATAGCCCTCCTTCTTGTTATCTGCTAACGGCGGAACCCCAGTCAAAACGACCACAAAGGGCACTGCTTGTGGGGGAATCTCCACTTGTGGCCCCTTAGTAACTGGACCTCTAGTATATCTACCATTTCCATGTTCCTCCCGTTTGTTTGCTATGGGGGCCTTTGTCAATACCCTTTGGGGGTCACCACCCGTCCCTACTACTGGGGTGTTTATATGTTTTGGGGGGTGCGGTTTTTGAAAACCAGACTCGGCCCTACCATCAGACTGTGACTTCACTTTAGGGGGCTGGGATTAGGCAGTTGGGGCATTAATAGTATTATTAGTGGGTAGCCTAACCGAAGGTGTGGGTGGCACAACCCCACTGCCCTGGACTTTGGTTAAAGTGACCAAGCTGTTTATGGCCGTCTCTAAGATGGTCAGTCTGATTTCAACTTTCTTTATGCTCTCATTAATAGGCAGGAGCAAAGATCTGAGTAAGAATTCCAGATTTCCTAATGGTGTAGTTGGAGATAATGTGTTTGGTATTGGATCCCCAGAATTAGTGTCAAGATCTACAGCATTGGTGTCCATAGCAGGTGAGATTGCCACTAGCAATGGTGCCTCAGTTGGTGGAGATACTGGCACCTCCACTATTGCACTATCATAATTAGTGGGGGGCTTTAACACTTTACCAAAGTCGGAATGTGGAGTTTTAGCTTTACCCTGCCCTACTCTCATTTTCCTCCTTCGCTTACTCGGTGGTGGACCATGCATCTGGGCCACAACTAGTTGCTTAGCTTTCGTCTTCCTAGGCTTTGTTACATTTGGGGTCTTAGAAAATCGGTCAGCAGTAATACAACAAGGACTAGGAGTAGGAGAAACAATTACAATCTGATCAGGGGGCAAACAGGGGGTAGGGGTACAATCTCGCAGCAAAAGGGGCACACCTTCCTGACTTGCTATTTCCTCACTAATATCAAGTGATCCTCCCTCTTGGGCCGTAGTAAAAGGAGCCGTGTCAGTGAGGGACCTATTTTTCAAACTTTCAACTGAGCGTCGACGCTCAGCCCTACGCTCGGCCATAGAAGATTCCTTGTCACCATCACTCAAGACCCTAGGAAAATATTTATCCAATGACCCATTGCGTAATCTACCCGCCTTCCCAGTTGTTCCCTCCTCAGACGGCATAGCCATTACACTCGCCTGTAACACGGTCCACAGTTCTAGGTCAATACAGGCGTTAGATGGTAGGCCCAGCACAGCCTACACTGGCCTACGAGGGCCCGCCCTTTGCCCGGGCTTAGCCCCGGGCACTGTCCCGCGTGCGTCCCGCGTTCGCGCGTTCGATTGGATTTAAGTAGGGTGAGAAAAGGGGCGGGAAGAGTCACAGATGCGCTGCTAGGTCCAGCGCTGCTCCTGCTGGGACTCGCAGTCCCGTGCCCACATCCGGCGAAGGTTCGTGCTCTCCCCAGATGGTCCTGTCAGTAGAAGGTTGCCCAGAGGATTGGCAAAAGTCCAGTGTCACTAGGAACGGCTGCGAGCGGCTCCCGCGGAGCGGGGGCCGCGAGCCGTTTTAACCGCATGCGCGCTAGCGGAATTCTGCTCCTGTGCTGAGTTTTTTAAAACCGCACTTTACATGACGAGCTGGGCTCGTCATGAGCGTGCGAGGAGGCTACCTCATGACGAGCCCAGCTCGTCATGAGCGTCGAAGGGGTTAAAGCGCCAGCAGCAGGGTGAGGAGAGGGGCGGGAAGAGTCACAGGTGCGCTGCTAGGTCCAGCGCTGCTCCTGCTGGGACTCGCAGTCCCGCGCCCACATCTGGCGAAGGTTTGTGCTCTCCCCAGATGGTCCTGTCAGTAGAAGGTTGCCCAGAGGATTGGCAAAAGTCCAGTGTCACTAGGAACGGCTGCGAGCGGCTCCCGCGGAGCGGGGGCCGCGAGCCATTTTAAAGCGCCAGCAGCAGGGTGAGGAGAGGGGCGGGAAGAGTCACAGGTGCGCTGCTAGGTCCAGCGCTGCTCCTGCTGGGACTCGCAGTCGCGCGCCCAGATCCGGCGAAGGTTCGTGCTCTCCCCAGATGGTCCTGTCAGTAGAAGGTTGCCCAGAGGATTGGCAAAAGTCCAGTGTCACTAGGAACGGCTGCGAGCGGCACCCTAGAAAAGTACACTCTGATGCCCTTGTACGTGATCAAAATTACCTACTACCAGGTCACACAACCTGTTGCTGTCGAAGATTAACAGAGAAACCAGGTTATACTAAGAAGTCAGAAAGAGCTTTGGGGTCAGAAAAAGACGAAAGTCCTGCCTTGATAGAAGATATCGACGATGAAGGAAGTCAAGTCTCAATTAGTAAGGACTCACATGAGGGTTCTAATGGTCAGCCACCCCTCTCAAAAAAGGGCCAGAAAGAGTTGAAGGAAGGCCAGGAACAAAATACAGAAGGTTCCAGAAATATTGTCGAAACCTGTGAAGTTGCCCATGGACTGCTTTCCCATTGCCAAAAGAAGTAGTCAGAACATACAACAGCAGGAGTCAACGTCATACGGAATGGAGGTGATTATCCCTGTAAGAATCAAGCAATGTAGATGAGTTCTCAGCCCAGTCCTCAGCTACTGGGTCCCCAAAAAAATGACGGAATAGAGAAATCAAGGAGTAGAGAGGTCTGTGAGCTGCACATTTCTGTAAAGAGTGGGACAGTCTCTGTTCTGTATGCTATTCTTAATCAGTGCTTTTCCGGGCTCATGTGGGATAATGGAACTAATTGTGCAGGGAATCAGAGAAACCTTGCCCCTAATGGTAATGAGAACAGCCTTCCAGGTGGCGGTCCACCACCCTCTGGTATGGAACCTGGTATAGTGTCCTCTTTGGGGCTTATGCCGAAAAACACAATCTCCCAACGACTTGAAAAAAGTATTCCATCCTCAATATGAATCCAGAGCTATACTTGTCGAAGGCAGAGGTGAGCGCCCCCCCTCCCCCCTCCCCAACGGGATGCAAAATGACGGCTCCTACCGCGCTGGCCTGCCATGAGGGGAGATGCGTCCAAGTGGGCTTATAGGGACTACGCTATTCCCGATCACCTGTGGACTCCTGGGAGATCTTGTGACCTTTTAAGAGCAAAGGGAGACTAGCCCATCCTTCCCTGTACGTTCATTGTCTCGAGATGAACCTGGCCACTTAGCCAATAACTATTGGTACGAAATAAATCTGAATATGCTGGGGCTTGGAGATCCTACATCTTAAGGTGTTTCCAAAGCTTTGATTTTGCAGCTTGGATGCCTTGAATTGAATAAGCTTAGTTTTAAACAGCTTTTAAACAAAAAAGATAAAAACGAATTCACTTATTGCAGATAAAAAGGCTTTATCTGCAAAAGAAGCACGCCTGGATAGTGATCAATTCACATCCGAGTTTGGGAATTCAGTCTTATTTGACTACCTACTTCTACTGCATACTACATATGAGGGACACATTTTTAAGACTATGACTAACTAAGAACGGCATGCCAAAATGGATCCAGCAATGTAGAACTAGTGACTGTAGACCATGTGGGCTTTCACAGGAAACTCTAATGCACATTGTAGGTGTCTGCCCAATCCTGCTAATTGCACGTCGTATTCTTTTAAAACCCTCTTCTCTCAATGTAGGGGTGAGGTGGGCCCGCCCGGCCCTTATTTTATGTCTATCTGGTGCTCAATCTCACTAACCTGACAGCTGATAAATGGCCACTTGCATCAATGAAATGGTCGCAGAATCTGCCCATTTGCAACCAGTATTTTTGCATTGGGGATGTATCATCCCAAATACAAAAATCGTAATTTTAGTAATCGTAAAATTAGCGATTACTTAAATTGCAATTGCATTTAAGGAATCACAAATTGTGATTCCTTAAATGCAATGCATTAACCGCCCAAAATTGGCAATTTCGCAAATTGGAATTGCAAATTACCGTCAATCTCAAGTTGATGGCAATTTGCGATTTCTTTGAAAAATGCACTAAAGTGCATTTTTCAAAGTCCCATGTTACACAAACACATGCCCTTGGGGCATGTGTGTGCGCAACATGTGGTAAAATGGAAATTTCTGGGGTGCAACAGGTTGTCCTTTTGGCACCCTTGTACCCTTGAAATTGCATGCGCAATTGGCGAGTACCTATTTGGTACTCGCAAATTGCGCATGCAATTCCCATTAATTCGTATGGGCTTCTAGGCCCATAGGAATGAAGCAGAAGCCATTCATTAATTGTGACTTGCAATTCGCGAGTCGCAATTAAGGAATGTGTAGAAATCGCAAATTTTATTGTGATACCTGCATGCTAGGCAATTGCGATTCCATTATTGCGATTCCTTAAAAATCGCAATTGCCTATTTTGATGCATGAGCACCAACGTTTCTAACTACTGCAGAAAGAATTCTTACATCTGCAGCTTAAACTTTGTTTTCAAAAGTATTTTTTTTAAACAATGAGTGCTTATTGCTTTACTATGAGGTTCAAACCGTTTTCCTCTCTTAAGTGTATGCACTTGACACTTCCTTGGCCTCTGCCTGAATAAATTATATGATCGAATATTTATGATTTTATATTGTTCCAAGGCACACAGCACCTTTTTATTAGGATCAAGTATTCTCATGCCCAAAGTTGCAGTATTTATTTTTTGCCTACCGGTTTTATTTGCATTGCATGTGTTTGTACTTTAAACGGTCATTTTGTGGTGTTTGTATTGACCTAATATTAAGTAGAGTTTCTGCCCTAAGCATGTTACACTTTGAAGTATTGTTAAACGTCATTTTGTGGTGTTTTTATTGACCCAATAATAAGTAGAGTTTCTGCCCTTAAGCATGTGACACTTTGAAGTATTGTAAAACGTCATTTTGTGGCGTTTTTATTGACCCAATAATAAGTAGAGTTTCTGCCCTTAAGCCAGTGAAACTTTGAAGCATTGCAAAACGTCATTTTGTGGTGTTTTTATTGACCCAATAATAAGTAGAGTTTCTGCCCTTAAGCATGTGACACTTTAAAGTATTATAAATGTCATTTTTTGGTGCTTTTATTGACCCAATAATAAGTAGAGTTTCTGCCCTTAAGCATGTGACACTTTAAAGTATTATAAATGTCATTTTGTGGTGTTTTTATTGACCCAATAATAGTTAGAGTTTCTGCCCTTAAGCATGTGACACTTTGAAGTATTGTAAAACGTCATTTTGTGGCGTTTTTATTGACCCAATAATAAGTAGAGTTTCTGCCCTTAAGCCAGTGAAACTTTGAAGTATTGCAAAACGTCATTTTGTGGTGTTTTTATTGACCCAATAATAAGTAGAGTTTCTGCCCTTAAGCCTGTGAAACTTTGAAGTATTGCAAAACGTCATTTTGTGGTGTTTTTATTGACCCAATAATAAGTAGAGTTTCTGCCCTTAAGCCTGTGAAACTTTGAAGTATTGCAAAACGTCATTTTGTGGTGTTTTTATTGACCCAATAATAAGTAGAGTAGCTGTCCTAAAGCATGTGGCACTTTGAAGTATTATAAATGTCATTTTGTGGTGTTTTTATTGACCCAATAATAAGTAGAGTATATCTGCTCCTAAGCACGTGGCTCTTTAATGTCTTGTATAGCTTCTTGCTGGTAGCTCTAATTTCAATGTGGCGGAATGTCTCCAAATAGAGAATTTATGAACAATAGTGTGTTCTTTGCTTCACGCACATGGCACTTTTTATGGATTCTGTATTGTTCTTTCCGCATTAGATAAATGAACGTTTATATTTAACCTCGAGTTATTTTATGTACTTAAGTGTGATATCTGTTTTCTCGTGTGTATTGTAAAACATCATTTTGTGATGATTTTTATTAATCAAGCATTTTTTGTGAGCACATAACCTCTCTAACTCAAAAAAACGAGATTTGTATTGGTAAATGGATGTACTTACACTAAGATTTACACATGGGTTAATCAACTATAGGAGTGGGAAATGGGAGTTGTGGGAGGAGCCGTCCTTTGAGTTTGTTAATACCCAATTTGCAAGTTAGTGACTATTCACAAATTCCTCTCTGACCCCTGCTCTCTCAGGGAAAGATTGGAGCTTTACTCCTGCCCTTTCCAGGATGCTAAGGGGAAAGGAACACCCCCAAAACTGTTGAGAATTCCCAGGAGTAAAAATATTTTTCCTGTGGAAAAGTACTTGCACTGTAGAGATTTTACATGTACAAATATATGGTTATAAAGTGGAATCTAGAAATGTTTTACAGGAATAAGCCTGGAAACCTGCAACTTTCACAGCTTTCATGGGGTAACCCATGCACATGCAATATTGTATAGCTCTGGGAGTAGATTTGCTCATTTCTCCGGTAACCACGCCCTCACTACTCTGCTATACCCATAGGTAGGGTACCAATTACTAATGCAGTAGTGTAACCAATCAACCAGAGCCCAACTACAAGGCGAAAGAACACAAAATAGCCTACTGGGTCATTTGGGACTGTCACAGAAAACAAGACTGCAGCATTTTAGCCCCAGGATGTTGATGAATTGTTACTGTCTGTAACACAGGCGCAGGAAATTCAGATTTGCTATAATTGTGGACAAATGGAATTCATCCAAAGCACACCATTTACACTTTTGCAATGCTCACACTTTCTATACACCATGAAGTTCTTCATCTGCAGGTGTTCATTTCATATGACTGATAAATTAATGCAGGGGTATTGTCAAATGAATTATACATAAGCTAGGCTCCTTGTTATACCAAAGTATTGAAAAAGAGTTTAGTTCAGGTGGAGTCAATGCTCCAGGATTGAACATGAAATAATTGTGTTGTTCCTACTCGATCAGAGGATTGAAAGGCTCCTTTGATGCCGCATACAGTTTACAGGGTGGAAATGGGCATTGTGTGATCCCTTAGACCCTAAGAGTCACTTGTGGAAACTGACATACTAGTGATGTGCAAAATGACGGTATACAACCTTTACCACGCAACTTTTACAACGAACTACCTTTACCACGCAATTTTTACAACGCAGGATCCATAACAACGAACTACCATTACAACGCATGTTTTTACATCGCAGATGCCTTTACAACGCATACCATTACAACGTAAGTATTGGTAAGTATATAATTTTATTAAAATGTTGTAGGTTTGGGTTTTTGGGTAAAGGGGTATTTTTAGGGTTCAGGGCTAGGTTTGGGTTTTTGGGTACAGGGGTATTTTTAGGGTTTAGGGCTAGGTTTGGGTTTTTGGGTAAAGGGGTATTTTTAGGGTTCAGGGCTAGGTTTGGGTTTTTGGGTAAAGGGGTATTTTTAGGGTTCAGGGCTAGGTTTGGGTTTTTGGGTACAGGGGTATTTTTAGGGTTCAGGGCTAGGTTTGGGTTTTTGGGTAAAGGGGTATTTTTAGGGTTCAGGGCTAGGTTTGGATTTTTGGGTAAAGGGGTATTTTTAGGGTTCAGGGCTAGGTTTGGGTTTTTGGGTACAGGGGTATTTTTAGGGTTCAGGGCTAGGTTTGGGTTTTTGGGTACAGGGGTATTTTTAGGGTTCAGGGCTAGGTTTGGGTTTTTGGGTACAGGGGTATTTTTAGGGTTCAGGGCTAGGTTTGGGTTTTTCGGTTCAGGGGTATTTTTAGGGTTTAGGGCTAGGTTTGGGTTTTTGGGTACAGGGGTATTTTTAGGGTTCAGGGCTAGGTTTGGGTTTTTGGGTACAGGGGTATTTTTAGGGTTTAGGGCTAGGTTTGGGTTTTTGGGTACAGGGGTATTTTTAGGGTTCAGGGCTAGGTTTGGGTTTTTGGGTACAGGGGTATTTTTAGGGTTCAGGGCTAGGTTTGGGTTTTTGGGGTACAGGGGTAGAGGGTAAAAATAAAGTAAAATTAAATTAAATTAAATTATATTAATTTTAATTAATTTACATTAAAAAAATATATATACTTACCAATACTTACGTTGTAATGGTATGCGTTGTAAAGGCATCTGCGATGTAAAAAAATGTGTTGTAATGGTAGTTCATTGTAATGGACCCTGCGTTGTAAAAATTGCGGGGTAAAGGTAGGCGTTGTTAATGTATGCGTTGTAACGTCATACATCCAAAATGACGCATTTTTATCAAACATTGTCAGGAAATATCATGCATAAAAAAGGGAGGAAGGTACCCCTATAAATTTTACAGGGAAGGGGTATGTGCAAGACTCAAAGGACATAGACCCTGTCACACGATATTACATAAAGAGACTTTCGATTGCAATGGATATTCCTAACAAATATCTACACACAGTATATTAAAGCAGGCAGAATAACATTTAGCAACAAAATAATAATATTCAAATAGTATTCTAGGTATCACAATGCATTATGAAATCACATCTAAGAAAAATATTGGCTAAAAAAATATATTTATTATTCTTCATATATCATCAGCCTAGGGCCTCCCTAGGGGTTACAATCTAAAAAGATAAAAGAACGTGTCTCTATTAAATGAGACAAGTACAAAAAGTTAAAAAACTGTTTAACCTTTTTTAACTTATTGTTTAACCAATATTTTTCTTAGATGTGATTTCATAATGCATTGTGATACCTAGAATACTATTTGAATATTATTTTGTTGCTAAATGTTATTCTGCCTGCTTTAATATACTGTGTGTAGATATTTGTTAGGAATATCCATTGCAATCGAAAGTCTCTTTATGTAATATCGTGTGACAGGGTCTATGTCCTTTGAGTCAGGAAATATCATGGACATTTCGCCGAATTACACCTTTGAAGTTAAATGTGGTTTGCTTGTATTTTGTCTGAATTTTATCACAAGTGCATACCTCACATAAAGACGTCTCACGAGATAGCGGCAGGAGACTGTTTCGATCAGAAAATGTCTCTCAATTAGATATTGTTTTGAGAGCAGTCTCTATGGGTGAATATTACAGTATTCCAAGTAAATTAATTTATCTTAAAATGTCATAAATTTCGCATAACCCAAAAATGCCATGCATAACAGACATTTCACCAAGGCCTAGCTTATATGGGTGTAGTTGGATCAGGCTGTGCCTATTGGGATCTTGACGGACCAAGTCATGCCAAACCCTTCCTGGCATCTTTTTCTTTTACAAAAAGGGGAGGAAGGGTTAGTGAAAAAGTTGCTTCTAACAGTGGAACAAACTTCCTCTTACATTACATGAAACCCATGTACAAAAGAGTTTGGAGCTACTTATAGGCTCTCTGCTTCTTTCCATCTCCAAACCATTGGTCTTGTCGAACACGGCAAAAAACATCTGTAAATTCTTGACCAGAGTACAGGGAGAGCCCCTGAGGAGAAAGTGAGACATACATTTACCTTACCAGATGTTGGCCTACAGGGAGGTACCATAGATGAAAGAGGGATTTAGTTCCCTGACAAATTGTTAATGGATCCTATGAGAATTGCCTTTAGTTTTGTGCACGAGGGAAGGGAAGACAATCCCAGAAAACCTTGTGGATATGTGGTCTGTGTCTGAGGCTGTGGGTCAAAGTCCAGTATGTTAAAAAAGGGTACCAAGAACATCGAAGCCAGTCAGGAACTGATGAAACATTGGCTTGATCAGCAAATCACCCTGAGTGATCACCAGCCTAGACATGAGATTTGGGGTGTGGAGCTTCTAAAGGTTAGGGCCTTTCATGACAAGTAAACCAAGGCTTCTAGAAACTTAGTAATGTGAACTACCTCACTGAACTAAGGACTCCATGGCACCCTTACAATCTTCTGCATCAAGAGCTGGAAGCCCAACTATAGCCAGGCTGACACAGTCATCCATCTAGTTGAAACTGATGAGTTGCTGCATGCAAATGAGAATGTCTCAGTTAAAGCGGTTCATTTCTCTTTCACTCTGTCATGAGGCTGCAATATGTTTGGTGGGGCCGCTACAGCTCCACCAAGCATTTTATGAGTTTCCTCACCGCCACACTTTTCATGGTGGCGCGACCGCCATGAAAAGTGTGGCGGTGAGGAAACTAAGAGGGCCCTACAGGGCCCCCTTGTGCCTCTGCACCATTGGGTGCAGGCAGGGGGGCACATGTTGTGCCCCCCTATGTGCATACACCCTAGTACCTGCAAAGCATAGACTGCAACAGTCCATGCCGTGCAGGTACAGATTTTGACGTTCCCATTGCAGCGTTATTTTCATAGGCACCACCATGGGAACGCCAAAGAACAGCCCGCCAGACAGGAGAAAACTACTAATCTGGTGGGCAGTTCAAACATGGGTTTGGCGGTGCGGGGCAGTCCCGCCCCGCCTAACTCATAATAAGGCCCTACGTGATTTTCCCAGAATCACAGGTTGTGGAGCCGATGCCAAGAATCAAACCTGGTTCCCCATCTCCAAAGTTGGCAGATCTGGCCATTAGGCCACATCCTCTCCCCCGTTACACCCCTGGTGCCCAAGGACTACTAACATGCAGCAACAGTGCAAGGATTATCGGTGCATTCAGCAAAAGGCCATTTTGTTTAATTTGCACCCCGGCTCCCCACATCTGAGACGTTTTTGTAGCCCTCGCTACAATGTGAGCCCCCACTTACCTCTCCTCGCTGGTGGTGCAAAAGTGTGTTGCTTTATGCATGAACGAGTTCTTGTAGTAGGATGCTCCTTGCTAAATAGACCAATAACATAAAGCTACAGTAAGCCAGGTTTTCCTTCGTGCAGGTAATCTGGAGGAAAACTACTCTTCCAATTAGATCCTGACACATCGTTGGTTGTTCGAAGAGCCCCTGAAATCTATCAAAACTTGCTTAACCCCTTCGGTGCTCACGACGGCCCCCAGCTATCACGCATCATGGTGGGCATGTGCTAACGACGGCCGAGGGCCGTCCGAACTCCGCCCACTCTCCATTTCGCTCGCACAGTGCGAAAATTCGCCAAGCGCGCACGGGGTTAATAAAGGATCTCCAAACAGTGGCATAGTGTGGGCGGGTCCACAGGGGCAGTTGCCCCGGTGCAAAATTCTTAGGGGGCGTAAAATTTTAAAAGAACTAAGATTCGTACTACTAATTTTCTTTCCTTTAAAGGTTTGCGCCAGGAAGTGCTAACGGTCCACGGGCTGGGGGCGCAATACCCTTGCCCCACGTGCTGGCAACCCACGCTACACATCCGTCTCCAACCACTCAAGCTGCCTGACAAAAAATATTCCACGTGCTTGACCCGAAATTGAAGCAGTAACATTTTTATTCAGAACCTGATCAAAAATGCAATGTAGAAAACTGTAACCCGTAATTTATCTGTAGCTGTGAAAAAGAGCTAAATATACCATTACCTCTCAAAGCTGCACGAGAGCCCAGAGTTATAATTACTTAAAATACCAAACATCAATCAAAACCCAAGCCTTTTCCTCTAACTATAAAACAGCTTGTCACAACGGTGGCATAAAAATCATTTTTCAATTCAATGTTTGGTTGAGTTTTCTTGCTATTGGCAGGGTTTCGCATCTACTTGGAGGGAAGTGAACGCAATATTGTAATTTTCTATTTCTAAGGGATTAGCATTTATGATGCAGTGGCATTGAGAGTAATTACAGAGTGGGTGTGCCAAGGGAGAGTTACACAACACAACAATGGCTTGTGAAGGCCAACCAGTTTTGCACAGTGCCGGATGCATGGACGTAAATTCACCAAAATGGAAGGGCAGCGGAAGTGACTTCACATGCCCTTTGACCTTCCCTTTCATCACACATACACATGCATGCACATACACACGTATTCACATACACACACACACTCTGCCTACACATATACAAAAAAAATTAGATGGAAGTTTTATATTGCACCAACTCAACCCAAAGATATCAGAGCACTTTACATGAGCACCTGTTGCGTTACAAACAGATGTTGTTGTTAGGCACGGGAGATTACGTGATTGGCCCAAAATCACTGGATGTTGAGCATCGCTGCCAAGACTCAAACCCGGTTCCCCAGCTTCAAGGTCGACCGCTCTAGCCATTAGGCCACACATACATGCAGGCTCTCTTACATAAACACACTCAAAACTGCAAGAATGCACTCAACATACATACATTTAAAAGCATTTTTTTACTTACCTCAACTGCTAGGCAAAGTCATATTCCAGCTATTTGTATTCAAAATTGTGCTTAACTTATAGTGAATAAGGTAATATTATTCATTGGTAGTATAATAAAAATGTTTACAAAAAACAAGGAGAGTGAAGCCCCCACCGACCTCCATAAGGAGGAGCTGATTCTGTTCCTGGCACTGATTCTGCCACTGCTGATGCTAGGGGTCGCAAAGGCAGTGCCAGGGGTCACAAGGGGCATGTCAGGTGTAGCAGCAGCGACCCATGTAACCTCTAAAGGACGTCCATGGCCGGATGTGCAAAGTATGGGGTAATGCAAAAAAAAATGCAGCACACAGTGCAAAAACAGGCAGGCAGCGAGCATGGCTGCTGTCTTCTAGGCCATGTGCTACCCCTGGTGGTGAGACATTAAAAAAACAAAAAAAAGTCTGCAAACTATCCAATGCAAATCCTGACTTGCTTTGGATACTAAATACCAGAATAACATCTTGCATCCGCTTTGCATTAAAAAAGTAAATCAAATCTGTTGAAAAGCATTAGTAAATCTGGTCACGACAGTGGAGTTGCGCAGCCTTACATTACATTTGGATACAATACAGTGCAAGCCATGATTTGCACTGGATTGTCAATACCAATACACTTTGCGTCAGGTTTGTGTTAAAAAAGTAACACAAACCTGATGCACAATCTTTGTAAATCTGGGCCTAAATCAGTTTGCTGCAGTCTGTGTGATGCTGTGTGTAATAACCTTTTTAAAATAAGGACACATTCGCTTTCTGCCTAAGACAGGGACCTGTTAGCACTACAAAAACAAAAGTCACTATTCCCCAATGCACCAAGCAGGATTCCATTTGGTGACCCTCTGGTGATACACACAGACATCTGCAGCGATTGCATTAGCCAACTGAGAGTTCATACTTGCTGAGTGCCTTTCCCACTGGCCAACTTGCGAGTGCGTTATTTTATATGAAGTTAATGTGAAGTTGAAAAAATACACTTCTATCCAGCTACTGAATGTTTGTTCTTTGCATGCTGGTAATTGACCCTGCCACCACACTGACTGACATCTGCCCCATGGCACTTAAAATCACAGTTCCAATGCCTTTTTTAATGCCCTATGGCTGCATGTATATGAAGATAGTCTGGAAACTGGAACAAGTTTGTGCTTCCAGGCCATCTTCATTTACAAGATTTAGAACTCTCTATTGAGACATTTGCGCCCCCCCCCTGAGCAGGCAGCCATGGACACCCAGGGGGGCGCGCACCACAGTTTGAGGACCTCTGGTTTACAACTTCAAAAATAACAAGCAGACAACTGACAGGACTGCTGCAGCTGCCCAAGGAAGTGTTGGGCAGAAGGCAGGGACTGGATGCTTTTATGGGTCAGTCATCACATCACGAGGTTAGTATATGCCTTCTCGATAGCAAGCAAAAAGAAAGATACACCGACGGCGGAGAAAGATGTGTGGCTTGTGGCTGCCCTTGGAACGCTCTTTCAAAATCTGGAAACCTGGATATTGAAACACAATGCATCAAACACGCAATAGATGATGGGAGGAAGGCTTGCAAATAGTCTAAACCACTGGCAATCGCTCTAGGTACGATGTCAACACATCATTTTACACCCACTCCGCCACTTTAGACAGAGACCATCCTTACGCACATCAGCACGGACCCTGCTCCTTGCGGTAACTGCCAGGCAAGGCCTCTTATGCAAAGGAACATAAACAACCCCAAACCAATGTTGGCCTTTTTTTGTGAGGTTTAACTTGGATTCTGTGGCACAGTGAAAAAGGGGCCAACGTCTGAGTATACCCTTGGCCACTTAAGGTGTTATATCAGTACTTGATTTGCAACATAAAAATACGTGCTAGGGCTCTCGTCACTGCCACTGCAGCTTGCACCACACATTGCAGCTGTTATGCTGCCAATGATAGTAACTAATCATCACACTCCTACAAGTGGGACAATTCAGCCTATTCCAGGCCCCCAAAGTTATAAGAACGGCTTGGACGGCAGGTAATAGTCATTTTTAATGCATATTCAATAAAAATTTGACTGTTGTTCTGGTCATCTCTACAGTAGCCAGACAGCACCACCTTGTGGCAGACTCTCACAAGCACCAGTGTTGACAACTAAGTGCCGGTGTCGAGCACCAGAAATCACTGGCTCAAATTAAGAACTGTATCTAACACACAAAAGATGATGGGAGGATGCTTGAATTAAGCCTAACCACTGGCAATCACTCTCGATTCAAAGAAGCGAGCAGTTATTAAGATGAAGAAACCTGTATTTCACAGGAAACTGTTAAGTATTTTTCCATATTTTACAGCAGTTCCTTATGAAATATGAGTGATCTGCCGCTGCATTTTGTGCAATAAAAGCTTCCAGATGTAATATATGCTTCATAAACCAGCTGAGCCGTTTTAACATATATATCTTAAAACCTCTCCATTTACAATGATATTTAATATATGAATAGCCTCCATAGATAGGTGTTTTTCACACAGTTTTCCTATATGTTCCCTACAGTACACAGAGGAGGGTGTATGCTGTTGTTGAAATAGCTTTATTTCGATATAATTGATATCATAAAAAGCATTACATATACATTAAAACAGTTAAAAAAGTGGACATAGAAAAAACATAATTCTGTACAGCACTTTACATATTTAGCTCAATAAAACAGTGTAGAATACACTCAAACAAGGTAGGATAGTCTATTGAGTCTAATACGCCATGCCCAGCCTAAAAACTTAGCCATTGCAATAGCGAACAGGGGACGAGGGTCCGTTTTAAGAATCCCTAAGGCCTCCCTATGCGACCTAGTCCCAAGGTCTCTACAGAGTGGCTTCAGCCATCTACTACGAGGGGCTGCATAGGCCAAGCATTCGAACAGCAGATGGGGAACTGCCTCTAATCTGTGTAAACAACAAGGGCAAAAAGGGGAGGTCTGTGCCGGGACCTTCCAGTTAGCAGTCACAGTTCCCACTGGGAGAACACCTACCCTGAATTTGTAGTAAAGGGCCCTATCCCAAGGAACTGTGACAGAGTCCAAATATGGCTCCCGAAAGTGCACTTCTTTTACCAAAAGAAATTCTGTCGATGACCTACACAAGTAAACATCATTTTTTCTGCCCTCAGCCACCCAGGACCAGAATAACTTTTTTAATATTAACTTTGGCGGGGCAGATCTGTTGTCCCAATCAATTCAGGGACTCTCCAGATACGGGCCCATAGGAGAAGCGGACGCAACCTCGCTTGATCACTAATCAAACAAATGCCCATATCTAGTAGAAGAGGAAGAGTTGGGGTATTGTGAGGAAGGGCCATTAGATCTTTGAGAAATTTATTTTCAGAGCGGGCCAGCTGGTCCACGTTCTGTACACCCCATAATTCTTGCATCATAGAGAGCTGCACTAACACCCCGTGCCCTATAGATGCCAAGGGCCGGTGCAATTGGTTTATAGGAGGAGCCACGATGTTTCTTAAGAAGGGCACCTGTCACTCTCTTATGGGACAGCAACATCTTTTGGAGATGGTATTTCCAACTCATGGACTAAGACATCCACCCTCCTGAGGCGGAAAGCCGGGAGTAGGCAACCTTGCACTATATTTTTAATATTGTATTTTACTCTTACTTACTGCATCACCTGCTCCCCTTGGGGCCACAATCTCCAGTCCTCAGCGGACTTAGCGCTGCTTACGGGACCCTGGGGAAAGGATAAACACCCTGACGCCATTACCGGCGAGATCGCAGGCCACGCCCCCTTTTTAGGCCACGCCCCCCGCCCTCGGCATTTAAGACCTCGCTGATTACGAGCGCGGTCTAAGACATCCACCCTCCTGAGGCGGAAAGCCGGGAGTAGGCAACCTTGCACTATATTTTTAATATTGTATTTTACTCTTACTTACTGCATCACCTGCTCCCCTTGGGGCCACAATCTCCAGTCCTCAGCGGACTTAGCGCTGCTTATGGGACCCTGGGGAAAGGATAAACACCCTGACGCCATTACCGGCTAGATCGCAGGCCACGCCCCCTTTTTAGGCCACACCCCCCCTATCAGCCTTTCGACACCCATAAAAATGTGCCATTTCAGGAAGCGCAGCGGACGAGCGCAGCGGGCGCGCCTAAGGCAAGCCCGTCTGCGCCCGTCCGCGCCAGACCGGGCCCAGGGGCCTGTCAGGCTGGCCACATCATCACATATTCGGCCACTTCCCTAAGGGACTTACAGTCTCCCTACCTCTCACTCTCCCCCTCTACCATCAGATGCATCCTCGCGGCCGGCATCGCCCAGCCAGATCGGCACCTTACCAACTCGGCGGCATCCCTTAATCCGCCCACTCAAAGTAACACCACCATTAGAGTTCTCTATTTAAACACTCGATCTTTAGTAAAACATCAGGCCGATATCTTTATCCTTCTCTCTAACGAAAAACCTGACGTTCTCCTACTTACTGAAACCTGGCTGACTATGGACTCACTCCCTGACATCTTGGCAGCCCTCCCCCCAGACTATTACATCCTTCGCGCCGATCGGCCAGGAAATCGCCCTGGGGGTGGGGTAGCGGCCATAATCTCCAAACACTTGAATTCCACCTCTATCCCATCTATCTCCCTCCCGGGTGTTGACAATCTCATCTTCAGCTTAAACACGGAAAGTGGGGCCTTAACCTTTCTCCTTCTCTACTGTCCCCCTCAACCGATGCCAACCTTCGCGGCCACTCTGTCTGACCAGTTGATCAACCTCCTCACTTCCCATCCCAGATTCGCCCTCCTCGGCGACCTCAATTATTGGTTCAACGACATCAATGCCGGGACCCACGCCTTGGAGGTCTTCGAGGCCCTCACCAGTTTGAACCTGTCTCAACAAATTCTTTCGCCCACACATATCAAGGGCCGTATCTTAGATCAAATTTGGACCCAAAACGTCTCTTTTTCCCCTCCCTCCGTCTCACCCTGTACTTGGTCTGACCACCATTTAATAGACACCACTCTCATGCTCAGTGGCCACTCCCCCATCCCTCTGATGGCCGGAGGTCTATCCCGCAAATGGAATGCCTATGACGCTGAAGGATTCCTTGCGAATCTGTCAGACACTTGCCCCGTCCCTGGCCCATGCACTAATGTGGATAAACTAGAACATGACATCACTCTTTGGCTACAGTCAGCCAGTGATAAATTCGCCCCTCTCACTAAATTTCCCCCGACCAGACACCAAAACTCCCACAGATGGTTCTCGGATAACCTCAAAAAACTGAAACTAAAGGTACGTCAATCAGAAAGGGCATGGAGACGTAACTACTCCGAACTAACCAGACTATAATACATCTCAGCTCGCCGAGACTATAAAACTGCCATAGTCTCTGCCAAATCCTCCCATTTCTCGGACCGAATTTCTTCCTCAGACAATAAATCCAAAGAAATTTTCAAAATTATGAATGAATTGACATCCGACGACAGAACCCTCCCAGGCCAGACTCCCACCCAAGAAACCTGTGATGCCCTTAACCTTTTTTTTGTCGAAAAAATCAACAAAATCAAGGCATCGATCTCCACTGTCCCCCAGATCATCACTCTGGAAACCCCCCTCAATAACACTCCTATTTTTACTGAATTCCCCCCTATCAACCCTACCTCCCTCGGACAGCTCGCCTCCCGGGTAAAATCAGGTTCCCCGAACGACGGCTGTCCACCCTCGGTCTTGCATAGAGTATGTCACTCCTTACCTGATTGCATCTTACCTCTCTTGAACAGTTCACTCAGCACAGGCACTGTCCCGAGACCCTTCAAAGAAGCCATCCTTGTCCCGCTATTAAAAAAACCTGGCGCGGACCCAGCGGAACTCTCCAATTACCGCCCCATTTCGCTTCTGCCTTACTTCTCAAAACTCCTTGAAGCACATGTCACCAGCTGCCTCTCCAATTTCATTGAGTCCTCCCGCTATCTGGAGCCTAATCAGGCTGGCTTCAGGCCCTCATTTTCCACTGAAACCGTCATATTGGCTGTCTTCGACATGCTAAGAAGAAATGCCGACTCAGGAATCCCCCAGGCTCTCGTCCTCCTGGATCTCTCGGCCGCGTTCGACACGGTTGACCACAACATCTTGCTCAACCGTGTCGAACAGGCTGGCATCCAGGACCCCGCCCTCGGCTGGATCCGGTCTTTCTTGTCTAACAGATCCCAAGCCGTCCGCCTAGGCCCCTAC
The DNA here is from genome assembly GCF_964261635.1 of Lissotriton helveticus. Lineage (NCBI taxonomy): Eukaryota > Metazoa > Chordata > Amphibia > Caudata > Salamandridae > Lissotriton > Lissotriton helveticus. The sequence continues at coordinate 1,112,571,241 of NC_136071.1, forward strand.
ACAGTCCCCAAGACCCCCACAACCTGAGGAGTCCCTCAGGGCTCCTCCTTATCACCCCTCCTGTTCAACTTGTACCTCCGTCCCCTACTCCATTCACTCCGCAAGTGGGACATTACAGTCTTTAACTATGCGGATGACTTGCAGATCATCTTCCCACTCAACTCCCCCAATGCAATAGACAATTTTCACTCCGCCATGCTTCACATTCAAGACTGGATGAACTCCAACCAATTGAAGCTAAACCCCGGGAAAACTGAGCTTCTTCTCCCAGGTTCTAGCCCTTCCTCTTGGGGTACCCAGTTCTGGCCTCACGCACTGGGACCCCCGCCGGCCCCCTCCACTTCTGTAAAAAGCCTCGGCGTAATAATTGACGCCGACCTTTTTCTCCGACCTCATATTAGCTCCGTGATCTCATCCTGCTCCTTCCAGCTTAGAAAGATCCGGAAGGTCAGTCATCTGCTTCCCACCCCTGCTTTGACTCAGGTCATCATCTCTCTTGTGCTCTCCCGCTTGGATTTTTCCAACAGCATCTATCACGGACTTCCCAAAACTCTCCTTCACCGTCTTCAGGTGATCCAAAACCAGGCAGCCCGGATCATTTTTAAATCCCCAAAATGGCAATCTGCCAGACCTATGATGCACAAACTTCACTGGTTACCAATTGAACAAAGGGTGGCCTTCAAGCTGGGCTGTCTCACATACAAAGCCCTCAATTGCCCCTGCCCTGCCTTCCTGACCTCTCTTATCACCCCCTACTGTCCAAACCGCAACCTCCGCTCTATCCATCTTAAATCTCTTACCACACCCAAAATTAGAACTAACAAATTTGGTGGACGTAGGTTTGCCTTTTTGGCTCCGAAATTCTGGAACTCCCTTCCTTTGAACATCAAATCAAGCAGCTCCCTCTGCATTTTAGGAAGTTGCTCAAAACTTTTCTCTTTCCCCTTCCCTGCTAACCCTGCACCCAACCTCAGCTCTGGAATCCGATGTCTCATAGCGCCAGGAAACTCATGGTGTCAGTGCGCTCTACAAATTTCATTTAATAATACTACAAATTTCATTTAATAATGGAGTCGCAGAGACGGATGCCAAGATAGTCGAACTCCTTGACCCTCTCAAGTGGGACTAGATCAAGTGTGGGTGGTTTAACTGATTTCTTTGGGGGATTTAAAACCAGGAACTTCGTCTTCCCCATGTTTATGACCAGACCTCTCGAATCGCAGAAGGTCTTAAAGCTGTTTAGCAGGCTCTGTAGGCCCACTGGTGTCTTAGAGATCAGGAGGGTGTCATCTGCAAATAAGAGGGTGGGTATTTTCTTACCCGCCAGGGAAGGGGCATCTGCTGGATGTTGTAGCAGATGCTACACCACTCCGTTGACATATAATGAGAACAGAGTGGGGGCCAAAACACAACCCTGGCGGACACCTCTATTTACAGGGATGCGTGATGTTTTTTGTCCCTGGACTCCCCACCTGATCTGTGCAAAGTTGTCTACATGGAATTTTATCAGGGGGAATGCCCAGTGCATCGAGAACACTCCAGAGCTGCTCACGTGGGACCAGGTCAAAGGCAGTCCTTAGATCTATAAATGCCAGGTACAGGCTGCCTTTGCCCAGTACAACCACTTTCCAGTAGAGCATCAGCAGCCGGAGTGCTTGCTCGATCGTCCCCGTGCCAGTTCTAAAACCGGCTTGGAAATCTGACAAAATGTTGTTCTCTTCAACCCACTGCGTGTTTCTTGCTAAGACAACCTTGCCTGCCACCTTCTGCGAGCTATCAAGGAGGCTTATGGGGCGATAATTGTCAGGGTCGTCCCTGTCCCCTTTCTTAAAGACAGGGACGACCTCTGCTCCCCTCCAAGAGTCTGGTAGGGCCGCACCAGCCAAGCCAGCATTCATGACGGAAGCAATAAGTCTCCACCACTCGACCAAATTGACACGGAGTAGATCCCCTGGGAGGCCATCCGGGCCTGCCGCCTTATTCGGGACCTGGCGCTTAATCGCCCATTCTACGTCTTTGCATGTGAAGTGGGAGTCCTCAGTGGGCTCCGATTTGCCTGAGGCATGCTGACCCACCTCGATAGGCACATGGGCCTCGCTCACTGCATAAAGCTTGGAAAAGTGGTCAAGCCATGCTCCCTCAGTTATATTACACGTTATGAGCGAGTCCGTGGGTTTGTCCTTATTTCTTATTAAGTCCCAAAAGCCTTTGGAATCCTTCCTAAGGCTAGCTGCCAATAGATCCTGCCAAAACAAGTTCTCGTGCTCAGCCTTGGCCTTTGCTAAAATCTTTCTATAGTGACGCCTAGCGAAGCTGATCTGGGCCACATCCTTGACTTTTACCGCCCTGATCATTTCTTTTTTGGCGACACTACATGCGTGCGAGAACCAGCCCGTGTTGCGCATCGGTCTACCGTTTGCGCTGCGCCTTGAGCCTGGGGGGTAAGCCACAAAAAGTTCCCCCAACGCGGTGGATGCTTCAAGAAACAAGTTAGGAGCCTCAAGATCACGATCAGTGGGTCCTAGTAGGTCTAACCGCGTTGCGATGTTAGTCATTATAGATTTGGCCTCCCAGATCTTGGCATCATTTGCCACAAAGGTATTCCATTCTAGCCGTCTGGCACAATTAGAGGGAATTACTTCTTGTGTTGTTTTCCAGACGTGAGGGGTTAGGGCTGAGGGAGCACCCATCATAAGGGAAGACAAGGACAGGGATAGGGGATTGTGGTCACTAACAGGAGACTGCATAACTTCCATATCAGTTAAGTGTGCCCAGAGGCTATAGTTCAATAGAATGAAGTCAATTCGCGAGGAATGACCCACTCTATTGTACCTATGAGCTCCTGACTGGTCTGACTTAGTTCTACCATTGGTGGCCCTAAGGCCATGTTCCAGGCAGAGTGCGTTGAGATCGATAGCATTTTGAGACCAGCTTCTAATAGGGGCCAGTGAGAGGGGTGGGATGCCTCTCCTGGCGTCATCCTCCCAGGTGCCCAATATGTCTTCGCTGGCCAGGGGTTCAAATGTGCAGTTGAAATCCCCTGCAAGTATCACTAAAGCGGCGGGCGCACAAGAACTAAGGCCCTCCTCAATACCCGTAGGTGACAGTGTCGATGTTCCCCCCCTTGCCCCCCTAACATAGATGTTAAAAACTTCGAGCCTGCTCCCACCCTGTGGCCTTCTAACAGAAATTCTCTGTAGATCCGGTGATTTATTAGCAATCTGCCTAATAGAAAGACCCAACGAGATATTTGCCCAAATAAGGAGGCCACCGGAAGGACGGCCTTTCCCTCCCTGTGATTGTGTTGCGGGAACAAAATAGGTGGTAAAACCCACCTTATGATATGGTTCCAGACACCAGGTTTCCTGGAATAGACACAACCCGAAATCTTCAATAAAGGAATTCCAATCGGGTATGTCTATGTTCCGGGCCAGGCCTGCTATATTCCAACTGAGTACTTTCAGAACCTCCCCCTCGGATCTCTTTAGACCCTGCACCTGATCATTTGCGGGGTGAACCAAAACAATACTAGGGGTTATGCTGGGAACAGTACTAGAGGACTCAGCCGTGGTCAGGGCAACAGTCTCAGTTCCAGGCGCCGCCACCCGAGAGCAAAGTAGCTCTCCCCCCGTGATTGGCAGCGGTGGTGGAATAAGACGGCTGGCCTGAGGTCCCCCACTTCTAACGGCCAGTTCGGATGAGGGAAGTTCTGGGGGAATAAATCCCTCTAACTGTAGCCTGCCTGTTACAAACAGCACCCCGGGGAGGAGGTTACCCTTGGCATTATCATGGGGTGGAACTACCTGGCTTGATTTGTTGTTAAGGGGCTCAAGGATTATATCAGCTAGCCGAGATTCGGCAAGTCTACCCTCGTTAAGCGTAACCCTATTTTCTGGTACATTGTATTTTTCAGGGGATACATCGAGATTGCACAGCAGTAGGATGCTGTGGGGAGGGGGGTAAGTCTTCAAAAAAAACTGTACAAGACGCATTGTTAATGAGTCAATCGACATCTTCGAGACAACCAAATCTATTGTAGGTGGGTGCCCCATCCCACCTCCCTTGTGTGCCCTGCCAGCAATCTACCGGATCACCCCATGCATGGTTTCTAGACAAAGGCCAATTCCCCCCATTTTTAGGACGTGGGATAGAAATAGGTTAGGGGTCTAGCTACTATGGACGAGTTTCCCCCGTGATCGTTCCATGTACATATGTAGTGTGCTGTATTAGGGTCATCAAAAGAAACAATTATACAGTCACCTGGAATTGATTTAAAGGAGGTGCCTATCCATGGTACCCTTCGCACCATGAGAATTTTACTTCTCAGGTGGGCGGGTAACGGCCTGTTTTCGTTTAGCCAGTGTGTTACCTTGTTTCTCAGTGACCCAAAATTTTCCTGCTGGTGGTATGCAATCTCCGGGACACCTGTTAGCACCACTACATAAGGTCTAACGTCCGGGGGGAGGTCGATATAACCCCGCGATGTTTCTCCTTATGTTTCACCCCCTGTGTCTTTGGATAATAAGACTTTTGTTCTTTAGCCCTTGTGGCTACTGTGGCCTTTGTAGCTGGAACAGGTTGTGCAAGCGATTGCTTGGGTAACTCCTTTATGCCATTAATATTATTACTTATAGCAGCCTTGAGACGGGGTTTAGGAATGGGTTTGGTTACAGGGATCAATGGTGTAGGGACTGTGGTTGTTGGTACGGGGTGGGTTGGGCCAGATGTACTGATCGATTTATGATTAGTTATGCTAAGAGTTGCTAAAGTTAGTATGCTCTTTTCTGTCTCAAGCAGTTGGTTTTCTATGCGCGATAGTCTGACTTCCAGGGGGGTTAGAAGTTTCGTTAGTGTTTCCCAGACAATCGTTAAGAATTCCACATCTCTCCCCCCTATCACACACACAGGGACCCCCTCATTCTCGCCTTCTATTACTAGATCCTGCTTCCCCTCTGTACCCGCCCGACTAGTTTCTGCAATGATTGTGGTGTTATGGGCCGTAGGTGGTAAGGATTGTGGAGGAAGGTGGGGCGGTATAGTGGGCACCCCTCCTGCTATAGGATTAGCACTCATGAGGATCTGGGCCTTTGCAACCTTCGCCTTCTTCCTAGAGTAGGCAGATGTAGTTTGGCGCTTATGTTTTTGGACGATACCCTCTTTAAATGTAAAAGGATTCCTCCCTCCCTCCCCCTTGGGGTTAGATGATGTGTCTATTGGGGATCCCTTTGCCGGCTCCATCACACCCATGGAGGGGGTGTGGTTGGGGGTTGGTGAAAGTGGTAACCCCCCCATAGAAACGGGGAGTGGGGAAACCGATATCTGGTGGACATCTGCCTGCGTCTGGGTAGGGGCAGTACCTACCCGACGTTCGGGAGTTTTGACTAAGGCAAGATGGCCTAAGGATGACTTCCTCGCTAAAGTCAATTCCTGGGATATTCGTCTAGCTGCATCAAGGTCCATAGAGACTCTCTGCTGCATTTTATTAATTTCCACATCAATGGCAGTGTTGGTTCTAGTTATAAAGTCATCAAGAGTCCCATTCAGCTTCTTCCCTTTAGCTGCCCTGTTTCGACACTCACACACGGACATTGTATCTATACTTAGAGTTCCTCAAGGACTAGTAGGAAACAAAAGCGAGGGTTAGACAAACAATGATAGAGCCAAGGGGAGAGGCCCGGTCCGGTCTCTAACGTTCTCTAACGGCGTCAAACGGCCCGCCCTTTGCCCGGGCTTCGCCCCGGGCGCTCCCGCGCAGCGGGGTTCTCCGTTACTTATGGGCGTGAGGACGTAAGAGTGAGGGTGGGGCGGGGCGGTCAGGGAGAGCGGGCCCGGTGTCTCAGCCTCAGGGTTGCCGGGACTCCTGGGAAAGCGAGTCCCGGTCCCAACGCTCGCAGCCCTGCAGCCCTGTCACTCACCCAGCAGGGGCCAAACTCCGGTGTAATCAGCTGGGCGATGCGGGACCCGCGAAGCAGGTTCCGCGAGGAGTAGTGTTAGTCCTTATAAAATAGCAGCAAAAGCGAAGGTCTGTAAAGGCGTCCCACGAAGAAGCAGCAAGCAAGGTCTTTTAAAAGAGTGAGGGTGGGGCGGGGCGGTCAGGGAGAGCGGGCCCGGTGTCTCGGCCTCAGGGTTGCCGGGACTCCTGGGAAAGCGAGTCCCGGTCCCAATGCTCGCAGCCCTGCAGCCCTGTCACTCACCCAGCAGGGGCCAAACTCCGGTGTAATCAGCTGAGCGATGCGGGACCCGCGAAGCGGGTTCCGCGAGGAGTAGTGTTAGTCCTTATAAAATAGCAGCAAAAGCAAAGGTCTGTAAAGGCGTCCCACGAAGCAGCAGCAAGCAAGGTCTTTTAAAAGAGTGAGGGTGGGGCGGGGCGGTCAGGGAGAGCGGGCCCGGTGTCTCGGCCTCAGGGTTGCCGGGACTCCTGGGAAAGCGAGTCCCGGTCCCAACGCTCGCAGCCCTGCAGCCCTGTCACTCACCCAGCAGGGGCCAAACTCCGGTGTAATCAGCTGGGCGATGCGGGACCCGCGAAGCGGGTTCCACGAGGAGTTGTGTTAGTCCTTATAAAATAGCAACAAAAGCGAAGGTCTGTAAAGGCGTCCCACGAAGCAGCAGCAAGCAAGGTCTTTTAAAAGAGTGAGGGTGGGGCGGGGCGGTCAGGGAGAGCGGGCCCGGTGTCTCGGCCTCAGGGTTGCCGGGACTCCTGGGAAAGCGAGTCCCGGTCCCAACGCTCGCAGCCCTGCAGCCCTGTCACTCACCCAGCAGGGGCCAAACTCCGGTGTAATCAGCTGGGCGATGCGGGACCCGCGAAGCGGGTTCCGCGAGGAGTAGTGTTAGTCCTTATAAAATAGCAGCAAAAGCGAAGGTCTGTAAAGGCGTCCCACGAAGCAGCAGCAAGCAAGGTCTTTTAAAAGAGTGAGGGTGGGGCGGGGCGGTCAGGGAGAGCGGGCCCGGTGTCTCGGCCTCAGGGTTGCCGGGACTCCTGGGAAAGCGAGTCCCGGTCCCAACGCTCGCAGCCCTGCAGCCCTGTCACTCACCCAGCAGGGGCCAAACTCCGGTGTAATCAGCTGGGCGATGCAGGACCCGCGAAGCGGGTTCCGCGAGGAGTAGTGTTAGTCCTTATAAAATAGCAACAAAAGCGAAGGTCTGTAAAGGCGTCCCCCTGTGTGGGTATGCGAGTGCGACCATGGACTCTGATTTATGGAGCCTGTCAGTGTTTACTCATCTTACCTTGTCAGGCTTGTATGTCTTTGTTTTTTCAAGCTAACTTTGTCATATAAAATGGCATTTTTGAAGAAAATCCACATAGTGGGTTTTCAAAATTGATCAAAGAAGACACTTGTTGTCACACTCCTCTGATTCATGGCTGCCTATTGGAGCCAGTGAATAAACTCAGCAAGGAAGCATAAAGGTTACAGTGGTATGTCTAAATCATATGTTTGTTATTTCAAGCTAGGAAACACCAGAAAAAACAAACAGCTTTGAACCCTAAAATGCCAGAGATACCAAATTACTATTGCTGGCATTCCACCCTGGGTACGAGAGATGTGATTGGATGCAGGGGTGTAACGAAAATTGAGGCTTGCCCCCCTTGCAAAACACATGGAGGGGACCCCTCACGCTCCAGACCCAGTCGGGAGCTCTCGTGCCAGGGGCCCGTGCACAGTGCCGGAGGCCCCCCTCCCCCCTGGAGCTCAGGCCCCGTACTGCAGGCTCTGCGGGGGGTGGGGGGGAAATGTTACGCCACCGGTTGGGTGCGAACAATGTGAATTCACAATTTCTCCATCTATCCAATCTGATGCACATCTCAGGGGATACACCATGAGGTACATTACCCTTTGAAGTAACAGCAGAACTGCTTCCATCCCCATTATCAATATCTTTGATCCAATGATGTCACTTTGTATGGGATATGCTAATGTCATCCACACGAATAGTGGGCATAGGGAGTCTGCGTGTTCAAAGAAACACCAGAAAACCACGGTGGTCAACTGACCCAAGGGGAAGACCAGGGTTCAGGGAATGCTTTCAGCAGCAGCCGTGTGTCCACCGGCTAGGAATTACATTGCTCAGTAAGAAGATAGATAGAAAGAAGTTCAGAAACAGATCATGCTGGGAGACAGTTTTACAAGCCCCGTCCCATGCTTCATGCACTTTCTGCAGTAGAACACGGCCAAATGTGTTGTTTCACAATATAAATAAAAATATGCAAAGATTCAATTTGCTGCAGCACCATGCTGGGTGTGGCATCTATTACTTAATTCGATCCATCACTCTTTCTCAACATAAAGAGGAGGAAATCCCATCCCAGGAAGTATGAAAGTACAAACAGTAGGTTCTTCCATAGCTGTGCCATCAAAAGTTTCTGCAGAATCGGGAAGATCCGAAGGTTCCTATCACCAGAGGCTCTCACCCTTGTTATTCTGGCCCTGGTCACCTCACGATTAGACTATGCCAACTGTCTATACGTGGGGATTCCTGCATGCCATCTCTCCCGACTCCAACTGGTACAAAACCAGGCAGCCAGATTAATTTTTCAGCAACCCAAACACCAACACGTCACCCCGATGCTAAAAACTTTACACTGGCTCCCGGTTGTGCAACGTTGTATTTTTAAAATGGGATGCACCATTTTCAAATCTCTCTTCGCCTCTGCTCCTGTCTTTATTTCTCTCTGTTTGCACTCCTATGTTCCCTCTCGACACCTCAGATCCTCTGCTCACAATCTTCTGATCACCCCTAGGTTCAATCGTAAGAAGCACGGTGGTGCCTGCTTTTGTTTTCTTACCCGTCCACCTGGAACTCCTTTCCTCTCTCTATTCGCCTCACTCCTGACTATCCTACTTTCCGGAAACTCTTGAAAACACATTTGTTCCATCTTGCTTATGGCTAGCTGCACTCACTTCCCTGTGTCCTTCCACTGGTCTTTGAGCGCCAAGAAACCAATTGGTGTATGTGCGCGGTACTAAGCTTCTTTAACATAACATAACATAACAAGAGTGCCAGCACAAATGGCATATGGACCATCCCGCTTCTGATGCACCAATCCCTTATTTATACACGAGAGGTGCCTTTCAGGCCATGCAAGACCAAAACCCTGCTTCCTCCAAATCCTCCCCACTTTCTCACACTTAAAAAAAATGAAGAAGTTGGCAGGTGTGATAATTCAGGATATTTCTCAACACATCCATCATTCCCTGACTTCAGTTTGGCGTCTGTCTGCAAAAACTATCTTGTTGACAGGTGTGTTAGACCCTGGGTTAGATCCAAAAGATGAAGAGGGGAGAAACTATGCAGGCTGTGTTGCTGCAAGGCCATACTCCTAGGATCGTCCAGGGAGAATAAGCAATGCAGTTGTGGTCTGAAGGACGACACCCACACACCCTGTGATTGGGTTTCTTCCGCAATAGATTTTCTGGGTCATTATAAAAGGCATCCTCTACTTTGTCGAAAGCGGACAGGTTATCACAACGATAATAATAAACAATTCTGATGTTCTCTCCCTTCCCCCCCACCACCTTCTCTCCCGCTCCCTAACCTCCACCGGACATATAGGCAGGCGCACGCCCTACCTATTCAGCATGGGCAGTTACCCGCACACATTCACAACCCCGCGCAACCGTATCCTCCGCAGGGACACTGCCCATGTCGTTCGTCCAACGGCACCTGACATTCACCCATACTGACCCATAGAACCACCCCTCCAACCACAGCGCACCCTGCCTCCTCCCTCTATGCATATCGCTGATGGACAAGCCTCATGATGCCCCTCCCACCCGGGCCTGAATGATGGACTCCCAACATTCCCCCACTGCCCACTAGCCCTCCTGCTTCCACCGCCGCACAGATATACGTTTCAGACTTGCAACCCTTTCCCATCCGTTCTGGGTGTCCACGACCCACGGCCACTACATTCGCTGCTGGCCGGGGAATGATCGCTACACCCTATCTGACGCCCATTGTACTGGGTCCAGCGCTCCACATCAAGTTGTTCGAAATACCACACTGTTTATGTTGATGATATGTCTTTCTTCATTGTTGCACTCCCCCTTTCCTTTCCCCCTACCTCTTCCCGACCCCTCCCATCTCTTCCCCAGGACCCCCCATTGATGTATCGACTATGTTGTAGTTTCCATCTTCTACCACATTGTGCGTTTGTTGCACTACTGTGATGTGATACCCAAAAAAATGACGACACAATAATAAACAATTCTGCTTGACAGAGTGAAAAACAAAAAAACTCACACAGCCTTCATGATCTCCTCCTTCTGACAGTTCAGTGATTTTTCTTTTATTGTAAGATCAGAAAACTTGCTTTTCAAGTCCTTGAAGAAAAATAAAGGTACACTTATTAGAACATTAGATTAGAGATCCAGCGAAAAAACTGATTGCATTGGGCTTAATGTCAATACAGGTACATCAGTGACTCCTTGACCCTCTGATCTTTGAAATTTGATGTGCATTAAGAGGCAATTACTATCCACTACCCTTTGGTATTCAGTCACCATAACCTCACAAAGTGCCAGTCTTCCACTTTCCATGCGGGTGCCATCACACAGTGGCATGGAGGAATATGCAGACATCTGCTATCTCGTGAAAGAAGTTAAAGCCATGCAGGAGGCAGGGAAGGCAGTAGGTAGCAAGGGGGAAGCACACACCTTTTACTGTTCCATTTGGGTCTGTGAAGACCCAGGAGACGTGAGGGAAGGTCTCAGATCACCCTCTGCCATTGTACCACTTGTCTTGGGTTTCTGAAGACTTGGAGCAGTGGGATAGACATTGGAGGTGGCCACTTACCAATGCCCTAAATTAGAGCATTGGAAAACACGTTTTGTTTTTGCATTTCACAGCTTTTGCATCACAGCAATTAATTAATTAGATTAGAGTCCCTAACGTCTTCATATGGTATCCAAAAATATGTTTAGGGTAAAATAGCCGATTCAACGATCAGAGCATTAGGCTCATGTTTCTTTCAATAGTGTGTGTGTGCGTGCATGTGTGTGTACGTATCAACCTGTCGGCCTTGGGGTGGTCTTCCAATAAACCTTTTGACTTCATTCTTCTATTTTGTTGATCTCGTTTTTGTTGGCAACAGTGCATGTGTTCACTCCCTAAAAAACACGGTAACTTCAGCTTACACTCAATTGGTAAATTTCATTGACATATTAGTTTGTAGTAAAGTGGTACTACTAGTATCCAGGGAATGAAAATTAAATGTTACTTGTGGGCCTGCACGACTGATTGAGAACCCACTTAAGTAGTCTTGCAAACATGTCTCAGGCCTCTACCTGCAGTCAACCTGGCAAAATAATCCTCTCTCCAGGCTTAAACTTTCCTTTTTAATAAATATAACTCCACCCACTGGTAGGCCCTAAACAGCCCATAGGGCAGAGTGCAGTGTATCTAAAAAGTTAGACATGTACTTTTAACTTTTACATGTCGTGGTATTGAATGGCTCTTACATCATTTCTCACTATTTCACTACTTCAATGCCTGCCTCTTCCATAGGATAGCATTAGGTTACCATATTACATTTAATAGAAGTTAAATTTCATTTAGGATCAAGTAGGAATGTCGACATTGGTGTCTAAAGAATTGTAATTTAAAACCCTCTATTGGATTTTAAGCCACAGAGCTGAAAATGACACTTTTAGAACGAATGCAATTTCTTGTCCTCAACCTTTCGTGCCTGTTGCTTAGAACTACTTGCTGGTAGTTGGTCTTTGTGTATTTCTCCCTGACAGTGAGACAAAGGGGAACTAACTCCCCCTTGCTGAGAGGGGGAGCTGTCACCTACCATACTTTAACATCACAAAGGCTGTGCCTCAGCACACTCGCAAAGGTTTTCACACCAGTCTGGGGCTGGGGCTGGGGCAGGGAGGCAGGAAATCCCAAACACCTCTTGGGGTGGAAAACTGCAGAACCTACTCCTTTTTCAAAGTTACCCCCAAGTATAAATATTGAACCCTCTAACCCTATCTTCAGTACACCTCTGAACCTGTGAAAGACACAGAAGTACTGCTGTGCTACTCAGCTGCAAGAAAGACTACTATTCTGCTGCCCTGTTGACCTGCAGACAGCATGAAGAGGACTGGGCCTGCATCTTGAATCTAGGACAACTAAAGTGATTCCAAGGGCTAGTTGGCTGGCCTCCTGATCTGAGCCTCAGGGACAGAAAAGGTTCCAACCTGCTTGAACCCAACATTGTCTTGCCCCCACAGATGGTGCCAGCCAAGTCCTGGATCCTTACAAGTGGGCCTGAAGGAGCTCTGCAATTCCAGCTGTGGTCTCTGAGGCAGACCCAATGCAGCACGGTGCACCTCCTCGCAGTATCATGTCGGAAACTCTGCTTCGTGGTGCATCCCCGACACAGGCCCTAACATCACAGCCCGCAGCTCATCGGAATGGCGGCAGCATGGTGCATCCCTGATGCAGGACTCAGCATTACAAGCCTCTGTCAATGGCATCCTCGACTACGACACAGGACCTTGCACGGCAAGCCTCGTTGATGGCACCATCGGAACTGCCACTGCACAATGCATTCTCAACACTGAACCTCAAATCGCCACCCTCTACTCATAGGAACTGGAGCTGCACAATGCATCATCAACGTGGTATTCCGCAAATTTCGCAATGCTCCACAAACAGAATTTAAGTACTTTGTGAAGTGGGCCTAACTGGGTGCCTGTATCCAGCCCGCGCTCCATCACTGTCGGTCTGTACTTGTGACTTTGTCCCAGTCCAGTGTGAACCGATGACCACATTTGGCACTTTGTGCTTTTATGTATTATTTTCACCGAAACCTTTAGAATTGCATATCCCCGGTTATACAAATTAGATTGTTGTCATTTTCGACTCAAATAATTTATTGTATTTTACTATTTTTTGTCTAAATTAGTGTGGGCTTTTTCTTGTGTAGTGGTTTCACTTCACTACAGTTTGAAGTGCTGCATAAATACTTTAGACATTGCCTCTAAGTTAAGCCTGACTGCTATGTGCCAAGCTACCAGAGAGTTAAACACAGGTCAATTTGGGGTTGCTTGTGACTTCACCTTGACAGGAATTTTGGTTATTCCTTGAGAAGAGTTTCGTCTTCCTCAGTCAGTAACCCAATTTCTATGTGGGATAAACCAAAACACTATATTTACACAGCCCCACAGCGCCTGTTTGGAAAAATGCTAGAAAATATATATATATATTTACATTAAAAAAGAAATTGAAATTCACTGAAAAAATGAGAGGAAACAGTTTTAGTTAGGTATTTAAAAGAAAACCTTAGAAATTCAGCCGTGTGTGTGTGTGTGTGGGGCTAGTTGCATGTCCTGGTCTGCAGCAAGGCCCTGCGTCCAACCTCCTGCAGATTCCCAACTCCACGCTTTGCACGGCTTACTAAGCCAGGTAACAATATAAAGGGTGTTAATGTAAGTGAAGCAGACCTACCGACTTTGTCAAAGTGCCAAAATACAAAAAGCAGTGGACCTAATGACTTTGTCAAGGGGTCAGCAGATAAAAGTCACCAATAACGGTCATCAGGGTTATATTCCATTAATTCACACATTGAAAAGTTTAATAAAAGGGATTGCCTCAAATTATATATTTAATAAAGCACTTTAAAGTAAAAAAATTAAAACAAGTGTTTGGGTCTTTTTTTAACATTTTGAAGCTACAAGGTGCAGCTAGAGAACCAGTGACAAAGGGGCTCTGCTCTCCAACAGAAGATTATACAGCTACAGCTGGGAGTGCGTAAAGAAATTATGGGAAGCTCTCCTAGGGTCATGAATTCAATTACCCAGGAGATTTACAGTATGTGATTTCTATTTTTTTATGTTGCTGGAGGCCTGCTGCACTCTCGGCAGCCACCCACAACATGAAAAAAGGTTGATTGCGCCCCTGCCCCTCCCCTTCTAGGGCCATCCACAGGAATACAAAAATATGATTTAAAGAAATCAACGGAGTTGCTCATTTGATGTTCCTTTTAGCATTATATCTTTCTTTTTGGAAACTGGGTGCCCCTGTGCCCACCCAGGGCATTGAAATTACCAAAATTGTTGGGGGCAGCCCCAGTGCTCCCGTAGCCCAGGTCAGCTTCCCAGCCAGCACCCATGCCGGGTGCTGGTGCAAACTGGCACTTTAAAAAAAAAGTGGGTGCTTCAGTGCTCACCTAGGGCACCCACTTTCCCCAAATCATATGGTGCTGCGGGTTGAGCTCCAAGGCCTCCATGTCCCCTGCTGTCTCCCCAGCTGACACCATGGCGGGAGCCGCCATTTATTTCGGAATGGGTGCCCTGGTGCCCACCTGGGGCACCCACATATCTTTATTCGAAGGGAGCAACAAGGGGATCCCCAATGCCCCAATGGTCCAGCCAGCTCTCCAGCCAGCACCCTTTGTGGTGCTGGTGGGAGCAGACCCAGTGACTTTGCACCTGCCTGGGCGGGAACAGCGTATTTTTCTGCTTCCACCCGAGCAGGAGCAAAGCTGTGTTTTCTGCCTCGGAGAGTGCGGTTGGATACCTCTGCATTCTCCTGGGCACAAAACTGCTGCGTCCCAGGGGATGGGGATGCTGCTTGAATATGCCACAGGGATGGAGTGCCTGGGGAGATGTAGACTGGAAGATGAGGGCCCAAAGGTCCCTTCCCTTTTAATAAACCACTGGCCCTGGGTAACAAAGTCCCAGGATCCTACTGTGGGTTGGAGAGGGGGATGCACGCCACACCCTAAAATTGAAAACAGCCCCAGGGAATGTGGTCTCCATGGCCTGACAGAGGCTATGGGGGGTAGTAATACACCCCACTCCCATAATAATAAAAACGGACTACGGTTCCATTGATTTCATTTTTTGTTCGTTCTGGTATCATTTCATTTATTTCATTTCACTCTATTTTTCTAAATTTGTGTGTGAGACTTTTCTTGTGTTGTGTTTTCACTTTATTTCTGTTAGTGTGGTGAATGAATACTATACACATTTCCTCCAAGTTAAGACTGACTGTTTTGTGCCAAGCTGCAGGAGGGTCAAGCACAGGCTAATTTAGTGACTTTTGTGGTTCACCCTGACAAGGATTGTGGTTGTTGCTTGACAAGGGATTACACCACCCTTAATCAAAAACCCAATTTCTTACACTCCCTCGCTAAGTAATGTATCCGCATAGAAGTAGATGTAACAGAACTTCAGAAAGAAATTCTATAGTTTGAAAAGCAATTGCTATTCCGGGCATGGCACCACTCGACTGCTGTTTTTGAGACAGGAAGAATTTTGTAGCTGCTGTTACCCAATTAGCTGTAAATAAACAGTTGTTTCCCTCAGGATCACCAAATTAAAAATACCAACACTTCTTTAATTAGAGAAGGATAAGTTTTCAGTTTCTCTCTGTCTCACTAATTGCACAGTCCTAATGTGGGCTTCCTTGCTGCAGAAAAACAAGCGATAGGAAGCATCGTTCTGGCTGCACATCACATTACATGCACAGGACTGGCTTCATCAAACAATACATTTATTTTCACTTTAATTATTAGATGTGAAGAAGTCTTTACAGCCTTATTTAGAGTTTCGAGGAAACTGAACATCCTTTAATTTCTTGGGGAAACTCTAAATAAGGAGTACCTTCACAAGTACCTCGACCATCGGAATTTTATCATTCTACTTTGTTCTACCAAAAACTGCACTATTTTCCCTCTAATGAGACCCATAGTCCAAGAGTACAGTGGAGAACTGAACATAGAACATAATGATAGCAGCAGGGGCCTTTACCCCTTGCCTGCGGGGCTAATTCCCCCGCTCTGCTGGGGGGCGGAGGGGGGCACGCACAGCGCCCCGGTGCTCATGACGAGCTCAGCTCGTCACTGCCACACTCGTTTCTGTAGAACGTTCAGCACAGCGGAGGAATTAGCCCCGCGTGCGAGCGTTGCGTCTGTTATGACGAGCTCAGCTCATCATGAGCACACGGCCAACGTGGCTCATGACGAGCTGAGCTCGTCATGAGCATGGGAGGGGTTAAAACAAAAGGGTCCAAATGTATGCAGTGTTTGCAAATCTTAATCAGTTGAAATGCTAAAAGAACAAACATAGAAATGGACAAGTTCCCAAAAATAGAGCAATGCCCCCATGTGGACTGCTGGTGACAAGTATTTCGATCAGCCCTTGTTTTGGCTGCATTTCATCCTCTTTCTGATCCAATGTATGTTGCCTAGAATTCTACCCCCTTCTACATTCTGCCTTGCAGGGGACACGTTTCAGCCAGTAACTCAGGGCTTCTGCAGGGTCCAATCTCTGTCACATTCAATGAGCACTGGGCGTTGTATGTATTAGAGCCTTTGGGGTTTATTAGGAGTCTGGCAGTCCAAAAAGCCATACAAGGCCCCCTTGTGCCTCTGCATCATGGGGTGCATGCAGGGGGGCACATGTTGGGCTTCACTGCGTGCATGCACCTCAGTACCTACACAGCATGGACTTCAGCAGTCCATGTCGTTCAGGTACTGATTTTCACATGCTCACTGCGGTGCCTGTTTCATAGTCACCAACATGGGAACGCCAAAGAACCGTGCGCCAGACAGGAGAAAACTCCCTATCTGGCGGGTGGTTCAAACACAGGTTTGGCGCGCAGGAGCGGGCGGTTCCTCACCACCACACTCATAATAAGGCCCTTTAAATCTTAGGCAAGGTTCCAATTTCTTGGGGTTTCTCAATGGGTGGGCTCACATGCCAATTAGTAATTGTGGGGTGCTTATGCACAGGTGCTGCTTAATTTGTCCTGGTGGTCTATTTATTTATCTACTCGCAGAGTGCAATTGTACACAGAGCTATTCTGGCCCTAGGACAGAAAATAAATAACAGAAAGAGATAAAAAAAGAACCAAAAGAGTAGTGTAAGAAAGTTAGGAAAACAATACGTGTTCAGCTTCCTACAAAAAAATAACATGTGAGGTAGTGTGAAGCAGGTCAGGAGGAAAAGCAATCTAGAGCCTGGGGCCAGAATCCAACAGGACTTCAGTGACGTGCGTTCTGAAGCAGTGAAAGAAATCTTGATCTAACAGATCTAGTATGGACATATGGAGTGACAAGATGGTAACATAGCTTAAGGCTAGTGCACTAAACAACAAAATATACAAGAGACCTTCAAAGATGTATGATGCTTTATGAATAGCCAATGAAGATAGCAGCATCACCGAAAACATGGTCATATTTCTGTAAGCCAAAGATCACTTGCAAGGCATATTCTGAATCCTCTAAGATTCCAGGCAGCCCTGACAGTGTTACCATAACCAGAACTGACAGCATTGAAGGGATCACCATAGCTGTGCAATTCTCCTGAAGGGTAATAGGTAGTATTTTTTTTTCAGAATATCTCGTAACCCTCCGCTCTCAAGAATGATTGAAAGCCACCTGGCCGAACTGCACTCCATGAATTTGAGAAAAGTATGCAACAATGTAATAGGCCTATAATTGTTTAAGTTCCCAGGGTTGGAATCCTTAACAACACCCCTCATGCAGAAGTTCAGCACATCGCCTGCCCTACATTAGCCATTTTTTTTGGGGGGGGGGGGGGGAGTTTTTTATAGCGCAAACTAGACCTGAAGGTATCAGAGCGCTTTACATGAGCACCAGTTATGTTACAGATGCATTAATTTTTGTTAGGCACAGGGAGATTAAGTGATTTGCCCAGAATCACAGAATGTTGAGCGTCCATGCCAAGACTCAAACCTAGTTCCCCAGCTCAGTGGTCGACCGTCCTAGCTGTTAGGCCACATTCTCTCCCCTCTTTACTTGATCATAAAAGATCAGCACCAGTTCCGAGGCAGGAGACTTCAGAATGAGAGCAGGACATAAGTCGTTGTAGGAGCCAATTTTAGCTTAAGGGCAGCATTAACCTCTGAGTTACACAAAAGAGGGAGTTCAGCTATTTTGGTAGCCTGAAAGTAGGAGTGCTTAGCTGATGTACAGTGCGCTCTACAAATGTAGGTGAGTAACTTGAGTATCTGGTCTCATCAAAGATATCCAGGATCCCACCACTCAGAAGTTAAATGCTAGATCTTCTCATAGGGCGTGAAAAGGAGGGATGGAAGATGAGGTGCACTCAGGTGGGATCACTGACACAGTACCAAAACCGTAAATATTGTGATACCAAAATAGGGTGTCAAAAATATCGATTTTGGAAAAAGGGGGGTGGTGATGGACAGAGTTTCTGAATGATGCAGAATACTCTTACCAAGTCAAGAGATCATGGTTTTAATCCATCACCGTTTTTTAGCTCAATGCACCATCCCAGCTCAGAACCTGGCTATATGCAAATTAGTCTGTTCCTGTCCCAGTGCATGATGGGAACAGGGCAAACCAAACTACCAAGCCAATTCTTATACTGGTAAGGAAACAAGCTTCCGGGGACCGGTTTCTGGCATCACAGCCTTCTTCGGCCCGGCTTGCTTGCATCCTGATGGTGCAATGAGCAAGGGACTCACGTCTGAGCATACCCTCCCACACATAGTGTGGATAAACCGATTTTGGAAAAAGGGGGGTGGTGATGGACAGAGTTTCTGAATGATGCAGAATACTCTTACCAAGTCAAGAGATCATGGTTTTAATCCATCACCGTTTTTTAGCTCAATGCACCATCCCAGCTCAGAACCTGGCTATATGCAAATTAGTCTGTTCCTGTCCCAGTGCATGATGGGAACATGGCAAACCAAACTACCAAGCCAATTCTTATACTGGTAAGGAAACAAGCTTCCGGGGACCGGTTTCTGGCATCACAGCCTTCTTCGGCCCGGCTTGCTTGAATCCTGATGGTGCAATGAGCAAGGGACTCACGTCTGAGCATACCCTCCCACACATAGTGTGGATAAACCGATTTTGGAAAAAGGGGGGTGGTGATGGACAGAGTTTCTGAATGATGCAGAATACTCTTACCAAGTCAAGAGATCATGGTTTTAATCCATCACCGTTTTTTAGCTCAATGCACCATCCCAGCTCAGAACCTGGCTATATGCAAATTAGTCTGTTCCTGTCCCAGTGCATGATGGGAACAGGGCAAACCAAACTACCAAGCCAATTCTTATACTGGTAAGGAAACCAGCTTCCGGGGACCGGTTTCTGGCATCACAGCCTTCTTCGGCCCGGCTTGCTTGAATCCTGATGGTGCAATGAGCAAAGGACTCACGTCTGAGCATACCCTCCCACACATAGTGTGGATAAACCGATTTTGGAAAAAGGGGGGTGGTGATGGACAGAGTTTCTGAATGATGCAGAATACTCTTACCAAGTCAAGAGATCATGGTTTTAATCCATCACCGTTTTTTAGCTCAATGCACCATCCCAGCTCAGAACCTGGCTATATGCAAATTAGTCTGTTCCTGTCCCAGTGCATGATGGGAACAGGGCAAACCAAACTACCAAGCCAATTCTTATACTGGTAAGGAAACAAGCTTCCGGGGACCGGTTTCTGGCATCACAGCCTTCTTCGGCCCGGCTTGCTTGAATCCTGATGGTGCAATGAGCAAGGGACTCACGTCTGAGCATACCCTCCCACACATAGTGTGTATAAACCGATTTTGGAAAAAGGGGGGTGGTGATGGACAGAGTTTCTGAATGATGCAGAATACTCTTACCAAGTCAAGAGATCATGGTTTTAATCCATCACAGTTTTTTAGCTCAATGCACCATCCCAGCTCAGAACCTGGCTATATGCAAATTAGTCTGTTCCTGTCCCAGTGCATGATGGGAACAGGGCAAACCAAACTACCAAGCCAATTCTTATACTGGTAAGGAAACCAGCTTCCGGGGACCGGTTTCTGGCATCACAGCCTTCTTCGGCCCGGCTTGCTTGAATCCTGATGGTGCAATGAGCAAGGGACTCACGTCTGAGCATACCCTCCCACACATAGTGTGGATAAACCGATTTTGGAAAAAGGGGGGTGGTGATGGACAGAGTTTCTGAATGATGCAGAATACTCTTACCAAGTCAAGAGATCATGGTTTTAATCCATCACCGTTTTTTAGCTCAATGCACCATCCCAGCTCAGAACCTGGCTATATGCAAATTAGTCTGTTCCTGTCCCAGTGCATGATGGGAACAGGGCAAACCAAACTACCAAGCCAATTCTTATACTGGTAAGGAAACAAGCTTCCGGGGACCGGTTTCTGGCATCACAGCCTTCTTCGGCCCGGCTTGCTTGAATCCTGATGGTGCAATGAGCAAGGGACTCACGTCTGAGCATACCCTCCCACACATAGTGTGGATAAACCGATTTTGGAAAAAGGGGGGTGGTGATGGACAGAGTTTCTGAATGATGCAGAATACTCTTACCAAGTCAAGAGATCATGGTTTTAATCCATCACCGTTTTTTAGCTCAATGTACCATCCCAGCTCAGAACCTGGCTATATGCAAATTAGTCTGTTCCTGTCCCAGTGCATGATGGGAACAGGGCAAACCAAACTACCAAGCCAATTCTTATACTGGTAAGGAAACAAGCTTCCGGGGACCGGTTTCTGGCATCACAGCCTTCTTCGGCCCGGCTTGCTTGAATCCTGATGGTGCAATGAGCAAGGGACTCACGTCTAAGCATACCCTCCCACACATAGTGTGGATAAACCGATTTTGGAAAAAGGGGGGTGGTGATGGACAGAGTTTCTGAATGATGCAGAATACTCTTACCAAGTCAAGAGATCATGGTTTTAATCCATCACCGTTTTTTAGCTCAATGCACCATCCCAGCTCAGAACCTGGCTATATGCAAATTAGTCTGTTCCTGTCCCAGTGCATGATGGGAACAGGGCAAACCAAACTACCAAGCCAATTCTTATACTAGTAAGGAAACAAGCTTCCGGGGACCGGTTTCTGGCATCACAGCCTTCTTCGGCCCGGCTTGCTTGAATCCTGATGGTGCAATGAGCAAGGGACTCACGTCTGAGCATACCCTCCCACACATAGTGTGGATAAACCGATTTTGGAAAAAGGGGGGTGGTGATGGACAGAGTTTCTGAATGATGCAGAAAGATTCTGAACGATGCCCTGTTCCCATCATGCACTGGGACAGGAACAGACTAATTTGCATATAGCCAGGTTCTGAGCTGGGATGGTGCAATGAGCTAAAAAAGAGGTGATGGATTAAAACCATGATCTCTTGACTTGGTAAGAGTATTCTGAATCATTCAGAAACTCTGTCCATCACCACCCCCTTTTCCAAAATCGATTTTATCCACACTATGTGTGGGAGGGTATACTCAGACGTGAGTCCCTTGCTCATTGCACCATCAGGGTTCAAGCAAGCCGGGCCGACGACGGCTGTGATGCCAGAAACCGGTCCCCGGAAGCTTGTCTCCCTCCCAGTACAGGAATTGGCTTGGTAGTTTGGTTTGCCCTGTTCCCATCATGCACTGGGACAGGAACAGACTAATTTGCATATAGCCAGGTTCTGAGCTGTGATGGTGCAATGAGCTAAAAACAGGTGATGGATTAAAACCATGATCTCTTGACTTGGTAAGAGTATTCTGCATCATTCAGAAACTCTGTCCATCACCGCCCCCTTTTCCAAAGTCAAAAATATCGATCACAGAAATATCAGTTTTCTATACATACAATGGTAAGTACAAAAATATTGAAACAAATATATTGTTTTACACTAATATCGAACAATATATACAAAAATATTGGTTTTTACTATACATGTAGATGAAATAAGTAAAACTTAAATATTTTAACATTTAACATTAATACAATGTAAATTATATATTTTTAAATAATATTTAAAATGTATATAACTATTTACTCATTTAAACACGCAAAACCAAACATATATATGAAAGTGTGTATTTTATATACAAATATATATGATAGAACAATATATATATATATAATATATTTACATACATACAACAAATAAACTGATATAAAATTAAAAAAAATTCTAATTTAATTGTACCTAGAAAGTAAACAATAAATAAAAATACATTCTACTAAAAATATCTGAAAAATTACATATATTTATATATATCTAAAATACAAAATTAAATACACAAACACATAATAATATAGATTAAAGCAATATTAAAATAAAATTAAAGTCTATGAATGATAAATATACTATTCCCACTCCAATATATACAACAGTAGAGAAAGTGTTAAACTCAGGAGGGGTAAAGTTTACTATTCCCACTACAGTCTTGGCAACAGTAGGGCAAGCGTTGGAGTCAGGAGGGGCCAAATAAACTGCTCCCACTCGAGTCTGTGCAACAGTAGGGAAAGCATTGGACTCAGGAAGGGTAACAATTACTATTCCCACTGCTGCTGGTGCAATAGTAGGGAAAGAGTGGGATTGCAGAAATGTACTATTCCCACTCCAATCTGTACGAAAGTAGGGAAAGCTTTGGACTCCGGAGGGGTAAAATGTACTTTTCCCACTTCAGTCTGTGCAGCAGTAGGGAAAGCATTGGACACAGGAGGAGTAAAGTTTACTATTCCCATTCCATTTGGTGCAAAAGTAGGGAAAGTGTTGGATTCAGGAGGGGAAAATGTACTATTCCCACTACAGTTGGTGCAACAGTAGAGAGAGAGTAGTTCACTTCAAACAAATAACATATTTTCCAACTCTATTAAATAACAAAAAATAGAAATATTTAAATATTAATTATATATTTAAATTTTAATAAAAATAAAACAAATTACATAATGATTACAATAGTCAATAATTATTATCATTTAAAACAAATAATATTAATGGAATTAAGATTACACACTATATGCCTGATTGCGAAGATGGTCGGGCCAGTTTCTGCAGTCCTGTCAGAGGCAGTCCGACCGCAGCTGTCTCGTCGGAAGAGGTCGGTATGACCACCAGATTACAATGCATGCATTGTGTACTCCTACCGACCGCTGAAAGACCGTCAACTCTGACAGCCTTTTTCTGATGGCCGAGATGGCGGGTGGAGAAAAACAGCATCCATAGAGCAGTACCGGGATCCCCGATCGCCGTCAGGATTACGATGTGGGTTTACAACGACCCGACCATGGCAGTCTGACTGTCTGCCTCAAGTCATCAAAACGATGGATTTGGGGTGCATACTCACCCAAATCAGCTTATCCCCAACATTCTCCAACATGGATCCCTTTCTTCAGGTCCCTCCTACACTGCAGCAGCTGAACCCCGAAGACAACGACCCTGTAGGTGCCGGAAAGCAGGTAAATTCGTAGGTGGTATGTATTGCCATTGACTGGCCTGTGCAGAGATCGCCACACTCCAGCAATGGGATACATGGTGCACAAGACATATCCCTACATATGTCATGCATGGGTGCACATATTACATGTTTCCTGTGATTTTGCACACACTTGCAGCAACATATTCGTTGGTATGTCCACCACCGTAGATGAGACAGCTGCGGTAGCAGCAGTTGCATCCTAATATGGCGTGAACTTTACCAGGCTTGGTGGTCGTAATCGGATCACGGCTGCAGCGGTTGGACGGTCGATCTGACCGCCATCGTACTCAGGCCCAATATTTTCACAATCATAACAACCAACAAATAAAATGTAATTCAAATTAAAAATCATAACACAATTAACATAAAACATAATAAATAACACAGTTTTTAAATAAATGAATAAATAATTTAAAATGTATTATTATTTAAATAACTTTCCACCCTATACCTCTACAAACTAAACAACACACACCTAAAATATAACTGAACAAATATGATAATTTCCCAATTTACATAATTATGAATTAATAAGTAATAATTTAATAATTATCAATTCATTGTCTCTTAATTAACGTCCCACCCTGTACCCCTAAAAACTCTACCCACACCTACAATGTATCTTAAAAATTATAATAATTACATCATTTACATAATTAACTATTAAACAACTAATAATTATTAACTAATAATTAAATATTTATAAAGAATTACCTTGCCAACCCTCACTCCTACAAACCCCACAACCTGCACCAAGAATATAAATTAAAACATAAATTAATTGCACATTTTACATAAATAGTTATCAATTAAATAATTACTAATAATTAAAAAGTAATTAATTAATTTACTTTCCACCCTGCACCCCTACAAACCCCACAACGCACACCTAAAACTTAACATCAAAAATAAATTTCACTATTTATATAATTATCAATTAAATAATTAGTAATAATTAAAAAGTCATTAATAATTAATTATAATTATTTCACTTCCCGCCCTGTACACCTACAAACCCCACTACCCGCTTCAACACTACAAATTACAATAAATATTAAAATGTAATTTAAAAAGAGCAACAATTTGCAAACTATATTAAAAACTAACAATAATTATACAATTTATAACATTGACAATTAAAACATACACTAAAATACATAAAAATCATTAAAACATGATATTATTAACAACAATATTTTTGTAAACGATATTAACAACATAGATATTTTTGACATTGAGATTACTCACCTTAAAAAATCTATATTTTTGTCAAAGATATTCCTGCATCATGATATGTGCGGCTCACGATATTAAAAACACGACATTTATGCATCTTGATATTTTTTACTAGATATTTTGTCCAAATACCCTCAGGCGACATAAAAAGCAGACAACCTTAAAGAAATCACAAGTTGGACTGGAGAAGACACAAGTTGGAAAGAGATTAAATTAGCCTATGCAGTACATTAATGCCTCTGCTGGCCTCTTTGGTCTCCAAAGAGTACTCTTGTCTTGATTTCCTTCCTGTTTTTCTGGTGTTCAAGTGTAATTTCCTGGGCTGGGGGTTAACCATTGATTAGAGTAATGGCAGTGGTAGAAGCCATTGGTCTTGTGGCTATCAGGACATAACTTCCTACATGTTTAAGAAGTTTGTCACTAAAATGGCAAAGGGAACCTGTGTATTACTCTGCTCTACTTTGAAGGAGAAAATGCGATAGGTCATCAAGGGCAGCCATGTTAAAAACTGCCTAAATTTAAGAAATCCAGTTTTCAGGGGTGGATGCATATACTCTTTACTGTAATTTCGGGAGGCCCATCCAATAGAAGCAAATGAGATACTGATTAGGTCAATCCAGGAGGCAGAACACATGTTTCTCAATTGCCTCCATAGTGGCTTGCAGTATGCATGGGACAGACATGCCCAACAGGTCCCAAGGTTACAGATGATGTAGACCACAACTCATTTTGAGGACTGGGTTTTGTTTTCTGTCATCAAAATGTGGTAAATAAATAAATAATACCCTATTTTTGAATGCTTAAATGAATAACAGATAGCTCAATAAATAAGAGTCAAGATTCGAGGTAGTAGGAGTTTTTGCAGGTTTATTACAGCATAAGGACAGGATCAGGACAACCTGCATAGGAAGAGCAGAATGACAGGGCCCAGCAGGACAACTGGGACCCAGTAGGGGAAAAGGATGCCCAGCAGCTGCTGGGGCTAGGTCTGGGATGAGCTTGGAATGAGCGCGCTAGCATTCAATAACAAGATACAGGCATATATACATAGCGCAAACACATAGCAGTACATTGCAGTAGGCGTAACAGTGGGTGGAGTAGAAGGCGTGACGTGTAGCAGTCGCGAAAGATAACAGTAAAAGTGGGTGTAACTGGGAGTTTACATAGACATGTGATGCAAACGTAACAGAATATGTCATGAATGGGCGGAAACATAGGAGGGGGCTACCTAAGGAGCCGGGACCTCTAACCTAATGGTGCGCGAAAACGGGCAATGACGTGTTACTAGGAGAAGCTGGGGGCTACGAACTCTGTGCTAGGAGTAGAGACTAGAGTCTGGAGGGTCGGAGCGACATGTACCTAAACCCTATCTAGTATCTGATGTTTAGGGAACATGTTGATATAAACTAAGAGTCAGGAGGGGAAAAGCTAACTTGATTCTAAGACTGGACCATGCATTATTCTACACGTAGTGCGTGATGAAGAATATTAAATGACCATTAATACAGTATTTCTCTAACGTGGAGCCGAATAGGCTAGACAATGACGGAAACTATTGATGCAGTTCAGTAGCTTAGGAATGCAGAAGAGGAGGACTGAACTGATAACTGGAACTATAACATACTTTTGGCAGACTCAGAGGCAGAGCCAAGCTGCACCGGGCACTGCGAGGCAGGAAGTAAGTGAAAGGTCGAGGATACAGGTGGGGGCTGTATCGCTCCTCAGCGAGGCTTTCAGGAGACAGGAGCTGAATCTGTGGTCCGGGCCCTGTTGAGGCCTAGAAACGGGGACTTTATAATGGAATAACGTGCACACTGAGAAACGTGGCAACATAACTTTACATAGGCCTGATATTCGTATTATTCACGAGGACTGGAAAATGACATATCAGAGATGGACACAACTATAATTGCGTCAGTAATCAGACATGGGGAATAACATATGCATATTGGTCATGCACACATAACATATGATGGATGAGGCGTAGGGACACAGAACATGGCGAAATTTACTTTTCCACATTCCCTCCTTGTCACTACGTTTTCATCAGGAAACATCAATATTCATGATACCGTCTATCATTTCATACAGTACCATTTGCTCGTCTCGAATTGTCTTTGAACGGGATTTAGAACGGGGCTTGGGACTAGGAATACAAGAGGTAGCACACATGCTGCAAATCGCAGGGCCACATTGTATACAGAGGCAGCAGCTAAATATAATCGCTACTGCAATACCTAGAAAGGACAGGACTTTCCATCCCCATGCGGAAATTACATTCCAGAACCAACCGGACCATGTCCAGGTGCCTGGATCTTGATGTAACAGGTGGGCAATTTTATGGAGTCTGGTTATAGCTGAATAAACAGACGGCGCGTTATTTGGAATGAAAATGCAACAACTGGATCCGAGAATTCTACAGGCCCCGCCCCTATCGGCCAGTATGACGTCAAGGACGAGACGATTCTGTAAAACGACAAATCTCATAGCAGATTGTTCTTCGGTGAGGTTACCTAGAGCAGAGGCAGTCTCATTTACTACAGCTTCAAGGGTTCTTGTTAGCCTACGGATCAGTTTACTATTCTGGACAGGTCCTATGAAAAAGAAGAAACCCTTATTGAAATCTGTATACTGTTCTAGAGTAGTTTCAGTTTGATCGACAATTGGGGACTCTCTTCGATGTCTAGTGTGTACTAAGAAAGAATTCCTATGATAATCAGGTGGGGCTAGAAAAACAGGTGGCAGTAGGAAGGCAATGTAACAGGTTCCCTCCCAATCGAGGGGCAGACGGACATATGCAGTTTGACCACAAACAAAATAAGAATGACGTGAAGCTTTAAAAATAGATTTCCCACTGTCACTATACTGGATAACAGTAGTACATTCACTATGTCCTATATGTACAGAACCATAACTACGGACACATAATTCGCCTTTAACTGGTAGTACTGAAATAGCAGGTAAGTCTGGAGTAGTATCAGACTGAACATTCAGGACCATGAAATTCGACGAATAATTTCCTAAATTATATACCTCATTTTCTAAATCTAAACCTGTTCTGTGGGGGAAACCTTGCTTGTCTGGAAAACATGTACTGTTAAGAAAAGACATATCTGTTGAGGATGACGTTAACGTGGACCATGCTCCACACGAACCATTGTGTGAGAATGGATAAGGAAAGAGTGGCAGAACTCCCTTCGATGTCTGGAAAGGGGGGAGTCGACCACACACCCAACAATTAGTGGCATTGCTGGTCTGGTGTGAATAATGTAACATACGGATGAATGTGTTATTACGCATGGCAAGGCGGTATGAATATTCGTGAGGAGGCAGATCACTAAACGTGTGCTCTACTGTAGCATTAGCAGACATATTTACATGAGGAACAGGTAAATACAGGAAAAATGCGTAGCTGGTGCAGGAAATCATTATGCTGAGAAATAATATGAAACTCAGAAAAACGATACATTGTAGTGAACTGCGACTAACTCTCTCACTATGGGGGTCTATTTTATACATGTCAGAAACAGTCTAACCGTTTCACCTAGGGGAGGACTTATACAATCAAACTGGCTGACTTATTAGACCTGAGCTTTAACTTATACTCCTGTTGCGGAGTTTTCTCTAACAAGGGAGGGGTTGTAACAAAGTCTGGTGCGGGACAGTCCTTTAAAACAATGTTCTGGCAATCCTTCGAATCCTGGGAAATGTTCTTGGCAATGTCTTTGACGACTGGCTTTGATCCTTTAAAAAGTTTTACATGGGAGAGGTGCACCCACCCCTTCCTGCCTTCTAGCTTGACGGCAGTTCGGGTGGTCAAAAGGACTTGACGTGGCTCTTTCCAACGTGGTTCCAGCGGACTTGATCGGTCAAAGTTGCGGACAAGAACCATCGATCCTGGAACGATCTCGTGCGGTGCCACCTCGGTATTGTCTGGAAATGCGGCGGCAACCTGTGAACGACATGAGTTGAGGGCAGACATCAAGGAAGCTAGGTAATCTGTCAGCATATTACATGAAACATCGGTAATACTTCGGGGTCTAGGAGTACCCCACATGTTAGGGGGACGGCCGAAAACGACCTCATACGGGGACAGACCTGATCTGGAATGTGCGACCATTCGCATGTAGAACAGAGCGACTGGCAAAGCTACTAACCAGTCTACACCTTTGTCTTTACAGACTTTTGCTATACGGATTTTCAGAGTCTGATTATGTCTCTCGACTAGACCAGCTGCTTCTGGATGGCGTACACAATGAAACTTCCACTGGTACCCTAACAACAGGGAAACGTGCTTCATGAGTTCTGATGAGAATGGCTGACCGTTATCAGAATATACGACTCTAGGGAGTCCGTATCTAGGGAAAAATTCACGAACCAACTGCTTGGCAGTGGTCGCAGCTGTGTAATCTGGGACTGGATATGCCTCTGTCCATCTGGACAAAGCGCATACTACTACAAGGACATACTTGAAACCTCGACATCGCTCCATTTGAATATAATCCATCTGGAGGACCTCAAAAGGGTGGTCAGGGGGCTGGAAACCACCTTGTTCCACCGGGACACTTTTACCTGGATTAAACTGACAACATATCATACAGGTACGGACTTTCTGCTTGGCTGCAGCTCGTAAATGCTTGTTGAACCAAATGTTCTGGATACTGTCTAACATAGCTTTTTCTCCTAAATGTGCTGGACTATGTGCGGTATTGATAATGACTTGAACCATAGAATCGGGGAGAAACCATGTGGCTCTACCCTTCGTTAACCATCCTTGATCTGTCTGGACCCCTCCTTGTACAGACCATTTCTTGATTTCATCGGGAGTAGCATGTGACTGGATATCTATGACATCTTGTGTAGGGTCCTTAACTGTCATGCATGTAATCAGATCTGGAGTATGTGTCTGATTAACTGGAATGTCTGGTGTCTGTGCTGTAAGCTTGGCTGTGCGGTCTGCTAAATCATTACCTTGGGAAATAATGTCTGTAACTTTCGTGTGTGCTTTGCACTTCATGATAGCAATAGATGTCGGTAAATGTATGGCATCTAACAGAGCTTGAATAAGGAGACCATGCTGAATCTTGGTTCCATGAGACGTCATAAAACCTCTTTCTTGCCAGAGCACTCCGAAGTCGTGTACAACTCCGAATGCGTAACGTGAATCTGTGTAAACATTAACTTTCAGGTTCTTAGCGTGTATACAGGCTTGTGTTAGAGCGACTAGCTCTGCTGCTTGAGCGGACAGAGTATCAATACGTTGTGTTTCAATAACTTCAGTGTCAGTAGTCACTGCATACGCGGCGACTAGTTCTCCTGTACTAGTTCTCATACATGAACCATCCACATAAAGTGTCAGGTCAGGATCTAGTAACGGAATGTCTGTCAGATCTTGTCTTGGCTTTGTCGTAATGTTAACTACTTCCACACAATCATGTGTGTCTGGATTTGAACTAACTGATGGTAACAGTGTAGCAGGATTCAGGACGTTGCAGCGTCTAATTTCTATGTGTGGCTGGAACAATGTCAATTCATAACCTGTCAAACGTGCAATCGTCAAGTGCTGAGTCTGTGTTCGGTTTAAAAGAACTTCTACTGAATGTGGTACTTGTACTGTCAGGGAATGTCCTAAAACTATGGAATCACTTTGTCTGATAGCTAGTGCTGTGGCTGCAACTGACTTCAGGCACGCAGGTAACGCCTGGGCGACTGGATCTAATGTGCTCGAAAAATAAGCACAGGGCTTGTATTGACCTGCTTGATCTTGTGTGAGAACAGATAATGCTGTACCTTCGCGTTCTGTAACGAAAAGTGTAAAAGGCTTACTGTAGTTCGGTGTAGCTAGAACTGGAGCTTGACATAGGGCTTTCTTTAACTCGTTGAAACTAAGTGTATGATCAGGTGTCCAAGGGAGGACAGTCGATACGGCTGCCTCCTGTGTCGTTAACTGTATCAGTGGCTTGGCTAGAAATGCATACTGGGGAATCCATTGTCTACAATAAGAAGTAAGGCCGATAAAAGCACGTACCTCCTTCTGGGTTCTGGGCTGGGGAAGACTCGCTATTAACTGGATACGGTCGGGTGTCAACTGCCTACCCCTCTTGGACAGCAAGTGTCCTAAGTATACCACTTGCTGGACACAGAATTGAAGCTTCGAAGGTGACACCTTGTGCCCCATCTCGGCTAGAAAATACAGAACTGTAAGTGATGCTCGCTCGCAAGCACGTTCAGAACGGGCTGTGATCAGTAGATCATCGACATACTGGAGCAGGGCAGTGTCAGTTGGCATGTGAATGTTGTCTAGTTGTCTCTTAAGTGCTTGACTGTAAATACTAGGGCTTTCTGTGAAACCTTGAGGAGCGCGTGTAAACATATAGCTCCTTCCATTTAAACAAAATCCGAAAAGAAACTGGCTGTCTGGATGAATTGGAACACTGAAAAATGCATTCTTGAGATCAATAACAGTGAAAAACATGGCTTCGGAATCAATGGCAGTTAACAGGGAAGAAATGTCTGGAACAACTGGGTACTGAGGAACAATACATTTATTAAGCTCTCGTAAATCAATCACTAATCGATATACTGGGGGTGCATTCGGATCAGTACGTTTCATAACAGGAATGATCGGAGAATTACATACATTGGAGTCAGTTTCTACAACTACTCCTTGAGCCATGAGCTCGTCAATAATTTTGGATAAGGCTGCTACAGCCTCAGGTGGCAATCTGTACTGTCTAATTCGGGGTAACACTACACCTGGTTTGAGAGTCACACGATAGGGTGTGATTTGCATGTAACCTACATCAGTTGGACCTTGCGCCCATAAATGTTGCGGAACATTAGACAATCTTGAATCAAAATCTCGTAATACATAGTGACCCTTAAAGTCACGTAGGAACAGACGTATTCCCTCTGGGGAACAACAAATAACTGCACCTAATTCTTTCAGTGTCCTAATACCTAACAGATTCTCTGGACATGACTTAGTGAGTAACAGATCAGTAGTACGGGACAATGGACCTACTTCTAGAGTAACTGGCTGAGATATTTCATTAACTATGGGTTTTCCTGAAAATCCAAGGGAAACATTTCTTGAGCCTGAGAGCGGAGCCCCTGGAACTTCGGCATGACTAATTGTGGTCCTACTTGCCCCTGTATCGATCAGAAATTTTCTGTCTTTCCCTAATACTTGACTATGAACATAGGGACCTTCTTGGTCTACAGGTATCTCGATGAGAGGCAAGCCTACCTCCCTCTCTAGGCTGTTTCATGAATATGACTGGTATTCTGGATACTCAGACTGTGCATACTGGTACATCTGCGATGTAACGTGCTGTGTTGCAGCAATAGGCTGCGGTACTGTAACTGTCGGTTGTGCATTCTGTGACTGAGGAATCTGTGAAACTTGTTCTTGTCTAGGCGGACGTGGTCTTTCTTTAGTCTTACCAGTAGCTATGTTATGTTTCAGAACTGCACACTCGTTTATAAAATGACCTGGCTGTTTACAATAATTGCAGTTCCCTTTAACGGGAGCTGCAGGATGACTGGCTTGATTCGGACCCCTCTTCTGACTGTCTTGAGGAACAGATTGTGCAACTAGCACTTTCATTTTCGTGTCTTTCATACGTTTTCTCTCGTGTTCTTGCTCTTCTCTGATTCTATTCTGGTGATACTGGAGCATCTGGAGCATCTGGGACGGGGTATTAGCTTGCCAGGTGCTTTCGACTTTCAAAACTCGATTTTTAATTTGTGGACTTGAATTCTCGACTAATTTGGTAACGAAAAGGTGAGGGTATGACTCACTACTTGTCTTGAGACCACTGTTAATACTGAAACATTTCTCAAATCTAGAATAAAAATCACTAATATCTTCATCTTGTTTCTGTTTACAGGCTGAGATTGCATCCCAGTCTTCTTTTCTCGTTGTCAATAATCTGGGTAAAACTTGAATCAATAATTCTGGTAATTCTTTACATTTATCTCCAAGACCGGTACCTGGTACTCGTGCCTTGTCTTCAGCTTCTAGAGCTGTCCAATCGATCTTTTTCTCTCCCACCTCCCATTCTTTTTCTTTTAACTTTTCATATACCCCTGTGGGTAACAGGACCTTTAACATTTTAATGATATCTGGGTAAGTATATTCTCCCATACGGAGCATGTCTTTTAATTCTCTATGGAACCCTGCTGGATCTTTGTCATGACAGGGAATTAATTTCTTCATTTCAAGAAGTTCCATCTTTGATATTGGAGTGTATACAAACACTCGTTGCATTACGCCACCCGCCCCTTGGACTGGGTGGACTTCTCGTAACGGATTCTGTCTGTCTATGTAGAATGATTTATTTTCTGGGGGTGAGACATGAACGAAATGCGGGTTCAGAAACGTTCTATATTTGTGGCGCTGTTCTAGAATGACACTAATTAAATCGGTACCTAGACCTCTCCATCTATACTGGAGTAACTCGTTCAGGACATCGTGTAACGGACCTGGGTCAGAATGTTGACCCTCATACAGAGTAATGAGGTGCTGAATCATATACATACCCACCAGTCGTTGCTCGGCTGGGGGCAATTTCAGAAACATTTGTGCCACTATTTCGTCTGGAAAAGTGGTAGAATCAGTAATCCATCGGACTGCTGATCGGGCTAGTTCTTGTTCATGCATAGTACTTAATTCACTGTAACCGACTCGTGATTTCAGAATGTGATCGGTAACTTGAAATACTTGTTCTAGGGAACCTTGTTCTGGTGCTGGATGATGAAAAATAGACTTGTGTTCTAGGCGTAAATGGCGATCTGGAAATCTAGATTTTCCTACATACGCTATTCTGACGGGATTCTCGTCCTCTTCTTCAGGATCAGAGATACTTTCTTTCTCGCTTACTTGTGCTGCTTTACGCTGTTCGTGTAACCTTATTATTTCTTTACGAATTTTCTTGTACATACTCTCCATGGCACCGACGGTCTTGTGCTTACCCTCGGCTATATTATCACTCCACCTTGTCAGGATTCTCATTTCGGCGGGATCTTTAGACGGATAATCTTGTTCTCTTATTAGACAATTGATCAGGAACTTTAATATCATGAGCTGGATCTCGGCTTTCCTTTGAGACATAATCTCGCCAATACTTTCTGGATCATCCCCTGTACGGATGAAACGATATATTCTGTCTAGATCTTCTTTCATATTCGGTAAGGTGACTAGATACTCGGTCACTCTCCTTACACGTACGGAATATAAAACCATATTATACTCGCCTGGGACTGGATCATAGACACATTCGCCAAGGGCTTGTCTGATTTCTGTGACAGACTTATTACTTTTAGGAGTACGCTGTGATGCTTGAGCATGTAATTCGAGTGCTGATAAACGCTTGTGTGGCGGCGGGGTTTGAGGAAGACCTCCTCCCGCGGCCCTTAAACTGGAATCGTCGACTGACATTCTTCGTCCTGGCAGAGTCGGTAATTGTAACGTGGGCTGGACTTGTATGGCGGACTGGGCCGGGGGAGCTGTTAAGGGCACCCCGGTGTCTGGAGGAGCAGGAAGTGCCTGATTTACAGGGACTGGCGGAGCGCGAACAGGATTTGCATATTCGGGGACTGTGTCGTCCAAATAGGACGAAATAAAAATATCAGCTGCGGTCTGTTTGTGACGTAGCTTGGTCGGAACTAATGGCGGCGGGAAATTACTGGATGCCTCTGGGGTCGCTTTTGGCAAACCTTCGGCAAGGAGAGGATACATACCCTTAATTAGGGCATGCCTCTGTCTGTCTGACTGTTCGGTTTTGACTTGTTCACCTATCTCGATTAATTCTCTTTCTTGGGCTCGTTCCTGGGATTCTCTACTTAACTCTGACTTTCTGACTTCCTTTTCCGTTCTTCTATGAGCTTCCTTGCGCCATAACTCGATGGCATCTTTCTGTGACTGTCTGGCTTTCTTTTTCCATAATGCTTCTTCTACTCGCATGATACATTCGGCATCCCATGTACCCGATACGGGCCATCTATACTTTTCTTCTAACTGTTTGGTATACTCTACCCATAAATCTAGATACATTATGGCGCTTATGCCATGTTTCTGATACATAAAATGACCTGGACTGTCCCTAGGCGGAACAGGAACTGCTTCCTCTAACAGACCCTTTCTAGTTTTCAACTGACGTAATCTTGAAAAGAGCGGCATTGTAAACTTAAATCGGAACACAATACAATACACGAAGAACAATAACAAGTGGAAAAACAATTCAGGCATACCACGACATTGGAATTACATTAAACAATATCATAACATAACAGTTCGAACAGAATATTACCTGAAAATACTGAAAACAGAAACAGAACAGATTTTCTCGAGAACGGAACAGACTAGAGTTACCGGATGCACTGCTGTAACAGTACGGAACATACCGGTCCCACAAAGGGACGCATCAAGACCCGTATCCACCTAGGTGAACACTTCGTTTGTGAGTCTGGGCACCACCAACCCACGGACCAGGAGTCAATTTAGATTGGTCCTGTCTAGATACTACCCCAGCAATGGTACTCACCGGGCAGCACGGAACGGAAAGCCTCGGACGGGACTGGACTGCTACGACGACGAACTTCGGACTTCGGACTTCAGTTACGGGTGGGCCTCCGGATACCTCGGACCTTGGACTCTCAGCTTGGGCTCTGGTCGGGACTCGCCGCGTTCCTCCACCGTCTCGTTCGGATGCTGGACCGCCTCCTCCGTCTCCTCCGTGGGCCTGAGGGATACTTGAAGCAGAAATATCTGCACGTGGCCGGTATGGTTCCGTCACGGCTGCAGAGGGTCAGGGGGTCGGCGTGGCTTCACCGACGCGTGGGGAAAGGGCAAGTCCCTATTCGGGCGCCATTATGTGGTAAATAAATAAATAATACCCTATTTTTGAATGCTTAAATGAATAACAGATAGCTCAATAAATAAGAGTCAAGATTCGAGGTAGTAGGAGTTTTTGCAGGTTTATTACAGCATAAGGACAGGATCAGGACAACCTGCATAGGAAGAGCAGAATGACAGGGCCCAGCAGGACAACTGGGACCCAGTAGGGGAAAAGGATGCCCAGCAGCTGCTGGGGCTAGGTCTGGGATGAGCTTGGAATGAGCGCGCTAGCATTCAATAACAAGATACAGGCATATATACATAGCGCAAACACATAGCAGTACATTGCAGTAGGCGTAACAGTGGGTGGAGTAGAAGGCGTGACGTGTAGCAGTCGCGAAAGATAACAGTAAAAGTGGGTGTAACTGGGAGTTTACATAGACATGTGATGCAAACGTAACAGAATATGTCATGAATGGGCGGAAACATAGGAGGGGGCTACCTAAGGAGCCGGGACCTCTAACCTAATGGTGCGCGAAAACGGGCAATGACGTGTTACTAGGAGAAGCTGGGGGCTACGAACTCTGTGCTAGGAGTAGAGACTAGAGTCTGGAGGGTCGGAGCGACATGTACCTAAACCCTATCTAGTATCTGATGTTTAGGGAACATGTTGATATAAACTAAGAGTCAGGAGGGGAAAAGCTAACTTGATTCTAAGACTGGACCATGCATTATTCTACACGTAGTGCGTGATGAAGAATATTAAATGACCATTAATACAGTATTTCTCTAACGTGGAGCCGAATAGGCTAGACAATGACGGAAACTATTGATGCAGTTCAGTAGCTTAGGAATGCAGAAGAGGAGGACTGAACTGATAACTGGAACTATAACATACTTTTGGCAGACTCAGAGGCAGAGCCAAGCTGCACCGGGCACTGCGAGGCAGGAAGTAAGTGAAAGGTCGAGGATACAGGTGGGGGCTGTATCGCTCCTCAGCGAGGCTTTCAGGAGACAGGAGCTGAATCTGTGGTCCGGGCCCTGTTGAGGCCTAGAAACGGGGACTTTATAATGGAATAACGTGCACACTGAGAAACGTGGCAACATAACTTTACATAGGCCTGATATTCGTATTATTCACGAGGACTGGAAAATGACATATCAGAGATGGACACAACTATAATTGCGTCAGTAATCAGACATGGGGAATAACATATGCATATTGGTCATGCACACATAACATATGATGGATGAGGCGTAGGGACACAGAACATGGCGAAATTTACTTTTCCACAAAAATTTAACACAGAGCAACAAGAGACAAAAATAGAAAAGGGACAAACAAGAAATAAGATAATAGGAAAATTGTGACAAAGGAGAAGCCAGGTATGCAAAAGAAACTGCATGAGTGAGATTTTGGGGCCGTTTACGATGAGTGTCGGAAAGCCTCTGACCTCAGGTTGGAGGTTTGCCGACACTCATCGTTGGTTTCAATTCCGACTGGCTGATTATGTTACAGCTAGTCAGAATTGAACCGGCAGGTCATTCCAGATGGCTTCTGACGGGCTCCAGGAGCCCGTCAGCCAGTCAGAGACCGGCCTGTAATCCAAATAGAAGGCGTTACGATGCATGGTTTCCAGCATGGTTTCAATGCCGGCCTTTCTGACATGGAAACCCTTTCGGAAAACATGTTTGGGGGCCCTAGCAGGGCACCCTTTTGTTTTCGGCCTCCCGTTGGGGGCCAAGGTGGCACCATAGATGCCCCCTTGTTGACCACTGCGGGAATAAACACAAACTCCCATTCCTCTATGTTAGCTTGTGTTACAGACGGTTTACAGCTGTAACATGAGCATCATGATTAGGCGGTCGGGACGGCCAACCGGAGGTTGGTCGATCCTTTCTCCACAACGGTCCGCCCGACATCGAAATAAGCCCCAGAGTGATAGGACATATAGGGTGAAGAAAGAGGCATGAGGTAGAAGCAAGACTTAGCAGCTTTGGTATCAAGCAATTTGGCCATTGGGAGGGCTCCTTAGAGCCCCACTACTTATTGTTTATCCATTTATTTTTTACAAAGCGTAGTTGGGTTACTGGTTGAGGGAGGGTGGAACCCTACTCAAGCAGGAACCACAATCCTTGTCAAGGTGAAGTCACAAGCACACCCTAAATTAACCTGCGCTTAACCCTTGGCTAGCTTGGCACAGAGCAGTCAGGCTTAACTCAGAGGCAATGTGTAAAGTATGTGTGCAATATTTCAAACAGTAACACAGTGAAAACACACCACAAAAGGATCCCACTTCAGTTTAAGCAAATAGTAGCCGGGTCTGGTGGCGTAGTTGACAAATGCATCCACTGTAGGGGCCTGTGTTTGACCTCATGGTCACAGGTTCTAATCCCAGCGGGTCCACTTGGCCTTTCATCCATCTGAGGTCAATAAAAGGAGTACCGTTGAGTTGGGTAACAATATACATCTGTTATTCAGCGCCTTGAGACCGTCGGGTGATACATACGCTTTACAAATGTACATGTTATGTTATTCTTAATAAATAAAAGAAGACCATAACGACAAAAATCCAGTCAGTAGAAGCTGCAATATACAATTTTAAAGATGTCAGTTAAAATAGTGCCAAAAAGGACAAAGTGCCAACTGCGGATATCTGTTTGCACAAGACCAGGACAAAACACAAGTTCAGGCCGGCCACAATGGAACGCAGTCTGGATACAGGGACTCAGTTGGGCCCACTGAACGAGAGTGCTTTAAATCCTGGTTGCGGTGGTACCGCGCTGAGGATGCATCGTGCAGCAGAGGTGTTGTGTTGGTTCCAAGGTTCTGTGTGGTAGTGATGGGAGGTTCAGCGTCATCATTAAGGATCACTTCGGCCAGGGCTTGTGGTGCGTAATATGGCAATGAGGATGCATCATGCAGTTGAGGCGATGCGTTGGTTTCGAGGAGCTGTGAGGTTCTGATACAAAAAAAAATGATTCCATCATTGAGGCTGTCGTCGACAAGAGATTTAAGATGCAAGAGCCTGCGCCGGGAAAGCTTTGCACAATCAGCAGTTCTGATGCAGACTGTGATGTCGATGTGGAGTCCTTGTGCTGAGAAAACCGTTGCAGCAGAGGCGAGGAGCTGGTTCTGCTCAGGATTGGAGAGGGGATGTGCAGTTCTGCTGGATCCACAGATGGGCTAGCAAGGCACCTTCAGGCCCACTTACAAGGGTACAGGACTGGGGTAGCACCACTTGGCAGGGTAGGACTCACACATAGCGTAAAATGAGTACCATTGAGTTGGGAAACAATATACATCTGTTATTCAGTGCATTGAGACCGTCGGGTGATACATGCGCTTTACAAATGTACATGTTATGTTATTCTTAATAAATAAAAGAAGACCATAATGACAAAAATCCAGTCAGTAGAAGCTGCAATATGCAATTTTAAAGATGTCAGTTAAAATAGTGCCAAAAAGGACAAAGTGCCAACTGCGGATATCTGTTTGCACAAGACCAGGACAAAACACAAGTTCAGGCCGGCCACAATGGAACGCAGTCTGGATACAGGGACTCAGTTGGGCCCACTGAACGAGAGTGCTTTAAATCCTGGTTGCGGTGGTACCGCGCTGAGGATGCATCGTGCAGCTGAGGTGTTGTGTTGGTTCCAAGGTTCTGTGTGGTAGTGATGGGAGGTTCAGCGTCATCATTAAGGATCACTTCGGCCAGGGCTTGTGGTGCGTAATATGGCATTGAGGATGCATCATGCAGTTGAGGCGATGCGTTGGTTTCAAGGAGCTGTGTGGTTCTGATACAAAAAAAATGATTCCATCATTGAGGCTGTCGTCGACAAGAGATATACGATGCAAGAGCCTGCGCCGGGAGAGCTTTGCACAATCAGCAGTTCTGATGCAGACTGTGATGTCGATGTGGAGTCCTTGTGCTGAGAAAACCGTTGCAGCAGAGGCGAGGAGCTGGTTCTGCTCAGGATTGGAGAGGGGATGTGCAGTTCTGCTGGATCCACAGATGGGCTAGCAAGGCACCTTCAGGCCCACTTCCAAGGGTACAGGACTGGGGTAGCACCACTTGGCAGGGTAGGACTCACACATAGCGGAGTCTAGGTGCTGGGATCAAGGTAGTTGGGAATTCCCCGAGTCTCTAGTTAGGAGGCCAGCCAACTATCCCTTGGAGTCACTCTGGAGTTCTGGGTTCAACAGATGCAGGTGCAGTCTGCCTCACTCAGGTAAGAGGGCAGCAGGCAGCAGGTCAACACAGCAGGGCAGCAGGCCAACATAGTGACAGCTCTTTCAGCAGCACAGCAGTCCTTCTTACTGGCAGAGTAACCACAGGTCCAGAAGTGTACTGAAGAGTTGGTGTCTAGGATCCAATATTTATACCGGCGCCTTCCTTTGAAGTGGGAGAAGGATCTAGAGGTTTCCCTTTGAGGTCCTCAGACATCCTGCCTTCCCTGTCCTGGCTCTAAAGTAACTACAGTGGGTATGCAGCACTTTGTGTAGAGGCAGGACACAGCTGTTTCAAGTGTGAGTACCGTTGTGGTCAGCTCCGCCCTCCCATCCTGCCAGTGATGGCCCATCCAGGCACACCTAAGCTCTCTATTGTGTGTGGCTGTGTAGGGGGAATACACAAAGCTGACCTGTCAGCTAAACCCAATCATGTGACCAAGAGCCGGCTACAGGCACTAACTGGCTAAGACAGAAAAAGACAAACTTTCTAAAAGTGGCATTTTCAAAAATGTAGTTTATAACCCAACATTACTATAAGAGATGATTTTTCATTAGCATTTCAAAGATATCAAACATGAACTGGGTACCTGTTCCCATTTGGAAATTCCCACTTCTTAAATGTAATAAAGTAACTTCAATGTTATCCTAAGGGAGAGGTAGGCCTCGCAGTAGAGAATTACGAATGTGAGAGTTTTTCGCTACCAGGGTATCTAAAACTTAAAATGACATGTCCTTCTTTTTAAATACATTGCACCCTGCCCTGTGGGCTGTTTAGGGCCTACCCTAGGGGTGACATATGTATTTAAAAGGAAGTTTGTGCTTGGCACAAGGTTTAATTTGCTAGGTTGAAATGGCAGCTGAAAACTCCACAGGCTGCAATAGCTTGTCTGATATATGATTAATGGGCTACTTAAGAGGGTGACACAATAAGTGCTTTCAGGTCCACTTGTAGCATTTAATTTACAGGCCGTGGGTACGTGTAGTACCATTTTACTAGTGACTTCTAAGTACATGAAATATGCCAATTGGGAATAAGCTAATGTTACCATGTTTTAAGGAGTGAGCACATGCACTTTAGCTTTAGCACTGGTTATCAGTAGTAAAGTGCAAAGAGTTCTAATGCCAGCCAAAACAAATTCAGCCAAAAGTGGAGGGTAAAGGCAAAATGTTTGCGGGTGACCCTGCAGAGAGGGCCAGGTCCAAAACAAAGGATGCTGCAAGTTTCTTAGATGCCAGCTTTTGTTTTTCTTTTCTCGATATCTTAACATTCAAATCACTTTATATTGTATGTTTCACTAAACAAAATAGTGTACTTTCATAATCATGTTTTTAAACGTTATGTATTAAATACCTGTAGCTGTTCTTCAAAAAATGTATTTTTAATAATTTCTCCTGCAGAAGGTCTTTCGGTGGGCTCTTTGTTTAGCATGCTGAAACAAAGGACAAAAACGTCATTACAAAGTTGCTGTTATCAAATGAAATGCTATAAAGAGTGTACAAGTTCAACTACGTACCTTTTCATCAGGGCGTCCAGGGCCCTTGAGTATCTTTCAGGGAGAGAAGGTGTTTCTCCCTCCACAATTTTTAGAACAACAGCCATGAAATTGTACCCAGAGAAGGCATGGGTTAGGCAGCAGATCTCATACAATATGCATCCCAGTGACCTACAACAGAGGATGAAATTGAGTGAGCGGGAGGGTTTAACAAAATGATGGTCTTGTTATGATTAGTCTTTCAGTGATCCAGAGGAAATATACATGCTATTTACTAGACCTGTCTTTCTGAATTCAAGTTACACTGATCAACCCAGTATCCTCATAAAGTCTGCAATAACTTTGTAGATGATTTCAACATCTGCTACTTGCAGTGAGTTACAGACCTCTAGAGATAACAAACCTACAACTAAAATAGGGCTTTAGGGAGAATAGTTAGGGGACTGCAGTATGAATGCATTGCTGATGTATTGGAATTAAAGCAACTGTGAGAAGCACAGAGGGTGTTTGTGTATGTTAGAGAGAGAGAGAGAGAGAGAGAGAGAGAGAGAGAGAGAGAGAGAGTGTGTATGTCTCGAATACCAAGGCTGCCAAGATGCCAAGATCTACCTTATGCCTCTTTCTTTCACCGCCCTGCACTTTTTGCCTCTTTATCTCAGTTTTGCAAGTACTTTTTCGTCCCTACTTCTCCCGATATCACTGTTTTATGAATGTCCTTCTTTCTCCCTTTTCTACCTTTCTCCCTATTGTTCTGAAGCAAAGTGTGATGATGAAAACTAAGCCCGGTCTCCAAAAGACACAGGCACTAATTAAGCACTGACCTCCTCTGAATATTACAATTCGAGTTCCCGGATGCTCGTTTCAACAAAGCTGCAGGCCTTGGGACAACAGTAATATGCAGCCAGTTGGGTAGACAGAGTATACGTCTCAGGTCATTGCAGTCCCAATTAACTTCAATACCAACAAATACTAAGTAGAGCTTTGTGCATATTTTGGACATGAGTGTCCAGCTCTGTGCTGTTTGTCTCCAAATCCTGGTACCCTGTGATATCAAGTCATGTCTGACACCAAGCAAGCTCTCAATCTCGGGCAGCCACAATAAATTAGCCATTACACACCAGGTTTACATTTCCAGCACATATCAGACGTGGTACCAGAATGCATGCATTCTGGATACATTGTCTTATCTCCTTCATTCACCCAGCCAACCACTGAGACTACTTACCCTTCACATTTAGGACTAATATTAAACATATCTATGGGGTCACTTGCAGGTTGGTGGAAATCAGACATCCGCAGTTAACCAGCAGGTGATCTTTTCTGCCAACCATGCTAATGCCCCGCTTTATAGAGATGGGGGAATCTCCAAGTTGAAAACAACCGACTAACTTATAGAGCATTGGAAGTAGCTGCCAAGTCTCCCAGGCCAATGTATGATGTGCTGCTCCAGTCCAGGTGTGATTTCTTTGAAATACGGGACTTGTAGTCCTGTTTTATAATGTAATAAGCAAGATCAGAAGTTCCAGCATTCCTACAAAAAAAACTCCACTGGAACAGAATATAATGCGGAGACCTGGGAAACTAGGACGGGCTAATTGGAAGGACCTGACTACTTAAAGCTGGTCTCCCGACAGTGTTTAATTTGAACATCTGGTTTCGGGTGCTCAGCACCGGCACTTTGTTGTCAACACCTGCTCTTATAACAGCTGCCACATGGTGGCGCTGTTTGTCTAATTTTGTGAAAAGCACGACAAAACCTACACACTAATTAAATATACATTAAAATAAGTAATAATTGCCACCTAAATCGATAAGAATAGCTTGGGTGGCAGGTATTAGTCATTTTTAATGTTTGTTTATAGTCTTAATTTTCACACTTGTATGAGTGTGATGGTTAGTCGTGATGGTGCTGTCATCGCAGCGGTAGTGGAGGCAAAAGGTGGTGCAAGCTGCAATTACCTTTTGACAAGGGCCCTGGCACTTATGTTTTTTCCAAATTAATGACTGCCTTCCGATGCTGCTGTTTCCTGTTTGCTGCTGTTGTGACAGTCTTGGAAATCATTGGCAGGAATAAAAGAGAGTGCCCCCCCCTGTGCAGAAAGAAAACTCTGTATGTGTTGGGGATATTGCTTTTATTTCCAGAAACACAGCCTAGGTGTTGGCATAGCATGGCATGAAGCCTGTTATTACATTTTTGCAAAGGTGCTCCTGTTATTCTGGTGGGAACACTTTCAGCAAAATGCCCCTACGTGGTGGTAGGGAACTCTAGGTTTAGTAGGTGGGCCACACTGCCTAGTGCTTTAACAGTCCAGCCACAAAAACTTAAATGAGCCCCAAACACTGCTTGATCTCCAGTGTAGAGATGTCGGTTCAGGAGTGTTGGTTTCATACATTCAACCTCCATATGAGCCCCACAAGAGTATTATGGCTGCCAAGTTTCCCAGGTCCATGGGTGATGTGTTGCTCCAGTCCATGTTTTTCACTTTGAATTCTGGGACTTGTAGTCATGTTTTATAATGGAATAAACAAGACTTCATGTCCCCAGACTCAAAGAAAAAAACTGGACTGATGTGGGACATCACACAAGGACTCGGGAAACTTGGCAGAGCTGAGCAGGGTAATATCAGTGTAACTCCTGATTCAGACAGAAACTGAGTTTCCGGCAGAACAGGAAATTACAGGAGATGCGGAAATTCCACACTGGCTAGAAGCTGCTGTAATCTCCGGGTGTGAAGGAGAAGCAAAATGGTGAAATGCACTGAGAATCAGGTATGGTATTTCTGATAACCATTTCAATTCTCTTTTCCCAAGGAATTCCTGCAACCAGGAATGAACGATGCCTGTAATTCTGGGTGCAGGTGTACCACATTCACCTTACCATGCCCCTTTGACAGAGCGCCTTAGGGTTTCAGTGCTAAAATACGCATTTACATTTTTTCTTTCGAACCACGCGGAAACAGCTTAGTGATTTCCAAGGACTTTGTGAGTGAAAGAATTATGAATTGATGCAAAGAGTCTGTCTTCCATCTCTTTCCTTCGTTTTGTTTTTGTGATTTCTACACTTCAGTGCATTGTTTCTGAGTCTCCTGCTCTCTTTGTGATCATTACTAACACCCTTCAAAGCGCTTACGATGATTAGGCCTGGGTAATCTTATAATTACGCCCAAAAATTACACAAAATTCAAGAAATTTCAAAAAATTAAGCAATGCATACTCTCGTATTTTTTTTTTTTTTTACCTGAGCTTGCATCTTGTTTTAAAAAGTCTCACGAGATACTAGCGGGAGACTGCTGCACACAGATGCTGCCTTGTAAAAAGACATTTAATATTATTCATCCTGTCTCCTGCCTCTGTCTTCTAAGAGTTGTAAACGTGTGGTGCGTGCTTGGGTAAAAAGATAAGTGATGCGAGATAACTGTCAGTTCACATTTCATGAAATTTTACCAATTTACACAAGAACCTAATGACATGATGTCAGAAATAGGGTTACTGCTTGACAGGGGTGTGAGCTCTGGTAAAGCAGCAACCACAATCCTAGTCTAGGGTAAGGCAGAAGCAACCTGAAATTAACCTCTGCTCAACACCCCGGTAGTCAGGTTTAATTTAGAGGCAATGTGTAAAGTATTTGTGCAACACTTCAAACAGTAAAACAGTAAAAACACCACACAAGAAGATCCCATGCCAGGTTAGACAAATAAAGCTGAATGTTATAAATAAAACAAGACCAAAATGACAAACATCCAATCAGTAGAACCAGAGTTATGAATGTTTAAAGATTAAACTGAAATATAGCGCCTAAAAGCATAAAGCATCAACCGTGCAAACTGGTTGCGTTGGACAGGGCAAAGAAAAATGTTCAGGCAAACCGTGATGGAGCGTGGGTCCGATACAGTCCCTGGTTAGTTCCGCTGAAGTTTTACCTTCCCAA
This sequence comes from Lissotriton helveticus, assembly GCF_964261635.1. Lineage (NCBI taxonomy): Eukaryota > Metazoa > Chordata > Amphibia > Caudata > Salamandridae > Lissotriton > Lissotriton helveticus. Next base: position 1,112,616,152 of record NC_136071.1, read on the forward strand.
GTTTTGTGGCAAGAGTCCTGTTCGCGTTGAAGAAAGTCGCTGGGATCAAGTATAGTGTTGCTGGCGGTGGTCGGCGTCGCACGAGGACCAAGCCTGGCATCGCGGATGGATGGGCTGGTACTTCACACTGGCGGTCCTCCGCAGGCGAATAATGCTTGCGGTGCGAGGAGACTGGCCTGCATCGGCTTGAGCTGATTTTTGGTATGAGCAGCGCAGTTCCGGTGCGACGAGGCTCATTAGTGGTTGCAAAGAGCCTTGAATTATGAGCTCAAGGTCCAGGACCTGAGAGGCACCTCTTGGGTGTCAGGAACTCATTGAAGATGGGTCCAAGAACTGTGGGGAGCCTGTTATGTCCCTGAGGCTCAGACCAGGAGGTCAGCAGACTAGCCCTTTGAGTCACTCTGGGGTCCTGGATTCGAGAAGGGTGCAGGTCCAGTTCTTCTTCCTCAGACGAGAGGGCAGCAGGTCAGCACAGGAAGGCAGCAGCTCCTTCAGAGTAGCAGTTCAGGAGAATGTCAGTCCTTGTAGCAACACAGCAGTCTTTCTTCCTGGCAGAGTATCCACAGGTCCAAAAGTTTGTCTGAGGTACTTATTTTATGCACTTGTGCCTTGGTTCCAGAATGTGAGAGAAGCTTGTGGACAGTGTCGTTAAAGTGCCCTACACCCTCTGCCCTGGCTCCAAGCTGGCGGAAATGACAATGCAGGGTCGGTATATTGGAGTTCTTGCTAGGTTTGACATTAAGATTACCTACATCCTTCTTGTCCAACACCTCGAATGTATCCAACATACTATGTGATGATGGAGGCATGAATGTGCTTTTGCTCTTGAATTCCTGATATGTTGTGTCTTCTACTGTCTCCTTAGTAGGAACCACATTTTCAAAAAAATGGCGCAATCAAAGTGACCTCATGAATTTAAACTTCCGGGTCTCCGGGTTCTTTATTCTCTCCTTCCACTTCTCCACTCATCTCCTTTTCTCTGCCTTCCCCCACCTTTCTCTCACTCCTCCCTATCCTCTTCCTCCCTTATCTCCCTGCCATCTTTATTTTTGACCCCTTTCTTTTCCTCTCCCAATGGTTCTTTTGCTCGTCCTTATATTCTTTCCAAATCATTAAGAAGCCTTCTTCAATTCTGTCACCTTTTCCTCTCCTCCTCACCCACTCCTTGACTTTCATCCCTTTCCTCTTTCTTCTCCATTTCTCCCTCATCTCGCACTCCCCCTCAACCCACCTAGTATTCCACAGAGTAAACACAGAAGGAAGCCGCAGGCAACCTATGTGAACAGGGAGCCAGAAAAGAACTACAGCAGGGCAGGCTGAGCCCCTCCCTCCTGTGGGCCCGGTGTCACTGCACTTGATGCACCATCCATAACGACACCCCTGTCTTTCACTCCCACTAGTACAAGCAGTGACCAAAATGCCTACTTACATTTTATAACCTGTCCAAAGTGTGTCCTGTGTTTAGCATCTGCCACAGTATCCTCGTCCAAGCTATTGCATTTTCCAGACAATTTCACAGAACATAATTGTCTAACTCAATTCAAACCCATGGGAACTGCTCATGTACCTGTCCCTTGTCCTTCTCACTCTACTCAGGGGAACTGGTTCACCAAAACATTTATGACAGTGGCGTAACATTGGCCCCCCCAGCCAGTACCGGACTGGCCGTAGCGTGCACCATGCATTTTCCCGGTAGGTTGGAACGCTGGGGGCCAGTATTTGAGTGGTGGGTTTTCATTACGGGGGAACGGTTTTGCAGGGATGTATGATGTTACCACGCGATCAAAATGTTATGTTATGTTATGTTAAGGGCCTATTTTTTGAGCGCACGGCTGCCCAAGGGGGCGTCCCGGCGCTTTTGCAAAGAGGCCTGAGATCTACAGACACATAGAGGAGCAGCACAGTTGTCAAAAGAATTACGCAGAAAAGAGGAGAGTCTTCAACTCTTTCCTAAACGCCAGGAGGTTCGTAGCTTTGCGTAGAGGGAGAGGGAGCTCATTCCAACATCGGGCTGCCACAAATTGAAAGGCTCGTTCTCCCATCCGAGCACGCTTAGCCGGAGGCACCTCCAATTTGGCCAAATCGGCAGATCGTAACACCCTCCGAGGCACATAGAAAGCAATCCGCTTCCTAATATAATTAGGACCGATGGAATGAAGGGCTTTGAAGGCCAGCGTCAGAATTTTAAATCTAATTCTTTTCGAAATAGACAGCCAATGCAGCCTATTCAAAAGCAGTTGTGCGCTTGTTCTCCTTGGCAGGCCGAAGATAGCTCTGGCCGCCGAATTTTGCACAACTTGCAGTCTGGCCAGAAGATACTTGGGCAGACCTGCAAAGAGTGCATTGGCGTAATCTAATCTAGATCCCACCAACGCCTGCACTACTGTCTTCCGATATTGTACGGACAGCAGAGGAAGAAACTTCCTCAACATCTTGAGGATGCCAAAACATTTCCCAGATAGCCCCATAACATGGGGACTAAACGAGAGCGCATCATCAAGCAGCACTCCCAGATTTTTTGCTTGGGAAGATGATTGCTCAGGGGGAAACATGTCCTGGGGCCACCAGGACTTCCAGTCCGGATCAGGAGCACAGCCGAAGAAAAGCAACTCAGACTTATCTGAGTTGCACTTCAGGCTGTGCCTCAGAAACCACGCGAATACTGCACTCAAACAGCGCTTTATCCTGTCGCCATCAAAAGCCTCACCTTTGCTGCAAGTGAACAAAAGCTGGGTGTCATCAGCATATGAGATGACCCGGGCCCCATAAGTCTCCGCTGTGATTGCGGTACATCACAACGCAGCTTTTACAACGCAAGTCGTTACCACGACTAGCGCTGTAGGGTGCTGGACTTAGGAATAGTATGATTTACTATTCCAACTCCAGCCTACGTACAGTAGGGAAGGTGTTGGAATAGTAAATCTACTATTCCTTAGTCTAGAGCGCCCTCCAGTGCAAGTCGTGGTAACGACTTGTGTTGTAAAATCTGCATTGTGATGGCGCTGCGGTGTTTTGACCGCGTTGTAAAGGTTGTTTACCGTTTTGCAGCAGTGCTGCAGTATCGGCCCCCTGTAACAAAAGCAGCCGCAGTGCTTCTCACTACACTAGTATTACCCCCAGCCCCGACCCCTACCTCGGGGCAGGTTATACTGAATCGCCAAGGCTGGTTTGTATTCCCAGTCCGGTGTGGGAGGCGAGCTGCAGGGGGCCACCTCAGCACCGTACCCTGGCCTGAGACCTCCTGATTGATTCCGAAGGGGGATACTCCATGTAACTTGCAGCAGTGGCGTAACAAAGGTCCCCACAGCCCCCGCAGTGCGGGAGCCTGAGCTCCAGGGCCCCTCACCGCACAGTGTCCTGGTCTGAGAGCTTTTGAGTGAGTCCAGAGGGGGCTCCTCCATGTACTTTGCAGGGGGACCCCCTCAAGTTTAGTTATGCCACTGCCTTGCATGGGGGGGTCCTTAAGTTTTGTGGGACACTAATTAATGAGTACCCCGAGAAGTACTACGGAAGTGCTCCGTTACTACTCTTAGGTGTCTGAAAATCGGCTCAGAACGTCAAACTCCATATTAGTAAAACTGCAAACAGGGCAGAGTTTTCTCCATGTGTACTAATGTATGGGACTATTCCTGTATATATATTGTATTTCATTTCCATTTGAAATGTTCTGTGGTTAATTTATAAAGGCATGGAAGAGTCCGTAAAAGGGTTCTACAGGAATACTACTTTACATACTGCAAAATGTCTTCGTGAATAGCCTCATGGGGTAAATCTACAATTTGTTTTGAACGGCACTATACAGCGTTTCATTGCATTTTGGCGCTAGGTTCATACATATAAATACAAATATACAACACAGTCTTTTTGGAGATGAAAAGTAGCTTTAATACAAAAAAACATCAGCAATTTGTGAAACAAAAAAGAGCAATGCTTAGGAAAATAAAATATAAAATTCCAAAAGACTTTGTAGTAACATAGAGCGACAGCACAGAGAATGAAGACTGTTGGACTGACAATGCCGCCTTAGGGATACATGCTTAATGTTATCATCACTCCATACCACTATATTAAAAAGGTACAACATACAGTGGATCGATGCTGCACGTGCACTAATGTGAAGAGATAGTGGTTTGCAGTAGGTCTGTTGGGGTGAAGGGTGAGGCATTTAGATATCCTGAGCTATTGATTGAGGTTCACATTTAATTGCTGAAACAACTCAATCGATATTAAACATGACAACACGTCATATCTGGTCGATATACGTCAAAGTTGAGTCTTTTTTAATTGTTTCTGTCACTCTTGGTAGGCTAATAGACCTTTGGGTAAAACAATATCAGGTGTTATGTTATGTTAATAAAAATGTCTATAGCGCACGTACACCGGGAGGTTTCTTGGCGCTTTACTTGAACAGTATCAAAGCAGCAACGGATTAAGCATAAGCCTGCTCAAACAGCCAAGTTTTGAGCATTTTTCTAAACCCCAGGAGGTGTGTGGTATGACCCTGCTGTGCTGGTACCCAAGTGCCAACAGGCTTGATTTGCATCTTTGAAACAGAACACAATAGAGAAAGACCCCTTGACAGCCTCATATGCACAACATTGCACCAAAGCCACAGGCCTCCAGGCACTACACCCACATACATCATAGAAGCAGTCAGGTACAGCTACCACACACATACCACACCATCCTGTGCACAGACCTGCATTACATATTTTTACCCAGCTACTGATGAGGTCCTGAAATCAATCTGGCCACACAGTGCAATGAAGAACTGACCCATGTAAAGCCAGCAAACTCCCACCCCTACACAGAAAACACTGCAAAGACCTTCAACAGGCTCAGACTCCTTCCATGTTCATGTTAATCATCTGGAGTCACTGCTAGGCACTTAAAACTCACTACTAACCTTACACAGCCAAATACAATACACAGCGATGGATGGATGGCCCAGAATGGTACAAAAAAGGTAGGCATGTTAAAATAAGCACAAAGATGCCATACATTATGAAAGCAATAATTAACCCAAGAGCAGAAATTTAGTGGCACACGCATATCAATTCAAAGAGGCTTTATTCGAGTATTTCTCATAAAAGCACAATACATACAAAAATGTTTAAACAGTATTAAATGGTTGCCTCTTAACAGATAAAAGCAAGTACTATCCATAAAAAGCATAAATATAAATATGTATACATAGGATATAAAATACAAACTGCATCAGGTAGCTTCAATAAACCCTCCCAATGTAAACAGTTACTTGTCTAACAATTTAAACCTAATAGACCAGGCCCACCCCGTAAATGTCGCTACTGCTATGGCCAGTGGCAAACAAGAACTAGTACAAATAATTCTCAGGGCTACAATGCTACTTTTGGTTCCTAAGTTTTTACATGCAGGTTTCAACCAGATTTGCCTAGGAACGGCATAGGCTTGACAGGCGAATAAAAAGTGACCAGTGGTCTCCCCTGCAATTCCACAAGCGGGGCAAATAGTATTTGATGAACCCCGCCACCTGCCAGTTAGGGACCTGAGGTCACGTAGTTTCAGCCTCGCTTTGCTACAGTCTCCATTTTACGTTCAGTCGCCATTTTATGTTGCCTAACTCAGGCAGCACGGCTAATGTAAGGAAAATGGTCTTTTCTGCCACTTTCAGCTGCGCGGTGTTTTTCTTGTCGACGAGCAACCTTTGTCCTCGTGTGCAATACTGATGTCAGGGTCCGGCCGAGTTCGCAAAGCCATGTCTAGACTGATTAATCCGTGACTTTACTCCACTGTTTGGGTCCCACCATTCTTCTCTTCCTTATCTTATTTAACTGGCCTTCACTATTCTCTCCGTGTGTTCTCTTGTTACATAGCTCTCCTTTTTGAAGCATTATACACATGTTTTACCACCTGCAAGCTGGATTATGGTTGCCTGTGTTGATTAACCTAATGGGAGGGGAACACACGGGGTCTGAAAGGAGGGTGTGATTTAGACATCTGATACTTGTTTTCGAACTATTCCTATTCGTTAGTTTTGTGTATCTTGGGAGTTGTCATTGTAAACTTACGTTGTATAATAGACTGTGCGCCACAGATTGAAGTGGCAGTCTCTTGAGAACCTACCTGTTGGTACTTCTTAGATAACTGTGCTTAGCTGCAGCTAATAAAACTACTTTTCTACGCCTAACAGTGTCCAGTGTCTCTGTCGGTCAAGGCAGGTGAACTCGGGGATCTTAGGCGTGCCCTGCGCCGCTTGGCCCGTAAGGCCAGGTTCTCCAATTGGCGGCCCAACGTGTGGGCGACTTCAGCGGTAGTAGTTTTGCCCGAGAGTCGTGAGGAGCTTCGCAGGAAAATTCCGGAGGATTTTGCGAACCACGTGAGCGACCCCTGCATGTCGAAGTGGACCGAAGGTCTTTTGAAGCGTGGCTACTCCTTCCCGACGGCTGCTGACGACTGCTGCCCTGACTGTCGCCCTGCCTTGATCCCTGGTGATGATTGGTATCGCGAGACGATAGACGGACATCTGTTGGCGTGAGAAAAGCATTTAGTTAAGTATTTGTGGGTAGCGCCCACTCTCTTTGTTTTGTATTTTTGTTATTCGGTTAGCGCGCTAACCGAAGCCAAGGGGTAAGTACGTTTGTGCTGTGACTACATTGTCTAAATAGATCCCTTGACGTTTGTAAGGTTAAAATGCCTGGATTTAGTAAATTTAAGAGATTTTGTTGTTGTGCTTGTTCTGCGGACTCCCGGTTGGAGGATTCGTGTCCGATTCCTCCAGTTGGAACTCCTAATTATGAGTTATACTCAAAGCATGGTGTGGGTCCTATAGTTTTTAATGACATGTGGACCCGTTACACTAAAAAAGACGGTGTTTTACAATGGCCGCAACACGGGTCATTTGAAACTGAGATTTTAGACAATTTGGAAGCGATTTTATTCAAGAGAAAAGCCAGGCCGGCAATGTTTGACTCTTTTCGCCTATGGCGCAAGGAAGCCAAACAGAAAGAAATTAAGCAAATGAAGAAAGATAAGAAAGAGCAGAGTGTGACGATTCTTCAGGCTGCCCAGCAATTTAACAATGATGAAACTGATCAGATGATTCAGGTGTCGGACAGACAACATCGTATAGCAGCGGATAGATGCTACCCTGTATTGTCTACCGTTACAAAGAGTAAAAATCCTGATGACGATTCTTTCATGTCCCATTTGTTGACATTACCTCCGCCTTACGTGGTAGGAGCCAATGCACCACCCTTACGGCCTGGTGCCAATGCGGCCGCTGTCCTTCCTGCACAAATACCTGTCCCTGTCATTTTGCCTCAGCCTCCTTTGCCGACAATGTCTGTACCCCAATCTCCTTTGCCTCAGCCTTCTCCATCTGTCATTTCTTTTGCTACAGATTCTTCTTCCATTTTACAGAATACACTGTCTCCTGTCTTAGTTTCAGATTCTCCTACAGCTAGACGGCGTTTAGTTGATACTGTCGCAGGTCTGTTATCGCCTTTGCTTGGCCCTCTTTTCTTCTCTCCTGCTTCGTCTAGGAGACAATCTCGTAGTCAGTTTCCAGATTTTGAAGAACGAACTAAATTGGATTCCCTTGCTTCTAATTGGATCACGAGTTGTGTACCGTATGACACACGTGATATATTAGATACTTTTCTTCAATGGAACGCGCCCACACAGAGATACGTATTTGATGTGATGTGCAATACTTTGATTAAAGCGTGGGAAGACGTAAATCTAGACTCGCCTCCACGGGATTTATTTGACATCCAGGATCAATTTGATAAGGGATTGATCGTGGGTCCTGCTGTGGAACGTGCTGTTCAACAACTTGTTGCTTTTCGGTCTACCCTTTTCTCTCAGAATTCTCCTGAACCTGATCTTGCGGTTCGTCGTAAGACGACACAATATCCTATGCGAGAAGTTCCTCCAATATGGAGAGATGCAGTTCCTCAAGCAGGTAATAATCCAGGTGTTCCTGCTCATTTTCAGCGCATATGGGTACATGACCCGTGGAAAAGATCGGAAGTATTGGCTCTTAAACAGTCTTTACCGGACCCTCGTAAGAATCCTGCTGGATATTATAAGGAGCTGTCCCAGACTGTTGACGCCTGTATTATGAATTTGGCTGATATTGACTTACTCAGTAGTCCCACAAGCTATATGGGCTAAGATTCGTAGGCAGGATCATGCGGCAGCTTTAGGTGGTGATTGGGCTGCCATTACGGCTGCAGACGTAGGTCAAGTAGGTGGGGCTAAACCAGACGCTTTGATTACAGAATTACCTGGAAGAATCATAGATTTGATGAAGACTCTAATGCCTGCGATGCGTGTTAACTGGGATAAGTTGGCGGCATGTAAGCAAAAGACGGATGAAAGTGTCTCTGACTTCTTTACTCGTTTTGAGGAGACTTTCATCGATCATAGTGGGCAAGACATGAGCACTGAAGGGGGACAGCAATTATTCGTAGACAAATTTGTTTTTAACTTACTTCCAGAATTATCAACAAACTGAAACAGTCGGAGAGTTCGTGGGCTGTCTCTTCCACTGCCCAGATATTGGCTACTGCTCAATATTATGAGAATAGGGAGAAGGAAGATAAGGAGAAAGCGGAGAAAAAGACAAAAGACTTGAAAACGAAGGTTCTTCTGCAACAGGCTTATCCACCTCGTTCTGCTCAACCCCCATTTTCCCAGCCCCCACAGTTTCAGAGGTTGTTGCAAAAGCCAGTTCCCTCTGTTCCTCGGGCTCCATTGGGCCCCAACCAGTGTGCTTACTGTAAGGAGGATGGTCACTTTAAGAACACTTGTCCGATTCTATTACAACGGTATGGTGGATCGTTAGCGCCACAAGGTCGTGGTGATTCTCGATCCATGTCTAGAGGTAGAGGTCGTGGTGCTCCTCCTCAGGAACAACGTCCCTCTCCTCCTCCAACCTCTGCGAATTATTTTGACCAGCAGACTTCTCAATCTGCACAATACTACAATGATGACTATTGTTACGACAATGAGAATGTTGCTTTCCATACTAGCTAGGACAGCCAGAGACAAAGTGAGGGAGTCATATCAGTTCCAGTAGATCAGGAAGGACCTTATGTTAATGTTATGGCATTAGGTGTTACAGAACCATTTCTCTTGGATACTGGCGCTATGAGAAGTTCTATAATGCGTTCTAAACTCCCTGGGGCACCTTTGTCCGGCTTAACAAATGTTTCCGTAGGATTCTCTGGCGCCCCAGTTTCAAATCCTATTTCTTGTCCCTTGCCCATTTCCATTGGTCCATATGATTTGGAGGCTCCACTCCTCTTAATGACAGGATGCAGAGAGAATTTGTTGGGTTTAGATCTTTTGAAACGTTTATACGCTACATTGTATTGTTCACCCTCTGGTGTACATCTTACATTGGGTGATAAAACGACTTCTCCAATGTATGTTTCTAAGGAACAACTGCCATCCGAGTTGCAATCTCTTCCAGCTATACTTTGGGCTGTGGGTCCAAATGATGTTGGTTTGTTACAGATTCCACCGTATGTCATTACTATCAAAGATAATGTTAAGATGCCACGTGTTCCTCAATATAAGATCTCCAGTGATGGTGAGCGAGCCTTGTTGGCCATTGTTCATGATCTGGTTCAGAAGGGTGTGGTTGAAGAGACTAGAGGAAACGTCTGCAATAGTCCTGTTTTGCCTATTCTTAAATGTACTGATCCTCCTCAGCCACCTGTTTATCGTTTTGTCATTGATCTTCGAGAGGTCAACACAATTGTTGTCCCTCAATTTCCTGTTGTGCCAGATATCACGACTTTGCTTACTATGATTCCTGCTTCAGCAGTCTGGTTCTCAGTGATCGATCTTAAGAATGCTTTCTTTAGCATTCCCATTGCTGCAGAAAGTCGGGATCTTTTCGGCTTCTCTCTCGGAGGTCGAAGCTTCCGGTTCAAACGCGCACCTCAAGGCTATTGTGAGAGTCCTTCAATATACAGTCAAGCTTTGAAGTCACAACTTGATACATTTTCTTTGCCCTCAGGTGCCACTCTTATCCAGTATGTGGACGATCTATTGATTGCGGCTGATTCTGAGACTGCTTGTAAAGCAGCGACTGTATCGCTCTTACAGCATTTGTCTGATTTGAATCATAAAGTATCGTCTTCCAAGTTGCAATATTGCCGACAAGAAGTTACCTACTTAGGTCATCTCTTGTCGAAGGAGGGAAGGCGATTGACTCCAGAACGTATTCATGCAATTGCACGAATGCCTGTACCATTGTCACAGAAAGAAGTGCGTGCTTTCTTAGGTATTACCTCTTATTGTAGGCAATGGATTCCTAATGTTTCCCTTCTTGCTAAACCTTTGTTGGCACTTACACTTAAAGATACGCCTCAGCCTTTGCCTTGGACTGATGAATGCCAAAAGAGTTTTACAGACTTACGTACTGCTTTGTGTTCTGCTTCTGTGCTAGGTACTCCAGATTACAGTAAACCTTTCACACTATATGTGCATGAAAGGGAAGGTTGCGCATTATCAGTCTTAACGCAACGATTTGGTGACAAACAAAGGCTGTGTGCCTATTTTTCTGCAACATTAGATCCAGTAGCGAAGGCATTACCTAGTTGCCTTAGAGCAACAGCAGCAGCGGCCATTTCTATTCGTCAGTCTGCTGGACTAGTGTTAGATCATACTCTTAATGTGATGGTTCCACATGCAGTGGATACTCTTCTGAATAGAACAAAAACTCAGCATTTAACGAGTGCTTGTTTGTCTGGATATGAGTTGACGCTTCTAGCTAGTCATATACATATAAGAAGGTGTAATGTCTTGAACCCAGCCACATTGTTGCCTGTTCTGGATGTTAACAATGTACAAAGATCAGCATGATTGTTTTCTTCGCACTGAAGAAGAAACGAAGGGTCGGATAGACCTTAAGGATACACCGCTTGTGGATCCAGATGGTACCCTATGGGTGGATGGGTCATGTTTCAAGCTCCCTAACGGTGAAACAACGGCTGCCTATGCAGTCACGACGTTGTACACAGTGGTAGAAACTGCACGTATTTTGCATAACTCAGCGCAAGCTGCAGAACTGTTTGCGTTGACAAGAGCATGTGTGTTGGCAAAAGGGAAAAGAGTGACTGTCTATACTGACAGTCAATATGCGTTTGGCGTTGCCCATAGTTTTGGTCGTTTGTGGAGGGAAAGAGGATTCTTTACCTCCCACGGAACTAAAATACAGCATGGTCAATTGGTAACGGATCTTCTTGATTCACTTGCCTTGCCTATTCAGATAGCGATTGTAAAGTGCAGTGCGCACAAGAAGATTACTGATGACGTGGGTAGAGGGAATGCATTTGCAGACGAGGTGGCGAAGGAAACAGCGAGGAATGTTGAAAGTCGCATGTATGTTGCAGGGCCTGCTAGATGGGTTGCAGAAGCTGGTATGTGTGAAAACACAGTGGAAAGTGTGAAAGCAATTCAGAAGGAGGCTACTGAGAAAGAATTGAGTACGTGGAAAGAAAGTACGGGAATATTGGATGATACGGGTTGTTGGACGGAATTGTCAGAGCATCAGCGATGGTTGCTACCTAATGCGTATGTACTGCCGGTAGTTACTATGGCTCATGGACCAGCTCATATTAATGCTCGTGGTATATGCAAACTTTTAGCTCCAGTATGGCAGAATGAGGGTATTCCAAAATGTGCAGAAAATGTGGTGAAACACTGCATTGTTTGTTTGATGCACAATCCAGGAAAAGGAACTCCAACTCCAGCAGGTCACTTTGCACCCCCTACATACCCATTTGAAGTACTGCAGATAGATTACATCCATATGGAGCGTTCCAATAATCTCAAGTACGTCCTGGTGGTGGTCTGTGCCTTTTCCAGATGGATAGAGGCCTACCCCCTAAAGGACAATACTGCTTTGTCCACTGCTAAAATACTCTTGAAAGAATTCTTCCCGAGGTTTGGTTTGCCGCGCATTGTCTGGAGTGACAATGGAAGTGAATTTGTAGGTCAAATTATGCAAAAGGTGTGTGTAGGTTTAGGCATTAAACAAAAATTCCATGCAGCAAACCATCCTCAGTCAGCGGGTCTGGTAGAGGGTTACAATGGTACTCTCAAACTTAAGCTAGCAAAGATTCAGGCCAGCACGGGCCTTTCTTGGCCTGATGCATTACCTTTAGCACTCCTTTCTACTAGAACAACTGTTCATTCTCGTTTGGGGCTTAGCCCATACGAGATTGTGTTTGGACGTCCAGCTAATGTCTGGGGAGTCCCCAGACCCAAGGAGTACTCAGATATCCCCTATCCACTGTTGATTGACTATTTGCATGATCTCACCACTAAATTGCATGTCATTCGTCAACAGGTTCAAAACGCTTTACCAGAGGCCTCTTCAGATCCCGGACACACCATCCAGCCTGGAGATTGGGTGTGTCTGAAGAACTTCCAGAGGAAAAAGAATTTGGAACGTCGCTGGGGGCCTCCAAGACAAGTCCTGCTTACAACTCGTACGGCTGTCAAGGTCCTGGGAAAAAGACATTGGATTCATGGTGTGCACTGTAAAAGGGTACCATTGCCTTTGCCTTATGACCAGTGGGTCCGAGAAGGCGTTGGTGATAGTGAGTGCGAAAAGATACCCAAGTTTATTCCATTTAACAGTGCACACCTGGATTGGACTAGTTCAGAGAAAGAGGACGATGATGTTTTGCAGGAAGCTGTACCTTCTCATCTGAGACTTAATACAACAGATCCCGAACATTTGTTCCAGGACCAAACAACACCCGGAAAGAGACGATACAATTTAAGAAAAAGATCCTCTGAAGACAATTAAACTCTAACTTTCCTTTTCTTTACATTCTGCTAATAAAGAAAAGTTTTTTCCTTCCCTTATCCATCAAGTTGCAGGGTCGCGGTAGGAGTCTTGAGCTGTGACCTGAATAGTGACTAGGTCAACAGGACTTGCAGTGTCATAGGACGGCTAACAATCACAGCCAAGTGATCTAGGAAGATTATCGTGAGCAACGCTTTTAGAGTAATGGATAGTACAGGGAAAGGAAGTGATGCGAAAATATTGAAGAGAGCTCATTATAAGAAGTTATTATTTGGTCGATGTGGCGTAGCATTGTGTGTTTTAGTAGGTTTGAGTAGTTTATTAGCATGCATTGGATGGCTTATTCATGTTCTACAGTTAGTACCTGTTCCTATTTCTGCCCCTTTGACTCCATCTACTACTGTTTCACCCCATAAATTTTACTCACTCCCAGATCACGAGCAAATGAGAAGAATGGAATATCTTAACAATTCGTTCATTCAACTGTTACACCAGCATCAATTGATTGTAAATATTACTGATTGTTGGGTATGTGGCCTCATACCACATAATACACAAAGAGGAATGCCGTATCTAGTTCTCCCTTTTTCATACGAAGGTTCTGCTTGGGCTTATCTGGCCATGTTTTCCAATACATACCAGAATCTACTCAGATATCCTTCTGGTGGATCCTATAATGGTGGAGTGGATTTCAGTCACAGTTCGTTGATAAAGGGCATTGTAACTATGGCAAAGATTGCTGACATCATCAAGATTCCCAAAGATGAAAAGAGAGCGTATGATGGGTGGAATATAACTCGTTATACTCTTAGTCTTACTGACAAGCTTAAACAGCAGAATTCTGCACCTATTTGGGTACTACCCCAGCAAGGTCATTTATGCTTACAAATAAATGGCCAGAATACGAAAACCAAGCAAGAGAGGAGCAACTGTTCCCACACTTATGTCTATACTCCTTCTACTCCCGCACCGTTGGTGGCATCACAAGGTACATATTTTATCTGTTACGATAAAGCTTATACATGGCTTCCCACACACTTTTCGGGAACATGTTATATAGCCTTTCTCCTCCCTCCTACATATACTGCTCCTGCTGATTATCACAAGAAGAGAGTTACTAGAGGAGTAATAGATTCGGAAGACACAGCAGGGCAAGAAGGAGGGGATTTTCTGAAAGGATTCCTTCCCTTTTGGGGTCCGATGGCCAATAGTAAAAATATCAGACAGTTGGTCCGTGTGGTTGATGCCACAATTAATGTCACTTCTGGAGCATTGAAGAATTTAACTGCTGAGCTTCAGGCGGACCGACTTATGACTTTGCAGAACAGGATGCTGTTAGACATAGTGCTTGCAGACAAAGGAGGAGTTTGCAAATTGATTGGGTCTAGTTGCTGTATTTACATTCCTGATAACGCCCCTACGGTATACCAAGCCATCTCTAAGCTACATGTCATCTCTGAATCCATACACCAAGATACTGGAGATTGGTCTGTGATGGGATGGTTTTGGGGACTACTGTCCACTTGGGGATGGAAAGTACTAACTTTCCTTGGAATGATTCTAGCACTCATCTTTTCCTGTTGTCTTTGTCTGCAGTGTGGTCCAGCTGTTTGTGGACTTTGTGCCACGATCTGTGTTTCTAAACCAGTAGCACAACAGACTGAAAATATTAAGATGATGGTGCAACAGCATCTTAGTGACCTCATGACCATTGACATCGCCTCAGATTGACATGGGTTCCTTTTGCTTTGCCTGAGTATGGCAAAAGGAGGGTCTGAGGTTACGTAGTTTCAGCCTCGCTTTGCTACAGTCTCCATTTTACGTTCAGTCGCCATTTTATGTTGCCTCACTCAGGCAGCACGGCTAACGTAAGGAAAATGGTATTTTCTGCCACTTTCAGCTGCGCGGTGTTTTTCTTGTCGACGAGCAACCTTTGTCCTCGTGTGCAATACTGATGTCAGGGTCCGGCCGAGTTCGCAAAGCCATGTCTAGACTGATTAATCCGTGACTTTACTCCACTGTTTGGGTCCCACCATTCTTCTCTTCCTTATCTTATTTAACTGGCCTTCACTATTCTCTCCGTGTGTTCTCTTGTTACATAGCTCTCCTTTTTGAAGCATTCTACACATGTTTTACCACCTGCAAGCTGGATTATGGTTGCCTGTGTTGATTAACCTAATGGGAGGGGAACACACGGGGTCTGAAAGGAGGGTGTGATTTAGACATCTGATACTTGTTTTCGAACTATTCCTATTCGTTAGTTTCGTGTATCTTGGGAGTTGTCATTGTAAACTTACGTTGTATAATAGACTGTGCGCCACAGATTGAAGTGGCAGTCTCTTGAGAACCTAACTGTTGGTACTTCTTAGATAACTGTGCTTAGCTGCAGCTAATAAAACTACTTTTCTACGCCTAACAGTGTCCAGTGTCTCTGTCGGTCAAGGCAGGTGAACTCGGGGATCTTAGGCGTGCCCTGCGCCGCTTGGCCCGTAAGACCAGGTTCTCCAGACCTCAACGGAAGAGCACCTATCCTCAATTGACATAAAAGCTTCCTATCCCATGGCTTTGTTATCTGGTCCCAATAAAGATCATAATCAGGAGAGATTTTAGATTCCACATAACATCCTGTCATAGTTCTAGAGTCAGTATTTCTCCAAGCCCGCTCAGCCACATAGTCCCAATACAACTCCTTTACAGTAATTTTACTAGGGAAAAGGGCACCTGGCGGGTTATCCCAGAGGGTTTGGAGACCCAACAAACATAACAAGGATCTAAAGTCTTTTAGCCATTTGATCTTATGGAAAACATCCTCCTTGATTAACGCCAAAAAACCCTCAGCATAATGCTTAAATTCTGGAGTAATCCAGAGTCGTCTTCAACACAATATCGGGCGAAGCATTGCCAAATCGACCACTCCCTTTCTGCCCAGCTCATATCTAAGGGGGAGGAGGGGGGTACTTTTGGGAAGGCCAGTTATTGTCCTGAAGAACTTATTTTCGGACCTCTGTAATGAATCATTATGTAATATCATTAACATAACTAATTAGATTGGTTTCTATGAACCATCACCTGGATGCGATTAACTCTGATCACTAGTGAAAGAATAGGTTATATGTGAAAGATTTCTGTATATGCACAATAATCTACGTTTCTCTCCAATGAATTGCGGTATCAGGGTTTAGCTGCAAGGATATGTCATTTAAGTGCACTCTCCACAGACGAAATCCGAAATTATCAACAGAAAACAAAAAATAATAACATTTTAATGGTAAACGAATGGTTCGTCTTTGTCATACTTTTACATATAATCACCCTATTGACCCTTGTATGTGACGTACAGCTGATTAACATGTCTTATTTCTGCGCGGTCTGAAGCAGCCTTAGCCACATGCAACACAGCATTCGAACCACACAACACAAAATGTAGATAATGCATACTGCCTGTCCATACTAGAATGTAACTGAACAGAGAACAACAGGATGCAATGCTGGGTGGTGTTTGTGGAGCACATTGTGCCGTTCACCAGCTCTCTCGGGAGTGAGGGATGTCAGAGGGAAGTATGTTTTGTACAGGTTAAGTGTTTTTGTGGACCGATGGTTGGTCTCATGTGTCACGTGGGGCGGTGTCATTTGTGCTTAGTGTGACACTGTAAGGTGGCAAAGGCTCAGGGAACTGCTGGAAACAGCCATGTTTTTAATCTGTTCCAGAATTCAGTTGACTGCTGACTGGTTGGCGGTGGTGTGGGTGTTGAGTGAAGGCAGTTTCTTCAGTATTTGGCTGACCCTAAGAAGGAGTGTCCTCTGTGGGGTGATTGGAGAATGGTTGGAAGTGGTGCTGTAGCACGGTTGGTATTCGGTCTCCTTGCTGTTAAGAAGTTGGTGCCAGCTACGTGTACTTCCTAGTGGGTTCTGAAGTGGATTGAAGGCGATCGGTAGGCAATGGGCACCTTGCAAGAGGCTTCTCAGAGTCTGAGATTGAACATTACTGGTGCACCACATTGGGTTCTTGCTATAGTGGACTCATGGTGTCAGTGGCGTAACGAAACTTGAGGGGATTCCCCTGCAAGGTACATGGAGGGGCCCCCTCCAGACTCAATCGGGAACTCTCCGGCCAAAGTACTGTGCTGAGGGGGCCCCCTGGAGCGTGTGGGCTCCCTGCACCATTGGGGCTGCGGGGTCCTGTGTTATGCCACTGCATGGTGTGTTCACCGATAGCCATCTCAGTGACACCTAGAGGTGTGTCGCAGCGGCCAGAGCGGCTGACTCCAGAACGCAGGGCAGCGGTTTGATCCCCGGTGCCGGTGGCAGCTCAGCATCATGTGACTGTGGGCAATAGCTCACTTCATCTCCCCGACGGCCCCCAGCACCTTGAATCCCTTGAGGGGTTATATGTTTGCGCTTCACAAATACGGATAAAATCTCAATCGTGTGAATCTGCTGTTACCAGGACACTTATTTTACATGAGTTGCATCCTGTGACTCAAGTACCCCCTGCAATAAATATACAACACCTTTGGGTACCACCTCCGCAACACAGGGACCAGCAACAAATCGCTGGACTGCCATTCGGTGGCAAAAGGGAGGGCATTTAATGATTATGGAAAAGAAACTGCTTTTGAGTTTAGGTTTCTGAAGGGGGCGTCTTTTGAATCCACTGGGTAGGGCCCGGAGGCACTGATATTTTCAAGTATGTTAAAGATGGAACAGGTTGATTGCCAAAGGCCTCCTGCAAGAATTATAGGATAATTGTCGACGATATTTAAGATTTGCAAATTTAGTAATTTCAAATAAAAAGTCAAATTCAGGGAGTTCTTGATGTAAAATGAAATTTAGTCAAAACTTTTTTTGTCTGACGTTGTACGGCTGACTACCATATGTTTTGCTCTGGCAAAGGTATGCCATGATTTTTTCAAGGCTTAACAATAAAATATTCATGCCTGCAAACAAATAACCCTTTTTGTGGCTGTCAGCCTTTGTTCTGTTGCAAAAACCTTTCTCATGCATTTGCCTTTTAAGCTGTAAAGTCCTCTTACGCCCACGCGCTTCTTTTAATGTTCTGTGATGGCAGGGACTTTATTTATGAGAGACCGTGGCTACCTTTGCCTACTGTAAGGCTTCAAAGTTATAGAACAGTTTTAAACTGTTATATGGTACTTTTATACATTTGATTTGATTAAGTCAGAGGCAAAGTTTTTGCAATGCCACTTCTTAAGAAGTAAACAGAGTCAAAGGTCATGTGGTGTCACTTCCTAAAATGTCCCAAAGGTCAAGGTGTGAGGGATGTCACTTCCACTGCCCCTAAGATTTTGGGGAATTCTCTACAGCTTTTAGTCTGAACACAAAGAGGTTCTCCTGCAAAAGAGACAATTTAGGAGCTTAATAAGAGCAACTGTTTCCATTGACTTACATTTTAAAAGCCAGTATGAATGTTTTTCACATTTTTGAAGAAAACAATAACTTATTTCTATTTATTTATTAACGGTTTTTATGTAGATTTGCGTGGCCAACGAGGCAACCAAATGTTTTATCGCTATTTTGTTTCCATGTCCTTGAAGTTTCTTCGAGCACCGAGACAGAGATGCTTCCGGATGTTCAAAAAATTAAATATATGAATACAAACCAAAACAATCAAGGCACCCCATAATCTTTCTGTGTTTTCATCCGCAGATAACCTGGCCTAAATGGAATATGGAAATGCCCAGGGCCATGGCCACAGGCAGGAGCGAGCAAATCAAAATGAATGGTATTAATATGCCTATACGTCTTCGATAATCTATGCAATTTGTGCCACAGAGCGGAAACGAGTGCAATATTGTATTCCTGAAATTGGAAATATGGAGACAGCCCCGTCATTCATTTTCCTGCTTCTCGTGATGGAGGAGGCTTGAGGGGAATACGCTCAGGCGATGCCGCCACTGAGGGTTCACCGTCAGGAGAAGCAGACACTGGCTCCCAGGTGATGCTTAACTGCCTCACCTGTGCACTGCCCATCAATTGCAGATTGAGGCATATCTATGCAAATATGACCTCTTTATAATCAGATCTACTGGAATTCTGCAGAATATAGGGGGTACGGTACCCTCCTGCCGTATAGTAAAAGGATATTGCAAGTCACTAAGGAGTTCCATAACCATATAGAGGAATAAGGCCGAAGTCTAAGTTATTTTATAAGGGTATGGAACTCCGTGGTGGCTTGCAATATCCTTATCATTTACGCTAGGGGTACTTTATCCCATATAATACAGTCACACCATCACCTTTCCCAAAGAAATGTACAATCATGGTGATAGCTCTTTCATATGAAAGAGCGAGCCTGTTTGCAAACATGAAGAATAAAAAAAAAACCTCCAATGCAAAATTAAACACATCAAAAACCGGTTAGTTATCTGTTTCAAACAGATATTAAAAACAGTTCAATGGAAGCCAGTTTAAAAAATTATCTGCGCTAGCTCACAATGAATGGAAGCATTTAGAAAGGTTTTACCTTTTCTTGAACTAAGAAGTGCAAAAAATGAACATGTTCTCTCTGATTGTCATTGTAGGCTAAAAAATGTTGCAGAAAAAGAAAAGCAAGGTCTGTTTTGTTGCTGCAAACAGCTACTTCAACTATGCTCTGTGTCCTGACCGGCCTTTCACCGCGGCTGCTGGCTCTGGCAACAGGCATTGTGACTTCAGAACTCAAATTAATAACGTATAGTCGAGTTCTAACGTCTTTTCTTTATTATAATTAGCAACTGAGTGTGTCACAAGTCGCCAATTATAAAGCAATCAGAGATGGGCAGTTATACAGGGATTGCAGAATCACATGTATTATTGTATGTATGTGTGTAAGTGTATTTTTGTAGAGCGACCCTAGCTAGAAAGCAATGGAGCATTGTAGAGGAGGGAAGTTTACAGCACATTTGAGCAGGTGGGTGTAAGGCGCTATAGTACAGACGGGAGGATGGAGGAACAAGTCATTGTAGAGTGGAGGTTTAGAGAATGGGGCATGGTTTGACAGCGAGGAACAAGGAGGAGGCAGGGTGCAGGAGCAACCACACATGGGAAAGTGGAGCACTCCTAAATAAGTTCAGCAACATGGAGGTTTTACCTTGCCTGAAAAATGGGTCTTCAGGTCCATAACCCCTTCGTCGCGGGGCTAATTCCCCCGTGCAGTGGCGTCACTGGGGTTGGTGTCACCCGGTGCGGGTAACTCATGGTGTCACCCCCTCACGACTTACCGCATGGACCACATCTGTCGGAAATGTACGGCACTAGGTACTGTCTTACTCCCTCTAGCTCCCTCCCTCTGGTTTCCTCTCTCTCTGTCTTACTCCCTCTAGCTCCCTCTGTCTCTGTCTTACTCCCTCTAGCTCCCTCTAGCTCCCTCTCCCTCTGTCTCACTCCCTCTAGCTCCCTCTCTCTGTCTTGCTCCCTCTAGCTCCCTCTAGCTCCCTCTCTTACTCCTTCTAGCTCCCTCTCTCGCTGTCTTACTCCCTCTAGCTCCCTCTCTCTCTGTCTCATTCCCTCTAGCTCCCTCTCTCTGTCTTGCTCCCTCTAGCTCCCTCTCTTACTCCTTCTAGCTCCCTCTATCGCTGTCTTACTCCCTCTAGCTCCCTGTCTTACTCCCTCTAGCTCCCTCTCTCTGTCTTACTCCCTCTAGCTCCCGCTATCTCTCTCTTACTCCCTCTAGCTCCCGCTCTCTCTCTTACTCCCTCTAGCTCCCACTCTCTCTATTACTCCCTTTAGCTCCCTCTCTCTCTGTCGTGCTCCCTCTAGCTCCCTCTCTCTGTTTTACTCCCTCTAGCTCCCTCTCTCTCTCTGTCTTGCTCCCTCTAGCTCCCTCTCTCTGTCTTACTCCCTCTAGCTTCCTCTCTCTCTGTCTTACTCCCTCTAGCCCCCTCTATCTTACTCCCTCTAGCTCTCTCTCTCTCTTACTCCCTCTAGCCCCATCTCTCTCTGTCTTGCCCCCTCTAGCTCTCTCTCTCTCTATGTCTTACTCCCTCTAGCTCCCTCTCACTCTGTCTTGCTCCCTCTCTCTCTTTTACTCCCTCTAGCTCCCTCTCTCTGTCTAGCGCCCTCTAGCTCACTCTCTCTCTGTCTTACTCCCTCTAGCTCCCTCTCTGTCTGTCTTGCTCCCTCTAGCTCCCTCTGTCTCCCTCTCTCTGTCTTACTCCCTCTAGCTCCCTCTCTCTGTCTTACTCCCTCTAGCTCTCTCTCTCTCTGTCTTACTCCCTCTAGCTCCCTCTCTCTGTCTAGCTCCCTCTCTCTCTGTCTTGCTCCCTCTAGCTCCCTCTGTCTCCCTCTCTCTGTCTTACTCCCTCTAGCTCCCTCTCTCTGTCTTACTCCCTCTAGCTCTCTCTCTGTGTCTTACTCCCTCTAGCTCCCTCTAGTTCCCTCTCTCTCTGTCTTACTCCCTCTAGCTCCCTCTGTCTCTGTCTTACTCCCTCTAGCTCCCTCTCCCTCTGTCTCACTCCCTCTAGCTCCCTCTCTCTGTCTTGCTCCCTCTATCTCCCTCTCTTACTCCTTCTAGATCCCTCTCTCGCTGTCTTACTCCCTCTAGCTCCCTGTCTTACTCCCTCTAGCTCCCTCTCTCTGTCTTACTCTCTCTAGCTCCCGCTATCTCTCTCTTAATCCCTCTAGCTCCCGCTCTCTCTCTTACTCCCTCTAGCTCCCACTCTCTCTATTACTCCCTCTAGCTCCCTCTCTCTCTGTCGTGCTCCCTCTAGCTCCCTCTCTCTGTTTTACTCCCTCTAGCTCCCTCTCTCGCTCTGTCTTGCTCCCTCTAGCTCCCTCTCTCTGTCTTACTCCCTCTAGCTTCCTCTCTCTCTGTCTTACTCCCTCTAGCCCCCTCTCTCTTACTCCCTCTAGCTCTCTCTCTCTTTCTTACTCCCTCTAGCCCCCTCTCTCTCTGTCTTGCCCCCTCTAGCTCTCTCTCTCTCTCTATGTCTTACTCCCTCTAGCTCCCTCTCACTCTGTCTTGCTCCCTCTAGCTCCCTCTCTCTCTTTTACTCCCTCTAGCTCCCTCTCTCTGTCTAGCGCCCTCTAGCTCACTCTCTCTCTGTCTTACTCCCTCTAGCTCCCTCTCTCTGTCTAGCTCCCTCTCTCTGTCTTACTCCCTCTAGCTCCCTCTCTCTCTGTCTTACTCCCTCTAGCTCCCTCTCTCTGTCTAGCTCCCTCTCTCTCTGTCTTGCTCCCTCTAGCTCCCTCTGTCTCCCTCTCTCTGTCTTACTCCCTCTAGCTCCCTCTCTCTGTCTTACTCCCTCTAGCTCTCTCTCACTGTCTTACTCCCTCTAGCTCCCTCTGGTTCCCTCTCTCTCTGTCTTACTCCCTCTAGCTCCCTCTGTCTCTGTCTTACTCCCTCTAGCTCCCTCTCCCTCTGTCTCACTCCCTCTAGCTCCCTCTCTCTGTCTTGCTCCCTCTAGCTCCCTCTCTTACTCCTTCTAGCTCCCTCTCTCACTGTCTTACTCCCTCTAGCTCCCTGTCTTACTCCCTCTAGCTCCCTCTCTCTGTCTTACTCCCTCTAGCTCCCGCTATCTCGCTCTTACTCCCTCTAGCTCCCGCTCTCTCTCTTACTCCCTCTAGCTCCCACTCTCTCTATTACTCCCTCTAGCTCCCTCTCTCTCTGTCGTGCTCCCTCTAGCTCCCTCTCTCTGTTTTACTCCCTCTAGCTCCCTCTCTCTCTCTGTCTTGCTCCCTCTAGCTCCCTCTCTCTGTCTTACTCCCTCCAGCTTCCTCTCTCTCTGTCTTACTCCCTCTAGCCCCCTCTCTCTTACTCCCTCTAGCTCTCTCTCTCTCTCTTACTCCCTCTAGCCCCCTCTCTCTCTGTCTTGCCCCCTCTATCTCTCTCTCTCTCTATGTCTTACTCCCTCTAGCTCCCTCTTACTCTGTCTTGCTCCCTCTAGCTCCCTCTCTCTCTTTTACTCCCTCTAACTCCCTCTCTCTGTCTAGCGCCCTCTAGCTCACTCTCTCTCTGTCGTACTCCCTCTAGCTCCCTCTCTCTGTCTAGCTCCCTCTCTCTCTGTCTTGCTCCGTCTAGCTCCCTCTGTCTCCCTCTCTCTGTCTTACTCCCTCTAGCTCCCTTTCTCTGTCTTACTCCCTCTAGCTCCCTCTCTCTCTGTCTTACTCCCTCTAGCTCCCTCTCTCTGTCTAGCTCCCTCTAGCGCCCTCTCTCTCTGTCTCCCTCTCTCTCTGTCGTACTCCCTCTAGCTCCCTCTCTCTGTCTAGCTCCCTCTAGCTCCCTCTCTCTCTCTCTGTCTTGCTCTATCTAGCTCCCTCTCTCGTTCTTACTCCCTCTAGCTCCCCCTCTCTCTGTCTAGCTCCCTCTAGCTCCCTCTCTCTCTATCTTACTCCCTCTAGCTCCCTCTCTCTGTCTAGCTCCCTCTCTCTCTGTCTTACTTCCTCTAGCTACCTCTGTCTCCCTCTCTCGGTCTTACTCCCTCTAGCTCCCTCTCTCTCTGTCTTTCTCACTCTAGCTCTCTCTCTCTCTGTCTTACTCCCTTTATCTCCCTCTCTCTCTGTCTTACTCTCTCTAGCCCCCTCTCTCCCTTTGTTACTCCCTCTTGCTCCCTCTCTCTCTGTGTCTTGCTCTCTCTAGCTCCCTCTCTCTGTATTACTCCCTCTAGCTCCCTCTGTCTCCCTCTCTCTCTTACTCCATCTGTCTTCCCTGGATTTGTATAAACAAGAGTGCGAGAAACAGGTGGCACTGTAGTGAAGAGCAAGCTGAAATTTGGACTGGTTCACTGGAAAACTTAAGACTGCAAGATACTGAAAAATAGGAAACCATGCACCCTCAGATGAGCTAGGCTGCTATAGAGTTGCCTTGTGAGCAAAGAAAATTGCAGTCGTGCATTGCAGATCTCCTGCGAGACGCTGGCGAGTGTGAACAGCATGAGGATCAAGCTTGCACAGGGAGCGACAGTAAAGGTGAGAGCAGAGGCGAGGCTGCAGTGCACCCCATGTGTTGGTGTCACCCGGTGCGGGCCGCACCCCCCGCACCCCCCTAGTGACGCCACTGCCCCCGTGATGCGGGGGGGAGGGGGGCCACACGCTGCGCCGCGGTGCTTGTGACGAGTTCGGCTCGTCATGCAGCGCGGTGGCGCTCTGCTCATGACGAGCTGAGCTTGTCATGATGTTGTAAACGTATCTAGGACCCTAATTAAATATTCCCGATTCATGCCCTTATCTGGTTATAACAAATAATATCCTTATAAAGGCATAAGAATCATACCTATATTTAGTCATAGCCAATGCAGTCCAAATACGGCAAGGCTACTCCCATAGACTCCTAGAAAGCACAACGGGTTCTTTAAACAAACCAAGCCTCCAGCAGCACGGGAAATCCCCCTGGTTTTCTTTTGATTTGAACAAGAACTCCTGGAGTCCAGAAAGAACTGTAAGTTCTTAGTGACGTCTTATGACCAACCTTACGTCAAACTCGGCACCTTCCAGGTATAAATATACCAACGTTGCCTTAAGCAAACACACGGTGGTTTGGAGCAGAGCGGCTATCTACTTGCCCGAAGCCCAGCTGATGCGAGAGCCGAAGTAAGCCGACCCTCCCATTGACGCACTGAGAGAGAGGCTGTCTTTTCTCCTGCCGAGAAATCCAGCCCCAGTGTTTCCAGTCACCCTTGCGGGTTTCTGGGAGATCGAGTCCTGAGAACGAGATACAAGACCTCCTTCATTCTATAAGCAAGGTACGGAGCTGATTAAATCCTTAGAGAATTCTTGAGTCAGATTTTTGGCAAAAACTAACTTAACTTAAAACTGCAGCTTACTTACTCCTTCCCACGTACTAGGCTTAGGTTAGGTACACCGGGGTAGGCGTATCTTAGAAGCACCAGTTGAGTATGTTTAGTCAATGATTTTATGTATGTATATATTTTATCCATTTTAAGTATCATATGGCTCAGAAACCATATAAATGCTTTTACAGTATTATTTCATAATACTCCTTTTACTGTACGCACTTTACTTTATAACAAGTATTGCAATTGTGGCAATTCACTTCTCTTGCACGAGAAAGAGGACTGCTCAATAAATAACATCTTTTATTGAAAACGCCCGTCTCTCTATTTCTCTGCACTCTGGTGAAACTAAGCATGCACGATTGACTGAGTGAAATAGCTGTCTATTGTTTTCACACGACTCTGGAGATATACTCCTTATTCTGGAGGGAGCAAAGTTGTCATGTTAATGCGGTTGTCAGAAGCTAATCCCTTCTTTTCTATTCGGGGAAGTTAACTCATCCCCGTTTACTCGAGAAAGTTTCTAGTGACCTCTGAGCTAGCTGGCATTCATAATTAAGTCTAACATATTCAATAGAGACCTAGTCGACCTCAGTCCTACGCCTAAACTATCGTTTATGTTATTCCAATGCGCAGAGCCTATTGGGAATATAGGAACTACATTACAATGAACACGCCCGTTTAATGGAACACCCAGCACAGCCGGGGAATTATCCTGCGTGGGCGTTCCGCGGCAGTCATGACGAGCTCAGCTCGTCATGAGCACAGCGCCACTGAGCCTCATGACGAGCTGAGCTCCTCATGAGCGCCGAAGGTGTTAAAGTAAATAGAAAGAAATTATGTGGCACATTATACAATTAAACACAATTGATGGCACACCGTAAATAATATAGCAAGAAACATATTATGTGGCACATTATGAAACTAACGACAATTGATGGCATACATTCTGTTGAATTGGTACCCCGCTGTTTAGATCAATTATTGACTATGGGCTTCCCAGAGTCCACACTGGCCCATCTTAAAGATATAATCTCCTCCGCAACGGCTTCATCGAGGTCCTGAATAAATGTCGCTCCACTGGCTATTGTTACCAGCCCGCACCATCTTCAGAACCAGTGCATGATCTACAAAGTGGTCACAACAAGCACCAGCGATGGTTCTCGGCACACCTGCAGGCAGGACACAATCAGCTGGAGACAAAGGAGGGCTATAAAGAACAACAAGGCAACAGACCTTTATGGTCTGCATGCAGAATCTGGAACGAAATCCCATCTGCATTCATCAGGAGAGATCTAACCATACCTCAATGTCGGAAAGAGCTGAAGACGCACCTCTTTAAAGAACAGTATATCCTAACAAAGCAACAGTCGTACTCCCCTCTCAGAATGCAGCAACCCTCCACATACTTATTCATTGTATCTTTGCCTTTGATCCTGTACTGCACTTCTCTGCTGACTTCCTCCTTAGCTCATGCTACACAAATACCACATACATACAGAAGGAGTTTCTGTTGCCAGGGACTCCTCAAAAAACGAATTGATACCCTGACTGCCCCCTCACAATTTTCCTGTCCTATTTAGGGGTGGATAAACCACAGAGTTTCAAAAGGCGAAGCCTCAGCTGACTCTGCAATAACAAACCCTTTGCAGGTAACCCATCTGCCTCACAGCCACCAGCTTAACAACTTCAAAAGCCCAATCCCATTTAGTCGCAGGCCTTTTGATGCTGTTTTTCCCCATTAGTGACTGCCATGACAGGCATAGCCAGCCAGGGCTTTAAGTGGGGGGCTCTGTGGGGGGCTGAGCCCCCCCAGTTTTTTTTGAAGGGCCTCGAAAGGGGGCTCTATTTTCGGGCCTCAAAGGTCAAAGGTAGGGTGAGCAGACATCCCGTTTTTTGTTTGGTGTTACTAGTGTTGGTAACATGTCTTGATAGTGAAATACTGCCAATTTCGTTTTTCACTATTGAAAGGCTATCTTGCCCATAGGATAACATGGGGAATGCTGTGTGACATGTTTAGCTGCATATCTTCCCATAACGGCAAGATAGACATATGGAATCTGGTATCCCTGAACTCAGGAGCGCAACACCCATTGGACTCCAAGGGCTTCAGCCCCCACCCACCCCGTCGTGCGTGGCAGCCCGGGATGAGGCGCTTCCCGGGCACACACACAGCCGCACCCGAGCACTTCGCAGGTCTTTAAAAGACCATTTGCATATTAATGAAGAATTGTTGTTGTCTCACCCCTTCTAAGAGCCCCTGCAGCTCCACTCTGACTATTCTTTAAAGATTCAGCCCCCCCTGGTATTTTATGGGTTATACTTAATAAATATACTTTTTTGCCTATTTTAATTTCCTTTGCTGGATGCGACTTCATGATTTTCTTAAGCACACAATGCTAGTTATCTTGATTTAGACCACACCCCTACTCTGATAGGCCACACCCCTTTAAGAAATTTGTCACGCCCCTTTTAGAGCACCCCCATTTTTTCCCCACTTAAAGCCCTGGGCATAGTGTTTGCATACATAAAAAAATAACACTGGCCTCCATGTGCTGAGAGAACACTCTGAACGTATGAGGGCCACTGTTATTTTGTTTTATAGAAATGTATCCCCCTTTGATGTTTTTTTCTGTAAAGCAAACAAAGAATGCCGAACAGAATTATATTTTTGACCAAAGCACTCCTGGGGCCGTGTTATGTATCAGGTATTATATATCAGGTGTGCTGGGCGGAAACAGCAATAGTGCGCCCGATTACAACGAATACGTTGCCTTCATGGCAACCACGGAATCGGGGCTGCCCTGAGAGCAGCGCATTCAGGGAAACACAGAGCAGGGGTGTAGTGAACCCCCGATTTCACAGCTTAAGCAGGGGTGGTGGTGCCATATAATTATTTACAAGCCTTTTCTGTCTTAATGTCTGTCTGCAAGCAGAAGCTCTTAAAAACAAGTACGGGAAACGGTACCAGAGGTCCTGGACGCAAAGCCAATCATAGAAAAAGAGGCCAAAAAGGTGAAAGAGAGATAAATGGTTTGCAGAGGCATAGCTTACATAGGTGCATCCGGTGCAGTGCCACAGAGGCTCAAAGGCCAAAGGGACCTACTGAACTCTGATTTGTGTTGTATTTGATCATTTAAATAACAGTTGAGATGCCATTTTCTTCCGTGCACAAAGGTCCAAAATACGCTGGCTACGCTACTGAGACTGTGTGAGAGAGAGAGAGGGCTGAAAGGAAGAGTGACATTAATGGCATATAAAAAGAAGAAGGAAACTGACAAGAAGGAAGGCCGAAACGCATATAAGATGCATTGTCAGTGTGAAAGGACAAATGTTTGGAAGATTAAAACAATATGTGCATGGGTAGGTAAAAGAATGGCTGAAATGATGAAAGGCTGGATCAATGAGCGGATGAATGTTATAAATTGGGTTGCTGGTTGACAGGGATGTGAGCACTTGTCAAGCAGCAACCACAATCCTAGTCAGGGTAAGGCAAAAGCAAACCCTAAATTAACGTATATGCACCCTGCGGTAGCTTGGCACAGAGCAGTTAGGATAAACCTAGAGGCAATGTGTAAAGTATTTGTGCAACACTTCGAACAGTAAACGCAGTGAAAACAACACACAAAATAATCCCACACAAGAGTTAGAAAAATTAAGAATATTTTAATATATAAAACAAGACCAAAACAACAAAAATCCAATCAGGAAAACTGGAGATACTGAATTTTAATGTTTCACGGAAAACTAGCACCAACCAAAATGCACAAAACACCAACAAGGGGAATATGGTCACGCCAGGCTGGGACAAACTTTCAAGTTCAGGTCGACCGCAATGGAGCACGGGCTGGCTACAGGGACCCATTTAGGCCCGCTGAACAAAGTACCTTAAATCCTGGTGGTGGAACGTTGTATGGATCTAAGGCGAATAATTGTCGTGCAGTCGAAGTGATGCGTCTGGTCTGAGATTCGGTGAGGAGGCGGTGCAAGGTCCTGTTGCGTCGTTGAGGATCCCATCGACAGGGATTGCGATGTGAAGTCCGGGCGTCAAGGATGTGGTGTGCAGCTGGCGATGCATCGTTTCCAGAGAGCAGCAAAGCTGACAATGAGGAAGCCGGCATCAAGCTGCGGCTGACAAGAGATGGGAAGGCCTGGATTGGAGATGCGCCATGCTGCCAGCACTGCATGGGTTCAGAAGGCTGTGAGGGTGCCAGGCCCAATCCATGTAGCAGCAGTGATGTGTTGTTTCTGCTTGGCTATGCATTGCTCAGCTGAGGAGATGCCTCAGTTTGACTTGAAGATGTGCCTCTCATCCACAGAGATGCGTTGGTTCAGCTCGAGGATGCGCAGTTCAGCAGAGAAGATGCATCAGTTTCACTGGTAGGCACCTTAGACACACTTCCAAGGGTCCAAGACTGGGGTGGCACCACTTGGCAGGCACAGATTGCAGAGTCCAGGTGCAGATACAAGGTTGTTGTAAGCCTGAAATGTCCCTAAGGCTTCAGATCAGAGGTCAGCCAACTAGCCCTTGGAGTCACTCTGGGATCTGGGTTCAAGTGATGCAGGTCCAGTCTTTCTCACCCAGGGAAGGAGGGCAGCAGGCAGCATGTCAGCACAGTGGGGCAGCATTCAGGTGTGGCCTGTGCAGGTAAGTGCGTTGGGGTGGCCTCCAAACCCCCTGACCCATCGCGCTTACCTGCACTGGCCGTCGCTGGCAGCAGTACTTCCAGAGCAACAGCCAAGCAGAGTGGCAGTCATTCAGCAGCACAGCAGTCCTTTTTCCTGGCATAGTACCCAGAGTTCAAGAAGTGTACTGACGCAATGGTGTCTGAGGTCCTGTACTTACCCAGTGGCGCCTTTGAAGTAGGGGAGACTCACAAGACAGGGCTTTGAAGTGCACAGATTTCCTTCCTTCCTGCCCTGGCTTCAGACTCAGTACATGGGGGTTTGCAGGCCTTTGTTTATGGACAGGGCACCGCCTATCCAAGTGTATGTCAGTCTGGGTCCAGCTCCTCCCTCCCATTATGTCAGGATGGACCACCAAGTCGCACCTAAGCTCCCATTGTGTGTGGCTGTCGGGTGGAATACACAAAACCCACTTGCTAATTACACCCAGTCATGTGACCAGAGATAGGTTGCAGGC